>NC_133133.1:73998241-75420787 GCF_048418815.1 Hemitrygon akajei
TTATAAAACCAATTTTGCATCCAAATTGGCAGTTAGGTTTGGATTGTATGAGCTCTAATCTATTGGACCAGCCCACCATGCAGGTCATTTCAAGTCAAGCATTTTCTGCACAACTTTTATCAATACACTCATAGGCCTCTTTATTAGATACCTCCTTTTGGACGCTAAGGTGTGCATGCTGATGGTCTTCTGATGCCGCAGCCCATCCACCTTAAGGTTCAACGTGCTGTCAGTTCAGAGATGCTCTTCTACACACCACTGTCGTAACCACGCAGTTATTTGAGTTACTGTTGCCTTCCTATCAGCTCAACTCAGTCCGGTCATTCTCCACTGACATCTCTCTCATTAACAAGGCACTTTCACCCACAGAAATGCCACTCACTGGATTTTTTTTTGTTTTTTTGCACCATTCTCTGCAAACTCTAAAGACTGTTGTGCATGAAAATCCAAGCAATTTCTAAGATTCTCAAACCTCCCCATTTGGCACCAACAAATATTCCACAGTCAAAGTCACTAAGATCACATTTTTTCCCTATTCTAATGTTTGGTCTGAACAACAACTGAACCACTTTTATCAACGAATATATAAATTATACAGCCATGAGATTTGCCTGCTCACAGGTAGCCACAAAGCAAGAAACCAGAAAAAATCCACCACACTAGTGGGCTGGCCCCTGCACGCTCTTCGGTTGCATTGGTTGTTAGTACAAATTATGCATCTTTACACGCTTTTATAGATTGAGTTGTTGCCACATGATTAGCTGGTTAGATATTTGCACTCACGAGCAGGTGTACAGGGGTATGTAATAAAGTGGCCACTGAGTGTATACTGAGTTACCTCTTCTAAAAAAAATTAAATTACTGAAACCAGTTTTCCCACGAGCAAACCCATGCAGGCTATCTTTAATCAATCATTGCCTCTGCAAGTGTAAATAAATCATGTTTCTTGGAATTTTTTCAAACAATTTCCCTACCACTGATAAAAGATGTCCCAGCCTATAATTACTTGACTTATCCCTGCTGTCCTTTATTTATAGGGGAACCACATGAACTATCCTCTAGTCATTTGATACTCCACCAGTGGCTGGCAACAATGTAAACAGCTCTGCCAGGGCACCAGCAATCTTGTCCCTTGCCTCCCACGGTGGCTTGTGATACATCTCAGTAGATCCATTGGATTTATCTGCATCAGTAAGAAACACTTCCTCTTTCTTAATGCTGTCCTGTTGAAAGAACATCACTAACACTCTCCCTGAATGTCTACCATTTATTATTTCTTAGTGAATACTGAGAAGAAATTATTGAAGCCCTCACCTACATCCCCTAGTTCCAATCATAATTTGCACTTTTGGACGCTAAGGTGACCTACTCGTTCCCTGGTTATCCTCTTGCATCTGATATCCTTATAATGTGCACTGGGATTCTCCTTAATCTTGCCTGCCAGTAATATTTGTTCTCCTATTTTTTTTTTGAAAAAGGTACCGTCCAACATGCTGTACGCTACTCAGCTAGTGCCTCACAGCACTAGTGACACAAGTACAATTGGCACATTCTCCCTGTAGGGTTTCATCTGGATGTTCCAGTTTCTGCCTGTCTCCAAAAGCACATGAGCTCAAGCTAATTGGCCTCTAAAAATTGTGCCCAGGTTGTACGTAGCTTGGTGGCGGGAAGGAGGTCAGAGTTCAAAGTCAATATATGTCGCCATATACAACCCTGAGATTAGTTTTCTTGTGGGTAAACTCAGTAATCCAAGCAATAAATTTATGAATGGCCCATGAACACTACCTCACCACTTTGTTCTTTTTTGATCTACTTATTTATTATTATCATCAAGTTCAAGTTTAATTGTCATTCAACTCTACAGGTGTATGCAGCCAGATGAAGTAGCATTCCTCTGAGCCCAAGGTGCAAAACAGTACCAACAGTCACACACCGAACACAGTAAACATAGTTCCAACAGCACAGAAAAACTATCGCCCAAGTCCCCGAGCAGCATGGCACTCCTGAAGATTGATGGTACAGGGGATCTTGTCCAGGAGCCATGCTTGTACAAGAACAGGCACGCAGGAGTTTCTCATCTCGTACTGGGTCAGCTGCAGATGAACGCAATCCAGCTGGCCTTCCACTGAACAAACACTGGAGAGCAGCACGAGGGGGGTGGCCCCCAGCCCAGCACAGAATCCAGAGTGCCCGCCACACCTCTGCTCGCTCCCACTCTGCCTCCCGTGTCTTCTCCCCCTGGCGGCCACAACAGACGATGCCGTGGCACGAAGGCCTGATCTGTGTAGCTACCAAGGCCACGTAGTTCCCGGCCGGTAGTCTTGCCAATGAACCGGACTTGCAGTGTACTACCTTAGCAATGTCCAACGGTTCTCTTGCGATCACAAGAAAAACACCCAAGACAATCGTTTGCACTGTTTGTTGGACCTGGGTGACGGTAGCAGGTGATGACATGGTAAGCAACAAACCCACAATGAGCTTCACCACTGTTCGGCAACTCGCCAGCGGGATAGATCTGCAGCACTCAGGGCTCTCAATATCCAGCAATGTCTTTCAATCGTAAGAAAGGCGTAAAAGGACAAACAACAACGCCATTGGTTAGAGCCAGAGAGGCCACTGTGACCGAGTGTCCCGCCATTTTACCTAGAGACACATTTCTTATGGTAATTTATAGCATATTTTATGCATTGCTAAAAAACAACAAAGTTCATGACGCGTGTCAGTGAGAATGAACCTGACACTGTTACTAGGGATACAGGGGATGGTACAATTATGGGTGTCGGTCCAGCTACAGTTACTGTACCTCACCACCAACAAATTCTCAAATCAGAGTGGACTAACACATAGGATACTGGGAAACCAAAGAACTTGCATTTCCTCCACTTTAGAACCAAACTCATTCCAATCTCCATCACTGGCAAGTGATACACAATATGAGAGAGTGAACCTTACACTCATGCACAGAAGGTCACCCACTGTGCAAAACCACAGGACATAGGAGCAGAATTCGGCTCTTTGGTCCATCGAGTCCACTCCACTATTCAATCATGGCTGACCCTTTTTTCCCCACCCTCAGCCCCAGTCCCTGGCCTTCTCCCTCTAACCTTTGATGGCATGTCTAATCGAGAAACTATCAAGCTCTGCCTTAAATACACCCAACGGGACCTTCGCAGCTGCTGTGGTGAATTCTCCAAATTCACCAATCGCCTCTGACAGCAAAGATCCTCAACAAGATGCTTAGAAAATGGATCATTTCCTATAAATTGGAAGGGCCCCTCAGCAATGGCACAGAGGGGCATTGATAATGATTTGAACTACCTGAGAAAATGCTGGGACGATCGAGATCAAAGTTTATGGACCACCTAGCAGCAGTGGCCTCTGCCTTCCTGCATTGCTTCTGAAGCCTGGACTTCTGACAGTAAACACGTCAAGGCAATGGAGAGGTATCACCAATACTGTCTCCACTAAACCTCCAGCATCAGCCTCCTCTTTCAGGCTAACACCCCCAGCATTGAACCAGTCAGATCCAATAGGTGAAAAGCATTGTCCTCATGCCCAGCACCAGATTCCCAAAACAGAGACTCTACCACTAAGCATCATTATAGCAAGAGATTTCCAAAAGAACAGAGGAAATGGTTTGAGGACATGTCAAGGCTATCCTCAGTGGCTCATGAGGTCCCTGGTGTGTAACTTGCAGAGAGAGCCTCGGTTCTCCAGCGGGAGGACCCCATCAAATTTCCCACCATTGTGTTAAACACCCCTCTGCCTCAGGTGTGGCAGAGACTGTGTATATCCATAGTGACCTCATTAGCCTCGTCACAACCTATAAATACAAGCAGAAGCAAGTCACATTTGAACATTGGGAGCTGCCTAAGATAAAGTTAGTTGCATCAAAACTGTGGAATAGAATTGGTGTGTAATCTGGTACAGGTGCCGGTAAAGGGCTAGTACAGCTACCAGGGCAGATGCTGGTGTACAGCATTAGAGACAGTAGTTCAACTATTGGCATGCAGAGTATATAAGGAAGGTGTTAGCACAGGTATTTTTACAGGAGGTGTTCGGGTACAGCGCAGATCTGGTACAGTGGTATGGGTACAACCACACCAGTCATTGAATGATTATTAGTTCAAGTATCATTGTAGTTGATGGTTCAGAATCTAGAAAGACGCTAGTATAGACACCAGTACAGTTATTGGAGCAGGTGGTAGAAGAAATATTGGTACAGACACTAACACAATTACCACACACAGACTGGTAAAGACAAAGTTATGGCACTACTTTCCACTGGTGTAATTAGCAGTACAGACATGAGTGTAGTTGATGAAAGAGGAACTGTTCTATTACAGGTACAAGTACAAATGTTGATACATGGAGCAGTACAGCTGGTACTAAATATTGTCTAAATATTGCTGCCAATGCAGAGAAAAGTATTGGTGTGGGTGCTTCTTACAAATACCCTCAAACACACAGAGATTAGCAGAGATGCAAGTACAATTATAAATTAAATCAGGAGCTGCGATAGATTTGAATACAATTGTCAGGAGTACCAGTACAGACACTGACAATGTTACTGAGTATCAGTCGAGATCCCACCATAATACATACTAATACAGATATTGGTATGATTACTGAACTGGTAATTGTATAAGCAATGGTGCAGTTATTAGTACAGGTCCTGCCACAAACTGATACAGGTATCAATTACAGGCATTGCAATGGAATCGGAAAATATATTGGATCAGCTATCACTATAGTTGCTGGGACAGGTACCATATACTGGAAGAATGTTGAATGGTACAGAATTCTTGGTCATTCAGGCATAAACCTCAGTATTTAACATAGAAGCCTTATATTATTTAAATCTTTGAATGGTTTCAAGCTTATGATGAGAAGACTTGATTAAATCTTAATCAAGTGTACATCTGTTCCTAAATATTTTTCCTTGGATCTGGGACACTAAACCTGTCACATAAATAATACTCACACACTTAGTGATCACAATTCTATCTCCTTTACCACAGCAGTGGAGAGGGATAGGAACAGACAAGTTAGGAAAGTGTTTAATTGGAGTAAGGGGAAATAGGAAGCTATCAGGCAGGAACATAGAAGCATAAATTGGAAACAGATGTTCTCAAGGAAACGTATAGAGGAAATGTGGCAAACGTTCAAGAGGTATTTGCATGGCATTCTGCATAGGTACGTTCCAATGAGACAGGGAAAGGATGGTAGGGTACAGGAATAGTGATGTACAAACGCTGTTGAAAATCTAGTCAAGAAAAGAAAAGCTTATGAAAGGTTAAAAAAAATAGGTAATGGTAGAGATCCAGAAGATTATAAGGCTAGCAGGAAGGAGCTTAAGAATGAAATTAGGAGAGCCAGATGGGGCATGAGAAGGCCTTGGCGAGCAGGATTAAGGAAAACACCAAGGCATTCTACGAGTATATGAAGAGCATGAGGATAAGACATGAGAGAATAGGACCTATCAAGTGTGACAGTGGAAAAGTGTGTATGGAACTGGAGGAGATGGCAGAGGTACTTAATGAACACTTTGCTTCAGTATTCACTATAGAAACGGATCTTGGCAATTGTAGAGATGACTTACAATGGATTAAAAACCTTGAGCATATAGACATTAAGAAAGGGGATGTGCTGGAGCTTTGGGAAAGCATCAAGTTGGGTAACTCTCTGGGACTGGATGAGATGTACCCCAGGCTACTGTGAGAGGCAAGGGAGGAGACTGCTGAGCCTCTGGCAATGATCTTTGCATCATCAACGGGGTTAGGAGAGGTTCCAGAGGATTGGAGGGTTGTAGATATTGTTCTCTTATTCAAGAAAGGGAGTGGAGATAGCCCAGGAAATTATAGACCAGTGAGTCTCACTTCAGTTGTTGGTAAGTTGATTGAAAAGATCCTGAGAAGCAGGATTTATGAACATTTGGAGAGGCATAATATGATTAGGAATAGTCAGCATGGCTTTGTGAAAGGCAGGTCGTGCCTTACGAGCTTGATTGAATTTTTTGAGGATATGACTAAACACATTGATGAAGGACGAGCAGTAGATGTAGTGTATATGGATTTCAGCAAAGCATTTGATAAGGTGCCCCATGCAAGGCCTATCGAGAAAGTAAGGAGGCATGGGATCCAAGTGGACCTCACTTTGTTGATCAAGAATTGGCTTGCCTACAGAAGGCAAATAGTGGTTGTAGATGGGTCATATTCTGCGTGGAGGTCAGTGACGAGTGGTGTGCCTCAGTGATCTGTTCTGGGACTCCTACTCTTTGTGATTTTGATAAATGACCTAGATGAGGAAGTGGAGGGATGGGATTTGCTGATGACACAAAGGATGGGGGTGTGGAGGGTTGTCAGAGGTTACAGTGGGACATCGATAGCATGTAAAACTGGGCTGAGAAGTGGCAGATGGAGTTCAACCTAGATAAGTGTGAGGTGGTTTATTTTGGTAGGTCAAATATGATGGCAGAATGTAGCATTAATGGTAAGACTCTTGGCAGTGTGGAGGATCAGAGGGATCTTCGGGTCAGAGTCTGTAAGACACTCAAAGCTGCTGCACAGGTTGACTCTGTAGTTAAGGCAGCATATGGTGCATTGGCCTTCATCTACTGAGTTTAGGAGCCGAGAGGTAATGTTGCAGCTCTATCGGACCCTGGGCAGACACCGCTTTGGAGTACTGTGCTCAGCTCTGGTCACCTCACTACAGGAAGATTGGCTTTCATTGTTTCAGAGCCGGAACCCTATTATTCTTGTCGTGTCTTCGCTACTCACTTAATGTCATCTTACAAAATTCAATCAGCTGAGATTAAAGGAGCTACTTGCCTGGTTGAGTGCAGCTTCAACAACACAAACTCAACACCATCCAGTCAAAACTATCTACTTGATTAGCACTTCAACCACCACCTTAACGATTAATTCCTCCCAGCACCTGTGTACCCGGTGTACCATACATGAAGAAGACAATAGCAAGCTGCCAAATAGTTTGACTGCAGCAGTCCTCATTCCATTCCCTCTTCCAGATTCAAAGAAAACAGGTTTATACAGATTTCACCCTGCTGTTAATCTGGCAGGAATATATTCTGTAAATACTTTGCACCTTCTCTACTCTCATTGCGACTTGATACACCAAACCAAAATACAACATTGCAGGAGGACCTTCTTCAGCATTCTTGTAGTAGGCTCAGGAAGGCAGCTGACTTGTACCTTCTGTTAGGGTAAAAGCGAAGCTGATAAAAGTCGGTATTGCAATATCTTTACTTTAATATTTAAAACTATCTACAATTAAATTGGATTGGAAAGCCTTAGGAGTCAGTTGTGGGGGGGGGGGGGGTCCGCTAGCCCATGTTATTCATCCTTGATGTCACTTACTCTCCTCCTTTAAAGATTTTAAAAACTATTACTGTTTGGTCATGAATTTAGGACATGCATTGGTATCTATTTCTTTCAAAATATTGTCACCTGTGATAAAGGAAATACAGCAGCTGATTTTCACTCAACGAGTCCACCGAGCATCAACATACACACAAACAATGTACCGTAATCTGTTTGTGGGTATGTTGGTTGAGATATAAATAGTGAACTAAAGCCTCTTGCTCCTTCAACAATGCAATGGAATTTACATATACATTTGAAAAGCTATCGGGGATTTAATCCAACATCAGGTGGGGAGAAAGTGCAGCTGTCTCTGTGCACTGCACAGGATTGTGTTTAATTAGTTTTCTTAACAAACAATGTAGTGCCGAGACTCGAAGCATGGGAATGGGACCTATCAGCCTAATTTGTCTACACCAACTGTGATGCCCATCTATGCCAATTCTATTTTCCTGCATTAGGCCTGTATCCATCCCCTCCTTACTATCAAAATGCCTTTTAAACATTGTAATTGTATGTATCTACCTTTACCATCTCCTCTGGCAGATACCATCAACCTCAGAGTGAAAACACTTGCCCCTCAGATCTCCTTTAAATGTCTCTCCTTTCACCCTAAACCTGTACTTTCAAGTTTCAGACTTCCCCACCCAGGGAAAAAGACTCTGACCATTTACCAAAAACATATTCTTTGTATTTTATAAATCTCTATAAGATCATCCTCTGCCTTTTACATTCTAGTCAGAATAAACACAATTTATTCAATTTCCCTTTTATAATCTCACCTTTGCAGTCCAGGCATCTGGCTGGTGAACCACTTCTGGACTCTTACTGCCACATCATTCCAGTATTGTGGCAAGCAGAAATGCACACAATACTCTAGGCCAACATTTTATACAGCTCCAACATGACATACTAACTGTTTTACTCACTGTCTCGGCCCATGAAGACAAGATTACCAAATGGCTTCTTCATGAGCCTATCCACCTGTCTTCACCATGTTCAGGGAACTATGTATACCACAATTTCTCTCTGTTTTTGATTACTCCTGAGGACCGCTGTCTTCTTCATGATCTACGACGCCACCAAATTTTGTGCTGTCAGCAAACTTTCTCAGGAGCTCAACTCACAAAACAATGACCTGAGAGCCAATTCCTGCACACAACACTGGTTATGGAATTCCACTCAGGAAAACATCGCTCAACAAGTATCTTTTGTCTTTTATTACCAATCCAATTCAGTTTGTTAACACAACATAAATCGCGTGCGCCCTAATATTCTGGAAAAGCTTTCTATACAGGACTTGTCAAAAGCTTTGCTTAAGTCCATGTTTACAGCCCTATCTTCATCAATTATCTTCTCAAAAAAAAGTCAATCAGATTTATGAGACCGGATTTCTCCTGCCCAAACCATATCGCATCGTTTTAATCAGCCCCTGTCTTTCTTAGTGAATATAAACCCTGTCACTTAGAAATTTTTTCCAGTAATTTCCAAACTGTTTTTTAAGGAATGGCTCCTGGTTTCCTGGTTTCTCACTCTTATCCCTTTTGGAATAAGGGAATAACATTAGCTAATGTTGCTCCTTAACACATATGTGAGAAGTAAGTTGCCAATCTCCATTCTGAATGGTGTCTCTATTATTCCTGTATGGAATACCCAACACCATTGGCCGAAACACTTCATCTCTTAAATACCTCATGGTCTTATCCTGGTACACACCAAACTTACTAAGTACATTTTAGCCACAATAACATCCTTTAACTCACCATGTTAACTTCAGAGATCATGTCTATACTGGCGATGTGAATACTCATTCCCACTGTAACTGGAGATCCTGGCGATAAAGAAAATATTAAGTGTTTAATCATGCTGCTCTTTTCCAATTGCAAGCTCCTTTTAAGCATCCATTGTTGAGTTTTAAATGATGTACTCTAAAGTTGGGCCTCTCTCTCAAAGTATGCAAGAGATGAGGCCTTGCACAACCAGCTCCCAGTTAAAGTAAAAATTTCAATAAAATTACCAGAAAGCCAACTCAAACAGAACAAATTAATGATGGATATAATTTTACACTCAGATTACAGAAAGGATTAGTGTAATAAAGTATTTAGTGACAGACAGACAAAGGTTTCAGTAACATCCAACAGAAATGTTAACACTGATATAACATGAGAACTGTAGGAAGCCATCCAGTCCTAAGCTGCCTCCACAATGTCGTGACCTGCCGTACAATGTTCTGTATCTTAATGACTTCCATTTGCTTATTTCACGTTACAAACAAATTTTGTTTCGAAATTTTACATTGCAGCCTCTGAAATTTTTGAAAGGGACATTCTGGGATTCCCACGTCTATATGAAGAAATGTACCAGACAACATCCTCCTGCGGCCTGGGTTTAACTTTAACATTATGTCACTATGCCTGGGACCCTCCCAAAAGTGGAAACCATTTATGTCTATTAACCCAATCTTTTTTTTTGATCGCCCAGCGTCTTCAGTTAAAGCATTCCTGATAATTCATACCCTATAAAAATACAAAGGAGGCCTATACACACACTATCTTGTCATCGTTTTCAGTGCAGGAATTTGATATCTCCCAAAAGTCAAGGTTGGAGCTATCTGATAAAGTTTAGTGATGATAACAGTTTGAAATACCTCCAAAGTCAGGCCTGAGACGGATGTCATATCCTCTGAGCAATCTGTCCACTGTTCTTTTCACCAGGGAAATGTTACCGATTCCATTGACACTGAGGCAAGAGAACAGAAACAGCGTCAGTCTGAGTCGCTCTCAAAATAGCCAACATTCCCATTTGCTAATGGCAGCCGAAGGGTCAGATTTATATCCACAAAGGACTGAACTCAACTGGTGAGCAAGTTCTCTGATGGGTCAGGCACAGGGCTCCCTGAAGTGCTCTTTAAATGTCCATTTAACAAGGTCCTCTACCGTATAACATTGCCCCTATGACAACAAAATCTGGAAATTGTGGATCATTTTCCTTGTCAACACCTGGCAGGGAAGATACACATTCATGGTAGCATTCACCATCCCTCCAGTGTTCCAGAACAAGCTTTGGCTGTCTGTGGAAAAGGGTGATCAAAATTTTAAACACGGCACTGAGATTCTACAGCGCAGCAATGATCCGACCCTCCGGAATGCTTCTGAAACACGCTACCTACGATGGTCAGCTCAAAGCACCAACATCAGCCCACAGAGTTCTCCAAATCCACTGACAGGGTAAGCAAACCATCATCAGAGTCCTGTCCTTGGCCAGCACACCCAGCGCCAAGACCACAACTACTGGGTCCATTGGACAGGCTAAGTTGATCATGTGCCTGACACCAGGCTCCCAAAACAGGCAACCTATTCTGAGCTCGCTCATGAAAGGACGGAGAAGGTGCTTCACAAGATTCCTCAGAGACTCCCTGAAAGAAGATATCACCATTGCCCATTTGTGAGAATCACCTAGACTGCAGCAGCACAGAAAATGCTGGAGGAATTTTGTTGGTCAGCCAGCATCAAATCTGCAGGTCAGTAGAGGGAAATCAACAATCTACATTTCAGGTCAAGACCCTTCATCAGTACCTGGACTTGCCCCCTTACCCTATCCCTGCCGCAGATGCTACCCAACTAACTGATTTCTTCAAGCACCTTTTCATGTTGCTCCAGTTTCTAGCATCTGTAGTCTCTTGAGCCTCCATTCCCTAGCCCAGAACTGCTCAAAATGGAGACAGGCCATCCAGGAAGAGAGAGAACTTCAAATTTGATTTCTAGTGTGTCCCTTAATATGAAAGCACAGAGGAAGGACCAGCACCATTCCCCACCTTGATCCGCCCTTCCTCTGCCCACCAGCTCCCATCTTCGACCTCCTTTCCCAGATATGGTAGAGTGCACAGATGCCACTCTGGTCTGGTCAGAGTTCCACAAGCAATGGTGGACCAGAGAGGGTATGCGCATGGAATAAACAGTGGGAACCTATCAGTGCAGACTTCACCTGAATACACAGTGTGGAGCATACATGCAGAGTTAATTCATGCCTTTTAATGTCTCTCCTGCCAGTTATGTGAAGACAGCGGATGGTGTCCGCTGGATATTCAGAGCACAACCCGATTTTGGGCACATCAAAGGAAAGGAAGGGGGGGGGGGGGGCGGTATAGGTGATTATATTACTCGGCCAAACACATTCAATGGTGTATATTCAGTGTTGTATCTGAGACAGAATGGGAACGTGTCAGTAACCAAACCCTGCATGCAGAATACAGGGGAGACGGTAAAGGAGGGTTTATCGAGGGAAATAAGGTTTAAGGTTGGCGACCAGTGGAGTTAACTGTACCTTTGAGCCCAATAGACCACTGAGAGTCCGGTAAGGAAGGAGCAGACACCGGACACTCGCTCCTCCTGCAGTCTCCACATCGCTGCTGTCTTCAGCTGCGGCTAGGAGCTCCCTCTCCTCGGCTGCCCAGAGGTTCCGGCCCGGCTGCGAAGCCGCAGTGACTCTGCTCCCCGCTCCGCAGCGCAGCGCCCGCTTCAGCGGCTGCACGGTTCGCGCCGACTACCTCCGCTCCCTTCCACTGCCCTCCTCATTGCTCCACAGCCCTCCCGGGCAGCCCGACGACGGCCACCTGCCCCCTTCCCGTACGCACCAGAGGGGGCATCTGTCGGAACCGGTCTGACGTCAGGGCTCGCCTCTTAACCCGTCTCTAGCTACAGACCTGGCCGTGGGCCAGGGGATGGGGATGGGGATGGGGATGGGGATGGGGATGGGGATGGGGGTGTGGGAGGGTGCTTCGGAGATGCGGGCAGTGGAGGAGCAGGAGCGAGGGGAAAGCAGAGAGCGGTGGGGAAGGGGCGAGACAGGGAAGTAGGAGAGGAGGAAGTGGAGGGGAAGGGGAGGGAGTGAGGAGAGAGGGAGGGGAAAGGGGAGAGAGAAAGTGGGAAAGAGGGAGGGGAAAGGGGGAAAGAGGGAGGATGAGGAGAGACAGGGAGGGGAAGAAAGGGGAGTGAGGCAGAGGAGGGGAAGGGGAAGAGAGAAGGGGAGAGAGCGGGGAAGGGGAGAAAGAGAGGTGGAAGAAGGAAGGAGGGAGGGGAGAGAGAAGGGAAGGGAAGAAAGGGATGTGAAGGGGAAGAGAGGGTGAGGAAGAGGGAAGGGAGAGAGAGGAGAAGAGGGATGGGAGAGAGAAGGTGGGGAAGGGGAGAAAGGGAGGTGGAGGGGAAGTGGGAGAGAGGGAATGGGAAGGTGGCAGGGGAAGGGGAGGGAAGAAAGGAAAGTGGAGGGAGGGAAGGGGAGAGAGGGAGTGGGTGGGGAAGAAGGGAGAGAGGGACGGCAAGCAGGAAGGAGGGAAATGGAGGTGGAGGGAGGATGGAGGGGAATGGGAAGGGGAAGAGGGTGGGGGAAGGGATAGAGAGGGGAAGGGGAGAGGGAGGTGGAAGGGGAGAAATGGAGGGAAAGAGGGATGGGGAAAGGGGAGAGGAAAAGGGGGAGAGAGAAGGAGGAGAAGGGGTAGGGGAGGGAAAGGGGAAGGGAGAGAGAGGGAGGTGATGAGGGAAGGGGAATGGGAAGGTGGAAGGGAGAAGAGAGAGGAAGGGGAGAGAATCAGGGGGAAGAGGAGAGAGGAAGGGGAGAGAATCAGGGGGAAGAGGGAATGGGAATGGGGAGTGTAGAAGAGCCAGGGAGAGTAGGATTGGAAAAGGGGAGTGGGGAAGAGGGACAGGATGGGGACGGGGAGGGGGAAAGGGGGAAGGGCAGAGGGGAATGGGGAGGTGAGAGTAGGATGGGTGAAGGGGAGAGGGAGAAGGAAGGGAAGAGAGGGGGTGGGTAAGAGAAAAGAGGGGGCAGAAGGGCAGAGAGGGAGGAGGAAAGGGAAGGGAATGTGGAATGGGGAGAGATAAAGATGGGAGAGGAGAAGGGAAAGAGTTGAGAGTAGGATGTTGAAAGGGGAGTGGGGGAGAGGGTGTGGAATGCGAAGGGGGAAGGGGAGAAAAGAGGGAGTGGGAAGGGGGAACAGGAGAGGGAGAATTGAGAGATGGAGGGATAAAGGGGGAAGGGGATAGAGGGGTGGGGAGGGGTAATGGGGAGAGTGGGAAGGGAAAGGGAGTTGGGGAAAGAGTGGGAATAAGGAGGGAGGAAGGGGAGAGGGAGGAGGACAGGAGAGGGATAAAGGGGGCAAAGCGGATGAGGAATCGGAAGTGGAGAAGATGGGAGAGTCGAGGGGAAAAGTGAATGGGGAAGGGAGGAGTGGGGAAAGGGAAGAGGGGAGACTAGGACGGAGAAAGGGAAGTGGGAATTGGGGAGGGGATGAGGGAGAGGGGAAGAGAGAATGAAAGGGAAAGGAGAAGGGGAGCAACAGGAAGGGAAAAAGAGGTAGGGGAAGGGGGAGAGAGCAAATGGGAAGGGGAAAGGGAGGGTAAGGGGAGAGAGGGAGGTGATGAGGGAGTGGAAAGGGGGAAGAGAAGGGGAGAGAGGGAATGGGAACATGGCAGGGGCAAGGGGAGAGAGAGGGAGGGGAAAGGGAGAGAGGAATGAGGAAGGGAAGAAAGGAAGAGGCGTGGGGAATGGGGAGAGGAGAAGGAGAAGATGGGGTGGGGAAGGGGGAGAGAAGGAAGACAGAGAGGGCAAAGGGGCAGTGAGGGGGAAGGGGCAGGAGGGGATGGCTGGAGGGACAGATGGAGGGGAAGGGGAGAAAGGTAGGTGAAGAGGCTGAGAGGAAGTGAAATGGGGAGGAAGGGAAGAGGGAAAGGGGAGAGGGAGGGGAAGTGGAAGGGGAGAGAGGGAGCGGGGAGGAGAAGAGGTAGAGAGGGAGGGAAAGAAGAGGGGGAGAGAGAGGAGGAAGGGGGAAGGAGTGGGGTAAGGGAGGGGAAGGGGAGGGGAATCGGGAACAGGAGAAAGGGGAAGGAGAATGGAGACAGGAGGAGGGAAAGGGAGAGGGGAATGGGGAGAGGAGAAGGGGAAGAGATGAGAGTAGGAAGGGAAAAGGGGAGTGGGGAAGGAGAGGGTGTGGAACAGGGAGGGGAAGAAATGGAGGAGGAAAGGGAAGAGAGAGAGGGCCGTGGAAGGGGAGAAAGGGAGGTAAAGAGAGAGGGGAAGGGGAATGGGCAGAGGAGAAGATGGGAGAGGGGAAGGGGAGAGGAGGGGGAAGGGAGGGTGAGGGCAGAAGGTGAGAGTAGGAAAGGGGATTTGGGATAGCAGAGGAGGAAATGGAGAGAGAGGGGAGGGAAAAGGGGAAGGGGGAATGAGGAGGAAGGGGAGAACGAGGGAGAGAGGGAGGGAAATGTGGAGGGAGGGAAGAGGGAGAAATGAAACAGGTGGAGAGGTGGAGGGGAAAGGGGTAGAGAGGGATTGGGAAGGGGGATGGTTATGGGCAGAGAGGGAGTGAAGGGGTGAGGGGGAATGGGAGCGGGAATGAAAGGGGGAAAGGAGAAGGGAGAGCAAGGGGCAAGGGGAAGAGGAGAGTGGAGGGGAATGGGGAGGGAGGGAAGACGGGAAGGGAGGGAGAGGAGGGGAGAAGGAGAGAGGGGAATGGAGAGAGAGGGAATAGTAAGGGGAATGGTAAGGGGGAGAGATGGAGGGGAAGGGATAAGGGGGATAGTGGGAGAGGAAGGGGAGAGTGGGAATGGGATAGGGAAAGGAAGAGAGAGGGGAAGGGGATGGGGAGAGGAGGGGAAGAGGTGAGAGTAGGATGGGGAAAGGTGAGTGGGGAAGAGGGAGAGGATGGGGACTGGGGACGGAGAATGGGGTAGAGAGGGAGGGGATGGGGAATGGGAAGAGAGAAGAACAAGATGGTAGAGGAGAAGGAGAACAGGGATACAGAAGGGGAGCAGAAGAGGGGAAGGGGAGAGAAGGGAAGGGGGAGAGTGTGGGGAAGGGAGAGTGAGGGAAGGGTGTGGGGAAGGGGAGAGTGGGGAGAGGAAAGGGGATGGGGAATGAGGAAAGCAGAAGGGGAGAGGGAAATGGGGAGATGAGAGGAGGAGGTGAGAGTGGGATGGGAAAGGGGATTGGGGAAGAGTGAGAGGACAGAGAAGGGGTGGAAAGGAAAGAGAGAGGGGAGGGGGAAGGGAGAGTGAGAGAATGGGGAAAGAAGGGGAGAAAGGGAAGGGTAGGGAGGAAAGGGAGTGAGGGGGAAGGGGAGAGGAAAATGGGGAGATGAAGGGTTGAGAGTAGGATGGGGAAAGGGGAGTGGGGAAGAGTGAGATGACAGGGAAGGGGAGGGGAGAGAGGGAGGGCGAAGGAGGAGAGGAGGGGAAAGGGAATTAGGGGTAGCAGTGGGAAGGTGGAGAGGACTGGCAAGGGGCATGAGGGAGGGGGAAGAGGGAGAGGAAGGGAAGTGGGAGGAGAGAGAGGGTGGGGGAGTGGAGGGGGTGTAGGAAGAGGAGAGGGAGGGTGAGTGAGAGAGGTGGGTGATGGGGAGAGGAGAGTAGGGAGTGAATGGGAGGGGCAGTGAAGAGGAGGGAGTTGGGAGAGGGAGACGGTGAAAAGGGTGAAGAGAAGAAAGGGAATGATGGAGGGAGGGAAGTGGGAAGAAGGGGAGGGAGGTGGAATGGAGGAGGAGGGTGAGTGGAAAAGTGAGTGAGAATGAGGAAGGGGAAGTGGGGGGAAACATGAAAATGAGGGGGATGGGGAAGCAAGCAGTACGAATGCAGGGTGGTTTAGGAAGGGCTGAGGAGGGGACTGGGAAATAGGATGGGGAAGTGGGAAAAGGGAGGGGGAAGAGAGGAAGGGCAAGTAAAGTGAAGGGGTGGAAGGTGGAGTGGAGAGGGGGTGAGAGAGGAGGCAAAGAAAGGGCAGGGGGAGCAGGTAAGAATGGGAAAGAGAGAGGTGAATGGGAAGAGGAGGGAGAGGAAGAGGAACGTGTAGGGGAGGGGAAAGGAGTGAGAAGAGGAGGATAGAGGGTGTGGAGCAAGAGGAAGGGTTGAAAGGGGGTTGGAGGAGGTGATGAGATGGGACAACAAGAAGTTAAGAAGGATGAGAGTGTTGGCAGAGGGGAGACAGTGTGCTTGAGAGTCGTAAGGGATGAGAAGGCGGATATTTAGAGGGATGGGATGAGGGAATGGGTGATCAGAGTGCGGGTGAGGAAGAGGGGGTGTGAGAAACAGAGGAAAGGAAGAGGGAGAGGGTGGATTGAGAGGAGTGTAAGGGAGAGGAGAGTGTGCTGAGAGACCTGAGGAGGGATGAGGAGGAAGGTGTGAGTGAGTGGATCAGAGCATTGGGTTTCTGATCCTCCCCAGTGGCACCTCTCCCACCCTCTTCCAATGCATAAAACAAACACTTCCTCTGTGGACAGACTTTACTAGGCAACATGTCACTGTTTCCACACTTACCTCGCCTGGATTACGTCAACAGTTGAGTGAGAGACCACACGATGGCCACATCATCTACGCCATGTTGAATACGAATGACCTCCTGCCTCATCATCGTGTGTCGTGGCTCCTTCCTACAGAAACATGTTCTGACCAGCACCTCTGACTAATGCCTGGCTGAATATATTTCATGTGCTATTTAAACAAATGAGAAACTTATTACTACATGCTGCTATCACAATACTTGTAAAACATTTTGTGTGTGTGTGTGTTTGTGTGAGATATTAAAGGCCCATCAGAAAGGAACATTCCGTTACGTAAGAGCAAGTGAAATGTCTCTTTCCTGATGGAAAACATCAGTCTCCACTGGTTCACCAGAGTACCAAGCTTAGTATCTTGTCTCTCTTGATTGAGACTAAGAATGGCTCCTTGTCTGGGAGGCTATGCCTGCGAACTCAAGAGGCCTATGTTTGATCTGACCCCTGATGCTGTCACTTTGGAGTTTGCACATTTTTCTTGTGTCCATGGGATTTTATCCCAGATGCTCTGGTGTTTTCCCACACCAATCTGCAGCCTGGTGAATTAATCGACGGTTGTAAATAGGCCCTAGTAAGTGAGAGCTGAATCTGGTGAGAAGTTGATGAGCATGCCTTCTCTAGTCATTGGGTTATTATTGAAGTGCACCGCTGATGGCAGGCCTTTTTTAATGGCTGCTATCTATTTCCCAGGGTCAACATGTCTAATAGTAGATGGCATGCACCTCTGCTCCGTCCGCCACAACAGACAGGATCTCCCGGTTGCCACCCACTTCAGCTCTCCTTCACATTCCCATTTGGATATGTCCATACATGGCCTCCTCTACTACCATGATGAGGTCAAACTCAGGTTGGAGGAGCAACACTTCATATACTGTCTGGTAGTCTCCAGCCCCTTGGTATGAACATCAAATTCTCCAACTTCCAGTAATTCCCTCCCTCTCCCTTCCCCCATCCCATTTTCACTCTTCCTCCTCTTCTAGCTGTCTATCACCTCTCTACTACCTCTCTACACCTGCCTTCCTCTACTACCCATAGTGCTTTCTGCTTACATTCCTTCTTCACCTCTCCTGCCTATCCCCTCCTTGCTTCCCCTCCCCCACGCCTTGATCTTTCCTTTGATTGGTTTTCCACCCTCCCCTTAACTTCTTTATAGGGCCCCTCCCCCCTCCTTCTTCAGTCCTGAAGAAGGGTCTCGGCTCAAAATGTTGACTGCTCATTTCAACAGATGCTGCCCGACCTGCTGAGTTCATCCAGCTTGTTTGTAGGAGTAGATGGCATGTACTGTGTTTAAGGTGAGAGAAGGAAGATGCAGAGGGAGGTGCAGGGCAAGGTTTATTTTATATAGACAGTGGTGGGTGCCTGAATTTCACTGCCAGGCTTGGTGGTGTAGGCAGGTACAACAGAAACATTTAAGATCCATATCGTAAATAGTCAAATCACTGAGGGACACAGACACTGTGCACAAAGGGATTAGGTGTCTTTATTTTAATTAGCTTTACGCATCATTGTGGGCCGAAGGGCAAGTTCTAGTGCTGGACTGTTCAACTTTCCATTGTCACATAGAGAGAAAGTCTTTTGTTTGCATGTCATCTGGGCAGGTTATACCATGCATAAGCACGTAGAGACAGCATGAAAAGACAATGCAGAATGCAAAATACTGTTGCAGGAAAAGAGCACCGTGGTATTTCTGCCCAATGTCTACATTACCTATGCCTCTCGTAACTTAGAAATACAATTCTATCAGACCTCCCGAGTCTCAAATGTTTCAGAGAAAATAATCCCAGTTTATATCCTCTTCATATAGTTTATATCCTTCAATCCAAGCAGCATGCTGGTAAGCAACTTCTGTACCATTTACCGAGCCTTCACATCCTTCCTGTAATGGGACAACCAGAATTGCACAGAATATGCCTACTGCAGCCCAACCAAAGTCTTATAAAATTACAACAGGACTTCCTGACTCTAATGCTCAGTGCTCCAACCAATGAAGACAGGCTTGCTGGACGATCTGGTGGGTCAAAGTAGAGAGTGGACCCTCTTCTCTAACGGCTCGACATTCTGGATTCTGGAAGCAGAAGGACTCCATGTGCAAAGGTCAAGTATGTCATCAAGATCAATAATGAGCAGTGGGAGGTGATTTCTAACAGGAATGACAAGCAAGAAGCTGATAGAGTGCTAAAAAGAATGAAGTGCCTTCAAGTGTGCCGTCAAGGACTGCAAAGACCTTAACAAATCTCGTTATCTAACAACTGTACATTGTCCACCATAACAGACCCTTCCAGCAATCTCCATCAGCCACACTTCCCATCCAGCACACTTAGCAGGGCTTCAAGATCCATATAGATTTCACGTACTGCAGTTATTCAGTAATGGCAGGCATATCACAAAGCATATTGCAAGAGTCACAAATATGCATCCTTCCCACCTGGAGGAGGAAAAGACACAATTAGTACTAGCAGTAGCAGATGTTTCAGGGATGCGGTGAAGTGGGGAAGTCCTAAGCCCATAACCTCAGCGCCGCAGAGGAGAGACTCCTGTAAGTTAGTAAGGTGACTGCTACATTGAGGGTGCCAGGATCACTGAGGATGATAACATCCTCATAGCTAATCTGTCTTCTCATATAACAACACTCTTCACACTATCTGATGCACAAGCTAAAGGTGCACTCCGCTCTTAGCCTTTCATTCAAGTACATAATAGGAGATGGTGCAGACCTTACAAGCCCTCAAGCCTGCCCTACCGTTCATTAAGTTACAGAGCTATATCAGCTTGTCTGCAATACCAGTTTCCTGCTTATTCTTCCAAAATCTAGAAGTACAATTGATTGACAAATCTATCTGTCTGTTTTGAATATATCTGATGATTCAGTCCTCTGGGGCAGAGGTTTCCAAATTTTTACAGCACTTTGAGGGAAGAAAATTCCTGATCTCTCTCTTAAATGGGTGGTCAGCTACTCTGAAATTCTAACCTTAGATCGACAAGAGGAAACCCATGAAGTCCCTCACAATCTAAAACAGTACAATAAAATCACCACTGATTATTCAAAATACTGCCCCATCTACCTCACCCTTCCTCATAAAATAATCTGTTCATAACTGGAAACAATCCATGAATATCTGAGGCTACATATAAAGAAAACAAACAGGAAGTTAGCTTGTTCAAATATCTTCCACATTACTCCACTTCTCTACCTTTATAACCCATCCCTCTTTTCATAAAGGCCAGCATTCCATTTGCCTTCCCAGCTGCTTGCTGGATCTTCCTGCTAACTTACATACACACGTCCTAATAAATGATGTGCTGGTGAGTAGATTGCAACCTTAAATATGAGGGGATGGGTGATCAGAGTAAGGGGGAGGAAGAAAGAATGTGGGAAGCAGGGGAGAAGAAGGAAGAGGGGATGAGGGTTGATTGAAAGAGAGGAGTGAGGAGAATGTGAGGGAGAGGAGAGTGTGCTGAGAGACCTGAGGAGAGACGAGTGAATGGGTAGAGGAGGAAGGTGTGAGTGAGTGGATCAGAGCATTGGGTTTCTGATCCTCCCCAGTGGCACCTCTCCCACCCTCTTCCAATGCATAAAACAAACACTTCCTCTGTGGACAGACTTTACTAGGCAACATGTCACTGTTTCCACACTTACCTCGCCTGGATTACGTCAACATCTGAGTGAAAGACCACACGATGGCCACATCATCTACGCCATGTTGAATACGAATGACCTCCTGCCTCATCATCGTGTGTCGTGGCTCCTTCCTACAGAAACATGTTCTGACCAGCACCTCTGACTAATGCCTGGCTGAATATATTTCATGTGCTATTTAAACAAATGAGAAACTTATTACTACATGCTGCTATCACAATACTTGTAAAACATTTTGTGTGTGTGTGTGTTTGTGTGAGATATTAAAGGCCCATCAGAAAGGAACATTCCGTTACGTAAGAGCAAGTGAAATGTCTCTTTCCTGATGGAAAACATCAGTCTCCACTGGTTCACCAGAGTACCAAGCTTAGTATCTTGTCTCTCTTTCTCATAAAGTGATCTGTTCATAACTGGAACTGATCCAATCAATATCTGAGACAACATACCCATCTTTAAGTAAAGAAAAGGATTCAACAAGCATTACTTCCAGGTAAACTTGTTCAAATATCTTCTACTTTCCTCCTCTTCTCTACCTTTATAACCTATCCCTCTTTCCAAAGGCCAACATTCCATTTGCCTGCCCAAATGTTTGCTGGAATTTCCTGCTAACTTACATACATACTAGTAAATTATGTGCTGAAGACTAGATTGCAAATCAGATCTGTATTTCCTGACGAAGGGTCTCGGCCCAAAACGTCAACAGCGCTTCTCCCTATAGATGCTGCCTGGCCTGCTGCGTTCCACCAGCATTTTGTGGTGTGTTGCTTGAATTTCCAGCATCTGCAGATTTCCTCTTGTTTGCCTGTATTTCTACCTCACCCCTTAACCTTTCACCTCATTGCTTATCATGAACCTATCTATCTTACCATAAAGATATTCTAAGATTCTGTTTCTATTGCCCTGTGATTTTGCCACTGACATCGAGCCCTGACTGAGGCCTTGACTTCAACTCTGACCTGTGCCTGCTCTCCTCAATTCATTCTCCCAGGCTAACCCAAAGATCTTTCTTACATGTTGACCAGCCTATTTATGCTTCTCATAATTTTGTATGCTTCTAACACATTCACCCTTTCTTCACTCCAGGGAAAACAAGCCAGCAGATCCACTCTTCCTATAACTATCCAGAACTAAAGTTGTTGGGATGGGAGATTTTAACTTTCCTAATATTGATTGGCATCTCCTTAGATAAAGGGGTTTAGATGGGGTGGAGTTTGTTAGGTGTGTTCAGGAAGGTTTCTTGACACAATATGTAGATAAGCCTACAAGACGAGAGGCTGTACTTGATCAGGTATTGGGAAATGAACCTGGTCAGGTGTCAGATCTCTTGGTGGGAGAGCACTTCGGAGGTAGTAATCACAACTCTATCACTTTCACCACAGTGCTGGAGAGGGATAAGAGCAGACAATTTGGGAAAACATTTAATTGGGGTAGGGGGAAATATGATGCTATTAGCCAGGAACTTAGGAGCATAAATTGGGAGCAGATGTTCTCAGGGAAATGCATGGCAGAAATGTAGCAAATGTTCAGGGAATATTTGCATGGAGTTCTGCATAGGTTTGTTCCATTGAGGCAGTGAAAGGATGGTAGGGTTAAAGAACTATTGTGTACAAAGGATGTTGAAAATCTAGTTAAGAAGAAAAGAAAAGCTTACAAAAGGTTCAAGAAACTAATACTGTTAGAGCTCTCAAAAATTAAAAGATTGCTAGGAAAGAGTTTAAGAATGGAATTACGAGAGCCAGAAGGGGCCATGAACACTGTGTAGAACACTACTCTGAGCTCTACTTGAGGGAAAATGTTGTTAGCTCAGCCATTGATTGTCTACCAGTCATGGATGAACTTGACTGAACCAACCACTGAGGCAATTGACAGTCTGGCTCAGGGAACCCCAAGGCATTCTTCAAGTTTGTGAAGGGCAAGATGATGAGCCATGTGGGAATAGGATCAATCAGGTGTGATGTAGAAATGTGTCCATGGAGTTGGGGGAGGTAGCAGAGGCACTTAATGAATACTTTGCTTCAGTATTCACTAGGGGAAAAGACCTTGGCAATTGTGGGGATGACTTACAGTGGACTGAAATGCTTGAGCATATAGATATTAGAAAGAGGATGTGTTGGAAACCAGACGAGATGTACCCCAGGCTACTGTGGGAAGTGAGGGAGGAGATGGTTGAGCCTCTTGTGATGACTTTTGCGTCATCAATAGGGACAGGAGAAGTACTGGAAGATTGGAACGTTGCAAATGTTGTTCCCTTGTTCAAATCTTGTTCAAGAAAAGGAGTAGAGTTAACCCAGGAAATTATAGACCAATGAGTCTGACTTCAGTGGTGGGCAAGTTGTTAGAGAAGATCCTGAGAGGCAGGGTTTATGAGCATTTGAAGATACATAACCTGATTTGGGATAGTCGGCATGGCCTTCTCAAGGGCAGGTTGTGCTTACAAGCCTGATTGAATTCTTTGAGGATGCACCAAAACACATTGATGAAGGTAGAGCAGTGGATGTAGTGTATATGGATTTCAGTAAGGCAGTTGATAAAGTTCCCCATGCAAAGCTCCTTCAGAAAGTAAGGAGGCATGGGATCCAAGGAGACCTTGCTTTGTGAATCTAGAATTGGCTTGCCCACAGAAGGCAAACAGTGGTTGTAGATCATATTTTGCATGGAGGTCGGTGACTAGTGGTGTTCTGCAGAGATCTGTTCTGGGACCCCTTTTCTTTGTGATTTTTATAACTGACTTGGAGGAGGAAGTGGAGGGATGGGTTAGTAAGTTTGCTGATGACACAAAGGTTGGGGGTGTTGTGGTTGTCAGAGGTTACAGTGGGACATCAACAGGATGCAGTACTGGTATGAGAAGTGGCAGTTGGACTTTAACCCAGATAAGTGTGAAATGCTTCATATTGGTAGGTCATTCTGAAGACAGAATATAATGTAAGACTCTTGGCAGTGCGGAGGACCTGAGAGATGTTGGGGTCCTTGTCCATAGGACTCTCAAAACTGTTGCGGAGGTTGACAGTTCTGTTAAGAAGGTGTATGGTGTGTTAGCATTCATCAACCATGGGACTGAGTTCAAGAGCCATGAGATAATGTTCCAGCTATATAGGACCCTGGTCAGACCCCACTTGGAGTACTGTGGTCACTTCTGGTCCCCTCACTACAGGAAGGTTGCGGAGAGTGCGGAAGAAATTTACAGGGATGTTACCTGGATTGGAGGGCGTACCTTATGAGAACAGGTTGAGTGAACTTGGCCCTTTCTCCTTGGAGTGACGGAGGATGAGAGGTGACCTGATAAAGGTGTATAAGATGATGAGGGGTATTGACTGTGTGGATAGTCAGAGGCTTTTTCCCAGGGCTGAAATGGCTAACATGAGGCTGCATAGTTTTAGGGTTCTTGGAAATAGGTACTGAGGGGATGTCAGGGGTAAGTTTTTCACACAGAGAGTGGTGTTCGTGTGTAATGCACTGCTGGCAGTGCTGGTGGAAGCGGATACTATAAGGTCTTTTAAGAGCTTCTTAGATAGGTTCATATAGCTTAGAAAAATAGAGAGCTATGTGCTAGGGAAATTCCAAGCAGTTTCTAGAGTAGGTTACATGGTAGGCACAACATTGTGGGCCGAAGGGCCTGTAATGAACCATAGATTTCTATGTTCTATGTTTTATGTTTTCTAATCAGTCAGCACCCTAGTGAGTCTTCCCTGCAGCAGAATAATCAGTGACTTTCAGTAATAACCCCCACTCCCACACCAAAATTCTCCTCTACTCTAGTCAGTTTCCAGCCCATTCTAATTTATCTTATTTAGTTCTGAAGTGAATGACTTCACATGTTATGCTCATCTTTCAACTTACTTGTAGACCCCAGTCAGTTTGGATTGTCAACAGCACCTCCTCCACTACCTCCATCAGCACAGGGGCACCGCAGGCTGTGTTCTTAGCCCCTGCTTTGCTCGCTTTACACCTGTGTCTGTGTGGCTAAGCACAGCTCCAACACCATATTCAAGTTTGCTGATGTCACCACTGTTGTGGGCTGAATCAAAGGTGGTGATGAATCAGCATACAGGAGAGAGGTTGAAAATTTAGCTGAGAGGTGTATTAACAACAACCACTCACTCAAAGTCAGCAAGACCAAAGAATAGACTATAGACTTCAGGAGAGGTAAACGGGAGGTCCATGAGCCTGTCCTCATCGGACGAATGGAAGTGGAGAGAATTAGCAACTTTAAATTCCTGGGTGTTATTAATTCTGAGGACCTACCCTAGACCCAGCACGTAGGTGCAGTTGTGAAGAAAGTACTGCAGTGCCTCTACTGAGGAATCTGCGGAGATTTGGCATGACATCTAAAACTTTGATAACCTTCTATCGATGTGTAGTGTAGGGTATATTGACTGGCTGCATCACAGCCTGGTATGGAAGCAGGAATTCCTGTGAATGAGAAATCCTATAAAAAGTATTACATTCAGCCCAGCAACTCATGGTTAAAGCCCTCCTAGCCATTGAGAACATCTACATGAAATGCTGTCGTAGGACAGAAGCATCCATCATCAGAGATCCCCACCACCCAGGTCATGCTCTGTTCTCACTACTGCCGCCAATTAGGTACAAGAGCCTCAGGACTCACACCATCAGGTTTCGGGCTGTTGAATAGAAGGGAATAACTACACTCACTTCCCCATCATTGAAGTGTTCCTACAAACAAATATCTCGCTTAAGGACACTTTATCTCTTGTTCTCATTATTTGTTGCTATTATTTATATTTGCATTTGCATAGTTTGTTTTCTTCTGCACTCTGGTTGATCTATTATTGATCTTGTTATACTATTCTGTAGATTTATTGCGTATGCCCACAGGAAGATGAATATCAGAGTTGTATATGGTGACATATATGTACTTTCATAATAAAACTTACCTTGAACTTTGAATTTTAACAATTTGCAATTCAGCTTCTGTTTCCATTTCATACCCTTCCTTTAAACATACTCTTATCACGACTCCTGGGCTGTGGCGAGGGTGACAGTGGGAGTGGGAGCAGAAGAACTGTGTATATTTAGGAGAACACCTTCATTCTGTTTGTGATCCCGAGTGCTGTGTACCTTTCAACCATCTCAGTCCAATTCTCACCTCACCGTGCTTGACCTCAAGAAGCAAAGCCTCATCATCAAATGGACACATAACCAAATTCTGAACCGAAAGCAGAGTACAGTAACAGTTTCCTCTTTCACCATCTTTTTTCTTCTTTTCCTTTTCTATTAACACCCTGCTTTGCAGGAATCTTATACTAATTATTTCAACTCCCACATTTGACCTAGCAGAAAGCTTTATTTTGTTCTTCCAATTCTTCTTTCCACCACTCTTCCATAAGGTGAAACTTTTGTTTCTAACTTCACAGTTCTGATGAAAGGCTATAGTCATAGAACTGTATGGAGTGGAAACAGGCTATTCGGCCCACCACATTCATGGTGACCATTATGCTACTATCTACAATCAGCCCATTTCCTAGCACTTAGTTCCTAGCACCTTGGTAAAAGCACTTGTCCAAATTCTTCTTAAATATTATGAGTCACAAAAAGATCCAGCACGGAGAGAGGCTCTTCAGTCCAATGAGTCTGCACTCATCAACTACCCACTTATGTCAGTCATACATTAATCTACTCCCCAGATTCTACCACTAGGGACAATTACCTTCTGGCTCTTATATTCCAGACCCCGGCCAACATAGGCAAGAATCCCACCTACCTTCTTCTGAATCCCTGTCTACCTGATCTGTTACTTTCAGAGATCCTAGAGCCTGCTTTGGTCCTCAATACTCCCTGGAGACCTAGCATTCCTGCTGTATGTCCTACCTTATTAGATCCTCCAAAATGCATCACCTTCCACTTATCAGAGTTAAGTTCCAAAAAGCAGCACACACACACACACACACACACACACACACACACACACACACACACACACACACACACACACACACACACACACACACACACACACACACACACACACACACACACACACACACACACACACACACAATTCTGGAGTAACTCAGGAGGTCAGGCGGCATCAATGGAAATGAATAAACAGTCGACCTCGTGGGCTGAGACCCTTCTTCAGGACTGGAAAGGGAGGAGAAAGATGCCAGAATAAAAAGGTGATAGGCGGGGAAGGAGGATGGCTGGAAGCTGTCAGGTGAAGCTATGTGGATGGGAAAGGTAAAGGACTAGAGAGGAAGGAATCTCATAGGAGAGGAGAGTGGACCCTAGGATAAAGGGAAGGAGAGGATCCAGGTGGCGGTGATAGGCAAGTGAGAAGAGATAGGCACAGTGGGACGAACTAAAGATGGTGCCAGAGGTGTTTGTGGACCTGGGCAACTTCTTCCAGCTTGTCTGCAAAACAGTTTAATTTTTCTTCTCAAGTCTTTTTTCCCCTTTTCAAGGTGGCTAGGGTCCTGTTGGAGTCCATGACCTACAGATACACTCAAACTATGCCTCTTCACAGGCAGTAGATTCTTGCTCTCTCGCTCTCCCCCCCCCTCCCTCCCTCTCTCTCTCTCTCTCTCTCTCCCCCGCCCCCCCCCCCATCTCTCTTTTATCTGCTAGGCTGTGAAATTTACTCATTGTGTCTATTTAATCAGTGATATAATTAGCAGACACTTCGACAAGTGACAAGTAACAAGTGGCAAGTATTAAGTAACAAGTAAAGAATGGTAAAACTTAATTGTGCTTTTGCTTCAGTCGCAGAAGCAATCAGAGAGAAGTAGTTGAGTGATACATTTGAGCTTCCCAAAAGCACTTGGTAAAATGTTGAATTTGAGGTTACAGGGAATAATTACCAAATTTGCAGATAACTCAAAGCTCAGAAATGCGGCTTTCTGTGAGCAGGATAGTCACAGTCTGGTGGAATTGATGGATAGAGGCAGACCAAGTTTAATTCTCAGAAATGTGAAGTGCCACACTTTGGTAAGAGGCTTCAGGGATACAAGAACAGATTGATAAGGGGATATATATGCCTCGTTTCCTGAAAGTAACAGGACAGGCTGAGAAAGTTATTGTAAAGTGTATAGGATATTGAACTTCCTTAACAAAGGCATAGATTACAGGAGTAAGGAAGTCATGACAGTGAACATTTAGAAAACATTTCTGGCGACCACATTTTTAGTATCAGAGTCATAATGAGATACAACACAGATACAGGCCTTCAACCCACTGCATCAACACTGACCATCATTCATTCTTTAACAGTAATTCTATATTAACTCAATTTTTATTCTCCCCACACTGTCATCAATTCCTCCTCCTTCCCAGAATGTACACTCACACTCTAGAAGCAACTTACAGTCAGTATCGACTCACATCTTTGGGATGTGTGAGGAAACCGGAACACCCGGGGAAATCCACAGGATCACAGGGAGAAAGTGCAAATCCCATACAGACAATGCCAGAGGTCAGAATTGAACCACTGCCTCTGACACTGTGAGGCAGTGACTCTACCACTGGAAAGCTGGAAATGCTTTAGTGACAGTACTGGAGCTTTACCAGTATTGATTCAAGGGATGTGGGACTGTTGTTGTGTGGATGGATTGGAGAAGCTGTAGCTTTCTTGGAACAGAAGTCTGAGATGGAATTTGGGGATTTATAATGCGGATAAAATGAAATTCCTCCCATTGATGGAGGGTAGAGATGTAGAATAAAAGTGATTAATAATTGAATGTGACACAATAGAAACTTTATTTTTCAACCAATTTTAGTAATTTAGTATGGGTTTTGATAAGGTTCCCCGTTCAGAGTGTCAGGAGACATGGGATCCAGGGGAATCAGGGTGTGTGAATACAGAACTGGCTTGCAGGGTGACAGTAGATGGAGTGTGTTCTGTCTGGAGGTCAGTGACCAGTGGTGTTCCAGCACCCCTGCTCTTTGTAAATTTTTATAAATGACTTGGATGATATGAAAATTGGTGGAATTGTGGATAGTGTGGAAGGTAGTTGTAGGTTGAAATGGGACATTGACAGGGTACAGATCTGGGCTGAGAAGTGGCAGATGGAGTTCAACCCAGAAAAGTATGAAGTGACTGACTTTGGAAGGTACAGGGTTAATACAGAACTCCTGGCCATATGGAGGAACCGTGGGATCTTGCGGTCCAGATCCATAGATCCCTCAAAGATGATGCACAAGTTGATAGGATTGTTAAGAAGGCTTTGCTGTGTTGGCCTTTATTATTTGGCAGATTGAGTTCAAGAGCCACAAGAAAATGTTTATTTATTTTTATTTATTTGGTGATACCTACAGAGGAGGCCCTTCTGGCCCTTCGAGCTATTTTGCCCCAGCAACCCCTGACAACCCTGATTTAACCCTAGCCTAATTACTTATTTACTGGTACACCACTGAGTAGGCCTTTCTGGCCCTTTGAGTCATGATGCCCCAGCAACCCCACAAACCTGAGTAACCCTTATCTAATCATAGGACAATTTACAATGACCAATTGACCCTCCTGGCATGTCTTTGGAGTGTGGGAGGAAACCAGGGCACCTGGGAAAAAGCCATGCGTTCCATGGGGAGGACGTACGGAGATCCCTTACAGAACTGTGCCTGAATTGAACTCCCAACTCTGGGATCACCACGCTGTAATCGCATCACACTAAACCCTGCTACACAGTGGTGCCAGTTCTCACAAACCCTGGTTAGACCACACTTGAAACAGTGTTTTCAATTTGAGTCACCTCATTATAGGTGTTACGAACCCCGTAACTGGGTCACTTACCAGCAAAGATAGAGAGGTCCGTTGAAGTCTGATGGTACTATCTTTAACAGTATTTATTGGTAAAAATACATAAAAATAATATCAATGCAAACATACAGATAATATACATTGTCAATACTAAATCTAAAAGTGCGGGTATAATAATAATCAATCAGAAATAAGCTCTATCGTTGTCTAGGGGATAATGTATTGTCCGATGGAAATATAAAAGTCACTCAGTTCATTCAGGCTGCAGCTTTTTGGTTGGAGAGAGAAACAGATTTTAGAAACTTGCCAGCTTTCCTTTATCCGATCTTAATCCGTATTCATCCTTTAGCGAGGCCGTTCCGTGGAAGACTTGTCTTCCGGGCAAGGATGGACACACACAAGCCCCCACCGGTCTCATACGTTTCTCCTGGTGCGTCTAAAGGGGTTGTTCCCCAGACCCTCTTTTATCCTTACTCATGGGGTCTCAGATGTCAATCAGGTTGGGATGATGCAATCCCTCAACCAGCCCACTCTGGTCATTCCCTGAGGGCTTCAATGAATAGTACAGTACTCAATACACAATTCCGTCTCCAAGAGACAGTGGTCATTATCCATGGCTTTGTCTTGCTGAGGGGCCAGGACACATTCAAAAAACCTTGAGGATTCTCTCTCATTTCCTGGGTCCCAGACCCGAATTAATAGCGATCTTGCGATTCTCAAGAAGGAGCGGGCTACTTTGTACCCTTCGGCCCCTCAGAGTTGTGGCACATTCGTAACATAGGAAAGATATGGAAGCTTTAGAAAGGCAGCAGAGGAGATTTACCAGGATTTTGCCTGGACTAGAGAGCATGCCTTATGAGGTTAGGTTGAGTGAGCTAGGCTTTTCTTTTTGACGTGCAGAAGGGTGAGAGGTGACTCGACAGAGGTACAAGATGATAGGAGTCAAAGATCGTGGGTAGTCAGAGACACTTTCCCAGGATGGAAATGACAAATATAAGGAGGCATAATTTTAAAGTGAAAGTATGGGGGAATGTCATACATAAATTCTTTACACAGAGTGTTGTGGGTGCGTGGATGACACTGCCAAGGGTGGTGATAAACATAGATACATTAGGTGCATTTCGGAAACTCTTAGGTAGGCCCCTGGATGACACAACAATGGAAGGCTGTGCAGAAGAGAAGGGTCAGATTTATCTTAGAGTTGGTTAAAAGGTTGGCAAAACATCATGGGCTGGAGGTCCTGTACTGTTCTATGTTCAATGTTCAGAATTCATCGGAGGCGGAGTACTGTAAACGATTCAGTTGTAATATTCAAAAGGAAGCTGGATATGTATCTGAAAGGAAAGTATTTGCAGGTTGGGTGGAAGGGAGTCAGAGACTGGGATTTACCTGGCCACCCTTCCTTGAAGCTAGTTTGCAGTTGCTGGCATTTTTGCGTGTGTGTGTGTTTAACTTTGCCGTCATGATAAGCTTTTTGCACCGATCTGTTTGGTGATTGCTCATCATACAGCGTGTCTTGGGCATCTGAAACCTGGTGGAGCCCATCTCTCTTAGGTTTTTTTTTACAAAATCGAGTTGCTAGCTCGACACTCAACCCAGGCACGGATGGAGAGCGTACAAGGGAGCCGGCCGGATTCGAACTCCGGACCTCTTGCCCCAAAGTCCAGCGCTAATGCCACTGCGCCACCAGCCGGCATAGCCATTCTGTGAAACGCTCTTCTTTCACAGTCCCCAGTTCTCTGTCTTTTGGTTCTTGATTCATATTCAATTCACCTTCCTTTGCAGTGAAGTGTAAAGTAATAGAGTGTAATAGTGTTTTCCATAACTTGCCACATCTCCTAAAATGATGTTATTGCTAAATCTTGCTCCAAGTGTTTCAATTGATTGATGAAAATATTGCCTGTCATTAATCCATCATAAGCAACAGGATCCAGTCCAGTGTGACCCATCTAGGACCGTGACCAATGCAGAGAGAGCAAATGTGATTTCCCAAATCACACCAAGAGTATGATGTATGGAAGAGTCCACAGAGGTGCAGATGATAATCCTGCCCTCTCCCATCTTTCAACCCCCAGATTCAATCATGATTTTGGCTGCTGTCTGCCTGAGATTGGCAAGTTGTTCCTCTGGCAGCTTGGCACACCAGTTCCTTTCCACATGTCAGTGGCAAGCTGGTCAGCAGGCTACTGTCCCATGGTGTGAGTGGAAGGCAGGAGAGTTCATGAGGATGCAAGAGCCGCTGTGGAGATGTGGGCCATGAGATCTTTTTTTCCCTGGGACTGCAATTCTGTGGTCATTGCAGGAAAGCACTGAGCTGGGAAAGATTAGAGATGTACCAGAAGTTCCAGTGGATAGGGCAGAACTGGCAGAAGGGCCAAAAGCCAGAGGGTAGAGATTTAATGCAGTTGGTGATGAACAAAGCAAGGTTGAGGAGAATTTGTCCACACCAAGGTTTCATGATAGTCAGGACTTTGCCTGAAAGGAAACTGCCTGTACATTTAATCCTAATTCTTTTGAGGAAGAACACTGGAAGGTGGAAAATAGTAGGGGTAAGTGCATAAACTTGGATAGGAAGGAAGTACAAAGGGCTTAAGGGCCTCTTTCTGTTTTGTATTACCAACATCTTTGCATTGAAAATGTCTGCCCAAGCTCTGTGCACACACACCCAATATAGGTTTAAGTCGAGTTATGTGACTGTATACTTATCAGTTTGTATTCAAGAATTTGATAAATAGAGACCATAAGACCATGTGACCATAATATATAGGAGCAGACAGGCCATTTGGTGCACTGTGTCACCTCTCATTTCACAATGGCTGATCCATTTTCTGTCTCAGCACTAATCTCCTGACTTCTCCTCAGATCCCTGCAGGCCTACCTAATCAAGAATCAAATAATTTTGATGTGGAGATTTGTGACAAATATGATTATATGATATATATGTACAGTATCTGAGATACATCTTATGGAAATGTTTGATGATAAACTTCAATAAAAAATAAATTACAAAACAAAAAGAATCTATCGACCCCTTCCTTAAATATACCCAATGACTTGGCCTCCATTGCAGCTGAGGCAATGAATTCTACAGATCTACCACTCTCTGGCTAAACAATTTCCTCCTCATCTCCATTCTAAAAGGGCAATTCTCTATTCTGAGGCTGTGTCCTCTGGTCTTAGAATCGCCCAGAAGAAGAAACATCCTCTCCGCATTAATGCAATCGAGGCCTTTTAGCAATCGATAGGTTTTAAGGTCACCCCTCATTCTTCTGAATTCCAGTGGGCAGAGGCCAAGAGCCACCAAACACTTCTCATGTGACAAGCCTTCAAATCCCAGAATCATTTTTCTGAACTGCCTTTGATCCCTCTCCAATGTCAGTACATCCTCTCTTAGATAATAGGCCCAAAGCTGTTCACAGTGCTCCAAGTGCAGCCTCACCAGTGTTTATAAGGTTTAAAATTACATCCTTGCTTTTATATTCTAGTCCTCTCGAAATGAATGATAACACTGCATTTAACTTCCTCACCACTGACTCAACCTGCAAATTTAACCTTTAAGAATCCTACACAAGGACTCCCAAATCTGTTTGCACCTCAGATTTTTGAATTTTCTCTCCATCTAGAAAATATTCTACACTTTCATCTCTTCGATCAATGTGCATGACCTTGCACTTCTCAACACTGTATTCCATCTGCCACTTCTTTGCCCATTCTCCTAAACTGTCTAAATCTTTTTGTAGCCTCTCTACTTTTTCAAAACTACCTGCCCCTCCACCTATCTTCATATTGTCTGCAAACTTGGCCACAAAGCCATCAATTCCATTATCCAAATCACTGACATATAACATAAAAAGAAGTGGTCCTAACACAGGCCCTTGTGGAACACCACTAGTCACCAGCAGCAAACCAGAAAAGTTTCCCTTTATTTCTCTCAATGCCTCCTGCCAGTCAGCCAATGCTCTATCCTGTAATACCATGGGCTCTTCACTTGTTAAGTCGCTGCATGTGTGGCATCTTTTCAAAAACCTTCTGAAAATCCAAGTACACAACATCCATCGATTCTCCATTGTCTATCCTGCTTGCTATTTCTTCAAAGAACTCCAGATTTGCCAGGCAAGATTTTCCCTTGAGGAAAGCATGCTGACCTCCATCTGCTTTATCATATTCCTCCAAGTACTCCAACATCACACTATTAATAATCGACTCCAACATCTTCCCGGCCACTGAGGTTGGACCTGCTGGCCTAAAATTTATTTTCTTCTATCTCTCACCCTTCTTTAAGAGTGGAGTGATGTTTGCAATTTTCCAGTCCTCCAGAACCATGCCTAAATCTATTGATTCTTGTAAGACCATTGGCTGGCTGGTGGTGCAGTGACATCAGCACCGGACTCCGGAGCGAAGGTTCCCAAGTTCGAATCCAGTTGGGTCACTCCCGGACATGCTTTCCATCCAAGCCAGGTTGAGTGTCAAGCTCGCAAATTGGCCTCGTAAAAAAATCACTGTGCTGTGAGAGGGACTTGGGGGACCACTCACAGAATCTTTTCTCCAAGACAACCATTTGGAAAAAAATAGTGGTCACCGAGGCTCTGGCAGAGTATGGCACACACACACACAAAAAAAAGATCATCACCAATGCCTCCACAATCTCTTCAGCCACCACTTCCAGAACCCTGGGATGTACACCATATGGTGCAGATGACTTATCTACCTTCAGACCTTTCAATTTCCCAAATACCTTCTCTACAGTAATGGTACCTTCACACACTTCATGACCCCTGACACCTGGAACTTCCACCATACTGTCAGTGTCTTCCACAGTGAAGACTGATGCAAAATACTCATTAAGTTCATCTGCCATTTCTTTGTCCCCCGTTACTACCTCTCCAGCATTATTTTCCAGCAGTCCAATATCTACCCTCACTTCTCTTTAGCACTTTAAGTATCTGAAGAATTTTTTGGTATCCTCTTTGATATGATTGGCTAGCTTACCTTCATATTCCATCTTTTCTTTCTTAATGACTTTTAGTTGCCTTCTGTTTGTTTTTAAAAGTTTCCCACTATTTTTTGCACTATTACATGCCCTATATTTGGCTTTTATGTTGGCTTTGACTTCTCTTGTCAGACATGGTTGTGTCATCCTGCCTTCAGAATACTTCTTTGGAATGCATCTATCCTGTGCCTTCCGATTGCTCCCAGATATTCCGGCCATTGCTGCTCTGCTGCCAGTGTACTTTTCCAATCAATTTTGTCCAGATCCTCTCTCAAGCCTTTGTAATTTATTTTACTCCACGTAATGCCAATACATCTGACTTTTCAAATTGCTGGGTGAATTCTATCATGTTATGACCATTGATCCCGAAGGGTTCTTTTACCTTAAATTCAATTCCAGTTCATTGCACAACACCCAATCCAGAATAGCTGATCCTTAGTGGGTTAAACCATGAACTGTTCTAAATAGCCATCTCATTGGCATTCTAGTAATTCCCCCCTCTTGGGATCCAGCACCAGCCTGATTTTCCCAATCTACCTACATATTGAAATCTCACAAGACTATCGCAACATTGCCCTTTTGACATGCATTTTCTATCTCCTGTTGTAATTTGTAGACCACATCTTTACTATTGTTTGTGGGTTTGCATACATGTTCTATCAGTGTCTTTTTACCCTTGCAGTTCCTTAGCTCTTCCCACACCTATTCAACACCTTTTTGATCCTATGTCCCCTCTTTCTAATGATCAAAAACACGTTCATATTATCTCCTGCAAGTTACGTGTTCAAAATATTGTAAGCCCGGAGTGTTTGTTCTCAGTTTTGAGGCTGAGAAAGCATCCTATGTTCCTATTTCAAAGTAATTGTAGTAATTCCTGCAATCTACATTTTCAGATCAGTATTTTTCCCTCTATAGCTCCTTTTTTGCATTGAAAAACGTGCTTTTAATCAAAGAAAAAAATAACACCAGTTTCAATCACAATACACTGATGCTTAGCAACCAAGGTATGGAAAGTCATGCTAGTGTAATCAGAAGTGTTCTCGTATGCTGATCTGAATGCTCAAAAGCCTTTCATCATCTGCTGAATCAGTCAGGAGTAAAATAATAAGCCAGATCTATGATGTACCTAGTTCAATGCCTCCTCCATTGTATTCCAAAAGCCTTGATTTGGGAATATTATAGGATCCTTTGTTTTCCTTGGCAATTTCAGTTTGGAGAACAATGTTGGAGAAATTCTGAACAAATATTTTTTGAACCTTTCGGATCAGACTCGAATATGTACTCTAAATAGTATGGTGAAAAGTTTTAGTATATTTGGACCAACCTATTAGTAGTAGGCAGCTGTCGATCCCAGGGTATCATGGGTTTGTGTCTCTGGTGGATTGTGTCCTCTCCAGGGTGTGAGCCTGGGTGGGAAGATTTGAAGAACCGGTTGTTGCCCATGCAGCAAGTTCCCCCTCTCCACGTCACTGATGTGGTCCAAGGGAAGGGCAATTGCAGCTACAGCTTGGCACCAGTCTCATCGCAGGGGTTGCCAGAGTGAAGTTGTAAACAACATCAAACTGCCTGAGGGACCCCGGCTCCAGTTTTCTTCCTTGGGGTTTACTCCTAAAACCTTTTCCCAAGAGGCAGTGGAGGTTTAAAATCAGAGTTTCCCTTCTCCTAGACAGGGTGCTGTCCAAGGCTGATGAGCCCCACTTGCCTGAAGCAACTGGTTTTGAGGCGTCAGTGGTCCGCCTTTGCCCCTTCTCTTGTCAATAGAAACGGTTCTTCCGGGCCTAGTGACTAAGCCACACGTGAAGGCCAAGAGTTGGACGTGGTTGTCAGAGGCTGTTAGAGTCGCACACCATTTGGAGCACTTTATAGGTAGAGGGAGCTCATCCCCGCTACCACCCCCGGCTGTGACAACCTTAGGAACCACCAACCTATTAGAACCTGCTGATTATCATGTTTGAATTTCCATTGCATTTTTTTTTGCTTAGCATCAGTACTGTGAATAAATCTGTGAGAGAGAATGTTTGAAATTTGTGGGATTAATAAGGTGGATATGAGGAGGATATTTCCTCTTGAGAAGGAATGTGGAACTCAGGGTCACCTATTTAACACAAAGATGAGGTAAAATTCTTTTTTTCATATGTTGTTCCAAGGGTTGTAGAAGCACAATCATTTACTATGGTTATAGAAGGGCCAGATCCATTCTTGATAAGCAATGTGGTGAAAGGGAATTGCAGGTGGACAGGAATGTGTAGCTGATTTTATGATCTGATCAAGCCATGTCAATTGGGGTACCCGTATTTGCAATCTTTCTAAAATCCACTCCAAGGCCCAATTAGAAATAACCTTTACGTATAGTTCTTTTTTTGCTCAGGTTCGGCATTGGTAGCCGGCGGTCCAAACAGTTTATATTTAGAAGTGTGCCTGTACGAGTTGACGTCAACAAGTATTGCACTCTTACAAAATCAAATGGCTCTGTGATTGGAAGTGGAAATGATGGAACAGAATTCGCATTAACGTTATCTTCATTAACTTCTAGCAATTTCAGCCTCATCAAAATCCCTGCTATCTGTACCAACACCAACTCCTGCTTACTTTATTTCCCTGCTTCTGTTCCTGCTCCACCAATTCCAACATATTAAATCCTTTTATGAATTACATAGCTCTACAATCACCATCAGGACTACACCAATATGCTCTTCAGTTCTGTTGTGTGTTGTTGACTTAAATAGCTCTTGGTTTCAGTATCCAAATCTCTAATTTCTGCATCTTCTCTTTGAATCTGTCCACCTCTCCAACTTTCTTCTCTTTTAAAATATCCATGAACAAGCCATAATGGCTCCTTAACATGGAATAAACTGTTGGGAAAACTTAATGTGTCAAGCAGCGTCTGTGAAGTCAAAAAAGATATATTGGCATTTTGAGTCAAGACCCTGCATTAGGACACGTTAGTAGCTCCTTAAGTCTTGAAATGAATAATAATCCTCTGAATCCCCAGATGGGGAAGGATGGGGAAGTTGTAATTTTAGCCAAGGTAAAACTATGGTAAAATGCTTTTAGTTCACTTCAGTTATTTTTCTTTAAAATTCTGTTGGGAGACCTAGGAAACCCATTTTGTTAAAAAAAAACATGTCTTTCTTTAAGCTTTATTTAAATACACAACACCAACTCCAGTTTCTGAGACCAGGGAACAACTGTCCAACCTATGTTTATGCAGGAAGACTTTTTGGCAACAGTTCTAAGTTTCCTAAGTTTGGCTAATTGAATCTATATTGCCTTGTTGTATGAATGACTTCTTGACAGCACCTTAATGGAATGATAATGGAGTTGTGGAGCTAAGGCTTGCGATCGGTCTCTGTCAATTGGTCTTCAACGGATCCAAATAAAAGGTGAGACAACTCCTGGAGGAAGGCAGCTTTGGGAATCGTATCCAAAGATTGACTGTTCATTCTGAGCATCCTGAGATGGAGGAATCTCTGTATTCTGCCTCCAGAGGACCAATTGCTACCCGATGCATGACTCCAGGGTGTGAAAGACCAATGGGGATGGCATAGTGGTGTAGATCCACTGTCTCATAGCAACAGGAAGCTAGATTCAATCCTGACATCGGGTGATGCCCGTGGAGAACTTGTACATCTCTCTGTGACTGTCAGCCCACATTCTAATGATGTGTGAGTTGTAGGTTAATTAGCCACTGTACATTGCAGTACTGTGTAGGTGAGCAGTAGAACCTGGGGGCAGTTGATGGGAATGTTGGGAGAATGAGTTACTGGAAATATAACAGTGGATGAATGTGGCTGCACGGTGAACTGAATGATCTTGTATTTCCATCTATGACAAAAGGAGATATAAAATGTGAGATCTGCTCCTGTAGAAAATATGAGAAACATTCAGGAGATCACACATTGTCTGCAGATGAGAAAACAGATTTGGTGCTTCAATACAAAGACCCTTCACTTGGTCCAGGTAACCATGAAGGTAGGGGCCACGATGTTAGAGTATATTCTGGAGTTGTGGAGTTATGAGGGGTGATTGATAAGCTCATGGCCTATGGTAGAAGGAGTCAATTTTAGAAAACCTAGCACATTTATTTTTCCTACATTTACACACTTAGTCCAGCGGTTGTGGAGCATACGGATCCCTTCTTTGTAGAAGTCGGCACATTGAACCTCCAGAAGTGGTCCACAGCATGGGGTATTTGATAAGTTTGTGGCCTAAGGTAGAAGGAGATGAGTTGTTAACTTCAAACTTTCTGCATTATCACTCAAAGAGTTGAACTGCACGTGCATGTAACGAGAGCTGTATAACTCATCTCCTTCTACCATAGGCCACGAACTTATCAATCACCCCTGTTGTGTGGACCACCTGGAGGTCCAAGATGCTCTCGTTACATGCACGTGCACTTCAACTCTTTGAGTGATAATGCAGAAAGTTTGAAGTTAATAACTCATCTCCTTCTACCTTAGGCCATGAACTTATCAATCACCCCATGCTATGGACCACTTCTACGAAGAAGGGATCTGTATGCTCCATGACCGCTGGACTAAGTGTGTACATATAGGAATGGACTATGTTGAAAAATAAATGTGCTAGGTTTTCTAAAATTGACCCCTTCTAGCTTAGGCCATGAACTTATCAATCACCCCTCGTATATATAGCAAATATTAATTTTAACAGCAACCAGTCTTCGGTCATGAATGTTGATTGTAGGTTGAGTTTAAAATGCAGCCCAGAACTATGGTGTTTTTGGAGCTGCAGACTGGGGCCGATTGCAAACTAAGAAACACTCATTGACCTGAGATGTCTGCATCTGCATGAATGCAACCCTGAGTTAGTGGAGATTAACATTCATTTTGGGTGTCTAGAGTGTCGGTGTGAAGATTGAGAGGTTTCAAAATTATATGCAATTCAAAGGAAGCATTGCAAAGGAAGCAAGTTGCATGCCATCTTGGACAATGTCTCCCATCCACTCCATAATGTACTGGTTAGGCACAGGAGTACATTCAGCCAGAGACTCATTCCACCGAGATGCAACACTGAGCGTCATAGGAAGTCATTCCTACCTGTGGCCATCAAACTTTACAACTCGTCCCTTGGAGTGTCAGATACCCTGAGCCAATAGGCTGGTCCTGGAGTTATTTCCACTTGTCATAATTTACTTATTATTATTATTATTTAATTATTTATGGTTTTATATTGCTAAACCTCTACACTATTCTTGTTGGTACAACTGTAACGAAACCCAATTTCCCTCGGGATCAATAAAGTATGTCTGTCTGTCTGTAGATATATTGTTACTATAAAATTACATGTAATTCAAGGGAAATACGGTTTTGTTTGGCTGTATTCATGTATGGTTGAATGATAATTAAACTTGAATTTGATTAGATTTGATCTGAAAGGAAGCACTGTGTATTCATTGTAACCATAGAACTGTCCTGCTATTACTTTTGATCTTTAGCATATAAAAATGTCATGTAATATTGTGTCAGGGAGGCCTCTTCTTCCAAGAGTGTCTCCAGTATGATGCCTGCTCTTCGGTTGAAGAAAGACTTCTGTATTGACCAACTTTAGTGTCTTTCCAGTGACTTCATTCACAGCCCCAACGTTTGGGGGCCTGTCCGGGATACGTTCATGACCCATTGTTTGGCCAGTGATCTCATCAGTTGAAATGGGTGAGTATTTTTAAGATTGGCACTCACACTTGGATCTGTTCAGGTTAGTGAATCACGAACAGAGCAGACAGCTGAATTCAGAGATGTAAAAGTAAAGTGGATTGCATGCGTACATGGGTGTTTACTTAAGAGTCGAGACATTTTTGGGTAATTTGGTGAAGCATGGCCACCAATTGTGAAGGGCAATTACTGACCATTCAGGACAACAACGGGGTGTGTGTATACTCATTTGGGGTACTGTATAGTAGTAAACTTATTTGTAAGCATGTTTGTGTGTTTTAAGAATAAATCTGTAACTTTGGTGTAACAGGTTTAAATGCAAAGGCAATATAAGTTCAGATGCATATACAGTAAGTTGCAGATTACAGAGTACATTCTTCATGGTTTTAAGTATGTACTTTTTAATTTTTATCCATCATTTATATTTTTTGTAGTATGGGAATTAGCGTGGGGGAGGTTATACCCAGATATAACAATTGGGGTGGCATCGATTGAGGTCAGGAAACTTTAGGTTGAGAATTCTTATGACAGGAGCCAGCCCTTGACCTTGATCAGAACCAACCATAAGCCCCTCACCCCCAAGGAGAAGCAAAGCATTTTGTCAGAGCTGCCCTCACTTAAGGTCACCTGCGGAATTGCAGAATTCTGGTGCAAGCTCGAGGAAATGATTCAACTTCATCAGATGCATCCCAAAGATATACACGTGTTGGTAAAAGCGAAGTGCCCGAGGAATATGTGGGACAGGGTGGCAGTGGGGCAGTGGGAGAGGGGTGCAGGTTTGTACTGGGCAACTACCAGGAATGTCAGCAATGAAGAGAAATATCGCTTCTTTAAAGAAGTGAGGCAGTAACTGGGGGAAGTTGAGAGTAACCGGGGGATGATAATGTTACTAGTTCAGGGAGCAGATGAGTCTGCCACGGATTATGCTGAACATAAATATCAATTGTACGAGGTGTATTCAGGATTGGATAATTCTGGGAGGAAACCCAATCTTTCAGAAAATGCTGTAGGAAGGCCTGAGCTCAGCCCACCAGGAAGTTTTAGATTTGGGGATAGCAGTGGGATCGATCTACTCTGCGACAGTATCAAGGGCCAATGAGGTAGGCCAGAGAATGGGAAGAGAGGTCATAAAGTAGATGTATTGGATGAAACTGCTATGACATTGCAGAGGACTTGCTTTGTGTGCCAGCAACCAGGGGATCTAGCAGGGAACTGCTGGAATAGACGTGGAAGGGTAAGGGAGGTTACAGCTGTGGCCTCTCAGGTGGAGGCAGTGTCCTGAAAAGAGAGGAAGGTGTGAGAATCACTCACCAAAGCAGGCAGAAATCACAGCAGCACCCTCTCTTCCTGATTTGACTGCTGACAAGGCTATAGAGCTGGTGAAGTCAGACAAACAGCCGAAGGCAGCCTCTACTACCAGTGGTGGTCATCTACGGAGGTACACAAGAGGTTTATTACCGGACCGGCAATGTGAAATGTTAGTGGACATGGAGTCATCAGTATTGATAACTGACCTATCCTTGCCCACAACTGGAGAGATGATTTACATTACCAGTGCAGGAGATGAAACAATGAGGGTGGAGGGAAGTCAGCCCCAGGTACCTGAGATTGATAGATAGATAGATAGATACTTTATTCATCCCCATGGAGAAATTCAACTTTTTTTCCAATGTCCCATACACTTGTTGTAGCAAAACTAATTACATACAATATGATATGCATCTAAATCAATATCTCAAAAAGCATTTATAATAGCTTTTAAAAAGTTCTTAAGTCCTGGCGGTTGAATTGTAAAGCCTAATGGCATTGGGGAGTATTGACCTCTTCATCCTGTCTGAGGAGCATTGCATTGATAGTAACCTGTCGCTGAAACTGCTTCTCTGTCTCTGGATGGTGCTATGTAGAGGATGTTCAGAGTTTTCCATAATTGACCATAGCCTACTCAGCGCCCTTCGCTCAGCTACCGATGTTAAACTCTCCAGTACTTTGCCCACGACAGAGCCCGCCTTCCTTACCAGCTTATTAAGACGTGAGGCGTCCCTCTTCTTAATGCTTCCTCCCCAACACGCCACCACAAAGAAGAGGGCGCTCTCCACAACTGACCTATAGAACATCTTCAGCATCTCACTACAGACATTGAATGACGCCAACCTTCTAAGGAAGTACAGTCGACTCTGTGCCTTCCTGCACAAGGCATCTGTGTTGGCAGTCCAGTCTAGCTTCTCGTCTAACTGTACTCCCAGATACTTGTAGGTCTTAACCTGCTCCACACATTCTCCATTAATGATCACTGGCTCCATATGAGGCCTAGATCTCCTAAAGTCCACCACCATCTCCTTGGTCTTGGTGATATTGAGACGCAGGTAGTTTGAGTCGCACCATATCACAAAGTCCTGTATCAGTTTCCTATACTCCTCCTCCTGTCCATTCCTGACACACCCCACTATGGCCGTGTCATCAGCGAACTTCTGCACATGGCAGGACTCCGAGTTATATTGGAAGTCTGATGTGTACAGGGTGAACAGGACCGGAGAGAGTACGGTTCCCTGCGGCGCTCCTGTGCTGCTGACCACCGTGTCAGACCTACAGTCTCCCAACCGCACATACTGAGGTCTATCTGTCAAGTAGTCCACTATCCAATCCACCATGTGAGAGTCTACTCCCATCTCCGTTAGTTTGTGCCTTAAGATCTTGGGCTGGATGGTGTTAAAGGCACTAGAGAAGTCAAGGAATGTAATCCTCACAGCACAACTGACCCCATCTAGGTGAGAGAGTGATTTGTGCAGCAAATACGTGATAGCATCCTCCACTCCCACCTTCTCCTTATACGCAAACTGAAGAGGATCCTGGGCGTGCCTGGTTTGTGGCCTCAGATTCTGTATTATCAGCCTCTCCATGGTCTTCATCACGTGCGACGTCAAGGCAACAGGTCTGAAGTCATTCAACTCCTTTGGTTGTGGTTTCTTCGGTACCGGGACAATACAGGATGTTTTCCACTGTCTGGGTACTCTTCTCTGCTCCAGGCTCATGTTGAAGATGCGCTGTAGTGGTTCTCCCAGCTCAGTCGCACAGGCCCTCGGTAATCGTGGGGAAATTCCATCCGGTCCAGCCGCCTTGCTGGTACAGATCTTCCTCAGTTGACCTTCCACCTGTGCAGCCGTAATCCTGGGCGTGGGCAAGGTCTCCTGTGAGTGGCTATTTGCCTGTGAGGGAAGTAAGCCTGGTGTGGATTTCTGCGGTGAGGATGAGATTGAGCTGTCGAACCTGTTGAAGAAGTTGTTCAGCTGTTCAGATTGAGGGAGTGCAGATTCCTGTAGATTTTTGGGTGTGCCCAAACAATGAAGATACTATCCTGGGAATAGACACACTGAGTAAGGCGACTGATCACAGACTCATGAAAAGGAGAAATAACTTGGACAAGACAGGGACAGCGAACTCGCAAAGCAGCTAACATGGCCCACAGAGAGACAGCAGCCTCGAGCAGGGAGGAGAGACAAGGTGATGTGTGGGAATCATGTCAGGAGGTCTCAGGGGTTGGGCCAGGTACAGTCAGGAGCTGCTGGAAGTAGTGCATCTGCCTGAGATTAAAGTAAAGGCTCACCAGAAAGGGGACAGTAAGGAGCAGAAAGGGAACAAGTGGGCAGACACCAGTGTGAGGAGAACAGTGAAGAATAAGAGGCACCAGAAATCACAAGTGTGCAGGAAGAAACTACAACTGCCAATTTAGAAAGATTATATGGAAATGTGAAGGACAACTGTAACCAGGGTAACACATTGAGGGATTGAACAAAGCAGCAGCCACACATTGCAGAGCAGACGGAGCCAAAGGGAGAGAAGGGAAGTCAAAGACAACATAAAAGCCAAAGAGAGGGCATGTAACAGATTACAAGGAAGTTAGAGGACTGGGAAGCTTTTAAAACAAACAGAAGGCAAATAAAAATGTTAGTAAGAAGGAAAAGATGGAATAAGAAAGTAAGCTAGCCAATAATATTAAAGAGGATACCCAAAGTTTCTTCAGATACATGAAGTGTGAAAGAGAGGTGAGAATGGATATCGGACTGCTGGAAAATGATGCTGGAGAGGTATTTATGGGGAACAAGAAAATGGCGAATGAACTTAATAAATATTTTGTATAAGTCTTCACTGTGGAAGACACTAGCAGTATGCTGGAAGTTCAAGAGTGTTAGGGGGCAACAGTATATGAAGTTACCATTACCAGGGAGAAGGTTCCTGGGAAACGGAAAGGTCTGAATGTAGATAAGTCACATGCACCAGATGGGGTACACCCCAGGGTTCTGAAAGAGATGGCTAAAGACATCGTGGAGGCATTAGGAATGAATTTTCAAGAATCACTAAATTCTGGAATGGTTCCAGCAGACTGGAAAACCGCAAAAGTCACTCCAATCTTCAAGAAGGAAGAAAGGCAGGTGAAAGGAAATTATAGGCCAGTTAGTCTGACCTCAGTGGTTGGAAAGATGTTGGAGTCGATTGTTAAGGATGTGGTTTCAGGGTGCTTGGAGGGACATGATAAAATATGACATAATCAGCATGATTTCTTTCAGGGAAAACCCTGCCTGACAAATTTGTTGGAATTCTTTGAAGAAATAACAAGCAGGATAGACAAAGGAGAATTGGTGGATGTTGTGTGCTTAGATTTTCAGAAAGCCTTTGACAAGGTGCCACACATGAGGCTGCTTAACAAGGTAAGAGCCTGTGGTATTACAGGAAAGATTCTAGCATGGATAAAACAGTGGCTGATTGGCAGGAGGCAATGAGTGGGAATAAAGGGAGATGTCAGTGACTACTGGTGTTGCACAAGGATCTGCGTTAGGATTTGATTCTTTTTATGTTATATGTCAGTGACTTTGATGATGGAATTGATGGCTTTGTTGCAAAGTATGTGGATGATACAAAGATAGGTGGAGGGACAGGTAGTTTTGTGGAAGTAGAGAGGCTACAGAAGGACTTAGACAGATTAGGAGAATGGGCAAAGAAGAGACAGATGGGAAAGTGCCAGGAAGTGTATGGTCACACACTTCAATAGAAGAAATAAAAGTATAGACTATTTTCTGAATGGAGAGAAAATTCAAAAATCTGAGGTGCAAAGGGATTTGGGAGCCATTGTACAGGATTCCCTAAAGGTTAATTTGCAGGTTGAGTCGGTGGTGAGGAAGACAAATGCGATGTTAGCATTCATTTTGAGAGGACTAGAATATAAAAGTAGGAATGTAATGTTGAGGCTTTATAAAGCAGTGGTGAGGCCTCGCTTGGAGTATTGTGAGCAGATTTGGACCCCTTATCTAAGAAAGGATGTACTGACATTGGAGAGGGTCAAAGGAGGTTCATGATAATGATTCTGGGATTGAAAGGCTTGTCATATGAAGAGTGTTTGATGGCTCTGGGCCTGTACTCACTGGAATTTGGAAGAATGGGGGTGACCTCATTGAAACCTATTGAATGGTAAAATGCCTTGATAGAGTGGATGTGGAGAGGATGTCTCCTATGATGGGAGAGTCAAGGACAGAACCTCAGAATAGAGGGGCATCTTTTTAGAATGGAGATAAAGAGCAACTTCATTAGCCAGGGAGTGGTGAATCTGTCGAATTTGTTGCCATAGGCAGCTCTAGAGGCGAAGTCATAGACTATATTTATGGAGTTTCTTGATTTGTCAGGGCATGAAGAGGCAGGAGATTGGGGCTAAGAGGGACAATGGATCAGCCATGATGAAAAGGAGGAGCAGACAATGGGCCAAATGGCCTTATTCTGCTCCTATATCTTATGATCTAAGGTAGTCCTCCCACAGCCAGGAGACCAAGTCACGGTAAGGGAGCCGGCTGAAAAGACAGGTTTCACTCGCAGGTGGATGGAACCACAGGAGGTGCTCCGGACGAACGACGCCTGTGTGGGTGAGCAGTCCCAGCAAGGCAGCCAGTGGAAACACTGGACTTCGGTTAAACCAAATGACCCACGTTCTTGTTGCCCTCACAGACAGAGCAAGAGATCAAGTGTTCCCGGTAACAGTGTCATTACAAAGAACCAAGTGATAACCACCAGCTGGCTGCATCAGCTCTGACCACACCTGACGGAAACAGACCCAAAACAAACCCAACTGGAGAAAACACCGAGAGACCATGACAGCAAGCTGTGAATAGAGCATTAAAGGGTAACGGTAACTGTACTCGGTAATGAAGGCTGGTTGCTGAAGGTAGATGATTAGTTGTATAACTCAAAACTGAAAAGATATTGTGGAAAATGGATGGGAAGGGATCTGAGTTACAGCAGAGACATCAGGTTCCACAACTTCAATGGAATGGCAGACTGAAATTACACACAGCGTCTGAAGTCAGTCACCCCAGTCGGAATGGGGGTGAATACAAGTAAACTGTTCAGTGGTTGGGCCAGCGATCGAATGGACAGCCCAGAAGGGGGTGCCACCGGGGTGAGGTCCTTGCAGATATTCAAATAGAGACCACCCCAACCTCTCCTGAACAACAATGAGAGGGTCTGAGAGGCTAGTTTACAAGATTCCGGCAATCTTTTGTCACGATATGGAGTGTGAACCTGTGAGCCTGATACATTTACTTTGCTGGTGTCCCTGACCAGAGAGAAACCACTGACAACCACCGCTGAGTTTTAACTATCAGAGAATGGAGGGTGAAGATAAGAGTGTAATTAAACAGCAATCAGCCAGCAGGGAAGGAGGCAACAGGCAGACCAATGACAAAGCTGCTTTTGAAAGATTTTTGGTCAAATTTCTGGAACAGTCTCTGCTTAGAGTGTTAATAAGATTATAAGATATAGGAGCCAAATTTGGCCATTTGGCCCATCGAGTTTGCTCCGCCATTTCATCATGGCTGATCAATTTTCCTCTCAGGCCCAATCTCCTGCCTTCTCCCTGTATCCCTTCATGCCCTGACCAATTAAGAATGTATCAACGTCTGCCTTAAATATCCATAAATACTTGGCCTCCACAGCTGCCCGTGGCAACGCGTTCCACAGACTGACCATCCGCTGGCTAAAGAAATTCCTCTCCATCTCCATTCTAAAAGGATGCCCTCCATTCTGAGGCTGTGTCCTCTGGTCTTAGACTCTCCCACCATAGGAAATATCGTCTTCACATCCACTTCATCAAGGCCTTTCACCATTCGATAGGTTTCAATGAGGTCACCCCTCATTCTTCTGAATTCTAGTGAATACAGGCCCACAGCCATGAAATGCTCTTCATATGACAAGCCATTCAATTTCAGAATAATTTTTGTGAACCTCCTTTGAAACCTCTCCAGTTTCAGCACATCCTTTCTGAGTTAAGGAGTCCAAAACTGCTCACAATACTCCAAGTGAAACCTCACCAGTGCTTTATAAAGCCTCAACATTACATCCTTGCTTTTATATTCTAGTCCTCTTGAAATGAATGCTAACATTGCATTTACCTTCCTCACCACAGACTCAACCTGCAAATTATCCTTTAGGGAATCCTGCACAAGGACTCCCAGGTCCCTTAGCACCTGTTTATTTGTGTTTTCTCTCCATCTATCACCCTTTTGGCATTTATTTTCTATCTCCTGTTGTAATTTGTAGACCACATTCTCACTCCTGTTTTAGGGTCTGTATACAACTCCCATCGGGGTCTTTTTACCTTTTCGGTTCCTTCGCTCTAACCACAATGATTCAACACCTTCGAACCCTATGTCATCTCTTTCTAGTGATTTGATTTCATTTTTTGCCACCAGAACCATGCCACTTCCTCTGCCTTCCTGCCTGTTCTTTTGATGCAATGTGTTTCCTTGGACAGTAAGCTCCCAGCTATTATCATCTTTCAGCCATGATTATGTGGTGCCTATAACATCATACCTGCCAATCTGCAACTGTTCTGCAAGTTCGTCTACCTTATTCCGAATACTCCATGCATTCATATATAGCCCTTTACAATGTTGTCTGCCTTTTACATTGCAGCTCATTTTGTTGACTGCAATTTTGCCCTGTCAACAGCCTCTTCTCACTACACGTTGCCTCTGTTTGTAAACCAGCAACCTCATTTTCAGCACTATTATCCATCTTTCCTATGATACTTCTTGCATTGAAATGTAGGCAGCTCAGGACACTGGTTGCACCATTCTTTTGAATTCTAACTTTACCTGCGTTCTTACCAACATCCGCCTCCACTAACTGTTCCCACTTCGGTTCCCATCCCCCACGACTTTGGATTAAACCAGACCATGTAGCATTAACAAACCTTTCTGATAGGATATTAGTCTCCCTCCAGTCAGGTGCAAGCCACCCCTTCTGTACAGGTCCCATCTTCCCTGGATGAGAGCCCAATGATACAATACCCTTATGCCCTTCCTCCTACACCAACTCCTTAGCCATGTATTAAACTGAATAACTTTCCTAGTTCTAGCCTCACTAGCAGATGGCACAGGCAGCAATCCTGAGATCAAAATCCTGGAAGTCCTGCCCTTTAACTTAATACCTAACTCCCTGAATTTCCTATCCAGAACCTCGTCACTCCTCTTACCCATGCCATAGGTACCTACATAGACCACAACCTCTGGCTGTTCGCCCTCCCACTTAAGAATGCTGAAGCCTTGATTCGAGATATCCCAGATCCTGGCACCCAGGAGGCAACATACTATATAGGAATTTTGTTCTTGCCCACAGAACCTCCTGTCCATTCCCGTAACTAACAAATCTCCTATCATCACAGCATGCCTTTTTTTCCACCTTCCTTCTGAGTCACAGAGGCAGGCTCTAGTCATTCCTTCCAATAGTGTCCAAAGTGATATACCTGTTGTTGAGGGTAGTGGCCACAGGGGTACTCTACACTGGCTCTTAACCCCTTTCCCCTTCCTGACTGTCACCCAGTTTCCTGTGCCCTGCACCTTGGGTATAACTATCTCTCTATATGTTCTATCGATTACCCCTTCAGCCTCCTGATTCATCTGGAATTCATCCAGTTCCAGCTCCAGCTCCTTAATGCAGATTGTTAGAAGCTGCAGCTGGATGCACTTCTCACATTTGTAGTTGTCGGGGACACTGGATGTCTCTATCTTTCCACATCCCGGAAGAAGAGCATTCAACTACCTTAGGTGGGCAGATAATCAGAAGGGAAGGGAAAAAAAATCTTAACCTAGAGTAGTGGTCACCAACCTTTTTAGGCCCGAGATCACCTACCTCAGACTTAGTGAAAGGCAAGATCGACCTACTAAATTGTTTAGAGAAAAAACAGCTCAGATTGTACTTCCAACTTGAGGCCCTTTATTTGGGCTGATTGTATTTTAATTACATAGAATGCTTTTGTCAAACTTTCAAATTAATTCAACTAAGAAAGCGCTGTAACTAGCGTATCAAACAGGCTATAGCGGCTTCGAGCTCATCCAATAACACCTTGAATAAGCGGTGCTGAAGCGCTTTTGCTGGAATCAAGTTTATCAGTTTGATCACCAGCGTCATTACATGAGAAAAGTCCACGACCTTCCCAGCCAAGGGCTGCTGATGAATCGCACAGCGATAATCCAGGAAGTTGGGAAAATCAGGGTCATTACGGCACAGTGCTATAAAACCAACGCGCACACCGCGCATTGCTGGGGCCCCATCAGTAGTAATTGTCTCCAGTTTATGAATGGGGATGACATTTTCACGGACATATTTTAAAAATTCATTGTAAATATCCTCACCTCTCGTTCTCTCCTTTAAGTGCAAAGCAGTGAGGAAGTCCTCCTTCGTTGTAAAATCCTGGAAAACCATTCTGACAAATACAATAAGCTGAGCTGTTTGCATTACATCCAGGGATTCATCGAACTGTCGTGAAAAATATTCACAGAGTGACAAGTCCTTTAACACTTGTTGATCCACGTCCTCTGAGCAGCATGTTTGCTGGGCCTTCAACCCCGATTTCAGCTCCTCAGCTTTCCTGGTATTGGTAAACTGTTACTGAGACACTAGTATAAGTTTCAGGGGTATGCAAGCTAATTACACCACTGGTTTTGTTTCCCATTTCTTTTACCTTTGGGGAATGCTGGAACTTAAAGGGGAGGAAGTGTTGTAATGTGAGCATTATAATGATAACTTAATATCAATTAGTATCATGGTAATATAGCAATACACCCACTACGGAAAGTTGTTTGTAAAGAGAGACTGCTTCCGGGGTTGCGGGGTTTTCCTTCCGGTCTTTTCTGCCTGGTGTGCATTAGTGAAAACTTCTGTATGTAGATATCGTTTTACCCTCCTAGATAAAGTTGTTCCTTTTGGGCATGAAGTTGTCGAGTGGTCCTTTTTCAAAGTAGAAATTACTACATATCTGTATCAATAGGTTTATCAGGCATAATGTATTTGTGTATTTATTTTTCATTTTTTTTCGGGATGTACTGGGAAAGTCTCAAAGATCGACCGGTCGATCGTGATTGACTGGTTGGCAACCACTAACCTAGAGCTTTATTTTTCTTTGCCTTCTCTGGATGAAGCCTCTCTTCGCAGAAGCTTTGAAGAGCTAATGGCTGAAGATCAGGAGGGTGAAGAGGAGGGATTATTCTCTGGTTATGGTATATAGCAAATAACAACTTGAGCAACATCCTGGCTTCAGACCTGAACATGGATTGTAGATTAAGTTTAAAATGAAGTTCGGAACATGGTGTCTTGAAGCTACAGACTGGTGTGAATTGCAAAGCAAGACCCACTCATTGACCTGAGATGCCTGCATATGAGTCAGTGGGGATTTACATTCATTCTGGGTGTCTGGAGTGTTGGTGTGAAGATTGAGGTGTCTACAAACTATATGTTATTCAAAAGAAGCATTGTAGATACAGTTCATTGTAACTGTAGAATTGTACTGCTATTACCTGTGATCTTTAGCATATAAAAATGTCATGTAATACTGGATCAGGCAGAGCTCTTCTTCGAGAGTGTCTTCAGTAGGCTTTTTGTTTGTTTGGCTGAATAACGACTTCTATATCCATCGGCCTCAGTATCTTTCAGGTGCCTTCATTCATTGTCACAACACACAGGACCAGAATGAAGACCCTTCTCTTGGTCCAAGTAACTGTAGAGGGTAGAAGCTGTGGCTGCGTCTCTCGATGGAAAGTCAAGCACAGAAATAAATGGTCAATGTTTCAGTGAGGCTGTTTCATTCAGAATACACCAGCACTTGTTTAGTTTCCTTTTTTAACTGATCACCTAGCAAACTCTTTCACAGATTTCCTTGATTCTCAAGGGAAGTTCCAGCAGCTTGTGCAATTTGATGCAATATGTCTTAATGAATGAGAACAGGAAACAGATCTGTTTCAAGGCAGCTGGGATGGTGGCATAACATTGTCGGAAGCTGAATCCTGGATGCACCACAGGACCTTCAATCTTATGCTCTCTCTGAGTGACAGCTCACAGGACTGGCTTTCGAAAGGTTTGATTTCCTGTTGTTGCATTGGTGTGAACATAAAACATAGAACAGTACAGCACATTACTGGCCCTTTGGCCCACGATGTTGTGCTAACCCTTTGACTTACTCCAAGATCAATCCAACTCTTTCCTCCCACATAGCCCTTCATTTTCCTTTCATCCATGTCTCTAAGAGTCTCTTAAATGCCCCTAAATTGTCTGCCTCTACTACCACTCATGCAGCAACCATTCTCTGTGGGAAAAAATATGACCTCTGTTATGTCTTTATATATTCCTCAAAACACCTTAAATTTATGTCCCCTTCTATCGGCCATTTGCACTCCGTGAAACAGTGCTAGCTATTCATTTTGTCTATGTCTCTTATCATCTTGTACACCTCTGTCAAGTTACCTCTCATTCTCTTCCTCTCCAAGGAGAAAGGCCCTGTATTACTCAACCTATAAGACATTCTCTCCATTTCAGGCTACGTCCCGGTAAATATCCTCTGCACCATCTTCAAAGCTCCCACATCCTTCTTCTAATCAGGTGACCAGAATGGGGCACATTATTCCATGCGTGGTCTGACCTAACTTTTATAGAGCTGCCATATTACTTCATGGCTCTTGAACTCAATCTCCTGATTCATGAAGGCCATCACACCATATGTCTTTTTAACCACCCTATCAACCTGTGCTGCCAATTTGAGGGATCAATGGACATGAAGCCCAAGATTCCTTTCTTCTTCCATAGTGTTAAGAATCTTTCCATTAACTCTGTATTCTATCTTCAAGGTTAACCTTCCAAAGTGAATCACTTCACATTTTTCCGGATTGAACTCCATCTGCCACTTCTCTGCCCAGTTCTGCACCCTCTTGGTGTTCCTTTGTAACCTTCAACAACCTTCTACACCATCCAAAACACTACTGACCTTCGTGTCATCTCAAAGTTACTAACTCAGCCCTCCACTTCCTCATCCTAATCATTCATAAAAATTCCAAAGAGCAGCGGTCCCAGAACAGATCCCTGAGGAGCACCATTTGCCACTGACCTCCAGGCAGAATATGTTCCATCTACTACCAGCATCTGCCTTCTGTGGGCAAGCCAATTCTGAACCCACACAGCCACACAGTGATTTCAGAGAACGACTGACCCTTCTTACCTGATGCAGACCTTGGGTTGATCTCCCAGGTTTGTGTGGATTTTGGTCAACCCACCCAACATTTTAAGGCCAGTTGCTGGAGTAATGGATGACAATACCAATGGAATGCTGAACGTTGAAACAGCAGGCAGCTGAAGCCAAATTCAGGATATGTGACCCTTTCTTATCACTTTGTCCAATTCCACTCACTGAATCAGTGGGAGACATGCAAAGAGAGTTTGAACAAATACAATGAGGAGCCTTGAGAACTTTACACAGGCCGAGCTGCTTTTGCTCCAAGAATTTTTGGGAGATAGTCAACAAAAAAAAAGAAAAAGAATATGTATTTGTGATTACAAAAAATACAATGTATGTGTATTAGAATGAAATGTTGGTGGGTTAATACTTCCCTGAGAATCAGAACCAGATTTATTATCATAGACACGAGGTGAAATTTGTTTTCTGTTGCAGCAGTAAAGTACAAGACATAAAATGTACAAATGACAGATTTAAATAAATGGTGCAAAGACGAAGGAAAGGCAAGGTCGTGTTCATGGCTTCATGGGCCATTTAGGAAACTGATAGTGGAGGGGCAGAAGCTGTTCCTAAATTGCTGAGTGTGGCGGCACCATTTCTTTATGTTTAATTTTTGCAAAATATTTCAAATAGTTCAACATGGATTGTTGTAATATACAGTTGTGACTTTCTGATAGTTCTTGGTAAAGTGAGTTGTCATAGTCATAGAGTAGTACAGCCTTTCTTGCCATCGAGTCCATGCTGACCATCACATTAGCCCTGTCTTATTCTCCCTTCATCTCTCCTCAGGTTCCACCACCGCTTAAACAGCTACTTAACTTCCTAACTCAGACACCTTTCGATGATGGAGGAAACCAAAGCACCCGCGGTCACAGGGTCGCCAACTCATGTGGTCGCAGGAAGAACATGGGAACTCCATCCCAACCAGTCCCTGAGATCAGGATCAAACCCAGGACCATAAGGCAGCAGCTCCACCAGTTGTGCCACATTCTCCAGAAATGTCCAGGACCCCCCCAACAGGTAGGACGAAAGACAGATAGAGCAGAAGAAGCATGAGAGAGATGGGGGTGAGGGTAACCATGAAGTGTGGTTTGAACACCTTTTCCCTGGAGAGGAGAGTCAGATGAATTGTGACTGGATTTTAATGATAATAGTAGTGTTAACCATCTCTCCCTGAGCAGAGAAACGGAACGAGAAGACACAAAACCCTCATGGTAATTTGCTAACTCACCCACAGAAACATTAGCAACAGCTTCAAAAGCAATGATCATTCATTTCTGTCATTTGAACAAAAGTAGTTCTGGAATTGTAGCTGGAGGAAAATAAAATTGCAGATGCTGGAATCTGAAACAAAACCAGAAAATGCTGGAAGAAGTCGGATAGTCAAATAACATCTATGGAAGGAGAAACCAGCTAATGTTTTGAGTCAGCACCCATTCCTCAGACCTGGGTTTTGATTCCGGGATGCTATCAGGCTTGACCTTCCTGATCTAGAGCAGTGAGTGTGGCAGTGACTCTGAGTGTGAGGTCAGTCTAGCACATTCAGTGCAGTGTGTTGCTGACGGAGTGTTTTGTGCATGGAACAGCTGGAAGAGGCTGGCATTAATTCTTCCACCTCCTAATCAAATAAATTACTTCCCATAATAACATTTGAAGATATAATTTATGAGTAATTTCAGAATATGAGTTCACACAGCGCAGGAGGAAGAGATGATCTTTGGACACCGTTCCCAAAGCTCTCCACTGCCGGGACTTCCCTCATCTCATGTCTGGGTCTGCTGAAGACTAATTGACAGAGACTGATTGGCACTCCTGGTGAACAACTCCATTAACATTTCAACCAGAGGCCGTCAAGATGACATCCCTGAGATAAGATATCTTAGATTCAATTAGCTAAATGGAAATTTAGAATTTTTGCCAGAAAGCTTTCCTTCATAAACAGTGAACAAGATGCAGATTGGACAGGTGGCGATAGGGGAAGCTGTGGGATCTGTCAAGAGCTCACAGGATGCAATAATTAAGGAGGCCATTACAAGCTCAGACTTTTGTTGTGGACATTAGCAAATAGGAGCTAGAGATTGCCCACCCCGTGTTATCTTCAGAAGGTGGCAGTGGGCACTTTTATTGACCTACCTCAAGACATTCCACACAATCACTTATCTTGGTAAGCCTATGTAAAGTGTAGTTACGTTTCACACAAGAGACGGCAGGTACATTAATTCTTGGTAAAATTAGTATAATTATTAGTACACCAATAATTACCAGTATACTAGATATCACTACATTAATTACCAGTACACTAGATACTGGAATACTAGATGTTACTACACTAATTACTCATACACTAGATACTAGCAGACTAGATATTGCTACACTGATTGGAGTAGGAGCTTAGGAGGAGACAATGGCGCCTAATCCAGGGCAAAAAGCAAAAAGGGCCACTTTTCAACATAATTGTATAAGGGCTAAGAGTGTTGTAAAAACAAGCCTGAAGGCTTTGTGTGTCAATGTGAGGAGCATTTGAAACAAGGTGGATGAATTGAATGTGCAAATAGTTATTAATGAATATGATATAGTTGGGATCACAGAGACATGGCTCCAGGGTGACCAAGGATGGGAGCTCAACATCCAGGGATATTCAATATTCAGGAGGGATAGACAGGAAAGAAAAGGAGGTGGGGTAGCATTGCTGGTTAGAGAGGAGATTAATGCAATAGAAAGGAAGGACATTAGCCTGGAGGATGTGGAATCGATATGGTAGAGCTGCATAACACTAAGGGGCAGAAAACACTGGTGGGATTTGTGTACAGACCACCTAACAGTAGTAGTGAGGTTGGGGATGGCATTAAACAGGAAATTGGAAATGCGTGCAATAAAGGAACAGTAGTTATAATGGGTGACTTCAATCTACATATAGATTGAGTGAACCAAATTGGTAAGGGTGCTGAGGAAGAGGATTTCTTGGAATGTATGCGGGATGGTTTTCTGAACCAACATGTCGAGGAACCAATTAGAGAGCAAGCCATTCTAGAATGGGTATTGAGCAATGAGGAAGGGTCAGTTAGCAATCTTGTTGTGCGAGGCCCCTTGGGTAAGAGTGACCATAATATGGTGGAATTCTTCATTAAGATGGAGAGTGACATAGTTAATTCAGGAACAAAGGTTCTGAACTTAAAGAAGGGTAACTTTGAAGGTATGAGACGTGAATTAGCTAAGATAGACTGGCAAATGATACTTAAAGGGTTGACGGTGGATATGCAATGGCAAGCATTTAAAGATCGCATGGATGGACTACAACAATTGTTCATCCCAGTTTGGCAAAAGAATAAACCAGGGAAGGTAGTGCACCCGTGGCTGACAAGGGAAATTAGGGATAGTATCAAGTTCAAAGAAGAAACATATAAATTAGCCAGAAAAAGCAGCACACCTGAGGACTGGGAGAAATTCAGAGTCCAGCAGAGGAGGACAAAAGGCTTAATTAGGAAAGGGAAAAAAGATTATGAGAGAAAGCTGGCAGGGAACATAAAAACTGACTGTAAAAGCTTTTATAGATATGTGAAAAGAAAAAGATTGGTCAAGACAAATGTTGGTCCCTTACAGTCAGAAATAGGTTAATTAATCGTAGGGAACAAGGACATGGCAGACCAATTGAATAACTACTTTGGTTCTGTCTTCACTAAGGAGGACATAAATAATCTTCTGGAAATAGTAGGGGACTGAGGGTCTAGTGAGATGGAGGAACTGAGGGAAATACATGTTAGTAGGGAAGTGGTGTTAGGTAAATTGAAGGGATTAATTGCAGATAAATCCCCAGGGCCAGATGGTCTGCATCCCAGAGTGCTTAAGGAAGTAGCCCAAGAAATAATGGATGCATTAGTGATAATTTTTCAAAACTCCTTAGATTCTGGATTAGTTCCTGAGGATTGGAGGGTGGCTAATGTAACCCCACTTTAGAAAAGGAGGGAGAGAGAAACCGGGGAATTATAGACCGGTTAGTCTGATATCGGTGGTGGGGAAAATGCTAGAGTCGGTTATCAAAGCTGTGATAACAGCACATTTGGAAAGAGGTGAAATCATCGGACAAGGTCAGCATGGATTTGTGAAAGGAAAATCATGTCTGACAAATCTTATAGAATTTTTTGAAGATGTAACTAGTAGAGTGGATAGGGGAGAGCCAGTATATTTAGATTTTCAAAAGGCTTTTGACAAGGTCCCACACAGGAGATTAGTGTGCAAACTTAAAGCACATGGTATTGGGGGTATGGTATTGATGTGGATAGAGAAGTGGTTGGCAGACAGGAAGCAAAGACTGGGAGTAAACGGGACCTTTTCAGAATGGCAGGCAGTGACTAGTGGGGTACTGCAAGGCTCAGTGCTGGGACCACAGTTGTTTACAATATATATTTGTGGTGAACTACATATACCTGTCTGGACACGCACCCCCCCCCCCCCCCGCTGACTGCTCCTGTGGCTCCTCCCACTGACCGTGGCTCCTCCCACGGACCCCGGTATAAAGACAATTGGAGACACAGCCCCGGCCTCAGTCTCCAGGATGCAGTGTGGTGGTCAATTGCTGCTTGTTCTTTCTTCCAGCCAATAAAAGCCGATATCTCGCCTCACGTCTCAGAGAGTTATTGATGGTTCATCAATTTTATTGGCTGGAAGTTTTAAAACATGGAAAGCATTTTACGTCCGGAAAAATTAGACCTTGATCCTCAAGACTCCGAAGCAGCTCTTGCCTTTGAACTCTGGCTTGCATGCTTCCAATCGTACTTGGAACAGATTCCAGTGACTGAGCCTGCCACGAAGTACAAAATATTACTATCTAGTGTAAGTCTGAAAGTATTCTCCCTTATCAGGGACCTACCGACCTACCAAGGGGCACTGGACGCCCTTAAAAGACAGTACCTGTGGCCGGTGAACACCGTCTATGCAAGACATCGCTTAGCGACGCGGCGACAGCAACCCGATGAGATGAGCGCTGAGTTTCTCCGAGCCCTACAGACACTCATGCGAACTTGCGACTGCAAAGGTCTGACGGCGGAACAGCATGCGGAGCTGCTAGTACGAGACGCCTTCGTTACGGGGATCAGGTCAGTGTACGTGTACCAGCGGCTGCTGGAAAATGCCGATCTTACCTTACTCTCGGCGATCGAGACGGCTGACACGCTGGAGGCTGCTCTGCACAACGCTGATGCTGTCCAGCCGCGCGATCCCCCGCCGGTTCCGTGGACACCGCAGACCCCGCCACCCGCCACTGCCAGTTGCGAGTCCATGAACTCCCCGAAACCCACCACAGCTGCTGCCAGTCGCAAGTTTGCACAGTGTTACTTCTGCGGACTCGAAAAGCACCGCCAGCTGCGGGAAGAAGGGCCATTTCACCAAGGCCTGTAAGTCTGAACCATGAGCAGGGGCGGTCAGCTCTGCGTGTGAGGCATGGGGGCCGCCATCTTGGTCGTCGCCACATCGCCCTGCCCCCGACCCACCGGTGCTTACCGGGCACCAAGACGGTGGTTCAACTCTGGCCTCCGTAACCCTCGACTAAAGCGCCCCACACCAGCTTGCAAGGTCAATGATGGACTTCCTGGTGGAGGGGCACAGGACTAGCTGCCTGTTTGACACAGGCAGCACTGAGAGTTTTATTGACCCGGACACGGTGCAACGCTGCGGACTCGTGACACAGCTGGTAAGCCGGAGGGTCACCATGGCTTCTGGGTCGCATTCCACAGACATCCGGGTGGGTTGTGTAGCGACATTGGTGGTGCAGGGCACAGAATATCGAAACTTTGCGCTACTGGTCATGCCTCAACTGTGCGCGCCTGTGCTATTGGGGCTGGACTTCCAGAGCCACCTCGAAAGTGTGACTCTGGCATATGATGGGCCCCTCCCACCACTCACTGTCAGGAATCCTCAGTTTTGTGGGACTTCGTCATATACCCCGCTACTGACCACACACACACACCGACCTGCACATCCCACCCAGCACCATGCCAACAGCTGCGCTACTGACACCACTTGCAGCCTCTCCACCCTCAAGACCCCTCCCCCATCGCTGTTCACCAACCTGACCCCCGACTGTAAACCTGTGGCAACTAAAAGTAAGAGTTACAGTGCGGGGGACAGGGCCTTCATTCAGTTGGAGGTGCAGCGGCTGCTCAGGGAGGGGATCATTGAGCCAAGCACAAGTCCTTGGAGGGCCCAGGTGGTTGTTGTTCGGACCGGGAAGAAAAATAGGATGGTTGTGGACTATAGTCAGACCATCAATAGGTTCACGCAGCTTGACACGTACCCCCTACCCCGCATCGCGGATATGGTCAACCAGATAGCTCAGTACAAGGTGTACTGGACGATAGATCTGAAATCCGCTTATCACCAGCTCCCCATCCACCCGGAGGACCGCCCCTACACCGCCTTCGAGGCGGGCGGCAGGCTCTATCACTTCCTGTGCGTCCCATTCGGTGTCACAAATGGTGTCTCTGTCTTCCAGAGGGAAATGGACCGGATGGTGGACCAGTGCCAACTGAAGGCCACATTTCCCTATCTGGATAATATCACCATCTGTGGTCACGACTGGTCGGATCACAACGCCAACTTCCAACGATTTTTCCAAGTGGCCAAAGCCCTGAACCTTACTTATAACAGGGACAAGTGTGTGTTCGGAACCACCCGACTCGCTATCCTTGGGTATGTCGTGGAGAACGGGGTCATTGGCCCTGATCCCAACCGTATGCGCCCCCTGTTAGAACTCCCTCTTCCCACCACCCTCAGAGCCCTCAGACGGTGCCTAGGCTTCTTTTCCTATTACGCCCAATGGGTCCCCCATTACGCAGACAAGGCCCGCCCCCTGGTCAAGTCTACCACTTTTCCCCTCTCTGCTGAGGCCTGCGCGGCCTTCAGCTGCATTAAAGGGGACATTGTCAAAGCAACGATGCATGCGGTGGACGAGACCATTCCCTTCCAAGTAGAGAGTGACGCCTCCGATTTTGCGCTGGCTGCTACCCTCAATCAGGCAGGCAGGCCAGTAGCATTCTTCTCTCGTACACTTCAAGGCCCTGAAATTCGGCACTCCATGGTGGAGAAAGAAGCCCAGGCCACAGTGGAAGCTATTAGGCACTGGAGGCACTATCTCACCAGCAAAAGGTTCACCTTGCTGACCGACCATCGCTCAGTTGCGTTCATGTTCAGCAACCAACAGCGGGGCAAAATCAAAAATGATAAAATTTTGCGGTGGAGAATAGAACTCTCCACCTACAACTATGATATCCTGTACCGGCCTGGAAGGCTCAATGAGCCCCCTGATGCCCTATCCCGGGGAGTGTGTGCTAGCACACAGCTCAACCAGCTATACGCCCTTCATGCACATCTTTGCCATCCGGGGGGTCACCCGATTTTACCATTTCATGAAAGCCCGGAACCTGCCTTACTCCCTTGAGGACATCAGGACGATGACCAGGGACTGCCAAATCTGCGCTGAGTGCAAACCGCACTTCTACCGTCCTGAAAAGGCGCAACTTATCAAGGCCACCCGCCCCTTTGAGTGACTGAGTGTTGACATTAAGGGCCCCCTTCCCTCCACCGACCGCAATGTCTACTTTCTCAACATAATCGACGAGTACTCGCGGTTCCCCTTTGCCATCCCCTGCCCCGATACCACTGCCACGTCCGTCATAAAAGCCCTGTGCCAGCTCTTCACTCTGTTTGGATATCCCTGCTATATCCACAGTGATAGAGGGTCCTCCTTTATGAGTGACGAGCTGCGCCAGTACCTGCTTGCTAGGGGCATTGCTACTAGTAGGACCACGAGCTATAATCCCCGGGGACAGGTGGAGAGGGAGAATGCCACAGTGTGGAAGGCCACACTTTTAGCCCTTAAGTCAAAAGGGTTGCCGGTCTCTCGATGGCAGGAGGTCCTCCCCGAGGCACTCCACTCTATCCGCTCCCTGTTATGTACGTCCACCAATGCCACCTCTCATGAGCGCTTATTCTCTTTTCCCAGGAAGTCTGCCACTGGGACCACCCTACCGGCTTGGCTGACGTCCCCAGGGCCAGTGCTGCTCCGGAAACATGTGAGGAGCAATAAATACTCCCCGCTGGTCGAGAGGGTTCACCTTCTACATGCGAACCCCCAGTATGCCTACGTGGTCTTACCTGATGGGCGGGAGGACACGGTCTCCGTCCATGACCTGGCGCCCGCAGGAGCAGCAGACCACTACCCTGAACACTCCACAAACCCTGTACCCACCGAGGTGACACCGCGCACACCGAGCCTATATCTCGCCTCACATCTCCGAGAGTTATTGATGGTGCATCAATATTAATGATTTAGACGAGGGAATTAAATGCAGCATCTCCAAGTTTGCGGATGACACGAAGCTGGGCGGCAGTGTTAGCTGTGAGGAGGATGCTAAGAGGATGCAGGGTGACTTGGATAGGTTAGGTGAGTGGGCAAATTTATGGCAGATGCAATTTAATGTGGATAACTGTGAGGTTATCCACTTTGACTGCAAGAACAGGAAAACAGATTAATATCTGAATGGTGGCTGATTAGGAAAAGGAGAAGTGCAACGAGACCTGGGTGTCATTGTACACCAGTCATTGAAAGTTGGCATGCAGGTACAGCAGGCGGTGAAAAAGGCAAATGGTATGTTGGCATTCATAGCAAAAGGATTTGAGTACAGGAGCAGGGAGGTTCTACTGCAGTTGTATAAGGCCTTGGTGAGACCACACCTGGAGTATTGTGTGCAGTTTTGGTCCCCTAATCTGAGGAAAGATATTCTTGCCATAGAGGGAGTACAGAGAAGGTTCACCAGATTGATTCCTGGGATGGCAGGACTTTCATATGAAGAAAGACTGGATCGACTAGGCTTATACTCACTGGAATTTAGAAGATTAGGGGGGATCTTACTGAAATGTATAAAATTCTAAAGGGATTGGACAGGCTAGATGCAGGAAGATTGTTTCCGATGTTGGGGAAGTCCAGAACGAGGGGTCACAGTTTAAGGATAAAGGGGAAGCATTTTAGGACTGAGATGAGGAAAAACTTCTTCACACAGAGAGTGGTGAATCTGTGGAATTCTCTGCCACAGAATCAGTTGAGGCCGGTTCATTGGCTATATTTAAAAGGAAGTTAGATATGGCCCTTGTGGCTAAAGGGATCAGGGGGTATGGAGAGAAAGCAGGTACAGGATTCAGAGTTGGATGATCAGCCATGATCATACTGAATGGCGGTGCAGGCTTGAAGGACTGAATGGCCTACTCCTGCACCTATTTTCTATGTTTCTATGTTTTGCTTGGATCTTTGGAAACAGCTCTATTTGCATCTGGAATATCTCCATCTTTCTCCTTTCAGGGTTCTTTTGAAGACCCTGACCTGGAGTTACACGCTGACTTCGGTTCTTTGCAGGAATGGGACCCGCTTTCAGGATTTCAAGACTGGCTGATATTTGGCACGCCAAGGGTTCGGCCCAGGAGCTCAGCTCACCTTCGGAGGTTCGAGATTTCGTGGCTCTGGAGATGGGGGGGGTCGAAGGTCGGTGTCCGGGCAGGTGATCGGTGTGTCGTGGGAGATGGAAGATCTAAGGCTGTGTGTCCAGAGACCGGAGGTCTTTGGGCACAGAGCTCGGAAAAAGCAACACAATGAACTTTTAACATCGTAAACCAGCGAGTTGTTTGTTGTGTCTCCCATCTTGCTGTGAAACGGAGACATCCCTTTCTCCCTTATTAGTGAGAGAGAGAGCCTGTGGTATGTCGAATACCTGGTGAACGAGCAGTCTTTGGAGTACTGCAAGCCTGTGTCTCTGCTGCTGTTTGCTCACGCTTGAGAACTTGGTGGTGGGTGCCGATGCTGTTTTTTGCTGATGGGTGGAGGGAGGATAGTTCCTTGCTGCCGCTTACGTGCGGGAGAGGGGAGCTGGGGAGACTTTGGGGTTCTAGTATTTAACTACCATTCACTCTTTGGCGCACACATCTGTTTTCATGGATGTTTGTGAAGAGAAAGCATTTCAGGATGTATATTGTGTACATTTCTCTGATGTTAAATGTACCTTTGAAACCTCTGAATCACCGGTGCACAAGATACTAGCACACTGGATATTTCTACACTAATTAGTGGTACACTAGATACTGGCACACTAGATATTGCTACACTAATTACTTGTACACTAGATATTGGTACGCTCATTACAGGTACCCCAGTAACTACTGGTATACTAGATATTGGTACACTAATTATGACACACCAAGTATTGATACATCAATTATTAGCACAACAAAGTTTCACCAGGTCAATTCTAGGAAAGGCAGATTTGCTCAGGAGGAGAGATTGATTCATTAAGCCTGTATTTTTGAGACTTTAGAAGAATACTGGATGACTTCACTGAAACTTAGAGAATTCGTTGAGTGCTTGACACAGTTGATACAAAGAATACTTTTCACTTAGGATGTAAACATTGAGACACAAGTGACTTCAGGTGCTGGAATCCCAAGTAAAGAAATGGACTGCTGGAGGAACTCAGCTGAATTGTGGGGGAAAAGAACAAATTTTACCCAAAATATTGCCAGTCTATTCCCTTCTACAAAAGCTGGCTGACCCACTGAGGACCTCCAGAAGTTTCATTTGCTCTAGCTCCTGAGTCCATGGAAAGAACATAAGCTGGCAAGTCAAATCCTTATTTCAGATTGATACTACTCTGGTTAGGTGGCTTTTAAATTCATGTTTTTCTTCATCTGGCTTCAGATTCTCAAAGTTGCCTCGATGTAGACGGGCTTACTGCTTGAGGAAGCTCTCATCAGATCACCAAAGGTGGCAGTGGGAGTTAGGGAGGTGGGCAGGGGGTAACTCGGCACACACAGACCTGGGTGTGTATGTTTGACGTGATTTCTGGCAGGGTCATTTGTTCCCTGATCCAATATTGTGATCCTAAAATAATTAAAGACCTCGGTACCAAGAATGCCTGATGTTATTTACGTTTAAACTCAGCCAAGCTCTATAGCTGAGAACACAGATTGCTGACAAGAAGTGTTGGTATAGTAAATATTTTCAAAACATTTGCCAATGGAAAATCTGCACTGGTGTTATTTGGTTTGCAAAATTAGTCTTTAAAGTTATGGAGGTTGTTTGCTTCTAGGCCCTGAGAGGTATCATAGTGACAAAACTGACAGAGTTGTTGCCTTACAGTGCTGGAGAGCCAGGGTCAACTGGATCTTTGCTGCTGTCTGTATGGAATTTGCATATTCTCTCTCTAACCACGTGGGTTTCCCTTCTGTGCCTTGGTTACGTCTCACATCCCACAGACGCGCAACTGGTTACTGTAAATTGTTCCCAGTGTGTAATTGATGGGTGGGCCTGTGGGAAGTTGGTGAGAGTGTGGGAAGAATGATAAATGCAATGAATGTAGGATTAGTTTAAATGGGTGGTTGGTGGTTAGTATCGATTCAATGGGCTGAAGAGACATGCTGTCTGAATCTATGAATTTATTACAGTTCACAGAGATTATCATCACTTCACTTATTACAATCTCATCTGGCATTTAACTATTTAGCAAGGGAGTATCACTTAAAATGGTACTGTTCTGAACCAAAAAGCAGAAGGTGCAGAGAATCTTTAGTTACAGACAGGTTGGGGAAGATGGAGTCTGTAAATTGTATTGGGTAGTATCCACAACCGTGTACAGGTGAAGCACGCAGGTCAGGTCAGGGATGGAAATGTCATCATCAAGCATCAGATCTGAATGCAACGTTTCTGTGACTTAACATACAAGTGAAAGTATTTAGCTCATCTGTGCAATGATAGGACTGATGCACTAACCAATAGCGTACCAGTTAATTGTACACGAATCAATGATAAAGTATCTATAAGGAGAAGTCCTGACGAAGGGTCTCGGCCCGAAATGTCGACAGCGCTTCTTCCTATAGATGCTGCCTGGCCTGCTGTGTTCCCCCAGCATTTTGTGTGTGTTGTTTGAATTTCCAGCATCTGCAGATTTCCTCGTGTTTGCTCAATGATACAGTATTCTGATATACAGATTGGGTGACCGTTTCATCGAGCACTTATGCTTCGTCTGCCAATAAAAGTGGGAGTTCCCAGTGGCCACCCATATGAATTCTACTTCCCATTTCCATTCCGTCATGTCAGTTCATGGTCTCATCTATTGTCACGATGAGGCCACACTCAGGTTGGAGGAGCAACACCTTATATTCTGTCTGGGTAGCCTCCAACCTGATGGCATGAACAGTGATTTCTTGAACTTCCAGTAATGGCCCACTCCTCTTTCACCATTTCCCATTCCTGTTCCCCCCCTCTCACCTTATCTCCTTACCTGCCAATAATTTCGCTCCAGTGCTCCTTCCCCTTTCCTTTCTCGCATGGTCTTCTGTCCTCTCCTATTGGATTCCCCATTCTCCAGCCCTTTATCTCTTTTGCCAATCAACTTCTCTGCTCCTTACTTCACCCCTCCCCCCTCCCAGTTTCACCTATTACCTGCCACCTTGTACTTCTTCCTCCGTTTCCCCACCTTCTTATTCTGACTTCTCATCTTTTGTTCCCATCCTGATGAAGGGCCTCAGCCTGAAACGTCGACTGTTCACTCTTTTCCATGGATGCTGCCTGGCCATCAGAGTTCCTCCAACATTTTGTGTGTGTTGCTAATGATACATTATGTATTTATACCATTACTAGTACAGCAGGTATTGATACACTAATCAGTGGTAAAACTATTACTGGTGCACTAATCATTCATAAAATTACTGGCACATCAATAATTACTCGTACACTAGATAGTGGTACTCTCATTATGGGTACTGATATGGCACACCAGTTACTGATACAGTAATTATTGGTACAACAATGTTTCACCAGACCAATTCTAAGAATGGCAGATCTGTTCAGGAGGAGTGTTTGAGTAGCTAAGGCTGTATTCCCTAGAGTTTAGAAGAATGCAGGGTGACTTCATTGAAACTTACAACATTGATTGAGTGCTGAACAGGGTTGATATAAAGAATGTGTTTCCCCAAGGACCTGAAACACAATGCTTACAATCTTAGAGTAAGGGTAGATCATTTCAGACTGAAATGAGAATTATCTTCACTCAAATGGTGGTGAACCTTTCGAATCCTCTACCTCAGGATTCTGTGTAGACTCAGTAGTTGATTTCATTCATAATTGAAATTGATAAATTATTAGGGATATCAGGGGATTTGCGGATAGAACAGGAAGATAATGTTTGAGATAAATGATGATCCATGAGCTTGACAAATGACTGAACAGGCTACTCCAAGAGGATTTCAGTTCTCAGTTTGAATGTATTACCTAGCATCAACCAATATCATCCCCATCCTGAAAAGACTGAAGGAATCACACAAAACTGTGCTTGCAAGGAATAGTCAGAAGATTGATGTCCTTGGCATCATCTCTTCAAGTTCAAAGTCAAGTTTATTGTCATAGGCACACACACACACACACACACACACATCTCGAGCATAAGTCCAGGAAAATTAGTTTTTTTGTAGCAGAAGCATAATACAAGGCTGACAACCATAAATAACTTCAATTAAAATAAACTTTACACAACCTACATGTCAAAATAAACATAATGACATTAATGCTAATTGGGAGCATAAGCATTTATGCATAAGCATAAGTTTCTGTGAAACTCAAGAAGTTCAGCTCTATCTACGGCACGATAATCCCCTTGATTGGTGGCACCTGAACCACGGGTGAAGTGTGACTGCAGAGTGAAAATACACTGTAATTACTCATCCAGGCCACTCCCAAATACATGACATTGGAGTAGCCCTGCAAGTCCCACGATCCTAGGAATTCCCAACCCACAGCACAGTGGGAGTGCCTTCATCCCCTAGCCTAAACTGCTCAAGATGGCAACTCAACTCTATCTTCTCAAGAGAAAATTAGATATGCAGATGATTGCAGGGGTTGTTTTCAATGTCTGTTTGCTACGCATATATGTAAAGTATGTGTTGCTCTTCCCTCTAAGCTGTTCAGAATTAATTAAAATATATCATAAATGCAGTTGATACACAACTTTGTAGAGCTGCAGCATTTACCTCTGATCTTTAGAACACACTAACAAAACCAGAAATGCTTAGAGAATTCAGCCGGTCATGTAGCATCTGTGGCGAGAGAAACTATTCATGTTTGGGTCAACAAACAGAAATTGGAACCAAAACTGATACATAACTTCTGTGAGAGTAAATTTTTATTCTGTATTTCAGAATTCTTAGTTGTGACTTGTGAACTCTATAAGGGTGAATTTCTGTTACCCAAACTGCTGAATGACAAGAATTGCCTATACTTTCACAATTTCCCTTGTTTATTTAACTAATACTACCTTTATCAACTTTTATTATAGTGTCAGAGAATAATACAACATGGAAACAGGCATCATGCCAACTGATCTATGCCAGTTAAGGTGCCCATCAAAGCTAGTTCCATTGTACTTGCCTGAATCACTCTCTGGCAGCTAGTTCTATATACATAGCCTCTGTGTGAAGTTACTCCTCAGGTCCTGTTTAAAACTTTCCCCTCTCACCTTAAACCTATACCCTCTAGATCTTGATTCGCTATCCCTAGGAAAAAGACAGGGTGCATTGACCCATCTATGCCCCTAATGATTTGATACACCTTTTTAAGGTTACTCCTCTATCTCCTATTTTCCAAGGAATAAAATTCTTCCCTAGCCAATCTTCCCCTATAGCTCAGGCACCTGAGCCCTGACATCATAATCCAGTTTCTAGGTTCTGATTGCCTCATTTTTATCATGGATGCCCAGTCCCTATACATTTCTATCCCTCATCAAGAAGGCCTTAAAGCTCTCCATTTCTTGACAACAGACCCAAATGGTTCCCCTCCACCAGCACACTTCTCCGTCTGGTAGAACTGATCGTCACCCTCAACAATTTCTCTTTTGGCTTCTCCCACTTTCTGCAAATTCAAGGTATAGCCATAGGTCCCAGCTTTGCCTCCCTTTTTGTTTGCCATGTTGACCATGCAATGTTCCAGTCCTTCCCTGGTAATGCTCCCCAGCTCCCTCTGTGCTACTCTGATGACTGCATCGGTGCTGCTTCATGCACCCATGCTGAGCTCATCAATTTCTTCAACTTTCCCTCCAGCTTCCACTCTGCTCCTAAATTCACTTGGACCATTTCAGATACCTCTCTCCCCTTTCTCAATCTCTCTGTCTCCATCTCTGGAGACAATCTGCCTGACAATATCTTCTATAAACTTGTTGATCACCATGGCTATCTTACTATACCTCTTCCCACTCTATCATTGTAAAAGTACTATTCACTTTTCTCAGTTTCTTTGTCTCTGCCATAAAAAAGGGGTTTCCCTTCCTCTACCACTTCCCTCACCCACATCTCCTCCATTCCCCAGATATTCATGCTCACCCCATCCTCCTGCTACCTTAACAGGGATAGAGCTGCTCTTGTATTCATCTCCCTCCTGTGAGCCTCCATTCCAACACATTATTCTCCACAACTTCCACCAGATATACCGTACATCTTTACCACTCCTACTCTCACCTTCCTGCAGGGATCCCTCCCTCTGTGATCCCTTGTCCACTCCTCCCACCCTTCCGGCTCTTATCCCTGCAAACATCAGAAATGCCACACCTACTCACTCACCTGCATTCAGGGCCCCGAACAGTCCTTCCAGGTGAGGTAACACTGCAAATCCGTTGATGTTGTCCACTGTATCCTGTGCTTCCAATGTGGCCTCCTCTATATTGGTGACACTTGACACAAATTGGGGGACTGCTTTGTTGTGCACCTCTGGTCCATCCAGAAAAAGAAGTCTTTCTTGGTGGGCAACCATTTAAATTCCTCTCCCCCTTCCTGTTCTGACAAGTCGGTCCATGGCTTCCTCTACTGTCATGATGTCATTATTACCCACCGTGGTCACAATCAGCGTGGCCTACAAACACACACATGCAAATAATTGTATAACCTGAGCTAAAATGTAACACTAAATGAACATCCCACCATAATCTCATGAAAGGATTTTAACACAAGAACAATAAACTGTGCTGGCCATTAGCAATGCTGGGGTGGGCTGTTGACTGCATCCCCCCACTCTGGAGCACCACACTGCCCCCTCCTGGGGGGTCAGCCAGCCCCAGCAACCCCAGTGTCCACAACAAAGTCCAAAAGTCCTGGTGTGGTCAATGTCTCCTGGGACACTGTGGGGTGGCTGTAGCCCCCCTACCCCCACCCCATGGGAGGCACTGTTGGGTGAAGCAAGCGGCTGGGCACCCTGAGATTCACTTCCTTCCTTCAGCCTCGCTGGGTCTGTGGGGGCCAAGGGCCGATATGGTCCCAGCCAATCCAGGTGCAGCACGACTGCCTTTCACTGCTCAGGCAACCGCACCCTGCATACCACATCAGCGATTCAGTCGAGCACCTCTTCCGGCCCCTTCCAATGGCTTCCCAGCTTGGGGGATAGTTACCTTCTTCTGGGTGGGGCACTAGACCCATACTGGGGCCCCACAAGGTACTGCTGAACTGGCTCCCTTGACTGTTGGCCCGGCCCCTTCTGGACGTGCAAGCATCATGGCAGTGCACGGACAGCTCCACAGGCCTGTAGAAGCATTTGCACAGCTTGCCCAGCATCGTTGCAAGCCCGAAATGGCCAGCCTGTGCACAGACCACAGCACCGTGGTGTGGACCCCCTGGGGGACCAACAGCTGCGAGATGTCCGTCAGCATCAGAAAGTGGCCACCAGCGGAACAGCAAATCAGCATGTATCTCCAGCATGCCCCACTGAGAGTATAGGGCTTTGGTCTTTGGGTGGAGACCTCTTCCCATCCTACGATCAGCTATCCCCTCACCCTGGCCAACACGGGATCACTCCCCTCGCTCCACTGTGCAGCTGCTGGTCAATGGCGGGGAGGTCTACCTCACCACCGGCTGCTCTTTCAGCAGCGCCCCCACCGCTTGCCCTGGTTCCGCTGTGTTGTGCTGGGCCGCTGTGGGGTGTGCTGCACTGCAGTCGGTCACTGTGAGATGGGTGCTGGCTATTTCTGCCCCTGCCTGGTCTGCTTTCTGGAGCTGCCATGCCGGAGACTAACCATGCAGTCTTGCGGTGCACCTGTGCTGTGGGAGATCGTGGAGGAAATGCTGTTGCCAATCCAAACGACAGTGAGGAAATCCAGGATCAAATTGCAGAAGGAGCTATTGAGGCCAAGGTCTTGGAGCTTATTGATTAGTTTTGAGGGGATGATAGTATTGAATGTCGATCTGTATATCTAATGTATGCTTCTTTGCTGTCCAAATGTTCCAGGGTTGAGTGAAGGGCCAATGTGATGACATCTGCTGTGGAAGTTGTTGCTCCAGTAGGCCATTGGAATGGATCTACATTACTCCTCAAGCAGGAGCTGATATGTTTCACCACCATCATTCAGTGTTTTGTGTGTGTTGTTCTGGCGTTCCAGCATCTGCAGAATCTCTTGTCTTTCATATTATTATAATTCTTCTTTGTATTCTTTACCTTCTGTTCTGCTTGCAGTTCTGCCTTTCGTATTGTCAGTGGTAAGTGGTAAGTGCGGATTTCGGCTTTCCATCCCCTCATTTTAATCTCTGTAACAGCCTTGAATAGTTGGTCCTCAGCGGGGTTGTTGTGGGATACCATTACATTGTCCTGCCAATTTTGGCAGCTATTCTCTGCCTCTTAATCTTCAACAAGCTTGCATTAACTTTATGTAAAGGGAGTTTCTTCTTTTTCTTTGTTACTGCGTATGTTAATCAAAATGGCTTCTTTGTTTTGTTAAAAGTAGGAATTCTTCTTTGTTGCGAGAGAGTGCTGGAAGCTTGTTTGGGTTAAATTTTACTGATAACGAGAATTGTATTCCTTTGTAAACCAATTGGGACTAATGTTGTTCTTTCTTCTGAGTCTGTAAGCTATTGTTGGCAGGCTTTTGGGGAGATCGGCGTGAGGGGGTGAGAGAGAGAGGACGCGATGCTGTAAACTGGGCGAGGAATGGACCCCAAGCGGGGGTCCGAGGCCAGGAGGTACCCCGAGGAGAGGAGACGAAGATAGATGTGCTTGGTTGACAACTTCGGATGGTCCTAAGCTGCGAGTCGAGGAGCTCGGAGGGGATCGAATGGTGGCCAGAAGACTTCAGTAATTGAGCTCCAACGGTTGTGCACGAAGTGGTTTGGACTTTGATAAGTTTGGCGCCTTTTCTTTATTTTCTTTTCCTTCATGTATACTGTATCGTTATTAATTACTTAGTTATAGTAATCTTTATAAACTGTAATCATTTAATCGCCTATGGTGTACTGTCTGTTTTTGGGCGAGGCGGGGACATCACACAACATCCACACCAGCTGATTACCCAGATTGGTGGGGCCGAAAGCTGCTCCCCCTAGACGAGAACGAGCTGAGCGAGCTTGAGGCGACCCAGGGGGTTACATTTATTTAAAAATGCTTATCAAATGTCTTCTCGGAATCTAAGCAAATAATGCTTCAGGTCTCCCCTTGTTCAAGAACTTATCACATTTCTTTGAGATACAAGTTCATGCTGCTTTTCCATCGTCAGCCAAAACTTTCCTAATTATTCAGTCACTTTGTTCTCAAAACAGTCAAGATCTTCCCAATAGCAGACTTGGTGGATAAAAATAGGAACTGTTGGAAATATCAGCCGAGTAGATCAGGATGTTTCAGCCTGAATTGTTAAATCTGTTTCCCTCTCTACAGGTGCAGATGAGTGTTCCAACATCCTTCAATTTTATTTCGATGTTCCTAAAGTGGCAAAGCATATTTTTTTCTTAAATGGTGAGACAATTGGCATATTTTTGATTTCTTTCTCAGTCTTCTGAAGAAGCAAGGCAACGTGCAGTTGTTCAATCTAAGAGGTAGGATGCCCATTCAGGAGAACTTCAGAAAACTTAAGTTATCCTGATGGCCTTCTTTCCTATTGGTATTAAAATTGGAGATTGTTTAGTTTGTGGGACCTGTCTCTCATTTTCCTATCAACACACACAAAATGATGGTGGAACGCAGCAGGCCAGGCAGCATCTATAGGAAGAAGCACTGTTGACGTTTCGGGCTGAGACCCTTCATCAGGACTAACTGAAAGAAAAGATAGTAAGAGATTCGAAAGTGGGAGGGGGAGGGAGAAATCCGAAATGATAAGAGAAGACAGGAGGGGGTGGAGCTGGAAAAGTGATTGGCAAAAGTGATACAGAGCTGGAGAAGGGAAAGGATCATGGGACGGGAGGCCTCGGGAGAAAGAAAGGGGGAGGGGAGCACCAGAGGGAGATGCAGAACAGGCAGAGTGATTGTGAGAGGGGCAGAGAGAGAAAAGAAGGGAAATAAAGAGAGAAAAAAGGGATGGAAATAATAAATATATAAATACGGGATGGGGAAAGAAGGGGAGGAGGGGCATTAACGGAAGTTAGAGAAGTCAATGTTCATGCCATCAGGTTGGAGGCTACCCAGAGGGAATATAAGGTGTTGTTCCTCCAACCTGAGTGTGGCTTCATCTTGACAGTAGAGGAGGCCATGGATAGACATATCAGAATGGGAATGGGACGTGGAATTAAAATGTGTGGCCACTGGGAGATCCTGCTTCCTCTGGTGGACAGAGAAATCTCTTACTATCTTTTCTTTCAGTTAGTCCTGACGAAGGGCCTTGGCCCAAAATGTCGACTGTACTTCTCCCTATAGATGCTGCCTGGCCTGCTGTGTTCCACCAGCATTTTGTGAGTGTTGCTTGAATTTCCAGCATCTGCAGATTTCCTTGTGTTTGCTCATTTTCCAATGTTAATTTTGTTGAATTTTATAGGGATAGTAAGGTTCCAGGAAGAATTTAGTGTTAGGGAAGAATATACTTCCACTGAAAGACTCCCACAACCATTTCTGGAATGGGTAGAGGGGGCAGATGAAGAGAATAAAACTGTGCCTAAATTCTCCTGACTCGCGAAGAATAAGAGGTGATATCATTGAAGCAGAATATTCTGACAAGACCTGACAGGTAATCAGAGCAGAGATAATTCCCCTGCCCTGGGAATTTAGAAGGGACTACAGTCTCAAAATCAGTGCCAGTCATCTGGGACTGAGATGAGACAAAATTTCTTCACCCAGAAAGCAGTTAACCTTTGGAGCACCCTACCCAAGAGGTCTGTGGAGTTTAGTCAAGACAGAACTTAGTAATCTTTTACACGGGCTCAGTGTTGGAGAGTGCCATTCTGTTGAAGATAGGGCCTGACCTCGTGGAATAGTGAAGCAGGACTGAGGGACTGAATGGTCTCTTTTTACTTCTGTTTCTTAAGTTCCCATGTGATAGAATGTGTACGTTTCTACGGTAACTCCTTTTGATACCAACTATATTAGCATTATTACTTGTCCCATAGCAGCAAGGAAACAGGCCCTTGTGTCTCATACATCCATGCTGTTGATTATACCTAGTGCGACTAATCTGCTTCATCATGTTAAGTCCACAGTCTCCTGTGCCTTGATGGTTCAAGTACATCTAAATCAAAGATTCCCAACCTGGGGTCTACAGGCCTCTCAGTTAATGGCATAAAACAAAGGTTGAGAACACCTCATCTAGATGCCTCTTTGATGGTCTGAGAGTCTCTGCCTCCACCACTCCCTCAGGCAGCGTGGCCTGACTCCAGCTGCATGAAAAACTTCTCCTCTGGATCCCCTTGGATTCTCCTCACTCTGACCTTAAAACTCTGTCCTCTCATGTGAGAAACTCCAAAATGTCTTACCTTCTGCGGAGAGTGCAAATGCACATTTCACAGACAGCAGCCGTGCAAACAGACAGGGTGGTTACCATACTGGCCTTGATCATGAGGGCATCGAGTCTAGAAGCAGGGGTATTCTGTTGCAGTTAGATCAATTGTTGATGAAGTAGCGCTTGGAACATTGTGTACAGTTTCGATCACCCATTGATAGGAAAGACATTATCAAGCCAGTGAGGGTGCAGAAGAGATTTATGAGGATGTAGCCTGGACGAGAGGGTCTGAGTTATAGAAAGAGATTGGCATCACCTGATTCTCTGGAGTGCAGGAGAATGAGGGATGACCTCAAAGTGGTTTATAATATCTTAAGACATAGGAACAGAATTAGGCCATTCAGCCCATCGAGCCTGCTCTGCCATTCCATCATGGCTGATCCCAAATCCCACTCCACCCCATTCACCTGTCTTCTCACCATAACCCTGACCAAGCAGGAACCGATCAACTTCCGCCTTAAATATACCCATGGACTTGGCCTCTACAGCTGTCTGTGGCAGAGCATTCCACAGATTTACTGCTCTCTGGCTAAAAAATTCCTCCTTACCTCTGTTCTAAGAGGTTTCCCCTCAATTCTGAGACCGTGCCCTCTGGTTCTGAATACCTCCACCAGAGGAAACATCCTCTTCACATCCACCCTATCCAGTCCTTTCAACACTTAATAGATCTCAATGAGATTTCACCCCCCCCCCCAGGAAATCCTTTAAATTCCAGTGAGTACAGGCCCAAAGCTGCCAAATGCTCCTCACATGTTAACCCCTTCATTCCCAGAGTCATTCTCGTGAACCTCATGAGGGATCTGGATGAGGCAGATGGCCATAGTGTTTTCTCCAGGGCAGTGGACTCCAAAACTAAAGGGCGTGGTACCTGAGAGGGAACTTCCTTACACAGAGGGCCATGAGTTCCAGAAGAAGTGGGTACAATTGCACATTGAAGAGGCACTTGTACTGTGTACGTACATGGAGGAGAGGAGCTTGGAGGGTATGAGTCTGGAGACTAACATGGAGGATGCTGTGGTTGGTATGAACCAGTTGAACTGAAGGACATGCTTCCATGCTGTGTTATCTATGAATCTCTATCCTGCCTCATAATTTTATATACCTCTTCTTAGGTCAGCCTTCTGCCTCCTCTGCACCAGGAAAAACAAACCAGCATTTTCGGTCTCTCCCTGCAACCGTAATGCTCCAATTCAGGAACCGTTTGGCAAATCTCCTCTGCCCCTGCTGCAGTGCAGTTGCATTTTTCCTCGGGGTTGTGACCAGAGCAGTGAACGATGTTCTAGGAGTGGCCTAACCAATGCTTTATGAATCTGTAGTATGACATCCTAGCTTGAATGTTCGTTGCCACAGCCGATGAAGCTTGCCATCTGCCTTCCTCACTATCTTTACCACCTGTGCCGTTCATTTGGGATCAAACTATCACCACTGGTGTGGAGACTGCAGCCTCTCAGCATCTGGTTGTTTGTCTTTTAATTTGATATTGATTTGGGAATCATAGCTGTTTCATGTGCTCCTTACCCTATAACTGTGGTATTTACAGCCTGTCTGCGTTTGTGCAAACTGCAGTCTTGGCTTTTCCTTTATTTTATTTGATAGAAATATCCTTGTTGTTAGACTGAATGAGCAGCATGGGAGAGGACGAGGCATTGTGATGGGAGACTCACATTTCTTGATATTCAAGGGCTGCTGTGCGATACACAGGTTGTTCAGTCCCAGAAAAGTCAGCAGGGATTACGCAGCATGAACGTCCCACCATCTCCTGGGATGTCAGATCTTTCCTCCCACCACTTGCCTGTGCTACCCTTGACCATAGTCCACTGGGTCGTTCATCATAGGCAACACCCATTCAGCCTCAGTCGGGAAACAATCTTCCACTCTCTCACCTGCTCGAGCCTCAAGTGAGGCAAAATGTCAAAGCACTCAGATACTAACTGGGTGGCTCTTACAGAGGGAAGGCTATCAGTTGGTTAGTTCCTGTCAAAGTATTTGTTGTGCATCTTCATTGCCACCAGTATTTCAATGTGAGTGTTCATAAAAAATATCATTTTATCATTCTGGCATCTTGACTTCTACCTAAAGAAAGCTTTGGATGTACGTATGTGCAGTAGAGATTCCCTTAGTACAATCTTTATCATTCCCTGAGATGTTCCGGTTACATACAGATAGTGTGGATCTAATTTATAATTTCAATGTGCTCTCAGTCCTAAGGCACCTGTCCATTTTCCCTTCACTCTGCAGAAACAAGGTGACCATCCAGAATGTTGACAGCGAATCCAAGCACTTATTTAGTTAGGGATTGCTGTTTGCTTCTAAAAAAGGAATTACTCATTCTGAGCAAGACAGTTTATTAAGGATCCTTACAGATAAGGGCTGGGGTTGAACTCTGCACACTTGACAAATCAATTAATAATGGGCTGAGCAGTCAGGCTGGGAGGCTGTAGCTGTAAGCTCAGAACTGCATCACAACTCTCCAGCTGGACATGTCAGTCTGTCTGACCAGCTCTGCCCTGCAGTATTGAGAGAATCGGTTACCTGAGGGATGAGTGAATTATGAGACTTTGTGCTGAGTGGAGGCCTTGGAAATAAATCTACATTCTGCTTGAAGCACAGTTACAGAGACACCATTCTGTGCACAGCAGACAATCAAAAGCTGACTCAAACAGCAGCACTGGCCAGCACCTAACGTGGCCAGCTATTTTTGGAATTACTGGTCCAGTTTTGCAGTTGTCTCTGCCAATGCACGTCAGTGATATTAATTTGATAAAGTACGAAGACAAAACAAATCACGTCGGCAGCCCATTCTATTCTAACATTTCCTTGAGCATGAAGCATCGATAATCTCTCTAATGCCGTGGTGTGCAACAGAACGTAAAATGTGGCACAGATCACCAGTTACTGCCCGGTCTTACATAGTCAGGTGTGACCTTGATATGAATGAACAGAGCTATCCTGCACAGGTTTATAGTTGTACTCCTTTCTGCAGTGCACTGGAAGTCTCAGTGCCTGAGTTGAATTGACTCAATTTCTTACATCCTTCACATACGTGAGGAGTAAAAATCTTTACATTACGTCTCCATCTGAATGTGCAACGTGCAGGTTATAGTAATTTGTAAAAAGTAGTATCTACAGTAAGATGTACAACAGAACAGTCAATATAGCTTAGAAGTGCTATTGTAGCAGCATGAGTTTATCAGTCTGATGGCCTGGTGGAAGAAGCTGTCCCGGAGCCTATTGGTCCTGGCTTTTATGCTGTGGTACCGTTTCCCAGATGGGAGCAGCTGGAACAGTTTGTGGTTGGGGTGACTCGGGTCCCCAATGATCTTTCATGCACTTTTTACACACCTGTCACTGTAAATGTCCTGAATAGTGGGAAAGGTCACAATTACAGATGTGCTGGGCTATCTGCACCACTCTCTGCAGTCCTGCAATTAAGGGGGGTACAGTTCCCATACCAGGCAGTGATGCAGCCAGTCAGGATGCTCTCAGTTCTGCCCCTGTAGAAAGTCCTTATGATTTGGGGATTCATACCGAACTTCTTCAACCGTCTGCCAAGGGTATTGCTTTGCCAAGGACTGGGTTGGATCATCAAAGGATTAGAAACAGGAGCAAGTACATGACATCTGAATCAGTTCTTTCTTTCAACAAGATTATTTCCAATTCTTTACCTCCATTCCTTTTTATTGCACCATCCCTTGACTTCCTTAATGTTCTGAAGTTTCCCTGTCTCTGCTTTGAACAAATCTAATACTGAGTCTCCACAGCCCTCTGGGACAGCGAATTCCAAAACACCAGGCATAAAGGTGGCTGCCGGTGCTGTAGTGGTATCCGGACTGGACCTCGAGGTGAGTGGTCCCAGGTTCGAATCCAGCTGGCAACTTGCAAGCTTTCCACCTGTGCTGGGTTGAGCGTCAAGCCAGCGACTCAGCTTCGTAAAAAACAGACAAATGCTAAAGAAATGCCCAGGTTGCCACCCGATGCCCCACAAGGCACGGCAAGAAACAACAAAGCATGAAGAGATTTACCCTCGTGTGGCTCCTAACTGCTTATACTGTTTCTGAGTCTGTGCTCAAGGTCTGACACAGCTGAGCCAGGGGAAACAGCCTCCCTGCATCCAGCATGTTAAACCCTATCAGAATGTGATCAGTTTTGATGAATTCCCCTCTCTTTCTGCTAAACTCATCAAATACATTTCCAGTGTACACTGTCTCTCTCCCTGCTGAGAGCCCTGTTTTGTCTAAAGACAGTGAATCTTTGCTGCACTCCCTCTCTGGAACGTACATCTTATTCGAGGTGTGGAGAGTGAAGTGTAGACGTCAGGTGTGGTTGCACTAGGGTCCAATTTTATTACATTAAAACATCTGTACTCTTGCACTGAGATACACATAGTGTTTGTACTTGCTGCTCATGCATATTGGCTCCAGGGGACTTGTGCACACTGGTACCTATTTCTCTTTAAGTATCAACATTATCCAATCACCATTTAAAAATATTATTTTTTTCTGGAATACTTTGTATTTTCTGTTTTATATTCCATGGGCTACTGAACTAAGTCAGCTTGTCTATATCCCTTCGAGGTCTCGTAACCTCTCACTTCCCACTTTGAATCTGAGCTCGTTTAATTTTATTGGCCCACTTTAAAATATAACATTTCAGAATCTTACTTGATCTACACTGTAAGTAGCTGTGCGCAAGTTTCAGTGCCTATGGTACTCCACTGGTCAGAACCTGACAACCTTTGAAAGGTCCACTTACTCCCACTGTTTGCTTTCAGTCCAGTAACCAATTCACTCTCTCTGTCATTTGCCCTAATCATGTTGAGCAATCTCCTAAGTGACATGTTATCATAAGACTTTTAAAATCCAAATAAATAACATCTCCCTTACCAACTGCACTGGTCACCCCTCAAAGACAGTAGATTAGACACTAGATTTCCCTTTCAAAAATCCACTCAGACTCATTCCATTATTCTTGTCAAGTGTTCTTTTATTATGCCTTTCAATTTTGATTACAGCAATTTTCCCATGACAGACGCTAGGTTAACTCTTTTCTCTTTCCTGCTCTTACATTATATAACCAATCCACAAGAACATTTCTAGAATCTGTAGAATATCAGAATCAGAATTTGAATTATCATCACTGACTTGGATGAAGTGAAAATTTAAGCACGAAGAAGTCTGAGGCCACAAACCAGGCACGCCCAGGATCCTCTTCAGTTTGCGTATAAGGAGAAGGTGGGAGTGGAGGATGCTATCACGTATTTGCTGCACAAATCCCTCTCTCACCTGGATGGGGTCAGTGGTGCTGTGAGGATTACATTCCTTGACTTCTCTAGTGCCTTTAACACCATCCAGACAAAGATCTTAAGGCACAAACTAACGGAGATGGGAGTAGACTCTCACATGGTGGATTGGATAGTGGACTACTTGACAGATAGACCTCAGTATGTGCGGTTGGGAGACTGTAGGTCTGACACGGTGGTCAGCAGCACAGGAGCGCCGCAGGGAACCGTACTCTCTCCGGTCCTGTTCACCCTGTACACATCAGACTTCCAATATAACTCGGAGTCCTGCCATGTGCAGAAGTTCGCTGATGACACGGCCATAGTGGGGTGTGTCAGGAATGGACAGGAGGAGGAGTATAGGAAACTGATACAGGACTTTGTGATATGGTGCAACTCAAACTACCTGCGTCTCAATATCACCAAGACCAAGGAGATGGTGGTGGACTTTAGGAGATCTAGGCCTCATATGGAGCCAGTGATCATTAATGGAGAATGTGTGGAGCAGGTTAAGACCTACAAGCATCTGGGAGTACAGTTAGACGAGAAGCTAGACTGGACTGCCAACACAGATGCCTTGTGCAGGAAGGCACGGAGTCGACTGTACTTCCTTAGAAGGTTGGCGTCATTCAATGTCTGTAGTGAGATGCTGAAGATGTTCTATAGGTCAGTTGTGGAGAGCGCCCTCTTCTTTGTGGTGGCGTGTTGGGGAGGAAGCATTAAGAAGAGGGACGCCTCACGTCTTAATAAGCTGGTAAGGAAGGCGGGCTCTGTCGTGGGCAAAGTACTGGAGAGTTTAACATCGGTAGCTGAGCGAAGGGCGCTGAGTAGGCTATGGTCAATTATGGATAACTCTGAACATCCTCTACATAGCACCATCCAGAGACAGAGAAGCAGTTTCAGCGACAGGTTACTATCGATGCAATGCTCCTCAGACAGGATGAAGAGGTCAATACTCCCCAATGCCATTAGGCTTTACAATTCTACCGCCAGGACTTAAGAACTTTTTAAAAGCTATTATTAATGCTTTTTGAGATAGTGATTTAGATGCATATCATATTTTTTACTGAGTTAAGTATTGTATGTAATTAGTTTTGCTACAACAAGTGTATGGGACATTGGAAAAAAAGTTGAATTTCCCCATGGGGATGAATAAAGTATCTATCTATCTATCTATCTATCTATCTATCTATCTAAGCAACACACACAAAATGCTGGAAGAACTCAGCAGGTCGGGCAGCATCCGTGGAAATGAATAGACAGTTGATGTTTCAGGCTGAGCCCCTCCTTCAGAACTGAGAAGGTAGGGTGAAGATGCCAGAATAAAAAGGTGCGGGGGGGGGGCACCCAAAGGAATTTATTAGTTATTAAGTTCACCAACTTCTCCAGTATTTTTCTTGTTAACTAATACTTATGAGCATGATTGAGGAGAGAGTCTACTGCTGAAACATCCCTGTGCAACTGGATCCTCGATTTCCTCACTGACAGACCTCAGCCAGTACAGGTTGGCAACCACATCACAGCACACTCGCTGTCAGCACAGGGGCATCACAATATCGTGTGTTTGGCCCCCTGCCTTATTCACTTATACTTATGATTGTGTGGCTATCTTGTACAGCTTCCATGCTGTATATAAATTTGCTGATGAAACCCCTGTTTTCTCATCAAATACATTTCCAGTCTACACTGTCTCTCTCCCTGCTGAGAGCCCTGTTGTGTCTAAAGACAGTGAATCTTTGCTGCACTCCCTCTCTGGAACGTACATCTTATTTGAGGTGAGGAGAGTGAAGTGTAGATGTCAGGTGTGGTTGCCACGGAAATCAATGGTGGTGATATATCAGCATGTAGTATGTCAACCAAAATATGTTTGACTGGTGCCATAACAGCAACCTCTCACTCAATATCAGGAAAAACAAAGAGATGATTATTGACTACAGGAGCCAGATGCTTTTGATCCAGTCCTGATTAGGAGAGGGTCAGCAGCTTTAGCTTCCTTGGCATTATCATATCAGATGGTCTATTCTGGGGCCTGCACATAAGTGCCATCACAAAGGCAGCAAAATAATGCCTCTTCTTTCTTAGAAGTTTGCATAGACTTGGCATGTCAACAAACATTTTGACAAACTCATTTAGATGTACAGTGGATATGCCATTGGCCAGGAAAACTATGGATACAGTCTACAGAAAATTATGGATGCAGTCTGACCCATCACAGGTAAAGCCCTCCCCACTATTGAGCATATTTCCATGGAGCACAAAACATCAGCATCCATCGCTAAAGAACCCCAACATCCAGGCCATGCTCTCTTCTTGCTACACCACCATGTTCAGGAACAGTTTTTACCCAAAAACCATTATGCTTCTGAACCTGTGTGGATAACTTTGCTCCCCACAACAGAACTGATCCTACATCCTACAGACTCACTTTCAAGGACTCTCTACAACTCTTGTCCTTGGTATTATTTTTTTTAGTTGCACCATTGTCTTCTTTTGCACATTGATTGCTTATCAGGTCTCTGTTTATCTATAGTTCCATAAATTCTATTGTACTTCTTGATTTCCCCATAAATATCGATAAGAAGATGAATCTCAAGAGAGTATAATGTAACATGAACATACCTTGATTAAGAATAATTACATTCACTTTGACTTTGACACTTTAGCCTCTCTCAGGGTCTCCCGTGCCTTACCTGGTGCTTCAGGTGCTGGACACACAGCTCCTTGACACTGATTCAGATTCAGGTGGGTTTATTGTCTTATAGACCAAGGTACCATGGAATTTCTTGTTCACTGAACTTCTCCGATGTAAACAATAAAGAGTAACTTGTACAAAAAAATACAGCACCATGCACACAACAATAGTGATATAGTGGTGCAAAGTGAGGTAGTGCAAGTGGATATTTTAAAATGACAATAGAGGAAAAGGTAGAACATGGGGTTCAAGAGTGTATTAGCACCATTGGGGAGAGTAAGTGAAAAATGTGTTTGGTCTAGGCAGAGGGAAAGAAGCTGGGATTCTGGGCTTTCAAGCTCTTGTATCTTCTAGAAGGTAGAGAGAGGAAAGGGAATGGCCAGGGTGCAGGCATTCCTTGACAATACTGTTAGCCTTCTTGATGCAATGCACTGTGAAGGCAGTACCATATTGGCGAAGAGGTCTTGAGCAGAAAACACAATGGTTTGTAACTCTAGGATTCAAGTTCATGTTATCATAGGCACCGAAAGGGTATAAATACCATGAAAAGTTGTTTTGTTCTTTTGCAGGAACAGCACGGTACATTACAAACTCAGCAGTTTGGTCTTTGTCCTTGGAATTACAATCACAGTTGATGTTTCAGAACCAGCGAAAGTTAAAGTTAAAGCAATTCTGAGATGCAAAGAAGTATGGATAAACACTGGTGAACATTGTGAAAACAAGTTGTCAGTGACTCTCCTGAACCAGAATTCCCGGCCCAATTTCCCCTGACAACACTCTAAATGAACGTTGTCGAAGGAATGCCTTGTTGATCGAATGCCTGATGTACAGAGGGACTGCTCCAATTCCCTGAGCCTCGCAGTTCTCAGAGTAACTGAGTTATTGTGAATTGCTCAGAAGAATACACCAATGATCACAATGCCAAGCTCAACACAACTCAGGGTTAAGGTGTGGTGAACTACATATACCTGTCTGGACACGCCCCCTGATGACTGCTCCTGTGGCTCCTCCCACAGACCCCTGTATAAAGGTGATGGAGGTCTGAGCCCGGCCTCTCTGTCTCCAGGATGTAGTATGGTGGTCACTCACTGCTCGTTCCTTCTTCCAGTCAATAAAAGCCGATACCTCGTTTTTACGTCTCAGAGTGAGTTATTGATGGTGCATCATAAGGTCACAATTGTTAGCTGGCAACTAAAGTTAATACAGCTAACTGCAGCATGTTTAACTCAAAGAGGAAGCAGATACAAAGGCAAAAGCCAAGAAAGCACAAACTGCACAAGCCAGGCAGCAGGAGACTCTGAGAGAGACTGTGCCAATAGGGGACCAAAATCAACACAACGTTAATTCAGCTAATAAACAGAGGATGTTCAGATCCATTTGGACCCTTGTGATCTGATTTACCATAGCAGAAATGGGATGAAGGTTAGGCATCCTGAGTAGATGTAGAACCAAGGTCAGGGCTTTCAACTTGCTGTATGTAGCATCATGCACAAAATGCTGGAGTAGTTTGAAGTACCTCAAAGTGTTGGAGAAGATTACGTTTAATATCTTGGGCATATGTCATGAAATTCATTGTTTGTGGCAGCAGTGCATTACTGCAGCATAACAACAAATGGTACAACAGTATATCTTACCGCCAGATAAAACTAATATCCATGACCCCTACTAAGCCAACACCTCAGCCCTTCCTTTTTATGCTTATTGTTTGGTCTGCCAGCCTTGTCATTACAACACAATATAATGATACAGAAATGTAACATGCTTTTAGCTTCCCCTGTAGCTGCCATCACTGACCCAGCTGTTCTAATCCTATCGGAGATATTGCCCACCCCCCACCTCATCCTCTATAATACTGGATAGTGTTTTCCTCTTTCTTTTAGATCTGAGGAAAGGTGTCAATTAGAAACATTAACTGTTTCTCTTCCCACAGATGCTGCCTGACCTGTTTAATATTTCCATTTCTTTCTGTTATTATTGTGGCTGCTGTCCTGAGGCAATGGGAAGTGTAGAGAGAGTAAAGGAGGGGAGGCTGGTTTGTGTGGTGGACTGAACTGCACTTGCAGCTCTGCAATTTCTTGCAGTCTTGGGTAGAGCAGAAGCACCCGGATGGAAAGCTTTCTACTGTACGTCTGCAAAAGTTGGTAAGAGTTATGGGGAAATGATGGAGAATGATTAGTGGAGAGGAGTCTACTGGTGTGAAAGCTGAGGCCAAAGGCAACTCTCGTAGTGTGTGAAGAAGAGATGAGAGCTGAAACGCTGAAGATGGAATAGGCATAGTGATGAATTCAATATTATTACATCTCGCGGTGTTCTGGAGCTCACGGCATCAGTCTGTAAAGAGTCTCTGAGCTTCTTCCCTCTGGAAGACATCAGTTTTCCCTGAGCCCTCTGGTTTCCTTCCACAGTCCAAAGACGTAATGGGTAGTTTAATCGGTCACTGTAAATCATCCTAATTATGAATAATTCTGGGTAGTTTAATTGGTCACTGTAAATCGTCCTAATCATGGATAATCAGGGTAGTTTAATTGGTCACTGTAAATCGTCCTAATCATAGATAATCAGGGTAGTTTAATTGGTCACTGTAAATCGTCCTAATTATGAATAATTCTGGGTAGTTTAATTGGTCACTGTAAATCATCCTAATCATGGATAATCAGGGTTATGGGGTTGCCTCATCGGTGTGGGTCGAAGAGCCAGAAGGGTCGACTCCGCTCTCTATTACACAATAGATCAACCGATATGGTGGAGATAGACAAACTAGGGTACAGGAGGTTTACGGAAGAGTTGAGATTGATATTGTATTCTGCAATTGTGATGCATATTGGTCACAATACCATCCACTGAGGAGATTCGGTCAGTAAAGAACTAGAAAAGAAGAGTTGATACGGCCCTTGTGAAAGCGAAAGCAGGGTGGAAATTGGACAAAAAGGTCAAAGCAACTGTGAATTCTCTCTGAAGGATGGAAACAGCACCAAAGATGATGCAAATCTGAAAGAAGAAGCAGGCATCTCTGCCTGACTTGCTGAGTTGTTTCAGCATTTTCTATTTTTGTTTCACATTTACAACATCTGCAGATTTTTTGCTTTCTGATTTGACCTTTGCCCTGGGCTGCCTGCAGCTTGTGTGTCTGCTGTTTCAGCAAACCTGGACCCTGCACATAAATAACAATTCACAGTGTGGAGAGTGACAGCACCTGACCTTGTGGCTGTGAATTCCTGATCAAGTGACAATGCGGACTCATATCATAGTCCATGTAGCGAAACAGTTAGGTCCCAGGGGGGAAGGCTTTTGAAGTAGTAGCCATGGACTGTATGGAAGGGAGTATTTGCAGAAAAGTAGCCAGGGGTTATTTGGGAGGGAATACTTGTCGAATAATGGCCTGGGGCTATTCAGGTATGTATCTTCATGGAACAGTCACAGTTCCTTCCTTACCAGTCCTTTCTAAAAATATGGAATTATATTTAGTATCTTCTTTGGGAATCATTCTAATACTTCTGGGAATTTTGGTCTATTTCTGCAGCCAAAATCTTAAAATCCAGACCATCTTCCCACTTAACACAATGATTTAAAGTTTTTGGTAACAATACTTTTTTCAGTTCTTCACTCTATCTGGATGTGAACTTAGAACACAGAACATAGAATAGGACCTTTGTCCCAGGATGTCTGTGCTGACCAAGATAGTAAGTAAATCTAATTATTTTTTCCTGCACAAGATCTGTAATTCCCCATTCCCTACCTCCATGATCACATACCTGTCGAAAAGCCTCTAAAACTCAACTAATATGTCTCTACCAGCACTACACCGCACAGTCAATTCCAGGTACCCATCACACCCTGTGTGAAATAAACTCACCCTGCAGGTTCTCCTCTTGGCTTTTCCTCTCACTTAAAACTATGCCCTTCTGCATTTAACATTTCTACCTGTGAAAAAGACTACAAATCCCTTCTATGCCTCTCATAACTTTGTAAAGCTATTAATGTTTCCATAAGACCATAAAATATAGGAGCAGAATTAGGCCCATTGAATCTGTTCTGCCATTTCATCATGGCTGATCCATTTTCCCTCTCAGCACCAGCCTCCTGCCTTCTCCCCTTATCCCTTCATGCCCTGACCAATCAAGTACCTATCAACCTTTCCTTTAACCTTTCCCCAACCTTTCCAATGACTTGGCCTCCTCAACTGCATATGGCAAAAAAAATACCACAGATTCACCACTTTCTAGCTGAAGTTCCTCCTCATTTCCATTCTAAATGGATATCCCTCTATTCTGAAATTGTATCCTCTCTTGACTCCCTCACCATAGGATCAACCTCTCTACATCTACACTATTGATGCCTTTCAACATCTGATAGATTCTTCATTTAATGAGCCTTTCAATCCTGAAATAATTTTTGTGACACACACAAAATGCTGGTGGAACGCGGCAGGCCAGGCAGCATCTGTAGGGAGAAGCACTGTCGACGTTTCAGTCCTGACAAAGCGTCTCGGCCCGAAACGTCGGCAGTGCTTCTCCCTATATATGCTGCCTGGCCTGCTGCGTTCCACCAGCATTTTGTGTGTGTTGCTTGAATTTCCAGCATCTGCAGATTTCCTCGTGTATAATTTTTGTGAGCCTTCTTTGAACCGTCTCCAACGTCAGCACATCCTTTCTTAGATAATGGGCCCAAGCTGCTTAAAATACTCCATATGGAGCCTTACCAGTGCCTTATAAAGCCTCAACATTGAATCCTTACTTTATATTCTAGTCCCCTTGAAATGAATGCTAACAATGCAGTAGCAATCCTCATCATTATCTCAAAGACCAATTCACTTTTAGGGAATCCTGCATGAGGACACGCAAGTCCCTTTTGTACCTCATATTTTAAATTTTCTCTCCATTTAGAATATAGTCTATCCTTTTTATACTTCTATCAAAGTGCATGACCATACATTTCCCAACACTGTATTCCATCTGCCAGTTCTTTGCCCATTCTTCCAATCTAAGTCCTTCTGTAGCCTCTCTGTTTCCTCAACACAAGGCCATCAATCCATCATCATAATGTAAAAACAAGTGGACCCAATGCAAACACTGAGGACCACCACTTGATACCTGCAGTGAACCAGAAAAAGTTCCCTTTATTCCTAATATTTGCCTCCTGCTTGCTTCAAAACCACATCCTTAACAATCAACTCCACCAACTTCACAACCACTGAGATCAGACTAACTGGCCTATGATTTCCTTTCTTCTGTCTCTCTCCTTTCTTGAAGAGTGGAGCGACCTTTGCAATTTTCCAGTTTTCCAGAACCATGCCAGAATCTAGTGATTCTTGAAAAATCATTACCAAGGCCTCTATAATCTCTTCAGCCACTTCTTTCATAACCCTAGGGAAAAGACCATCTAGTTCAGGTGACTTATCTACCTTCAGACCTTTCAGTTTCCCAGGCACCTTCTCCCTTATAATGGTAACTTCATTCATTTCTGACCCCCAACACTCTTGAACATCCAGCATACTGCTAGTGTATCCCAGAGTGAAGACTGATGCAAAATAGTTACTCAATTCACCTGCTATTTCCTTGTTCCCCATTACTGTACCAAAAGGATGGGGTGCACTTGAATCCAAGGAGGACCAATATCCTGGCAGGGAGGTTTGCTAAGGATTTTGTGGAGAGTTTAAACAAGAATTGCTGGGGGGCTGGGAACTGAACTGATGAGATGGAGGAAGGGGCAGCTGGCTCACAATTAGAGGAAGTTTGTGGACAGTGCGAGAAGAAGGATAGGCAGGTGATAGAGAAGGGATGCGCTCAGACCGATGGTTTGAGATGTGTCTATTTTAATGCAAGAGGCATCATGAACAAAGTGGATGAGCTTAGAGCGTGGATCAGTACCTGGAGCTATGATGTTGTGGCCATTACAGACACTTGGATGGCTCAGGAGCAGGAATGGTTACTTAGAGTGTCAGGCTTTAGATGTTTCAGAAAGGACAAGGAGGGAGACAAAAGACGTGGAGACGTTACACTGCTGATCAGAGATAGTGTCACGGTTGCAGAAAAGGAGGAAGTCATGGAGAGATTACGGAGTCTCTGTGGGTGGAAGTTAGAAACAGGAAGGGTTCAATAACTCTACTGGGTGTTTTTTATAGGCTATCAAGGGACATCGAGGAACAGATAGGGAGACAGATTCTGGGTAGGTGTTTTTATAATAACAGGGTTGTAATGGTGGGAGATTTTAATTTCGCAAATGTTGATTGGCATCTCCCTAGAGCAAGGGGTTTAGATGGGGTGGAGTTTTTTTAGGTGTGTTCAGGAAGGTTTCTTGACACAATATGTAGATAAGCCTACAAGAGGAGAGGCTGTAATTGATTTGTTATTGGGAAATGAACCTGGTCAAATATCAGGTCTCTCAGTGGGAGAACATTTTGGAGATAGTGATCACAGTTCTATCTCCTTTACCATAGCATTGGAGAGGGATAGGAACAGACAAGTAAGGAAAGAATTTAACTGGAGTAAGGGGGAATATGAGGCTATCAGGCAGGAACTTGGAAACATAAATTGGGTACAGATGTTCTCAGGGAAAGGTACAGCAGAAATGTGGCAAATGTTCAAGGGATGTTTGTGTGATCTTCTGCATAGATACGTTCCAATGAGACAGGGAAAGGATTGTAAGGTATAGGAACTGGGGTGTACAGTTGTAAGTCTAGTCAAGAAGAAAAGAAAAGCTTAAGAAAGGTTCAAAAAACTAGGTAATGATAGAGATTTAGAAGATTATAAGGCAAGCAGGAAGGAGCTTGAGAATGAAATTAGGAGAGCCAGAAGGGGCCATGTGAAGGCCTTGGTGAGCAGGATTAAGGAAAACCCCAAGGCATTCTACAAGTATGTGAAGAGCAAAAGGATAAGACGTGAGAGAATAGAACCAATCAAGTGTGTCAGTGGAAAAGTGTGTATGGAACCGAATGAAATAGCGGAGGTAATTAATGAGTACTTTGCTTCAGTATTCACTACGGAAAAGGGTCTTGGCGATTGTAGGGATGACTTACAGTGGTTTGAAAAGCTTGAGTATGTAGATATTAAGAGGGAGGATGTGCTGAAACTTTTGGAAAGCATCAAGTTGGATAAGTCGCCGGGACCAGATGAGATGTACCCCAGACTACTGTGGGAGGTGAGGGAGGAGATTTCTGAGCCTCTGGCTATGATCTTTGCATTGTCAATGGGACACGAGAGGTTCTGGAGGATTGGAGGGTTGTGGATGTTGTTACTTCATTCAAGAAAGAGAGTAGAGACAACCCAGGAACTTATAGATCACTGAGGCTTATGTCAGTGGTTGGGAAGTTGATGGAAAAGATTCTGAGAGGCAGGATTTATGAACATTTGGAGAGGCGTAATATGATTAGGAGTAGTCAGCATGGCTTTGTCAAAGACAGGTCGTGCCTTACGAGCCTGATTGAGTTTTTTGAGGATGTGACTGAACACTTTGTTGAAGGTAGAACAGTAGATGTAGTGTATATGGATTTCAGCAAGGCATTTGACAAGGCACCCCATGCAATACTTATTGAGAAAGTAAGGAGGCGTAGGATCCAAGAGGACCTTGCTTTGTGGATCCAGAACTGGTTTGTCACAGAAGGCAAAGAGTGGTCGTAGATGGGTCATATTCTGCATGGAGGTCAGTGACCAGTGGTGTGTCTCAGGGATCTGTTCTGGGACTCCTTCTCTTTGTGATTTTTATAAATGACCTGGATGAGAAAGTGGAGGGATGGGTTAGTAAATTTGCTAATGACACAAAGGTTGGGGGTGTTGTGGATAGTGTGGAGGGCTGTCAGAGGTTACAGCGGGACATTGATAGGATGCAAAAATGGGCTGAAAAGTGGCAGATGGAGTTCAACCCAGATAAGTGTGAGGTGGTTCATTTTGGTAGTTCAAATATGATGGCAGAATATAGTACTAATGGTAAGAGTCTTGACAGTGTGGAGGGTCTTGGGATCAGAGTTCATAGGATGCTCAAAGCTGTTGTGCAGGTTGACTCTGTGATTAAGAAGGAATATAGTGTATTGGCCTTCATCAACAATGGTATTGAGTTTAAGAGCAGCTACTCTTTCTAGGACCCTGCTCAGACCCCACTTGGAGTATTGTGCTCAGTTCTGGTCATCTCACTACAGGAAGGATGTGGAAACTATAGAAAGGGTGCAGAGGAGATTTACAAGAATGTTGACTGGATTGGGGAGCCTGCCTTATGAGAATAGGTTGAGTGAACTCGGCCTTTTCTCCTTGGAGCGACGGAGGATGAGAGGTGATCTGATAGAGGTGTAAAAAATGATATGAGGCATTGATCATGTGGATAGTCAGAGGCTTTTTCTCAGGGCTGAAATAGCTAACATGAGGGGGCACAGTTTTAAGGTGCTTGGAAGCAGGTACAGAGGAGATGTCAGGGTTAAGTTTTTTATGCAGAGAGTGGTGAGTGCTTGGAATGGCGACCAGTGACGGTGATGGAGGCTGATACGATAGGGTCTTTTAAGAGATTCCTGGATAGGCACATGGAGCTTAGAAAAAGCTTAGAAAAATGGAGGGCTAAGGGTAACCCTAGGTAATTTCTAAAGTAAGGACATGTTTGGCACAGCATTGTGGGCCGAAGGGCCTGTATTGTGCTGTAGGTTTTCTATGTTTTTCCAGCAACGTTTTCCAGTGGTCCAATATCTTCTCCCATCTCCCATCTCTCTTTTACTCTTTATTTATCGGAAGAAATTTTGGGTGTCCTCTTTAATATGATTGGCTGGTTTACATTTGTATTCCATCTTTTTCTTCTTTATGACTTTTTTAGTTGCTTTCTGTTGGTTGTTAACCGTTTCCCAGTCTTCTACCTCACTGATTTATGCTCTGTTTTATACATTCTCTTTGGCTGTCACATTGACTTTGCCTTTTCTTGTTAGCCACAGTGGGTCATCCTGCCTTTAGAACACAACTTCTTCTGTGGGACTTGTCTATCCTGTACCTTCGGAATTGCTCCCAGAAAATCCAGTCATTGCTGCTCTGCTATCATCCCTGCCAGTGTCCCCTTCCAATCAACTTTGCTCAGCCTCTTCAATTCCGTTTACTCCACTACAATGCAGATAAAACTGACTTTAGCTTCTCCTTCTCAAACTGCAGGGTGAATTCCATCATATTATAATCACTTTCCCCTAAGAGTTCCTTTACCATAAGCACTCTAATCAATTCCACGTACAACACCCAATCCCGAATAGCTGATCACTTAGTGGACTCAACCACGAGTTGTTTTAAAATCTCCCCCTCTTGGGATGCAGCACCAACCTGATTTTCCCAATCTACCTGCATATTGAAATCCCCCATGACAATCGTAACATTGCCTTTTTGACATTTGTTTTCTATCTCCCACTGTAATTTGTAGACTACATCCTTACTACTGTTCAGAAGTCTGTACATAACTCCCATCAGGGTCTTTTTACCCTTGAAACTTCTTAGGTCTATCCACAACGATTCTACATATTTTGATCCTATGTCACCTCATTCTAAAGATTTGATTTAATATTTTACCAACAGAGCCAACCCACCCTCTCTGCCTACTTGCCTGTCCTTTCAATACAAGGTGTAACCTTGGATGTTAGGCTCCCAGTTATAATCACCTTTCTGCCATGATTCAATGATGCCCATAACATCATCCATGCCAATCTGTTGCTGTGCTACAAGTTCATCTACCTTAATCCGTATATTGTGTGCATTCAAATATAATACCTTCAGTCCTGTATTCATCCTTCTCGATTTTGTCCAGCTTTTATGTTGCAACTCATCCCATTGACTGCAATTTTGTCCCATTGTCAGCCTTTCCTTGCTAACAATCTCACTACACATTGCCTCTGTTTGTAAACCAACTACCCCATCCTTAGCCCTAACACTCCACTTCCCATCTGCCAGCTAAGTTAGCTTAAACACTCCCGACCAGCTTTGGCAAACTTGCTCGCAATGATACTGGTCTCCCTTGGGTTCCGGTGTTACTCGTCCCTTGTGTACAGGTTGGACCTTCTCCCGAAGAGCTACCAATTATCCAGAAAGCTGAACCCCTTGCCTCCTGCTCCAATTCCTCAACCATTCAGTTACCTGCCAAATCATCTTATTCTTACCCTCACTGGCACGTGGCACAGGCAGCAATCTAGAGATTACTACTCTGGAGGTCCTGCTTTTCCTAGCTTCCAAAAGTCTCTCTTCAGCATCTCCTCACCTTTTCTACATAGGTCATTTGTGCCAAATATGTACCAAGATGTCTGGCTGCTCATTCCCCCCCTTTAGAATGCTGTGGACCCAGTCTGAAACATCCCTGACTCTGGCACGTGGGAGGCAACATATCATCTGCGTGTCATTATCGGGTCCACAGAATCTCATCCCTATTCCTCTAACTGTGCAATCTCCCATCAACACTGCAGTCCTCTTCACCTTTTCTGAGCCACAGCACCAGACCCAGTGCCAGAGGCCCAGTCACCGTGGCTCCCTCCAATAGTTTGTCCCCCGCAACAGTGTCCAAAGTGGTATGGTTATTACTGAGGGGAACAGCCACAGGGGCATTCTCTACTGCCTGTTCATTTCCCTTCCTTCCCCTGACAGTTACCCAGCTTCCTGTCTCCTGCAACCTAGGGGCAACTACCTCCCTGTAGCTCCTATCTATCACCTCCTCATTTTCCCGAATGAGTCAAAGCTCATCAAACTGCAGCCCCAGTTCCTTAACAGGTTTTTGGAGGAGCTGCAGCTCGGTGCACCTGGTGCAGATGTGGTTATCCAGGAGGCTGGAGGTCTCACATATGGAACAAAACACTGCCCTGAGGCCATTCTCACTGCACTAACTGTGTCCTGGGGCCATTCTCACTGCACTAACTGTGCCTCAGGAGCCATTCTTACTGTACTGAGTCCGGGGGCCATTCTCACTGCACTAACTGTGCCTCGGGAGCCATTCTTACTGTACTAACTGTGTCCTGGGGCCATTCTCATGACACTAACTGTGTCCTAACAGACAAGTAATAAAGAATAAAAAAGAAGAAACCTACCAGATGTTTACCACACCCAAGTCTGATGAGCCAAGCCAGTCTACCACTGGCCCACTGTCACAATGGCCACCCAGGGTGCCCCTGCTGTATTTTTATTCAGCATTTTTAATGAATCACATTCATTGACTGGCTACAGTCCTACTTTGAAAACTGCACAATGTGCTGCCTTTCTTAATCTTCAGCCACAGACCTAAGTGAAATCATTACCTCTTGTCATGCACCCGTTCACTGATTGGATGCAGTCCAACTCACTATTTCAGGGGAAATAATCTGAACTTGTTCAACCTCTCCTTAGGCAAGTACTCTCTCAGCCAAGCGGGATCCTGGATCCACATGGCTCCACATTCCTGTAAAGGAGCAACCTGAACTTAACAAGATATCACAATGTAGCCTCTCCAAACTGCAATGGACTTGCTGACTCTGATATTCATTGCCCTGACTGACGAAGACTAGTATACCATATGCTGAAGACAAGAATGCCACTCTGACGTTTTTTTCTCAGGGAAGGTTGATAAGAACTACTTGCTTAATTTCTCTGTCATTTTCTTATTCTCTATATAATTCCTTTGTCCTACTCTGTAGGGTCTCACATTAATGTTAGCTAATTTTGTTCTGTAAGAAACTGCAGAGAGTTGTGGACACAGCTGAGCAAACTATAGAGATTGGCCTCCCCTCTTGGAGTCTGCCTACACTTTCAGCTGCTCTGGTAGTTCAGAGAGCATCATCAGAGACTCTACCCACACTGGACATTCTATCTTCTTATCACTCACACTGGGTAAAAGATACAAAAACTTGGAAGTTTATATTGCTAGGCACAAGGACAGCTTCTGTCCCACTGCTATAGGAACATCACATGACCTACTAGTACAATAAGAAGGACTCTTGGCCTTGCTTCTTGCTTTTTACCTGCACTGTAACTCTTCATTTTGCGTTCCGTTATTGTTTCATCTTGCACGATCTCAATGCACCAGTGTAATTTTCCGTGTGGACTGTATGCAAGACAAGGTTTTCACCATACTTTGGTACATATGACAATAATAAACTAATTGACCAATTTACATTTTTCCTCCTTTTATGTATCCAGAGAAGCTTTTTATCATGTTGTTTTATGGTTCTTGCCAGGTTATTTGTGTATTCCTTGTTCACTTTCCTCTGCAATTTGTTTTTTTCAAAATTGGGATTCCCAATCACAGGTTTCTTAAATGATTTTTTTTTTAAGGATGCATCTTTAAATTCCCTTCTTTAGATATGGTTGTACAGCTTTCCTTGATTCTTTTCCCTCTAAAGGGATGTATTTTAGTTGTAAATTGTATTTATTCTCTAGTTGTTAGGAACGGATAGTTATACCTTGTAATATTACATCCTAATTATCACAGCTAGCTCATGCCTCACACCTCTGTTGGTGGCATGGAGGCTCCTAGTGAGCCTTGCTGTGCCAGAGGCCTCGGTTCTATCGCAGCCTTGGGTATGCATGCTCTCCCTTTCAGTTTTCTCCAGTGTGTTCCAGTTTCCTGCCATATCCCAACAAGGTGCAGATTAGCAGATAAATTGTAAGTTGTCCTTAGTGTGCCGGTGAGTGGGAGAACCTGAGAGGAGTCTATAAGAATATGGAGAAAACAAAGAATGGGTTTAATGCAAGATTCTGTAATTGGATGGCTCTGGGTCAGAGTGGGCTCATGGTCAGAAGGGTGTGTTTATTTTTCTCTATGACTCTCAACTTTGTAGTTTGTATTGTCAGGTATAAGTCCATCTTTCAGATGGAATCAAACCAATTCTAATCTTCAGATAGAGTTTTGTCAAGTTCTGATCACTATTCCCCAAATATCCATCAGGTACCAGTTCATTGCTTAACTGATTCTCTTTGCACAACATTAAATCTAAAATTGCTTTTTCCTGCATTTTAATAACAAAATACTCATTGCAATTATATAGCAACACACATGTCTTCTGTTATATTAATCATCCTGTCCAGATGCATCATGGCTTGGAACTCAGGAAGTCAGGCAGCTTCTATCGAGGGTAATAAACAGTCAATGCTTCGTAATGGATGCTCCATCATGACACTTCCCAGTTGTTCATCCACCATTCATTCTGCACACCACTCCCATCCACCTGATTACCTTTATCGTAAGAGTCCTGACTCATACTAAGCTCCCCATTATCACATCCCTCTCGGACCTACAGAACACTTCCATCACTATTTCCTGTTTGAGTTGAGAAGAGATATTTTTCTCTGCCATGCCGTGATTTGCATCTGTCCCTTCCTTCATTTCATCATCACAGCCTACTTACCTTTCTCCCACCTTCAGACAATAAGTCCTGTGCCTATCTTGATTCATTTCTCACATCTTCAGAAGTAGCTGTAGATTATATTCTTTCTATGGGTTCAGTTTCTCCCTGCTAAACCTTCCCTTTAACTTCCTTCAACTCAATTCAAACCAGCCACATTCTGATTCCCACTGCCCTTCAACAAATTGCAAGTGACTTCTGCTTCAGCTCCGTGGTTGTGATCACTGAGATCTTGTCCCTTAGGACAAGTCTTTGAACCTGCCTTCTGATCCCTACAATGAGCCATATACCCACATCTTCTGTTATATCCTATCCACATGTACCATGGCTTGCTATGGTAATTGTTCTGCCTGGAACTATAAGAAACTACAGAGAGTTGTAAATGCAGCTGCAGACATCATGGAAACTAGCCTCCCTTCCATGGACTCTGATTACACCTCTCAGTGCTTTGATAAAGCATCCAAATTAATCAAGGACCCCTCCCAGCTGGACATTCTCTCTTTGACCCCTTCCCATCAGGCCAAAGATACAAGAGCCTGAAACCATGTGCCACCAGACCCAGGCACAGCTTCTACTCTCTGTTATAAGACTGTTGAAAGGTTTCCTAGTAAAATAAGATGGTCTCTTGACCTCACAATCTGTGTATTTGTGGCCTTGCACCTTATTATCTGCCTGAACTACAAGTTCCGTGTAACTAGCACTTTATTCCACATTCTGTCAGTGTTTTCCTCTGTACTACACCAGTGCACTCACAGGCGCAAATGATCTATATGACATACAAATAAAGTTTTTCTCTGTACGTGTGACAATAATAAATGAACCTAATTTACCAATATCTGGTGGGTCAAGATACTTGCTAACACTTGGGCAACATACCATTAGAACATTCAGAACATATAACAAACCCTTCAGCCCACATTGCTGTGCCAAACTTTTTACCTGCTCGAAGATCAATTTAACCATTCCATAAGACGATAAGATATAGGAGCAGAAGTAGGCCTTTCAGCTCATTGAGTCTTTTCCACCATTCAATCATGGATTGATCCATTTTTCTTTTTCCATGTCCTTATCTAAGAGTCTCTTAAATGTATCTGCCTCTAGTAACACCCCAGGCAATATGTTTCACGCTGATACCACTCTCTGTGTAAAAAAAACATACCTCTAACATGCTGCCTATGCTTTCCTCACATCACCTTAAAATTTACTTACTCACATAGGCTCTGGCCATCCACTTGATCTATGCTTCTTATCATCTTGGACACCCTTTTCAAGTCACCTGTCATCCTCTTTCGCTCCAAAGTGAAAAACCCTTAACCTGTTGATAAGGTGTTCTATCAAACTGTCTGGATGTTGTTCCCCTTCTGTTTGCATTTTATTGACAATGACTTTTTATAGAGAGATCTGAGCCTGGTTCGGTGTCTCTGTATCAACTAACTTGCCTCATTCACTTCCAGACGGCAGTTCTGCCATATGTTAATCCATTAGGTTTTAGTTAGGATAAGTTTTTTTTGGACGAATTTGCATTAAATTCTATAGAGCTTGAGAAAGTTTAAATGCTGTTTCAAAACGTGCAAAAAACCACTTTGAGTTAGAGGCAAACAGCAACACCTCCTTCTGGCTCAGCTCTAATTTAGCTGAATTCTCCACTTTACCTTCTATTTCTGATACTTTCTGTTTGTGACAGCTCTGTGCTTTAACAGGTCACTATGTGCTTTTATGCACCTTTTCAAACTAGATCTAAGTTATAAGTGGTGATTCAGCTTCCTGCTTTAAAAACGCATCCCAATTAGATACAGCAGATTGACCTAACTGTTAACTACATCATTAAGCAGTTTGTTAACTCTTGATTGGCGCAGTTTTTCCAATTGCAATCATTTTTAACTGGTAAAGTGAGTATCAGCCAGAAATCTACATACTCAAATCTTACTAAGAAGAGGCCCCCACACGCAAAAACATTTCTAACTTTACACTCTGATTATAATGGATAATGTCTGTGGAACCTGTCCTTGAAGGACCAGTGTATGTTATACTAACGGCTCTGTCACTAGCTGTTGCGCCAAAGCCTATCCACAAATGGGACCAATTGGCAAACCTATAACTGATGGACTAGTATGAAATGTAAATGGTGATGAGAGAAAAATGCTGAAATTATTCAAGTAGCACCTGCGGAGAAAGAAGCAACATTGAATTACCAATAACAAAATCTCATGAACGTCTTCAAATGCACAAATGCTCACTGCTTCAACAGCAATACCTGGTGTAGCTGTAGCTGAGCATCTTTACGGTGTATCAGTTGAAGTACGTGGTATTAGACTATAAGACCATAAGGTATAGAAGCAAAATTAGGCCATTTGGCTCATTCAGTCTGTTCCACCATTTCATCATGGCTGATTCAATTTCCCTCTCAGACCCAATCTCCCTCCTTGTCCCCGTATCCTTTACTGCCCTGACTAATCAAGAATCAATAACCTCTGTCTTAAATATACCTAATGGCCTGGCTTCCACAACCATCTGTAGCAACGAATTCCACAGATCTACCACCCTCTGGCTAAAGAAATTCCTCCTCAACCACATTCTAAAAGGATGCCCCTCTGTTCCGAGGCTGTGACATTTGGTGTTATACTCCCTCACCATAGGGGACATCCTCTCCACATCCACTCTATTGAGGCCTTTCAACATTCAATAGGTTTCGATGAAGTCACCCCTCATTCTTCTGAATTTCAATGATTAGAGGCCGAGACCAATCAAACTCTCCTCATACAACAAGCCTTTCAATTCCAGAATCTTTTTTGTAAAGCTCCTTTAAACCCTCTCCAATGTCAGCACATCCTTTCTAAGATGAGGGGCCCAAAACTGCTCACAATACTCCAAGTGAGGCTTCACCTGTGCTTTATAAAGCCTCAACGTTACATCCTTGCTTTTATATTCTAGTCCTCTTGAAATGAATGACAACATCACATTTGCCTTCCTCACCACAGACTCAACCTGCAAATGAACCCTTGGGGTATTCTGCACGAGGAGTCCCAAATGCCTTCACATACAACTCTGTGGGGGACCAACAACAATGGGGTTGCACTGGAGAGGGTGCTGAGCAGATGCACAAGGATGTTACATGAGTTGGGGGCTTTAATATTAATATTGGAGAGAGGTTAGATAGGCTACATATATTTTTCCTGGAGCGAAGGAGTCTGACGGGGTGTCTTGACAGAGGTACAGTATTTAAAGTTATGACTGCATAGATAGAACAGGTCATCAGAATCGGTTTCCCATGGTAGGATTGTCTGAAACAAGAGGGCATGGATTGCAGGGGAGAGGAAGGAGTATTAAAGGGGCTCTGAGGGATAAGATTCTCACAGGCAGTGGTTGATATCTGGAACTCACTGCCAGAAGTTGTGGTGAAATCAGTCACAATCACATTATTTAAGAGGCATCCAGCTGGGAAACTTAAAAGGATATGTTTCTAAAGTGGACAATGATCAGCATGGATGTGAAGGGCCGAAGGGCATATTTATATGTAGTTCAACACCATGACCCTATCACAAAACCCAGAATTCACGAATGTTGTATACAAGTAACTGGTACACAAATAGCAATAACTATTGTACAAATAGCTAGAGTATTGGTCATAACAGCTGGCATGCAAATTCCTGGAATAAATTCAACACTACTTTATGTACAAATACTTGGTGTACCATTAATAATACCCAATGTACCAACAGCTAAAACAAGAGAAAATTTGCTGGTGCTGGAAATCCGAGCAAAACACACAAAATGCTGGTGGAGCTCAGCAGGCCAGGCAGCATCTATGGAAAAGAGTAAACAGCCGATGTTTCGGGCCAACGGGTCCTACTGAAGGGTCGCGGCCTGAAACGACAACTGTACTCTTTTCCATAGATGCTTCCAGGCCTGCTGAGTTCCTCCAGCATCTTATGTGTACTAGCAGCAAATCTGTTGTAAAAATGCAAGCAAATGCTGGCCTGGTGGCCAAGTTTGTGGATGATGTGAAGATAGGTGCAGGTCGTTGAGGATGCAGATGGTCTGGAGAAGGACTTAAACAGACTGGGAGAATAGGTAGAGAAGTGGCAGATGGAATATTATGTAGGGAACTGTATGGTCACGCACTTTGGTAGAGTGTATAAAGGTGTAGACTGTTTTCTAAATGGGGAGGAAATTCCAAAATCAGAGATGCAAAGGGACTTGGGAGTCCTTGTGCAAGAATCCCTAAATGTTAGCTTGCAGGTTGAGTGGGTGGTGAGGAAGGTAAATGCGATGTTAGCATTCATTTCAAGAGGACTGGAGCACAAAAGCAAGAATGTAATGCTGAGGCTTTATAAGACACTGGTCAGGTGGCACTTGGAGCATTGTGAGCAGTTTTGGGCCCATTCTCTAAGAAAGTGTGCTGGCATTAGAGAGGGTCCAGAGGAAGTTCACAAGAATGATTCTGGGAATGAAAGTGTTAATGAATGAGGAGTGTTTGATGGCTCTGAGCCTGTTCATCCTGGAGCTTAGAAGTACGAGGGGGGTATCTCATTAAAACTTAACAAATATTGGAAGACCTATTATAGAGTGGATGTGGAGATGATGTTCCCTATAAAGGAAGAGTCTATGACCATGGGGCACAGCCTCAGAACAGACAGAGGTCCATTTAGTATAGAGATAAGGTGGAATTTCTAGATCTATAGGGAGGTGAATTTGTGAAATTTATTGCTACAGACTGCTGTGCAGGCCAAGTATTGGATACATTTAAAACAGAGGATGATAGGTTATTGATTAGTCTGGGTGTCAAAGGTTATGGGGCGAAGGCAGGAGAATGAGGTTGAGAGAGATAATAAATCAGAAATGATTGAATGGTGGAGCTGACTCAATGGGCTGAATGGCCTAATTCTGCTCCTATGTCTTATTGCCTTACGATCTATATCTTCTTCTTAGGAAATGCTTTTGGATCAAGGTGATTTACTTTCACTCCAATCCTCCAATGAGGTGGATGGGGAAGAGATGATTGAGAAACAGTAGACAGCATCACAGCAAGGACAAGAAGTGGCTGAAGTAGTTGGTGGGTGAATAGTTTGTGGCAATGTTGCATCATCTATCATTTAAGCAGGGCTTATCGTGCTCCTGACCTCAGACCATTCAAAACGCTTATTTTTCCACTTGACAAGCCACAGGTCTGAGATCTCCACAAGTTAGTAGAGATGTAGGCTTTGAACCATCCCCCCCCCCCCCCCCCCATGTCCCTGGTGATCTTTAGCTATGATACAACTCAGAACAAAGGAAGCCAGGTGTCAGGAATGCAAGCAATGTGGTCCCGCTCACCGAGACAGTGATTTGTATTTTAACCTGAAGAAAATAAATTATGAAGTGAGTCTAACTTCTTGGTTCCTCAAGCCTGTTCTGTAATTCAGAGTTGAATGGACTACTTAGGCAGCACAGTGGCTTGTTAGCTTGCAGACATTTCATTACCCAGCTAGGCAACATCATCAGTGCAACTCTGAGACACACAAATTTTATGCAAGTTTCCGAGAGGCTGTCCTGCCCAGATGTGAGAGGTCACGTATGGAGTTAAAAACAGTTGGCTCCAGTTTGCAGCTTCCGGTCGAGACATCGCACAGGAGAGAAACCCCAGCTTCCCTGAACTTGATGTCAGCCAACCGCAGGCCCATGACTGCTGTTCGGTAAGCCTGGACCCCTGGGTCAGGAGCTTCGTCAGCTGCCATGCTGGTACAGTCAACCCCTATGTGTATGGCCTCAATGACAGGCCATGAGAGGCAATCAGCCACAGCATTATTTTCCCCTTGATATGTTGCATATCAGTTGTGAACTCTGATATGTAGAGCAGGTGGCATTGCACTGTGCAGACCAAGGATCCAATACTTTGCCCATCGCGTGTATGGAGGGTTTGTGGTCAACAAACACTGAAATGGCGACCCTCTAGAAGAAAAAGAAAATGGCGGACAGCCAGAGGACGAGAAGCTCATGGTCAAACATGCTGTATTTCCTTTTGCTGGGACGGAGCTGCCGGCTGAAGAAGGCGAGTGGCTGCCACGTGCTCCTGATCAACTGTTCGTGCACAGCACCCACAGCAAATTCTGAAGCGTCAGAAGTAATGGCTGTAGCTGCGTTGGGGAGCATGTGCACCAGTAGGGTTGCATTGGAAAGAGCTTGTTTGGTGTCATAGAATGCTCTGATCACGTCTGCTGATCAGTCAAGCATGTGATTGGGGGTATTGCCTAAACAGGCAATACCCCCAATCACTATACCAAGAGCACTATACAGGGGAAGCTTAAGTTTAGTAGCTTGTGGAATGAAGCAGTGATAGAAATTCAGCATGCCTAAACAGTAGTTTTTTAGTAGTGTGGATGGTGGGATATCCATAAAAGTGGCTACTTTTGATGGGGGGGGTTTGCACCTTCTGCAGAGATGTGATGGCCGAGAAAGTCAGTGGTTGACAACCCCATCTGGCACCTAGCAGGGTTAATAATCAACCTGTGTTGACTTAAGCCCCCAAAAAGTGTGCAGACATGAGATATGTGTTCAGACTTTGATGCACTGATGACAAGTATGTCATCTAGATAAACAAAAAAAAAGTTTAATTCTTTTAATAAGGTTCATCAGCCGTTGGAACGTCCGTGCTGCATTTCTCAGCCCAAAGGGCATGTGAGAAACTCAGAGGCTAAACGGCGTTATCACAGTTGTTTTGGGAATGTCCTTCAAGCAGATAGTAGCCCCTAACTAGATCAATTTTGGAAAAAAATTAACTTCCCGGCTAAACATCCAACAACGTGGAATGTGTGGGACCGGGTAATGATCGGGGGTGGTGACCTCATTACGGCTTTTGTAATCGACTCATGGACGGCAACCAGCATTGGACTTAGGGACCTACAGAGGGGTGAAGCCCAGGGGCTATTCGGTCGGCATACAGTGCCAAGCCTTTCCATGTTGGCAAACTCAGCTGTCGTGGTTGTCAGCTTTTTCAGGTTTAGTCTGTGCACATGGCCAGTTGTAGAAATATGGTGCTCGACCCCATGTTTTGTGATTGCAGAGGAGAATGTGGGCTTGGTGAGGTTTGGGAATTCACCCAGCAGTCAAGTAAGGTCACATTCAGTGATATATGCGCTTGACAGAGTCATTATGGGGAACTTATTGGGAGGGCAGGGTAATGACCGAAAATCTTTGACATCCACAAGCTGGCAGTTCTTAAGATTGACTACCAGTCCTTGGGCACACCGGAAATCTGCTCCGAGAAGAGCTCTGGGCAGCTCAGCCCAGAAGAAGTCCCATGTGTGATGTTGCCCCTGAAGCAGAGTGTCACCCATCATGTCCCGTAGGTCTGAATCCTGCTGTTGCTGGTGGCCTCCAGCGAGGATTTGTCACTCTTTGCCTTCTCATCAATAGGTGAAGCTGGCAGCACACTCACTTGAGTGCCCATGTCACACAGGAAGCGTCACCCTGAAAGGGCGTCTGTAATGAGCAGTAGACATCCCTGGCAGCTGGAACCCACGGTGTTCACAGCCCTCTGACGTCCTGATGTGCTGGCCCTGTGGAAGCTGCAAGGCGGTCGGCACTTCCTAGTGTTTGTACTAAAGCGAACGTGGTAAAAACACAGTCCCGACGTCGTCCTTATGTTGGGGACCTTGCTGATCGGGCTTATTGAGATAGAGAAAGGAGGAATGATGCACAGCTGCCTGGCTGAGTATAGACTATCAGCCACTTTAGCAAGCTCCCTATAGTCCTTCACGGGATGATTTGTGAGATCTATGCGAATTGGATTTGGCATTTGCTGCATGAAGAGTTGTTTAAAAGTAAAGCAAGGATGGTGATTTCCCGGGAGAGACAGTATGTGGTTCATTAGTTCTAACGGCTTGGTACTGCCAAGGTCGGGCAAGGAGGGCATTGGCGCGCTCAGACTCCAATTGTCCAGAAGTCTGTAAAAGGTGAGTTTTCAGCAATTGGTATTGATCGTTCAGCGGGTGTTCTCACCACTCTCACAGCCGCGGAGTTACTGAGCAATGCTACTACATAGAAATACTTGGTGTGGTCGGCGGTGATTTCTCGCAGCACGAATTGGCCATTGACATGCACAAACCAAGCCACAGCACTTGTGACAAGACTTTGACAGTTTCAAAGTGACTGCATTGGCCAACACGCTCAACAGCTCTGGAATCGTCCTAGAGCACGGGGGTCACCAATGTAAGTTTTCACAAATAAAACGACAGAGACATACTATGTTTGAGAAAAAACCCATAGCAACTCATTTATTGAACACAGAAAACTGAACATAAAGCACGCTAAGAATTCTTTACATAATGATGTCAGGCCAGCCTCTTAAAGTGAACTCCAACTCAATGCCGGTGGCTGTGAATGCTGCACGTTTCCACCAGTTAGGTTACCTTACAAAAGCATTTCACGCAGGTGCGAGAAGATCAAGATGGGTGGAGAGTAAGTGAGACAGTGAAGGTGGGAGGGATTGATGCACCATCAATAACTCACGCCGAGACTTAGGAAGTGAGATATCGGCTTTTATTGACTGAAGAACAACACTACATCCTGGGGAAAATGAGGGAGAGCAGCAGGCCACAGTCGCCTTTATACAGGGGTCTGTGGGAGGAGCCACAGGAGCAGTCAGACAGGTATATCTAGTTCACCACATTCACCCCCCCTTTGTTTAAAAAAAATTCCCAAGCATATTTACAGGTTAAGTCGATCAGGTGGTCGAATCGTTCGCTGCGATCTACGTAGCTCCGGCTGCAATTGCACAGGAGCCGGAGGTGATGACGGCACAGGTGCCGGAGGTGGTGTGTGCTCCGAAGGCGGAGAGTGGGTTAATTCTGTCCCAACAGGAGGTGTCAGGGATCCCTCGCGTGTGAGCGAGGGCCCTGGAACAGACGCATACGGAGTCTGTGTGGGGCACGGTGCGCGCGGAGTCACTTCGGGTACAGGGTGCAAAGTTACCGTGGAGTGCTCGGGGTAGTGGTCTGCTGCTCCGGCGGGCGCCAGGTCGCGGACAGAGACCGTGTCCTCCCGCCCATCAGGCAAGACCACGTAGGCATACTGGGGATTAGCATGCAGGAGGTGAACCTTCTCGACCAGTGGTGAGTACTTATTACTCCTCGCATGTTTACGCAGCAGCACTGGCCCCGGGGACGTCAGCCAAACTGGCAGGGTGGTCCCAGTGACAGACTTCCTGGGAAAAGAGAATAAGCGTTCGTGAGGGGTGGCATTAGTGGACGTACACAACAGGGAGCGGATAGAGTGGAGTGCCTCAGGGAGGACCTCCTGCCATCGGGAGACCGGCAACCCTTGTGACTTAAGGGCTAAAAGTATGGCCTTCCACACTGTGGCATTCTCCCTCTCCACCTGGCCATTCCCCCGGGGATTATAACTCGTGGTGCGACTAGTAGCTATGCCCCTAGCAAGCAGGAACCGGCGCAACTCGTCACTCATAAAGGAGGACCCTCTATCACTGTGGACATAGCAGGGATATCCGAACAGTGTGAAGAGCTGGCGCAGGACTTTGATGACCGACGTGGTAGTAGTGTCGGGGCAGGGAACGGCAAAGGGGAATCGCGAGTATTCGTCAATAATACTGAGAAAGTAGACATTGCGGTCGGTGGAGGGAAGGGGGCCCTTAAAGTCAATACTCAGTCGCTCAAAAGGGCGGGTGGCCTTGACAAGCTGCGCAGTGTCAGGACGGTAGAAGTGCGGTTTGCACTCAGCGCAGATCTGGCAGTCCCTGGTCATCGTCCTGATGTCCTCCAGGGAGTACGGCAGGTTCCGGGCTTTAATGAAGTGATAAAACCGGGTGACCTCCGGGTGGCAAAGTTGGGCATGAAGGGCATACAGCTGGTCGAGCTGGGCACTAGCACACGGTCCCCGGGATAGGGCATCAGACGGTTCATTGAGCCTGCCAGGCCGGTACAGGATATCGTAAGTATAGGTGGAGAGTTCCATTCTCCATCGCAAAATTTTATCATTTTTGATTTTGCCCCGCTGTTGGCTGCTGAACATGAACGCAACCGAGCGCTGGTCGGTCAGCAAGGTGAACCTTCTGCCGGCGAGATAGTGCCTCCAGTGCCGAATAGCTTCCACTATGGCTTGGGCTTCTTTCTCCACCGTGGAGTGCCGAAGTTCAGAGCCTTGAAGGGTACGAGAAAAAAACGCCACTGGCCTGCTTTCCTGATTGAGGGTAGCAGCCAGCGCGACGTCAGAGGCGTCACTCTCTACTTGGAAGGGAATGGTCTCGTCTACCGCATGCATCGTTGCTTTGGCAATGTCCCCTTTAATGCAGCTGAAGGCCGCGCAGGCCTCGGCAGAGAGGGGAAAGGTGGTAGACTTGACCAGGGGGCGGTCCTTGTCTGCGTAATGGGGAACCCATTGGGCGTAATAGGAAAAAAAACCCAGGCACCGCCGGAGGGCCTTGAGAGTAGTGGGAAGAGGGAGTTCTAACAGGGGGCGCATACGGTCGGGGTCAGGGCCAATGACCCCGTTCTCCACGACATACCCAAGGATAGCGAGCCGTGTGGTTCTGAACACACACTTGTCCTTGTTATAAGTGAGGTTCAAAGCATCGGCCACCTGGAAAAAACGTTGGAGGTTGGCGTCATGGTCCGACCAGTCGCGACCACAGATGGTGATGTTATCTAGATAGGGAAATGTGGCCGTCAGTTTGTACTGGTCCACCATCCGGTCCATCTCCCTCTGGAAGACCGAGACCCCATTTGTGACACCAAACGGGACGCGCAGAAAGTGATAGAGCCTGCCACCCGCCTCGAAGGCGGTGTAGGGGCGGTCCTCTAGGCGGATGGGGAGCTGGTGATAAGCGGATTTCAGATCAATTGTCGAGTACACCTTGTACTGAGCTATCTGGTTGACCATATCCGCGATGCGGGGTAGGGGGTATGCGTCAAGCTGCGTGAATCTATTGATGGTCTGGCTGTAGTCCACAACCATCCTATTTTTCTGCCCAGTCCGAACAACGACCACCTGGGACCGCCATGGGCTTGTGCTTGGCTCAATGATCCCCTCCCTGAGCAGCCGCTGCACCTCTGAATGAATAAAGGCCCTGTCCCCCGCACTGTACCTCCGACTTTTAGTTGCCACAGGTTTACAGTCGGGGGTCAGGTTGGTGAACAGCGATGGGGGAGGGATCTTGAGGGTGGAGAGGTTGCAAATAGTGTCAGCAGCACAGCTATCGACATGGTGCTGGGCGGGATGTGGGGTTCGGGGTGTATGTGCGTGTGGTAACGGAGTATATGGCGAAGTCCCACCAAACTGAGGATTCCTGACAGTGAGTGGTGGGTGGGGCCCGTCATATGCCATAGTCACACTTTCGAGATGGCTCTGGAAGTCCAGCCCCAATAGCACAGGTGTGCACAGCCGAGGCATGACCAGGAACGCAAAGTTCCGATACTCTGTGCCCTGCACCACCAATGTCGCTACACAACCCACCCGGATGTCTGTGGAATGCGACCCTGAAGCCAAGGTGATCTTCTGACGGACCGGCCGTGTCACGAGTCCGCAGCGTTTCACTGTGGCCGGGTCAATAAAACTCTCAGTGCTGCCCGTGTCAAACAGGCAGCTAGTCCTGTGCCCCTCCACCAGGATGTCCATCATCGACCTTGCGAGCTGGTGCGGAGCGCTTTGATCGAGGGTCACAGAAGCCAGCGTTGAACGGGGCGTGTCGGGGGCGGGGCCTGGTGACGCCGGCAAAGTTGGCCGCTCACATCTGGGCATGCAAGATGGCGAGGCGGGGGCGGGGCCTGGTGACGCCGGCAAAGATGGTTGTCCACATCCGGTCATGCAAAATGGCGGCCCCCAGGTCTCAGACGCAGCGCTGCTCGACCCCGGGCGCGGTTTAGATTTACAGACCTTGGCGAAATGGCCCTTCTTCCCGCAGCTGGAACACGTCGCTTCGTGCGCCGGGCAGCAGTCCCTGGCATGTTTCCGAAGCCCACAAAAGTAACAGAGTTTCATACCTGGCGAATTCGTGGGGTTTGAGATACCGCGACTGGCAGCGGCGTTGGCGAATTCGCTCGGAACCGGGGAATCGCTCGGCTGGACTTCTTCGGCGTACAACTGCGCAGCCTCTATCAAATCGGCCGTCTCTATCGCGGAGCGTAAGGTAAGATCAGCTTTTTCCAGCAGCCGCTGGCGGATACACACTGACCGGACCCCAGTCACAAAAGCGTCTCGGACCAAGAGTTCCTTATGCTGTTCCGCTGTGAGCGCTTGGCAGTCACAGGCCCGCGCGAGTGTCTGTAACTCGCGAAGGAATTCAGCAGTCGACTCCGTAGGCCGCTGTTTTCGCGTTGCCAAGCGGTGCCGTGCATAAACTGGATTTACTGGCCGCAGGTACTGTCTTCGGAGGGCGGCAAGCGCCTCCTCGTAGGTGGATATGTCCCTGATGAACGAATAAACTTTTGGGGCGACCCTCGAGAAGAGAAGTTTGTGCCGAACAGCCGAGTCGGTGGCACGAACCTCCTCTAAGTACGATTGGAAGCACACCAGCCAGTGTTCAAAGGCAAGAGCTGCTCCAGGGTCTCGGGGGTCCAAGTCTAGGCGTTCTGGGCGTAAAGCGGGTTCCATGTTGTAACTTTCAGTCAATAAAATTGATGCACCATCAATAACTCACGCTGAGACTTAGGAAGTGAGATATCGGCTTTTATTGACTGAAGAACAACACTACATCCTGGGGAAAATGAGGGAGAGCAGCAGGCCACAGTCGCCTTTATACAGGGGTCTGTGGGAGGAGCCACAGGGGTAGTCAGCAGGGTCTTGGGAGAAGCCACAGGAGCAGTCAGACAGGTATATCTAGTTCACCACAGGGGTCTCAATGAAGAGGTGGAGGGAATGACTCAGGTGCAATTAAGGATGAAATTAAGGAAGGGGGAGCTTTGAGAGGAAAGGAGGTGGTGGAATGAGGGAATGTGGGGAAGTGAGGGTAGAAAAGAAAAGGAAATCAAGATGGGAGGGAAAGGCAATTTCAAACAGAGAGATATATGAATAAGGAGCAGCCACAGACTATTTAGTCTTTGAAGCTTGCTTCTCATTTAAAGCCATGGCTGATTCAATTGTAATCTCAATACGAGTGAGGAGGGTAAAGAAGGAAAAATGGAAAAAATTGAGAGGAGAGATCGATACTCGAAGAGTATCCTGCCTTTTCATTATTTGTCTCTCTCATTCTCAGTGTGATTGCAATAACCCAATACTGAAACTTCCCCAGCAAGGAGGTATAAATCACACGGTTTCCACAAATGAGGAAGGCTGCAAGAAAATTTGCAATTTCCAATCCTGCATCCCTCAGCAAGCCTGAATATTCTGCTTCCAGTAAGGCTCGGGGAAGATAACACGGGGTTTTTGATGCATCTTACGCATTACTGACCTCTGTTGGCAGAATGAAAGCTCAGGGGATTAGAGTCACGAGATGTTGACTTTGAGACTGTGGTACGAAGAAGAGAGAGCACTTCTCCGTGAACTGCATGGAGGCCAGGGCAATGATGAGAAGCTTCTGAATTAGCAGTGGAGAATCAGGAACAAATTTCAAGGTGAGAAAGGTGAAATACGCTGATGCACAGCAGCTGAAACTTAGAGTAAATACGAGTGAAGCAAAATATTTTAAACAATGGGGAAAACAAAATGCTACAGTTTCAAAGTAGTTCAAGGGACAGAGAGGCTCGGGTGTTGAGGTACACGTCTTTCTGAAGAGGCTGTTACAGGCACATGATCACTGGTTTATTCATTAATGAACAGGGCATAAAAGGAAAAGCATACTAGTAAATGTAGAAAATACCAAGGGCTGGGACCAATGTTCCCTCAGATTTGTAATGATCAGGGTGCACAAAAATCTTGTGCTGTGTAATTTTTTGCCCGGTGACAACATTTGCACACTGAACTTTATATAAATGTATTCATTTTAACAACTAGCAAAACATTGTCACTAAGAACTTTGATCTCCTCTGGGTTGGATTGCTTTTGCTCTCATTCCCGATCTCACAAGATCGGTAATGAAGGATTTTCTCGCTGGAGCCTTTGCACACCACCATATGTGACTTGCTTGCTAGATAACGCTTTAAAAAGTCCAGTTTCCAAATATCACTTCACTTCTTGCCACTTGCAAATTCTTCAGCAATTTTTACATTGTGATAATTGTGCATGAATATTTCTGCATGTTCCTGGCCTCATGAGCTTTTGGTGGAACAGTTTCTACTGTTTCATTAAGCTATCCCACTGTAAGTGAACTAGCAGGTCTTCTGCACTTTACAAATTCTTTGGAATTTGACATAGTGAATCAATAATTTCTTCAATAAAAACAGTATAAGTAAACCAGTTCTAAAATCTGCAGACAAATCATTACAAACTCCGTGTTGTCAACACCATCCAGATCAAAAACCAGGAAAAGAAATGTATGATCATGAAATATGCTTAACATGCCAAAGAGGTGGAGGGTGACAACCTTTTGTGCGTAGTTTAAATTCCTTTGTGCGCTAGTAGCAAAAGATGTGTGTGCGCAAACGTTAGAGGGAACATTGGCTGGGACTCAGATGAAGTGCCACAATTCGATATTGAAGCGAGTGCCGAAGAGATTTACTTGTACGATGAGGGTGTATCCCTCTATAGATAAGCAGCCAGAGCTCACTACGTTACTCAAGGTGAGTTTCACCAGCACTCTTGCAAGTTGCATGAAATGCTCCACACTCATATATCACTCTGCAACAAATTCAGCATCCCATTAACCTTCCCATTTACCTTTTCACCTGCATGCTAATGTTTTGTGTCTCATGAAATGTGCATCAACACTCAGATCTCTTTGTCGTGCAACATGCCACATTCTGACTCTATTTAAAGCACACACACACATGTACACTAACTACATATAGTATATGCTTGTACATTTAACCCTGTCCATTTCATCGTCATTGTTTCAATCTCTCTCTCTCCATCTCCTTATCTCCGTCCTCCTCCTTCTCTCATTGCCTTTCTTCTCAGCTTCCTCCACCTCAGATCATTGCTCTTTGATCCCCTTCCTTTCTCTCTTGATTCCCTGCTGTTTCATTCCCATTCCAACATGAATTAAAACAGAATGCTGGAAAAGTTTAGAGCATCAGGCAGCTTCTGCAGACAGTGAAGTGGCACTGAGTGACACTCAGTTTAAGTGGCATTTTTGACACGATCTCAGATGCTGTCCATACATACGTATTTATTTACTTATTGAGGTACAGCGTGGATTGGGCCCTCCTGGCCCTTTGACCCTTGCTGCACAGCAACCCAACAATTTAATCACAGGACAAGTTACAATGACTAACTAGTACGTCTTTGGACTGTGGAAGGAAACCAGAGCAACGGGAGGAAACCCACACAGTCATGCGGAGAACATACAGACTCCTTACAGGCAGAGACGGGAATTGAACCATTGCACACTATGCACCATATGTGGATGAAAAACCTTCATGATTTGGAGAAGAAATTGTGATCCCTTCAGCAACAGTATATGGCTGGGCACCAAGAGTATTAACAAATTGAAGAGTTGATACCTCTTTGATGATTTGAAGTGACCTCAAAGTAGACTTGGATATTTCCCAAGATTAAAGTTAATGATTACTAATTTTTATTTCCCAGAGAGTGTACAATCACCAGTAGGGTAGTTGGGAGTGGGGATTGAAGGCCTCAGCATTTCAATCAAACCTGTAGACTGGTTCAACGTCCCTGCTTCTGTTTTCTTAAAAGGGAACTGCACTTGCAACCCGAGTCTGCCATCCAAAGTTCGTTGATTTTGAATATTGATGGATTTTTAAAAAAAATCTTAAATCAATGCTGTTTACTGAAGTACCATTGGTTGTGACTGTGAGAATATTTAATGATTCTCATTGGAGATTAATGCGAAGTGTCATTACTTATTGGTACCATTTTACCAGAAGAACTCAAGGGGAATAAGCAAATAAAATTGAAGACTTCACATCAGGATGGCTGCACCAGAGAGACGTCAACAGATGCCTCACTTTGCTTCATGGAAACATGGTAATCCCCCACCATTTCGGACAGAGCGCTGCAGCCTGACGGCTTCACTGTTCTCTGCAAAGACAGGCTAGGGTTAAAGGTAGGGTTGATGGAGTATGCTTGACGATTAACTCACCAGGGTGCACAGACGTGAAAGTTCTGCCTCAGCCAACCTGGAGCATCTGGCGGTCAAATGTTGTCTTTTTTATCTGCCAAGGGGATTTTCTGCCACCATCCTGGCTGTGGTTTGTATTCCACCTGCGGCCAATGTCAGGCAGACACTGAAGGGGCTAAGCACCGTGATCACCGGGCATGAAACTGTGCACCCTGATGCTTTCCTTATCACTGTAATTAGGTCAGCTACCGCTAACATATGTTGCAAGAAATTTTATGGTTGTTATAGTAGGTGGTTTTAGCTATCCACATATTGACTATACTGTAAAAATAATAGGTGGGATAGAGTTAGTCAAATGTGTTCAGGAAAGTTTCCTTCATCAATATGTAGAAATCCCAACAAGAGAGCACGTGCAATACTGGATCTGCCATTAGGGAATGAGACGGGTGACAGAAATTTGTGTAGGAGAACTATTTGTATCCAGTGACTTCAATGCCACTAGTTTCAAAGTGAATATACAAAAAGGTAGGTCTAGTCCGAGGTTGAGATTCTGAATTGGAGAAAGGCCACTTTTTAATGGTATCGGGAATGATCTGGTGAGTGTGGATTGGGACAGGCTGTTTTCTGGCAAAAGTGTACTTGGAAAGTGGGAGGCTTTCAAAAATAAAATTTTGTGAGTGCAAGTTTTGTACGTGCCTGTCAGAGTAAAAGGTGAAGATAACAAATGAATGGAACCTTGGTTTTCAAGAGATATTGATGCTCTGGTTAAGAGGTGCTTGGCAGGTACAGGCAAGTAGAACAAATGAGGTGCTTATGGAGTATAAGAAATGCAAGAAAACACTTGAGAAAGAAATCAGGAAGGCTAAAAGAAGGCATGAAGTTGCTGTAGCAGACAAGGAGATGGAGAATCCTAACCGATTCTGCAGATATATTAAGAGCAAAAAGGATTGCAAGGGACCAGGATGGTAATCCATGGGTGGAGCCAAAACAGATGGGGAAGATCTGAAATGCGTTCTTTGCATCTGTATTTACTCGAAAGACAGATACAGGGTCTGTAGAAGTGAGGCAAAGTGGCATCAACTTCGTGGACCCTGTACAGTTTGATAGCCTGAGCAAATCAGCACATTGATAGCCTGAGCAAATGAGCTGACGGTGGTCAGCAGCACAGGAGCGCCGCAGGGAACTGTACTCTCTCCGGTCCTGTTCACCCTGTACACATCAGACTTCCAATATAACTCGGAGTCCTGCCATGTGCAGAAGTTCGCTGATGACACGGCCATAGTGGGGTGTGTCAGGAATGGACAGGAGGAGGAGTATAGGAAACTGATACAGGACTTTGTGATATGGTGCAACTCAAACTACCTGCGTCTCAATATCACCAAGACCAAGGAGATGGTGGTGGACTTTAGGAGATCTAGGCCTCATATGGAGCCAGTGATCATTAATGGAGAATGTGTGGAGCAGGTTAAGACCTACAAGTATCTGGGAGCACAGTTAGACGAGAAGCTAGACTGGACTGCCAACACAGATGCCTTGTGCAGGAAGGCACAGAGTCGACTGTACTTCCTTAGAAGGTTGGCGTCATTCAATGTCTGTAGTGAGATGCTGAAGATGTTCTATAGGTCAGTTGTGGAGAGCGCCCTCTTCTTTGTGGTGGCGTGTTGGGGAGGAAGCATTAAGAAGAGGGACGCCTCACGTCTTAATAAGCTGGTAAGGAAGGCGGGCTCTGTCGTGGGCAAAGTACTGGAGAGTTTAACATCGGTAGCTGAGCGAAGGGCGCTGAGTAGGCTACGGTCAATTATGGAAAACTCTAAACATCCTCTACATAGCACCATCCAGAGACAGAGAAGCAGTTTCAGCGACAGGTTACTATCGATGCAATGCTCCTCAGACAGGATGAAGAGGTCAATACTCCCCAATGCCATTAGGCTTTACAAATCAACCGCCAGGACTTAAGAACTTTTTAAAAGCTATTATTAATGCTTTTTGAGATAGTGATTTAGATGCATATCATATTTTTTACTGAGTTAAGTATTGTATTGTTATTAGTTTTGCTACAACAAGTGTATGGGACATTGGAAAAAAAGTTGAATTTCCCCATGGGGATGAATAAAGTATCTATCTATCTATCTATCTATCTATCTATCTATCTATCTATCTATCTATCTATCTATCTATCTATCTATCTAAATCAGGGTGGATAAATCCCCAGGGCCTGACAAATTGTTCCCTCGGACTCTATGGGAGGCAAGTGCAAAAATTGTTGGGGCCCTAGCAGAGACATTTTAATCACCCTTAACAACAGGGAAGGTACAAGAGAATTGGAGGACAGCCAATATTGCTCTGCTGTTTAAAAAAGGCTCTAAACAGTAACCAGGAAATTATAGGCCAGTGAGTCTGACATCAGTTGAGAAAAAGTTTTTGGAAGGTATTCTAAGGGACCAGATGCATAAGTATTTGGATAGATATGGACTGATTAAATGTAGTCTGCATGGTGGGTCATGTCTAACGAATCTTCTAAAGTTTTTTGAGGAAGTTACCAGGAAAGTGGATGAAAGCAAGGCAGTTATCTACACGGACGTTAGTAAGGCATTTGACAAAGCCCCTGAGGGGAGGCTAGTCAAGAAGGTTCAGTCGTTCACCAATCAAGATGAGGTAGTAAATTGCATTAGACATTGGCTTTGTGGGACAAGCCAGAGAGTGGTAGTAAATGGTTGCCTCCCTAACTGGAGGCCTGTAACTAGTCATGTGCCACAGGGATCAGTGTTAGGTCTGTTATTGTTTGTCATCTTATTAATGACCTGGATGATAATGTGGTTAATTGGATCTGCAAATTTGCAGATGACACCAAAATTGGGGGTGTAGTGGACAGTGAGGAAGGCTATCATGGCTTGCAGAGGGATCTGGATCAGCTGGAAAAATGGGCTGAAAAATGGCAGATGGAAGTTAATGCTGACAAGTGCATGCTTTTGTACTTTGGTAGGACCAAACAGGGAAGGTCTTACACAGAGAACAGTAGGGCACTAAAGAATATGGTAGAACAAAGGGATCTGGGAATACAGCTATGTAATTCATTGAAAGTGGTGTCACAGGTAAATAAGGTCATAAAGAAATCTTTTGACACATTGGCCTTCGTTAATCAATATATTGAGTACAAAAGATGGGATGTTACGTTGAAGTTGTATAATACATTGGTGAGGTCTAATTTGGAGTATTGTGTACAGTTTTGGTCACCTACCTACAGGAAAGATGTAACAAGTTGAAAGAGTGCAGAGAAAATTTAGAAGGATGTTGCTGGGACTGGAAGACCTGAGTTAAAAGAAAGATTGAATAGATTAGTACTGTATTCCTTAGAACATAGAAGTTTGAGAGGAGATTTTATAGAGATATGCAAAATTATGAGGGGTATAGATAGCCTCCCTCCAAGATCAGGGTCATGTGAAGCCATGGGAGCAGGTATGAGCAACTGGTGCATATCACAAGTCCTGGTTAGGTGACTACCATTGCCAGGCAAACAATTGGCTGCGGTCACCCGTCTTGAAAAGACATGTCTAGAAGAAAGCAATGGCAAATACCTTCTGTGGAAATATTTGCCAAAAATTTGTTGATCATGGAAGACCATGACTTAGCACATAATGATGATGATGCTGATGAAAATAGAAAAATAGAGGGTTATGGGTAACTTCTAAAGTAAGTACATGTGGGCCGAAGGACCTGTATTGTGCTGTAGGTTTTCTATGTTCCTATGATTGAGTACTATACAAGAGGTCCAGGTATGACTTAGGGAAAGCTATTTTAAGAGCAAGAAAGCATTTCTGATTGAAGTTAGAGACAGAATCGGATGCATGTGGTGGAGTTTGCAGGCAATCACTTCCGACAAAGTGAAACCCAACATCATGAATGGCTGTGATGCTTCACTCCCACGTGAGCTCATGCACACTTTGAAAGGGATCTGCATCTATCACCCATTTGCACTCATATCTACTGTGATGAAGCGCTTTGAGAGGTTGGTCATGGTCAGAATCAGCTCCTGTCGAAGCAAGGTCCTGGACCTGCTGCAATTTACCTGTTGCTATAACTGGTCCACAGCAGATGCGTTCTCACTGGCTCTATACTGAGCCTTAGATCACCTGGACGATAGCAGTATCTCCAACAGGCTGCTGTTTATTGATTACATTTCAGTGTTCAATACAATCACATCCTCAGTACTAATCAACAAGCTGTAAAAACCTGGCTCTCTGAACTTCCCTTTACAGTCCACAGTCCACAGTCAGTGCAGATCAGAAACAACATCTCCTCCTCGCTGACAATCAACGCTGGTGCACCTCAAGGATGTGTAGTTAGCCCACAGCTCTACTCTCTTTACACCTGTGACTGTGTAGCTAGACACAGCTTCAAATGATAAATTTGCCGATGACACATCTACTGTTGGCAGAATTTCAAATGGTGCCGAGGAGGTGTACAGGAGTGAGATGGATCTGATTATTGAGCCGTATTGCAAGATCAACCTTGCACTCAACATCAGCAAGACCAAGGACATGATTGTCAACTTCAGGCAGGGAAAGCTGAGGAACACACATCAGTGTGAGAGATCAGGAGTGGAAAAGGTGAGCAGTTTCAAGTTCCTGGGTGTTAACATTGTTGTGTATTTAGTATTTCAGTAATATTTGAGTAATTGTGTGTGTGTGTGTATATATATATATATTGATTGATTGATTGATAAAGCATTCTTGTTTGTTTAAACAATTCATTATGGGATATGTGCATAAATACATGAATTGGATACGCTACCATATGATACATGCGCACTTCGCTTAAAGTAAACACAAATTAAGATTTGCAACTCTCAGCTCTCTTGTTTTCCTTTGAATTAGTTTAATGTTTTGAAGTTACAAACATAACAAACATGCCCAGGCATCATCCCTGGTGAAGGTGGCAGAATACCTGTAGCCGGCAGGAAGCCCGAGAAGAGTTTATTTGTCATATACACTGGGAATGCACTAGATCTTTTTTCATAACAAACATCTCTGAAGATCTATCCTGGCTCCAATATCTTGATGCAATTACAAAGGCACAACTGCAGCTACAATATATTTCATTAGGAGTTTGAGGAGTCTTGGTATGTCAGCAAAGACACTCGTGAATTTCCACTGATGTACCTTGGAGAGCATTCTGACTGGTTACATCATCATCTGGTACGGAGGGGCCACTGTACAGTATCGGAAAAAGTTGCAGTAAGTTGTAAACTCAGCCAGCTCCAACACCGACACTAACCTTTCCCAGCATCGAGGATACCTCCTGAAGGTGATGCCTCAAAAAGGCAGCACCCTTCATTAAGGACCACCACCACCAAGGACACGCCCTCTTCTCATCACTGCCATCAAGGAGGAGGTATAAGAGCCTGATGGCACCTAGTCAACATCTTCCCCTCTGACATCAGATTCCTGAATGGACAATGAATCTATGAACACTTCCTTTCTATTTTTTCCTCACTTCTTACACTGCTTATTTAATTATATATATATTTCTTATGAGGAGAGGACTTAAACATACTAAATAATGAAGCCAAGGTGAGTGTTGTGGGACAGAGAGACCTAGAGCTTCAAGTAAGTAGTTCCCTGAAAGGGGTGGACAGGGTGCCAAAAAAGGCATTTGTCCTATATGCCTTCATGATATTGTCACTGAAAACGAGAGAAGGGACTTCATGTTCAACTAACCAAGACACTGGCGAGACCACACTTGTAGTACTTTGTGCAGTTCTGGTCACCTAGCCAATGTTATTAAGCTGGAAGGGAGTGCAGAAAAAAATCACAAGTTGCTACCTGGACTGGACAGCTTGAGTTATACTGCGAGCATGAATAGGTTAGGGCTTTCTTTCATCGAGCATAGCGGCTGAGTGTGACTTTATACAGGTATAGGGAATCATGGGTGGCATAGATAAAACCAGAATCTTTTCCCCAGGGTAGCAAAGTCTAAAACCAGAGATCACATGTCAGAATCAGAATCAGTGTCGTTTATTATCACTGACTTATGTTGTGAAATGTATTGTCTTGCAGCAGCAGTACGGTGCAAGACAAAACATTACTACAAGTTACAAAAATAATGAATAAACAATCAGGTAAATAAATTGAAAAACAGATAAATAGTGCAAAAGGGGACTAATGAGGTAGTGTTTATGGGGTCATGACTGTTCAGAAATCTAATGGTAGAGGAAAGAAACATTGAGTGTGGGTCTACAGACTCCAGCTAGTAGTAACAAGTGGACAAGCCCGGATGGTGAAGGTCTATAACGATGGATACTGTCTTCTTGAGGCACCACCTCTTGAGGATGCCTTCAATTGCAGAGAGAGGGAGTTGTGTCCGTGAGCTGACTGAGTCTATAATCCTCTTGCAATCTTGCCTATTCGAGGCTCCATTCCAGGCAGTGTTGCAACCATTCAGGACAATATGTCTATAGAAATTTGCAAGAGTGTTTCATGACTTAAATAACTTCCACAAACTCCTAACAAAATAGAGCTGTGAGTCTGCCACCTTCATGATCGCATGACTGTATTGTGCTCAGGACAGATCGTCAGAGACATTGACAGCCAGGAGCTTCCAGCTGCTCAGTGTTTCCGTTGCTGACCGCTCAATGAGGGGTTCTTCCTACTTTCTGTTCCTGACGTCTGGAACCCGTTCCTGATTTTGAATGCAAGGCTGTTGTTATGGTGCCACACAATCAGCCGATCTATCTTACTCCGGTACCCTTCGTCATTGCTGTCCGACATTTTATCACCCACAATGACATCATCTGTGAATTTATAAATGGTGTTTGAGCTGTGCCAAGCTACATGGTCATGAATGCAGAGAGTAGAGCAGTGCAACCTTGAGGTGCCCCTGTGTTTATTGTCAATGACGAGGGTGTGATATCGCTGATTCTTACTGATTGTTGTCTCCTGATGAGAAAACCAAGGACCAGATGCAGGCAGAGGTCCAGAGACCCAGATTTCGAAGCTTGTTGATGTTACTGAGGGGATGATGGTGTTGAATGAATGCCTTGCAAATCAATAAACTGCATGTTTTTCTGTTGTACAGGTGCTCTAAAGCAGAGAGGAGACTCAAAGGAAAACTCTCAAAGCTGTCAAAGTGAACTCAAACACAGCAGGAGATTTCTGTGACTGAGAAGGCACTTCAACGATGTTCCTTGAGAAAATGATAGGAATCTGATGACGGGTTTCCAAAGCTAATGAAGGGTTTTCCATCTGAAACATTAACCGTTTCACTTCCCACTGAATGATAGGAATCCTTGTCTTGTGATCATACAAAGTGGAGAAGGGGCATTCAGAAAGATGCTCAGCACCACAAATCTCTTTAATGGGAACAGCAAGAAACCTGGTAAAAAAGAATATTCCAGCTTGTCCATTAACCACACAAATTTGTGTTTGCCACTATTGCCCAACCAGTCATCTCTGAACTCACAGATCTAGAGTGGAAGTAAATTATCCTTCATCTAAAAGGAATGTCTAAGGAGAATTCAAGCCTTCTGATTACCATGGTTTCTGCATGTCATTCTCCAGTGAATCCAACCCAGCTAAGAACAAGGAAGACCTGTATATGTGAGAAAGTGGATTTGGTGGAAGAGGAGGAAGGGAGAAATATCTTGTAATTTTGGGAATTCAGGAGAAACTTGGGACCAAGAGATGAAAGTTGGAGATCAGTATCAATAATGCAAAGAGCTGAGTGCATTGTGTCAAGAAGCTCAGAGATATGTCACCAAACTTGTATGGTGTATCATTTTAACTTGTTATACATATTAGTTAAAATTTAATACATAGTTATTTAAAAAAAGAATTATCAGATGATTTCATAACAAACGGTGCATGAAGCAGACAGTAGCATAGTGGATAATGTAACACTATTACAACGCTAGCATCCTGGTTTGATGCCACTGCCCACTGTCTAGAAGGAGCTTGTGACTGCGTCGATTTCTTCCGGGTCCTTCGGTTTCCTCCCAAATTCCAAAGATGTACATGTTACTAGGTTAATACGTCACATGGGTGTAATTTGTAGCCAGAGGGCTTGTTACCATGTTGTATCTATTTAAAAAAATTAAAAATTAAAAAATATATCCTTACTTGAATAATGTCTTATACATTTCTTTTATTTATATGACTGTAATGAAATTCTGATTGAACCTGTTCACTTATCCAATGTTGGTCATAAGACAATCTCATCAAACTGGCAATGTGGATTTAACTGTTCCAAAGTCGGGAGAGTTACTGAGGACTTTTGAGTCTGGAGAAAGTCAGTGATTAAATCCTCACATCCTGCTGGATGCTTCATTAGTTTCACATTTCACTCAATTCACTGCATGGTCAGTGATCACACAGTAGCACTTGCTATTAGTCAGCACATGTCTAACATGGACACGCTTCACTGTATCTTTACACTTTACACTACTGGAAGCCTCCACAACCACATCACACATTCTCTGCACATACTGTCAGCTACACAACCGTGACAACCACTTCAACTGTAGTTGGTCTCATCTCTAATAACGATGTGACCTGCTATCAAAGAGAGGTAGACCATCTTGCAGCATGATGTGCTCGTAACAGCTTGGAGTTTATTGCTATCAAGACAGCGGAAATGAGGATTGACTGCTGCTAACAACCCCCTACCTGCCCACCCCATCCCCACTGAAAATGCTGTATTCAAGTTCAAATTCCAGGGGTCTACCATTACTAATACATTGAAGTGGGACAGACATTGGGAAAGCCCAGCAGAGGTAGTTCTTCCGACGCCAGCTTAGGAAACTTAACATCTCAGGGTGTCTCTCCTGATGAATCTTTAATCAGCCACCATTGAGAGGGTTGCGACCACCTCTATCACCATTTAGTTTCCTGCTGCCTCCTCCCACTGCAAGTCCAGGCAGTGAATGGTCCACTCAATGGAGATCGTTGGCTGTCAGTTGCCAATATTAAATGACCTGTTCATCACCGGAATGAAGAAAAGAGCTGGAAAAATTACTACCGACTCTACTCACCCTAGCTGTCACCTATTCACCAAATTGCTATCAGGGAGGCGCCAGTAGTCCATGGCCATCTGGGACTAAACATCATTTCTGAAGCTTCCTTCGTGTAGCGATCCAGCTTCTCAACAAGACTCACTCAGGCGTAATACCCTAACTGTCCCTGCACAACTTTGATTAAATGATCTCTCCTGCTCTCCAGGTTCTGTTGGTAATTATTTAGTCTGTTTAAATGTTCACATCTATTTGAATTTGATTATTGATATTTAAAATGGCTGTTTGCACTGTTGTCTTGTAAAGTGTTGGTTGCTATTGTGTTGTCCTGGGTTTTAATCAAATCTGGTATGTTTCACATACTGGCAATAAAGTGGTTCTGATTGTGATTATGAACCAACCATATTGCAAAACATTTACTGTACAATTCCTTTTCTCTTGGAGAAGTCCAAGCCTTCAGATGGGACAGTACTGTCTATCTATAGATGAGATATTTCTGAGCATATTGCGCATGAAGGTTCGACGGACTCAGGTCGCTTTTGGTGTGTGCTGCGTCTGTGAGGCTGAGTCGGGCGGCGCCGTGGAAGTCCATAGCGGGGGTATTCCCTTCTGCCGCCAGCGTGGGATGGCGAGTCTGTCGGGACCCTGGGGACTTGTGGAAACTGTGGTGATTTCTTTTGAACTTACAGTCCTTTAACATCTTGGACTATTTTTACTGTGCCCATGGTCTGTTTTTTTTTTATCAATTATGCTATTGTTTGCACTGTTGTAACTATATGTTGTAACTATGTGATTTTGTGCAGGTCTTGTAGCTTTAGTTTTTGGTCTTGTTTTTGTCTGGTGGATTTGGAGCTCCTTTCCGGGGAACGCGCTAGACGGTAGCGCGATATTAATACGCAGCAGCCTTTCTGGACTCTAGATTGGGGATTGCCAAATGTTATGTGATCTTCTGGTGTAGTCTGTTTTGTCATATGCTTTTGTGATATCATTCTGGGGGAACGTTGTCTCATTTTTTAACTGTATTGCATTTGTGGTTTCTAAATGACAATAAACTTAATCTGAATCTGAATCTGAATGAAGCTACCCTTATAAGTGATCTGACTATCACCACCTTAGCCCCTTCTCAACCCATGCTTTCTTCAGCTCAGTAACTTATGTGCTGCTGTAACTAATTACTATTTGTTACCTCAGTCCTACCTGATATCTTACTCCTTTCAGACATCCAAATTTCATTGTGTGTTCAGGCACCAGATGAGGATGAAGAAAAGATGGATAATGAAGACAGGTCATCATTTAGTTTCACATTTGCACCTTGCACTAGGTGGTCAGCAGAGCAACTATTGCTTTGTGAAGCCAGGGAACTCATCTCGTCAGGTTTAGCATACAACCCAGTTCACATCATCTGGCCACTGCACACATGGATGGGATTTTGACAATGGAGTCATGAGCCATGTCTCTCTTGTTGATGTTGGTTTGGGAGCTGGTTCACACAGATCATTGTCATGGACTGAAAGGAAGCTGATCTTAGCCAGGAAAGTGGAAAGGGCGTAACTTCTAGTTCTGCTTCGGGCCACAGACCTAGTCTATAATGAGGTTACAGAATTCCCAATCCATTCAGCAACTTGCTATGGTATATCAGAAAAAAATGAGCATGTAGTTATCAGGCCCCTCCTTAGAGGGAAATCCCGCAATGCAAAACTGGTTGAGCCACAGCTTCATAATGACAGAGGCTAAGGTTCAACCTGGACCTGTGTGGAGTCTCTATTTTCTCCCTGAGACCACCTGAGTTTGCCCCAGATGCTCTCATTGTTGTCTGATACCCCAGGCTGGAGGGTTAGTTGACCACTGTAAATTGCCCCGAGATAGAATCTTGGAGTTGTACAGCACAGAAACAGGCTGATGGCTCAACGGATTCATGCTGACCGATGTTCCCATCCTATTTGCTCGTGTTTGACCCATGTTTCTCTAAACCTTTCCTATCGAAGTACCTGTCCAGGTATCTTTTAAATGTTGTTAATGTACCTGCCTCAACCACTTCCTCTGGCATCTCATTCCACTTAAGGACTACTCCCTGGGTGAAAAAGTTTCCCCTTGTGTTCTTGTGGTGGTTATCCATCAAGACCAATCTTCTTAAAATATTAGAGTCATCGATACCGCTGTTCATCTAGGATTGTGGATCAGCTTTAGCTTTCCCCTGTTTAATCTGATCTGGGGTCATACGTCATGTAGACAAAAGCGATTGCAGTGTAGGAATATAGAGCAAGGTACTATATGTTAGAGAAAACTAGCATGTCAAGCAGCATCCGTGGGGGGAGGATAGGAATGTTTTGGGTCTAAACCCTGCATTCAGCACTCATATACTGTTCGTGGTACTGATCCAGTCCTGATAGAGGGTTTCGACCCGAACCATTGACAATTCCTTCTCCCCACACATGCTGTTCAACCCACTGATTTCCCAGAGAAGATTCTTTATTGTGTAACTCTCGCTTCAGCTAGTAGCTTAATATAGGGAGTGATAGCCCCCTGCCCAGCCAAACTTAAGAAATCTCGTTTGGGTGAATGCTGTGTGATGTGCCCCTGTTTCAAATCAGTACCCCGAAATAACAAACAGTACACAATATGTGATTAAATGATTAAGCTTTATAATTCTTACTTTGACTATATGGTTAGTAGAGAATCAAAATAAAAGAAGGGCCCAATCTTACTAAACAGTCTGTTGTGCAAAGTTGGAGCTCACTGATAAATTGATCGTTCACCATCCACCTCCTCCGATCATCGCTGCCCTTCGGACCCTCACTCCGAGTCCACCCCATCCGGTGGTCTACCAAATCTCTCCATTCGTGTCTTTTCTCCTCATCACTCCCCAGTAAAAGCCTGCAAAAAATCTACTTCCAGATTCACAAGACAGAGCAACAAAATCCTGATTAGCAAACGTGCATACCACAGTCCTGTTATCTCCAGTCATAACCCAAACATTGCTGCTACAGAGAGACCATTACCTCAGCTGTGAACATTGCAGAGAAGTCATTAGCCTTAGCGGTGAAACATTATAGAGAAGTCATTACAGCACGTTACAATTGTGACATATCATGTTTTGAGGCTGGATCGGAGAAATTATGGAGGGGTGAAGGAGTTATTAAATGTTCTCCTCCTCCCATTCCTAATCGCTCAAATACTCTGGGCCTGGGAATCTGTGGTGGTCATTTATAGGAGCAGAATCTAAACTCCATGAGCTGGTGACAATGTCTAAGCTTGGAAGAGGTAAGAGGCAGGGCAGAATCCTTTGTGGATGTCACCTAGGACCGTCCGCATTGAGGTCTCACGATAGTTTTGAAACAAAGGCAAGAACTGCGGGAAACACTCAGCAGGCCAGGAGACATCTGTGGGAAGTGAAACGGTTAATGTTTCAGATGGAAAACCCTTCATTAGCTTTGGAAACCCTTCATCAGATGGTTTTGACCAAGTGTCTTTGACCTGAAGCATTAATGCTTTCTGTTCCCATGATGCTGTCTGACCTGCTGAGTGTTTCTAGCATTTTCTGTTTTAATTTAGATTACCAGCATCTGGTAATCAGTTCCTTTGATTTTCACTCTCTTTGTTGCTTTGGTCATCCAGAAAATGCTTTATTAAGGGATGCCTTGCTGCAGAATTTTCATAATTACACCAGCAGCATGACAATTTACATCACCATGGAAACGGTGAAATGCCGTCTGGGTATCCAGGCAGCTGTGGCCAATGATGGTGTATGTCAGTGTGCACTCGGTTAATCTGAATAATTCCGCTGAACCTGGCCAGCACACTCACACACATCTGTCTGCTGGAGACAAATGAAACCTGGCTCAGAGATACATACATGCACACACACACACAAACATACACACACACACACACACACAAACATACACACACACATGCACACACACACATACACGCACGCACACTCACACACATACACACACAAATATACACGCACACACACAAACACACACTCATGCACTCACATACACACAGATACACACACACATACAGACACATATACACACACAAACACATGAACACACACACATACATGCACAGACAAACACACACACATATACACACATACACACACAAACCCACACATACACACTCACACACACACACTCACACAGACTCACTCACACACATACACACACACTCATATACACACATACACACTCACACACATACACACACACGTACACTAACACACACACACATACACACACACAAATATACACGCACACCCACAAACACACACTCATGCACTCACATACACACAGATACACACACATACAGACACATATACACACACGCACACACTAACACATAAACACACACACATACATGCACAGACAAACACACACACATATACACACATACACACACAAACCCACACATACACACTCACACACACACACTCACACAGACTCACTCACACACATACACACACACTCATATACACACACATACACACTCACACACATACACACACACGTACACTAACACACACACATACACACACACGTACACTAACACACACACACATACACACACACAAATATACACGCACACCCACAAACACACACTCATGCACTCACATACACACAGATACACACACATACAGACACATATACACACACGCACACACTAACACATAAACACACACACATACATGCACAGACTAACACACACACACATATACACACACATACACATGCACACACAAACACACACACATACACACTCTCACACACACACACACTCATATACACACACACACACACATACACACACACACACACTCATATACACACACACATACACACTCACACACAGATGCCAGAAGGTCCTGACTCTCTTTCCACTCCTATGAAGGGGTCCACTCTTCTTCCCCTCCCCCACTCATCATTTACATCTGTCTCCATTTTACAAGAACCCACTTCTTGACCCTATTCAAATTTTTATTTGCTGCAGTTGTTCTTGGCTATGAGACCATAAGACATGTGAGCAGAATTAGGCCATTCAGCCCATCGAATCTGCTGCACCATTCAATCATGCCTAATTTATTATCCCTCCCAACCTCATTCTGCTGTCTTCTCTCAGTAACCTTTGACAACCTTACTAATCAAGAACCTATCAAGTTCTGCTTTTTACCCAAAGGCTTGGCCTCCACAACGATCTGTTGCAATGAATTCCACAGATTCACCTGCCTCTGGCTAAAGAAATTCCTCCTTATTTCTGTTCTAAAGGGACAGCCTTGTATACTGAGGCTTGTGTCCTCTGATCTGAGACTACCCTCCCCCCCTTACAGGAAATAGCTCACCCACATTCACTCTCTAGGCCTTTCAATATTTGGTAGGTTTTGATGAGAATTTCCCCAGTCCAGTGAGTACAGGTCCAGAACCATCAAACGCTCTTCCTACCTGAACCCTTTAGTGCCCCAGATTTTTCTCATGAACCTGTTCTGGACTCTCTCCAATGCCAGCGCATCCTTTCTTATATAAGATCTAAGATGGTCTTACTGCATTTCACAGATGTCACACTAACCCATGTTATATAGCCTACTTTACCTCATTCGACATTTCCTTCACAGTCCCTGTGAATCTGGCTTTGGATTTCCCAAGCTGGGAATGTCAAGCCTCATTTCCCAGAACCAAATGGAATGAGGAATCCTCTGCATCTTCCTCCCTTTTGGGATCTCAGAAGTTATTCCCTCTGGATCCTCTCAACCACAGAATCACAGAAGTTTTAAAATGCAGGGGACTATTTGACTCAATATACCTAGACAGCCCAATCTCACTTCCAGCACTGGGGCTGTTGCCCTCAAGGACACCCCTGAATGTGATGGGTAAAGAAGATTCTGCCTTGTGTATCTTTTCCGACAGTGAATTCTGAATTCACTAACTCACCCACGTCTACTGTAAGTGAAATCATTTTCCTCATCTTCACTCCAATTATTCCACCAGTTGCTATCAATACTCAGCACCTTTGCGCCATCCCACACAAAAGGCGGGCTTTTCTACTTTAATTCTACTTCCCACTCCATTCCAACATGTCAGTCCATGGCCTTCTCTACTGCCACAATGAGGCCACTCTCAGGTTGGAGGTGCAACTGATTCTGGGTAGCCTCCAGCTTGATGGCATGAACTTTGCTTTCTCTTCATTTAAGTTTTAAGAGTTGAGCCTTGTTAATAAATCACTCTTCTTTGATTTCCAAATGCATCATTTGATCACCACTAATACTGGAAAGGAATTGGAATTGGTTGGGATTGGTTCATTAATGTCATGTGTACCAATGTACGGTGGAAAGCTTTGGTTTGTGTGCTTTCCAGGCGGATCTTGCCACATATAATTACACTGAGCTAGTACTAAGAAAGCAGAAAGCAGAATATAGTTTTGTAGCTAAAGAGAAAGCGCCGTGCAGTTGAACGAGTGAAGTGCAAACTTTACTTGACCTTGGTGGCACCTGTCAGTCTGAGAACTCGCCAATGCTCTCTCTCAAAGGATCATGTACTCCACAGGGAGCCAGGCTGAGTGGATGTTCTGACTTACACGACTGCTAGATCTCACAATGCCCTACTTGTGCCACACTGCCCTTGCTGCACTTCCAGCTCCCCTTCAAAACCCAGAGCTTGCAGGGGCCACTGTTCCTGGCAGGTGGCCATGGAAACAACCTTTATCATGGGCGAGCACGATCAAGGGGTTTTGCGTTACTTCTTCATTTGTCGGCTGGCTTGCTATCCATTTCCCAGTTGGTAGATCATAGCTAACCTCTTCTTCTTTGCTTTAGACTGTTGCCTGCTCCAGCTTTGCACTGAGTGTGATGATGATGAAAGCCATAGGACAGATCCAGTGGAAACCTGCCCTTCTCTTTCTCCACATCCATCTATGGCGATGAATTCCACAGCTTCACCATCCCCAGCTAAAGAAATTCCTCCTTATTTCTGTTCTAAAGGGACATCCTTATATACAGAGCCCACGTCCTCTGATCCGAGACTCCTCCCATGGAGGAGTCATCCTCTCCACTGTCTAGACTTTTCAATATTTGGTAGGGTTTATTTTGAGCCCCCCCCCCCCCCCAATTCTTCTAACGCCCAGTGAGTACAGGCCTATAGTCATCAAACACTCCTCATACATTAACCCAAAAAGTTGAATTTCCCCATGGGGATGAATAAAGTATCTATCTATCTATCATCTATCCTTTCAGTCCGGGATTGTTCTCATGAACCTGTTCTGGACTTTCTCCAATGATTCTTCTCTCTGTACAGTGCTGGGGCCCCACAGCATAGACAGAAGAATCCTGCACTTCACAGCACACCCTACGCAACACAGACAGCAGGAGGCTGAAACCTTGTCTGAGGATCTTCAGCCAGAGCTGGTACAGGCAGAGACGGGGGGAGCTGTGCATGGACCTTGACTTCAGCAAACCCCAATGGAATGAGGGACGAATGTCATGGCATTCGGAAGGGAGGCCCTTTCTGGTCAGGCAGTCAGAGCAATCTATTGGCTCTAAGGTTCCACCAAGCATCCCTGTAGCCCTTGATTCCACACCTATCGATGAGGAACAACAGTCATCCATTGCCATTTATTTGGACTCTATGGCAGCAGGTCAATTTGTCATGACCAGTCTTCCCTTTGACTCCAATAAATCTGATGTGGAGAAACTATTGACTGTATTCCCAGCATTAAACAAGTGTCCAGGAACAATATCATAATATTCATAAAAATGTGAATATTTATAGATTTTTCCTACCCTGAGACCTATTCATTGCCTCACGAGGTGTGTATATGAAGGCTAAATGTAAACTAGTCAGCAAATATATTGATTGTGCATCCTTCTCAATTATGGATCATTGATTCATGACAACTAGTTCTTCCTATTAAAGATCCTTTAAGTTTTGAATAAAATAAAATTAACAAGCTTTGATAGATGCTTCTGTACTTTTAGTATCCCCAGTAGCTGCCAATGAGATTGATTATAAGATTTTCTTAAAGTACCCGTTTGAATTTATGCCAGTTCTATTTATATTGTAACTGTTTAATCATATTTGCACAATTACATCAATGCACTTGAGCGCTGGACTGGCTGAGTGTATGGTTCTATTGACGATCGTAATAATCACTGGCAAGGGAAACCCTCAACAAATCACAGAACAAACTTGGAAGAGAAGGTACTCCTTTCAATTCTCCCCCGTCATCCCATTTCTCTCCAATCCCCTGTCCTACTGTTTCATCTCCCCTTACACTGTACCCTTTTATGCCACCTGTCCATAACCTCATCCCCTCTCCCAATACCTACGCTGTTCCACCTCTCACTTCTCTCGCCTTCTATTCCATCAATCCTCTCTCCACTGTCCCACCAGCCTCTAAAACCATCTCCTAATATACCACTACAGGTTTCTTCCCATTCCACAACCCTGTCCACCAGCCCACCTCCCCTAAGTTTCACACAATCCCTACACATCAAACCCCTCTCTACCAGCCACCTTCCCCCTAACCCTCTCACTGTGGTCTCCACTGGACTTTCCTTTATCCTGTGAGGACTGCTGGTCTGTGTGAATGAAATGTGTATGTAGAATGTTAAAATATGTAACAGCACAGAGTGAACTCCTCTACACTGGTGAAAGGAATACAGGATTGGTGATTGCTTTGCAATTTACCTCCATTCAGTCTGCAGGGGAAATCCTGATCTTTCTCTTCTGTGCCAATTTAGTTCCCATTCCCACTCCAACCCTGACTTGTTTGTCTGTCATCTCCTCCGCTGCCTCAGTGAGGCCCAATATAAACAAATCATCTTCCATCTTCCTGGAACGAATGTTGAACTCTCCAACTTCAGGTAAACCGCTCTCTCATCATTTCCCAGGATTGTGTTCTCCCCCTTCTCTACAAAAAGTCTCCCTAAATCACTATTCATGCTCCTTGCCACCTGGTCAGTTTGAACAAATCTTCATTTCGTCTTTCGATGAGCAGCTCCCCCCACCACTCTCCAGCTTTGCATTTAAAACGGACTCATCTCCAACTCTCCCCCAGTTCTATAGAAGGGTTCCTGAACTGAAACATTGGCAGATTTTTCTCCTCATATTGCTTCCAGGATTCTTCCAGGATTTTGAGTTCTTACTTTAGATTCTCGTATCCCGTCATTGATTGGTTACCATTCTGACCATTCTTCCCTGTTATAACAAGTTCCAAAGAGGAAAAGCATTTAATCTTTTATATTCTGACTGTGTGCCTCTGATTTCGATATCCAATTCTCCAACCTTTGGTAACTGGTCACAACTGGTCATTTTTGTTGTCAGTTTTCCATCTGTGATATTGGTTTACTTCTATTCCCCTCTCCATAATCACACCCTGACTTGGAATTCTCTGTTCTCCTATAACTGCCACGTTAACAACTTATCCTCACATCAAACCAGACCTCACCCTATCACAGATATTCTTTTGCAAATCTCTCTCACCCAAAACCTAAAGTTAAACTTTTTCTTGCTCTCCGACAATAAGATCCCTCAACTAAAATTTTCACTTTATTTGTCTTGCTGCAGCTTCTGAATGCTTCCAGCAATTTTTAGTTTTTGTTCCAGTAACTGAGCTGCCTGCTCCTCAAAGTACATACTGGTCTTGTAGTCGTTGACCCTATTGTGCAGAACAGCCTGCTACCCCTCGATGAGCAGCTTGCACCCAGGTGGCAGTTCACAGACGAGATCAGTGTATGACTCCACAGAAGCGGAAAGACCTCGAATACCCTGATGCACCCCAGTGAATACAGAGCTGGAATCTGTCACGGCACAGAGAAGACGCTGATTTTGTAATACAGCTTTGATAGAGAGACAGGAGGAATGAGAGCTTGAGTTTGTTAAAGAGAGAAAGCATGAAGGGGGTCATACAGTCACACTTTCAGGAGCTGGACAAAACGTAAAGTGCAGGAGCAAGTTTTCATCATTTATGGGCTTTGGGATCACACATGGGGAAAGTGGACCTATACAAAGTGAGCTGTGGTCAGTATTAAGGTGAGGATGTTTGCTATGTAGTTAGGAAGAGTTTAACATAAACTGACAGGGCATTGAGCTCCAACAGACAGCCCAGACAAAGGAAGACATACCTAGATGAGTCAATAGATTAGGTAGAGCAGTTCTATCAATCCAGCACCCTCCATACTGTTGGAGCGGTCATTGTGTGGGTGGACCAGTGTTAGAGAGGGGTGTCTTGGACTTACCAGGCTTCAGTGGGAACAGGCTTGGACAAGGTACATATCTGGTAAATTTCATCCTCTTCGTTCTTCATTCCTCATCTGATGGTGCAGAGTTAGACCAGCGAGACTGGCTCTGTGGGCTGTATTGCTGTCTTTGTGTGAAATGTGGGAATTCTGGGAGACCTCCAGCCTCCTGGATGACCACATCTGCACCAGGTGCACCGAGTTGCAGCTCCTCAGAGAACGTGTTAAGGAACAGGAGCTGCAGCTCAGTGATCTTCAGCTCATATAGGTGACTGAGGAGGTGAGAGATGTGAGCTTCCGGGAGGTAGTCGTCCTAAGTTGTAGAAGTCAGGTTCCTGGGGGACTGTCAGGAGGAGGAAAGGAAATGAGCAGACAGTACAGAGTACCCCTGTGGCCGTTCCCCTCAGTAATAAGTATACCACTGTGGATACTGTTGGAGGGGGATGACCTACCAGGGGGAGCCACAACAACCAGGTCTCTGGCATTCAGTCTGGCACTGTGGCTCAGAAGGGAAGGGGAGGGGGGGCTGAAGAAGTCTTCAGTAGTGATAGGGGATTCCATACTTAAAGAGATAGATATGAAATTATGTGGGTGCGATAGAGACACCCGGATAGTATGTTGCCTCCCAGGTGCCAAGGTCAGGGATGTCTCAGATGGGGTTCACAGCACTTTAAAGAGTGCCAGAGTGCCCTTAAAAAAGAAGGGTGAGCAGCCAGTAGTTTGGGTAAATATTGACACCAATGATATAGAGACATAGAAACATAAAAAATGTATAGCACATTACAGGCCCTTCGGCCCACAATGTTGTGCTGAACATGTAACCTTCTCTAGAAACTGTCTAGAATTTCCCTACCCATAGTCCTCTATTTTCTAAACTCCATGTATCTATCTAAGAGTCTCTTAAAAGACCCTATCGTATCTGCATCTACCAACTTCGCTAGCAGAGCTTTCCACGCACACACCTCTCTGTGTTTGAAAAGTTTAACCTCTGACATGCCCCTTTTACCTACTTCCAAGCACCTTAATACTATGCTCCCTCGTGTTAGCCACTTTAGCCCTGAGAAAAAGCCTTTGGCTTTCCACATGATCAATGCCTCTCATCATCTTATACACCTCTCTAAGGTCACCTCTCATCCTCCATTGCTCCAAGGATCAAAGGCCAAGTTCACTCAACCTATTCTCATGAGGCATGCTCTCCAATCCAGGCAACATCCTCGGAAATCTCCTCTGCACTCTCTCTAAAGTATCCACATCCTTCCTGCAGTGAGGTGACAGAACTGAGTACAGTACTCCAAGTGGGGTCTAACTAAGGTATTATACAGCTATAACATTACCTCACGGCTCTTGAACTCAATCCCATGGTTGATGAAGGCCCACACACCATATGCCTTCTTAACAACACTGTCAACCTGTACAACAACTCTGAATGTCCTATGGACACGGATCCCAAGATCTCGCTAATCCTCCACACTGCCAAGAGTCTTACCATTAATATTATACTCTGTCTTCAAATTTGACCTACCAAAATGAACCACTTCACACTAATCTGGGTTAAACTCCATCTGCCACTTCTCTGCCCAGTTCTACATCCTATTGATGTCACATTGTAAACTTTGACAACCCACCAGGCTATCCACAGCACTCCCAACTTTTCTGTCATCATAGAGGAAGAAAAAGGGAGGATGACCTGAGAGAGAATTTAGGTAGAAAGTTGAAAAGCAGGACCTCCAGTGTACGAATCTCCAGATTGATGTTTGTGCCATTGGCCAGTGAGAGTAAGAATAGAATGATTTGGCAAATGAGTGCATGGCTGAGGAACTGGTACAGGGGACAGGGTTTCAGATTTCTGGATCATTGGGATCTTTTATGGGGAAGTTATGACCTGTACCAAAAAGATGGACTACATCTGAAAGTAAGGGGCTCAATATCCTTGAGGGCAGATTTGCTAGAGCTATTGGGGATGATTTGGCAGGTCAAAGGGAATCTGAGTGATAGGGCTGAGGATGGGGCAGTTGGTAAACAAGCAGAAGCAGTGTATAGTGAAACTGTCAGGAAGGGCAGGCAGATGATAGGAGATAATTACATCCAATGGAATGAATGCAGTGTAACAGGGGGATAAAAATGAAAAGGGTGATGAATACAGGAATGAAGGCATTGTATTTGAATATACATGGTATACGGAATACAATAGATTATTGTGTAGCACAGTTAGAGATTGGCAGGTAATCCTTTGTGGGCAGCACTGAGCTGTGGCTGATTGTAGTTGGGAGCTTAACATCCAAGGATACACATCCTATCAGAAGGACACACAGTTAGGCAGAGGTGGTGGCCTCAATCTGTTGGTAAAAAATGAAATCAAATCCTTAGAAAGACCTGATAGGATTGGAAGATGTATAATCCTTGTGGGTAGAGTTCAGGAACTGCAAGAGGGAAAAAACAATGGAGGTTATATACATGCCTTCAAACGGTGGCCAGGATGTGGGCTACAGATTACCATGGGAGATAGAAAATGCATGTCAAAAGGGCAATGTTATGATAGTCATGGGGGATTTCAATATGCAGCTAGTTTGATAAAAGCAGATCAGTGATAAGTTTGGATCTCAAGAGAAACAATTTGTAGAATGCCAACAAGATGGATGCTTTTAAAAGCAGCTCGTGGTTGAGCCCACTAGCTGTTCTGGATTGGGTGTTGTGTAATGGACCAGATTTCATTAGAGAGGTTAAGGTAAAGGAACCTTAACAAGACAGTGATTATAATGATAGAATTTACCCTGCACTTTGAGAGGGAGAAGATAAAATCCGATGTAGTAATATTACAGTGGAGCAAAGGGAATTACAGAGGCACGAGAGAAGGGTTGGCCAAAGTTGATTGGAAGTGGACACCAGCAGGGATGATTACAAAACAGCAATGGCTTGAGCTTCTGGAAGCAATTTGGTAGGCACAGGATAGATACTTCCCAAAGAAGAATTATTCTGAAGGCTGGATGATACAATCGAGGCTAACAAGGGAATTCAAAGCCATCATTAAAGTGAAAGAGAAGGCATATAATACAGTAAAAATTAATGGGAAGTTAGAGGATTAGGAAGCTTTTAAAAACTAACAGAATGCAACTAAAAAGCAATAAGGAGAGAATAGATGAAATATGAAGGTAAACTAGCCAATAATATCAAATAGGATACCAAAAGCTTTTTCAGATAAAAAAGTGCAAAGAGATGTGAGAGTAGATATCAGACTGCTGGAAAATGACACTAGAGAGGTAGTAATGGGGGAGGACGTGGAAATATTGGATGAATGGAAAAGATGTTTTATATTATTCTCCACTGTGAAAGACTCCGGCATTATGCCAGTAGTTTGAGAATGTCAGGGGGTAGAATTAGGCACAGTTGCTATTACTACGGGAAGGTGCTTGGGACGTTGAAAGGTCTGAAGGTAGATAAGGGCAGGAAAATTGCAAATGTCACTCTGCTCTTCAAGAAGGGATGAGCAAAAGAAAGGAAATTCTAGGCCAGTTACCCTGACGTCAGTGGTTGGGAAGATGTTGGAGTCAATGGTTAAAGATGTGGCTTTGGGTACTTGGTGGCACGACAGAATAGGCTACAGTCAGCATGGTTTCCTTAAGGGAAAATCTTACCTTGACAAATCTATTGGAATGATTTGAAGAGTGGGTCTTTTCTGTTTGCCAGTGATTAGCGGCGTTCCATAGGAGTTGGTATTGGGGCTGCTTCTTTTTACATTGGATATCAAAGATTTCTGTGACAGAATTGATGCCTTTGGAACGATGTTTGCAGATGATACATGGATAGGTGGAGGAGTGGTAATGTTGAGGAAGCAGGCTGCAAAAGGACTTAGATTAGGGGAATCTGCAAAGCAGTGGTGGGAAGTGCATGGCCATGCACTTTGGTAGGAATAAAAACAATGACTATTTTCTAAACGGAATAGAAAATTCAAAAATCCAAGGTGCAAAAGGACTTGGGAGTCTTTGTGCAGGATTCCCTAAAGGTTAACTTGCAAGTGAGGTAGGCAAATGCAATGTTAGCATTCATTTCCAGAGGACTAAAATATATAAATCAAGGATGTAATACTGAGGCTTTATAAGGCACAGGTGAGGCCTCGCAGAGTATTTTGTACCATTTTAGGCCCCTTATCTAAGATAGGATGTGTTGACGTTACAGAAGGTTTGGAGGAGGTCCACGAAAATGATGCTGGGAATGAAAGGCATATCATATGAGGAGCGTTTCATAGCTCTAGGCCTGTTCCCACTATAATTTAGAAGGATGGGGGGGGGGGATCTCATTGAACCCTATTAAATGTTGAAAGGCTTATGTAGAGTGGACGTTTCCTATAATGGAGGCATCTAGGACCAGAGGGAGCAACATGAGAATAGAGGTTCGTCTATTTGGAATGAAGATGAGGAGGAATTTCTTTAGCCAGAGAGTGGTGAGTCTGTGGGATTTGTTCCCACAGGTGTCTATGGAGGTCAGGTCATTGGGTGTATTTAAAGCAGGAGTTGATAGATTTGTGAAAAGTCGGGTCTTGAAAGGTGTTATGCGGAAAGGCAGGAGAATGGGTTTGAGAGGGAAATGGATCAGTCATGATGAAAAGGCGGAGCAGGTTGAATTAACTGAATGGCCTAATTCTGCTCCTATGACTTATGGTCATATGGTCGTATATTTTAATAGCACTAAAATGGCAGAATTTCAGGACTACTGGATGTTACTCCAACATAATAATAATACACTTCTTTAAGATGCTACAGTATAGTTTAATTTAAGAGGGATTATCTTGATTTGCCATGATGAATTTAATTAATTTGGCAAAATATTGTGAGTTCTGTGCTCTGCTGTTTTATGTTCTAATTTCCAATGAACCCAGTGAGTGTAAAGCAGGCTGTTTAAAAGTAGTGTGTGAAATAATGTCTTGATAAATTTAAAAGGAGAGCAGAACACGGATCTCCAGAGAATTCAGAGGTTCGGGAAATGGGGCCACGATCTGTTTAAAAGAAGTATTTGGAACAGGTAGTGATTGGCTAGCTCTGCCCAGTCTTTGATTGACTTTCTCTTCGCGTCAGAGCCTGTTATGGTCAGATCCTCTGATGTTGTACTGGTGTCCTCTGAGGCAAGAGGACCAGAGGGGGACATGGAAGCTAAGTGTCAACCTGCTGACCCCAGAGAGCATCGAGGAACTAAAGAGGGAGTACACAGGTTGGAGAACCTCGGAAGTGCTCTTTGATTCCCCTGGTGCCCTCTTGGGATATGACCAAGCAACAAAGGAGGTTCTTATTCACAAAAAGGTTCAAAAGCAAGACCAGGTCAGAGGGAATTGCACAAAGTCGCAGCGATTTCTGCATTCGAGGGGCTTGGGTATGAGGGAGTAATTACGATAGGTGAAGGACCAGCAAACTCAGCTCTCAGCTGCAAATCTTTGAAGATCATCTTCTGATCCAGGGTCCACACCAAGGAATAGGCTGAGACATACTCATGTTTCACGGTAGGGGTGGGGGTGCTCTTTCATCCACAGCTTTGAGGAAGAGCACGGCTCAGCTTCATTCTCACCGGTGGATATATTGAGCAGGTCCTAATGTGCCAGTCAGAATGACAGAAAGTCATAGGCAGCACAGCCTCCCAGAACCTCCTGTTAACTATCTTACAGGTGTTAGACAACAGCAAGAGGGAGACTCTGGACCCTGGAGGATGTAGCTGGCTCCATCTATTTCTTTGACTTGAATAAAACTCCAGGAAGCAACACCTTACTGGCTGAGTTATACTCAGCTCTGTGGGATTGGAAAGATCCAGGCCTACTGGAGGTATACATCGCTATGCTTCTAGATGTCAGCATGTCAGGTTGCATTATCATTACCCTCACCTAAATGCAAAAGAGGGAGTGGGATGACGTCAGGAATTGGAGACCCATTCCACTGTTGAATGTAGACTACAATATCCTGTCCAAGGCCATTGCCTACAGGATCATGTTTAATCTGGGGCAGGTGACTCAACAGCACCAAACCAGTGCAGCATCTGGCAGGAAGATCTTTCACAGCCTTGCACTGCTCAGGGATACCATCGCCTATGTGCAGATCAGGGGAGTAGACATCTACCAGGTTAGCTTGGATCATTCCTTGACAGAATATCACACACGCACATGATGCATGTGCTTTCCAAAATGAGCTCTGGGGAGGGAATCAGGAATTGGATCTACACAGACAGCTGTAGTGCAGATCAAATCAATAGGCAGGAAGCAGCTTCCCCCTTGAGTCCGGAGTCAGGCAGGGTTGCTCAGTCTCCCCTGTTTGGTTTGTCTGCTGTATAGAACTCTTTGCTAAATCCATCTGGAAGGACAAAAGCAAAAGAGGGTGATGTTGCCGGGCAGTGGAGGGGCCCGGGTGAAAACCTCCCTGTAGATGGATAATGTCACTGTCTTCTACTTGGATCTGAGGTCAGCTCGCAGATTGTTCAGTATTTGTGACCTGTTTGAGTTGGCACCAGGGGTCAAAGTTAACCTCACAATGAGTGGGCCTAACTCTTCGGCAACTGGCCCAACTGATCCAGTGCCCCCTTCACAGTCAAGTCTGATTATCTGAAGGTGCTGTGGATGTGGTTCAGAGGGGCCGAGGAATGCATCAAGAATTGTCTGGAGTGTATTGGGAAGGTAAAACAGAAATTGGAATGGTGGGGAAAGCGCTCCCTCTGAATCTGTGGGAAAGGTATAAGGTGCTCTCAGGACTGCGGTACTTGACACAGGTGTGGCCTGTCCCCCACTTGGAAACCACCAGAACCGTTGTCTTGTTCATCTGGAGATACAAGATGGAGTGAGTCAGATGAAAAAACAAACCCAATGTCGCTCTCACCCCGATGACCACCTTCATGTGGGGTGTGGGGCTTCATCAGGCTGTGTGTGGAAACAAAGCTTGTGGGCACTATGTGCCAAAGTTATATCTGTCCCCGGTGCTGTTAAGACTGGGTCTAGCTCTGTCACCGCACATTGTCCCAGTCAATTGGATAATGCTGCACTCCCTGTATTTTGTGGAAAAGTTCTTCCAGACCAACACTTTTGATCAAAACTTCATCAAGGCAGTGGTCAGCATGGACTACACTGCAGGAGAAGGACTTGATGGACGCAGTGACGTGTTTTCCTGAGCAGACTGTCCAAATCATCTCTCAGAATTCCTCATCAACAGGAACCACGACCTTGCCTGGCTGCTGGTGAGAGGGACGCTCTCAGTCAGATCCTGTATGCCTGGCGTATCACAGCCACCGCACGCTGCCCTTGAGGTGACTGTGGTAGCAAAGAGATTGTTGCTGACCTCTCTGCGGGTTTGCAAAGAGATTGTTGCTGACCTCTCTGCGGGTTTGCAAAGAGATTGTTGCTGACCTCTCTGCGGGTTTGCAAAGAGATTGTTGCTGACCTCTCTGCGGGTTTGCAAAGAGATTGTTGCTGACCTCTCTGCGGGTTTGCAAAGAGATTGTTGCTGACCTCTCTGCGGGTTTGCAAAGAGGGTGTGGAGAAAGATGCAAGGGCCGGCGTCGCGGTTCATCTCGAGGAGCTTCGTGACAGAAGACTTCCTGATTTATGAGCTGTTTCCAGGGACACACAGAGAAACGGACATCAAGTGGTGCTGGAAGATCATCAGCTGAGTGGGAGACAGCCTTTGGCCTGACCGGAACTCGTCGGTCTGCCAGTACATGGAGATGTCTGTACAGGAAAGTTGCTGACTGGCACATTCCAGGCTGCAGGAGTAGATGCTAAGGGACAAACTGAAGCTTGGGGCAGTCACCACAAGGGCTTGGTGGGGACGACTCACAGGTTAGGGTGCTTCTGGGTTCTCAGGGTGACGGTCAAGAAGGGCTGTGGTGGGTGTGTAAGCCCCTCAATCATTGTAGTATGGTATCGCTCCCAAGGGGCCACATGAAATGGTAACAGTCCTGTTTGTCTTAAGAAATATAATAGAACGCTACTTAATACATTGACTGTGAATGTAATAATAAAAAGGCATTGCATGATTATCTGGTAAATAATTTTTTTATTGTGTATAATGTTTATTTTGATTAAAATACAACAGGCTCTGCTGTGTTTCAATAAAGCACAAGTGAAACACTGGTGAGTTTTTCAAAAAGATTGTGCAGAAAAATTACCCCAGTGAGATTAAAGGGAGTCAGGAACCAGGATTCTGGTAAATTTAAAAGGAGCGCAGAAACAGTGCCCTGGTGATTTGAAACATCTGAATTTAAAGAGAGCCTAGGGAGAAGGTGCACATCTGTGTAGGAGAGAAATACTCAGATGCATATGAATAATAACAATTAACCTCCAGAATTCCTCTTGGGTCTCAGTTGTCTAATCAGCAGTTACCAACATTGTCCATAAGCAGACTCCACAATAGACTGATGAATTTTTTAGTACACACTAATTAATTCACTGCTGCCTATGGGATCCTGTTGTCAATGGTCAGGGTGAAGATCCTCCGAACAAAAATCATCACTTGAAGTATTTTTCTGCCTTAATGAGAAAATTCATTTACAAAGTCTTTCCCTACCTGAAGGCATGTGCTAAAGATATACAGACATTGAGATACTGTGGCCATTAATGAGATATTGCAAGCACACTCTGAAGAACAAAAATACAATTAGGGCAGAGCAGTTATTTAACATCTGTAAAAAAGTGAGATGAGAAAACCACAGCCAGTCTTTAAAAGTTTTAGTTCTGGTACATCAATTCTTTAATCCCTTTCTCGAGTGCCATTCATAATTACATAAGGATAACATTTGTGTCACAGGACCAGATTAAGTGTCTGGAGGAAGATGCAGGGGTGTCAGGGAGTTTTCAGACAGATTAGCGACCAATTAAGGGGCAAACAAATAGGATATGTGTCCATAAACTCTGCCATCTTCAATGGGATCCTACACTAAGCACGCCTGTCCCTATTACCCTTCTGTCTGCTTTCTGCAAGGATTGCTCTCTCCATGTCTGTCTGTCATCCCCATTCCTCTCCTGGTACATTCCTGAGAATGGGACAAATGTGAGATTTATCACCTTCCTCACCACCGTTCAGGGCCCCACACAGTCCTTCCAGGTGAGCTAACTTTTCACCTGCAAGTCTTTCAGAATTACCCACAGTAACTGGTGCAGCCTTCTTTTCATTGGTGAGATCTGACAGAGATAGGGAATCCACTCTGTCGAGCACCTTCACTCTGTCCACCACAAAGGGCAGAACTTTCCACTGGCCACAACTTCAGTTTGATTTTCCACTCCCATTCTAACAGGTTGGTCCGTGGCCTCCTTTACTGACATGATAAGGCCACTCTCAGATTGGAAGAGCAACACCTCATATTTTGTCTGATTCCTCTAACAGTAATTTCATTCCTCCCCCCTCTATTTTTCCATTTCCCCATTCTGGCTCCTGTCTCAGTCCTCTTCTCCCCTCTTGCCCATTGCCTTCCTCTGGTGTCCCTCCTTCTTCCCTTTCTCCCATGGTCCAAAATCCTTCTTTTTCAGCACTTCAACTCTTCTACCTATCACCTTCTAGCTTTCTACTTCAACCCCCTCCCCAGCCCACTCCTCTACCACCTCACCTGGCTGCACCTATCCTCTGCCAGCTTGTACTCCTTCCCTTCCTCCCACCTTCTTATTCCGGCTCCTTCCCCTCTGTCGCCCTGATGAAGCCTGAAATGTCAACTGTTTATTATTCTCCACAGATGCTGACAGTTCCCCCAGCACCGTCTGTGTTCCTCAATATTTCCAGAATCTGCGGAGTTTACAGACAGACTATAATATGGAGAAATGCTACATCACTGACAGTAAAGCAATGTTTTTTTTAAAGTGGATGACTTTAAGGTTCAGGTGAACTTGTGTACAAGTCACTGAAAGTTAATGCGTAGGTAAAGTAGTAATAAAGCACATGGTAGATTGCCCCTAATTACTTCAGGATTTGCCTCAGTAAAGGTACTGGTGAGTCAATCAGCCCAGGAACAGGCCCAGTCCATCAAAAAAAAAGGTGACCAACTTCCTGTTTGCACTAATCCAAATCTGATCTCATTTATCGCCCATATTTCCATCAACTCCCACCAGAGTTTACTGCTTTCCTGTGCACAAGAACACAGGAAAACAGTTACAGGAGTAGGCTACCAGGCCCCTCAAGACTGCATTACCATGCAATATGATCATGGTTGGTCTTTACTGACCTCAACTCCTCGTCTGTGCCCCATGACTGTCAATACCTCACACGTTCAAATATTTATCTGTCTCCACCTTAAGTATCTCTAATGATCTGGCCTCCACTATCCTGTGAGGCAGAGAACTCCCGAGATTCTGAGAGACTTTGACTCCTTGCCCTGCAGCCATGTCTCTTTACTTGTGACTGGTACACTTCTCATTTCTACCGACCTACGGTCACGTTTCAGTAACGAGAGTCATGTCAGATACTCCTAATTGCATTTGATCCAGTGACAATTTTCATTTGATCTGTATCTTCAATATACTTATGAAACAAAAGTGTAAATGTGACTTTCACCTTATCCTGCCCTTCCTCTCCAGTGCATTATAGGTATATATATATTAAAAAATTTTTTTTTTTTTAAATTTCTTTCTCTTGTTTGCACAGAGTCTATTTGTTGCTGGAAAGTCCATGCTGCATAGACCCTATCGTTTGCACCTCCACCTCCACTGTCAACAGCCCATTCCATGCACTCACCACTGTCTGTGTACAAAAACTTACCCCTGACATTTCCTCAATACCTAATTCCAGGCACCTTAAAACTGTGCCCTCTCGTGCTAGCCATTTCAGCCCTGGGAAAAAGCCTCTGACTATCCACATGAACAATGCCTCTCATTATCTTATACACCTCTATCAGGTCACCTCTCATCCTCCATCGCTCCAAGGAGAAAAGGCTGAGCATAGAAAAATAGAGGGCTATGGGTAACCCTAGGTAGTTCTAAGGTAAGGACATGTTCGGCACAGCTTTGTGGGCTGAAGGGCCTGTATTGTGCCGTAGGTTTTCTATGTTTCTATGGTTCAATCACTTTTCACCTTTTAATTTTCCCATTATCTGCCAAACTTTCAGCACCTATGCTATTTATGCCACCATTAGCAATGTTAAGTCCATCTCAAAAGTGTTCAGACTGGATGCCAGGTAGAGTTTCTACTGTTAGAGTATTCACAAATAAAGCAGCTCTGAGTCTCTGCTTGTGGAATTTAATAGATTGAAGTCAATGTGAGGACAGAGACAGGGCTAAGTATGAGCGTACAGTGCAGAGGACAGTGATACTGACTTCTGTACTAATGTAAAGTCAAGCATGAACTTTAAGCCTTGAAAGTGCAGAGGTGAACTTAAAAAAGGAATTAGGAAGGTGAAGGTGTACCTGTAAATTACTGACAAGTGAAATCCAAAAATAGCCTTAAGAACTTTACATACTCATGAAAACCATACGGTGTAAAGGGCTATAACAGATTGAAAGGCTAAACTATATGTAGAGTCAACATTTTGGGGTGGCTCCAAAAGACAGACAGACATACTTTATTGATCCCGAGGGAAATCGGGTTTCGTTACAGTCGCACCAACCAAGAATAGTGTAGAGATATAGCAATATAAAACCATAAATAATTAAATAATAATAAGTTAATCATGCCAAGTGGAAATAAGTCCAGGACCAGCCTATTGGCTCAGGGTGTCTGACCCTCCGAGGGAGGAGTTGTAAAGTTTGATGGCCACAGGCAGGAATGACTTCCTATGACGCTCAGTGTTGCATCTCGGTGGAATGAGTCTCTGGCTGAATATACTGAGTGTACCTTCTGAGTGCCTTCAGAAGGAGAGTGGTGTTACAGATATTGTGTTACGGAAGAAGCTGGTGAATATTTCATGTGATAGAACAGAGAGAAAGGAAATATGCCATTATGACCATTAAAAGTAGACAAATCTCTGGACCCAGATGCAATAAAATCCTGTAAAATAAAATAAAAATGCAGATGCTGATGATCGGAAATAAAATAAGAAGATGTCAGGCAGGCTGACAATCTTTTAGGATCAAAATTCTTTGTCAAAAATGAAAAAGAGAGAAAATAAATTAATTTTTTATAGCGGGGAATTTGAGAGAGAGACAGGTGGAACAAAGGGAATTCCTCTGACTGGGTGAGACTCGATAGCTTAATGTGGTGGGAAGAAGTCAATTTGCTTCTTTGTCTGTGAATGTGTCACTGATTGCAGTGATCAGGGACATGGCTAGCTGCCCAGACTCTGGCAACAGAAACAAGAACCAAAACTGAGAACCTGAGCCAAAACAGACCATTCTGATATAGACAGAAAGGTGTATAACATTGGAGAAATGGGACCAATGTTGTACCACCATCAAAAATGCTTATTGTGCCAGTCCACCCACATTTTGGAAAGCCTGATCACCTGGCTTTACTTCTCCCTGAGTATAGGTTGAGACTGAAGACTGCAGCTGCAATGGATGGACAAGGGAGGTGGAGGAGAGCTTACAGGACCGCTTTAAGTTGCTGGAATGAACGGTATTCAGGGTTGAGTGTACACCACTGTTTTCACCACTGACCATTAAAACCGTGTGGATGCGTGGGTTTCTATGAGAACATACCGTATGTACCTGAATCCAAAGCCGTGGATCAACCAGGAGATTCATAGCCTGCTGAGGGCCGGATCAGTGACATTCAAGTCTGGTGATCTTGGACTATAAAGAAGATTAGGTACAGCTTACAGAGGGCTATCTCAAGGGCAAAAAAAACAATTTTGATTGAGGTTAGAGGTGGTATCAGACGCGTGTCCACTCTGATTAGGTTTGCAGGCGATTGCGTCCTACAAAGCAAAACCTGACATTACTTCTGTACCTGACAGAACGAATTGCAGCGATGCTTCACTCCCAGATGAGCTCAGCACAGTTTATGCTCGCTTTGGAAGGGAGAATTACACTACAGCTATGTGGATTCCTGCAGCATCCAGTAACCCTGTGAGAGGCATAATATAATTAGGAATAGCCAGCATGGCTTTGTCAAAGGCAGGTCGTGCCTTACGAGCCTGATTGAATTTTTTGAGGATGTGACTAAACACATTGATGAAGGTAGAGTAGTAGATGTAGTGTATATGGATTTCAGTAAGACATTTGACGAGGTACCCCATGCAAGGTTTATTGAGAAAGTAAGGAGGCATGAGATCCAAGGGGACATTGCTTTGTGGATCCAGAACTGGCTTACCCACAGAAGGCAAAAAGTGGTTGTAGATGGGTCATATTCTTCATGGAGGTCAGTGACCAGTGGTGTGCCTCAGGGATCTGTTCTGGGACCCTTACTCTTTGTGATTTTTATAAATGACCTGGATGAATAAGTGAAGGGATGGGTTAGAAAATATGCTGATGACACAAAGGTTGGAGGTATGGATAGTGTGGAGGGCTGTCAGAGGTTACAGTGGGACATTGATAGGATGCAAAACTGGATTGAGAAGTGGCAGATGGAGTTTAACCTAGATAAGTGTGAGATGGTTCATTTTGGTAGGTAAAATATGATGGTAGGATATCATATTAATGGTAAGACTCTTGGCAGGGTGGAGGATCAGAGGGATCTTGGGGTCTGAGTCCATCAGACACTCAAAGCTGATGCACAGGTTGACTCAGATTGAGGTGACACTGGTTGATACAGGTTGAGGTGCATTGGCCTTCATCAATTGTGGATTGAGTTTAAGAGCCAAGAGGTAATGTTGCAGCTATATAGGACCCTGGTCAGACCCCACTTGGAGTACTGTGCTCAATTCTGGTCACCTCACCATAGAAAGGGTGCAGAGGAGATTTACAAGGATGTTGTCTAGATTGGGGAGCATACTTTATGAGAATAGGTTGAGTGCCTTTTTTCCTTGGAGTGATGGAAGATGAGAGGTGACCTGATAGAGGTGTATAAGATGATGAGAGGCATTGATCATGTGGATAGTCAGAGGTTTTTTCCCAGGGCTGAAATGGCTAGCATGAGAGGGCACAGTTTTAAGGTGCTTGGAAGTAGGTACAGAGGAGGAGTCAGGGGTAAGTTTTTTACGTAGAGAGTGGTGAGTGTGTGGAATGGGCTGCTGGTAGTGGAGGTGGAAACAATAGGGTCTTTGAGGAGACTCCTGGATAGGTAGATGGAGCTTAGAAAAATAGAGGCCTATGGGTAAGCCTAGGTAGTTCTAATGTAAGGACATGTTCAGCACAGCTTTGTGGGCTGAAGGGCCTGTATTGTGCTGTGTGTTTTCTGTGTTTCTATTTCTACAGATGTACCATGGAGAGCATTATAACTGGCTGCATCACCATCTGGTATGGGGGTAGTAGAACTGTGCGGATTGAAACAAGATGCAGAAAGTTGTAAACTCAGTCAGGTACATCATGGGCACTGGTCTCCCCAGCATCCAAGACATTTTCAAGGAGCAATACCTCAAAAGGGTGGCATCCATCATTAAGGGCCCCATCACCCTGACTATGCCATCTTCTCATTGCTGCAGTCGAGGAGGATATACCATGAGTCTGAAGGCACACACTCAACAATTCAGGGAAAGCCTCTTCCCCTCTGTCATCAGATTTCTGTGTGGACATTGAACCCATGAACACTACCTCACTACTTTGTAATTTCTATTTTTTGTACTACTTTTAATTTAAGTTTTTAAAAATACGCTTGTATAAATATACTTACTGCAATTTACAGTTTTTTCGATTATTATGTATCTCATTTCCGACGATGATGTTAATCTGCGCAGGAGGAGTTTCATAGTGAAAGAAAATGTCGCATTGGGGCAGTTCCACTCTGTCGGCTTCAAAAATCTTGGTCCAACGGTATGAAAGATTGTCACAACTAGAGACTTCCTTGGCTGCAATGGATAGCAATGACACCTTCTGGGCCTTGTCATGTCCTTCACTCTCCATGAAGTGTTGCAGAACTGCCCAACTCAGTACAGCTTACCTTCTTCTGAAGATTCACAAGGACAATCTGGGCAAAAGAAATTTTTCAGTTTTTCCTTGACTTTAATGAACTTAATTTTCTAACTTTTTTTCTAACAACTCATACAAGACTCTTATGTCCCTCTGACCTATTCAATCTTCCCTTATAGCTCAGGTCCTCCAATCCCGGCAACATCCTTGTAAGTTTTCTCTGCGCTTTTTCAACCTTACTGACATCTTTCCTGTAAGTAAGATGACCAAAACTACACACAATACTCCAAATTAGACCTCACCAATGTCTTATTCAACTTCAGCATAACATCACATCTCCTGCATTCAGTACTTTGATGGAGGAAGGCCAGTGGGCCAAAACTTTCTTTACGGCCCTATCTACCAGTGCTGCCACTTGCAATGAATGATGGACCTGTATCCCCGGATCCCTTGGTTTTATCACACTCCTCAGTGCCCTACTGTTCACTGTGTAAGACTTACCCTGGATGATTCTACCAAAGTGCAATGCCTCACACTTGTCTGCATTAAGTTCCATTTGCCATTTCTCAGCCCATTTTTCCAGCTGGTCCAGATCCGGCTGCAAGCTCTGATAGTCTTCCTCGCTGTCCAATATGCCCCCAATCTTGCTGTTATCCACAAAATTTGCTGAGCCAGTTAACCAAATTGTCACCTATATCAATGATCTGAATGACAAACAACAAGGACATAGCACTGACCCCTGCGGCATACCACTAGTCACGGGCCTTCATTAAGAGCAGAAACCACTTACTTCCACTCCTTGGCTTATCCCACAAAGCCAATGTCTAATCCAATTCATTACCTCATCCTGAATGCCAAGTGACTCAAACCTTCTTGACCAACTTCCTATGGGGGACCTTGTAAAATGCCTTGCTCAAATCCATGTAGACAACATTCACTGTTTTGCTTTTATCAACTTCCCTGGTAACTTCCTTGAAAAAACTTATAAGATTGGTTAGACATGACCTACCATGGACGATGCCATGCTGACTGTTCCTAATCAGTCCATTTTAATCCAAATACTCATATATCTGGTCTCTTAGAACAGCTTCCAGTAACTTTCTCAATACTGATGTCAGGCTCACTAGGCTATAATTTCCCAATTTAATTTTAGAGTCTTTCTTAAACAGTGGAAGATTAGCTACAACCAATCTTCTGACACCTCACCTCTCAAGAACCTTAAGGTAATATATGCTGACAAACAGAACTACGTACTTTGATAACAATAAATTTCCTTTACTTGGGCTTTAAATAAATTATTATGATGAGTTTTAGGATGCGGAGAAATTAAGAAATATATAATGACAATGTTATCACTCAGTGTAACTATGTAGGGAGAATGACAAGAAGGGAAAGATGCAGAGAGGTACAGTATGGAAATAAGACCTTCAATCTAGCAAACACATACTAATCATCAGCCATATATTTACACTAATTCTAAATCCATCTCATTCATTATTCACCCCACACTCCTATCAACATCCTGCATAATCACCCATTCAACCACGCCCGAGGCGCAATGAAGGTAATAGCCGTCAATTGATGCACCAAACTAGAAGGCTTTAAAATATGGGAAAAAATCAAAGCACCCAGAGGAAGAAGGTGCAGATTCCACACCGGTGGCACCCAAGATCAGGATCGAACCTGGGTCACTGAAACTGTGATGCACTTCCATTGTGTGACTAAAAGTGTAGCAGAAACAACAAAGGTGTGGACAAAGTGAAATGAATAATGTTCTCTCTCAGAGCACACAGATGAGCAGCTTCAGTTTCCAGGTGTCAACGTCTCAGAGGATTTATCTTGGGCCCAACATACAAAGCAAGCACATCAGCATTACCATCACACAAGAAATTCTGCAGATGCTGGAAATCCAGAGCAACACATACAAACTGCAGGAGGAACCCAGCAGGTCAGGCAGCATCTATGGAGATGAATGAACAGTCAATGTTTCTGGCCAAGACCCTCCTTCCGGACTGGAAAGGTAGGTGGAAGATAACAGTATAAAAAGCTAGAAAGTGACAGCTGAAGCCAGGTGTTTAGGAAAGGTAAAGGGCTGGAGAGGAAGGAATCTGATAGGAGAGGAGAATGGACCATAGGATAAAGGGAAGGAGGAGGGGACCCAGGGGAGGTGATGGGCAGGTGAGAAGCAGTAAGAGGTCAGAGTGGGAAATAGAAGAAGAGGGTGTAGAAGTGGGTAGGTATTCTTTCAGTATCTTCAAAGGGATCCTACCACCAAAGATATCTTTACATTCACCCCCCTCTGTGACTCCCTTGTCTATTCTCCCCTCTCTACTAATCTCCTTCCTAGCACTTATCCCTGCAAGCATCCAAAGTGCTCCACTTTCCCATTCATCTCCTCCATCACCTCCATTGCTAGGCCCAAACAGTCCGTCTGGGTGAGGCAACACTTCACCCGCGAATGTGCTGTGGTTTTCTATTGTTTCCGGTGCTTCCGAAGCAGCCTCCGTTGGTGAGATCTGTCTGGGTAGCCTCCAACCTGATGGCATGAGTATCGATTTCTCCTTCTGGTAAAAATAATGCTTGAGGAACTTACAGTAGATTCCCTCTTCTTCTATTCCCCACTCAGGCCTCTTAAATCTTCTCAGCTGCCTGTCATCTCTCTCTGGATCCCCTCCTTCTCTTTCTCCTATGGTCCACTCTCCTCTCTTATCAAATTCCTTTCTCACCAGCCATTTACCTTTTCTATCCTCTTATTACCTTTTGGAAATCTTCCTTCCTCTCCCCCCTCCTTCTAATTCTGATGTCTTCCCCCTTCCTTTCCAGTCCTGAAGAAGGGTCTCGGCCAGAAACATTGACTGTTTATTCATTTCCATGTATCCTGCCTGATCCATTGAATTCCTCCAGCATTTTGTGTGTGTTCCATTAACATTATATTATTGAGGAGATTTGGTCTGTCACCAACGACTCTAGCAAATTTCTACAGAAGCATCGAGAGAGCATTATGACTGGTATTGCTGCCACAAAATAACAAATTGTGCAACATATGTCAGTCATAATAAACCCGATTCTGATTCTGATAAACCTGATTCTGAACAATTGTGACAAGACTGATGTACTAATAGCATAATTGGAAATAATGGAGTTTGATCTAATAGCCATGACATTAATGTGGGATAATATGTTAGAAATGATGTGATGATGTGATTTGGTTAATAATAACACTGATCCTCTAACTCCCCACTAGTTACAACTTGCCAACCTAATAATGATCCACTTATCTTGCCTCTCTGCTTTCTGTTAGTTAGCCAATTTTCTATGACAATAATATATTGCATCATTGCTAAGAGCAATTATTTATGTAACATCTTTTTATATGACACCCTTGTCAAATGTGTTCTGGAAGCTCAAAACTCTTCATTTTTTGGTTCCCCTTTATTTAGCCTGCTTTTTGTACCCTCATATAAAAGCCCATACTTATTTTGTTAAATAGGCAATATCTCCAGGTCATTAAGAACGGGAGACTTGTCAATCTATGGCCAGATTAACTCAGAATCATAGAAAAGTACAGCATACAACATAGCCCCACAGCCCATCTAAACAAAGCCAAGCCATTAAAATCGCCTACTCCCACTAATCTGCACCGGGACCATAGTCCTCCATCTATATACCTATCCAGACTTCTCAAACATTGAAATGGAACTCACATGCACAGTTCATTCCACACTCTCACAGCCCTCTGAGCGAAGAAGTTTCCCCTCATGTTCCCCCTTAAAACTTTTCACCTTTCACCCTTATCACATGACCTCTGGTTGTTATCCCACCCAACCTCAGTAGAAAAAGCCTGCTCGCATTTTCACTATCTATACTTCTCATAATTTTATATACCTCTTTCAAATATTATCTCAATCTTCTACATTCCGAGGAATGTAGATGATTGAATGTAGAAGAACCCTGTGCAGGGTCAACCCACGGAAGGCTGCTGGACCAGACAACATTCCTGGCAGAGTGCTCAGTGGATGTGCAGACCAGCTAGCAGATGTTCTCACTGACATCTTCAACATCTCCCTGAGCAGTGCCATCGTTCCAATGTGCTTCAAGGCTGCCACCATCATCCCCGTGCCGAAGAAGTCTTCAGTGTCCTGCCTAAATGACTACCGTCCCGATGCACTTACATCCATCATCATGAAGTGTTTCGAGAGGCTCGTCATGAGGCATATCAAGACCCTGCTGCCCCCCTCACTGGACCCCCTGCAGTTTGCGTACCATCCCAACCGCTCAACAGACGACACCATTGCCATCATCCTCCACCTGGCCCTAACCCACCTGAGCAAAAGACACATACGTTTGAATGCTGTTCATAGACTTCAGTTCGGCATTCAACACAATTATCCCTCAGAAACTGATTGGAAAGCTGAGCCTATTGGGCCTGAACACCTCCCTCTGCAACTGGATCCTAGACTTCCTGACTGGGAGATCTCAGTCAGTCCGGATCGGGAACAGCATCTCCAACACCATCACACTGAGCACGGGGGCTCCCCAGGCCTGTGTGCTCAGTCCACTGCTGTTCACCCTGCTGACTCACGACTGTGCTGCATCACACAGCTCGAACCATCATAAAGTTCGCCGATGACACGACCATGGTGGATCTCATCAGCAAGAATGACGAGCTAGCTTACAGAGAGGAGGTGCAGTGGCTAACGGACTGGTGCAGAGCCAACAACCTGTCTCTGAATGTGAACAAAACAAAAGAGATGGTTGTTGACTTCAAGAGGGCACGGAGCGACCACTTCCCGCTGAACATTGACGGCTCCTCAGTAGAGATCGTTAAGAGCACCAAATTTCTAGGTGTTCTCCTGGTGGAGAATCTCACCTGGTCCCTCAACACCAGCTCCATAGCAAAGAAAGCCCAGCAGCGTCTCTACTTTCTGCAAAGGCTGAGGAAAGTCCATCTCCCACCCCCCATCCTCATCACATTCTACAGGGGTTGTATTGAGAGCATCCTGAGCAGCTGCATCACTGCCTGGTTCAGAAATTGCACCATCTCGGATCACAAGGCCCTGCAGCGGATAGTGAGGTCAGCTGAGAAGATCGTCAGGGTCTGTCTTCCCGCCATTACAGACATTTACACTACACACTGCATCCGCAAAACAAACAGCATTGTGAAGGACCCCACACACTCCTCATACAAACTCTTCTCCTTCCTGCCATCTGGGAAAAGGTACCAAAACATTCGGGCTCTCATGGCCAGACTATGTAACAGTTCCTTCCCCCAAGCTATCAGACTTCTCAATACCCAGACCCTGGACTGACACCTTACTGCCCTATTGTCTTGTTTATTATTTATTGTATTGCCTGCACTGTTTTATGCACTTTATGCAGTCCTGGGTAGGTCTGTAGCCTAGTGTAGTTTTTTTTTCTGTGTTTTTTACGTAGTTCAGTCTAGTTTTTTGTACTGTGTCATGTAACACCATGGTCCTGAAAAACGTTGTCACATTTTTACTATGTGCTGTACCAGCAGTTATGGTCGAAATGACAATAAAAGTGACTTGACTTGAATAAAATCCTAACCTATTAAGTCTTTCCTTATAATTTGCCTGGAACCCTTTTATTGGTGATTGTGGATTTTTTACACTTTTTCTGTCCATTTGTCTCTGGCCTTCTGCTTTAATTGTAATTCTCTTTATGACTTCTAATGTGAAGGCAAATGGAAAATATCTACTCAAAGTTTCTGCCTTTATCTTAAATTCCATTATTAATTCCTTGGTCTCAATTTTAGCTATTCGGTACCTGTTTCCCATAGCATTATTTCATTCTGTTCTCAACACCCAAGCTGTCCTTGGTAAACTATCGTGTATATTAGTTGTTTTCTCAGAGGTGTGATGATTAACTTCCATTAATTGCAATGATAATGATACTTTAGTTGTTTTTGGCACTTTGAGTTTTGGGCATGTTCCACTTGGATTTCAGAGAACTCCATTTGTATGCAAACCTGCAGACATCTTGGGTCAGCAAGAACTGGATTAATAAAGAGGAGCAGGATTGAAAAATGATTAATGTGGAAGAAAACAGAAGGTTCTAAATTGAGCAAAATAGATTTCAGAAATAAATAAAAATAAGCCTTCATGAAACAGTGAGATTCTTGGGAGTGTGCCATTAGCATCTCCCCCTTGGCTCAGTCTTTGATAAGGTCAATGTAAAGCTGAGGTCTGGCCTAGCTGGTTGCTGGATCTGATCTGAGAATGTGTCAGTGCTGAAAAATCACATTTGAGTAGATAGGTTGTTCCAAATAACTGAATCAAAAATTTCAAAAATATCATTTGAAATAGATTTTATTTCTGAAAAGAGGAAATCAAAATTCCTTTACTGCCTTTGGTACAAATAAAACAGCTTCTGCTTCCAATCAAAACTAGAGCTTCCATCTCAAACAGACTTAACACTAAGTTGCTAGCAAGGAATTCCATGCCTACTGGGAGGCCTTGGACCAACAGAACTTTGCCCCACTTGTCTTGAAGACATAGGTCAACTCAATCAACTTTACACACCTCTTTGGCCATCATGATTCAAGGAAAAAACCTGAAAATTCAGAAGTTCTCAAAGTACAGAAGTTTTTCTATATGAACAATAAAGTCCCCATTATCTGTACAGATTCCCACACAATCCGTCCATTTCAGTTACAAATCCCACTGTTTTAAAGTGCACTTAACTGTTCTCTTTGGGGTCTTGCTTAAGTGATCAACAGAAAACCTTCTCTGAACAGCTCATACAACTCCTCCATGGATTCAATCCTGAGAGATCTGTTAACATGTTGAACAGAAGAATGAATCTCCTGCAGTATTCTAAACATCACATCTCCTAAATCACCTTTCAAATCATACAGTCACAAAACTGCAGTGCAGAAACAGGCTTTTTGGCCCATTGATCCTACACTGATTGCCAAACACCCATTTGAACCAATTCTACGTTGATTCCTTTCCCATTAACTCTCTACAGATTCTATTACACACCCACACAGTGGGGGAAATTTACAGCAGCCAATTAGCCTACCAATCTGTCTGTCTTTGGAATGTGGGAGGAATTTAGAACACCTGAAAAAAATCCCCATGGTCACAGGAAAATCACAAATATCAATGCTCAATAATAATGATCAGTTACAGACACAAGTAATCTGTATCAACTGACAAGCACCCTTATTGGCTCAGTTAACAACAAGCAAATTAATTTACAAAACTAAGCCAACAGGTTTCCCTGACCTCCCACAAACAGTCACAGAACTGAAAAGGTGGTACCCAGGAAAAGCAGTCTACATTGGCCAAACACGAGGAAATCTGCAGATGCTGGAAATTCAAACAACACACACACAAAATGCTGGTGGAACACAGCAGGCCAGGCAGTATTTTGTGTGTGTTGTCTACATTGGCCAAACAATCTTCTTAATCCTAATGTAATCTCCATGTTTCGGGCAGATCATCCACTTCCGTGATGGCTGGTGTCAACATTGTTTTCTCCACCTGTACTCCTGAAATCCTCCATTCTTATCCATTTCCTTATCAGATTAATGCATTGTGTTTTTATTTCATGACTCTAGCTTCTCTGACTGACCTCTGTCAGCTGGCCCAAGGTTACAAGAAGTATTCATTAAGGACCCTTTCCCCAAACTTGAATCTCAGATAACTCCTTGTGTTCTTTCCAACTCTGCAGAGTTCAGCCAGGTCAGCCTAACACTGAGCATATCACAGACTTTTCTTTCTGCCAATTTTACATAAACAGCTTCTTACTTGGAAAGGTCTCAGGTTTAGTACTCCATCAGCAGGAAACTCATTGAGTCCATGGAAGAAAGTCCAGTTGACGTTTCAGGCCAAAACCCTTTGGCAAGACTGGAGAAAAAAGTTTAAGAGTAGTTTTAAAAGTTGTGGCGAGGGGAAAGAGAACCACCAGGTGATAGGTGAAACTTGAGTTCCTCCAGCATTTTGTGTGTGTTGCTCGGATTTCCAGCATCTGCAGATTTTCTCTTGTTTGTCGCTGTGTCCACATTCAATTGCTCTGATAGAGCCATTCCTGTGCAGGAACCAGTTCACAAAATGGTAGCTGTGAGAACAGACTTTATTCCTTCAACCACATGGCCGACTTCCCTCATTCCTAATCACTGGTGTGCAGATTTTAGTTCTTTCTGGACAGCAGGGAGAGCGTGCAAACTTCACTCAGAACAGGACCAGGGGTCAGGATTGAACCTGTTGCTGTGGTACAGTAGCTCGACATGACGCTTCATGGTCCCACTCTTCAACTGCTTCATTTGAGTTGGGACAGTTTCCCGGTATCTGCAGCAGTTCACTTTTCCAGCATAGAACTCTTGATAAGGTTCTCAACCCATAACTTTTATTATCTTCAGGCTAATACTGGAAGGCACCTCCAAAGCTGCTGTATTTCCACGGAAAGTCTGAAATAACAACTTAACTGATGTTTGTAGTGTGATGTAGAGGTGGGATTGTAATCACACTCGTGTTTATTATCACTGGCATATGCCTTGAAATTTGTGGTTTGTGGCAGCAGCACAGTGCAATGCATACAAATATTGCAATAAGTTACAATAAAAATAAAAGATAAATGAATATTCAGGGCAAAAGAGGAACAACAAGGTAGTGTTCATGGACTTTTCAGAAATCTGATGGCAGAGGGAAAGAAGCTATCCCTGAAACAGTGAGTGTGAGTCTTTGGCTTTCTCCTCTTGCTTGTGAGGGTCTTTAATGACGCATGTCGCCCTCTTAAGGAACTGCCTTTCTAAGATTCCAATATTTTATTCAATCTGCTTGCCATTTTGAATCTTTATAACATGTGCAGCTAACAGTTTAAAAACCACTGGTATCGTAATGGTTAGAGTGTCAAAAATGTGATGAACAGTTTTATTAAAGGTGGTTGCTGTAAGTGATGAGTCATGTGACAGGAATTGCTTGCCACATAGCAGGAAGTTGTTTAATCAAGTGTCTAAAAGAAGGAGATCTTTCAGTATCTGAACTTCTCCTTTATGCTAGAGTTGGGAGTGATATTGTGGTGAACTACATATACCTGTCTGGACACGCCCCCTGATGACTACTCCTGTGGCTCCTCCCACAGACCCCTGTATAAAGGCGATTGAAGCCTGAGCCCGGCCTCTCTGTCTCCAGGATGTAGTATGGTGGTCAACCACTGCTTGTTCCTTCTTCCAGTCAATAAAAGGCGATATCTCGCCTTTACGTCTCAGAGAGAGTTATTGATGGTGCATCAATTTTATTGACTGGAAGTTTTAAAACATGGAAATCGTTTTACGTCCGGAAAGATTGGATTTGGACCCCCAAGACCCAGAAGCAGCTCTTGCCTTTGAACTCTGGTTTGCATGCTTCCACTCATACTTGGAGGAGGTTTGTGTGACTGAACCCACTGTTATGCACCGAATTCTCATCTCGAGGGTCACCCCAAAAGTTTATTCACTTATCAGGGACCTGTCGACCTACGAAGGGGCACTGGACGCCCTCAAAAGACAGTACCTGCAGCCGGTGAACACTGTCTACGCAAGACATCGCTTAGCTACCCGACGACAGCGGCCTGGAGAATCGAGCGCCCAATTACTCCGAGCCCAACAGACACTTGTCCGAACTTGTGACTGCAAAACACTCATGGTTGAAAAGCATGTGGAGCTGCTAGTACGAGACGCCTTCGTTACGGGGATCAGGTCAGTATACATGTGCCAGCGGCTCCTGGAAAATGCCGATCTTACCTTACGCTCGGCGATCGAGACGGCCGACACGCTGGAGGCTGCTCTGCACAACGCTGACGCTGTCCAGCGGCGCAATCCCCCGCCGGTTCCGTGGACAGCTTAGACCCTGCCGCTGCCGGTTCCCGCGAGCGAATTCACCAACGCCGCTGCCAGTTGCGATTCCACGAACTCCCCGAACCCGACCACGGCTGTGGCCAGGCGAAAGCCTGAGCTGTGTTACTTCTGCGGACTCGAAAAGCACCCCCGAAAACGCTGCCCGGCCTGAGAAGCAACCTGCTCCAGCTGCGGGAAGAAAGGCCATTTCGCCAAGGTCTGTAAGTCTAATCCACGAGCGGGGTCAGGCAGCGCTGCATGTGAGACATGGGGGCCGCCATCTTGCATGCCCGGATGTGGGCGGCCATCTTTGTCGGCGTCAACATGCCCCACCCCCGACCCACCGGTGTTTACCGGGCACCAAGACGGCTCAACTATGGCCTCTGTAACCCTCGACCAAAGTGCCCCACACCAGCTTGCAAGGTCAATGATGGACATCCTGGTGGAGGGGCACAGGACTAGCTGCCTGTTTGACACAGGCAGCACTGAGAGTTTTATTGACCCGGACATGGTGCAACGCTGCGGACTCGTGACACGGCCGGTAAGCCAGAGGGTCACCTTGGCTTCTGGGTCACATTCCACAGACATCTGGGTGGGTTGTGTAGCGACATAGGTGGTGCAGGGCATAGAATATCGGAACTTTGCGCTACTGGTCATGCCTCAACTGTGCGCACCTGTGCTATTGGGGCTGGACTTCCAGAGCCACCTTGAAAGTGTGACTATGGCATATGACTGGCCCCTCCCACCACTCACTGTCAGGAATCCTCAGTTTGGTGGGACTTCGCCATATACCCCGCTACTGACCACACACACACAACGACCCGCACATCCCACCCAACACCATGCCGACAGCTGCGCTACTGACACCACTTGTAGCTTCTCCACCCTCAAGATCCCTCCCCCACCGCTGTTCGCCAACCTGACCCCCGACTGTAAACTGGTGGCAACTAAAAGCAGGAGGTACAGCGCGGGAGACAGGGCCTTCATTCAGTCAGAGGTGCAGCGGCTGCTCAGGGAGGGGATCATTGAGCCAAGCACAAGCCCTTGGAAGTCCCAGGTGGTTGTTGTTCGGACCGGGCAGAAAAATAGGATGGTCGTGGACTATAGTCAAACCATCAATAGGTTCACGCAGCTTGACGCGTACCCCCTACCCCGCATCACGGATATGGTCAATCAGATAGCTCAGCTCAAGGTGTACTCGACAATAGATCTGAAATCCTCTTATTACCAGCTCCCCATCCGCCCAGAGGACCGCCCCTACACCGCCTTCGAGGCGGGCGGCAGGCTCTATCACTTCCTGCGCGTCCCATTTGGTGTCACAAATGGTGTCTCGGTCTTCCAGAGGGAAATGGACCGGATGGTGGACCAGTGCCAACTGAAGGCCACATTTCCCTATCTGGATAACATCACCATCTGTGGTTGCGACTGGCCGGATCACAACGCCAACCTCCAACGATTTTTCCAAGTGGCCAAAGCCCTGAACCTTACTTATAACAGGGACAAGAGTGTGTTCGGAACCACCCGACTCACTATCCTTGGGTATGTCGTGGAAAACAGGGTCATTGGCCCTGATCCCGATCGTATGCGCCCCCTGTTAGAACTCCCTCTTCCCACCACTCTCAAAGCCCTCAGACGGTGCCTGGGCTTCTTTTCCTATTACGCCCAATGGGTCCCCCATTACGCAGACAAGGCCCGCCCCCTGGTCAAGTCTACCACTTTTCCCGTCTCTGCTGAGGCCTGCGCGGCCTTCAGCTGCATTAAAGGGGACATTGCCAAAGCAACGATGCATGCGGTGGATGAGACCATTCCCTTCCAAGTAGAGAGTGACGCCTCCGATTTCGCGCTTGCCGCTACCCTCAATCAGGAAGGCAGACCAGTAGCATTCTTTTCTCGTACCCTTCAAGGCTCTGAAATTCGGCACTCCGCGGTGGAGAAAGAAGCCCAGGCCATAGTGGAAGCTATTAGGCACTGGAGGCACTATCTCGCCGGCAAAAGGTTCACCTTGCTGACCAACCAGCGCTCGGTTGCGTTCATGTTCAGCAACCAACAGCGGGGCAAAATCAAAAATGATAAAATTTTGCGGTGGAGAATAGAACTCTCCACCTACAATTATGATATCCTGTACTGGCCTGGCAGACTCAATGAACCCCCTAATGCCCTATCCCGGGGAACGTGTGCTAGCGCACAGCTCGACCAGCTATACGCCCTTCATGCACATCTTTGCCATCCGGGGGGTCACCCGATTTTACCATTTTGTGAAAGCCCGGAACCTGCCTTACTCCCTGGAGGACATCAGGACGATGACCAGGGACTGCCAGATCTGCGCTGAGTGCAAACCGCACTTCTACCGTCCTGAAACGGCGCAACTTGTCAAGGCCACCCGCCCTTTTGAGCGACTGAGTGTTGACTTTAAGGGCCCCCTTCCCTCCACCGACAGCAATGTCTATTTTCTCAATATTATCGACGAGTACTCGCAGTTCCCCTTTGCCATTCCCTGCCCCGACACCACTACCACGTCCGTCATAAAAGCCCTGCGCCAGCTCTTCACTCTGTTCGGATATCCCTGCTATATCCACAGTGATAGAGGGTCCTCCTTTATGAGTGACGAGCTGCGCCGGTACCTGCTGGCTAGGGGCATTGCTACTAGTCGGACAACTAGTTATAATCCCCGGGGAAATGGACAGGTGGAGAGGGAGAATGCCACAGTGTGGAAGGCCACACTTTTAGCCCTTAAGTCAAAAGGGTTGCCGGTCTCTCGATGGCAGGAGGTCCTCCCTGAGGCACTCCACTCTATCCGCTCCCTGTTATGTACGTCCACCAATGCCACCCCTCACGAGCGCCTATTCTCTTTTCCCAGGAAGTCTGCCACTGGGACCACCCTACCAGCTTGGCTGACATCCCCAGGGCCAGTGCTGCTCCGGAAACATGTGAGGAGTAATAAATACTCCCCGCTGGTCGAGAGGGTTCACCTTCTACATGCGAACCCCCAGTATGCCTACGTGGTCTTACCTGATGGGCGAGAGGACACGGTCTCCGTCCGCGACCTGGCGCCCGCAGGAGCAGCAGACCACTACCCCGAACACTCCACGGTAACTATGAACCCTGTACCCGAGGTGACACCGCGCACACCAAGTCCTACACAGACTCCTCACGACACTCATATACCTGGCGTCTCGTATGTGTATATACCAGGCGCCTCACACACACATGAGGGATCACTGACGCCTAGTGGGCTGACACCTCCAGTTAGGCCGGAACCAGCACAACCTCCGTCTCCGGTGCAATCACCACCGGCATCTGTGCAATCACAGCCGGTGCTATGTAGATCACAGCAACAGATTTGACCACCTGATAGACTTAACCTGTAAATATACTTGTAAGAAACTTCGCCACATGGGGACTCTTTTTAAAACAAAGGGGGGGGGTGGGGGTGTATGTGGTGAACTACATATACCTGTCTGGACACGCCCCCTGCTGACTGCTCCTGTGGCTCCTCCCACAGACCCCTGTATAAAGGTGATTCAGGTCTGAGCCCGGCCTCTCTGTCTCCAGGATGTAGTATGGTGGTCAATCACTGCTTGTTCCTTCTTCCAGTCAATAAAAGCCGATACCTCGCCTTTACGTCTCAGAGCGAGTTATTGATGGTGCATCAGATATGCTGTACAACAGCACAGGCAATATAAGAGTTGTGTTTTCTCAGATAGTGTAACCTTCTTTCTTGCTATTAATTGTGTGATTTTAAAAATCTCAAATGTAATGATGTATCTAACCATATTGTAATAAACAAATGTATTTCAACAGTAATATAACAGTATCAACAATATCTTAGGGTAATAAAAGAATTAATGTCATGTTCATTCAATCATTCTCCATATCTGTATGTTACTTGTGGGTGGATTGAAGTTTCACTTTGGGGCTTGTGTAGGTAGAGTAGAGCTTTAGAATACCCACACACATCTTTTAACACAGAGAATCACATTTGAAGGAAGACTTCTTCTTTAAAGACCCTGCTGGTTGAAGTTTGTTGCTTGGTTCTTGAAAGTATCCACAGGTTTTCCTTTGTGTTGTGAATCTTTTGTTACCAAGTGTTACCTCAACTCGTCTGCCTTTTCATTTGCCAACATGTGGCCACAAAGCTCACTTGCTGGACACTTTCCCGAATAATGGATGGCTTTTAGAGACACTAAATTCAAGAACCTTTCACATACATTATCCTTCATTTTCACTAAAAGCAGCCTCGAGGGCTGGAGGAGTAATAATGATATTTAAACAGATTCAAGTATTTATCCTTGGTGGATTGACTTCAATGTCAAAATCAAAGTCAATTTATTATTAAAGTAGATTTATTTTCTTGCAGACCTTTACAAGAAAATAAAGAAATATAACACAATTTATGAAAAGCCACACATAAACTGTAAGCAGGGCTTTGGGTCTACTCCAGGTTGCTCTGGGGTTTGGATCTGAGGTTTGGAATATTGTTGTTCACTTCAATAGTTTGCATGATTTGCATTTTTTTCCCTTTCTCTTGTTTATCACGTGTTCTTTCTGGTTTCTTGTTTTGTGGCTACCTGTAAGCAAACAAATTTCAGGGTTGTATAGTTAAGATATTCTTTGATAATAAATGTACTTTAAATCTTTGAATCTTAAACAGTGACTGAAAAACAACCAATATGCAAAAGAAGATAAATTATGCAAATAAAATGATAATAATTATCATCATATAAATAAATAACACTGAGAATTTGCAAGTGAGCTTGTAAGTTGTGGAATCAGTTCAGAGTTGTGCTGACTGAAGTTAGCCACAGTGAGTCAGGAGCCTGAAGGTTGAAGGGGAATTACTGTTCCTGAACCTGGTGGTGTGGGACATGTACCTCTGCCCCACAGTAGTAGCAGAAAGAGACCATTTCTCCTCAGTCAGTCAGAGAAAGCATAATACACTCCATTGGAGACTACCGCTTTAGTTCCTGCAGCCCCATGCTAGAGGGATATTAGAAGAAGGTTTTTCACTCAGAGAGTGGTTGGTGCGTGGAATGCACTGCCTGAGTCAGTGGTGGAGGCAGATACACTAGTGAAGTTTAAGAGACTACTAGACAGGTATATGGAGGAATTTAAGGTGGAGGTTATATGAGAGGCAGGGTTTGAGGGTCGGCACAACATTGTGGGCTGAAGGGCCTGTAATGTGCTGTACTATTCTATGTTCTATATACTGTATATGTGAAATTAGTTGAATACTGAAGGGGAATATATATTCTTTACAGCACTGAACACAACACAGCACAGTACAGTTCAAAAGTTAATTTAATATTTAGATTAATCTACTATTCTAACAATAAAGGAAAGCAACATGTGGTTGAAAGCCTGGGGTTCTGAAGAAACAGTGGTGAGAACTACTTTGACACATCATAAATAAAGTGGCTGAATTTTTTTCAAGACTGTTGCTGTGGCATGGGACAGCCTGGGTCAGAATGGAATGAAATCAAGGGAGCAGCCTTTAACTAACGGTATGGAAGATATCTTCCCATCTAGATTTTGTGAATAGCTTTTATGTTACTGAGATACAGCATGGCATAGGCCCTTCCAGTCCTTCGAGCTGTCCTGCCCAGCAAAAGCCAATTTAACCCTAGTCTGATCATGGGACAATTTACGATGCTTAATTCACCTACCAACAAGTAAATCTTTGGACTGTGGGAGAAAACCAGAACACCCGGAGGGAACCCACGTGCTCATGGGGAGAACGTACAAATTCCTTACAGGCAATGGCGGGAATTGAACCTGAGTCGTTGGCACTGTAAAGCATTGTACTAACCACTACGCTACAATGCTGCCCATCTACCAGAGTGGTTAGCTTCTTTGCAGTGGCATAAAAGGGTGCAGCAGGAAATTATGCTCTTCGGCACATTGAATCTATGCGTCAATCACCCATTTTCCATCTTATCCTACTTTAGCCCATTTTATTATTCCTCTTCCCAGCCACAGATTCTAACACTCAGGCAAGTTCCAGTCCACACCATAAGATATTGGAGAGGAATTAGGCCTATCTGGCTCATCGAGTCTGCTCCATCATTTCTTCATGGCTAATCCATTTCCCCACTCAGCCCCAAACGCCTGCCTTCTCCCCGTATCGCTTACTACCTGAGCAATCAAGAATCTATCAACTTTTGTCTTAAATATACTCAACAAATTGGTCTCCACAGATTCCTATGGCAACGAATTCCACAGATTCACTCTTGCTAAAGAAATTCCTCCTCATCTCCATTCAAAGGATGCCACTCAATCTGATAGGTTTCAATGAGGTCACCCCTCATTCTTCTGAATTCCAGTGAGTAGAGGCCCAGAGGCTTCAAATGATCCTCATATGACAAGTTTTACAAGTCTTTTGTGAACCTCCTTTGAGCCTTCTTCAACATCAACACATCCTTTCTTAGATTAGAGGCCCGAAACTGATTGCAATACTTCCGGTGAAGCCTCATGACTGCTTTATAAAGTCTCAACATTACATTTTTTAATGTTCTAATCCTCTTGAAATAAATGCTAACATTGCATCTGCCTTCCTCACCACTGACTCAACCTGCAAATTAACTTTTAGGGAATCCTGCACAAGGTCTCCCATGTACCTTTGCACCTCAGATTTTTGAATTTTCTCTCCATTCAGAAGATAGTCTGCACTTTTATTTCTTCTACCAAATTTCATGACCCTACACTTCCTGACATGATATTCCATCTTCCACTTCTCTGTACAATCTCCTAATCTGTCTAAGTCCTTCTGTAGCCTCTCTACTTCTGCAAAACTACCTGCCTCTCCACCTATCTTTGTAGCATCCACAAACTTCGCACAAAGCCAATAATTCCATCATCCAAATCATTGATATAAGAAGAAATGGTCACATCACTAATCTCCATGGAGCTCCACAAATCACCAGAAGTCAATCAGAAAAGAGTCTGTTTATTCCCACTCTTTGCCTCCTGACAATCAGTCAATGTGCTATCCATGATAGAAAATGGAACATAGAAATCTACAGCACATTCCAGGTCCTTTAGCCCACAATGTTTTGCCAACCATGTAACCTAGTATTTTTCCTGTAATACCATGTGATCCTAACTTGCTAAGCAGCCTCATGTGTGACATCTTGTCAAAGGCCTTCTGAAGGTCCAAGTACACAACATCAATTGATTCTCTTTTGTCTACCCTGCTTATTGTTTCTTCAAAGCTTATTATTCCAACAGATCTGTCAGGCAAGATTTTCCCTTGAGAAAACAATGCTGACTACAGCCTATTTTATCATGTGCCTCCAAGTACTACAAAGCCACATTCTTAACAATTGACTCCAACATCTTCCCAACCACTGAAGTCAGACTAACTGACCTATAGTTTCCTTTCTTCTGCCTCTTTCAAGTCTTGAAGAGTGGACTGACATTTGCAATTTTCCATTCCAGTGGAATCATGCCAGAATCAATTGATTCTTGAAAGATCTTTATGTGCCTCCATGATCTCTTCAGCCACCTCTTTCAGAACCCTGGGGTGTACACCATCTAGGTTGCCACAAGTGATTGTGCAGGCCAAGTCATTGGGTGTACTTAATGCAGAGATAGATAGGTTCTTGATTAACCAGGGCATCAAAGGGTATGGGGTGAAAGCAGGGGAGTGGGGATGACTGGAAGAATTGGATCAGCCCATGATTGAATGACAGAACAGACTGAATGGGCCAAATGGCCTACTTCTGCTCCTATATCTCATGGTTTTATGGTCTTATGAACTTATCTACCTTTGGACCTTTCCCTCTAAGGGTTCTTTTACCTTAAGCTCTCTAAACTATTCTGGTTCATTGTACAACACCCAATCCAGAATACCTGATTCCTTAGTGGGCTCAACCACAAGCTGCTTTAAAAAAAGCCATCTCATAGGTGTTTGAGATAATTCCCCCTTTGGGATCCCATTCCAACTTAATTTTCCCAATTTACCTCCATATTGAAACCCCCATGGCTATCATAACATTGCCCTTTTCGCATGCATTTTCTACTTCCTGTTGTAATTTATGGACAAATACTTTACCATTGTCGGGGTTCTGTGTATAGTTCCCATCAGGGTGTTTCTACCCTTGCAGTTCCTTAGCTGTACCACAATGATTCAGCATCTTCCGATCCACTGTCACCACTTTCTAATGACGGTCATAGTGGGATATAGTATCAAAACAGACATTCTTCCTACCAAGTCCATGCCAAACTACAATTACTTATTTACACTAACGCCAGTTTATTTTTCCCTCATTCCCATCAACTGCTGCCAGGTTCTACCACTCATGGGATGGGGAAGGAAACAGAACACCTGAGAGCAACCCGTGTACTCACAGAGAGAAGATGCAAACTCTTAACAGGACCATGATCAGGTCTCTGACACTATGAAGTAGTGACTCTACCAGCTCTGAGAGACATCAAACTGACGCAGGATTGGGCATGTTCCTAATCCCCAATACTGGAGTAATGCCCTTTTATTCATAAGTTATTTCAAAAAAAAATTCCAGTTTGTAATGGACTCCGTCCTACAGTATGTCACTGCTCTCTCAGCAAGGTGAAGAGTAGCTCTTTACTTTTCCTGGTCTTCAGCCACTGAATCCACATATGATCTCTTTATGGTCTACCATGTGGACTTGCTGAAGGTGTACTTTCCCACTTTATGATTCACTTTGGGTTGCATTTCATGGTTTAAGAATCACCACTTTGAAGCACCATCTTGCCCTCAGATACATTCTTCCTTTATACTATGTATACTTGTAGGGGATCTTACCATCTATTTCTGTTTTTTTTTACATTTTTTTGCCAGCTTACTCTTGTGAATCATTTCTCCCTTTTTTATTGTTATTTTCTGAAACTTACCCTTTTTTATTCTCATCAATTTGCCCTTTCCTTCAATCTGAAGTCATTGTTAACTACCTTAGTTAGCCACAAATGGATGATCCTTTGTGTAAAGTCCTTATTTCTCAGTAAAATATATAGTTGTTGAGAATTATGATGTATTTTCTTAAATGTTTAAAGTTGCCTATCTACAATCTCACCTTTTAATAAGTTTTGACAATTCACATGAACTAAGAGAGGGAAAAACTAGATTATAAGAAATTCCAAACATATATAAAGAGGAAGCAAAAATAACAGTTGAAAATGAAACAGGGGAATAAGAAAATGGAAGAGACACAGGGGACACAAGAAAACAAAGGACTTGAAACAATTACTATCAGTAGAAATGAGTCAATGGATTGACAAAACCTGTTGACTTAATGGTTTGGATTCTGTGAAAGTAAGGAGGTAACTGTCTAGTTAATAGATATGTTAGTTATAATATTCCAAGACCCTCAAGATTTTGAAATGGTTCCACCAAACGTAATTCTCTTCCTCAAGAAAGGAGGAGGATGACATCAGAGGTCATATCAAAGTTAACCTGACATCAGTTGCTATGGAAATGCTAAAATCCATCAATAAGGAATTGATGTAAGAGTACTTTGAAAGGAACAATGTGATTCACTACAGTCAACATGAAGGGGGAAACAGGTTTATCAATTGTACTGGAGGTCCGTGGGATTGTAATGTGCAGATGAATAAAAGGGAGCCAGTGGGTGTAGCTACTTGGATCTTCAAAGACAGTCTATAAATTGTCAAGTAAAAGGTTTTTACGTAACTAAAACTGAAATGATGAAAGAATTCAGCCAGTTGGTCAGCATCTATGGAAAGAGATACCAGTCAATATTTTGGGTTGGGTCCCTTTAGAATTTGGGGAAGAGGAGGAGTCACATCAGAAGAAGAGTGAAAGGTTGTCTGGTTAATCCAAAATGGTGACAGGTCTCTCTTCCCGCAGGTGTGGCTCATCAGCGTTGAGTTCTTCCAGCATTTTCTGTTCTTGTTTCAGCTTCCAGCATGGCAAGGCAAGGGTTAACATAATGTTTGGGAAAGAATAAATTGCAGATAAAGTACAGATAGCTCAACAAGAAAGTTCTTTCAAGTGCATAGCTTACCTTTGCATAGCAGGTTACACTGACTGGAGGTGAGACAAGAATATAGCAAAAAGGTATGAAACATGCACACACCAGCTAAGAGACAATTGCTTTACTAACTTCAATGTATCATCAGATGTTAGCTTGTAGTTTTTATTGTCTTTTCTATACCTCTATTGTGAATGCTGACTGATCTTGAAAATAAGGACCTCACGCATACACAGTTGCCAAATGCCCAATATTCATACCTGCGATTCAACTCTTGTGTAAAAATAACATGATTCAGTTCTGACTTTAAAACGGTGTGGGTGACAGGGTCACGCTGTTCTCCTTGTGCACAAGTGAAATAAAGTGTGGTTGTGGAGTGAGTGTATGTGCTCAGAGTTGAGTTAATCAGCAATAACACCAGCATCTGCAGCTTATTTTCCATTGGTTCATCTGAGTTTTATTGAAACGGTGTGATGCAATTAAAGGTTAATGTTCAGAACAACAACCCAAGTATGAACATGGGGAAGAGCAGGGAAATGATTGTGGACTTTAGGCAGACCCTCCCTGGTCATACATAGCTCCTCTGTAGAGAGAGTTAAGTACACCAAGTTCTTGAGTTCACATCACATCACCGACAACCCCACCTGCTCCCTTAATATCACCTCCCTGAATAAGAAGGAACAGCAGTGCCTCCACTTCCTGCGGAGATAGAGGCAAGTGAGGCTATCCCCACTCTCCCACCCACCATCTTCTGAACTTTACAGGAACACCACTGAGAGCTTCCTGACAAGCTTCAAGCTTCATCTCCATCTGGTCTGGGAGCATCTGCGCATACACAAATGCTACATACACAGGGTCCTTAGTATTATCAAACATCCCACCCATTCATCCAGCATCTTCTTTGACATTATATCATCAGGGAGGAGACTCCAATTGCATAAAAACAAGAATGCTCAGGATGGGAACTAACTTCTTCCCTCAGTCTATTAGGCTTCTGAACAACCTGCCACATCAATTCGAAGTGCCACTGGATAATTTCCACTGTGGCTTACAATATTTAACTTAAGCACTTTACAGTTTTATAACTATGTTTAGTTCATTTGTAGAAATAATTCTTACTTTCCTAAGTTATTGCGTGTTATGTGTACTACTGTGTTTTACATCCTGTTCCAGGAAAACGTCTTGTTTGACAGTATACATGCATATAGTTAAATGACAATAAACTGGATTTAACTTGACTTGACAGTTGTCTATCTGTCTTCATAGAACAAAAACATATTGATGTATCAAGCAGTTTAAGCTGGTTTATGCCAAGGAATTGAATATAAAGTCACATAATCGTACAGCAGAGAAACACACCGTTCAATACACCAAGTCCATGCTGCTTCTTTGTTTATCCACACACCGTATTTGCCTGCATTTGGACCATATCCTTTGATGCCTTGCCTCCTCAAGTCCCTGTCTAAATGTCTTTTAAATATAGTGTTTGAATTTGATTGCTCCATCTCCTCTGGCAGTGTTTTCCCGATATCAACCAGTGTATGAAAACTACTCATCCTCAGATCTCTTAAAATCTCCTTCCTGTCACCTTAAACCTGTGTGCTTTTGTTTTTGACACCTTCACCATAGGTAAACAACTCTGACTAACTACTGCCCACTCTGTCTCTGACTCTCTCCCCTGTGGATGCTTCTCACACTCTTATACGCTTCAGTCTTGTCACCCCTCACTTCCTCCACTCTAGAGAGAATAAAACACAAGGCTAGGTACCGATGACCATGGAGCTACAGAAAATAAAACCTACCGAGTTTGCTCAGCCCCTTCAGAGTTGGAAACCTGCTGTTGTTATGCATCCTGACCTTTATTTGACTGCAGACCTAGAGCAATGCATTTGATTCTGAACCACCACTCAGCGGGACAATAAATATGGCATTAAGAAACAGCAAAGGTATGAAACCAGATGGCCAGCTCATCAGTGACCTTGGCACCAAACTCAGACAGGCAGGTTGGATTCCAGGACAATTAACTTCACAAAGAGATTCACTCACATTTCTTCCAATCTAGTGCACAGCATTTGGTGTTCACAATGTGGCCTCCTCTGCACCTGAGGAATTGAAGGCAGACTGGGTGTTTGCAATACAGAGCACCTGCCCCTTCATATGTTCAGTCAACAAGGGTGATTCTCGGTTTCCAGTTGTCTGCCAATACACTTCGTCATCCTACTTGATGATTTTTGTATCTGGAAATTGATCTATCTCCTTCTTAAAGTATTTAGTGACTTGGCTTTCACCACCTTCTTTGGGGGAGAACTCTATAGGTTGATCATTTTGTAATAAAAGAAATTTCTTCTTGTCCTATCGTAACTTTTACCCCATCACCTGAATCTGTGACCCTTGAGTTAAGGTCTGTCAGAATAGTGCACATTTCAATGAGAGATCATTCTTCCAAACTCTAGTGAATACAGGATTAGTTGACTCAATTTCTTCACATATAACAGTCCTATCATCCCAGGACTCAGTCAGTAGGACCTTCGCTGCACTCCCAAAATAGAGAATAAATCCTTTCATGGGTAAGAAGAGCAAAACTGCACACACTGTAGTATCTAAATAACTGTAGTCAGACATCCATGCCGTATTCAACACCTCTAGCACTGACGGGCAATGTACCATTTGCCTTTTTAATTGTTTGCGGAACGTGTATAAATAGAAGCAGGAAATGCTAGAAATGATTAAGCATGTCTGTGGAAATACAAACAGAATTATGATTTCAAATTGTTAAAATTTTCTACTTTTATTTCAGATTTCCATTATTGACAGTTTTTTTGCATAATTTTCATTTGTGTCACCTGTACATTTATTTTCAGTGACTGGTGTACAGAGCCTTTTATATATCAACATATCAACCTATCACCATACAAGTAATATCTTTTCTGTCTTTTTTTCCTACCACAGTGAATGACTTCACATTTATAAATGTTAAACTACATCTGTTCTCTATTTCCCCTCTTGTTCAGCTTGTCAAAATCACCTTGAAGTCTCTTTGCAACATCTTCATGTCTTACAATCTCACCCAGTTTTGTGTTATCAGCAAATTTAGAAATATGGCCATTAGTCCCTATTCCAAATCATTGATTATATTGTGACTAGCTGGGCCTCAAGCAGTTTCTCACTAGTCACTGCCTATCACCCCAAAAAAGACCCTTTTATTTCTACTATGTGTCAATCAGATTCCATTTCATGCTAATGTATATTTTGTTCTTATACATACATACAGGGGATGTAGATTTTGCAGGGTGAGCCAGCACTTAGAAGTCCATCCCTAGCTATGTTGTCCTAGAGATATGGATGCACCAACAATGCAATTAGGGAGGGAGATCCAGGGTTTTTACTCAATGATGGCAAAGGGACAGCAATACATTTCACGTCAGGATAACGAGTGACTTGGCCTTTTTTTGCTGTTGTTGTTTCAGGTACCTAGACTGATCCTGGATGATCCATCCAGTTTGATTTCCTTGTGGCTTTCTACCCTAGCAGTTTATTACAATTGAATGGCTATTTCAGAGTCAAGCATATTACTGAGGGATTGAAGTCACATGTAGGCCAGACCAGGTAAGAAAGCTTTTCTCTCCTACTGGACATTAACAAATCAGGTCGGTCTTTTCAACGATTGATTGGTTTTCATAGTATCTAGACTGGGTATAGTAACTAGACCTGCTTCCAGCAGTTTGTTTTGTTACTTCAGTTTCCATCATTTGCAGTACCTCGTGTCTCTTTAAGAGATCATCTCTTAAACTAATCTGCTGGAGTTTAGGTTATCTGATAAATGATACAACTATAACAGAGACATTTTTAACCAATGTGACTCAAATAGCAAGGATTTAAAAAGACTAAAATGGGCAAAGAGCTTGCCCATTTCTGGATCACAATCTACTGTCTGCAGGACAAGGTCTTTTTGAGTGAAGATTTGAACTTTACCTTTTACTTTGGGAAAAATATTTTCTATAATTTTATCAGAGTTTACCTGTCAATTATATGCCTGTCACTATATTCTTGTCAATATGGCTCGCGGTTTAATGTCCATCAGTATGCTTTCATTATGTACCTGTCAGAGTGCTCGTGAATTGTATGCCTATCAGCTATATACCTACAAGTAGGTCCGTCAGTTGTCGGCATGTCTCTTTTATGCCTGTCAGTGTGTCTGTTAGTTACATTCCTGTCAGATGTACAGTATGTCAGCCAGTTCTCTGGAGGTTATGAACCGTTTGCTTTTGTGGAAACATTGATACATTGATGAGAGTCATAGAGAAATAGAGCACAGAAGCAGGTCCTTTGGCCCATCTGGTCCATGCTGAAACCACTTAAAGTACCTATTCCCATTGACCTGCACCAGGATAATAGCCCTCCATACCCCTACTATCCATATACCTATCCAAACCTCAAACATTGAAATGAGCTTGCATGCATGACTTGTGCAGGCGGTCCATTCCACATTCTCACAACCCTCCGAGTGAAGAAATTTCCCCTCATGTTCCTCTTAAATGTTTCACCTTTCACCATTAAGCCACGACCTCTGATTGTAATCCCACCCAACCTCCTTGGCAAAAAGCCTGCTTGCATTTACCCTATCTATACCCCTCATAATTTTGTATACCTCTATCAAATCTCCCCTCAGTCTTCCACATTCTAAGGAATACAGAACTATCCTATTCAATCTTTCCTTATAACTCAGGTCCTCCAAACCCAGCAACATCCTTGTAAATTTTCTCTGCACTCTTTCAACATTGTTTCCATCTTCCTGTAGATAGGTGACCATAATCTGTTTCATGGCCTTCACAGCCTGAGAGAGCTCAATTTTCAACCCGGAAAAGCATGAATTAAAAGACAGAATATATAATTAAAAGTCAGATATTAGGGTGGTCACTTGGGGATGACCTTTAGTTTAAGAATAGGAAGTGAACTAATGGTTTACACTAGATGGTGAAAGAGCTATTATCTGATCCTTCATATTGACCCAATGATTGGATTAAGATTAAGCAGCTATTTAGGAGACGAAAAGTCAGCATTCATCATTTCTTCTTCGTGCCAGTTAGACAGCTACAAGGTGCAGTTCTGCTTTCACTGTTACAAATCGCCTGTTAATTATGGTTGATGTATGATCAACAAAAATGACAACACAGGTAGTTAGCACAGTGACGAAGGCATATGGTGTGCTTAATTGTCTGGTGCATAAGATATAACAGTTCAATATGGGGGTTAGTCTCCGTCTGGAGTACTGTGTGCAGTCCTTGTCACCATACTCTAGGACGGATGTGATTTACATGGGAGAGGCTGCAGAGGAGGTTGACCAGGATGTTGCCTGGACTAGAAGAACTGGGAAGAGATTCTGTAGGCTGTAGATTTTTTTACCGTGGAGTGAAGGGTGCTTCGGAATGACCTGACACAAAGCTGTATAAAATTATAAGAGGTGCAGGCAGCGTAGAGTGTCAAAATCATCTTCACGTGGTGGTGGCATTAAAAACAAGAGGGCATTGGTTTAAGGTGAGAAGAAGAGGATTTTAAAAGGCTCTGAGGGGCAATTATTTTTAACCCAGTGAGTGGCTGACCTTTTGAATTTGCTGCCAGTGGGGAGGGTAGAGTCAGATACAATATCTACATTTAAGAGATATTTAGACAGAATCTGAAATGGGTGAGGCATGGAAAGGTACAGTGCTAATGTGGGATGATGAGGTTAGTATAAACCACAGATACCCACCCTTTTTTTATGCCATGGACCAACACCATCAAGCAGGGGGTCCGAGGACTCCAGGCTGGGAACCCCTGGTATAGATAGACACAAAATAGTTGTCATAGGAAGTGATGAATCAAAGAGCCTGCTTATGTGCTCTATAACTTTATGACTCTACAACTCTGACATTAGTGGATGGGACTGGCCCCATGGATAATACACAAAGAGACTGTACAGATAATGAATGGTGAATGGAAGGAATGTATGCCCAGATAATGGACAAGAACACCTCCCTGAATAATAGATGGGAATATGTCCATGATTAACACAAAGCAAGGGAAGTGGAAAATAGTCCAAAACCCACCCCACAGTGACAGCTCACGACCTGTGAGCATGGAGATACCTTGACTTTCACCCTCATGAGGATTGTACACCAGGACCATCCCTATGGACCCCAGAGACCATAAACCTGGAACAAGAGCACCTCTAGCCCCAGGTCCTGACTTTATCAGCTTTTACATTGACCGGGAGACATCCGCATTGCCCAATCTCTCAGCCAAGCTTGTCCAGTGCAGCTCTGCTTGGTGGCCAACAACACCCTTCAGGAACACACTTGATTACCCAAGCTTTAGGGAGTGGCCACGAGGGTCCATTATACTCTGTCCCAAATGCCCACTGGACTGGTTTGCATCCTGATAAAGCCAGCCTTTCCGGAGTGCAACACAGAATTCGCACGCTGCCTGGTTTGAGACTGCAGCTGGACAGATCCCACAGTGCTCTTTCACAGCAGTCACTGATGAATCAGATTTATTATTCAAGCTGATAGTTTCAATCCCTTTGATAAGCAGATGCTAACTCAGCTTATCATCTGCTGAGTTAATAAGCATTATTATTATTGTAAGTATAATTATTATATATAATTATATATAATATATATTATATATAACATAATATATTATATATTATTAGCATATATACGCTAATATATATGCATATAGAGATGCATAGAGATCTTGAGGTGGGGTTGGTGGGTGGCAGATACTTCCTAGGGGTCTTCATGTGGGCATCCCCCTTCTTAGATGTTTCATCCATTTGAGCCAACTACATCTCCAGAGGGCTCAACAGTGCGACCCGGCGTCCCAGGTGCACCCCCCTTCTTGTTTGGCCACCCATGGGTCCAGCTTTTGTCACTCCTCTCCAACCATAACCAGTGGCTGCTTTGCTCGGCTGCCTCCCAGAGTTCTTTAATAGCTTGCTGTTGGCCCTGGCCTCGGACTCCCATTCCCTTCAGTGATCTCACCACGGAAGGAGCCTCAAATCCTCTGCAGCCAACCTTGACTGGGAAAATCTGCACCTTCCATCCACACCAGCTCAGCATATCTTACATGTTTCTGCTCATACACTTCATAGACTGCCTCTTCCCAGGGCACTGTGAGCTCTGAGATTACTACAGCCTTCAGACTGCTGGACCACAAGACCAAGTCTGGTCTGAGGGTTGTAGTGGCTATCTCTGGGGGAGATATTAGCCTTTTGTCAAGGTCGACAGCCATGTTCCAGTCATGAGCAGGCTCCAGTATGCCTGACACCAACCGTGTCACTGAGGCTGGCATTGTCTGTCCTTGCCGGACAAAGGGGAAGGTGGTTCTTCCAGTCGTATGGGGCTTAGAGTTGTAATTCAGCCTTTGCCTCTCCACAATGGATGCCAAACCTCTGAGGACCTGGTTGTGTCTCCATGTGTACTTTCCTTGAGTGAGGCTTACTTTGCAAGATGAGAGGATGTGCTTGAGGTTTGCTGTTCTTCCATCGAGTGGACAAGCTGGGTCTTCACCAAGCCACTGGTTCGGATTTTTGGCAGTTGGGAGGGCATCATAAACAGCTAATATTTCTTCTTTCCTTTCCACATTAGCCTTTGCAGCTGAAATTCTTTTCCCAGTGTTTTCCCACCTTCTCCACTGTCCCTGTTTTGCCTGAGACACTGCTCCTGCACACCTCATCCGCTCCTCCTGCACACCTCATCTGCTCCTTCTGTCGCTGTACTTCCTCTACCAGCATAGCTCACCTTGGCTTTTGTGTTGTTGCCTTTTGCCAAATGGGCCTATTTGAGCCTGTTCCAAGGTCCCCTCTCCCAGACTGCACCTGGCCCACCATGTCTGCAAACATGAGTGCTGCTTTTGCCTGTTTTACTGACTCTGCTGGACACTGCTTTCTCCCTGCTAAGGTCCTGGCTGCAGTATCCTGGACAACACTGTACGACATTCCCTGAGAGACATCTGAAGCCTCACCTTGGCACACTTGAGCTCTTCAGTCAGTCCTGTGACAGGCAACTCCAGACTGCCTTTCCCATACAGCTAGATGTTACTTAGTGATCTAGATAGGCCCTTCCACTTCTTAATGAAGGAACTAACTTGTCCTCTCCAGCATTTCAACGTGAGTGAAGCGGTCTTCATACAGAGTCAGTGGCCACAACACCCAAGGGAGCAATCCAAACTGAAGGCACCAGGGCTCAAGATTTCCTGGCAGCAAGGTCTTATCAATGGGTTTAAGCCCCCTAATGATTACTTGCATTGCCATGGTACAGGCCAGCGGAGAGATGGTGCAACCTGCCATTATGCCCATCTCCACGGGCCGCCAGCCTGTGTTCTACTCTGCGGTTATCAATGAAGACTGGAGATCTCGAAAGTAGGCTTTGACTAGGGCTGTAACACATCCTGGTACATGGAAAATATCAAATGAAGACCACAGGAGGTTATGTAAGACTGACCCAAAGGCATTGGCTGGGTCCAAGAACAAGACTTGGAGGTCTCTGCTTTCCCTTTTAGCAGTTTGTATTTGATGCCAAATTATACATGTGTGTTCCAAGCAGCCAGAGAGCCTGGCAACCCTGCCTTCTCCACATGTGTGTCGATGAAATCTTACCTGCTTTTCTCCAGGTACTGTAAGTTCCAGCTTATACAGAGGGTGCCAACTTTGGAAAAACGAATACACAGAAGACAGGTCGTATTTATTCAACCAACACACACAAAATGCTGGTGGAACACAGCAGACCAGGCAGCATCTATAAGGAGAAGCACTGTCGACGTTTCGGGCTGAGACCCATCATCAGGACTCATCAGGTTTCGGCCCAAAACGTCGACGGTGCTTCTCCTTATAGATGCTGCCTGGCCTGCTGTGTTCCACCAGCATTTTGTGTGTGTTGTTTGAATTTCCAGCATCTGCAGATTTCCTCGTGTTAAGTCGTATTTATTGGCTGTTTTTGAGTCAAAGTTGTTCCACTGTCGATGCATGAATTCTTTGAATGGTTTGTTTAAACTCACATCTTGTGGCTGGAGCACGGACGTCAAACCTCCGGGGATGACTGCAGTATCCATATTTTCAGTTTTCAGTGCTGCTTTTGTCTCACCTGACAAGTGCGCTTTGAACATGTCCCAGACAAGTAGCGACTTTTCTTTCCTGACAACTTCAGGACATCGACGCCACACCTCTTTAATCCACTTCAAGCAACCCGCTTGGTCCATCCAGCAGCGTTCTTGAACGTAAACAACAACACCACGCGGGAATTTTCTCAGCAATCTTTGTTTTTTGTCTCAACACAAGATTACGTCTATTCATAAATCAGGTGCATCAACTTCGCATAGCTTTGAAATTTTCGCTGAACTCAGTGTTTTTTGTCCCACTTCAACACTTGAATTTGAATTATTTCTCTGGTAACAATGTATCTGGACGATCGCTGGTGATTTACCCACTCTAAAACTTTTCTTCCGAGTTCTGGCCACTGGCATGTTTTCCTGTGGTTTGCACATTTCGTCTTTGGCATTTCCCTCTGATGCACCATCTGAGATGTGAGGCGAGATATCGGCTTTTATTGACTGGAAGAAAGAACAAGCAGCAATTGACCACCATGCTACATCCTGGAGACTGAGAGGCAGGGCTCAGGCCCCTATCGTCTTTATACTGGGGTCTGTGGGAGGAGCCACAGAAGCAGTCAGCGGGGGGGGGGGGGGGGGGCGTGTCCAGACAGGTATATGTAGTTCACCACACCCTCAGCGTGTCCTCTGCCTTTCTCCACTCCCTCACTTGTTTCTTGTTTACACTAAACTTCTTAGCAGCTGCAGAATTATTCATTCCTTTAGCAAAATCAACAACCTTCAGCTTGAAGCCAGCATCCTATCGCATTTGTTTCAATCTTTTGTACATGGTGGTCGCAAACTCAATACTGAGTACACGTACTGATCCCGCCACCCCGTGTTAAGTTTTAATGAGATTACGATGGGCGCTAAATGGTTTCACGGGGGTTACATTTCAGAGGATTCTTTTCCATTGGAAACCTAATCCAAAACTTCCCTCTCTGATTTATTTATTAAGAATTCGCTTATAACGTTCTACAATGTGTAGGCCTGTTTTCTTAGCAGGTACTGGTTCACAAAATTTCCAGGTTCCGGAGCCAGCAAAGCTGAGTAACTGCATGTGAGATCTTGTGATCTTTTCTGGTTAAATCAAAAACCTCTACAAAAGGGGTCGTCTTATACAAAGGTTACATGAAAAAAATCACTTTTTTAACCTTGAAAATGGGGGGGGTCATCTTATACTCTGGAATATATGGTAAGCAGACAATTTTTGTGCTTTGACGCTGAAAAATACTTTCCTTTCAACATTTAGTAGATTTATTTGACAAAATTGTCCAATTTCCAAGGGATCTTTTTCCTTAGGAATTATAAACATATGACAATTACAGCACGGAAACAGGCCAACTCGGCCCTTCTAGTCCGTGCCGAACGCTTACTCTCACCTAGTCCCACCTACCTGCACTCAGCCCATAAAAATTCCTCCTGACCACCGCCAAGCTCTAGGAATAAGTTTACTCTTCCAGACCACCTTCATCTGTTTGCAAAAGGAGTTCCAGACCCTTGGTACATTTTTGTAGAGTTTGTACAGAACTCCATTTGGCCCTGGGGCTGAAGCAGCCCTCGCCTGCTTTACTACTTTCATTATCTCACTATATCTGGTGGGACTGATGTCAGATTGCTGATGTGAAGGGTGGATGGGCGGCATATCTGAAGCCATTGAGATGTGCTCAGCCCTCTGGCTGTCTGAGTATGTCAGCTTCAGATGATCTTCCAACTCTTCCTTTGACATTTTAGCAGTTCCATTCTTCTGCTTTGTGAAAATGCTTTTCACGAACTTGGAGAGGTCCTTACAGAATCATGTCCCAGTGTGTTCTTTCTTCGAAGCCTGAGGTTTTCTGCTCTTCTTAGAGTCGACAGTCGCGCCTTTAGTTCTGCCTGCAGGGTGCTGATTCCTTCTCTTCCCTCCATGGTTAATTTTCTCCACTGTTCCTTCAGTTGCCATCTCTCCTTAATGAGGCTCTCTATCTCCTTTTGTCTCCTTGATTTGGGCAGTGCTGGCAGCCTTGTCTTAATTATTTCCCCCACTCCAAATCTTTCTGCTCCTTAGTTGTATATGAGGTTGTCTGTCCTCTCAATTCTCTTCTCCACTGGGCCCTTTAGGCTACTGAGGAGTCTGCATAGATCTTCATCGACCATTGCCCACTCTAGCCTGATTGGAGAAAGTTGAAGCCATTCTTCCATACTCCCAATGTCCCCCATGCCCAAATATGCCCATGCCAATTAGGTTAGCAGTGGGCTTCTGTGTTTGGGGACAGCATAGCTTTCATCCCTCTTATGGTTACATCTTAACTGCATTCAGGTAATCATCAGACATAACTTAAAACCAGATTCACTTGAATAAATTTCAAGTCATTCTGAGCACAAACAAGAGACAATCTGCAGATTCTGGGAGATCCCGCATTTTCTGGCGGATGGAGCATAGATATTCTGTGAAGAGGTCTCCCAATCTGCATCGGGTCTCACCGATATACAGGAGGCCGCACCAGGAGCACCAGATACAATAAATGACCCAACAGACTCACAGGTGAAATGTCGCCTCACCTGTAAGTACTGTTTGTGGCACTGAATGGTAGTGTGGGAGGAGGTGTAGGGGCAGATTAGTAGTAAAAGTATATTTAGAAGAAGAAGTAGTTTTGTGAACTATTTGCAGGACATTGCTGTTAATTGCATTGGTTGCTGATGCCATTTTGCTTTGTAAATATTAGACTTTACTTCATAACATGAAGCAGATATAAAATATTGTTTTATTTCAGCAGCCCTTTGATATATAGCTCGAGTTGCCCGTTATTTTATATCATTCCTCAGTCCACCGATCTCCTTAGAATCTTTTCTTGTCATTCCTTATACTGGCCATGTTCCATCTCCATTCACAGTCTTTATGCAGGGTTTTGACTCAAAATGTCAACAATTCCATTTCTCTCCATAATGCTGCTTGACCCATTGAATTGTTCCAGCAGATTGGTTGTTGCTCCAGATGCCAGCGTCTGTAATTTCTTGTGTCTCCATTGTATTCACCACAATCTGTAACTGTGTTCAAAGTACATACCCGGTATATGTCACCATATATTCACCCTCAGATTAATTTTCTTGTGGACATTCACAGTAAATATAAATAAATACAATATAATTAAATAAGTAATAAATAATGAGAACATGAGTTGTAGAGTCAATAGACAATAGACAATAGGTGCAGAAGTAGACCATTCGGCCCTTCGAGCCTGCACCGCCATTTTGAGATCATGGCTGATCATCTACTATCAATACCCGGTTCCTGCCTTGTCCCCATATCCCTTGATTCCCCTATCCATAAGATACCTATCTAGCTCCTTCTTGAAAGCATCCAGAGAATTGGCCTCCACTGCCTTCCGAGGCAGTGCATTCCAGATCCCCACAACTCTCTGGGAGAAGAAGTTTTTCCTTAACTCTGTCCTAAATGACCTACCCCTTATTCTCAAACCATGCCCTCTGCTACTGGACTCTCCCAGCATCTGGAACATATTTCCTGCCTCTATCTTGTCCAATCCCTTAATAATCTTACACGTTTCAATCAGATCCCCTCTCAATCTCCTTAATTCCAGCGTGTACAAGCCCAGTCTCTCTAACCTCTCTGCGTAAGACAGTCCGGACATCCCAGGAATTAACCTCGTGAATCTACGCTGCACTTTCTCTACAGCCAGGATGTCCTTCTTTAACCCTGGAGACCAAAACTGTTCACAATACTCCAGGTGTGGTCTCACCAGGGCCCTGTACAAATGCAAAAGGATTTCCTTGCTCTTGTACTCAATTTCCTTTGTAATAAAGACCAACATTCCATTAGCCTTCTTCACTGCCTGCTGCACTTGCTTATTCACCTTCAGTGACTGATGAACAAGGACTCCTAGATCTCTTTATATTTCTCCCTTACCTAACTCTACACCGTTCAGATAATAATCTGTCTTCCTGTTCTTACTCCCAAAGTAGATAACCTCACACTTATTCACATTAAATGTCATCTGCCAAGTATCTGCCCACTCACCCAGCCTATCCAAGTCACCCTGAATTCTCCTAACATCCTCATCACGTCACACTGCCACCCAGCTTAGTATCATCAGCAAACTTGCTGATGTTATTCTCAATGCCTTCATCTAAATTGCTGACGTAAATCATAAACAGCTGTGGTCTCAATACCGAGCCCTGTGGCACCCCACTAGTCACCACCTGCTATTCTGAGAAACACCCATTCACCGCTACCCTTTGCTTTCTATCTGCCAACCAGTTTTCTATCCATGTCAATGTCTTCCCCCCAATGCCATGAGCTTTGATTTTACCCACCAATCTCCTATGTGGGACCTTATCAAATGCCTTCTGAAAATCGAGGTACACTACATCCACTGGATCTCCCTTGTGTAACTTCCTGGTTACATCCTCGAAAAACTCCAACAGATTATTCAAGCATGATTTACCCTTGGTAAATCCATGCTGGCTCGGCCCAATCCTATCACTGCTATAATCCTTGAAAGTGGGTCTATAGGTTGTTGAATCAGTTCAATATTGGGTTGAATGGAGTTATCCGCTCTGGTTCGGGAAACTGATGTTTGAGGGATAATAACTGTTTCTGAACCTGGTGGTGTGGGACCCGAGGCTGCTGTCCTTCCTTCCTCATGGTAGCAGCGAGAAGAGAAGATGCTGGAAGCTGCTTTCCTGCAACAGCGACCCTTGTAGATGTGCTCAATCATGGGGAGGGCTTTATCTGTATCCACCTCTGGGCTATATCCACTTCTTTTTGGTGGTTTTCTGTTCAAGGTCTTTGGTGTTTCCATACCAGTCCATAAAGCAACCAGTCTGCATACCTTCCACCGTGCATCTATAGAATTCTGTCAAGATTTCAAAGGACATACAGAATCTTTGCAAACTTCTAAGAAAGTAGAGTTGCTGTCGTGCCTGTAATGTATCCTCTCTTGCAGGATCAACTCTAGCCTAGTTAGGAAGCTCATGGTAGAAAAGGATGCAAGGAGCTGCACCAAGGGTAGCAAAAACTGTGCTGCCAATTCAGTGACGGTAGAAGACCAGACAAGGAAACAGCAAGCCACTGAGTTATGGACAAATGTAAGCAATTCTCCAGCAAATTCAAGTTCTTCAGTTGCATAAAGTTGCTAGTGGTTATAGATAATGAGAAAACCAGTAGTTGGAGGAGACTCCAAGAACATTTACATCCATTTTGAGCAGAGCCCAGCACATTAGAGTAACAATCAGGCCTGTCCTCATCCAAGATGCCTCCTCTTCGATGAGGACAGCCTCCTCCTCTGCTACAGTGAGATGTACAGGAAACAAGAGGAACAACATCTTACCTTCAGTCTGGGCACTTTACTGAATTCCCCAACTTCAGGTCAAATGCTCTCTCATCATTTTCCATGATCATGTTGATGTCTCTCAAGATGGTCCAATGGCCAGAACACGCTTGGTCTCTGAGCAATGGTAGATGAGTGGTGGGTGTGGAATATTGAGCAGTGTACGATACTGACCTGTCTAGTTGATAGAATGCAGCATTTGAAGTTGTGTTTCCTGCGATGATACTTGCTACTTTGTTTCAAGGTCCTTGGACATTCACCTTTGCTACCACCTGTCCGCCAAAGTGCCTCTGTTCTCTCTGTCTTGTGCAGGCCTATTATTTCCATTTCATCTTTAAGAGATGTGGGTCAATTTCAAATGCTGCAGGCTCGCTTTAGGACTGCTAGGAATTCAACTCATTGGATCGCTGCACAAAGTCAGGTTGCTTTCTCCCTACACCGAGCAGTCAATCATAAATCACTGTTTCTGGGAGATTCAGTTTATTGCCTGGAATATAACCCAGTCCTTTCCCAAGATAGGAGCAGAGATAAAGACCCATATTAAAGGAGTCACAAAATAAAAAAAATAAAACAGGAGAAGAAGATAAACGATAAGAGGTTGGACAAACTTGGGTTATTTCTTTACAGTGTTCGAGGCAGCGGGGCTGCTTGATAGAAGTATATATAATTATGAGAGGCATAAATGATGTGGCTGGTCAGAATCTTTGACCTGCATGGAAAGGACAAATTACAATGGGTGGTATAGCTTTAGGGAGGGAGGGAAGAATGTCTAAGGGAGATTTGCGAAGCAAGTTCTCAGATCCACAGAGAGTGGTGGATACCTGGAATGCTTTGCTGGCGAAGGTGGTGGAAGCAGATACGATAGATACATTTCAGAGTATTTGAGGCAGGGAATGGGGAGATATGGACTATGTTTGTGGCAACCCTTGTGGGCTGCCCCCGGTACAGTGCTCAGACTGTGTTCGCCATTGATGCAAAACAACATATTTAACTATGTTTATTTATTTTGATGAACTTGTGACATATAGAACCAATCTCTTTAAATCTCTTTTATTTATTTTTCACGTGTACATTGAAACACTGCTGGGGGCAGCCTGTAAGTGTTGCCACGCATTCCGGAGCCAACGTGGAGTGCCCGCAAGGCTCAGCAGAGTGACACAGGACACAATAAGCAACAACACAACAGCAAGATAAGCCTCATTCCTCACTACTACCCGCTCACTCACCCACGCACACACAGTGCCCTGCTACCCTTGCACAGGCTACTTCCGGCCTTCAGCTTCCAGTGGATCCAGGGACTCACAGACATTGGGTTCAGACTCAGTGCTCTTGACATCAGGCCTTGAGTTCTGAACTTCCGCTCAACCTCCAGGCTTTGACCTTCAGTATCTACCCTACGACTCACTGATGATGATGAATGCGGGCTTTGGACGAAGACCCTGGACTCCAAGCTTGAACACCGGACTTGCCCTTGATGGGACCCTGAACACTAGGCCTCCAACTCCGATCTCACTGAGGTGTGTACCGACCCTCATCCCTCTTGTCTGCACAGAGCCCTAATCCCTGAACCTGCCGATAACTTGTCAATTGGTGGAGGAGCATATTCTTGTCCTCGCTGGTTTATCAGCCCTTCATCCGACATCCACGTCACCGGGCAACAGAGCAGAGGCCTAGACTCCGGCCTAACTTCTAACTCCCACATCCCCGTCCCTAATCCGACTCCTAACTCTTCTCTCTGTCTCCAAAGCCATTCCCTCGAACCTAAACACCAAGGTCTTAGTCATGACCTCAATGGAGATGGCAGCTCAGCTCCATCTTGACTGGCAGATCGAGAAGTGTATATTGTATATTCTGCTCAGCAGATGGGATTGGTTAAAATTGGCATTGTTGGTGTAGCTTCTGTGGGTCGAAAGACCTGTTTCTGCACCATCCTCTTCTATGTTTGATGGCACAAGAGAGGTTAAAGAATAGAGTTAGATTTCTCCTGTTAAGTATCACTCACAAAATGCAGGAGGAACTCAGCAGATCAAGCTGCATCAATGGAGGGAAATAAACAGGTGAAATTTTTGACTGAGGCTCTTCAGATCTGATGATTGCTGTGTTGCTCAAGATTTCCAGCACCTACGGAACCTCTTGTGTCTCCTGTTTATTCCTGACATCGGCACAGTGGATTAAAAGATCTCGTTCCCTCTGATGGATTCCAGTATCCAGAATCAGAGACAGGGTTAATGGAACCGGCCTATATCATGAAATTTGTCCGTATATTTCTGCTGTCCACTCTTGCTGGGCTTCCTTTGCAGAAACACTCTGAATTCCCTCACTGAGCCCCTTCAACATCTTACATACTGCTCATCATCATCATCGCTTGTCACATCAGAGAGCCAGGCACTCTAGTGTTGTTGAGCAGGTCAACGTCAGCTCAATCAAGTGAGAGTGGGCAGTTGCACAGAACGTGTTCAATGTTCTGCACCGTTTCGCCACACTCACAGAATTCGCTGGTCTTTAAACCCCACTTCACCATGTCATCTCCCGTCCTACAAACTCTCGCTCTCGCTCTGTGGAGAGCGCACCACATCCGTCTGTCAAGCAGTGCCCCCGGGGTCTGGCAACATTTCTGTGGGGTCTTGCACTGTGTTGTTTGGTTGGGTTCTGGCTTCTGTTTGTTGCCAGAGGTCAATCCTGTATGTTTGGGGGGATGTTCCGTGCGGTAGTTCCTCCACTGTAGCAAAGCTTTTCTTCGATTTTAGGCGTTTGGAAACTGGCACATGATGGTGTAGTGGGTGCCGTGGGTCCGAAATCTGTTTACCTTTTTCAATTTTTGTTGATGTGTCTCTTCGGATGCTGCAAGTCTGTAAATGATGTTAGTGGGTGTGGGGCGCGGTGTGCCCGTGATTATTCAGCAGGCTTTGTTAAATTAAACTCTCTGCGCTGCACTGCGAGGTGTGAAATGGAAAGGATTTTGAAACTATGGTCTTGGTTTTCTCACCATTTTCATTCACTTGCAGCTAATTCTGCAGAAATAATGAAGAACAAACAAACTGTATTTTTAGTGTTTCTTTCTCTGAGAGGTTATTTTTGGAGAGCAATGTGTTAGTGATGGTAAAGTCAGGACAGTTGCCTGTGGGGTCCCCTCTGTCTCAACAGAGGCCCATTAATTGGGAGTTCATTCTATCTGACCTTATTACAGCAAAGTATTCTGTGCTGTTAAACACAGTGGCAAACACGACATGACAGACAAATCACAGGGGCTGATAAATGTTCACAGTGTGGGACTCTCTCCATGCTCAAGATGCACACATGAACTCATCAAGCCACTCAAACACAAATCACTTTATTTAATTTTGCATGGTGTCACTTAGCACAGCTAAGTTAATTAAGGAACAAGGAAGCTTTTTTTTTGAACACACCATTTGCCTCACTGAAGTGCAGCTTCGTATGCTGTCCTGTCTGATAGCCGCAGCTGTACCGTACCTTCCTACAGCTTGGGGCTGGCCTGAGGCTTTGAGGCACCTCACGGCGATTAGCTTCAGCTTGGAGACTGGCACACAGCTTTTCCTCCAGCCTAAATAATCAGGCACATTAGCTTCTGGCTAGGAAAATGCAATAGGTCCTACCCTAGGGTTCCTCTGCAAAGCAGGGCATTGGTGGCACACCATCTGTTACCATCTCTGCAACTCCAGGAGGGCAAGGGATGCTGTTTGTGTGAGATTCTCTGTACATGGGCTTTGTTGCTTCACAAGCCTCCCTGAGTGATTGGCTATCGTGTTGACTGCACAGAAAGCCAAGTCCTGTGCAAGCTGGGGAATTCCCAGCCAGGTTTGTCTCACCATGAGTGCTCCTGTAGCTCAGAATGTGGTTTAAAGGCAGCCCTTCTTCAATTGTAAGTCACATCCCACAGAGGATCTACAGGCACAGCTAAATGAATGGTGGTTCTGTGTCCCTGTCCATCTCACTCTCCTTCTCTCCCTCTCTCTCCCTTTCTCTCTTTTATTTCTCCCTCTTTTTCCTGCTGCAACCTCTTGTAATCCCATCTCTCATCACTGTTAGTTACCATTACATTGCCCCTTTTTAGAACCCCAACTCTCCCACTCCACACCCTCCTGTCTACTCCTCTTTACCTCCCACTCTCCACATATTCTTTTCCTTCACCTGTGGTATTATACTAAAATAGTTAAAACAGCTGCTAATCGACCACATTATTGGTTCTGATTTTGGCCGTAAGGTTTCAAAGGTGCAATTTAATGTCAGAGAAATGTTACAATATACATCCTGAAATGCTTTCTCTTCGTAACCATCCATGAAAACAGAGGAGTGCACCAAAGAATGGATGACAGTTAAATGTTAGAACCCCAAAGCTCCCCCCACTCAGCTTCTCCCCTCCCGTGTGTAAGCGGCAGCAAGCAGCAATCTCCCCTCGCCCCGCCGTTAAGAAAAGCGTCCGCACCTTCCACCAAGCACTCAAGCGTGAGTAAGGCAACAGCAAAGACGTAGACTTGCAGTTACCCCAAAGACTACATTGTTCACCCGGCATTCGACATACCACAGGCTCTCTCTCTCTCCCTAATAAGGGAGAAAGGGATGTCTCCATTTCACAGCGAGAGGGGAGACATAACAAACAACTCGCTGGTTTACAATGTTAAAAGTCGGTTGCGTCGCTTTTTCTGAGCTCTGTGCCCAAAGATCTCGGGTCTCTGGACACACAACCAGAGATCTTCTGTCTCCAACGACACACCGATATCGTGCAGAGGCACCCGTCTCCAGATCCACGCGATCCTGGGCCTCCAAAGGCGAGCGGAGCTCTTGGGCCAAGCCCTTGACGTGCCGAACATCAGCCAGTTGTGAAACCCCGAGAGCGGGTCCCATTGATGCAAAGAACCGTAGTCAGCACCTAACTCCAGGTCAGGATCTTCAAAAGAACCCAGAAAGGGAAAAGTAAAGGTATTAAAGATGGAAATAGAACTGTTTCCAAAGATGCAAGCAAAAGGATTGCTTTTAGCTGCCATTAATCCTCCAAATATTGAAAGACAACTGGAAACATTGGTGAGTTACTGAGAACAGAACTGAGAACCCTGTAAGTTCAAACACAAGGTGGGTACTTACTTACTTACTGCCCAGTATGCTGCTGGCATTTATGGCAGCAATGAAGATCCTCTGTCTCTGTCTGTCCATACCAGCACACACAGATAAAGAAGGATTCTTCATTGCTGTTTCTGTAAAACAACTTTTAGCCCTGAGCTGAATTGCCAAATCTGGAGGACTAGTGGATTACTCTTAGTCTGGTTTCTACCCTTTGACCTGTTTGACATAGGTGACCCTATCAAGAAATAAAGCATAAGGCCGTGACTCTAGCCAACATAGCTCTCTGGGTTATTGAGGCACGCAGGCCTCCAAACACTATGTTGGGCTTCAAATTCTGCCCTGTGTTCGTTTAGGAAGAGAGACAACCAACACCGGAATATTACAAAACTTGGCTTTAATGCAGAATCGTATCTGGCACAGCGAGTGTACAAAAACTCGCTGGAGAAGGCGCGTTCTGCCTTCCCCTTACATTTTTCTCTTATTTATACCCCTTTTCCCCAGCCCAACCCCTTGCTACACATATTTGGTAATGCTGGACACTTGTGTCCTTCTCATTGGTCCGATGCCATTCTCTCACGAGTTCCCTGTTTTACTGAATCACGTGACACTAGCAGTTTCGGCACAAAGGAATCCTTTGTTTCGCTCCCTCCCTTGTATTCCTGTCTTCTAATATCACGCGAGCCACTCCTGACCTGAACTCGCAGTCGCAAATTAACCCTAACAACTATGACAAGATTGTAGTCCTCTTGGAGCTAGGGTGGATCTTGAAACAGAAGTAGAGGTTAGGCCACCCAGTCCTTCATGCCTACCTTGCCATCTTGGGTGATCTTAACTCCTCCTCTGATATAGTTTGACATAGCCCACAATTCTTTGATTTTGAAAGAAGTTTTCTATCCCATTTCTAAATAGCTCCATTTATTTGACCTTCACCATCCTTTAGAGCAGAGAACTCCAGTGATCACCACTTTCTGTGAGAAAGAGTTGCTTTGCAAGCCAGTTTTAAATGACCAGCCCTTGTATAGCAACAATGTTTCCATGTTTGTGACTCTGCCACCAATGGAAACATCCCAACATCGACCCTGTCCCCTTCAATTCGCCATTTACAGATTTGGACACAATTAACCATGTCACTGTACCATCAGCCAGCATGTTGGCACCACAGCCCACCAGCTCCACTCACCTCTACACACTCATACCTGCAGAAACACCAGAAAAGGTGTCTACTTTTGCTTCTGCATATGACCTTTGGTCACCCATTGATCTACCATTGGCTTACAACCCTCCCCTCTCACTCCTAACCCCTCCACTTACTTGGTGATCTGAAAGCCCATCACCTATATCTATATGCCAACGAGGCATGATCACTACATTGTGTCTCAACTGGTGCTGAATTTTATATCACTCCCATGCCTGTCACTAAAGCCACTGCAGCAATGCTCTCCACCTCTGCCCCACGTCTAGCATTCAACTGCAGAACTCATACCATTTACTGCCCGGAGACTTGATTATTCATTTAAACTCTGAATTGGCCTCACTTATGATGCCCTCTGTGGAACCTTGCTGCCTTTGTTCCAACTTGCTCTGCACCATCTGCTGAAGCACTTCATGTGAGAACCACTCGCAGAAACGTTTGCCAACGTAAACAAAGACATGGGGCACATTACCAAGCCTTGGTTTCTGTTTTTAAACCTTGTGGGACAAGGAAAGGTGGAGAGATATTTCATATTCCTTTTCACACAGAAATTCCTTCAGCCCAATACATCTATGCCAGTCAGCTGGCTGAGAATTACGATCGCACACAATTCCTCACTTATTTCCTATAATTGATTCTCTTCACATTCCAATCAGCTCCCCGATACACCTGCTGCTCAAGCACACTGAAGTGTCACAAGGATTTTCCCTTCAGTAATAATGATCAGAGAGGCACAGAGAGTATCTGTCTTTACCGACAAGTACCTTTATTGTCTCAACTGAAGAGCATGTGAATTTACGCAAAGGAATATCTGCGTGCACACTTACTCAGTATTCCTGACTCTCCATGAATAGTCAAAGGTAACACCTGGAAAAGTTGTCTACACTGGCCATGTGTTCCTTGTGGTCCCGATCTACTCTCCACGTGTCTGTGGGATACTCCACATCCACGATGTCTGGAGAGTTGTCGCTCTTTGCACTTGAAGTTCTAACTCTTATAGTGTTCCTCATCAGTTCAAATGACACATTTCCATCCTATTGGCTCGAGGTCACCTGACCTACCTGGGTCACCTTCTTACTGGCTCTGGTCCAGGGCTACAGCCATCATTGCTCTATGGTCTCTGCTCTCCATCTCGTTTCTTTGACCTTTTGAACTCTGACTGGTTCAAACTAGTCAAACCAGGTGACCCAGACACTGTGTCTCACGAGATTATATACTGCTTTTCCTGCAAGCCTGCCACTTTATATAATAAATAGCTACTTGTCTGAGAAAGGTCTCAGGTTTAGCAGGTCACTATCTGAAACTCCTTGTGTCCACATTCAATTGCTCTGATTAAGGTATCCCAGAGCAAGAATCAGTTCTTCAAACAGTTCACAAGATGGGAGGTGGGGGCTGCAAGGACCCTCCCACAAAATGGCTGCCTCCCTTCCAGTTCACTGATCTGCTTTCTTTCTGGCCAATTTACAGCAGCCAATTAACCTCTCAACCCGCATATCTTGGGATGCGGGTGAAAACTGGAGCACCCGGAAGAAAGCTACGTGGTTGTGGGAAGAACGTGCAAACTGCACACTGACAGTGCTGGAACCTGTGGCTCTGGAGCTTCTAGACAGCACCTTCACTAGAGTGGAGTAGACTGAGGATCCGGGAGAACGGAATAATGCTCTGGTTTCCTTCCATATCCCGAAGATGTGCTGGTTGGCGAGTTAATTATTTGATGTAATTTGGCTGTAGTGTGTGATTGAATGGACGAATCTAAGGGGAGCTGATGAGAATAAAATGAGATTTATGTAAATGGTTGGCTGATGGATGGTTCACATTGTGAGTAAGTTCATTGCATCTACATGATGCAACTGCACACAATTCTCACAAAAGTAGCAATCAACTGAGCATTGCAGAGGATTAAAGTCATACTGTCGATCTCACATTCTCTCTCCATAGGGCATCAGCAGTCTGGAAAATCTCTGCATCATGTGCAATAAGTGTTATTTTATCACACTTCAGCCTTGTGTGTGTTTTTCTTTCATCATCGCTGTTTTAATCCCATTCATCATTCAAGTATTACTTTAAAACTCAGGGCCATGTGATGGAACTCTGCCTCTATTTATAGATCTCTTTCTGCCTTTCCATTTTGATATGGATTTGTTTTGATCTCTCTCTCTCTTTCTCTCTATGAACCAATCTTTTTTCATTTGCTCCCTCATTCTCTCCCTCTCTGATTCCATCTATACTTTTTCTCTGCTCCTCTCTGACTTTTCTCATTCACTATCTCTCGCTTTCCAGCACTGTCAGACTTTCACACTATCAGATCTCATTGTTTTAAATTTCCTTATGACATAGCAGGAGGCTGCCCACCCCATCAAATTTATTCCAGCTCCCGGAGCAAACCCATCAGTCCCCTTCACCCAATTATTTCCTGAGATAAGGATGGCCTAATCACACCATTTTGCATGTCTTTGGGATGTGGGAGGGAACAGGACCACCAGGGGTAATCCCACATGGTCATAGGGAGAATGTGCATAAGAAGAACTACAGGCTATCAGGCACTAGCGATCAGGATCGAACCTGGCTCACTGGAGATGAGAGACGGCATCTCTACCTGCTGCTCCACTGTATCACCCTGCCTGCCTCCTGTCTCACACACCTACACAGTTGCCTTTTGGTCTTACTCCAGTTCTGAGGGCAGTATCTGCTTGGCCTCTTGTTTTCCTGGAGCAGTGTTTTCTTGTTTCCCCAATACTTCACTTGTTCTCCAGCAGGGAGCACCACAACACTTTGTATCGACTCAAAACCAGCAAAGACCCAACTCCTCTAGCTCCAAATGTCACATCCACATGGACAGGAGGAACACAACTCGACAGATCTCATCCGTCAGTCTCCAGTGCCAGAACACAGGAATGGCCAATTTTACCACACATCGATTTGGTGTACAAGATAAGGAAGGTGTACAAACGTGGCCAGTTCTTGGGGTGGAAAACTGCAGGTAGGTTGTTCAGGAATAGTGCAATTATGTTTGTAAGAGTATTGCTGTTTTGTTATTTATTCATGTTTCACTGACAAGACCAACATTTAATGCCCAACCCATGCTGCCCTTTTGCAGATGATGAACTGCTTATTGAACCACTACTCTCCTTATTGGTTCAGGGACCCTATTACCATATTGCTACACACCACACGATCACTGAATACAGAAGGGAAAGTAAGCCACGGTTCCCATTCGTAATCAAGACCCAATGGGTTTGTATCACCTCAAAAGCAACCCACTCAGTCTGAAATTTCCCATTAATCCTTCATGAACCTGAAACTCTTCACTTAATCTTCTGTGGGAACAAAGTACACGATTCTGAAAGAGACTAAACTACCAGCGCATTGAGAGATTCCTTAAAGTTGTTCTCTGGACACAATCATCATCTATTGCCCATATATCATTCTCTCTGAGAGGGCTGAAGGAAGCCATGTTAAGAAAGCCTTCCTGACTTTGAATGACTAGAGGGGTTAGTGAAATGGCTGCCAATTGGAAAGCTGTGTATTGCATGCAATTAAGTCATATCGATGTAGAACGTAATGAAGTATATAAGATTATGAGCAGTATAGATAGGGTAGATAGAGTCTGGTTTGAGGTGAGAGGTAGGAGATATTAAAAGAGATCCTCTTAAAACTCAGGCCTCAATACCTCCCTGTGCAAATAGATCCATCATCTCTTTACTGGCAGACCCCAGTGAATTCAAATTGTCAACATCTCCTCCACACTCACTATCAGCACAGGTGCATCACAAGGTTGTGTGCCTAGAACCCCCGCACCCCCCCCCCCTCCGGTTTACTCAATTTAAACCTTTAAACTATTACTGTATGGCTAAGTACAGCTCAAATGCTGCATTTAATTTTGCTGATGACACCATTGCTGGCTGAATCAAAAGTGATGACGAATTAGCAAATAGGAGGAATATTGAAAGTTTAGAAGAGTGGTGCCACACAGCAAATTCTCACTCAGCATCAGCAAAACCAAAGAGCCGATTGTTGACCACAGAAGGAAAAAGCTGGAGGACGATGAGCCAGTGCTCGTTAGAGGAGCAGAAATGGAGAGGGTCAGTAGCTTTAAAATCCTTTGTGCTGTCATATCAGAGGAACTGTCTTGGGACAAGCATGTAAATTGCATCACGTTTAAGACTGTGCTACTGAAGATGAGTAACAACTCATTGAGGGTTCCCAAAGCAAGAAATACTTTATTAATAACATGATTTCTGTAAAATTTATGGTAAATGGTCACTGCAAACAATGATGAGACGAGTGAAGGTGAAACTAACCCGGGGGTTGAGGTGTTCATGTGCTTTGCAAATCAGCGGAAGAAGTGGTTGGAGTAAGGCTGAGACATGGTCAAGATGGAGTCCTGGCATGCAAAATGGAGAGAAGTTAGAGTGGAGGAGTTTTGAAGCCCGTCCATCTAAACCGAGAGCAAGGTCTGATTGATCTAAGCGCTAGGACAACTTGGAAAGAAACCATGGCGACGGGGTCCAGGACCAGAATGAATCAATGGACGTAACAGGGCCCAGGTCTTAGAGCAAAGAATCTGATATTTGCATGATTTCAACAGGCTGGATGGATTGAAAAGGCAGGGCGTTGCGACCAGAAGCGAGGTTTGGGCCAGGTCTGCTCCCTGCTCTATGACATTTGCCCCACTCCTCACTGCACTGAGGCTGAGGCTCTGCGCCTGCTCCGCTGCTTCGAGCTTCGTCTCTGTGAACTCCGTGACATTTTGCCCTACTGTGTGATGAGCTGAGGCCTGCAGCCCTGGGCCTGCCCTGGCTGCTCTAGGCTTTGTGACTGTGGACTCACTTTCATCCTAAAGGCTGTTACTCACTTTTATTGTTTGCACAATTTGTGTTTTTTTCTCTCTCTCTGCATGTTGTTTTTTTTTTGGTCTTTTTTTAATGGGTTCTTTTGCATTTCTTGTTTAGTGGCTACCTGTAAGGAGATGAACCTCAAGGTTGTATAATGTATACATACTTTGATAATAAATGTACTTGAACTTTGTACCAGTCGGTGCCTCTATTTTCATAGAAGATTTAGCATGTTGCCAAAAAACTGACAAAATTCCGTAGCTGCACGGTGGAGCATATCCTCATTGATTACATGATAGCCTGGCATGGAAACACCAAGTCCAAGAACAGGAAAGCTTTCAAAGGGAAGTGGACACATCAGAGGCACTGAGCACACCTACAAGGAATACTGCCATAACAAAGTAGCATTCATCATCCATGACATCAGCATCCAGGCCATGCTTTTTTCTCACTACTACCATCAGACAGGAGGTATAGAGCCTTGAGTCCCACACCGTCAGGCTCAGGGATAGTCATTACCAGGCTCCTGAAACAGTGTGGGTAATTTCACCCACCACAGCTCTGAACTAATCCTATAACCTACAGACTCACTTTCAAGGACTATTTAAAACTCATGTTCTCAGTGTTATTTTTCTTTCTACACTTTGTCTTCTTTTGTACTTTGATTGTCTGTCTTTTTGTATAGTTTGCATTGCAAATTCTTATTTTATTTCTTTACTTTCTGGTAAATGCGGCAAGAAAATGAATCTCAAGGTACTATATAGTACATATACATTATGGTTACGGACCCCACCACCCAGTTGGACGCTGTACAGATGAGCGCTGCACCAGTTGCCTCCATCTCTCGCAGTTGTGGGCGAGAACCTGGGTTGTAGCAAGCGCTCTCTGCAATGTTGTCTGCCCATTTTTTCCTCTATCTGTCACTTTTCCTTTTCCCCTGCACCGTTCCCTGAAGAATGGTGTTTGAGAGTCCACTTGATCTTGTTACGTGGCCATATCTTGTTATATATATATCTGGAACGTGGTGCCAGAGATGGTGATGGATTCAGATATTATCTCTATGTCTAAGAAACATTTCAAAAGACGCTAATAGACTAGACATAGGGTACCTAATGCAGGCAAGTGGGACCAGTATATCTGGGCAAAATACCAATATGGCGGAGGTGGGCCATAGTGCCTGTTTCTGTTCTGCTCTATAACTCTGTGACTTTATGAGAACAATATTTGTAAGCATGACACAGTCAAAATAAATTACAGAGGGCAGGATGTAGGTGATGATGTTTCTATAAAATTACAACTTTAATCGTAGACACCTACACTACAGGAATAGGCCCCTCAGACCACCGAGTCAACAGAGACCATCAATAACCCATTTACTCTAATCCTCTACGAAGTGATTTTTAAAATCTTCTTCACATTGGCATCATCTCACCCCCGACTCCACCAGTGACTTGCACACAAGGGACAACTCAAAATGACTGGTTAACCCATCAACCCACTCGTGCTTAGGCTGTGGAGGGAGACTGGTACACCCAGGGGAAGCCCACAGAGTCATAGGGAGGCAGTGCTTATTTCACAGAGGGCATCCAAAGTCAGGATTGGAGGCAGGGTTCTGAGTCTGTGAGGCAGTGTCAGCTCCTAACAGTGCCACCTCTTCAGAGAGGTAGAGGTAGATGAGGCAGGCTTGAGGGAGGGTGGAGCATTAATGGGGGAAATGAACAGATGGCGGTTTCATCAAGAGATGATTGTTGGGTAAGTACGGTACTATGGAGAGGTATCAGTCAAGCTCAATTCAATGACTTTTTTTGGATGAGAGAGTTACCAATTTGGAGGTCAGAAGCCTGATGTCTGTGAGTCTGGGGCCAATGGCAGGAGGTCAGAGGCCTAGAGATATCCAGCCCTGCCTGTGTGTGTGAGTGGGAAGGTGAGAGGGAGGGCGGGAAAGGGGCTTGCTTTGCGGTTGTTATTTTGTTTTTGTTGTCGATGTTGCTTGTATTGCTCTGTCGAACATTGTGGGCATGCTGTGTTAGTGCCAGAATGTGCGGCAGCACATCCATAGTTTGTGTGTGTTGTTGACGCAAATGACACATTTCACTGTGGTAAATACATGAATTTAAATTTGATTGAGAAAGCCTCGATGATCTTCTGATTCTTACAGGCGGGTGCCGATGATGGAGGGAGTGAATGCTTAAGGTTTTCAATGAAGATGCTTTATTTTGTATGTCCAGACAGGTGAAGACTGCTTGATCTCTGTTTCAGAGATGATGCAAAGGCACCAAAGAACCAGGAAGTAAACTAACTTGCCACAGAATATCAGGCCTTTGACCTGCTCTTATAGCCAAGCCATGTATATGGTTGTTCTGCAGAAATATCATCCAGTGGTTGAAGGCATGAATCAAGGTGGAAGCAGATGTGGGTGAGAAATACTTCTGCCTCATCGGCATGTGTCCAGCCTGCTGTGTTAGTGGTTAATATCACGCCCGCCACTGGAGGTGAAGCCCTGCATGATTGTTGAACACCACAGCATGTTGATTGTAGGGGATTCAGCCATGGGACTCTTTGTCAGTGTCCTCAGCAGAAGTGAAGGGACTTGAACATTGTTCAGTTATCAGTGAACAAACCACTTCTGCCCTCATGATGAAAGGAAGGTCATTGATGAGGTATCTGAATATGGTTGGGCCTAGTCACAGCCCTGACACTCCTTTGCAGTGATGTTTTTGGGTAAGGATGTGTCCTTCAACCAACCAACCAACCATTTTCTGATCTGCAAGGCATTGCCACCAGCCAGGGGATCTCAACTGGCTTTTGTTTTTCAGGAGTGTCTGAAGCCGCTTGATGGATGTCAGGACAGTCACCCCCAGCTCATCCCTGTGCTGTGTGCTTAAACCAAGGCTTCTATATGGCTAGGAGACAGGAGTCATTGGCAGGCTTCAAATCCTATGGAAATATTTTATATGCTGCTCCCCTTCATCTCATCTGCTAGATACATTCTCACAGAACTACAACAGATCAGTCCAGTATCATTTCCCCATCATAAACCCATGTTTTCTCTGCTTATTTGCATTATAATGTTCTGTGTCTTGATGTCTCACGCTGTATTATAGATTCCAACATTTTCCAAGTAATGTTCAGCTGATAAGTTTTCCCATTGAGTCTTAAACAGTGGGCTCACATTTGCTGCCTGTCAAAATGGAGGAACCATTACTGAATCTACTGAACTTGAGAAAATGGTACCCAGAGCACCACTTCTCCTGATAGCCACCTCTTTGGTATCTTCTTCCATGAAGAGAGTTGTGAACTGTGCACAAGTCTTAGGCACACACGCACACACACACACACACACACACACACACACTCACACACACACACTCACACACACTCACACACACACTCACACACGTGCACACACACTCGCACACGCACACACTTGCACACACACTCACACGCGCACAGACACATTCACACACACACTCACACACACGCACGCACACACTCACACACACTCACATGTGCACACACACACACTCCCACGCGCACACACATTCACACACACACTCGCACACACTCACACACACACTCACGCGCGCACACACACACACGCACACACACATTCACACACATGCTCACACACACACATGCACACACACACACTCACACACACACTCACACGCGCACACACACACACACACACACACACACACACATGCTCACACACACACACACACACACACATGCACACACACACACGTATATAAATAGATAGAGAGAGAGAGAGAGACTAAGGCTTTTGAACAGTACTATAGTAATTTTATGTATTGCATCGTACTGCTGCCCCCCCAAAACGAATTTCATGACATATATGAGTGAGAATAAACCTGATTCTGATATGTGTCTCTATTGTGGGCTGAGCGTGGGAAGGGGCCAGGCAGAGGGGAATCATGGTTGGGAAAAGGGGGAGAGAGAGGGGAGGGAGCGGGAAGTAACAGTTAGACCTTCTGTAATGATCATTAAACCAACTGTTTGCAATCAAATCACCTTGCCTGGTGTCTCAAGGTCGGGTGTGTCTGCATTTGCACCACCACCCACCCCTGGAAATACTTCTGTGCCATCTGTCCTACGCCCCTCCTATGGAAAGGAGAAGAGTTGACATTTTGGACTGCGACCCTTCGTCAGGACTGCAAAGGAAGAGGGAAGAAGCCAGAGAAAGAAGTTGGAAGGATTACAAGCTGGAAGGTGACAGATGAAGCCAAGTGAGATGGAAGGTAGATGGGTAGGGGAGGAGGGATGAGGTGAGAAACAAGGTGGAAGAAGTGAAGTGCTGAGGAAGAGGGAATCTGATAGGAAAGGAGAGTGGGCCACAGGAGTAAAAGAAGGAAGATGGGCACCAGAGGGAGGTGTGGATAAAATAAAGGGTAGGAGCTAAAAGGGAAACCAGAAGGGGAGGGGGCAGAAATTACCAGAAGTGTGGAGAAATCGATGCTCATTCAGTCAGGTTGGAGGCTATCCAGACAGAATATGAGGTGTTGATCCTCCAACCTAAGTGGGTCCTCTTTTGCTGTGTTTTTTTGCCATTTTGTGTCTACCCTTTTTGTTTTATCAATTTCATTGTCGTCCTTAGCTGAGTTATAACTTTCTCCTAATCCCCAGAGCTACTGCTGTTATTAGCTTCTTCCTCTAGATTTAATGCTATAATTTCTCCTGCCAGCTGCTGACAGACCACTTCCCCTATTCTTTCTTTTTGTCAATTGTATATTGTTCCTTTAATTTGTGACATGGAAGATTGCAATAAATCAGTCTGGAGAAGTGATATTACACATTCTATTTATTGAAGCTTTGAATCGTGCAATTAACAGTCTAAGGAACACTAATGCATTAAGGCTTTTTGAGTGAAACAAGTTTAAATAATAATCTACCATGTGACTGGAAGTCCTTGTCACATGATTGGAAATTGTTTGACCATGTGGGAAAAACATTCCACTGACTGAGTGGACATTCTTTGGACTGGAATTGAGTGGTGTCAAGGGTTGCTAACAGGAAACATATTCAATTTGATTTCACTAGGTATCCCCACTAATGCTAGGAATCTAAGAGCTGTGTTAAATGTTACAAGCTGTTTTTCCATATTGCTATTTGCTTATTAATACAATTAACTCAAATGTGTTGATTAGATATCAAACATATTGTAATAAGGCAAGGTTTTGTGATTCCGTCAGAACTTTGATGCGAATGGTAGCTTAAAGTTTAGTGTAATATTATTAACGGCGCCAGTTACCCGGTCTGTAAGGAGTTTGTACGTTCTTCCAATGACCACGTGGTTTTCCTCCGGGTGCTCTGGTTTCCTCCCATGTTGCAAAGGACATGAGTTAGCAGGTAAATCGGTCACATGGGCATAGTTGGTCTGGAAAGGCCTGTACCATTCCGCATCTCTTAATAAAAAAAATACAATAACACACACTCAATATGACCCTCATATTTCTGTAATTCCTTTCAATTATATTTAACACCTTTGTTTCAGATTAAACCATCTCATTTTCAAACTTGGTGTAAGATTCTGTCAAAGTCTGTTTAACAAGGTTATCAGCTAGCCTCTTCTCTATGTTGTGCCTGATATTACAAATACAAGTTGGTGACCTAAAATTAATTCCTTCCAATGTTTCCTGTACTTTGCGATTCCATCCACATGATTTCAAACTTTAGATCCTGATCGTTCAAGCCAAGATCATTATGCCATCGTTGAAAATAATCGGGTATATTGTATTTACAAAAAGAAGTACGTTCACACAGTAATGGGCAATATTGTTGACTGTGCTTCTAAATGACAAATTTTCCTATATCTTGCTCACCGAAACTCAGCTTGTGTTTGGCTGGTAGCACTCAGCTCCAGAACCCATCGCAGCTTTACAGGGTGGCAAGGATGGGCATCAGCTGCTCATAGATGGTCTGACCCTGACTTCATGTGCTGTCTGCACAGAGTCACCTGTCACCTGTGTAGGTTTCTACAAGATGCATTGGTTTATTCCAAAGATGTGATGATTGAGTAACTGCTGTACATTACTCCTGGTGTTGGTAAGTCACAAAAGAATTAAAAGGGGAGTTGAGCAGTGTGTGTAAGAGAGAATTAATTTGCCTAGTAGCGCAACAGGTCCACGGCAGATGCCATTTCAATGGCTCTTCACTCAGTCCTGGAACATTTGAATACTCTTTGGATTCAGTGATTCAAAGAGATTCAAAGCACACTTATTAATAAATATGCATAATCTATACAACCTTGAGATTTGTCTGCTTTCAGGCAGCCACAAATCAAGAAACCTGAAAGAATCCAAAGAAAATAAAATAAAATAAAGACTAACACCTCATGCACAGAGAGAGGGAGAAAAAAATCACAAATCATGCAAACAATAGAAGCGAGCAGCGAACAGCATTCCAAACCAAATTGAATCCATAGACCCAAGTCCTCGGAGTAGGCCCAAAGCCTCAGTCTCAAGTTCATCCTATAGCAGGGCAAGCCACTGCAGGCTTGCAGACATGAAGTATGTAGTAGTGGGAGCAAACACACAGCCACAGTGCCACGGAGAGAAAAGTGGACATCACGGTAGAGCGAGCAAAATCACTTCTGGTCCTGACACCTTGCCTTTCCTGTCTATTTGGGCCAGCATTTAAATTGTCTGAACACCAGGTCACGTCACACCAGGCCCTGGCAAAAGAGACCAATTTAACACATAATACTACCGTCCCCTCGATACTAATCAATTAGCTTCAAGACCTTAGCCTTAATACCTCCTTTTGCAATTGGATCCTCGATTTCCTGACTTGCAGACCACAGTCAGTACAGATTGGCAACAACATCTCCTCCACAATCTCCATCAGCACTGATGCAAAACAATCTGTGCCTTTAGCCCCCTGCTCTACTCATTTTGCACTTATGACTGTGTGGCTAAGCACAGCTCCAAAGCCGTATTTGAGTTTGCTGATGACACCATTGTCAGAGGCTGAATCAAAGGTGGTGATGAATCAGCATATAGGAGGGAGACTGAAAATCTGGTTGAGTTGTGCCACAACAACAACCTCTTACTCAATGTCAAGAAGACAAAGTAACAGGTTTTTGACTTCAGGAGAAGGAAACCAGAAGTCCATGAACCAGTCCTCACTGGGGGATCAGAGGTGGAGCGATTCAGCAACTTTAAATTCCTTGGTGTTATCATTTCAGAGGACCTGTCCTGGGCTCAGCAAGTAAGTGCAAATATGAAGAAAGCACTTCAGCACTTCTACTTCCTTAAGAGTTTGCAAAGATTCAGCATAACATCCATAACTTTGGCAAACATCTTTACGTGTGTACAGAGAGTCTATTGACTAGTTTCATCACAGCCTGGTATAGAAACACCCATGCCCTTCAATGAAAATTCCTACAAGAAGTAGTGGTACAGCCCAGTCCATCATGGGTAATACCCTCCAAAGTCCTCCCCCCCCCCCCCCCATTGAGCACATCTACTAGGAGCGCTGTCACAGGAAAGCAGCATCTAACATCAGGGACTCCCACCACCACTCTTCTCACTGCTGCTATCAGGAATAAGGTACAGGAGCCTCAGGACTCACACCACCAGGTTCAGGAACAGTTACTACCCCTGAGCCATCAGGCTCCTGAACCAGAGGGGATAACTTCACTCAACTTCACTTGCCCCATCACTGAGCTGTTTCCACAATCTATGGACTCACTTTCAAGGACTTGTCATCTCATGTTCTCAATAGTAATTGTTTATTTATTTGTCTTTATTATGATTATTATTTATTTTATTTTTCTTTTTTTTTCTATTAACAGCTTGTTGTCTGTTGCACACTGGTTGTTTGCCTTGTTGGTATGGTTTTTCACTGATTCTAATATGGTTATTGAGTATGCCTGCAAAAAAATGGATCTCTGGGTTGTATATGGTGACATACAGTATATGTACTGTGATACAGTATATGTACTGTGATAGTAAACGTACTTTAAACTTGAGAGCAAGTCAGGAAAAGAACAGAGTGAGACTCTTGGACCCATTTGATGAGCTGAAATACTTCATTTTAAATGTAAGATACCTTCAGCTGCATTGGCCCTGGTCCCTGTTGTTCTCCTTTAAGCATCTGAACTTTCCTTTTTTAAGAAACGTGTTTGAATCCTCTCAGTTTGATAAAATCATCTTTAAAATCTCTTTAGTACCAGATTTTCTTTGATGAATCCCATGTGAGGTATCTGAGTGTATTGTTCTATTAGTGACAGTTGATAATGATAAATTCCGCAAATTCACCACCCTCTGGCTGAAGAAATTTCTCAGTATCCCTGTTTTAAATGGACACCCCTCTATCCTGAAGCTGTGCCCTCTTGTCCTAGACTCCCTCACCATGGGAAACATCCAGCTCATTCTAGTCCATAGTTGAGATTGAAAACCCTAATGTCATAGATCTATGCAGCTTGGAAACAAACCCCTCAGACCAACAAGTCTGTGCTGACCACCACGATCCATGTTTACACCAATATCCTCTGATGTCAATACTGAACCCAGCTGTTTGGAACCGTGGGGCAACAACGTGGTACTGTCAACTTCATACTGAGCAACATCTTTTGTAACTGAAGGTTAGTATCATTATATTGTGGCTCTTCTTTCCTGAGGACCTCTTTACAGAAGTTTCTAACAATTCCTTTCTCTTTGTATTGTAATTGAACAGTTCCTTACCAACTGCACCAGTAACTCTGACAGAGGCTTCTATCAGCAGGCCACTACCACCAATATTTAAGACTTCCTTTGCACTTACCATTGTAGACTTAGCTGAAGACACCCCTTCCCCACATTTCCACCCCCCCAGGGAAAGGACTACCACTATGAAGAGGAGGGGAATTCATTGCTTCATTGTGCTTCTGCAGCTTGGAACTTGAGACTACAAAAATATAGAGGTTAGATCCAAAGTGTGGGTTTCACACGATGAAGAATATTAGACTGAAGTTAGTATGTTTGGACAAAAGGCTGGGGCAGCTAACATATCCCATCCTCATAGAATGAAGCTGGACATTAGTTCTGCTCTGGGGGACTTGGAGATGTCTATTTGAGGCACTGGGTGTGGAAGAAAACAAATAATGCAGACATACCCAAGAACTAGTTTTACACTGATGTGATGCTGGAGCAGTGATCCTGCTCGGTAGGAAAAGAGCCACAGGTTCAATCATTCATCCTGTAGTCACAGAATGATACAACACAGAAACGGCCTTCCAGCCCACCACATCCATGCTGACCTTTTTCCCCAGCTACACTAATCCCCTTTGCCCACATTCTGCCGGTGTCCCTCTATGCCTTTATGATTCCAATGTCCATACAAATGTCTTAAACATAGATTATATCTGATTCCACCAGTTCCTGTTGCACTGCATTCCAGATATCGACCACTCCCTGTGTACATTGAACTTACACCTCAGATCACTCTTAAACTTTTCTGTCTTACCATAAACCTTAGTCCTCTTGTTATGATATCCCTACCGTGGGAAAAGATCAGAATCAGAATCAGGTTTATTATCACTGGTATGTGACGTGAAATCTGTTAGCTTAGAGCAGCAGTTCAATGCAATACATGATCTAGCAGAGAGAGAAAAAAATAAATAAAATAAAACATAATAATAAATAAACAAGTAGATTAATTACATATATTGAATAAATTTTTTAAAGTGTGCAAAAACAGAAATATTGTATATTAAAAAAAGTGAGGTAGTGACCAAAGCTTCAATGTCCATTTAGGAATGGGATGACATGCCCTGAGTGAGGAAAGGGCATGCCCTGGGTGCTGGAGGTCCTTAGTAATGGACGCTAGCTTTCTGAGGCACCGCTCCCTAAAGATGTCCTGGGTACTTTGTAGGCTAGTGCCCAAGATGGAGCTGACTAGATTTACAACCTTCTGCAGCTTCTTTCGGTTCTGTGCAGTAGCCCCTCCATACCAGACAGTGATGCAGCCTGTCAGAATGCTCTCCATGGTACAACTATAGAAGTTTTTGAGTGTATTTGTTGACATGCCAAATCTCTCCAAACTCCTAATAAAGTATAGCTGCTGTCTTGCCTTCTTTATAAATAAATTGACATGTTGGGACCAGGTTAGGTCCTCAGAGATCTTGCACCCAGGAACTTGAACTGCTCACTCTCTCCACTTCTGATCCTTCTATGAGGATTGGTATGTTTTCCTTCCTCTTACCCTTCCTGAAGTCCACAATCAGCTCTTTCATCTTACTGACGTTGAGTGCCAGGTTGTTGCTGCGGCATTATTCCACTAGTTGGCATATCTCACTCCTGTACGCCCTCTCGTCACCTCCTGAGATTCTACCAACAATGGTTGTATTGTCAGCAAATTTATTGATGGTATTTGAGCTATGCCTAGCCACACAGTCATGTGTACACAGAGAGTAGAGTAGTGGGCTAAGCACACACCCCTGAGGTGTGCCAGTGTTGATCATCAGCAAGGAGGATATGTTATCACCAATCCGCACAGACTGTGGTCTCTGGTTAGGAAGTCGAGGGTCCAATTGAAGAGGGAGGTACAGAGGCCCAGGTTCTGCAACTTCTCAATCAGGATTGTGGGAATGAAGCTATTAAATGCTGAGGTAGATGCTATCTACCCTCTCTATGCCTCACATAATTTTATTACTTTGTATCCCCCTAGGGCATGTGTTTTGCTGAGGAGCCAATGGTGTGAAGCTACTATTGATTATGACTGATTACCTGTAAATCGGAAACCTACCTAATCCTGTCAGGATTGTATTCTCAAATCCTTTCTGAATGTCCAGCAGAGCCAGGATCCCTGCTTGCCAGTTGGGAAGACAGTGACCAGACCAGCATTCGGATTGCACTGAATCAGAGACTACCCACTCTGCCAAAGCCCTGCCCTCTGCCAGACGGGCTCAGCCTGATGCCATATGGGTGTAGACAGCTGCTGTTCAATGAGATGCCATCAGCCATTGGTGGGGGTGGGGGAAGGGTAGACAATTAGCAGCAACTCTAAGTTCAGTCAGTAAGAGAAGCACGAGGGAATCGGTTCTGATGTTCACTTTTGCATTTGTAAGTTGCAATTCACGTCAGTTTGCATGTTTGTGGTCCTGTCTATCTTCTGTCGATGCAAACATAGGTTAGCAGCTTACATGGAACATATTGCAAAGCTTCAGAGGTGGTTCGAAAAGTGGGGCATAACAGAGTATTTAGTCACCACGCATCCCCTCAGCCTTCAGTCAATGTGTGTGTGTGTGCCACTGACCACACAGGATGCCTGATCGGGGGAAAGGATTGGAGATGTGCCTTCTTTCAGCACAGGCATTTGGGTTACCGAAAGGAAGGAAATCACTTCGATGTAAAGCTGCATAACACTGTCTAGTTTCTCAGGGAATGAAACAATACCTTACTCCAGTTTATCATTGTTAATGTCACACCCTCTCCAGAACACTCAGTGAAGTGTTGGAGCAGGTGTTCTCACTGACAGGTTTACTGTTTAACTGTTATGGAGATTACATCTTAAAGTGATAATGAGCAGGGTGCAGACTATGACTGTGAATCAGTTATATTGGACAGAGGTAGAAATTGTCCACAGGAGTTTTTACTGGCACGTGTGTGGAATAGGCTTGAAGAGCAGGGACCAGTAAATGGGCTCCTTTTGTCTCTTGCCTTGGAATAACATTTCTGACAGATTACAGGCCTGGGTCAACCTGAAGATGGGATATTTCTGGTTCTGACCACTGGTGTGCCATTGACTCTGTTAGGATGGCAGTGATCTGTACAGGATGGAGCTCAGAGTAGACCCTTTCAGATGTGAAGTTGGATGTCATCCAGTGCACAAATCGTAGTGATTATTTAAGGAGACTAACAACTCGGTGTCTTTCAGTATTGCTGGAGGGGAAGGAACCCATCCTACTTGAAGCTGAACTCAGGGAGTGGTTTGATGTGATATAAATCGCTAACGATTCACGTCATCACATGTAGTTTGGTTTCTGCTGGTTCAGACCATTTTTTTCTCAAATGCAGTGCCACAACTTTTCAGCAGTTTTGCAGGTAGGGGGATGTCAGAGGTAGTTGTTTTTTACACAGAGCATGGTAGATGCTTTAGGACATGCTGTCACGGCTGGAGGTGGAGGCACATACATGAGGAAGATTGAGAAGACTCTTAAATATGCGCGTGGATGAAGGCCATGTGGAAGGGAAGGCTTAGATTGGTCTTGGAGGAGGTTAAAGAGTTGACACAGCATCATGAGCCAAAGAGCCTGTACTGTGCTGTATTGTTCTATGTTCTATGTTCTAAGACAACTGGTCTCAGCCCCACAGAAAGAATAAAATCCCTCTGCCACTACAGTCAGTCTTTGATAGATAGTCAAGCCAATTTTGAATCCAATCTAACATGTAACCATGAATTTCATGCATTTTAATCTTCTGGATCAGGCTACGATGAGCAACCTTATCAAATGTCTTACTAAAGTCCATGTAAACAATATCCACTGTCCTACCCGCATAAATCGACCCAATGTACTCAATCAAGTTTGTAAGACATGACCTGTCCCACACAAGGACCTGCTGCCTCCACCGTGCTTTTCCAAATATGGGTATATCCTATCCCTAAGAATGCTCTCCAATCGCTTCCCAGCACTAATGTGAGGCTCAACAGCCCATCATTTGTTGAATTATCCACGTTCCCCTTCTTAAACAAAAGAAACTGCTGGCTACACACACAAAATGCTGGAGGAACGTAGCAGGCCAGGCAGCATCTATGGATTTCAGGCCAGCATCTGCAGATCTTCTCTTGTTTGTGAATAAAGCTAGCTATTCTCTGTTACGTCAACTGTGGCTATAAATGATAGACAGATCTTTTACTTTCTCTCAATAACCTGGAATAATCTCATCAGGTGCTGAAGACTTATCTGCCTTAATGGTCTTCAATAATTCCAATACCACCTCCTTCCTGATCCCTATACGCCCTAGGTTGGTTTATTATCATTCAGCTGGATATATGTATATTGCCTAATGAAACAATGTTCCTCTGGACTAAGTTGTACTCAGACAGAACACATAAAATAATATTATCACCAATAAGTTGACAAATAATGTAATATATTTCAGAAGATTCACATTTAGCATAAGGTGCATAAAGTTGAAAAGTAAACAGTACAATGCTACTGGTGCTTCATACGTGACGAGACCTGGGTGACGGCAGGGAATTCAGTAGTCTGGAAGCTCTGGGGAAGAAGCTGTTTCCCAACCTGAGAGTCCTTGTCCAGATGCTACGGTACCCTCTGCCTGATGGTAGGGGGTCAAAGAGATGGTGGGACAGATGGCAGGCATCCTAGACAATGCTAAGGGCCCTGCATATACGACACTTCTGATAAATATCTCTGATGGGTGGAAGGGAGACCCCGATGATCCTCTCAGCAGTCCTCACAATCCTTTGTAGGGACTTGTGGTCAGATGAGTTGCAATCCCCATACCAGATGGTGATGCAACTGGCCATAAATAATGTGTCACAATGTAAATTCCACTCTTATCCATTATCATTCCTATCCTCTCTATCATTATTCTCTTGTTGTTAATATCATGTATAAATGCGGTTGGATTTTGTTAATATCTACTGGCAAAGGACATTTCATAGCCCCTTTCCTATTTCCTTGCTTAAGTTCTTTCCTGCTTATTTTATATTCCTTAAGGGTGGTGTTTGATTTCAGCAGGAAGGGGTTTTGGAGTGTTAGAGTCATACAGCCTGGAAACAGACCCATCAGCCTGACTCAGCCGTGCTGACCAATGGACTAGCTCCATCTGCACGTGCTTGGCCCATGTCCTCACAATCTCTTCTACCCATGTACTTATCTAGATGGCTTTAAAATGCTGCTAATGTCCCTGCCTTAGTCACTGTTTCTTAATCACTATTCCAAATACACACAACCCTTTGCATGACGCTGCCCCGATGTCCCTTTTAAATCTCTCACCTCGGATCTTAAACCTCTGCCTCTTGTTTTGAGCAACGACTCACTGGGAAAAAGACTAAACGCTTTCACCCTGTCAATGCCCTTCATGATGTCAGTTACCTTCTCTGTTCCAGGGAATTGAGGCCTATTCTACGCAACCTCTCCTTATAACTCAGGCCCCAAAGTCCCCGCAACGTCCCAGTAAATCTTTTCTGCACTCTGTGTGGCTTAATAATATTTTCCTGTAACAGGGAGAACAAAGCTATTGAAAATATTCTAAATGCAGCTTCACCAGTGTCTTATATAAGTCCAATATAACTTCCCAGCTTCTATACCAGAGGAAATCCATTTAAAGTGAGAGGAAGAAAGTTTATGGGAAATGTCAGATGGAATGGTTATTACACAAGGGATAGTAGGTAGCTGGGGTTTATGCAGTGTCCAGGAAGGGTAGAACCTCTAGTGAAGGGGCCTGTTGTGTTCATTCTCAGATAGCTAACTTATATTTGGTCACCACTGGACACTCAGCTCTCACCCGTGACTCCAAGTGGCTGCTTGCCGGTGACGGTGACCACACCCCGGTACACCGCTTCAATAGGTGGGCTAAAGCAGGTGAGTGTGGCCGGCAGCCTCGTACCTCAGTAAGATAGGGACGTGTCTGTTCTAGCGAGCAAAGTCAGATCTGGCGGACTGGGTGTATGAGGTCTAGCAGCCAGATAGGTGACATTGCAACGGAGGATGTCGTAGTCATTCACGGCAATCAAGGAAAACTCCAGTTTGTGACTCTTGTTCGTACCACTGGACCCAGACTTCTGAGTCAAGAGAGTGGAACTGTCCCATGCAATGGCTTTTCCACTTTAAAACTCTCCCATATAGGTTTTGAATCATGGTCTGACACGATGGACGACCTCCTATAGCTGCCTGAAACACACTGCTGGGGCTGTTGGTAGAGGCTGTCACTATAGGGATATTTAAGAGATTTTTAGTTAGGCATCTGGATGTAGGAAAACTGGAGGGTTATAGGCTGTGTAGGAGGGAAGGGTTAGATCAGTCATATAGGTTATATGTCCACACAACATCACGGGCCAAAGGGCCTGTGCTGTTGTCTGTTCCATGTCCTATCCTCAGTGCCTGACTGATGAAGACTAATGCGCCAATGCCTTCTTCACCACACTGTCTGCATGAGATACAGCTTTCAGTGAATTGTGCACTTGAATTCTAGTTGGACTCAACCTCTTTTGAATGAACTCAGTGATTGAGCTTTGGTGGTAAAGCCTTTTTAAAATTCATCACGTTCTGCATGAAGGAATTGCTCAAGCCCCGCTACCTCTCACTCTGAGACTGTTACCACTATTCCAGGCCCCCTCAGGGAAGGATAGTACCACCCCCTCTGGCTGAGCCTTGTAATCTCTTACTGGACATGCATCTTGTCTTTCAGCGATATGAAGTGTGCACAAAGCCAGCTATCCCACCAACATTGCCCAATCACACACCATTTAAAAAATATCTTTCTTCTTGAGTCCCTGAGTTTAGCACTATCACTTTATCCTAAATTTTCCCTCACCAGGACCCCAATCCATCCACTACCATAGTCAATTTGAAATCTTACCTGTAACCCTAATGATTTGATTCTCCCTGACACTGATCCGAGTGAAGCCTACTTTAACAACAGTGTACTAATGCCTGTGAATTAAAACCCATTACTCCCACTCAACCCTTGAGCCACACGGTTGTCTCTCTGATCTTAGTCGTCAATGCTCAGTGTAGGAACTGGCCTTCCGTCCCACAGGTGTATTACTGACCTTCACGCTCCTCTATACTAATCCAACTTGCCTACATTAATCCCATATCTCTCTGTGCCTTGCTCATGCAAATATCTGTTCCGATGCCTCCACTGCCTCCTCCAGCAGCTTAGTGTTCGTGTGAAAAATTTACACTTCAGGTTCTCTTTAATCCTTCATTCAACTGTTGTCCTCTGCTTTTAGACTCTCTTATTAAGGGAAACAGACTCTATCTATGCCCCTCATAGTTTTAATAACCTCTATCATATCACCTCTCAGCCTCTACGGAAAACAGACGCAGTCAGAATGAGAATCAGGTTTAATTCCACTAGCAAATGTGAAATTTGTTGTCTTTGAGGCAGCAGTACAATGCGATACACAATAATAGAGAAAAAAAACTGTGAATTACACTGAGTACATGTTAAATAGTTAAATTAAATAACTAGTGCAAAAATAGAAAAAAAAGTAGTGAGGTAGTGTTCATGGGCTCAATGTCAATTCAGAAATCAGATGGCAGAGGGGAAGAAGCTGTTCCTGAATTGCTGAGTGTGGGCCTTCAGGCTTCTGTATCCCCTTCCTGATGATAGCAATGAGAACAAGGCATGACCTGGTGATGGGGTCCAATATCTCTAATCACTCAAGGTCTCCAATACAGGTATCACCACTGCAAGTCCAAAAACAAACTACTGGAGGAAATTGATGAGTGGTGAGTGCGTGGAATGGGCTGTCGGCGGCGACGGTGGAGGCAGAAACAATAGGGTCTTTTAAGAGATTCTTGGATGGAGCTTAGAAAAATAGAAGGGCTATGGATAAGCCTAGGTAATTCTGAGGTAAGGACATGTTTGGGCAGCTTTGTGGGCCAAAGGGCCTGTATTGTGCTATAGGTTTCTATGTTTCATTTGGAATGATTAATAGTTCATTTTCTTGCACAGATGTTACTTGATTTCCTGAGTTCCTCCAGCAATTTGATTTTTTTTGCTCCATATTCCAGCTTGTGTAGTCTCGTGCATCGTTAACTCTTTAGAATCTTTTCTGCACCCTGTCTAGTTTGAACACATCTTTCCTCAGACATGATTGTACCAATGTGTCTATTTAAATGTGCTTTGTTGCATTCCAAAAGTTGTCACCTTTCGTGGACCTGTTTCTGAATCTTAGCTGCTCATAATCCTTTTGTAGAAGTTCCTTCTTTTTCACGTCTATATGGCCGATTCCTGTATGGACCATGACAACGGGATCTTTTATCTCTCATTTTAAATTCCGCCCCAGCCCTGAGGAGAGGTCTATGATCCTGGTACTGCGGAGGGAACACAGACCTCTGAACCTATGCTCACAGCAGCAGAGAATAGTACCTATCCCTGCCACCCCCAATCAACTGGGCTGTCCATTAATACCAGTTTCCTTACCCCAGACTTAAAACCCTCTAAGTCTGAGGATACCACACTGCCATCCCTGGTCAGTTTGTTCATGCATTCTCCAGTCTCACCCATATAAAGCTGCACCTCTGCCCTTGCTTTTCTAAAGCCCCTTACTCACCAGAGTCCTCAAAGCACAGGCACTGCACAATTCAGATACTATTTGCTGTGTTCCTCCACTGGAAACTGTCAGAATATCTGGTACTTTCAACCTCTGAATCATATCTTCTTGTCTATGGTAAGATCTAGAGGATTTGTCCTTCCTCTTCTAATTATGAGCTCAGGGCTTTGAGACTGAGTTGTGTAGAAACTTCTTCTTTCAGAAAGTAGTAAATGTCTGGAATTCCTTGCCCCTGAGGGTGGTACAGACTGGATCATGGTGGAAATGACTGAAACTTTTCATAATCAAGACACTGAACTGGAACAGAAGTTGAGGCCAGTGAGAGTCAGAGAATGGTGGAGCAAGCTTGAAGTGGCTGGAGGTCTACTCCCATTCTCTTGTGTTTAGATTTCAGCATCCACAGATTTGTTTCCCAGGATAGGGCCTGTTGGCTCCCTCTGCAACAACAGAAGGACTACAAATACAGGCTGCTCCAGTCGGGCATTATCACTGGGAATGTTCTTTCAGAAGCTCTGACTGTGTGCAGTTCGTACATTCTCTCTGTGGCAATGTGGGCTTTCATCCACATCTCCAAAAATATGTGGGTTGGTGCATTCATTTCTTTGTTGTTGCTTTCCACACCTTGTGGTGCGCCATTTCTTTAGCAGTTTTGTCTGTTTTTTACGAGGCCGAGTTGCTAGCTCGACGCTCAGCCCAACATAGACTGGAAGCGTGCAAGGAGCCGACAAGATTCCTACCTGGAACCAGTCACCTCGAAGTGATGCCACTCCACCACTGGCCGGCTGGTGCACTAATCGACTGCTGTAGGTTGCCCCAGGTATTTAGAAACTTGTGGGGGGTGGGAGGGAGGAGGTGAGGAGGGCTCGATGAAGGGGTTGATGAAGGGAGGGATGGCATTAATGAAGGATTAACGTGAATGAGTGACTGATGTTCAGCACAAACTTGGAGGGCTTAAGTTCCTGTTTCTGTACTGATTCTCTCTGCAACCCTATGACTTCCTTGCAGCTTTTGCCTGTCATATCTGGAGATGTCGTTTGTTTTTTATTCTGTATTCCCTTTGTCTTCCTGATTCGGTGATGACCCTGTGCCTCCAACCATTCACCAGGCAACGAATCCCACCAGCTTTATCCAGTGCCAGTGTTGGCTCTCTAAGCAAACTTTCTCACCCCCTTGGTTCCAAACACAGACTGGTCCCTGAACATTTCTTCAGCATAACTGCACAAAACTCACACCCATCTGTGAGTCTTCGCAGCTCTGTTCTATACTGGTTATTTCACTCACCAACTTCCCGCTTTCGGTTACAATTATATCTCCAGAAGGGAGCATTCTTCTGCATTTAGCAATTCTGAAAGAACATCCTCAGAACAGCAGCTATCTTAGATTATCTCTATTTCTGACTTAGTGCATCCAAATCAAATAAACACTGTGTCTTTAGCCAGGGAGGGAGGGGTGTGGGGATTGTGTAAGAGATGATTGTACCTCCCTTGCTCCAGCACAAGAGGCTCACCAAACAAAGTCATATTGCTTTGCTGCTTCTTTGCCCCTCTGAAGTCTGAGAGTCGGTGGGTATGGAAGAGCCATTGCAAACACAGTTTAGGTTTTGAGCAAATTTTTGACAAGGGCTCTGAAATACCCCATGTAAAATGGAAGGTTTGTGAGCAATGTTCCCTCTAATTTTTAGTAGTCAGTGAGCGCAACGATCTTATGTTGTGCAAATTTTTTCCCTGTGACAAAAGTATGTGTGCACTGAATGATCACATGGCACAGTTTATGTAGGTTTACAAAATATTTGACATAAAACTGCACAGAATAGCAACAAAACAACACATTTTTAAGTCACTCAGTTATTTTTTTCTCTCTCCTGTCTTTGGCATTTACCCATTATTTGTAAACTCTACCTTGACTAATAGAACTTCCATCCAATTGATAGCTTTTGATTCTCACTAACATATCCAAATGATGTTCACCTAAATGGTTTGTCAGCTTGTTTTTGAGTTGATTCATTAGGCTAAAACCTCGCTCACAGTCAGCACTAGATGCAAGAAAGGTTTCCCCAATGTACATCAACTGTGCAAGGTCACAAAACTGTTCATTTTGAAGTACAAATGCCACCATTTGAGCAAAGTTTGAAATCAGTTTGGATTTAATTTTTTCTTGCACAGAAAATTTGAAATCATTAAACTGCCTAACTATTACAGTATTTTCAGCTAGAAAGTCATGATATTTTAGACATAAGGCATTAACTTGTTCATGTGAGGTCACAATCTGCAATTGTGGAGAAATCAAAAGCTGACCATTCTTGTACCTCATCTTCAGGAAACCTTTCTTCTAAATGAACACAAAGACTATTTATAAAAATCAACAGTGAACTTGTATCTACTGTGACATTTTCTTCACGTTGTTGCCTTAGCAAAACTTTAACTTTGTCACTCCACAAAACATCGTGTCCCAGATACTGCTTTCTTATCTTGTTAATTTTGCTTCGTGCAAAATGAAGTGGATCAATCAGTGTCAGGACACTCTTTTGCAGAATCTTGCACAGTGCAGCAAGTTCATCAAAGATATCACTTAAAACCTGTAAAGCTACTTTGTACGTGATGGTTATCAACTTCTTGTGACAGTATTTAGCCACAGGGTCATCTGACTGATCTTCTTCAAAGTATGTGATCAGTGCCTCATAATTTTTTATTATTGCCTGCAATGCAAAGTGTCTAGATAACTATCTGACTTCATTAAGTGGTCTGAAAGCAACAGCTTCATTTTCAGAGGCCTCTGCAATTTCTTTAAATTTGCATCTTTTAACCGCAGATTGTGAAAACATCGTATAGATTGTTCTCAAAGTTTCAATGTCTCTGATTAACCTGATTTCTTTCCATGCATCACAAATCCCCGGATCTTCACGGTGTGCTACACAGTGTTGTTGAACTAAGAGAATCAATATTTTTTTCAATAAAAACTTAGTAAGCTATCTACAGGATTTGAAACAGATCTTTGTAAACTTCACAATATGAACACTGTCTGCCAAAGATGGCTGCTGTACAAACCGGAACAGGAAAGGTGAAGTGATGTAAATTAGTGACGTGCATTGTGGCATTTGAAAAACTGACTAACTAGTTAACAGAAACATTTAGCTAAAAGATTATTTTCAATAAGTATAATTATTAATTACTACATTATTTTAGGTAATTAACCTTTTGAGTGCACTGTGGTGAACTACATATACCTGTCTGGACTGCTCCTGTGGCTCCTCCTACAGACCCCTGTATAAAGGCGATTGAGGCCTGAGCCCAGCCTCATTCTCCAGGATGTAGTGTTGTTCATTCTTCCAGTCAATAAAAGCCAATATCTCGCTTCTTACGTCTCAGAGTGAGTTATTGATGGTGCATCATGCACATTAATTTCCTTTGTGCGCTGGTTGAAAAACGTTTGTGCGTGCACACACGCGCACAGCTTAGAGGGAACATAATTTGTGAGTCGTAATTTCTCCAGCTGCTGCAACGTGTCAGTTCCTCCAGTCAGAGAGTCACACAGCATGTGGGCTGATGGTTGGTACAGGCTCATCCCATTGAATACATGCCAACCAACAGCCACCTATTTACAATAGAATACAGAATATTGAACAGTCCAGCACAGGACACAGTATTTAGCCCACAATGTTGTGCTGACCTTTTAACCTAGTCCAATATCGATATGTCCCTTCCTCCCACATAACCTTCCCATTTTTATTTCATCCATGTGCTTATCTAAGAGTCTCTTAAAAGCCCCTACTGTGTCTGCCTCTACCACCAGCCAATGTTGCGTTCCATGCACCCATCACTCTCTGCATAAAATGCCTACCTCTGACAATCCCCTATGCTTCACTTCAATCACCTGAAAATTAGACTGTCTTGTTTTAGCCACTTTCACACTGGGAAAAAATATGTAGGCTGCCCACTCTATCTATGTCTTTTATCATCATATATACCTCTAATAAGTTGCTTCTCATCTTCCTTGGCTCAAAGGAGAAAAGCCCTAGCTCAGCCATTCCTCATAAGACATGCTCTCTAATCCAGACAGAATGATGATAAATCACCTCTGCACCCTCTCCAAAGCTTCCACTTTCCTTCCTATGATGAGATGACCAGAACTGAACACAATTCTCCAATTGTGATCTGGACAGAATTTTGTAGATCTGAAACATTGCAGCATGCCTCTTGACCTCAGTACATCAACTAGTGAAGGCTAAAGCTCCATACACTTTCTTCACCACCCTATCAACATGCATAGCAACTTCGAAGTGTGAATGGACTTGGATCCCAACTTGCCTCTGTTTCTCCACACTGTTAAGTATCCTGCCATTAACCCTGTATTCTGTCTTCAAATTCAGCCTTCCAAAGTGTATCACTTCACACTTTTCTGGATTGAACTCCATCTGCCACTTCTCAGCCCACCTTTGCATACTATCAATGCTCTTTGTAATATACAACAACCTTCTATACCACAACACCAGCAACTTCTTTGTCATTTGCAAACTTGCAAACTGACCTTTTACTTCTTCACGCAGGTCACTTATAATCATCACAAAGAGCAGGGTCCAGACCACTACAGGTCACTGACCTTCAGAAGAAATACCAGAAGACCATAAGGTATAGGAGCAAAATTAGATCATTTGGTCCATCGAGTTTACTCTGCCATTTCATCATGGCTGATCCATTTCCCTTCTCAGCCCTGTTCTCATGCCTTCTCTGCATATCCCGTCATGCCTTGACTAATCAACAATCTATCAAACTCTGCCTTAAGTATACCCAATGACTTGACACCCCACAGCTCTCTGTGGCAACAAATTCCACAGGTTCACCATTCTCTGGTTAAAGAAATTCCTCTTCATCTCCACTTCTATTCTGAAGCCATGTCCTCTGGTCTTAGTCTCCCCCATCATAGGAACCATCCTCTCCACATCCACTCCACTGAGTCCTTTCAAAAGTCGATAAGTTTCAATGATGTCACCTGTCATCCTTCTGAATTCCAGTGAGAAGCAGCCCAGAGCAATCAAATGCTCCTCACATGAGATCTTTCAATCCCAGAATCACTTTTCTAAACCTACTTTGAACTCTCTCTAATGTCAGCAGAAACCTTTCTTAGATAATTGGCCTAAAACTGCTCACAATACTCCAAGTGAGGCCTCACCAGTGCTTTATAAAGCTTCAACATTACATCCTTGCTTTTATATTCCAGACCTCTTGAAATGAATGCTTTCATCATATTTGCCTTCCTCAACACTGACATAACCTGCAAGTTAACCTTCAGGGAATCCTACATGAGCACTTTGTACCTCGGATTTTTTTATTTTTCTCTCCATTTAGAAAATAGTCTATGCTTTTATTTCTTCTACCTCAGTTTTTTCCATTTTGTCTCCATTTAGAAAATAGTCAACCCTTTTATGTCATTAAACCCTCTGTATACCTGCCTGTCCCTTTGATGAAATGTGTATCCTTGGACATTGAGCTCCCAGCTGGTGGGCGCAGCGCACAGCGAGGAGGTTTCTCGTAATTTGGTGGTGCTTGCTTAAAGTGAGAGCCTCGCGAGCATTCCTTGTCATTCCAGTGGCCCAATCAGCAGTGGGAGCAGCGCAGAGAGGAGTAAATAAACGTAACAGAAGGGACAACCAGAGTGGCCATTGTTGGGAGTGGAAGTGTCAGACTTTGGTTCAAAGGAAGTTTTTGCTCAGAAGAAGCATTAGCTCTGGGTAAGTTGTCCAGGTAAGTTTCTGTTAAGTTTCCCCTTTTCCTTACAGTGTCAAGGGTACATGGTGTAGTTTAAATGACCATTGTGTGTTCTTCATGCCAGATGTTGGAGTCCTGGGAGACCCAGGGAACTCCACCTGTGTGAAGTGCATCCAGCTGCAGCTCCTTGAAGACCGTGTTAGGGATCTGGAGCAGCAGCTGGATTGTACGGGAGAGTAAGGAGATCATCAGCTGGACTTACAGGGAAGTAGTCTCTCCTAGGTTGCAGGAGGTGGGTAGCTGGGTGACTGTTGGGAGAAGGAATGGGAAGGTGAACTGGCAGTTTGTGCAGAGCACCTCTGTGGCTATTCCCCTCACTAATAAGTATATTGTTTTGGATACTGTTGTGGGGGATGACCTTCCAGGTTACTGGCACCATGGTACAGAAGGGAAAGAGGGGGAAGAGGAGAGCAGTAGGGATAGGAGAGGAATTGTTAGAGGAACAGACAGAAGATTCATGGATATGAACAGGACACCCGGATGGTATGTTGCCTCCCAGGTGCCAGGGTCATGGACATCTCAGATCACATCCACAACATTTTGGAGAGGGAGGGAGAGCAGCCAGATGTCTTGGTACACATTGGTACTAATGACATAGGAAGGAAAAGTAAAGAGGTCCTGAAGAGAGAATTTAGAGAGCTAGGCAGAAAGCTGAGAAGCAGGACCTCCTGGGTACTAACTTCTGGATTGCTACCTGTGCCACGTGCCAGAGAGGGTAGAAACAGGATGATTTGGCAGATTAATATGTGGCTGAGAAGCTGGTGCAGGGGGAAGGGCTTCAGGTTCTTGGATCATTGGAATCTCTTCTGGGAGAGGTATGACCTGTTCAAAAGCGCCTGAATCTGAGAGGGACTAAGTTAGTTGAAACTGTTGGGGAAGTTTTAAACTAATTTGGTGGGAAATGGAGTGAAGGGTCACAGAATAGGACGGATGGTAAAAAAAAACAAAGACAGCTTGCAGTCAGACTGTCAGGAAGGGCAGGCAGATGATAGGACAAAATTTCAGCCAGCAGGGGGAGTATCAATGCATTAGGGAATGCAGGATCATAAAGGTTAGCAAATGTGTTATATCACACAAGAGGTAAGGTGGATGATCTTGTTGCACTATTACAGATTGTCAGGTATGATGTAGCCATGACTGAATTGTGACTGAAGAATGGTTCTATTTGGGAGCTGATTGTCCAAGGTTACATGTTGTATTGGAGGGATAGGAAGGTAGGCAGAAGGGATGATGTGACTGCTAATACAGAATGGCATCAAATCATTAGAAAGATGTGACATAGGATCGGATGATGTTGAATCCTTGAGGGTGGAGTTAAGAAACTGCAAGGGTAAAAGGATTCTGATGGCAGTTATATACAGGCCTCCCAACAGTAGCTGAGAGGTGGACTACATATTACAATGGGAAATAGAAAAGGCGTGTCAAAAGGACAATGTTATGATTGTTATGGGAGATTTTAACATTTAGGTAGATTGGGAAAATCAGATTGGTAATGGATCTCAAGAGAATGAGTTTGTTGAATGTCTACAAGATGGCTTTTTAGAGCAGTTTGTCATTGAACCTGCCAGAGGATCAGGTATACTGGATTGGGTACTATGTTATGAACCAGAGACGATTAGGGAGCTTAAGGTAAAGGAACCCTTCAGAGACAGTGATCACAATATGATTGGGTTCAATTTGGAATTGAATAGGGAGAAAGTAAAATCTGGCGAAGGTGCTTAAAAAGCTGAAAGACCTAAAGGTACATAAGTCACCCAGACCAGATGAACTGCACCCTAGGGTTCTGAAAGAGGTAGCAATAGAGATTGTGCAGGCATTGGTAATGGTCTTTCAAAATTCATTGGACCCTGGCATAGCTCCAGAGGACTGGAAAATTGCAAATGTCACTCCACTCTTTAAGAAAGGAGGGAGGCAGCAGAAAGGAAATTATAGATCAGATGGCCTATTCACAGTGGTTGTAAAGATGTTGAATTCAATTGTTAAGCATAAGGTTATGGAGTATTTGGTGACACAGGATAAGATAGAACTAAGTCAGCATGGTTTCTTTAAGGGAAAATCTTGTCTGACAAGCCTATTTTTGAGGAGATTACAAGTAGGATAGATAAAGGGGATGCAGTGGATGTTGTATATTTGGATTTTCTGGAGGCCATTGACAAGGTGCCACACATGATCCTGCTTACCAAGTTAAGAGCCCATGGTATTACAGGAAAGTTGCTGGCATGGTTAGAGCATTGTCTGATTGGTAGGAGGCAGCGAGTGGGAATAAAAGGATCCTTTTCTGGTTGGCCACCTGTGACTAGAGGTGTTCTGCAGGAGCTGATGTTGGGTCCACTTCTTTTTATGCTGCATATCAAAGTTTTAGATGATGGAATAGATGGCTTTGTTGCTAAGTTTGCAGATGGTACGAAGATTGGTGGAGGGACAGGTAGTGTTGAGAAAACAGGTAGGATGTAGAAGGACTTAGATAGATTAGGAGAATGGGCAAGAAAGTGGCAAATTAAATACAATGTTGGAAAATGCATGGTCACGCACTTTGGTAGAAGAAATAAATGTGCAGACTACTTTCTAAATGGGGAGAAAATCCAAAAATCTGAGATGCAAAGGGAATTGGGAATCTTTATGCAGTACACCCTGAAGGTTAACTTGTAGGTTGAGTCAGTGGTGAGGAAGGCAAATGCCATGTTAGCATTCAATCCAAGAGGTGTGATGCTGAGGCTTTATAAGGCACTTCTGAGACTTCACCTTAAGTATTGTGAACAGTTTTGAGCTCCTTATGTAAGAAAAGATGTGCTGATATTGGAGAGGGTTCAGAGGAGGTTCACAAGGATGATTCCGGGAATTGAAACCTTTTGAATGTTGAAGGGCCTAGAAAGAGTAAATGTGGAAAGGTCATTTCCCATGGTGGGGGAGTCTAGGACAAAAGAGCACAGCCTCAGGACAGAGGGGTGCCCATTTAGAACAGAGATGTGAAAGTTTCTTTAGCAGATGGTAGTGAAATTGTGGAATTTGTTATCACAGGCAGCCGTGGAGACCAGGTCATTGAGTGGCCACAGCATTGAAGGTTACAGGGAGAAGGCCGGGGAGTGAAGCTGAAGAGGGGAAAAAAGATCAGCCATGATTGAATGGTGGAGCAGACTTGATGGGCCAAGTGGCCTAATTCTGCTCCTATGTATTATGGTCTTATGGTCTTATAATCTTCTTTTAGCCACAATGCCTGAAACATCATACATGTCTATCTGTAACTGTGCTATAAGCTTATCTACCTAATTCTGTGTACTGTGTGCATTCAAGTATAAAACCTTCAGTCCTGTATTCACCCTGTTTGATTTACTCCACCTTTTACATTGCAACTTATCCCATTGACTGCAATTTTACCCTATCATCAACCTTCCCTTGCTGGCAGTCTCACTAAACACTGCCTCTGTTTGTAAACCAACTACCCCATCCACAGCACTGTCACTCCGGTTCCCATCCTCCTGCCAAATGAATTTAAACCCTCCTGAAACCTGCCCACCAGGATATTTGACTCCTCGGTTTCAAGAATATGCTGCATCTACTATTCCACTCTGTCTTCTATGAGCAAGCCGAGTCTGAATCCACACTATCAAGTTTCCTTTAATCCCATCTGATTTTCTGAATGAGCCTACTATGGGTAACCTTGTCAAACACATTTAGTAAAATCTATATAAACCACATCCATTGCTCTTCCTTCATCAATTTGTTTTGTCACTTCCTTGAAGAATTCAGTTAGGTCATGAGGCAAGACTTGCCTCTGACAGTGCCATGCTGATAGTCCCTAATCAGACTATGCTGCTCTAAATGATGGTAAATCTTCTCTCTTAGAATCCTCATCAATAGTTTTCCCACCACTGATGTAAGACTCACTGGTTTATAATTCCCACAATGAACAAGGAAATAGCATTTGTCACCCTCCATTCTTCTGGTACCACCCCTGTGGTAAGTGAGGATACAAAGATCATTGCCAAGGGCACAATCTCTTTCCTTACTTCCCAGAGTAATCTGGGGTATATCCCATTCAGCCCCAGGACTTCTCTATCCTAATGTTATTCCAAAATTCCAATACATCCTCTTCCAAAGGTTGACATAATCTAGCATATTAGCCTATTTTATGCTGTCCTCACAAACATTAAGTTCCCTCCCACTCTACTAAAGCAAAATATTCATTAAGGATCTCCTCTACCTCTTCCAACTCCAGGCACGTTTCCTCTTTCTTCACTGAATGGTCCTTCATTAGTCTCGTCATATTCTTGTTCTTCACGTAGGTTTAGAATGCTTTGGGGTTTTCCTTAGTCCAACGCCAATGTATTTTCATGTCTCCTTCTAGCTCTCCTAAATCCCTGCTTAAGCTCCTTCCTGGCTACCTTATGACCCATAAGAGCCCTGTCTGATCTTTGCTTTCAAAACCGTAAGTATGCTTCTACCTTCCGCTTGACTAATTGTTCCACATCTCTAGTTAACCATGGTTCCTTCGCTCTACCATCCTTTCCCTGCCTCAATGGGACAATCCTATTCAGAACCCCTGCAAGTGCCTCCAAAACAACCTCCACATTTCTTTTGTGCGTTTCCCTGAATACCACTCTTCCCTATTTATGCTCCCAAATTCCTACCTAACGGCATCATAACCTGACCTACCTCAATTAAATACCGTTCCATATCATCTGCTCCTATCCCTCTCCACAACTATGTTAAATGTCAGGTTGCTGTGGTCCTACATTAAGTTCAAAGTTTAAAGTAAACTTATTATCAAAGTACATATAAGTATGTCACAATATTCTACCCTGAGATTCATTCTGTTGCAGGCATTCACAGTAAATAAAAGAAACATAATAGAATCAATAAAATAAACTGCACACAAAGATAGACAGACCACCAATGTCCAAAAGATGACCAATTGGGTAAATGCAAAAATAAAAGAATCTAAATAATAAAAATAAACACATAAATAAATTATATATACATATTGAGAACATGAGTTGTAAAATCCTTGGAAGTGAGCCCATTGCTGGTGGAATCAGTTCAGTGTTGGGCTGAGTGAAGTTATCCCATCTTGTTCGAGCTTGGTAGTTGAGGGATAATAATTTCCTGAACATGGTGGTGTTGGACATTGAAGCTCCTGTACCTCCTTCCAAATGGCAACAGTGAGAAGAGAGCATGGCTGGATGGTGGGGTTCCTTGATGATGGATGCTGCTTTCCTGCGACATTGCTCCTTGTAGATGTGTTCAAAGGTGAGGAGGGCTTTACCCGTGATGGATTGGGCTGTAGCCATTACTTTTTTGTAGGCTTGTCCATTCAGAACCATTGGTGTTTCCAGTTAAACCAGTCAGTGTACATTCCACGGTGCATCTATAGAAGATTGTCAGTTTTAGTTGGCGTACTGAATGTTTGCAATCTTCTATGAAAGTAGAGATGCTGCTATGCCTCCTTTGGCAGTTATGTGCTGAACCCAGGGCAAATCCTCTGAAATGATAATGCCGAGGAATTTAAAGTTGTTGATGAGGTCTGGCTCATGGGCTTCCGGTTGCTTCCTCCTGTAGTCACTAATTAGCTCTTTGATGACATTGAATGAGAGGTTGTTCTGGCACCATTCAGCCAGATTTTCAATCTCCTTCCTTTATCCCATCACCCAGGACATGCCCTCTTTTCATTGCTACCATCAAGGAGGAAGTACAGGAGCCTGAAGGCACACACTTAACATTCTATGAACAGCTTCTTCACCTCTGTCATCAGATTACTGAATGAATAATACACTACCTCACTATTTTCCTCACTTTTTGTAATTCTTAGTTGATTTGGTTTTTATATATACATCATATTGTAATTTATTGTTTTTAAAATTTTGTATTGCACTATATTGCTGCCGTAAAACAACAAATTTCATGGCATACGTCAGTGATATTAATTCTGATTCTGATTATTCATGCTAATTCATCACCACTTTGGACTTGGCCACCAACAGTGGTGTCATCAGCAAACTTAAATATGGCATTACAGCTATACTTTGCTACACACTTATAGGTACAAAGTGAGCAGAGCACACAGCCTTGTGGTGCACCTGTGCTGATGGGGATTACGGAGGAGATGCTGTTGCCAACCTGAACTGACTGGGGTGAGCAAGTGAAGAAATTGAGCATCCAGTTGAGGAAAGATGCATTGAGGCCTAGATCATAGAGTAATTGAGTTGTTGAGGGGAAGGTAGTGTTGAAACTCTGGTTTTATTCTTTCTAAAAGAAAGAATCTGCATCATCTCCTCCACCCTCAGATTCTTCCACTCACACAAGCACTGAGAGCAATTCACGGTGGACAATTAACCTACCAGTCCGCATGTCTTTGGCATTACGGAGGAGGCTGAACACTCAGAGGAAACCCAGGGAGGACATTCAAACATCATACAGACAGTATCTGACACTGGGATTGAACCTGCGTCCCTTGCCTGTGCTACCTAGATGTGTGAGGCAACAGACACCCCATGCACACAGGAGTGTCTGACCGATGTGAGGAGCCATAAAGGAGGATTTATTCTGTTTCTGGCAGAACAACAAGGACAATCTCTTGGGAAAGAAATGCAGTGGAAAGCAATCATCATCACAAAACATTCAGACAGAATGATAGATAATCAAGATCAAGACTTCATTATCTCTGTCCATGAGCTCAGTCTTTGGCTTTGCTGATGAGGCGTCCAGTAAATAACTTTCAGATGGATACAGGTGACCAATTTAATGTTACATAATTTTGCTTCATCAGGACTAAAACCTATCAAAAATCCTTAAGGTGGAAAAGGTGACTAATGTGTCATTAGATGCTAGTCGTCTCCCTGCTAATGGAAAGGTACTCTTGTTTCAGTGTGATGGCTGCAAGTGCAAATTGGACTGTATAAACTGTGGGTATTAGGGCTATAAGACACCTGTGAAGCTGAGAGGCATGTTTGGTCATGGATATTATTGGGTACAATGATAATGATGTGATTATCAGCATACTGGAGTCATGATATGCGTGCTAAGTAATGATGAGACAGTAAATATTTAATACAGAAAATCCCTCAGGTCCCTCAGCTATTTAGTGATGGAATTGGACAATATAAAGGAAAATAACTTATCTGAAATGGTGAAAGAGCATACCCTCTGCTGCACCTGAGAAGGCAGCGCTGGAGATCCAATATTCTGACTCCTGTTATGACGCGATTGCGCTGATTGGTTTCATGTTTGCAGTGGTTTAGACTGGACCCAACGCAGTCCGTGGTACTGTTCCTCTGTGTGGTATGGCCACAACTGGAGTTAGCATTCCCTGCTTGTTCTGCTACCCGTGACTAAGCTTCAGAAGCTTCCACCCATGGGATCAACCCAGGAGCCTCTTGACAGCTCACATTAGCCTGTCCTGCTTTTGATGGTGACTGGGAATCATTGAAAAACAAATACTTCTTAAAAATTAAAAGGATTAAAATTCAAATTTAATGAAATATAGCTGATAATGTAGCACAGTTAGAGATTGGCAGGTGTGAAGTTGTGAGCATCACTGAGCTGTGACTGCAAGAGAATCATAGTTGAGAGTTGACCATCGGAGGAAACACGGCGTATCAAAAGAGCAGGCAGGTGGGCGAGGGGGGTGGGGTGGCTCTGTTGAAACAAATGAAATCAAAATATTAGAAAGAGGTGACATAGGATTGGAAAATGTAGAACACGCAAGTAGATTGGGAAAGTCAGATTGGTGCTGGATCTCAAGAAAGAGAATCTGTAGAATACCTCTGAGGTGGATTTAGAGCAATTTGTGGTTGAGCCCACTGGAGGAAAGGCTATTCTGGATTGATGTTGTGTAATGAACCTGATTTGATTAGGTAGCTTAAGGTAAAGGAACCCCCTATTAGGCAGTGAGCATAATATGATACAATTCATCTTGTGGTCTGATAGGGAGAAGATAACATTAGATGTATCAGATTTACAGTGGAGTAAAAGGGATTTAGAAAGACATGAGGATGGATTGGAAGGGGACACTAGCAGGGATGATGGCAGAACAGCAATAGCTAGAGTTTCTGTGAGCAACTTGGAAGGCACAGGATAGATACATCCCAAAGATATGAAAGTACTCTAAAGGCAGGATGATGCGACCGTAGCTGACAAGGGAAGTCAAAAACAACATAAAAGCAAAAGGGAGAATAGTGGGAACTTAGAGGATTGGGAAGCTTTTAAACACCCATTGAAGGCAACTAAAAATGTCATAAAGAGGGAAAAAATGAAATAAGAAGATAAGCTAGCCAATAATATCAAAGGTGATACCAAAAGCTTTTTTCAACTAAAGAGTAAAAGGGAGACGAAAGTAGATATCTGAAAGCTGGAAAATGACACTGGAGAGGTAGTAATGGGGGACAGGGAAGTGGTGGACAAAATAAATATGTTTTTGCATCCCTTTTAGCTGTGGAAGACACTAGCAGTATGCCAGAAGTTTGAAAGTGTTAGGAGGCAGAACTGATCACTGTAGTTATTACTAGAGAGAAGATACTTGGGAAGCTGAAAGGTCTGAAGGTACATAGGTCACCTGGACCTGATAGACTACAACCAAGGGTCTTGAAAGAGGTGGCTGGGGAGACTGTGGAGGCATTGGTAATGACCTTTGAAGAATCACTTGGTTCCAGAAAACTGGAACAACGGAAATGTCTTTTGCCTCTTCAAGAAGGTAGGGAGGCAGAGGAAAGGAAACGATAGGCCGTTTGGCCTGACCTCAGTGATTGGGAAGATGTTGGAGTCGATTACTAAGGTTGAGGTCTCAAGGTACTTGGAGCCATATGATAAAATAGGTCAAAGTCAGCATGGTTTCCTTAAAGGAATATCTTGCCTGACAAATCTGCTGGAATTCTTTGAAGAATTAGTAAGCAGGAAAGACAAAGGAGAATCAGTAGCTGCTGTACGCTTGATTTTCAGAATGCCTCTGACAAGCTCTGCACATCAAGCTGCTTAACAAGATAAGAGCCCATGTATTACAGGAAAGATACTAGCATGTGTCAAGGCTGGCTGATTGGCTGGAGGCAAAGAGTGGGAATAAATGGTGCCTTTTCGTGTTGCCTGCTGCTGACTAGTGGTTCTTCACAGGGGTCAGTGTTGGGACCGTTTCTTTTTACGTCAATGATTTGAATGGCAGAATTGATGGCTTTGTGCCAAGTTTGGAGCTGAATAGAAGTTAGGTGGAGGAAGTAGAGAGGCTACCAAAGGACATAGATATTAGGAGAATGGACAAAGAAGTGGCAGATGGAATACAGTGTCAGGGAGTATATGGTATGCACTTTGGTGAAGGAACAAAAGCATAGACTATTTTCTAAATGGACAGAAAATTCAAAAATCTGAGATGCAAAGGGACTTGGGAGTCTTTGTGCAGGATTCCCTGAATATTACTTTGCAGCTTGAGTCAGCGGTGAGGAAGGCAAATGCAATGTTTGCATTCATTTCAAGAACACAAGAATATACAAGCAAGAATGTAATGCTGAGCCTTTATAAGATGCTGGTGAGGCCTCACATGTAGTATTGTGAGCAGTTTTCAGCCCCTTATCTAAGAAAGGATGCGCTGACATTAGAAAGGGTTCAAAGCAGATACACGGAAATGATACCGAAATTGAAAGGGTTATCATATGAGGAGTGTTTAATGGCTCTGGCCCTGTACTCGCTGGAATTGAGAAAAAGGAGCGTGGATGAAATTGAAGCCTATCAAATGTTGAAATGCCTAGATAGAATGGGTGTGGAGAGGATGTTTCCTATGATGAAGGAGCCCAGGACCAGAGGACACAGCCTCAGAGTAGAAGGATGTCTATTGAGAAATGAGGAGGAATTTCTTTAGTCGGAGGTTTCTAAATCTGAGGAATTCATTGGCTGTGGAGGCTAGGTCATTTAGTGTAATTAAGGCAGAAATTGATGAGTTCTTGATTAGTCAAGGCATGGAAAGTTACAGGGAGAAGGCAGGAGAATGGGGTTGAGAGAGAAAATGGATCAGTCATGATGACATGGCGGAGCAGACTCAATGAGCTGGAATTCCCAGTTCTGTTCCTATATTTTATGGTCTTATAATCTTAAAATAACATTCAACATTCAACTTGAAAGTATATATAACATAGAATAATACAGCACAGGAATGGACCATTTATCCCATAATATTGTGCTAAACCAGATCAAAAGCACATCAAAAACACCAAAGACACTAATCCCTCCTATCTATGCAATGTCCATATCCCTCCAACTTCCTTTCATCCATGTGTGTATCCTAACATCTCTTAAAATCCTCTAATGTATTTGCCTCTGTCACCAAACCAGGCAGCACATTTGCTGCATCCACCACTCTCTGAGTAGAAAACTTACCCCTAACATCCTCCTTGAACCAACCCCCTTCACCTTCAATGCACCTGTGGTGTTGGACATTTCAACCCTGGGAAATATACAGTCCATGTCTGATCCATCTACGCTTCTCATAACCCTACAAAACCTCCATCAGATCTGTCCTCAGCCTCCGCTGCTCCAGAGAAAACAACCCAAGTTTATCCAGCCAATTGTCATAACCAGGCAGCATCCTGGTAAACCTCTTCTGCCCCCTCTCCAAAACCTCACTATCTTTCCTATAGTGGGGTGACCAGAACTGTATGCAACACTGCTAAAGCATTACATACTTTTCCTTTTTCTTCTTGACTAAATTCACCACCTCTCCAAGGTTTTCTTATCTTCCAATCCCCGCCCTTCTTTCTGATAGAAACATACCTTTCCTGTACTCCGTGTGATTGATCATTAAACATTTTCCATGTGTCTGATGTGGATGCCAGAAAAAATGGTGTTCCCAATTAACTCTTCTTAATGCCCTCATAAATTGCCCTACTGCAATTTAAAACCCTCCCACAAGGACCATACCTATCCTATCTATAACTATCTTGATGTTAAGGAGTTGTGGTCACTGTTCCCTAACTGCTCACCCACTGAAAGGTCAGTTCCTGGCCAGGCTCATTACCAACACCAGGTTCCCCATGACAACAACCCTATTATTCTCACACATTTATTTACTCTGATCACATATCTGTTCCTCAGTGTCCAGGTGGCTACTGGGGTCAGTGGGGTGGGGGGTTGTCTGTAGTACCAATCCCATCAGTGTGATTGCTTCCTTCCTATTCCTGAGCTCTACCCAAATGGACTCAGTATGTGGCCGCTCCATTATGTCTTTCTGAGTTCAGCTGTGATATTATCCTTGGTTAGTAATTCAATTCCCCCTACCCTTACCTTCTCCTCTATCTTCCCTAAAACTTCGAAAACCTGGTACATTAATCACCCATTCTTGTCCCTCTCTCAACCAAGTTTCAGTAATGGCCACAACATCATAGTTCTATGAGCTGATCCAAACTCTAAGTCCATCACCCTTATCCATAATACTCCTAGCATTAAAATATACAAACTTCAAACTATTCGATTTATCGTACCTGTTATTTCAAATTTACCTTTCCATACTTTCCCTGACATCTATCTCAGATGGCATTCTGAAGGACAGGATAGAAGCTGAGTTATAGGGAAAGATTGAATAGGTTAGGACTTTATTGACTAGACAGTAGGAGACTGAGAGGAGATTCGATAGAAGTGTGCAAAATTATGGGGGGTGTAGGGGCAAATGCAAACTGGCTTTTTCCACTGAGGTTGGCTGAGACGACTATAACTAAAGGTCAAAGTTTGGGTGAAATGTGAAATATTTAAAGGGAACCTGAGGGGGAACTTTCTTCAATCAGAGGGTGGTGCTAGTATGAAATGAACTGCCAGTTGAAGTGGGGGATGTGGGTTTGATTGAAAAATATAAGAGAAGTTTGGATAGGTGCATGATGGAAGGGCTCTGGTTCAGGACTGGGTCAATGGGACTAGTTAGAGTAAATGTTCAGCACAGACTGGAAGGGCCAAAGGGCCTGTTTCTGTGCTGTGGTGCTCTATGACTCCATGAAAAAGTAAGAAGCCACATAGGTTTGCTGTCGAGTTGCACATACGTATCCCAGGGAATGGAGCTATCAGGTGTGCCAGTGATCAGGCATTACTGAAACTAGACAGCACGGAGCAACAGTGTCCTCTGTTTCTACCGTGGAAACCTGCACATGGATTCAGTGTGTAGGGAAGTAATTCCGGCACAGAAAACTAAAAGATAAATACAGAATGAGGGTAGGTGGCACATCTGCTGCACCTGTTCCACACTGCAGAACTTTACAAACTTTTCTGCACAGTAAAATTCCTGGGTAGCACTGACTAATTCAATCAAAGATCTCTTGATAGTTGTGAGGGCCAATGCCATGGTGCAGCAGGTAGTTCTGCTACTGCACAGCATTGGACACCCAGGGATCCTGAGCTCTGGGGTTTTCAGTGTGGGGTTTGTACGTCTTCCCGTAATGGTGTTGTTTCCCCGAGATGCTCCAGCCTTCTCCCACATATGATATGGCAGCAGAATTAGGCCATTCAGCCCAGCAAATCCGCTCCATTCAATCATAGCTTATGTGTGTTCTTCTCAACCCCACTCTCCCGCTTTCTCCCAGTAAAACGTAATTCCATTGCAATCCAAAGCCTGTCACTCTCTGCCTTAAATACACTGAGTGACTTGGCCTCCGCAGTCCTCCATGACAATGAAAAGCTCCACAGGTTCACCACCCTCTGCCTGAAGAAAGGGGTGTCCCTTTATTCTGAGGCTCTGTCCCCAGATCTTTGATTCTCCTACTAATGGAAACACCCCTCTGCATTCACTCTACCCAGGCCTTTCGATACTCTGTAGGTTTCAGCGAGATGGCCAAAGAAGGAAGGATGAATGTCTATCGTCTGAACCACACTCCGGAGCAGAAGGCGGTGGTAATGAACCATTAAGTTGGGTGCCCACCACCGTAAAACAAGAAGAAGAAGGTTTCAGTGAGCTCCCCCACTCATCCTTCTGAACTCCAACAATTACAAGTCCAGAGACATCAAGTACTCAAAGATGTCCCAAAGACATGTGGGTCAGCAGGTTAATTGGCTGCAGTAAATAGACCCTACTGTGTTTATGGGCAGTGAGAGAATTATGTACACAATGCTGGAAGAACTCAGCAGGTCAGGCAGCATCCGTGAGAAAAGAGTCGCCAACGTTTCGGGCCGAGACCCTTCATCAGGAATGGGGGGAAAGAGAGGGCCGAAGCCCAGTAATAGAGATAGGGGAAAATTAGTTCTATGTTGTGGTCTGAGACCCTCCATAAATGGTACGTGCCCTGCTGAGTTCCTCAAGCATTTTGTACGTGTTGCTCAGAAATTCCAGCATGGCGTGATCTGCCTTCTGACACCCGAGTCTGGTATTTTTTTTTCAAGGCCCTACTTGGGACATGTCCACCAGTTCTAACACACCACAACAGTAGCCCTATCTCTATTACTGGGCTTCGGCCCTCTCTTCCCCCCCATTCCTGATGAAGGGTCTCGGCCCGAAACGTTGGTTCCTCTTTTCTCACAGATGCTGCCTGACCTGCTGAGTTCTTCCAGCATTGTGTACGTATTCTTTGATCCACAGCATCTGCAGTTGTATTTTTGTGTGTTGAAAGAATTAAGGAATGTTGGGCACATGGGAGAGAATAAGTTATGGAGAAGTAAGAGGGAGAATGGGATTGGTGGACTTGCTCTGCAAACCATTCTGGGCTCAATGGGCCAATTAGCTTTCTTCCATGTCATAAGAAATTAGAAAACACAGAAGCAGAAATTGATATACATGATTCAGATTCATCTCTGCATGTCAAAACACCGACTCTTGCCACACTTAAAATCAATTAAAGCCTCACTGTTGCCAGATATTTCAGTGTAATAGTGAGCTCCTGATCTTGTTGACTGTATTTCTGATAAATCTGAGCCTCCTCTGTACATAGTCAATAGTGATTATGAAATTAATGGGAAGATTATAAATCTACAAATTACAGCAACTACATTAGATGCTGGGCCTTTTCATCATTGAAAATACAGTATATGCTTATTAATGTAAGCTGCCTTTTAAAAATGAAAGGGTCGGTGCTATGGAGAGGCAGAAACTGTTAGAGGTAATTTGACAGTAATAAAATCTAGCTGTTTTGATCAAAAATATAGTCTTGTGCTTTTTATGCATTTTGCTCTGCCTATTGTTTGAATTCAGTTGCATGTAATCTGTTGAGGTCAAAAAGAACAGAAGAGATGGATGACAGTCTTGCAAACAAGAGAAAATCTGCAGATGCTGGAAATCCAAAGCAGCACTCACAGAATTCTGGAGGAACTCAGCAGGCCAGGCAGCATCTACGGAAAAGAGTAAACAGTCGACGTTTCGTGCCCAGGAATCTTGCTCTGAATTTATGTGTATTCATTCACAGCAGATGGTAAAATCAGCAACTTTTTAAGAGAATAATCGGCAAGAAGGTGATTCAGAGTCCATTCGTAAAGAACATACTGTTGGAAGAGGTTTCCTTGGCCCTTAACACTGATGTTCCCACTGCTGAGCTTTCCGGGTTATAGTTAAACACTTTTCTGTTGTTTCTGCAGAATATTCAGTAGAATGCCTCTATAAATGTTTCAGCAAAAGTTATTAAGGATACCATGTGGATCAAAGCAAAATTTCTAATCAGCTATTGAGTATTTTGCTATTTTAAATTGTGTTCATTAATTCTTGTAGCAGGAATACAATAAATTCAGCAATGTAAGAAATGTTATATAGAGTTGCTGTGCATAAAAATTTCCACAGATACTTAAGGAAAACTATGCATCAGAGAGCAGGATTGAATTTGGACACCACACTGGTGGTGGTGAGCATGATGCTCTTACAGCTCAGGGTTCAATTCCAATGTCATCTGTAAGGGGTCTGTACGTCCTCCCATGGAATGCGTGGGCTTTCCCTGGGTGCTTTGGTTGTCTTCCACTGTCTGAAGACATACCAGTTAGTAGGTGAATTTGTCACTGTTCATTGTCTAGCTGCAGTTCAATGTGGCTCAAATGGTTGGTAAGGCCTATTCCACACGGAATCTCATTAAATAAATAAATAGATGTACAGGAAAAGGGGAACCTAGCAAATAATGGCTAGTTTCATAGAGTTTTGTGCATAATTCTATGTACTTCAGTCCATAGAAGAGAAGGAAACAACCAAGTTAATTTCCTCCATACTTTGAATCCAAGGTAAGTGAGATTGACAGCTAATTTAGTCAGACAAGCTCAAAACTGTGCCCTGTCCCAGTCCCAAGAACAATTGAAACAGATAAAGGAAGAGAAGCAGGTGAATCTGAATCATGCATTTCAGTGCAGAGCAGTTCATTAGTCCACCACACTCAACCTCCTCTCGGTGTTCTAGTCCGGACAGTGCTGAAGAGTTGAACGGAGCATAGTCCTGTACTTTGGTATCTTTCTGTTTGACTGCTTCATGCTTTTACCAATGTGTCTCGGTGAGTACATCTAGAACATTTCACAGACTCATTAGCTGTTGCTGAGATGGCCAAAAGCTCATTGGACCTGATGATCGGTTCATTGTCCTGACACGGGGTTTCAACCCGAAACGATGACAACTCCTTTCTTCCACCAGATACTGCTCGACCTGCTGACTTCCTCCAGCATTTTGGACCATAAAACTATAGGACAGAAGCAGAATTAGGCCATCTGGCCCATATTGTTTCTTGTTGTGAATTATACAGTAAAGGCTAATTCCACAGAAAGATACATCACAGAAACAGTCCTTTAGGCCCACAGGGTCCATGCCGACCATCAAAAAGCCATTGTATTAACCATACATGAACGCCATGTTATTATTAACTCCCCTCTGATTATAACACTTATCCTTGCACTAGGGCCATTCACCTATGTGCCTTTGGATGTTTTTGGGATGTGGAAGGACACAAAGCACCCAAAGGAAACCCACACAGTTGCAGGGAACATGTGCAAATTCTACATAGACAACAGGAGGGGTGGGGTGGGGGGTGAGTTTGAATCTGGATCTGGATTTCCCCAGCTGTGAGGCATCAGCTCTGAAAAACGCACGGCTGTGCCACCCATAATGCTTGACACCAAGGTTAAGATGGAAGAGACCGTGTCCATTATTAAAGACCTCCAGCACCCAGGGCATGCCCTTTTCTCACTGTTACCATCAGGTAGGAGGTACAGAAGCCTGAAGGCACTCACTCAGTGATTCAGGAACAGCTTCTTCCCCTCTGCCATCCCATTCCTAAATGGACATTGAAGCTTTGGACACAACCTCACTTTTTTAATATACAGTATTTCTGTTTTTGCACATTTAAAAAAAATCTATTCAATATACGTAATTGATTTACTTGTTTATTTATTATGTTTTATTTTATTTATTATTATTACTATTTTTTCTGTCTCTCTGCTAGATTATGCATTGCATTGAACTGCTGCTGCTCAGTTAACAAATTTCACGTCACCTGCTGGTGATAAGAAACCTGATTCTGATTCTGAATGGCTCTGAAGATTATACTTCTTCTACAGGATTCATTGTCAATGCCCCTGAGAACGTGGGGTGAGCTGGTCTGTTGAGTTGCCGGAGTCATTCCAGGGGCTGGCACTCCCGTGGTGGTGTTGGGGAAGGAGTTTCAGGGTTTAGACTCAGTGATAAAGCAGGAGGACCAGGGTTATACTTCCAGGCTGAGATGATATGCAACCAGCAGGTGGCGGTATTCCCCTCCATCTGCTGTGCAGCTTGGTCGAGGCCCTGAGGTTCTGCGACGCTGTCAGGGTGGGCGAGGTGAATGAGTTCAGTGCCGTTTGTAGACAGCTCACACCGAAGGTTCCGTGTGCCAGCAGTGGAGCAAGTGAATGTTTGAGCGATGAATGGGGTGCTGATTGAGTGGGCTAATTTGTCCTGGTGTTGAGCTCCAGCCAAGAGTGGCATGTCTTATCATGCTCCTGACTTGCCTTGTAGATTTTGGAAGCAACTTGGGGATTCAGGTGATCAGGCACTCTGATAAAATGTAATCATTTATCGGGCAGGTCCAGTTGAGTATATGATGAGAGTGATGCCTAGGATATTGATGGTAAAGGTGATGGTAATGACTTTGAACAATATGGGTTTATGGTTAAATTCTCTCTTGTTGAGCTTGGCCATTGACTAGTACTTCTGTGGCACAAATATTTACCATTTATCTGGTGAAAGTTAGTGTCCTAACACACAGATGAAATCTAGCAATATGAGCAACACAACACTCATGCACTGGGTTTGAAGCTCTGGAATTCCCTACCCCGAGGGTGGGGGAGGCCAGATCTTTACATATATTTTAGGTGGAGATAGAGAACTATTTGGAAAATCAAAGAACTGAGGTTATGGAAAGCTGGCATAGAAGAGGAGTTGAGGCCAACGTGGATAAACCATGATCTTAGAGAAGGGCAGAGTAGGTTTGAGGGGCTGAATGTCCCACTCGTGCTCCTACCTACTTGTGTTTTTGTACACTCACTTTACCACAATGCCTGGCATTGATCTAGTGATTGAATTGGCTACTAAGCTGCAGCAGGCATGGTGTGACGCACACAGAATGTTAGAGGAACTCAGACAAGGAGGAAAATGAGGAGATAATTTTCCCGTGGAGGAAAATGAACAGTCTATGTTGTGGTCTGAGACCCTCCATAAATGGTACGTGCCCTGCTGAGTTCCTCCAGCATTTTGTACGTGTTGCTCAGAAATTCCAGCATGGCGTGATCTGGCCTTCTGACACCCGAGTCTGGTGTTTCTTCTTCAAGGCAAGCAACCTGCCCTACTTGGGACATGTCCACCAGTCCTAACACAAGCACAACAGCAGCCCCCTTCCTGTCACTTTTCAGCACATGCAGCCTCCTGCACTGGTAAACAATACCACCTACGCTGAACCTGAGATGCTCACAGTTGACTCTCAGACACCGAGAGAGTGACACTGCCTGGAACCAGGCTTGCTCCAGCTGAGCACATGTACATTGCTGACCCCAAAAAACCTTCTCTGGCATAAGCATCCTTAAACAAGGAGGCACATATTGTGCATGGCGCCAACAAACAATCTGCTGGAGGAATTCAGTGAGTCGGGCAGCGTCTGAGAGAGGAAAGGGAGTGGTTGACATTCAGATTTGGAATGCATCTGCAGTCTCTTGTGTCTCCACTGTGCACTATACTCCAGATAGATAGATAGATAGATAGATACTTTATTCATCCCCATGGGGAAATTCAACTTTTTTTCCAATGTCCCATACACTTCTTGTAGCAAAACTAATTACATACAATACTTAACTCAGTAAAAAATATGATATGCATCTAAATCACTATCTCAAAAAGCATTAATAATAGCTTTTAAAAAGTTCTTAAGTCCTGGCGGTAGAATTGTAAAGCCTAATGGCATTGGGGAGTATTGACCTCTTCATCCTGTCTGAGGAGCATTGCATCGATAGTAACCTGTCGCTGAAACTGCTTCTCTGTCTCTGGATGGTGCTATGTAGAGGATGTTCAGGGTTTTCCATAATTGACCGTAGCCTACTCAGCGCCCTTCGCTCAGCTACCGATGTTAAACTCTCGAGTACTTTGCCCACGACAGAGCCCACCTTCCTTACCAGCTTATTAAGATGTGAGGCGTCCCTCTTCTTAATGCTTCCTCCCCAACACGCCACCACAAAGAAGAGGGCGCTCTCCACAACTGACCTATAGAACATCTTCAGCATCTCACTACAGACATTGAATGACGCCAACCTTCTTAGGAAGTTTAGTCGACTCTGTGCCTTCCTGCACAAGGCATCTGCACATCTCCAGGTGTGTTTGCACCAGTGCCCTCTCTAACTGAATCACTAACTCCTAACTTCTGTCTTCCATAACTCACAACCAACAGTAGCATCTTACTAGCATCCCTAATTACTTATGGTGGACATGAATTCTTGATTTTTGTAATAGCCGGAACATTTACATGTCTGCATTCCAGAGCAGATTCTACTATCTTTCACCATTTAGATACAATGCTCTTTTTTATTGTCAAGTTTCCCTCTGCCAAACTTGACAACATCACATTTTTCCACACTCCGTTTTTTCCTGTTTCTATATCACAACTTACTTGGCTAACTACGCCTGTGCCAGCACCAGATTCAGCAAAATAACGTACTGAGCAATTTAGTGAGATCTGAAATGGTGACAAGCCCATGGCACAGACACATTAAATGAAAGATGTTCCCCTACACCTGGCAAGATTTCTTTGAACAGCTGCTGCTTTTGTGGCTCCTGGAAACATTCACAGAATCCCCAACAAGGAGAAATTGGATGATCACTTCTCAAAACAGGTTTGATTACCACCTCATTTCCTGTGGGTGGAACCAATTGTTTCTGAATGAGAAATATATGCTTCATATTCAGTGGGATAACTTCAACAGAAGCTTTGCCAAATGATTTACACCATCTGGGCTCTGTTTGTTGCATTCCAGCGTGACACTAGCTCAAATGTAGCGGTAAGAATTTTCCAATCTGTGCACAGCATGCGCTTTAGTTTTGAAAGCAAGTGTGGGTATTTCCACAATGCTCACGTTATGTTTCACCCACCTGTCTCGCTATCCAGAGAGCAAAGGTTTGTTTTCTCCTGCCCAGGCTGAAACCCTGAGACAGTAGCAAATGGCCTCAAATTTCAGTCCCACTGAAGTCAGTGGCACAGAGTGAATCGTATGTTACTAATGCAAACAAGGACCAGCTTTCACCCCAGAATGTCTGTTCATTTCTAATGCCCTCATTTCCGTCACATCCAGTGTTCTACCCAACTCTTTTTAAACTTTCAGTTCTGTCGTCTATATCTCCAATCTAATATTACCACCATCACCTTGCCATTGCGTGCGGTGATGTTTGTCGTTCCAATATTCTACTTGGTTCTGCTAGATGTATCATTACAAATATTTTTGTTCTCTTCTAAGTTTTGCCTTATTTTATTTACATCTTTCCACCTAATGGTTAAACTGCTTTAATGTTTAATTTTTGACACCTATCATTCATATTCCGAGGACTCCCAACTATTTTCATCACACTCATAATTTTATTAACATTGCTCAACAAAACTCAGTTACACCTATCATACTATGTTAAGTCTGATACAAATTATTCTAATTATGCCTTTCATGCTTATCATTATAACTAATTATGTCACATCTATTTTTCTAAATAGTTCTAGTTTTCTGCCTAACTGTTGCTAGCAGGTTTTCTATGAGGCATCTTTTACTCCTACAACAATAACTTCCACTTCATTCAGTCCTGAGAGATCTTAAACAACAAGCTTTAATATACAGTATGTTGACAGGCCCAATATGCAATCACACTGAAAGAATTTAGAACGTGGAATGGACTGCTAGCACTGTGGCTAAATTGCAGAGATGCTTGTGGCATTAATCTGGAGACTTTAATTGAAATCCCACTTAGTCAGCTAAGGAATTTAAATTCAGTTACTTAAAAGTTGGTATATGTAATGAAACTAATCAAAGAAATATTCTTAGTCCTGACGAAGGGTCTCGGCCTGAAACGTCGACTGCACTTCTCCCTATAGATGCTGCCTGGCCTGCTGCGTTCCACCAGCATTTTGTGTGTGTTCCTCGAATTTCCAGCATCTGCAGATTTCCTCGTGTTTGTGTAAAGAAATATTCAATGTAATCATATGTAAATATTTCCTGCATACTTCAATAGCCAAAGCATTAAGTAAAATAGCTCTATGAATTAAAGAGTAGGAAACTATCGAATCAGAATTTTCAGGCGCAGTCAGGATGGGTACAACAGGGATCAGTGCTGGGGCCCCAGCTGTATAGGGTCTATACTGAGGGCAAAGGTAGCATTAAGTGTATGACAGTCAGACTTGTAGATAATCTATAAGTAAGTGGGGAATGTTTTCTGAGGACACAACATCTGCAAAGGGAGATATATACCTGACTTTAGAAGGGGTGGTATAAAATAGGGAAATGTGATGTTTCCACTGTGGGAAAATAGTAAAGCCACACTTCATTTAAGTGACAAGAGAGTAGAATATGTTGTGGTATGGAGGGTTCCTAGTATCTTCGTGAGGGAATGCCGAAGGTTAGAATAGAGGTACAGAAAATAATTGCAGGGTGTTGGGGGACACACCTGCAGTAATTTCTATTGTTCTTATTTATGGGAATGTCAGCAGAAAAGATCACATGAGACGAGATATGTGGAAATTATGTTGATGGAATTTCTCAGTGAGCTGTCATGAACCCAATGGGTGGAAAGACTCCTGTGTTGTAAGGAGATATGGATATGGGAATGTAAGAAGGGATCTACTTGGGTTGGAGGCTGTTCAGAAAAGGTTCACAAGGTAGATTCTGGCCAATGAGGGATTGTCTTCTGGGTTCTACTCTCTGGGGTTTAGAGGGTTATGAGGTGGTTTACTGAAGCATCCAACATTCCCACAGGGCTTAGGTGAATAGGAACTGGAAGGACTTTTCCCCTTTTCTCCTATTTAATAAGAGTTACCCTTTTAAGACAAAGATGGAGAGGAGTTTCTTCTTGAAGAGCACCACAAATATTTGGAATTCCCATGAAAAGAATTAAATCATTGAATTGAATTGACTTTATTTCTTATGTCCTTCACATACATGAGAAAATCTTTACGCTACGTCTCTGTCTGAATGTGCAATTTATAGTAATTTATAATAAATAGTATGTACAACAGAACAATCAGTATAACACAGAAATATTTTGTATCGGTGTGAATAAATCAGTCTAATGGTCTGAAGAAGCTGTCCTGGAACCTGTTGGTCCTGACTTTGCTGCTGGAGTAACATTTCCCGGATGGTAGCAGCTGGAACAGTTTGTGGTTGGGGTGACTCGGGTCCCCATTGATCCTTTGGACTCTTTTCCACACCTTTCTTTGTAAATGTCCTGAATAATGGGAAGTTCACATCTACAGATGCAGCCTGTCAGGATGCCCTTAATCATGTCCCTGTAGAAAGTCTTTAGGATTTGGGGACTCATGCCAAACTTCTTCAAGCGTCTGAGGTGAAAGAGGCGCTGTTGTACCTTTTACACCACACAACCGGTATGTACAAACCATGTGAGATCCTTGGTGATGTGTACGCCAAGGAACTTGAAGCTATTCACCCTCTCAACCACAGATCCATTGATGTCAATAGGGGTTAGCCTGTCTCCATTCCTCCTGTAATCCACAACCAGACACTGAGGGAGAGGTTGTTTTCTTGACATCACTGTGTCAGGGTGATGACTTCTTCTCTGTAAGCTGCCTCGTTATTATATGAGATTAGGCCAATTAATATGGTATTGTCAGCAAATTTAATTAGCAGATTGGAGCTGTGGGTGGTGACACACTCATGGGTATACAGGGAGTAAAGGAGAGGACTTAGGACACAGCCCTGAGGGGCTCCTGTGCTGAGGGTCAGAGGGGCAGAGGTGAGGGAGTCCGCTCTTACAAACCGCTGGCGATTTGACAGGAAATCCAGGATCCAGCTGCACAAGGCAGGGTGAAGGTCAAAGCCTCTGAGCTTCTTGTCAAGCTGGAGGGAATTAGGGTGCTGGATGCTGAACCGTAGTCCAAGAACAGCATTCTCACATAAGCATCCTTCTTCTCCAGATGTGTGGGGATGGTGTGTAAAGCAGTGCCTATTGCATCATCTGTCGATCGGTTGTGTTGGAAGGCGAATTGTATGGAGTCCAGTGTGGGTGGTAGCAAGCCGCAGATGTAATCCTCGACCTGCCTCTCAAAGCATTTGCTTATTATCAAGGTGAGTGAGACAGGACGCCAGCCATTCAGACATATTACCTTGGTCTTTTTTGGTACAGGGACAATGGTGGATGTTTTGAAGCAGGAGAGCACTTACACTGGGAGAGGGAGAGATTAAAAATGTCAGTAAACACACCTTCCAGTTGTGCCGCGCATATCTCGAGTACCCACCCTGGGATGCCGTCCGGTCCTGCAGCCTTGTGACTGTCCACTCATTGGAAATGCCTGCGTACTTCAGCCTCAGGGATGACCAAGGTGCAGGTCGCTTCAGCAGCTCTCCTCAGAGGCTCAGTGCTGGCCACATTGAACACTGAAGAGATATTTGATCTAGAGAATCAAGGGTAATGGGGAACAGCTGGAGAGTGGAGCTGAATCCAGGTTTACATCTGCTATGTCCTTAGTGGCTATCTTGGACAAAGGATACTCCGAATTGTGCTTTTTTTTTCCCCTGTGAAGAAAATTTGCCTCACCACCACTGCCCCCCCCCCCCCCAGGTTAATTTGCAAATTGAGTCTGTGGTGAGAAAGGTCTGTGGTGGAGAAGTTAAATAGAATGTTAGCATTCATTTCAAGAGGACTAGAATATAAAAACAAGGATGTAATGTTGAAACTTTATAAAGTACAGGTAAAGCCTCATGTGGAGTGTTGTGAGCAGTTTATGGCCCCTTATCTTAGAAAGGATGTATTAAAACAGGAGAGGGCTTAAAGGAGGTTCATGAAAAATGATTCCAGGAGTGAAATAATTTGTCATTGAAGAGCATTTGATAGCTCTGGGCCTGTATTCACTAAAATTCAGAAGGATGTGGGATGACCTCATTGAAACCTATCAAATGGTGAAAGGTCTTGATAGAGTGGGTGTGGAGGGGATGTTTCCTGTGATGGGAGAGTCTAAGACCAGGGGAACATAGCCTCAGAATGGAGGAGCATCCTTTTAGAATGGAGATGAGGAGAAATTTCTTTAGCCAGAAAATAGTGAATCTGTGGAATTCTTTGCCACAAGCAGCTGTATAGTTAAGGCAGAGGATGGTAGATTTTTGATTAGCCAGGACTTGAAGGGATACAGGGAGAAAACTGGATCAGCCGTGATGAAATGGCAGAGCAGACTTGATGGGCCAAATAGCCGATTTCAGCTCCTGGATGTTATGGTCTTATGTTCATCACAGCTTATATCTGACTCCAGACCCAAAGCAAAGTGATTTTCCATTTAACTGCACACCAAAAACTGCCTAGAAAGCCTCTGAATTTCAGAAATGAAAATCAAATAAAGCTGCAGATGCGGGAATCTGAAATGGAACCAGAGATGTTGAAAGAACTCAGCTAACTGAGTAGCGTGTTTGGGGAGAGAAAGACCGACCAACATTTGAGGTCATTGACCCTTCCTCACTTCTGGGGGAGAGTGGAAGGTGGGGGGGGGGGGGGTTCAGTTTTAAAAGTAGAGCTGAGAGGGAGGTTCTTGGTCCTCTGTAGTTCCCCATTTGCATTAATGACGGGAGGAGGGAATGAAATGTAAGGTTTCCAAATTTGTTGGTGGTACAAAAGTAGAGCGTGTTGTGATGAGGGCATTGTGATTTAGCAATGGGAAATAGATTGAGTGATTGGCTGAAAGCTGTCAAATTGAGTTTAGTGTGGGGCAGTGTGAGATCATGCACTTCAGTAAGAGTAATCAAAATTCTAATTATTATCAAAATGGGGAGAGAATGAAAATGATTGAAGTTCAGAGAGTTCAAGATGTTCTAATGCATGAATTACAAAATATTAACGTGTAGTTAAGAAGGGACCACGCTGTTTGCCTTCTTAGCAAGTAGTTAAAGATGGCAAACAGCATGCTGGCTTTTATTGTGAAGGGGCTGGAGTTTAAGAAAAGGGAGTGTTTGTTACCACTGTACAGGGTATTGGTGATGCACAGTGTTTGCCTCCATATCTATAAAATGATCCAGTGACATTGGAGGCAGTCCCAGGCTAATTTCCAGGTGGTCTGATCAAGAAATAGTCTGGATCTGAATTCTTTGGAGTTCAGAAGCATGAGGAGTGACCTTATTCAAACATGTAAGACCTTATGTTGGGGGGTGGTGCTTGGCAGGATAGATGTTGCTAATTCTGCACAAGTTACAGACAAAGGGACATAGTTGTAAGATAAGGAGTTGATTATTTAAACTGAGGGCAGGTCTAAGGCTGAGGTGTGTGAATTCTTTTTCCCTCAGAGGATGGTAAATCTCTGTATTCCCTGCCCCCAAGGGTGGTGGATGCTGGACCGTTAGGTATATTAGATACATCTCTAGGGCATTTCCAGTCAAAGGAGGGGTAGTGTTGGGTTTCTTGAAGAGCATTAAGGTGGATGAATCCCCAGGGCCTGATGGAATATACCCCAGGTTATTGAGAGTGACAAGAGAAGAGATTGCCAGGGGCTTGACTAATATTTTCATATCATCTCTAGCCACAGGCAAAGTCTTGGAGGGCTGGCGAGTAGCTAATGTTGCCGCACTATTCAAGAAGAAAAGAAGGGATAGACTGATGAGTCTCAGCGGTAGGGAAGTTACCGGAGAGAATTCTTAAGGATAGGATCTATGAGCGCTTGGAAAACCATGGCTTAATTTGGAAGAGCCAGCTTGTATAGGGCAAATCATGTCATACCAACTTGATTGAGTTTTATGACGAGATGACAAGGGTGCTTTATGGTGGTAGATCTGTGGACATTGTCTATATGGATTTTTAATAGGCATTTAACAAGGTCTACCACTCTGCCTTCACATATTTTTCTCAGTTACCATCTCAAAAAAAATTCTATTCAGCGACCGAATTCTGAACTGTCAGTGGACATTATTCCTTTTCCTGCACTATTCACTTATAATTGATAGATTCCTATGCTGTTGCACTTTGTTGACACTAAATCAAATTATGCAGAGGATGTGGCAAGTCTGCAGAGAGATTTAGATAGGTTAAATGATTGGGCAGAAGAAGTACAATGTTGGTAAATGTGAGGTCATCCATTTTAGATGGAAAAGTTGAAGATCAGATTATTATTTAAATTATGAAAAATTGCAGCATGCTGTTGTGCAGAGGGACTTGGTAATGCTTGTCTTTGATTTGAAGGTGCAACTGGTTACTTAGGAGACAAATGAAATGTTGGCATTCATTGCTAGAGGGATAGAGTTTAAGAGCAGGGAGATTATACCTGGAGTACTGAATGCAGTCTGGGTCCCTCTGCTTGAGGAAAAACATACTGGCCTTGGAGGAGTGCAGACGAATGCTCCAGGTTGGTTCTAAAGGTAGGTGGGTTAGCTGATGTGACTGAGGTGCTGGGGACTGTACTCTCTAGAATTCAGAAGAATGAGAGGGGAGTTTATAGGAACATACATATATAAAAGGGATAGATGAGATAGAACCTAGTTCAGTCTCACTTTTTAGGTTTCCGCTGTCAGTGAGAATAGAACTAGGAAACATAGCCTCAAGATTTGGGGGAGTAGATATAGTGTGGAGATGAGGAGAAAATGCTGTTTCCTGAGAACACTGAATCTGTGAAATACTCTGCCTGGGAAAGGAGTAGAGGCTACCTCATTAAATATATGTATGACATAGACAGATTTTAGCATAGCTGAGGTATTATGGGGAAAAGACAGGTAGTTGGGGCTGAATTCACGGCTAGATGAGCCATGACTTTATTGAATGGCAGAACAGGTCTGATGGATCAGATGGCTTCCTCCTGCTCCTGTTTCGTATGTTCTTCTGGTGCTACTAAACAACAAATTTCACATCATATGTTCCTGATGATAAATCTGACTCTGATTCTGTTGCTCTGCCTTATTTTGTCACTGCTTTATTTCTGTGTCACACACTACACATTCTCACAGCAAAATTTAACTGCATCAATATCGTTACATCCATGAGAAAGCTTGCCTGTTGTTCTTCATTATATGTTTCCACCCATCAACGTGGTTACACCTATGATTGTAATTAATTTTGTCATGCCTAATGATCTACCAGATTCTGTTACAGTCATCATTAGGGTTACCTCATCTCCTTTCCAAATGTTACCATGGCTCTTTCCTTCCTGAGATGCACATTGCCATTAATCCTTCATAAACATCTCCTGACTGCTACCAATTTACTCCACCGCATCCACATGCTGTGCAAGATGCAGTATCACCTAATTTTGCTCGTATTTCTGCATATGTGTAATAAAATCCAACTCAATCATTGTGAATGAAGTATGAATTCACATTGCCAGACGCTATACTGTAACTGGCCCAGTTTCACATCCAAGATACTTCATTAACTAATTTTTGTCTGGAATAGATCCTATCGGATTTGATAGAGGTATACAAAATTATGAGGGGTATAGACAGGCTAAATGCAAGCAGGTTTTTATTCACTGAGGTTGGGTGGGAATACAACCAGAGGTTATGGGTTAAGGGTGAAAGGTGAAACATTTAAGGGGAATGTGAGGGGAAACTTCTTCACTCAGAGGGTCAGGAGAGCGTGGAACGAGCTGCCAGCACACGTGGTGTATGCAAGCTCGATTTCAACATTTGAGAGGTTTGGATAGGTACGTGGATGGTAGGGGTATGTAGGCCTATGGTTTCAGTGCAGGTCGATGGGAGTAGGCAGTTTAAATATTTTTTGCATGGATTGGGGGGGGGGGGGGCCAAAGGGCATGTTCCTGTATTTTAATTTTCTATAACTCTATAGCAATCTGCACGAGAAATGAAACTGCACGATATGTATATCAGTGCATTAACTGTCACAAGGCATTGATTATCTGGGAAATGACAGGGTTGACAAGTGAGAAGGAATATAAAATAACTACAAACGGATACCAGAAGTAAGAAGTCAGGTTCAGGAGGGTGGGAGAGAACTGAAGAGATATCTTTTTTATATAAAAAAAACCCAGCCTAGCAGGAAAAAAGAGGTCAGAAATGAAATGGAAAACACAAACAATAAAATGGAAAGGAAGGAGAAGGATGTGGTAAGATGCTTCATCAGTCTTGCATCTGTTGCCATGGTGATGGAAAATCCCTTTTTATAATTCCTCAGTAGGTATTAAGTGCTCCAGCTAAACAGGATTGTGTCTGATGAATGCTAATAGGATAGGAATAGGGAGTCACGGTGATGTGCGTGAAATAATAGATTATGTGTTTGTGAACTGAAATTGGTGTGTGTGTGTGTAAAATAAATGGTATATGTGTCTACACTGATCCATGTTATTTCTATGTAAGTATGTTTACCTATGGAAGCACATATGAATCTTTCTGTGTGTTCTTTTATCTTGATGCCTGTGTCAAAACCTCTACCTGATGAGTCATCAATGTATTCCTTCTGAATTGGACTGACAGTCAACAACCAACCACACCCCCATTCTATTTCCCCCCCCCCCCCCACATTTAGATTTCTCATACTTTGTTTACATTTCCTTTATCTACCTTGTGGCCCCCTTCTCTGCATTCTCTCACAATTCTCCAACCTTATGTCTACACTCCCTGCACATGTTGGCAATGTGAGAGTGTGGGGAAACAGATGGAGTCACCACATTAAAGTGCCAGAGGGTGGTTTGATCCCAGCCTCTTGGGTTGTCTGTGTGGAGTCTCTATGTTCTCCATAGGGTTGCTTGACATTCTGCCAGACACTCTGGTTTTAGTCCCAAGACCACTATAGTGGTAGATTAATTGACCACTGTAAATTACTGTGAGTATATGAGTTAATGGCAAAAACAATCAAAGGGGAGTTCATGGACATGTGTGAGAATGAGGTTACAGAGAAAGAAAGTGGGGGAATGGGTCTGCTGAGAATAATCTGTTGGAAAAAGAGAGAGGGGATGGGGCTGCTCAGATTGTCCCTCTGGAAAGCAATGCATAGTGGGCTGAATGGCCTCCTGTGTCATTGTAAGTGTACAATGCCTACAGGTGCCATGACAATTCCTCACTGGACCTTCTCTAGCCTTCTTTGAGAACCTCTTTCAAAGCAAATGTATTATGAAAATGCATATATGTTACCATATAACAGCCTGAGATGCATTTTCTTGCAGGCATTCACAATAGAACAAAGAAATAAAACAGAATCAATGAGAAAGTACACACAAAGACAGACGAACAACTAAGGTGCAAAAGAGAAACTGCAAATACAAAAATACAAAAATAAATAATACTGAGAACATGAGTTATAGAGTCCTTGAAGGTGAGTCTAGGTTGTAGTATCAGTGCAGTTTATCTTTCAGTCATCTCAAATTTATAAAGCACTTTTTTAAACTCAAAGTTTCATGGATAATGCTCACGTGAAATATCTTGGGGTGCTTTGTCCAATTAAAGTTTTGTATTGATATTTTTGGCATAGAGTATGTTCGCATTTCAGTATCTGACAGTGTACAAATCTGTGCGCATCGTTTTGTATGTAATTCTCCGTCTGTGACCATTTGCTGATGCGTGCAAAATGTGTGAGTACATGCTTGTGTATACCTCTGTATGTAGGTGTGTGAATGATAGGTTGTGTGTGTGTGTATATGTGCTTCCATGTGTAATTGTTTATATGTGTGTGTGTCTGCAGGAGTCGGTCAGCGCACACAGGGACAGTCTAACCCTGATGTAGATATGAAAATGCTGACCACAGTGTGTGTATCTGAATTTTGGTCTGTAAGTGCAGGTCTATGTTTGTATTTCAGCATAAATATATCCAGATATGTGTGAGCATGCACAGTATGTTCAAATGAGCACTTCCAAAACGTGCAGGCGTGAGTGTATGTTTGTAATGTGTATGTGTGTTTCTATATGTAAGTGTTTCTGTGTGTGCCTATATGTGTGAGTGTGTGTTTCCCCGTGTGTGTGTGTGTGTGTGTGTATTTATATTTGCCTGTATGCGTTTGGTGATTTGAACAGGTCAGACATCACTGAATCCACCTCCAGGGGGAATCTGCTCTGCTCCTTTCAGTGGGGGAGAAAAAGCAGCAAACATATATATTCTTCTCTTTCTACAAACAGCATCTCCCAGACACATTGTGGGATATTAGTGAGACACTGCGCCGGCAGGAGGATTTGTGTTTTTTAGAAATATTCCGGCACTGGTAAGGGCTGAGCTCTATGATTGTCTGCTTGTTGTGTAGTCTGCTTGCAGTGGGAGTCTGGGCTGCTGATTGAGCTGAATGCAGGGCTCTCTGTCAGATGGAAGGAGGTATATGAATTGGTGATTTCGATTCCAGACAAAATAATAATCAAGAAGTGTCTGGAAAAAAAAAAGTCAGCACCTTCAAATGTCAGCATCCAGCTTGATAGAAGAGCCAGAGAGCCGTATCCATAGCTCTGGAAATGTTTTAATGCATGAGCTCAGGATCCAGCATGCCGGACTGTAAAGTGAATCAATTTATTTGAAAATACGTTCTGTGGCAGAGCTACAGAAGGACTGTTCCACAATATGTCATAGAGTCCAGCTTCAGAGAATGGAGAGAAGGGGAGAGAGACAGGAACAACAAGGATGAGTCAAAGTGTTTGCTGCAAGTTTATCCAAAGGGTGTTGAAAATATAAATCATTTTTAAGGTGAGCAGTTATTTGAATAAGTTGAAAATAACTCTTTATTTTGAAAATAAGGTAAAAGCATTTAGTAAAACGAGGGGCTATGCTAGGGCTTTGGAATATAAAATAATTCTGGCATGGTCTGAGAATGTTCCTTTAACAGCTATTGTCGAGTGACTGGTGAGACAGTAGCTCATTGAACAGTAATTGGCAATTGAAATGCAATACACTTAATTCCACCTCTTCAATTAGTAGTGAGCAATTTGGTCACTAAAACATTTCAGTTTTTATAAGAAAATTTTATTTTATTTTGGAGGGTGGTGCATGTGGTGTTGAAATTGTGTTGAAAGAACAAAGGTGACATGACGTAGTGTTGCAGTAATAAATTATAATAAACTTCCTTCTCTCAGGAAATGTTTGTGGCTTTAAGTTCAGAGATGGCACAGGTTTAGCGAGCATTGATTCAGGGGTCTGCTTAGAAATAAATGCAAATATCTTGCAGTTCATGTGAATGTCTGTGCTTTTGTTATCACTAGTGGATTGTTTCTGCAGTCTCGCCATAAATACCCTTGTGTGACAGAATGCCGGTCTGTGTGACATTTCATTGTGCTGTCTGTGGTACCACGTTGATATCAACATGCAGTAAATCAGATAGGCAATGGATCCAATGTCTTTGCAGAAGCGGAGGATTTGTGCTGAAGGACTTGAAGGGCTGAACAGTTTTCGGTAGACTAGTAAGCAGGAAATATCCCCTCACACACAGCTGCTGTGTTCTCGTTGTACTTTATTGTATTTCATCCAGTCGGAGCTTGAACGGGCTTGTGTGATTACTTGTAGATCTACTGCACGCACTGAATACACTGGCTGCCCCAATATCCCTAGTCTTTAGAGCTAACAAAAAGTGGCCTCTCTCTGCACACCACTGAATGCCCGCGAGATGCAGACTCCATCAAATCCTGACCACACATTTTGTCTCCTTCTCCCTGCAACAAAATAAAAAAAAACTAAATAAATTATACTTTATAAATATCTTGGAGTTATTTCTTGATCCCAGGAGTGCTGTATACAGATCTGGCACAAACCACTGGTAATGAAACCGAGGACAGCTAAGCAGAGATTTATTACAAAGGAGAAATTCCCTTGACATGTGTCCATGTGCTGTAGGAGAGGAAGTCCATCATGGATGCGTCCACTCAGTGTCGTGTTCAGCTTTGAAAGGGCAGTTTAATGAAGATCGATCTCAGTAGTAGAACCTGTGGGAGCCGTCACCAGACATGGGCAGAGGGGCACATGGCTCCATTGTCACTTGAGGCACGTGGATACCACTCTATACGTGCTGCTAAAGTTACTACTAAAACATGCCATTCACGCCATGCAGGCAACAAGCCTGCAATGGTGGGGCTGCTGTGTAAGATAAAACTTACTTAAATAAGTTATTACTGATACACCTCAGATGCCACTTTCCTGATATTCCGTTAATAACTATGTGTCTCTGGTGACATGGATGACTCATGCTGCTTTATCATCGAAGGCACATGACTGGCACAAGGCTGGATTACTAATGGGTTGCTGTGGCACTGATGGTATTTCATTAATGGCACGCAGCAGGTTTATCATTACTGGTATGTTGCTGGTACATCCTTCGAGCAAATGGCTGGTATATTACTGACAGAATATAGTTGTGATATCTCTGATGATACCTGCATATGTCTGGTATAAACATGGATGGCACATTGCTGGAATATCATTGCTTCCACACTGAATCCCAATGAAGGCTTGTTACCATGACGTATCAGATACACTTGCTTAGGCCAGGATCCTGAGGGGGGTTGACTGGATAGATGCTGAGCTGTTTTTACTAGTGGGAGGGGCACAGACCAGGGAGCACAGTAACAGGATAAAGGACTGGTCATTTAATAGAGTGGTGTGTGGAAATTTCTTCTCTCAGAGAATCAGAATCAGGTTTACTATCACTGGCTTATGTCATAAAATTTGTTGTTTTACAGCAGCAGCACATTAATAAAAAAACTATAAATTACAATAAATATATATTTTTAAATTAAATAAGTACTCAAAAAGAGAGTTTATATAATAGCAAGGTAGCATTCAGGGGTCATTCCCCATTCAGAAATTGGGTAGTGGAGGGGAAGAAGCTCTTCCTGAAGTGTTAAGTATGTGCCTTCAAGCTTTTGTAGCTCCTCCTTGATAGTAGCAATGAGAAGAGGGCGTGTCCTAGATAACAGGGTCCTTACCGATGGATGCCGTCTCTTCGAGGCGTCGCATTTTGAAGGTGCCTTCAGTGCTGGGGAAACTAGTGCCCATGGTAGAGCTGCCTGAGTTTACAACTTTCTGCAGCTTTTCCCAATCCTGCATAGTGGCCCCTCCATATTAGATGGTGATGCAACCAGTTAGAATACTCTCCATGTTACACATGGAGAAAATTGTGAGAGTCTTTGGTGACATTCCAAGCCTCCTCAAACTCCTAATGAAATGTAGCTGCTGGCAAGTTGCAAAACCAGCCTTGCACAAGGCAGATACACGTGGCGTCACAACCAGGTCTTGAAGAGTCTGGCAACAGCAATCAAGACCAAGAGGATAGCAACCAACTCCTTTCCCCCTAGAGCAACTAACGCTCTGACACCAGCAGCATTCATCTGAAAGGGGGTGGAAAAGACCAACTAATCTCCCTCCTAAGCCAGACACAGGACATTTGGACATTTGTCAATAAGCAACTCGTCTTTCCACTGGAAATTGCTACCACCAACTTTAGACCAGACTTGTTCCCTGGTCCAATTCGTTATGGATTGTCTATTTTTTTTTTGGAACTCACAGTCCTGTGGGAGGATTCAGTGGCTGAAGTATATGAGTGCAAAAGGCTACACTCTACAGATCTAGCAGCAAAAGCTCAGCGCTGGGGCTGGAAAACCAAAGTTTGTTCTGTGGACCTGGGTTGTAGGGGATTTATAGCCACATTCAGCATCAAATTGCTGAAGGAGCTAAGGATCCATGGTTAGACTCCACAGCAAACCATCACAGCCACATCAGAAGTGATGGAAAGAAGCAGTCAATGGCTTTGGATCAAGTGAAAATACCTCACCTGGCCTCCAAAGTAGCATCAAGAGATCTGGGACACTAGAAGTCATCGCTGAGCCCTCCAGAAATGTAGTGGGCTCATCAATGAAACATTGACGGAAGATGGTACCCACTTGAAAACCCCTGCGTGCCAACTCTGTACCACTCCCAACATCAAGGCAGTCTTGAGCAAGTGCTCACCACCCATTGGCACCAGGGATATTAATATCTTCTCCTGTGTTTTTTGATTTTTTTGTCATACCTTCTTTGTAAATACATCAAAATATTCGGCATTTATAGCTCTTGAAAGTTGTTGGCGTCCACGAATTTAAACTGCTCACCCTTTCCTCTGCTGATCCCTCGATGAGGACTGGTGTGTGTTCTCTCAACTTGCCCTTCCTGAAGCCCACAATCAATTCCTTGGTCTTTCTGACATTGAGTGCAAAGTTGTTGTTATGACACAACTCAACCAGCTGATCTATCTCACCCCTGTATGCCACCTCATCACCATCTGAAATTCTGCCAACAATAGTTCTGTCATTGAAAGAGTTCTAGTTGGAGTTTGAGCTGTGCCTAGCCATACAGTTGTGGGTGGAGAGAGAGTAGAACAGTGGGCTAAGCACACATCCTTGAGATGCACCAGTATTTATTGTAAGTGGGAAAGAGATGTGATCCATTTTGACTGTAGTCTCTTCATGAGGTAGTCAAGGATCCTGTTGCAGAGGGAGGGACAGATGTCCAGGATTTAGAGCTTGTGTATTAGAACAGAGGCTACGGTCATGTTAAAAACTGAGGTCTAGTCAATATGCATCAGCCTGACGTAGGTATTCTTATTATCCCAGTGATTAAAGGCTGAGTTGATAGCCAGTGAGATTTCATCTACTGTAGACGTAGTGTAGCGATAGGCAAATTACAATGGGTCCAAGTCCTAATTTAGGCAGCAGTTGATTCTGGCCATGACCAACCTCTCAAAGCACTTCATCACAGAATATCTAAGTACAAGTACAAGTAGCCATTGAGGCAGCTCCCACTGCTCTTCTTGGGCACTGGTATGATTGTTGAAGAGGGGAGGAACTTCTGACAGCAACGGTGAGAGATTGAACACTCCCGCCAGTTGGTTGGCACAGGTTTTTAGTGACAGGTACACCATCAGGGCCAGACACCTTGTGGGGCTTACCCTCTTGAAAGACATTCTGATGTCGGCCTCTGAGACAGAGATCACATACTACAGGATTCACATAAATGTAATTTTACTCAAAGTGTTCATAAAAGGTGTTTAGCTCATCCAGGAGCGAAGCATCACAGCTATTTGCGATGTAGAGTTTGCTCTGTAGGAAGTAATGGCCTGCAAACCCCTGCTAGAGCTGACGTGCACCTGATTCCATCTCTAACTATCGGAATTGTTTTGTATGATGAGCTGATCGCAAAACACACTCCATCTCCTCTGCCTTTATAAGGACACAGCTTTTATATTTCTGGAATTCTCTGCTCCCAAGGGTGGCAAAGACCAGATCATTAGATGCTCTCAAGCTGAAGATAGATAAATACTTGAAAGATTGAAGAATTGATGGCTATGGGGATCTGGCACAGAAGAAAGGATAAGGCCAGCACAAATCAGTTGTAATTATATTGAATGATGGGGTAGGCTTGAGGGTCTGAGTGGCCTGCACTTGCTCCTTGTTTCTTGTGTGATGATGTTCCATTGATGTATCCCTGAAAGTGTACAGCTGGTATATCAGTGACAATTCATGATGATGATATCATTGCTGGAATATCATTCACAGTATATGGTGGGGTTATAAAAATACACACAGATTGGCATTTCATTGGCAAGCTGGTATATCACTACTGATACACTGATTGCTATAATTTATTGCTAATCACAAATTGTTGAAGGCTGTAGTATTATTGATGATATCAAATGGTCTGTGCTCATTGGCACATAGCTGGTATGTCATTGAGGGACTGACAAGGGCTTGTACTCTCACTGGCACACAGGATAGCATATCAATAGTGCGTCACTGGTGGGACCAATTTGTGGTACCATTAGGAACATGATATTAGCACTTGCTTATGATCTCATTAATGGTGCATTTGTTATGGTTCCCGCAGGCAATGCCCCACTTTACTATTAACTCAGTAATTGGGCCTCAATCCCCTCATCTAATTTCCAATCATTCCCAGTTCCACTAATTATACACACCTGCTTCCCATCAGTAACTGCAGGATAAAAACCCTGGAATCACAGCAGGGAACTGCCAGTTCATTGGTCGACTCTTGTATGAGTAACCTCGTTTCATGGTTCTTCAGGACTGTCAGTTCTAAGTTCTGCATCATTTCCTGGATTCCCTACGTGAACCTGGTCTCTGCGTAAAGACTCTCTTGGATACCTATTCCATGCTTGCTACGGTGTTAATGCTTCCCGACTCTGTCTCCACACCTGTGTCCTGCACTTGGGGTCATCCCCAGCCATGTCCTTGCAGCAGCATCATTCTAACCTTATTAATGCCAGGTGCCTGATACAACCTTACAGACATAGTTATGGAGCCCACAATCAGGTCCACTTGCCCAACTCATCTATGCCAACCAAATGCCTGGCTGAGCTAGAACCATTTGCCTCTAAATGACTTCTCTGCGTGAACCAGATCATTGTATTTGTAGCTGCCTCTATCTAGCAGCTTGTTTCATATACCTGTCACCTTCCGTATGAAAATGCTGTCCTCTTCAAATCTTCCTTCTTGCTTCTCAGTCCTCTGCTCTCTTGTTTTTGACACTTCCACAATGTGTAGATTATTTCTGCTATCTGCCCAGTTTATGCCTATATTAGGTTACACACCTCTATTAGGTCAGCCCCACCACCCATTCTGGGAAAACTGCTGTGGCCATGTACCTTATCAATGCCCACACAATTCTATAAACTTCCCTAGAATGACTTCTTGGCCTCTTTCACTCCAGGGAAACCATTCCTGGCTCACTGGTGTCCTTTCATAACTCAAGTCCTCCAGCCCTGGCAACGTCTCTGTGAAGCTTTTCTGCATCCTTTTTCCAGTTTGCTCACATCCTTCCTATCATACAGTGAACTGAACTGCACATAATATTCCAAGTATAGTCCTTCCAATGCTCTGTATACCAGTAATCTGATGTGCTAACTCCTTCAGTCAACACTTCATCCAATGAAGGCAAACATGTCACACGTCCTCTTCACTACCCTGTCTACCTATGTCACCACTTTCAGGGAACTATGTACTGGGACCTCCAGGTCTCTCTGCTCTACAACACTTCTTCAGGAAGGATATACCCTATCTGTATATTCCTTGATTTAATTTCTCTAAATGCATGACTTCACACATATCTATATTAAATTCCACCAGCCATTCCTTTTCCCACTTTCCAATGTATCTATATCCTGCTGTGACCTTAATGGCTGATAACATATTATTCATGGCATATCCCTAATATATTTATCATCACAATACCTATGGTTGTACTTGGCTCCAATATGATAGATGACAGATCGCTGATGTATCATGATCTACAGCTATAGAGGCATTGATGATCAATAGTCAGTATGCATTTAACACCATTAGCATCTTCTGGAAGGCACATTGATGTCTTCTGAACAGTCTTTCAATGAATTCACAAGGCTATGATTTTGTTACTATACATTCTGTTACTAGGTTCCAATATCACTAATGACAAGTTGACTGTAATATCAATAATGCCACATGGTTGGTATATCACTGAGACCACATAGCTGGTAAATCATGGACATATCACCTTTGGGACATTATTCATGTACATGGCTAGATCATCATTAATAACACACTGTTTCTGTCATTGATGGTAAGAGAGAGGAATAAACATGACTTATTTTTGGTCCACCCTTGATATAATATGGCTGTAATATCATCAATGGCACATTGCTGAAGGTCATTGGTGGTACCATTCGGTGCACAAGCCTAATATATGGCTGTTGGCATGTAGCTCTGATGGCGCATCATTGTAATGTCATCCATGCCACATTATTAATGTATCATTGAGGGCAAACAATATTGATAACTCTGGCTCATCACACAAACATAATTGCTAGCACATGGCTGTGACGTAATTGATGGCAATAGCTATCTTTGGTAACATGGGATTAATTCAATGGCCACCATTTAATATGGTCATTGCTGATCATCACAATTCAGTCCCTGGTCCTGTTTTATCCCACATTCTTCTAGCCTTGAAACTTAAGAAAATAGGTCTTCACTGAAGGCCCTTGACTAGACATCCTCTTTTTTTGGGACATGGCTGTGAACTTATGAATAGCTCACTACAGATAGATGTTTGTGGCACATGGGTAATGTGCTTTTGATAGATGTAATTGGAACAAAATTCACAGAAAGTAGTTGGTGATTTGAGGGGTCACTGTTGAAGGCACATTATTGATGTACAGTATGTCAAATGAAAGGGGAGGCAGAAATAGGAATTGATACTCCAGCCCACAAAACCCAATGTGCTTTTCATTGAGATCATGCCTACTCTCTTACCAAAGCACTTCATCCCTTCATTTCCTTAATGCCAAGAAACTGACCTATTTCTGTGTGAATGAACTCAGTGATGGAGCTTTCACTGCCCTCTGGGGTACAAAGCCCTAAAGATTCATCTCAGTCTATGTGAATACATTTCTTCTGGTCTCAATCCTAAATGACCACATATTCTGAGACTTTACCTCCTGATTCCAGACTTCTCAGCTAAGGAAAACAAATTCCCTGCATCCAGCCTGTAAGCCCTAAAGCAATTAAAGCATTTCAGTGATATCTTCGTTTTTCCTAAGTGCTATAGAATCTAAGTCTAGTTTACTCATCTCTCCTTGGGTGGCAAACCTTATATCCTCCGAACCAGTCTAGTGAATCTTCACTGCATTGTTTGTGTAAGAAGTATGTCTTTGCCTAGGTCAGGAGAACAAAACCATAAAGAGTACTCATATCATGTATGTGCCTATGACATAATTGAAGACTTATAGCTAAGGTCTTATTAATTGAATGTAGCTGGTGTAAACATTTGTTCTTTATAAAGATGAACAGTGTGGGTAAGAACACTAGAACTAATTTATTTACAGTAGTGGCTTTTGTTCCAGCCTGAGCACATGCGATGAGCTCACCCACATCATTTCCAATTCCAGAAGTACACTCCCTGCCCGCATTGTCCACTGGGAACTGAAGTTCTTCATTGCGTACAAAAACAATGACACATCTTTCCCTTTTAAATACAAACAAACACAATATAAAATCCCCATAAACCTGTAAGAAACAATACTAATCCTTTGTAACAAAGATATTTACATTCTAATGCACACCCTTTTTCACTTAGACACTTTCAATCAGTCTCTGAGGTGGTTTAACAATACTTTTTGCTCTGCTATATGTTTCCACAGGTGTATTGCTTGTATTTGGAGCATTAGTATTTGAGTCTTTCTGAAAATTCTGACCAACACGTTTATTCTTTACATCTGCTGGCCCTTTGGCTTACTGACCAGTGATCTGTCACAGCTATGGGTTGGGAATTGTGGTCGTAGATCCACATGGTTCCTTCTCAACGGTGTACCTTGCTCCATCTGGAACTGGTAGGAATGTGGAGCAACTTCCTCTTGTGCATATCCTTACATGGACCATATGCCAGAATCATGAACTCAAATTCACAGTTGATCTCCAGGCTTCAGATCTGGTAGGCCTTTTGAAGTCTCATCATAATACTGTTTGTGTTTTTCTTTCCCTTTCACTTTAGGCAATTTGACCTTGTGTGCTCCTTTAGGTGCCAATAGCTTTTTGTGCACTGGAAGGTTAGTTCATATCCATCGACCCATCAGCATTTGGGCCGGTGAAAGGCCATTCTGCAGTGGCACACTTCTGTAAGTCATCAGACTTTTGTGGAAATCCCTTTGTCCATCTTGCACTTTCTTCATGACAACTTTCAGTAACTTGACTGCTCTCTGCTAGGCCATTAGATTTTGGGTGATATGGGCTTGAAATTACATGTCAAAACCTCCAATCACTGGCAAATAACCCAAATTCACAGCTGGAAAACTGTGGACCATTGTCTGATGCCACGTCCCATGAAACTCCATGCCTCACAAACACAGCTTTCAGGATGGTGTTGACCACTTTGCCGAATGTTGATTGCAGTTTTACAACCTCAGGGTTATTGAAAAAGTAGTCTGTTAAGGCAATGTGACTCTTCCCATTACATTCAAACAAATCAACTCCAAATTTGAAGTATGCCCTGTCAGATGCACGGTATAAACTTTTCTGCTTGCTGTTTTGGTCTGTAGGTTAGACATTTCTCACATGAAACAATGGTCTGTCCTATCTTGTGGTTCATTCTTGGCCAGCTCATCACTTCATGAGCACTTTGCTACATTTTTCCTCATCAAGAAGCCCTTCGTGTATCTTCTGGAGAATTTCCTTGTGTAGCAACACTGAAATCTCAAACTTGTTCCCTTTGAAGCCCATATCTTCCACTACTGACAGTTCAACCCTGAATGCCCAGTACTCCTGAATACACATTGGACAATCATTGTTAGTTGCTGGCCATCCTTTCCATATTGTCTCTTTACTTTGAGAGTTGTATAATCATCCATAAATAACAGATTCACCAGGGCTCTGGTGTCCAGCTTGAATGGAATTACTTTCTCATTCACAGTCACTGGAACAATCCATTCTGTTTTACCACCACCCACAGTCCATAGAGAATCAACAAGGGCTTCCTCAATTTTTTCATCGACTATGTGCACCTTTCCCTTGGTAGCCCCCACAATGCAGCACTTTTCTTCCTACAATTATTGCAGGACATGTCTTTGGAATGTGCCTGCCTCCCCATGTGCTGCATTTGCTGTTTGAACCTGCCTCTTTGCTATGCTGTTGCTTTGGAAATGTCTTGACTCTGCCCTTTTGTTTTCACAGCAGACACTGTTGTTTCTGTCCTGTGCAGCTCCTTAGCTTGATCTCGTGTGGTGTCCACTGCCCTACACATACCCACAACCTCTTCCGGTGTTAAATCTTTTTCATGGAGCAACGTTTCTCTGAGCCCAATATTTGAAGTTCTGCAAATTACTTTGCCTCTAGCTAGTGAGTCTCTCAATTCTCCAAACTCACAGGACTTACTCAGTGTGTGAAGCTCGGCTAAGTATTGGTCAAAGCTAACACCTTGTTTCTGGTCACAGGAGAAGAACATATCTTTTAAGCATGATGTTTTTACTTGGGGCAAACTACTCATCAAATTTTGTCATGAGAGTGTCCAATGTAAATGTCTCATCAATTTGAAGGCTGTTATAGGTAACCAAAGCATCTTTGCCAACTAAATGCAGAAAGATAGATATCTTCAATTTTTGATCTACCACTCCCACTCCACTAGCCATGATATATAGACATTTAATTGCTGTTTGAAGCATTTCTAGTTATCAGTTAGATTGCCAGTAAACTGCGTAAGTGTGGAAGGACTTGGCTTATTCATGATTCTTGGTGAATCTGTAAGACCATGAGACCATGAGATATAGGAGCTGAATTAGGCCATATAGCCTATTGAGTCTGGTCTGCCATTTCCCCATGGATGATCCAATTTTCCTCTCTGCCCCAATCTCCTGCCTTCTCCTTGTAATGCTTTATGCCCTGAATCAAGAATCAAGAATCTATCAACCTCTGCCTTCAATATATATAAAGAGTTGGCTTCTACAGCTGGCAGTGACAAAGAATTCCACAGATTCACTAAAGAAATTCCTCCTCATCTCCATTCTAAAAGGATCCCACTATATTTTGAGGCTATGTCCTCTGGTCTTAGACACTCCCACCATAGGATATATTCTTTCCACGTCCACTCTATCAAGGCCTTTCACCATTTGATAGGTTTCAATGAGGTCTCCCCTCATTATTCTGAATTCCATCGAACACAGACCCATGGCCATCAAATGTTCTTCACCTGACAAGTTATTCCATCTTGGAATCATTTTCGTGAACTTCCTTAGAATCTGCTGCAGTTTCAGCACATTCTTTCTAAGATAAGGGGCACAAAACTGCTCACAGTACTCCAAGTGAGGCCTCACCAGTGCTTTATAAAGTCTCAACATTACATCCTTGTGTTTATATTCTAGTCCTCTTGAAGTTAATGCTAATGTTGCATTTACCTTCCTCACCACAGACTCAACCTACAAAATAACCTTTAGGGAATCCTGCACAAGGACTTCAAAGTCCCTTTGCACCTCCATTGTCTCCATTTAGAAAATAGTCAACCCTTTCATTTCTTCTACCAAAGTGCATGACCACACATTTTCTGACACTGTATTCCATCTGCCACTTCTTTGCCCATTCTCCTAATCTGACTAAGTCCTTCTGTGACCTCTCTGCATCTTCAAAACTACTTGCCCCCTCCACCTATCTTCATATCATCTGCAAACTTTGCAATAAAGCCATCAATTCCATCATCCAAGTCATTGACATATAACGCAAAAGAATCGGTCCCAACATAAACCCCTCTGGAACACTACTAGTCACCAGCAGGCAACTAGAAAAGGCTCCCTTTATTCCCACTCTTTTCCTCCTGTCAATCAGCCACTGCTTATCCATGCTAGAATCTTCCCTTAAATACCATTGGCTCGTAGCTTGATAAGCAGTCTCATGTGTGGCACCTTGACAAAGGTCTTTGGAAAATCCAAGTACGCAACATCAGTTGATTCTCCTTTGTCTATCTGGCTTGTTATTTCTTCAAAGAACTTCAGCAGATTTATCAGGCAACATTTTCCCTTGAGGAAACCATGTTGACTAAGGCTTATTTAATCATGTGCCTCCAAGTACCCCGAGACCTCATCCTTAATAATCAATTCCAACATCTTCCCAACCACTGGGGTCAGACTAACTGGCCTATGGTTTCCTTTCTTCTGCCCCTCTCCTTTCTTGAAGAGTGGAATGGCATTTTCAAATTTCCAATCTTCCAGAACCATTCCAGAATCCTAGTGATACTTGAAAGATCATTATTAACGCCTCCGTGATCTTTTCAGCCACTCCTTTTAGATCTCTGGGATGTACACAATCTGGTCCAGGTGACCTATCTACCTTCAGACCATACAGTTTCCCAAGAACTTTCTGTCTAGTTATGGTAACTTCACACAAATCATGCCCTCTGACACCAGGAACTTCCTCCATACTGCTAATGTCTTCCATTCTGAAGACTGATGCAAAATACTCATTCAGTTTGTCCGCCATTTCCTTGTCCCCCATTACTACCTCTCCAGCTTTGTTTTCCAGGGATCCAATATCCACTCTCACCTCTCTTTTACACTTTATGTATCTGAAGAAACTTTTTGTTTCCTCTTTAATATTATTGACTAGCTGACTGTTGTATTCCATCTTTCCCTTATTAATGACTTTCTTAGTTGTTTTCTGTGGTTGTTAAAAACTTCCTGATCCTCCACTTCCCACTAAGTTTTGTTCATTATGTACACCCTCTTTGACTTTTATGTTGTCTTTGACTTCTGTTATTAGCCATGGTTGTGTTATCATTCAGAATATTTCTTCCTCTTTGGGATGTATATATCCTGTACTTTCTGAATTGCTTCCAGAAATTCCAGCCGTTGCTAGTCTGCCATCATCCCTGCCAGTGTTCTTTTCCAATCAATTCTGGCCAACTCCTCTCTCATGCCTCTGTAATTCCCTTTACTTCACTGTAATACTGATACATCTGACTTTAGCTTCTCCTTCTCAGATTTCAGGGTGAATTTGATCATATTATGATCACTTTCCTCTAAGGATCTTTTACCTTAAGCTCTCTAATCAATTCTGGTTGATTGCACAACACCCAATCCAGAATAGTGTATCCTCTGGTAGGCTCACCCACGAGCTGCTCTAAAATGACACTTGCAGGCCCTCTTGAAATTCACTCTCGTAGAATCCAGCATCAACTTGATTTTCCTAATCTATCTGCATATTGAAGTCCCTCATGACTATTGTAACATTGCCCTTTTGTCATGCATTTTCTACCTCCCATTGTAACTTGTTGGCCACATCCTTTCTACTGTTTGGGAGTTTGTATACAACTCCCATCAGGGTCTTTTAACCCTTGCTGTTCCTTAGCTCTATCCACAATGAGTCAACACGTTCTGTCCTTGTGTGTCACCTCTTTCTAATGATTTGATTTCATTTTTTTTTACCAACAGAGCAATGCTCCCCCTCTACCTTCCTGTCTGTCCATTCAATACGATGTTTATCTTTGGACATTAAGCTCCCAGCTATAATCTTCTTTCAGCCAGGATTCAGTGATGCCTGCAATATTATACCTGCCAATCTGCAGCTCTGCTGCAAGTTCATCTACCTTATTCTGTATACTGTACGTATTCAAATACAACACCTTCGTGCTGTATTCACTCTTTTCGATTTTGTCCACCTTTTACATTGCAACTCATCCTGTTGACTGCAGTTTTGCCCTGTCAACAGCCTCTTCTCACTACACATTGCCTGTTTGTAAACCAGCTACTTCATCTTCAGCACTGCTATCTGCCTTTCCTACGATTCTTCTTGTGTTGACATATATGCAGCTCAGGACACTAGTCACACCATGCTTAACCTTTTGATATGCAACTTTATCTGAGGCACCACTTAAGAATGCTGAGGACTCAGTTCGAGATATCCTAGACCCTAGTACTTGGTAGGCAACATAGCATCTGCGAATCTTGTTCTCACCCACAGAACCTCCTGTCCGTTCCCCTAACTAATGAATTCCCTATCAGCACAGTATGCTTCTTCTCCTCCCTTTCCTTCTGAAACACAGAAGCAGACTAAGTGCCAAAGGCTTGCCCACTGCAACTTTCCTCCAACAGTGTCCAAAGTTGTTGAGGGCCACAGGGTACTCTGCACTGGCTCATGAACCCTTTTCCCCTTCCTGACTGTCACCCAGTTTCCTGTGTCCTGTACCTTGGGTGTAGCTACCTCTCTATATGTCCTATCAATCACCTTCCCTCAGCCTCCCGAGTGATCCGGAGTTCATCCAGTTCCAGTTCCAGCTCCTTAATGCGGATTGCTGGATGCAGTTCTTGCAGATTTAGTCATCGGGGACACTGGACCTTTGCACATCCTGCAAGAGGAGTACTCCACTATCCTAGCTGAGCAGATATAATGAAGAGTACAAAAAAAGCACTTGAGTCTTTCCTTTCTTTGGTTTCTCTGAGTGAAGCCTCGAAGAGCTAAAGCCTAGATCACCACTCCAGCAATGTCCACTCAGCTGACGGCTACTTTCATTTCAGTTGCTCCTGCTAATCAATCCCAAATGCCGATTGGTCACCGGTCAAAGCTCTTTTTCACTGCTACCTTTTATCCTCGGGCAGAGGACCTGAGTGAAGTCCCCTCCTCTCAAAACTGCCAATGTCTGGATTAGCTGCTGGTCAAAGCTCTTTTGCGGTGCATTTCAAGAAGCAACATGCTCTGTTGCCTCGCTGGCCTGCTTCGCTCCATGACTCTCTGCCTAGCGTCTCTTCCTTCAGTTGCTCACAGTATTTATTTACTGTCTGTGTTTATACCTCACACTAGCTTCTGGCACCATGTTATGTTTGTTCTTTGTACAAACAGTGTAGGTAAAATGCTAGGACTAACTAGCTCACTTACAGATTTACAGCAACGGCTTTTGCTCCTGCCCAAGCACATGGAATGAGCTCACCTGAGTTATTTCTGGTTCCGGGTGAACACCTGCATTGCCCACTGGGAAATGAAGTTCTTTATTATAATGTACACACATAATAACATAACTGGAAGCATATGACCAGTCAATAGCATTATGTAATATAAAGTAAATAGCAGATACTGTATAATGGCTCTTTATTGCTCTATGATCATTGGGTAGTATCCCACAGATAGTTCTTATATATATCTTTGATGGCATTTAGCATTGATGACATGGCCATGGTATATAGATAAACATAGAAAATAAGAACGGGGGGTCACAGTTTAAGGATAAAGGGGAAGCGTTTAGGACCGAGATGAGGAAAAACTTCTTCACACAGAGAGTGGTGAATCTTTGGAACTCTCTGCCACAGGAAACAGTTGAGGCCGGTTCATTGGCTATATTTAAGAGGAAGTTAGATATGGCCCTTGTGGCTAAAGGGACCGGGGGTATGGAGAGAAAGCAGGTACAGGGTTTTGAGCTGGATGATCAGCCATGATCATACTGAATGGCGGTACAGGCTTGAAGGGCGAAATGGCCTACTCCTGCACCTATTTTCTATGTTTCTATGTTTCTAAGAGGAGCCCTTTAAATCTGATTACTTCATTCAATATGTTCATGGATATTCCCAGGTTCCTACACTTTTCGCATTCCCTTGATAACTTTTTCATCTGGAAATTTTCATGACTCTGCCTTAAATATTTTCAATTACTTTGACCTCCTATGTCCTTTGGTGATAGTGAAGTCTGCAGGTTCATCAGTCATTGGGTGAAGAAATTCCTCTCAGTCCTAAATCCTTTGCCCCATAACCTGTGAGTGTGACCCCTTGATCCAGAACCCTTTTTGCAGTTGGCGTGAATTGCCTTTTCACACCCAATCTGTCTAGCCCTCTCACAGTGTTTTAAGTTGCAGTTAATTCCCCTCTCATCCTTTTCCAATTGAGTGAGTATAGGTGTCATCAATAATTTCCCATCATAGGGTGGTCCTGACATTCCATAAATCAGGTTGTTAAACCTTTGTTACACTCCCTCTAAGGCAAATACTTCCTTTTATAGATAAGGATGTCAAGACTGCACACAAAACCCCTGATGTGGACTCAACCAAATCTTTGTTCTTGAAGCAAGACATGCTTGCTCTTGTACTCAAATCCACTTGTAATGTAGGCCAGTATATTATTTGACTTGTTAACCATTTACTGCACCTGCACATTTGCTTTCGACTATAGGTGCAAAAGAACATGAATATTTCCCTAACTAACATCATTTTAAAAAGTCACCATCTTCATGTTTCTTTTCCTTAAGTGGACAGTTTTACATTTACCTCCATTATCCTGATTTTCCCATGTTTTTGCCCACTTATTCAATTGGCTTAAATTATCTTGGATCATCCTGGTGTTCTCTTCATAGTTCATTAACCCACCTAGTGAACTTTGAAATTTCACATTTGGTTCCCATTATATATATATCTAAAATGAACTGAGGACCAAGATCTGGCCTGTGTGGTTAGATTATTCCCTGCTGCCCTGAAAAAGATCTTTTTCCAAGCAAATGAGAATCAAAAATTCCAGATACTGAAAATCCGAAATAAAAACTGGAAATCTGACCAATGATGCTTCACTTGAAATGCTGGCTTGTTTTTTTTTTTCCTTAGCTGCTACCTGAGCTGCTGTAAAATGTTCTCTTTATATTCCATTTATTCCTACCTTATTTCCTTTCTATCGTATCAATACCATGTGCTTTTGTTTTGAGCGCTTATTTCCTGTTAGGCATTAATTTTTTTGCAGGGCTTCTTTTTTATCTGTCTTTGTTTGAGTATAGTTTTTCATCGACCCCGTTGTATTTCTCTGTCTTATTCTGAACGTCTGTAGGAAAATTAATCTGAAGATGGTCGATTTTGACATGTATCTGCTTCATTAATAAATATAACTTGAACTTTGAAAATTCAGATACGCCTCATCAGCTGGTTCTCCATCATATAGTCTACCGGTTTCACCCTCACCATTTCCAATGGATTTGCCAGACAAGTTTTCCCTTTCAGAAATTCATGTTGATTTTATAATCCTGCTGATATTTTGTGTTCTTTTATGTCATTGTGTATTATAGCTTCCAGCATGATCCCCACTACTGATATTAGACTAATCAGACTGTCCTTCCATATTTTCATTCTTCTGCCCTTTTTTTTTAGCTAGTATGGCTACATTTACCATCCTTCATAAATTTTTTGAGTTCTGGAAAATAGCAATGGGTATGCCTATAGTACTCCGGGACTTGTCAGCTTTCAATCCCACTGATCTATCCAGGACAATTTTATAACTAAGGAAATTAATATAACTAATTTCCTTTAGTTCCTCATGATCATTGGATTCATAGTTCTCTAGAATTCCTGTAAGATTATTTGTCTCTTCCTCCATGGAGACAGAAGCAAAGGACTTGTTTAACTGCTTGGCTATTTCCCTGCATCCCATTATGAGCTCTCTCATTCCTGACCATAAGCACCTGGAAAATGTCACTAATTTGTCATCTGTGGAAACTTTTACAATAATGAAGAGGACTTGGCTGTGGTAGGGCACAATGGATGACACATTGCCTTGATAACATGTGCCTGGGACATAATTCATGGTTATCATTCAGAGCAGGTACGTGGTATATTTTCATTGGTACTTTGTTGCTACATCACAGATGGCATGTTCTTTTTGTATCATAAATAGGAAGCGCTCAGTGTACAATTAATGGTTTGTTACAAGAACACAATCAGAATCAGGTTTAATATCACTGGCATACAGTATAACATGAAATTTTGTTTTGTGGCAGCAGTACATTGCAATAGATAATAAAGGACTATACATTACAATAAGAAATTAAATACGTGTTGCAAAAAGAGACCACAAGAGACCAAAACTTTCAGAAATTTGATGGAAGAGGGTAAGAAGCCATCCTTGTCTTCAGGCTCATGTACCACCTCCATGATGGTAGCAATGAGAAGAGGGCAAGTCCTGGGTGATGGGGGTACTTAATGATGGATGTCGCTTGTTGGGCATGTGACCGGATTACACAACAAAACTATAAATACAAATGCTAGAGACTGGAACTGAATTTTATGCTTCTTTACGGGCAGAATCCAAACTGAACACATAGATACAGATCAATACGCGCCCAATAGCACATGCTCAATAATGTGTTACGACGACATAAAATACACTGTAGTCCCATATTATACAGTAAGCTATATGGTATATGGTGCTTGTCAGCCTAGGGAGGCAGTCCATCTAAGAGAGGATTTCAAACCCCCGTTGCCTTGCGGCCATACCCACTCATGGGAAAGGCTTCGGAAGTAAACCCTGAGGACAAATCTGGAGTTGGAGTCCCTAAGGCAGTCCGACGTTATCTTCAATCTCGTTCTGGCAACTCCTGCGACCACACTGGTGCCAAGTTGTGTCGGCCCTTGCCCTTCCCTTGGACAACGGTGGTGTGGAGAGGGGAGACTCGCTGCTTGGGCAACTGCCGGTCTTCCATACAACTTTGCCCAGGCCTGCACCCTGCAGATCCATGGTCTTGCGAGACTAACGGATGCCATACACATATGGTACACCACCTTTTTGAGGCATCACCTCTTTGAAGGTGTCCTCGATGCTGGGGAGGCTAGTGCCCATGTTTGAGCTGGCTGAGTTTGCAACCTTCTGCAACTTTTTCCTGTTATGTGCAGTGGCCCCTCCATGCCAGACGGCAATACAACTCTTCACACAACACCTGTGAGCTTAATGACATGCTAAGTCTTCTGAAATTCCTAATGAAATACAAACATGATAATATCTGCAGATGCTGGAAATACAAAGCAACACACACAAAATGCTGGAGGAAAACAACAGGCCGGGAGCACCTATAGAAAACAGTAAGTGGTCGATGCTTTGGGCCAAGACCCTTCATCAGGACTCAAGGATCTTGATGAAGAGTCTTGGCCCAAAATATTAACAATTTACACTTTTCCATAGATGCTGCCTGGCCTGCAGAGTTCCTCCAGCATTTGTGTGTTGTTCTGAATGAAATAGCCACTGCCATGGCTTCATTGTAATTGTATCAAAATGTTGGGCCTGGGATAGATCTTCAGAGACATTGACAGCCAGGAAATTGAAACTACTCACCTTTTCCACTGCTGATCCCTCAATGAGGACTGGTGTGTGTTCCCTCGACTTCCTGAAGTCCACAATCAATTTCTTGATCTTACTGACATTGAGTGTAAGGTCATTGTTGTGCCACCACTCAACCAAATAATCTATGTCACTCCTGTACGCCTCTTTGTCACTATCTGAAATTCTGCCAACAATAGTTCTGTTATTGGCAAGTTTATAGCTGGTGTTTGAACTGAGCCTAAACATACAGTCATTGGTGTAGAAAGAGTAGAGCAGTGGGCTAAATACACATCTTTGAGGTGCGCCAGTGTTGATTGTCAGTGAGGAGGAGATGTTGTTTCTGATCTGCACTGACTGTGATCTCCCAATGAGGAAGTCAAGGATCCTGTTGCAGAGGGAAGTATAGAGGCCCATGCTTTGGAGCTCATTGATTAGTACTGAGGGTATGATAGTGTTGAACACTGAGCTGTCATCAATAAACAGCAGCCTGACGTAGGTATTGATATTCTCCAGGTGATCCAAGGCCAAGTGGAGACACAGTGAGATTGTATCTGCTGAAGGTCTATTGAGTCGATTAGCAAATTGCTATGGGTTCAGAACCTTGCTTAGGCAGGAGTTGGTTCTGGCCATGAGCAATCTCTCAATGCACTTCATCACAGTAGATGTGAGTGGAACTAAGCAATAATCATCGTCACCCTCTTGAAGCAGGTGGAACCTCTGACTGCAGCAGTGAGAGATTGGAAATGTGCCTGAGCACTCCCGCCAGTTGATTGGCACAGGTTTTCAGTGCCCTACCAGCAATACCATCGGGACCTAATGCCCTTCACTGCACATTCACCTTTTTGAATGATGTTCTGACGTCAACATTGAGACAGAAATCACAGCATCACAAGATGTTGCATGGATTTGCATGGGTGTAGTTTTATTCTCCCTTACAGAGCATTCAAAAGGGAATTGAGCTCATCTGGGAGTGAAGCATTGCAGTCCTTCATGAGGTTAGTTTTCACATTGTAATGGCCAGAGCTGCAAACACTGCCAGAGCTGACGTGCACCCTATTCTGTTTCTCTCTTCAATCGGAATAGTCTTTTCTTCACTCTTAAAATAGCCTTTTGTAGGTCATCCTTGGACTTATTGTATAGTCTGGTTCACCAGTCTTGAATGCCAACGATCTAGTCCTCAGCAGACTAGAATCTCCTGGTTCATCCATGACTTTTAGTTTGGGTATTTCTAGTATGTTTTCGAAGGCACACTTACCTGCACAGGTTTTGATGAAGTCAGTGACAACTGTGGCATATTCATTCAGAGTTGAAAATGAATCCCTAAATATTGTCCAGTCCTCCAATTTAAAGCAGTCCTGTAAGAGCTCCTCTGCCTCTGTTGACCATCCCTTCCTGGTCCTCACCACTGGTGTTGTGGTCTTTAGTCTCTGCCTGTATGTCAGGAGTAGAAGTACAACCAGGTGATCGGACTTTCCAAAGAATTCTAGTTGAGATGAGCAGGATTGAGACAGGACACTCATGTCTGTGCACCGTGGTGAGTTAATCATGAAGCATACTCCTCCTTCTCTGACTTTAAAACACTCAGCTGTTCTCTCTTTGTGGTAGGTGGTGAAGCTTTTCACTGCAGCACTGCACCCAGAACATGGGGGTGAGCCATGTTTCTGTGAAGCAAAGTTCACAGCAACCCCTATGTCCCTCTGGTACTGCAATCTTATTCTGAGGTCTTCCATTTTCTTTTCCAGACATTGTACCTTCAGCAGCAGGATAGTTGGAAATGGGGGTCGAAGGCCTTTGTGTTTCACTTATACCTGCAGACCAGCACTCATTCCTTGCTCCCTTTTACTTAAAGGAGAACTTCACTTATGACTGAAGTCTACCAATTTTGAGGATGAATAGATTTTTATAAATGACTTGAAATGATGTTGCTTACTGAAGTACTGATGGCTGCAACTGTAGTACTGTAGTCCTAAACAGGAATATTTGATGAACTGCACGCAAAGAGTCACCACTTACCAGTACCATCTTTAAACTTTACTCTTTAAATGCTGGATGTCTTGTCAAGCAGTAATGGTGGAAAGGGAAACCAGTTAATGTTTTGGTCATAGACCTTTCCTCAGAACTGGGGGAGATTGAGTGGGGTAGCTTTAAAAAGACTAGATTAAGATTGGTTTAGACAGACTAGATATTAAGGAGCTTGAATGCTGACCATTGGTAGGGTATTTTATAGAGACTGAGTAAGACTGGGCCGATAATGGCAAATAATGAAAGAGAAATTTACCCCATGTTAGAGAGTTCAGTGTTCATTCCAGGAAGTTGAAAATTACTTGGCTGGAATTTAGTATTCCTCCAGTTTATGTTGGGCACCACAAGTAGTAAAGATGGCTACAGAGCTCAGAGTGGGGGTGGGATTGTATATTAAAGTAGCATGGACCAAGAAGCATGTTGCTGGTATATCACTGGTCACATCTGACCATGACGTTGCTGAAGGTAAGTTGCTGGTGTATCAGAGAATGTATTGAGATAATAATGATGGAATTTTGCTGGTGTATCGTTATTGAAATATGTTCATGAGATGATTGATGATAGTTGTTGGTGAGTTCTCAGATGACTAATGAGACCATTGGAGGATCACCAATAGGGCAGGAGAAACCCGACAAATGGGCATGTAGTTATTTTTTGGGTGACAGGCTCCTTCTGTGATCATCTTCCATCTCCTGCTCCTACATGGAGTAGGGTTCTCAGTACGTCCCCAGCTAGTACCAATTTCCTGCATTTGGCCAATGTCCCTCTAAGCCATGCTTCTCCTCGTATCTTCTTAAACAATACTATTGTACCAGCGTCAGCCTCTTCCACGGGTAGCAGATACCTATACCGTCTACTTTTAGACTCCCTGGCCCTGGGGAAAAGAACATTACCATCCTCTTTACCTGTGCTTCTCAACATTTCCAATTCTTCTATAAGGTCACCCCTCCTACATTCCAAGGAATAAAACCTAGTTTGGCCAACCTCTACCTGTAAAACAGACCTTCTAGTCCTGCCAACGTCCTCATGTCCAAAACTGTACTCCAGGCTGGCCTCACTGGTGAATGACTTATCTAATTGCAGCATAATATCCCAGCTCCTTTACTCAGTACTCTGACTGACGAACATCTTTTCCACCAACCTGCCTACTTGTGGCCAATTTCAGCAAACTGCTCATGCTCTACTATTAATAGAACAAGTTCTATGCCGGTCTGACTTTTCGAAATGCATCACCTCCCACTTAGCTGTATTGAAATTCCATTTGCCAGTCCTTAGCTCACTTATTTAACTGATTAATTAAAGTATTAATACATACTCTCTTCATTAGGCATCACCTTGATTCTAGGAATTAACTGAGTTAACCCGATCTCCATTGCCTCCAATTCAAGAATATCTTTGTTTTAATATGGATACTAAAACTGCACACAATAGCCTAGATGGAGTTCCCATTCTCCTGTAGATTTGTATCAAAACTTCCTTACTATTAGACTACATCGCTCGTACATTAACAGACAACACTGCCTTCCTAACCACTCGCTGATGCTGGATGCCAATGCTTCATGTGTATGATACCAGGAGCCCCCAGATCACTCTACCCTGCAATATTACTTTTGTCAATTCGTTTTGATAATAATTTGCTTTTTCTTTCTTCCATCCAATGTGTTAATCTCACATTTTCCCACTTTATAAGTGTCAACTTCTTGCCCAATAACTTAACTCACTAATATCCCTCGGCAGACTCTTTATGATGTCACCAGGATTGGATGCGGCCCAAGTGTGGCGTGAGAGACACTGAAGCGGGTCGATAGTTCACAGGCTTTAGTGCGAACAGTGTTAAAGGGGAAAGAAAGCAATAAACACTAGGCCAAACAGGGCTGTTAACTAAAACTCTCAAATGGAAAAACGAAGCTTACACTGCGGCTGAAAAGAACAACTAAAAATAAAATGTCTTCAGCCTCAGTTGACTTGACATTCCAATTTCTCAGGCAAGGCCAAATGCATATGGACAGCGAAGCGAAGCATTGTTGTGCTGCGTCCAAGTCTCAACAAGCACTATGATGAAAAGTATGGAGTTAAATACTGTCACAATGAAATAATAATTAGCTGACACATGCATATTCACAAGTGCAGTTGCCATATCTACTGTGCTGCTGAATCCGTGGATGTGACACATGACTTGCTAGTACACTAATCTTCGCATCATCAGCCACATTGCATTCAACATCCTCATTAGTCTTCAGTAAAGATTGTCAGTCGTTTGACTCCAGTGCTAATTCCTGTGGCACTGCAGCACATTCGGATATCCAATCTGAAGAGGAACCATTTATCCCTCTGTTTACTGCTTCTTAACCAACCTCTGTCCATGCCAGTGCATTGCCTCTCAATTCCACTCACTCTTATTTTGTGAGATAACCTTTTACATGAAACCTTGCTGAGTACCTTCTAGAAATATAAATACACTACATCTACTAGTTTCCCTTTATCCAGCCTGCTTGTTATATCCTCAGAGAACTCAAGCAAACTTAATAAACAAGAGTCCTCCTTTCATGTAACTATTTTGTTTCTGTTTGGTTATCTTATAATTTTCTAAATGAACTCCGACAAGCTCATTAACAATGCATTCCAAAGTGTTCCCAATGGCTGATGTTTGGCTTGCTTCCCTATAATTTCCTATTTTCTGTCTCCCTTCCATCTTGGAAAGTAGGGCTACACCTACGCCTGCCAGTCTTCTAGAACCTCTCGTGAACATAGGAATTTTTGGCAAATTATAAACTATATATCCACTGTCCACTGTCTCTGCAACTTTTTATTTTAACAACCAAGGATATAAGCCATCAGGTCCATAAACTTGTTGACTTTCAACTCCATTAGTTTGCTGAGTATTTTCTCTCTGATGATAGATATTGAATGAAGTTCCTCATTCCCTGTAATCACCTCTCCATCCTCATTGGTGTCTTCTATCTTGAATCCCTATTTCTTGGTAATAATGCCCTAGCCTTATTCTCTAAGGTACTGTATATTTGGACTATTCTTTTCATATTTTTGTATACCACTGAACTTTTCACTGTCCATTTATATATTATTAGTTGGTCTAGCCTTATGCTATATTTTCTCCTTTATATTGTTAATGGCATCCTTTGCTGATTTCCAAATGCTTCCCAATCCCATGAGTTCCACTAATCTCTGTGACACCATCACCTTTCTTGCAGTTTAATATCATCCGTGGTGAGCCATGGATCCTTTTTTGGAATTTTTCTTCCTAACTGGAATATGCCTTTACTATCATTTATGAATTTCTCTCACTGCTGGAGTAACATTTTATCCATTAATCAATTTTACCAGTCACTTCAGCAAACCCTTTTCTCAAAGCATAGTAATTTAAGTGCAGAACAAAAATGAAGTTGTGATTTTACAATGCTGTGATTTTACTCTTAACTTGGGAATCTTTAATCAACCCTAAATCCTTGCATTGTATTGGAACTACAACAGCTTGCTTCCCAGCTTGTTACCCAGTGTTAAGAAACTATAGCCAATGTACCCAATGATAGAAGGAAAAAATGTTTAGTGGTTGATCCTGTCCTTAATGAAAATGCTTTATCCTTGATAATATCCAACTTCTTGAGAGCTTTTGGAATCTCATTCATCCAGACAAGCGGAGAGTACTCAATTGTATTCCTGGTTTGTGTCTTGAGGTCAAAATGGTCAAAAATCCTTGGCGTGTGAATAGCTGAGTCATTCATTGTAAGGTGCCCAGCCCCTGACCTGAACAAGAGGAGTTTCAGGATGCTGCATTTGATGATCTCATTAGGGTAAAAACTATAACAGATGGCACGTGATGGCATGGTAGGGACTTAGTGAAATCATGACAGGAATCTGATGAGCAGATGCAGGAGGAAGCAAATGAGGAAAAATGAACAATGGTTGATGGTCAAGAGGAATGAAGTCATCTTCTGCCAAAGCCCAGACAGAGTCGAAATGCTGAGCCCAGCAGATATTGGATGTACAACACTTCCTGGGTGGTGGGGGTGGAATTGTTTCAATAATGTGTAGAAGTTCTTCATTTTCCCCCTCTGCTTGTGTAAGCGTCACAGACATCTAACCAATTAGGGCATGGAATGCTGCTGGTGAAATGCTCACAAGCAAGTAGGTCAGAGAGATGGTCTCGACAGTACCTGTGTTGCAACATTTTGATAAGAAGGAGCTGGCCCTGGCAGGCAGGTGCCTCAGAAGCAGACGTGGAACTTTGACCTTGGAGGAAACTCAGTCAGTGGTGTACATAAACAGATACATCGACATGTTACTTACAAATCGAGAAGGAGTGGCTCGCTGTGAAGTCTGAAGTCTAGACTGGAGAAGCATCATTAGTCCATATATAAAGGAACAGTTTACATGCACAATGTTTACAAGTTGCCATTGCTTTCCACCGAGCCCCTTGAGTGAATCTTGGGAATGTTGCGTGAATCCAGCATAAAGATTCTGCATTGTGGCATCTTGCTTTGGTAGCTTATGGTTTGATGTTAGAAATGAGACATGATGGGCAATCTTCTGATTACTACCATTGGGGAGTTGGTACCGGTGCCTGAAGATCTACCCCCAATGAATTAGGAGCAGCTTCTTCCCGAATGCCATCGGATCTCTGAATGGCCCATGAACCCACGAACACTGCCTCATTATTCCTCTTTAGTACTATTTACTTATTGTGACTTATTGTAATGTTTCTTTTATGTCTTGCACTGTGCTGCAGCCATGAAACAACAAATTTCACAACATCTGTCAGTGATAATTACCCTGATTCTACATCGGAATTCACCAGAGGAAATGCTTACAGTACAGTGTTACAGATAACACATACAGTATCAATTACAAAATTGATGGTACATGACTGGCCCGCCCTTGGCTGTGATGTTATTGAAGGCTCATGGCCATGATGATATTGGTGGCTCGGAGCTTTGGTGCCATTAGTGTCAAATGATTGTGACAGAATTGTTGGCAAATGGATGGGATATAGTTGATTCACAAGAGATTACGGATGCTGGAATCTGGAACGACAAACAATCTGCTGGGGAAATTCAGTAAGGAAGAGCAGCTTTGGTGGACTGGAAGGAATTGCTGGAGCTTTGCGATGAAATTCTGCATCATGAATCCTAGATCATGTTTTTAATTTTGACTTCTTCTTTATGTTTTGAAAGCTGAAATTACTGGAAAGACTGCATTTCTTCCTCATTCCCATTTTCCCCTTCATTCTTCCTCAAGCACTGTTATCTCGTGTTTGTCCAGATAATTTCTTTCATTAGGCCTTTCAACCTACTGCATCCATGACTGCCAACCATTCATTTACACTCATCCTAAACTAATCCCATATATTTATTCTTCCCACATTCTCCTCATCTCCCCAGATTCTTTCACTCACCCACACATAGGGGCAACTTACAGCAGCCATTAAATCCACCAACCTACATGTCTTCGGGATCTGGGAGGAAACCAGAGCACACAGGGAAAAATACACATGCTCATGGGAAACGTGCAAACTCCACACAGACAGCATTTAAAGTCAGGATCGAACACTGGTCCCTGGCACTGTGAGGCAGTACTTCGACCATCTCTGGCACCTCACCACTGAGGCCTCGAGGTTGATGGTCAGCATGGATTCAGCCAGCTGAAGGGCCTTCTTCTCTGCTGCATCTCTTCAAACTCCATTCCTGCTACAACAAAGCTGTGAGTGGAACTTTGATTTCTGACAGAAGTGAGATGTGTTATAAGTGTTTTTAAATATGTCTGTTGCATTAGGACATTTCAAAATTAAACAATTAATATTAGAGACATTAAAACTCTGGAAAATAATGAAAATCATTAAAAGAAAGTTAATTAAACTGTAAATAAGATTTTGTTTTACATTATGCATGATTTGGCCTATAATTTCACATAAATAAGTAGAGATGGGTATGTTTTTTCACCTATGATTCATGGCTAAGGTGTCGTCAAAGACTGATATAATGTTAAAGAAGGTTTAAGACTGTGATGTTTGCGACGGCTCCTGTTTATATCCCATTGATGGCACATGGCTGTGATAAAGAGTCTGTATTATCACCAATGGAAACTATATATCAGTGTGAATTTAAATAGGAAAGTGACAGAGGCTAATACATGGTGCAGAAGAGAGGCCTTTAGAATCTAACAGCACTGGGTACCAATTCTGGTGCAGGAGGAGAGGAAAGATAAGCTGTCAATAGTAATTAAGGAAGATATTGCAGCACTGAAGAGAGGATAAGTATGGAAATATCACATTACTGGCTATTGAATGAGTAAAAAGTAATGCAGGAGTGAGTCGAGATAAGAGGTGGTTATTTCAAACTAGGTGCACAGGAATTTCTTCTCGGAGATGGAGGATAATCTCTGGGATTCTCCAAAGGGTTCTGGAGCTAGATCACTGGAGGTATTGTTGCATTTTTAAAGATTTGGTAGTGTGGAACTAACACAGAAGAATTGAGCTCAAACAAGAGAAAATCTGCAGATGCTGGAAATCCAAAGCAACACACACAAAATGCTGGAGGAACTCAGCAGGTCAGGCAGCATCTATGAACTGAGGCCTGGGGCACACCAGCTATGATCGTATTAAATGGCAGAGCTTTCTTGCATTTTCTTGCATCTGCAAAAACTGCATCAATGTACAATGTTAAGGTGGGAGATGTTGGGTGACATCAATTACATCTAAAGATAGAAGGAGAAGGACAGGAGACATTTCCAGAAAACTCGATCAACATACTTCTGTCAAAGCAACTATTGCCGCCGATGGTGATATATAAAATAAAGTAACTGCGCCAAAACACAAAAACTTATGATGCAAGCATTCTTTTTATTTTACTTGTGCACAAAGAGAACGGCGTGGACTCCTGTTCACCCTCACTCTTCTGAAGTCCAAACAGAAAACTGCTATTTTTATATATAATTGGCTTACTGGCCATAGATATTGATCATTGTAAATTGCATATATTTGAATTCCTTACCTGCAAGATCGATCGCATTCACAACAGAAGTGTTAAAGTCAATTGAAACTTCAAGCAGACAGTCGATGATAGTTTGAATTGGTAAAGACAATAGAACCTTAGTTGTTGGGTATGTTTCACATCCTTCTGTTATCCTTACCTCGTCTGTTTCCAGCATTCTGTATTGTGTAAAGGGACACTGTGCTTTAGGAAGACCTTTCTAGAAAAGTCTCACTACTGAGGCCTCACCTGCCTGCCAGAGTCACCCCAGCCTATCTCATCTGTAGAAGGCAGCGGTGTCTCACTTGACTACAACTACCTTCGGCTATCATTGTCGTGCAATAGCTCCCACACTCCCTCCTCCTTGTCCTATAGATGACAACATAAATCTTACTGAATTTCAATAACACAGAGTCCCTGAAACTCTAACAGTTTCATCAGGGACAATTAGCTATTGATATCAGGGACTCTCTGAGACAACATAAGGTCTGGTGCTAGTCGATTTTGAAGGGTCACAGTGTGGATTGCCAGCATCTCGACAATAATGTGATTCGTGACCTGGCTCATATCATATTACACAGTAAGGCTGTGTTAGTAGCCTGCTTCTTCAGCAATGCCGAGGCCATGCTAATGCTTTCATGAACCAGTCTGGCATGTTTTCAGAACAAGAACACTACAGTCTAGAAGTGCTCAGTCTCCATAGTCCTTCGACAGCAGCCCCACACAGTGGGATGTAGAGAGTGTGGGCAGGTGGTACATCTGTGGTACTAAATAGGCCAGATAACAGCAACCCCTCCATGCATTTGGTTCAGGACAAAGATCCCATTTTAGAAGGGGTACCCCAGGCAATTAGTAATAGGCATGTTGGACACATACCCAGTAAGTACTGTCAATGGGATTCGGAGCATCATCGGTTGTATTGACATTGCACGTACTGTCACCTCAGTCTAGTCTTGTCTCTTGATGGTTACAATAATATACTTCACCCCCATCTCCATGAAGCTGCTTCGGAGTGGTGGGGTCTATAGTTAGTTAGTAGTAGTCTCTCGAAGTCCGAGGAAGACGAATGTGTTGTGCAGTCAACGTCTGTGGGCACGCATATGACTTCTGAGGCCGAAGTCCGAAGCTCAGATACGGTTACAGATGGGGCAAGGAGCACCGCCTGTTGGGCAGGAGCGGACGCCTTCCTGTGTCTTTCTTGACTCGACTAGAGGTGCTGCATGCGCCAGTTGGCTTGGAAGTTGTTGCTGCCTTGGAGCATAGATTGCGCCACTTGGACCCATCAGCAGCAGTGTGTTCGAGATCGCGGGGCTGGAGTTTGGCCCACTTAAGGTTTGACTTGAGGTTGTCCTTGTACCTCTTCCTTGGGCGACCTTGGAAAGAGGAGGGTCTATGCAATCTTTATAAGTAAGCTGATACTATTCCTCAAATCAGTTGCATTGGAAAGAGTCATTCCTATGGGCAGATCAGTCCCATTTTCCCTATAAAGCTCTAATTTCATTATCAAGGTCAGACACAGCATCAAACTCACTACAATCTAGGGGTATAAACACATTGGCAAACCACCTCCTGAATGTATAGATACTCTCTAGAGCACATCCAACATCCTGACTGGTTAGTTCACGATACATAATAATAACTACAGCAAAGAGGAATATTGATGTCATGGGATACTTCTGCACTTGAGCAGAAAACAGCTGTCCAGGTTATCCAGAGTGTATAATGCACAGTGATTACTTAAGGGTGGCAACTAGCAAAGATTGGGGGTTCAGTCCATCAGTCCTTATCAATGTACTTCTGGCTACCTGTTCCCTGGTCTGGTGGCACCACTGGCTTAATGTGTGAGCTGTGTTTCCATGCTGGCTTTCCTTGGACTTTTAAAGTGGTGTGTGTGGTCAGCAACACTTGGAATGGACCTTCCCAGTAGTTCTTTCGTTGGTAGGCTCTCAGCAGTAGCCAGATTCTCAGCCGGTAGGTTTACAGTTACCATGACCTTCTGGGGTTCAAGTGCCTGTCAAAGCAAACCTTTAAGAGTTTATGTTAGTGCTATACAATAATGACTTTGCTCATAATATGGATGTCCATTTAATTAAAAAGGGAGGGGTGTCTGGCAGGCACATGGGACGTCCCAAAACTATTTCATGCGGTGATGGATCTGTCACACAGTTTGAAGCAGAGTACTTTGTGATGAGGGCCAGTGGAAGAGCGTCTGGCCACTTTATCATGATCTCATAGCACAATTTAGCTAACCTGTTTTTCAGGGACTCATTCTGTCTTTCAGCTGCCCTGTAAAATGGCCAGTGGTAAGGGCAGGTGAAATGATGCTGATACTCTAAGGCTAAGGTTATTAGTTCCCATATAACTTTACCCATAAAATGTGTGCCACTATCACTTGAGATTATCTCCAACAACCCAAACCTAGGAATAAATACTCATAATAAAAATTATTTATTTTATTTATTGAGATATGGCGTGGAGTCGGGCCTTCCGGCCCTTTGAGCCAGGCCACCCAGCAATCCCCTGATTTAATCCGAGCCTAATCATAGGGCAATTTACAATGACCAATTACTGCTCCAACAAGGACATCTGGAGGAAACCCTTGTGGTCGCGGGGAGAATGTACAAACTCCAGCAGGCAGTGACAGGAATTGAAATCCAGTCACCTGTATAATAAAGCCTTATGCTAACCACTGTGCTACCCTGGCCAACAGTTACAGAATCAGTTATGGAGTTGGATAAGCTTTTATCTTGGAGATTAAAAAAAACACGATAACAAGTACACAATCAACACCCATACATTTACGTGACTGTATCAAGACGATTTGTATACGCACAAATGAATTTCAGAGGGAGGGTCCAGCAGCAGTAGATACCAGTAGTGTCTTTCAGGATAATGCCCATAAGACCATAAAATATAGGAGCAGAATTAGGCCCATCAACTCCGCCATTTCATCATGGCTCATTCAATTTTCCTCTCAGCCCCAATCTCCTGCCTTCTCCCCATATGCCCTGACCAATCAAGAATCTATCAACCTCTGCCTTCAATATACATAAAGTCTTGGCCTCCACAGCTGCCTGTGGTAACAAATTCCCCAGATTCACCACTCTCTGGCTAAAGAAATTCTTCCTCATCATCTCCATTCTAAAAGGATGCTCCTCCATTCTGAGGCTGTGTCCTCTGATCTTATATTTTCCCACCATAGGAAACATCCTCTCCACATCCACTCTCTCAAGGACTTACACCATTCGATAGGTTTCAATTAGGTCATCCCTTATTCTTCTGAATCCTAATGAATACAGGCCCATCAAATGCTCTTCATACGATAAGCCATTCACTCCTGGAATCATTCTTATGAACTTCCTTTAAACCTTCTCCAATGTCAGCACATCCTTTCTAAGATAAGGGGCCCAAAACTGCCCACAATACTCCGTGAGGCTGCAAAAACACATTATAAAACCTCACCATTACATCCTTGCTTTTATATTCAAGTCCTATTGAAATGAATGCTAACATTGCATTTGCCTTCCTCACCACAGACTCAACCTGAAAAATAATCTTTAGGGAATCCTGCACAAGAACTCCCAATGACTTTCGGAATGGCAGGCTGTGACCAATGGGGTACCGCAAGGCTCGGTGCTGGGACTGCAGCTGTTTACAATATACATTAATGATTTAGATGAAGGGATTAAAAGTAACATTAGCAAATTTGCTGATGACACAAAGCTGGGTGGCAGTGTGAAATGTCAGGAGGATGTTATGAGAATGCAGGGTGACTTGGACAGGTTGGGTGAGTGGGCAAATGTATGGCAGATGCAGTTTAATGTGGATAAATGTGAGGTTATCCACTTTGGTGGCAAGAACAGGAAGGCAGATTACTATCTAAATGGAGTCAAGTTAGGAAAAGGGGAAGTACAACGAGATCTAGGTGTTCTTGTACATCAGTCAATGAAAGCAAGCATGCAGGTAGAGCAGGCAGTGAAGAAAGCTAATGGCATGCTGGCTTTTATAACAAAAGGAATTGAGTATAGGAGTAAAGAGGTCCTTCTGCAGTTGTACAGGGCCCTGGTGAGACCCCACCTGGAGTATTGTGTGCAGTTTTGTTCTCCTAATTTGAGGAAGGACATTCTTGCTATTGAGGGAGTGCAGCGTAGGTTCACAAGGTTAATTCCCGGAATGGCGGGACTGTCATATGTTGAAAGATTGGAATGACTGGGCTTGTATACACTGGAACTTAGAAGGATGAGAGGGGATCTGATTGAAACATATAAGATTATTAAGGGATTGCACACACTGGAGGCAGGAAGCATGTTCCCGCTGATGGGTGAGTCCAGAACTAGAGGCCACAGTTTAAGAATAAGGGGTAGGCCATTTAGAACAGAGATGCGGAAAAACTTTTTCACCCAGAGAGTGGTGGATATGTGGAATGCTCTGCCCCAGAAGGCAGTGGAGGCCAAGTCTCTGGATGCATTCAAGAGAGAGTTAGATAGAGCTCTTATAGATAATGGGGTCAAGGGATATGGGGAGAGGGAGGAATGGGGTACTGATTGTCTATGATCAGCCATGATCACAGTGAATGGCGGTGCTGGCTAGAAGGGCCAAATGGCCTTCTCCTGCACCTACTGTCTATTGTCTATTGACTTTGCACCTCAATTTTTTTGTATTTTCTCTCCATTTGGAAAATAGTCCACCCTTTCATTGCTTCTACCAAAGAGCATGACCAACACTGCATTCCATCTGCCAATTCTTTGCCCATTCTCTTAACCTGTCTAAGTCCTTCTGTAGCCTCTCTACTTACTCAAAACTACCTGCCCCTCCACCTATCTTCATATCATTTGCAAACTTTGCAACAAAGCCATTAATTCCATCATCCAAATCATTGACATAGAACGCAAAAAGAAGCCATCTCAACAGACACCCATGGAACACCACTATTCACCAGCAGCCAACCAGAAAAGGCTCCCTTTATTCCCACTCTTTGTCTTCTGCCAATCAGCCTCTGTTTTATCCATGCTAGAATCTTTCCTGCCATACCATGGGCTCATAGCTTGTTAAGCAGCCTCGTTTGTGGCACCTTGTCAAAGGCCTCCTGAAAATCCAAGTACACATCACCCAATTCTTCTTTGTCTATCCTGTTTGTTATTTCTTCAAAGAATTCCAGCAGACCTGTCAGGCCAGATTTTCCCTAGAGGAAACTATGCTGACTACAGACTATTTTATCATGTACCTCCAAGTACCCTGAGACTTCATCCTTAATAATCGGCTACGACATCTTCCCAACCACTGAGGTCAGACTAACTGGCCTATAGTTTCCTTTCTTCTGCCTCCCTCCCTTTTTAAAGATGGCAGTGACATTTACAATTTTCCAGAACCATTCCAGAATCTAGTGATTCTTGTAAGATCGTTACTAATGCCTCCATGATCTCTTCAGTCACCTCTTTCAGAACCCTGGGGTGTACACCATCTGGTCCAGGTGACTTATCTACCTTCAGACCTTTCAGTTTCCCAAGAACCTTCTGTCTAGTTATGGTAACTTCACACAGATCTTGCTACCTAACCTCTCGAACTCTCACCATACTGTTAGTGTCTTCCACAGTGAAGACTGATGCAAAATACATTCTCAGTTCATCTGCCATTTCCTTGTCCCCCATTACCACCTCTCCAGCATTGTTTGCCAGTGGTCCGATATCCACTCTCACCTCTCTTTTATATTTTGTATATCTGAAGATATTGCACTAGCTAGTTGCTGCTACTTTGCTTGCTATGGTTGGGAATCGCTCATTTTCATCCTTTATCGTGTTGCACATAGTGTGCTTTAGTCCATGAAGTCCTTTCAGCCTCTGATGCATCACGCTTTCATTGTATTCGTTCATCAAAGAATTTGGAAAGTATAAGCCTGATCACACTGGAGCATTACATGGCCAATAACAGTAGATGCTGTCTTGGCAAAGGAGTTAGTTTGTTTGTTCCGTCTGGTTATTTTATCTTTCCTGTTAGTGTGAATTGCATAGCTTGTTACTGCAATTGCAGTAAGTAATTGAAAATCAGGAGAAGTTCCATAGTCATTTCACCGTGTTTTATCGGAGTTCCAAAGAGGTGAGAAACCCACATAGTTGTCCATCGCTATGAGCAGTGTAAATGTTTGCATCTGCATTGCTGCAAGATGCAGGCTTTTGTTAAGGCAAAAATGTTCAGCTGTTTGAGCAGGACCAGAAGGAAGTGAGCTGTGCGGACACAGCCGTTATATGAGGTGTACACACCGCATTTTCACTAAAGTATTCCATTAACTTTTTCAGTATCAGAGAAAAATTACATGTGGGCCATTTTATAATGGGCTGAATGAAAATCGTACAAGTTCTTAAGTACAGCTCAGGAATAGATTATTTAAACCAAACAGCATAGTCCATGGTGCTGGGGGATAGTGGAGGCAGAAATCTGTCAAGATTGCCTTGGCCTAAGGGTATCTTCAAGCCCAGTGACCAGGCTGTCCCCAAACAAAGACAGCCCTTGCAGACATCCCAGTGTTTACCTCCAAAGTCTCTAAATCCATGTTTGTTGGATCAAAGAACTATAAAACCCAATTATAATTTAATTCACATCTAGAATAGTATCATCTAAACTGCTACGCTATTCAAAACAAAAATTACAGTCACAAATGGGTCACATGAGCCATAAGTGTACAAAGCAGGTAAGGTTAAAACCCAGCCTTTACAGTGAAATTTTAAGCATGAATGTATCTGGTAATGATTAGCTAAAATTTGGTCATTGTCAATTTCATTAAATATAAAACAAAGCTATAAATTAAAATAACAATCAAATTGTACGGAACAGTTATCACAATAGCTATAAAACAGTGCACAATATTGGCCAGCGGCTACAGTGGAGCAGCCCATGAAATCTCACGCAACCATTGTCCCCATTTGCCTTTAACGCCTTTAATCCCTTGATGTGGTAATTGCTTTTGGCAATATTGTAAAACACTCACAATTTTACTTAACTCTTCTCCTCTCACTCAAATAATATATTATATTTTTCTTTAACCTAGGCTGCAATTATTTTACACTAACATTAAGATGGGTTTGTAGAGTAAATCCAGATACTTTTAAGAACAATTAAACATGCATTCTACACATTCATTAACATCATTGTCTCCTGGCCGGCACTGTTTTGGTTATGCCAATCTACAGTGCGAAGGAAACATACTTAGGGCTGCCACTAAATCAGTTCAAGGTACATTTAAATCAACGCTTTGTTCGTGCCCTCTGCACAACCCCCTCTGCCTCCCATAGTGTTAGTGGGAACCGTCGTCTGTGGCAGGGCACTGGCTGGTGCTGGCCTCACCGAGTACCCATGAGGTGTCACTTGGTGTGGGCCTTCTTCAACTGTGTCTGAGGAAGGTAAGAGGTTCAGCATCTGGTTCATCTTTAGAGCCTGGTGCTAATTGTTTATTTTCCAACACTGCGATAGTTTTGTAATTTGCCTGTTGTTCTGCATATTCCTTTTATAATTTTTTTTCTCTCACTTTCTCTGATTATAACCATCTTTGCATTTCACATCTGCATTAAACAAACACAGATCAGTTTACAGAAGTTTCACATTTTCCTTTCACTAACAAAGGTCTGCAGACATTCACTCAGTCCATTCCACACATTGCAACATGCTCAATACTGCCTGGTACAAGCATGCATGCACACTACCAGAGTCCTTTGGAGGGCCTGGACAGGGGCTTTTGCACTACCATTCTCACACACACACACACACACACACACACACACACACACACACACACACACACACACACACACACACACACACACACACACACGCACACACACACACACACACACACACACACACACACACACACACACACACACACACATACATTTTGGAATTCCTTTCTTTCTGAACAGCACACTTACTGAATTTTCCTGTGCTTTGGACCATGGAAGCACCCCGTGCCAGCTCCAACCCAGAGCAGGGCAGCCTCAGCTTTTTTCCTTTCCTATGTTGGCAGCTAAGGTGGTATAGATTACCTACTCCACACAGGAGGAAACTTACATCCAGCTGCAGCCTTAGACCTTTGCTTAGGTCCTTTGCTTGTCTTGTGATCTTGTGAGCAGCCTAGGATTTAGGTTATCGGGCCCAAATTCTTTTCTCCTGTATAACAAAAGCAAGAATTAGCCATGGCGGTGGAACGTCCAAGTAACTGTCGAAGTAAAAGTTGTCATCAATAGTAACATGAAATGAAATAACTGAGCCCAGAACACACATACTCAAACATTCTTTTTATTTACTTATGCACAAGGAGAACAGCTTAGTCCCTGTCATTCTCACCGTTCTGAAAACTGAACAGAAAACTGCTACTTTATACAGAACTGGCTTATCAGTTGCAGATGTTGATCACTTAAAATTGTATATGCTTGAATTTCTTACTTGCAAGATGAATTCACAATGGTGGTGTTAAAGTCAATCGAAACTTCAAGCGGACAGACGATGATAGTGTTGGGCTTGAAATTCTGCCCTGTGTTCGTTTAGGAAGAGAGACAACCAACACCGGAATATTACAAAACTTGGGTTTATTGCAGAATTCGTAACTGGCACAGCGAATCCACGGAGTCGCTGGAGAAGGCGCGTTCCGTCTTCCCCTTACAATCTGCTCTTATTTATACCCCTTTTCCCCCCAGCACAACCCCCCACTACATATTAGGTAATATCGGGCACTTGTGTCCATCTTATTGGCCCGATGCCATACACTCACGAGTTACCTGTTTCTTTTGTTTACTGAATCGCGTGACACTAGTAGTTTCGGTGCAGCGGAATCGCCAGTTTCGCTTCCCCCCCTCCCTCGCATTCCGGTCTCCTAATATTACGTGAGCCACTCCTGACCTGTAATGGCAGTCTCGAATTAACCCTAACATTAACCCTAACAATAGTTTGAAGTTAGTGAAGACAACAGAGTCTTAGGAGTTGGGTACGTTTCACATCGTTCCACTCTCCTTTTCTCATCTGTTTGCAGCATGCTCTATTATGAAAAGGGGCGCTACCTATGTTTTAAAAAGATCTTTCTAGAAAAGTCTCATTACCAAGGCCTCGCCTGACTAGCTTGGGAACACACTACCAGTGTTACCCCAGCCCATCTCTGCAGTAAACAGAGGTGTCTCCAGCTTCACAGCTCCCACTTGACTACAATGCCTCAGGCACTGTCTTACTGTAACTTCTGCACTTCCATTGAGAAAAGAGGTGTCGCTAGTTCCTATTTGAGGGAATTAGCTGGCTTAGAAGAACAAGGGTCAATGGGAGAACACTTTGAAAGCCATGTTTAATTTAATATAGTTTAAAATATTAATGGAGAAGTGTAAAGAACAGTCTGAAGTAAATAGGACTAGCTCTGTGCAGTTTTTAAATTGACTTAGATTTATGGTACGGTAACAGGTCCTTCCGGTCCAATAAGCCCATGCTAAGCATGTGATCAATTACCCTCTGACCCCTGTACCTCTGGAACGTGGGAGGAACCCCATGCACTCACGTGGAGGACTGGACCTGGACTGTTACTGCTCTAAGAGCATACTGCTATGTACTGTGCTACCGAAAGGATCTTCCTGCCTCCGTTGACCCCCATGGAGCACAAACTAACTGCACCAGCCAGTAAAAGGCCTGCCTCTTTGAGCAGGTCGCGGGATGCCCATTTCCATGATCTTATGTCATTTATCATCTATTGTTGAGTGTGTGAGAAAATACTCCCCACATGTCTGAATAAGTACGTACACCAGAGCACCACTTAGGAAACTCCACATCACGACGCTCAGTGAAGCCTGTTTGATGGGCAACTCATCCAGCAGCCTAAACATTCACTGTCTCCTCAGTGCACAGTTCTGGCGTGCTGTGCAAAGTCACACAGCAGCAACTTGCCAAAACAGCTTCTGCAACATAGAAACATAGAACACCTACAGCACAATACAGGCTTTTCGGCTCACAATGCTGTGCCGAATGTGTTCTTATCTGAGAAATTACCTAGGGTTACCCATAGCCCTCTATTTTTCTGAGCTCCATGAACCTGTCTAGGAGTCTCTTAAAAGATCCTATTGTATCCGCCTCCACCACCGTTGCCGGCAGCCCATTCCATGCACTCACCACTCTCTGCGTAAAAAAAACTTATCCCTGACATCTCCTCTGTACCTACTTCCAAGCACCTTAAAACTGTGCCCTCTCGTACTAGGCATTTCAGCCCTGGGAAAAAACCTCTGACTATCCACATGATCAATGCCTCTCATCATCTTATACACCTCTATCAGGTCACCTCTCATCCTCCGTCGCCCCAAGGAAAAAAGGCCGAGTTCACTCAGCCTATTCTCATAAGGCATGCTCCCCAGTCCAGGCAACATCCTTGTAAATCTCCTCTGCACCCTTTCTATGGCTGCCATATCCTTCCTGTAGTGAGGCGCCCAGAACTGAGCACAGTACTCCAAGTGGGGTCTGACCAAGGTCCTATAGGCTCTACATTGTAGGGTCCTACAATGTTACCTCTCTGCTCCTAAACTCAATCCCACGATTGATGAAGGCTAGTACACCATATGCCTTCTTAACCTCAGAGTCAACCTGCACAGCTGCTTTGAGCGTCCTATGGACTCAGACCCCAAGATCCCTCTGATCCTCCAAACTGCCAAGAGTCTTACCATTAGTACTACATTCTGCCATCATATTTGACTTACCAAAATGAACCACCTCACACTTATCTAGGTTGAACTCCATCTGCCACTTATCAGCCCATTTTTGCATCCTATCAATGTTCCACTGTAACCTCTGACAGCCCTCCACACTATCCACAACACCCCCAACCTTTGTGTCATCAGCAAATTTACTAACCCATCCCTTCACTTCTTCATCCAGGTCATTTATAAAAATCACGAAGAGTAGGGGTCCCAGAACAGATCCCTGAGGCACACCACTGGTGACTGACCTCCATGAAGAATATGACCCGTCTACAACCACTCTTTGCCTTCTATGGGCAAGCCAGTTCTGGATCCACAAAGTGAGGTCCCCTTGGATTCCATGCCTCCTTAGTTTCTCAATAAGCCTTGCATGGGGAACCTCGTCAAATGCCTTGCTGAAATTCATATACACTACATTTACTGCTCTTCCTTCATCAATGGTACCAACATCTTGCAAACTCATAAAATCTCTGCCTTAGTAGGAGAAGGTGTACAAATACGTGGGAACACAGTTACACATCATCTAGAACTGGAATGAATTAACATTAGAGTTATAGAGTCAAATGGCATGGAAGAAGACCTTTTGGTCCATCAGGTCTATACTAACCATCACATAATAATGTAAAATTCAGTTTTACAGTGTCCATTTTACTCTCCCCGTGTTCTCACCAACTCCCCTAATTTATATCACTTATCCACACACTTTGAAACTGTCTAATTAGTCATTTACAGTGACTCGTTAACCCAGTAATCCATATGTTTTTGGAAAACTGGAGCAACTAGGGGAACTCATGAGGCCCCAGGGAGAACATGGGAACTCCACACAGACAGCACCTGAAGACAGTATTCAACCTGCAACTGACTGATGGAGTGGCTGAAGGTGTACACAGCTGGTGTGAACATTTGTGCTTGAACCTTCCCTTGGCTAAAGCAATTCCCACCTCCTTTCATCAGTTGTGTCCACTGCTGTCTGAATGATCAAAGATAAGAGCTCTGGAATTGGGATCTAAAATGGTTTTATTGGTGATGGTGCACTGTCTTATGCCAGTAGTGGTTGTCAGCTCTGTTGGTATTCCTTGTATGAATGATGATGCAGATACTAGAACCTGTAGCACAAAGTGAATCGCTGGAAGAACTCAGCGAGTTGCAACTCCGTTCCAGAAGGATGCAAAGGGCACTGAGACCATCCTGATGAGGGCTGGAGTCCTCTAGACTCGGCATCCATGGCAAAGATGAGGTGCTGGGGCCTCAAGGAACCAGAAGTAGTTGGAATGGTGCAGGGCACGAAAGATGTTTCAGATGCAGGTGGGAAGGAAAAGGGAGATGGGACTGAGGCGAGTTATGAAGAGGTAAGTTCTTCAAGAGCATGCGGAAACAATGGGCCAACTAGGGCAGTTCCTCACTTGCTGAGGTCTTCCAAGTGCTTATTTGTTTTGTGACAGTATAAACGATGAGCCATCGTAAGCTGACTTGTAAAGCTGTTGATGATGCATAATTCTGTTAAAAGTGATGACAGCTACTTACACATTAGTTTGGCTACAGTTAATGGTGTAGAGTATTTATCTGGATGATGGTGCACATTTAAAGTCATGGAGAGAAAGTCAGGGAGGGATGCCACACTGAAGACGGCCCTGCAGCCCCACAACTCTGTGTCAGCCATCAACTTACAGTACCTTACTCCTGTTCTTTTACTCTCCCCAAATTCCCATCAACTTCCTCTCAGATTTCTCAAACACACCCACACACCTGGGGTGACGTACAGTGGCCCAGAAACTCACGAATCAGCTTGTCTTTGGGATGTCAGAGGAAACTGGAAGAAGCCCATGTGGCTAGAGGAAGAGCACCCAGACTCCCCACAGAGAGCACCCAGGGTCGCGATTGAACCCACGGTACTGGTGCTACTCTACCCACTCTTCATGTGTCTCGGAGCACACCTCTGTTTCTAGTAATGGGGTACTTGGTGATACCAGCATTGTGATTCATCCCCATCGTCTCTGCTGGTGCATAGTTTTGTTTAGAGAAACAATGAGATCAGGTTTGCAACATTAACAGTTATACGGCAGCAAAAATCACTGCAACAGAAGGTAACAGTGCATGTTAACAATGACTCAGCTGTATTGCCATGGTTAACGTGCAGGGTCTATTCCAGGTGACTGCTCTCAGCTACGTTTTCAGGGATTTTGTCGAGTTATTATTTAGCCCTTCCCTGTTAATAGAGCTAAGGTTCAGCTTGCTTCTTTCTTGGTGACAGACACATTTCCACTGCAGATAAAAGTGACATTTTTATGACGTCAAACTGCTCCTTGGTTGGGGGATTTTTGAGTAGCTCCTTAAAACGATGGCCCTGTCATTCTCTTGAATCAGTGATGGTGCACAGCTCTGCTATACACACAAGAGAGTGTGCGTGTGTCTGTTATCAGTTTAGTGAAGAGTTCTCTTACTGACTGCAGGAGCTGATGACGTGGCTGTGTTATCAGTGATGGTGTAGAGCAAATTTTTTCTTTGCCTTTCGATTGGTGATTCTGCGTCACCCTGCTCTCAGTAATTCTGAACAGCTCTGCTAATGGTGTCTGGGTCTTTAATCATGAGGGTGACTGTTATCACAGATTATGCCTGGCTACATGAAAGCCTATGAAATGCATCTGCACAGTGTGTCATTGTACACCCCTTTGTTTTTGATGATTGTCTACAGCTTTGTTTTGTGCAACTAACCTTCTTTCCTGCCACTCTCTTGGGGCTGAGAGTGAATCCACTCCATGCCTGTGTGTTCTGAGATCAATGCGGCACTTAGCAAGGCACAGTCAGAGAGGATGGCTTGGCGGGTTATTTGGATTACTGTATGCTTCCTGCACTGGTTATACTCATGATCATTGAGCTCCTGTGTAGAGACTCAAAGGTGCCTTGCTGGATGCCAAGTTACACACACAAAATGCTAGGAGAGGTCAGTATGTGTGAAAAAGAGTAAACAGTCGATATATCTGGCCAAGACCCCTCAGCTGGATTTCCAGCATCTGCAGATTTTCTCTTGTTCTTGCAGGATGCCGTTCTGAATGGTCCTGGAGTCGGTGAGGTTGTAACGTTTCACAGAGGATCTGAGGAATCTCCTCCATGGTGCAGCTCAGAGCAGAATGTTTGTGTTGGGAAGGTGGAATCATCCATGCAAGCAGCCTTGCCTGACAAGCGGAACCGCTTGAAAATGATCCCAACCTCGGTGCTGGGCTGATGGCACACTGATCCCGTTTATTCACCTCATGTTACCCCAGCCCGTCATTCCATCCACCCGCTCACTAAGGACAATTTATAGCTCTCAATTAACTCACCAGCCTGTGATTCTTTGGGATATTGGAGAAAACTGGAGCATCTGGGGCAGCCAATTTGGTAACGAGAATATGCAAGCTCTACACAATCAACACCGGAAGTTAGGATTGAACTGAGGGGTCTGGAGCTGAGAGGCCTTGTCTTTACCCGCTGTCCACCCTCCACCAGAGATTCTCTCTGCTTCAGCGGCCTTGTAAGTTGTTTCAGTCCAAAACCCTTCGGCAGGACTGGAGAAAAAAAGCTGAGGAGTTAGATGTACAAGGTGGTGGGAAGAGGGGAGAGAGAGAAACACCAGGCGATAGGTGAAACTTGGAGGGAGAGGCATGAAGCAAAGACCTGGGAAGTTGATTGGTGAAAGAGACAGAAGGTCATGGAAGGAAGTGAAAAGGTGGGGGAGGAGGAGCATCAGAGGGAGGCGATGGAAGGGCAAGGAGATAACGAGAAAGGGACAAAGAGATGGGAAATGCTGAAGGTGGGGGGGGGGGGCATTACTGGAAGTTTGAGAAATCTATGTTCATGCCATCAGGTTGGAGGCTACCCAAACGGAATATAAGGTGGTGTTCCTCCAACCTAAGCGTGCCCTTATCCAGGAATGGGAATGGGAAGTGGAATTAAAATGGGTGATCCTGCTTGTTCATGGCCTCCTCCACTGTCAGGGTAAGGCCACATTTATGTTGGAGGAACAACTTATATTCTGTTCGAGTAGCCTCCAACCTGATGGCATTAAATCAATTTCTCAAACTTCCAGTAATGCCTCCCCCACTTCACTATTTCCCAGAGCAAACACGAGGAAATCTGCAGATGCTGGAAATTCAAACAACAGCACACACAAAATGCTGGTGGAAAAGAGCAGGCCAGGCAGCATCTATAGGGAGAAGCGCTGTCGACGTTTCGGGCCGAGACCCTTCGTCAGGACTAACCGAAAGGAAAGATAGTAAGAGATTTGAAAGTAGTGAGGGAGGGGGAAAAGAAAAATGATAAGAGAAGACCGGAGGGGGTGGGATGAAGCTAAGAGCTGGAAAGGTGATTGGCGAAAGTGATATAGAGCTGGAGAAGGGAAAGGATCATGGGACGGGAGGCCTAGGGAGAAAGAAAGAGGGAGGGGAGCACCAGAGGGAGATGGAGAGCAGGCAAGGACTGATTGTGAGAGGGACGGAGAGAGCAAAAGAGAGAGAAAAAAGGGGGAAAATAATAAATAAATAGATAGATAGATAGGTAAATGAATAAATAAGGGATGGGGTAAGAAAGGGAGGAGGGACTACTATCTTTCCTTTCGGTTAGTCCTGACGAAGGGTCTCGGCCTGAAACGTCGACAGCGCTTCTCCCTATCGATGCTGCCTGGCCTGCTGTGTTCCACCAGCATTTTGTGTGTCACTATTTCCCATCCCCTTTTCCCTCTCTCACCTTATCTCCTCGCCCGCTCATTGCCTCTCTCTGGTGCTTCTCCCCCCCCTTTTATTTTCTTCCATGGCCTCCTTTCTCTTTCACCAATCAACTTCCTAGCTTTTTGCTTCATTCCTCCCCCTCCAAGTTTCACCTATCACCTGGCGTTTCTCTCTCCTCTCCCCTCAGCTTTTTTTCTCCCCAGTCCTGCCGAAGGGTTTCGACCCAAAACGTCGACTGTACTCTTTCCCATAGATGCTGCCTGGCCTGTTGAGTTCTTCCAGCATTTGATGTGTGTTGCACAGATTTCCAGCATCTGCAGACTTTCTCTTGTTTATAAGCTGTTTGGAATCTTTGGGCACAGCTGTATTATTGTAGGTGTACAAGGAATATTAATGGTAGTGTCTGTAACTGTCGGTGCTGTTCGTGCATATCTTTGAAACACATTGTGCATTGGAGTGATGGTGTATATAGTCTTGCTATCAGTGTTGCTAATCATCTTATTAATAACAACCATGCACTATGTATCATGGAGATGCATATTGACTACTGGAGAAACGTGCCTTCCCTCTGCCTGCTCATCATTAACAACTCTACAGTCAGCACCGTCTCAACAGTCAGATTCCTGGGCATCATTATTTCACAGGACCTCGTGGGAGAACCACATCTCCTTCATTAACAAAAAGGCTCAGCAGAGCTTGTACCTCTTGTGACAGTTAGTAAAATCTCATTCTCCTCAGAACATACCGATGCAATTTGATGCTGTCACCGTACAGAACATCCTCACATCAGCCACTGCTGTCTGGTTTGATGCAAGATCTTTGGTGAAGGGTAGCTAATGTTGCTCCATTGTTGAAGAAAGGCTCTAAAAATAAGCCGGGAAATTATAGGACATTGAGTCTGACATCAGTAGTGGGTAAGTTATTGGAAGGTATTCTGATGGACCAGATATATGAGTATTTGGATAGACAGTTTCTGATTAGGGATGGTCAACATGGGCTTTGTGCAAGGTAGGTCAAATCTAACCAATCTTGTAGAGTTTTCTGAGGAAGCTACCAGGAAAGTTGATGAAGGCAAGACAGTGGATGTTGTCTACATGGACTTTAGCAAAGCTTCAACAAGGTCCAGCATGGGAGGCTGATCAAGAAGGTTCAGTCACTCAGCATTCAGAATGAGGTAGTAAATTGGATTAGACATTGGTTTTGTGGGAGAAGCCAGAGAGTGGTAGTAGATGGTTGCCCCTCTGAATGGAAGGGGGTGACTAGTGGTGTGTGGCAGTAATCAGTATTGGGTCTGGTGTTATTTGTCATCTATGTCAACCATCAGGATGATAATATGGCAATCTGGATCAGCAGATTTTCAGCTGACACCAAAATTGAGGGCATAGTTGACAGCAAAGAAGGTTATCAAAGTTTGGAAAGAAATCTAGACCAGCTGGAAAAGTGACCTGAAAAATGACAGATGGAACTTAATGCAAACAAATGTGGAGTGTTGCACTTTGGGAAGACAAACCAAAGTAGGACTTACACAGTGAGCAGTAGGGCATTGAGGAGTGCAGTAGAATAGAAGGTTCTGGGAATACAGATCCAAAATTCCTTAAAAGTGGGATCACAGGTAGATAGGGTTGTAAAGAGAGTTTTTGGCAAATTGGCTTTCATAAAACAAAGTATTGAGAAGAGGTTTGGGATGTTATATTGAAGTTGTGTAAGACATTGCTGAGGCCTAATTTGTATGCCGTTCTGGTCCCCTTCCTACAGGAAAGATGTCAGTAAGCTTGAAAGAGTGCAGATAAATTTAGAAGGATGTTGCCAGGACTTGAGGACCTGAGTTATAGGGAAAGGTTGAATAACTTGGGACTTTATTTCCTGGAGTGTAGAAGATCGAGCGGAGTTTTGTTAGAGGTAGACAAAATTATGAGGGGTATAGATAAAGCAGGCTCTTTCCTCTGAGGTTGGGTGAAACTAGCGCCAGAGGTTATGGGTTAAAGGTGAAAGGTGAATTGTTGAAGGGCAACATGAGGGGGAACTTCTTCACTCAGAGGGTGGCGAGAGTGTGAGACAAGCTGCCAGTGCAAGTAGTGGACTCAGGTTCGATTTCAACATTTAAGAGAAATTTGGATAGGTACATAGATGGGAGGGGTAAGGAGGGCTATGGTCTGATTATAGGTCAATGCGATTAGACAGATTAATAGTTCAGTACAGAATAGATGGGCCAAAGGGCCTGTTTTTGTACTGTGGTGTTCCATAACTTCACATTCTCTCACAATATATGAAAATGACAGTGAACTGTCTGTGCAGCAGAAAAGTTCGTTGGCTGCAGTCTACCATCACAGCAGAGCTTGCATGCATACAGGAAAAGGAAGCGGGTAAGATAAATCATTGCGGACATTATCTACCCAGTGAAGTGCCTTCTCTAAAAACTCCCTTTTGGAAAGTACCACAGGCGATTAAATCAAGAACTTCAAGCCACCTTAAAAGTTTCTTCCCCCAAGCAGTTAATCTGCTCAAACATTCAGGTTGGCCCTGCTCCCCACCTCCCTCAATAATTACATCAGTCACTACCCTGCTCTGTAAACACTTTACACCACTTTCTTATAATGCTGTTTACATTGTAAATAGATGCTGGTATTAAGTAATTAGGCACATTTTATTCAATATCTCTACTAACTTTAATACAATTCTTTATGTGTTATTTTATGTTGCATGTAATGCCAGTACAGCACAGCAATTTGCTAATATCTATGTATGTATGGTGAATAAACTGATTCCTGATCAGTTACAGAACACCACTGTTTTCAGTGCTGCAATATCGGCATTGTTGCAGGTCCAACAATATTGCTTATGCAAATCTTTGGAATGGTTGAATATGCACAGCTCTTTGATGCTGCACTTCACTGTCTGACCATGCTCAGCCACACAGCTCTGTATTGTGCAGTTCTGTTATCTGTTGGCTGCAGTTTACAGTGTAAACTCTGCTATCGGTACCGAGGAACAGCTGTGTTATTGATGATGGTCCATTTATCAGTAAGAACTCCTGCTTATGCTGGCACAGGCAGTGGTCTGTCTGTGTCGTGAATAATCACCTGTGTGGGGCTGTATTCTGGAGTAGTCTTTGGTGACAGACACTATGAAGCAGTTTTAATCCATCCTTACACAGTGAAATGTCCTGGCATTATTTGTAAGCAGTCTTTTACAGACAACTTGATTCTCTGATGTCAGTGCTGAATCTCCTGACATTTGAATGTGTCTTTACAGCACTTGTTTCAGTCTCCGTCAGGCACATAGCAGCTGTCTTATTCAGCAGACATGACACACACATGCACACTCATGGCTCACTGGTCTTGGTAATGACATTGATAACAGTGTGGCCATCCTCCCAGTTAGGTAAAGGATTGTCTGCATAAGTGCTGGTGCTGGCATATCAGACTTCCCGTAGGTCTCAAACTCTCGCCAGGGATTACCACGACTTGGGAAATGACTGTTCTGGTGTGTGTGCGCAGTATTGACAGGGTTGTGTGGTGCAGAGGTGAAATTAGTAGAGTTGCTGCTTCAATTCTCCACGGCCCCAGGATCAGTGCAGACCCGTGGCGCTGTCTCTGTGTGGAGTGTGTGCATTCTGCCTGTGACCACAAGGGTTTCCTCCTGGTTCTCCTAAATCAAAATGGAATTTATTATCAGAGTGGTACTATATACTAACTTGAGATTCATTCACATGCAGACATTTACAGGAAATTAAAGAACTACAACAGAATTTATGAAATACTATTCATAAACCAAGACTGATAAACAACACAGTGTGCAAAAGAGGACAGATTGTGCAAGTAAAAATTAATACTGAGAACATGAGTTGTGGAGTCGTTGAAACTGAGTGTAGGTTTTGTAATCGGTTAGGAGTAATGGTGAGTGAAGTTATCCACGCCTGTTCAGGAGCCGATGGTTGTAAGGTAATGACTGTTCCTGAACCTGGTGTTGTGGGACTCAAGGCTTTTATAACTCCCATCCTCCCAAAAAACAAACTCTGTTGTGGTGGACTGCAGATTTTTTTTGGGGGGGCACTCAATGGACTCGGGCCTCAGGCTGCGACGTCTCTAGCTTTTTGGCCGCTGGGGCAAAGGCGTCTGGGCCGTCACTCTGTAATGGGGCGGTGCAGTGCAGGCAGTTGTGGCCGATTGAAGATTTCAGTTGAACTGAGGAGTCTATACATATATATCTGTCTGGTGGTGTTTTACTAATACTCTGTATGTGCTTGTATATGGCAGGACTGGGCCTCAAAGCTGTGATGTCACCTAGCAGACATCAAGGCAGGCCAACAGGTGGTACTGGTGGGCTGGGAGGTCTGGACTATATACATTCATTTTCTGCAGTGTTGTATTTTACTGATATTCTGTCTGGGTTTGTTGACTTGTATGTGTGAGGTCTGGGTATCAAGCAATGGTGTCGTGGGGGTGAGGGGGAGTGGAGTTGACATCGGGACACTTTAATTCCTTGAATGTGTACCTGTGTGTGACTGCTGGTAAAGTGCTTTAGCACCTTGGCCCCAGAGTATGCTTACCGCTGTCTCATTTGGCTTATCCGTCTCTGGTTGAATGACAACTAAACTTGAATTGAATTGAATAAATTGAAGGTGAAAGGAGGAAGATATAATTGGAGATTCAGGGGCAAAGTTTTTACACGCAGGTTTTATCTATGTGGAATAAGCTGCCAGAGCAAGTAGTTAAGGCAAGTAGGATAACAAGTATTGAAAGACAGTTGGACAGCTACATGCAGAGGAAAGGTTTAGAAAGTTATATGCCAAATACTTACAAATGGGACAAGCTGGGTTTGGACACATTGGTCAGAATGGACCAGGTAGGGGAAAAGGCTTATTTCCTTGCTGGGTATGACTCTCTGCTAGCCAAGAGGATGACATTCAGAATACACAGGCTCATCAGTGTGGGAATCTGATATGTAAGAAGGGTGACAATCGAACCCTACTCTCCCATTTGGATCCATCTGTCTTTCATTTCTTCCCTAATAGTTTCCAGAATCGCATTCATTCCCCTCGACAGACACTGGCTGACCCACAGTGGATCCAGCAGATTGTTTGTTGTTCCAGATTCCAGCACCTGCAGTCTCTGGATTCCAGATCATTTTATGGGAAAGGATTGGATATATGGTCTTATTTACCCTGCATGGAGGGATGACTTTATGTAGATGTACATAAAATTATGAGAGGAATAGACAGAATCCTTTTTCCATAGTAGTGGCGGCTAAAAGAAGAGAGCATAAGGATTCTTATAGGGGTTCAGAGAGGAAAGTTACTTCATACAGAGTGGTTCATGTTTAGAACACACTGCCAGAGGAGTTGGTGGAATCAGACAGAATCATTATGTTTAAGAGGATTTGGATGGGTACTTGAATAGGCAAGGCATAGAGGATATGAATCTAATTTGGGCAAATGGAATTAGATATAGATGGGGTCAGCATGAATCAGGTAGGCCAAAGGGCCCAGTTATGTCTTGGGCAATTTATGACTCTACAAGGCTGCTGGTGACCTTGAAAGTGAAGTTCCTATTTGTTGCGAAAGAAGCCCGTGTGTGAATTGTCCAATGTAGAAGAACTGTAACGCATCTACTTCCAGCCAGAGAGGACCCATGTCTCGTGGTGAGGAAGTGCATGGGGACTGGCATCTGATAATATATACACCCAGTCCCTGACCTGACCTGCACTGCCCGATGTCTTGGCCTGCAAGCTCAGCACTACGGGTATTTCTACCAGCAGGGCAGAACATTCAAACACACAATCTTCACCAACGCCATGCTTGGCGAGCAAATGGTAGGGGAGTGCTTTGGGGAGTGTCTTCGAACAGAGTCCGAGGGGTGAGGTACATAGTTGCTTCAAAGTGGTGACACCAGTACACAGGGTAGTGAAAGAAGGCATTTAACATGCTTGTCTTCTTCAATTAATATATTGAGTACAGGGGGTGTAATGCAATGTTGCAACTGTAGAAAATATTGGTAGGTCCACATTTAGAGGAGTGCATACAGTTCTAGTCACACGGTGTTAGACAGATGTCATTAAACTGGAAAAGTGCAAAAGAAATTTACAAGGAAGCTACCCACACTGAAGGGTTTGGATTATAGAGAGAATGGATAGGCTAAGACATTTTTCCCTGGAGCAAAAGGGGATGATAGCCGATCTTATTGAGATTTATAAAGTCATGATTGCCATAGATAAAGTTAATAGACACAACATTTTCCACAGAGTAGGACAGTGCAAAACTGGAAGCCACAGGTTTAAAGTGGGATGGAAAAGATTTGAGAGGACCTGGGGGGAATTTTCCAGGGTGCCATCAAGAAGGCAATTTGTGCTAGTAGCTCCAATGGAAAACATCAAATATTCCTGTTTCAGTCTGCTACAGCTGACGGCCACAACCACCCCTAAGGTCTGTAGTTAGTAACATTGTTTTAGTGGGATTTAAAAGTTCCATTTCTACTTAAGATCGATGGAACTCAAACAGAATCTGGTCTCTGGCATGGTTCTCCCTTAAGACAGCGGAAGAGAGGAAGCCGAGCTGTTTAAAAGTTTGTCTAAGGAAGTGTGGCTTTCAACTCCCAGTAGCACCCATTTTGCCCAGAAATGTACAGTCTCTGGTAAATAAAATGAAACATCTCAGACCTAGATTTCTGCACCAGATGGACATTAGGACAAGTTGTTCTTTTATTTCATGGAATTTTGGTTAACTCCCTCCATTCCTGACGCAGCGATACAGCTTGATGGGTTCAATAGACTCCACCAAGATAGGGCTGCTGAGTGTTTCAAAGGCAGAGGAGATGGAGTACACTCTATGATCAATTTCACATGGTGTAAACCCATGGGGTGGGTTTGTCCCAGTCCTGTTCACCAGACCTGGGACACCTCGTGATCATGTGTCGTCTGTTTTATCTTCAGCGATCATTTTGATCGTGGTGTACATCCAACCTCACGCCAGTGTCAAACAAGATTCAGTTTATTGTCATTTAGAAACCACAAATGCAATGCAGTTAAAAAATGAGACAACGTTCTCCGGAATGTTATCACAAAAAAGCACACGATAAAACAGACCACACAAGAAAAATCACATAACGTTTGGTAATCCCCAATCCAGAGTGCGGGGAGACTGCTGTGTATCAATATCGCGCTACCATCTTAGTGTCTTCCCCGGAAAGGAACTATTACCAACAAATCACTTGTAGTACTAGAGGAACCAACACACTGGAGCACGGTAACACCACCATCAAATGTGCTTACTGTGCCATTCCACGCCCACACTTTGGAAAGTCTGATCACCCATTGTACTTCTACTGCTTGAGTGTAGGCAGAGACTGGAGACTGCAGCACCAAGAAGGTATGGACAAGGGAGGCTCTGGGGTGCTGACAGGACTACTTTAAATCAGTGGACTGGACTGTATTCAGGGATTCATCTTCATGTCTGAATGAGTATGCCACAACTGTCACTGACTTCATTAAAACCTGTGTGGATGAGTGTGTGCCTACCAGAACATACTGTGCACACCATATCAAAAGCTGTGAATGAACCAGGAGCTTCGTAGTCTGCTGAGGGCTAGATCTGTGACATTCAAGTCTGGCGATCCAGGCAGGTCCATACAAGAAAACCAGATACAACTTGTGGAGGGCTGTTTCAAGAGCTAAGGAACAATTCTGAGCAAGGTTGGAAACAAATTGGATGTACGTCAACCCTGGCAGGGTTTGCAGGCCAATAGTTCCAACAAAGCGAAACCTAGCATCATGAATAGCTGTGATGCTTCTCTCCCAGATGAGCTCAACATGTTTTATGCTCCCTTTGAAAGGGAATATAATACTACAGCTATGATGATCCCTGCAGCACCTAGTGACCCTCTGATGTCTTGGAGGCTGATGTCAGGCTGTCTTTTAAAAGGCTGAACCCTCTAAAGGTGACAAACCCCGATGGGAGGGCTCTGAAAACCTGTGCCAACCAGCTGGTGGGGTTGTTCAAAGACAATTTCAGTCTCTTATTGCTACAGGTAGAAGTTCCAACAGTGCCCAAGAAGAGTAGGGTGAGCTGCCTTATCTATTGTCCAGCAGCGCCCACATCTATGGTGATGACATGCTTTAAGAGGTTGGTTATGTCTAGTGTTACGAACCCCGTAACTGGGTCACTTACCAGCAAAGATAGAGAGGTCCGTTGAAGTCTGATGGTACTATTTTTAACAGTATTTATTGGTAAAAATACACAAAAATAATATCAATGCAAACATACAGATACTATACGTCGTCAATACTAAATCTAAACGTGCGGGTATAATAATAATCAATAAGAAATAAGCTCTATCGTTGTCTAGGGGATAATGTATTGTCTGATGGAAATATAAAAATCACTCAGTTCATTCAGGCTGCAGCCTTTGGTTGGAGTCAAGAGAGATTTTTAGAAACTTGCCGGCTTTTCCTTTTATGATTTCGAACCTTCGAGAGTTCAGTTGGTGTGGCCGGTCACTTATGGCCTCTCCTTTAGCTAAAACCGTCCTTCCGTGGTGAGCCCGCCAATTCCCAGGCAAGGGAAAGGACGCACGCGAGCCCCCCACCGGTTGTCGCTATTAAACGCTGTCACGGGATTTCTAGCGTTTCTCCTGGTGCGTCTAAAGGGGTTGTTCCCCAGACCCTCTTTTATCCTTACTCACGGGGTCTCAGATGTCAACCAGGTTGGGATGATGCAATCCCTCAACCAGCCCACTCTGGTCCCCCTGAGGGGCTTCAATGAATAGTACAGTACTCAATACACAATTCCGTCTCCAAGAGACAATAGCCGTTATCAGTGGTTCCGTCTTGCTGAGGCCAGGACACATTCCAAACCCTGTGTATTCTGGACGTCTCTCTCTCATTTCCTGGGTCCCAGACCCAAATTAATAGCGATCTTGCGATTCTCAAAAAGGAGGGGGCTACTTTGTACCCTTCGGCCCCTCAGAGTTGTGGCACATTCGTAACACTAGAATCAACTCCTGTCTCAGCAAGGACCTGGACCCACTGCAATTTGCCCATCGCCACAAAAGGTCCATGGTGGACACAATCTCATTGGCTTTTCATGCAGCCTTAGATCGCCTGGACAATACAAATACCTACGTCAGGATGCTGCCTATTGACTGCAGCTCAGTGTTTAGCACAATCACTCCTACAGTTCCGATCGAACCTGGGCTTCTATACCTCCCTCCATAAAAGGACTCTTGACTTCCTAACCGGTAGACCGCAAGCTGCATGGATCAGAATTAACATCTCCACCTCGCTGACGATCAACACTGGTGCACCGCTCTGTCTCTCTATACTCACGACTGAGTGGCTAGGCACAGCTCAAATAAATGCCATCTATAAATTTGCTGATGATCCAACCATTGTTGGCAGAAATTCAGATGGTGACGAGAGGGTATATGGGGGGGGGCGGTGAGATATATCAGCTAGTTGAGTGATGTTGCAGCAACAACCTCACACTCAAGGTCAGTAAGACCAAAGATCTGATTGCGGACTTCAGAAAGGGTAAGATGAGGAAACATGAACCAATCCTCACTGACAGATCAGAAGTGGAGAGAGTGAGAAATTTCTTCTTGCCCTCTACCATCTAATTTCTGAATGGACATTGAACCAATGAACACTACCTGAATACTTCTATTTCCATTTTTGCACTATTGATTTAATTTTACTACTTAATATACACACTTACAATCATTCATGGTTTTCTCCCCTGTTTCTATGTACTGCATTGTACTGCCGCCGGAAAGTCAACAAATGTGATATTAAAGCTGATTCTGACTCTGACGTTCACATGGAGGATGGAGGGTACAAGGAATGAGCTTGCAGAGGATGTAGTAGAGACAGGTACAAATGCATTTAAAAGGCATTCAGACAGGCGCATACATAGGAAAGGAATAGAGGAATTCGGGCTAAATGTAGGCAAATGGGTCTAGTTAACTTGGTCAGCATGGACGTTGGGCTGAAGGGCCTGTTTTCTGTGCTATATGACTCTATAATTCCATGACAAGGGAAAAGAGATGTGGTACTGTTCAGCCAAGGGAACTTGGCACAGCTCTGGAACCAGTGGGAGTGCACAGCTCTCTAATGCTGTAACGAATGCTCAGACTCAGCCTTCTTAATCATTCACAGTGCAAAGCTGTGATACTGGTGATGTTCCTTTCTCTTGTCAGAACCAAAGCTTTATAGTTCAGTGCTGTTTATTGCTGATGGGGAACAAATCTGTAAACAATACCTGTGTTTGGAAAGGGGCACTACATACAGCCCTGATAACACTCGCGATGCACACAATTAGCAAGCCTGCCCTGCCCGTGATGGTGAACAAGTTGGTCAGGAAGGGTGCCACTGGTGCTGAGAATGTTTTTAACTCTGTGTTTTTTCACTCACTTTTTTGTGTTGCACGATTTGATTTTTTTGCACATGGAGTGGGGGGGGGGTGTTGCTTATTCTTTGAACGGAATCCTTGGTCTTCTTTGTTTCGTGGCTGTCTGGAAGAGATAAATTGCAGGTTTGTATATTGCATACGTACTTCGATAATATATATTGATTTCTCTGTAAGTGATCTGGGAGTCATTGTTTGGTATCAATTGTGTCCAATGCTGTTATTGGTGAAAGGTGAACAAATTCTCACTACTGGCTATACATAGACACATAGGAACATGAGTCACAGAAGCAGCAGTCAACCTTCTGGGTCCCTCCAACCTGGATGCACCCAACTGATTTACTTTGGCACCATTTTCCTGCACTGTCCCCCATCCTATGAATTCCTTAGCATTCAGAAATATATTCATCTCCTTTTTGAATGAATAGAGTGACTGAGCCTTTACAGTTCTTCAGAGAGGAGAATTCCACAGGTCACCATTGAAGAGATTGTTCCCCAGCGCAGTCATGAGTCTAAATCAGGATCAGGTTTAACATTACCGGCACGAGACATGAAATTTGTTGGTATGCAGCAGCAGTACAATGCAATGCATAATAATAGAAAAACAACCATAAATTAATTTATATATATAAATATATTCAAATAATTAAATTAGATAGGTAGTGCAAAAATAGAAATTAAAAAGTCGTGACATTGTATTCATGAGTTCAACATCCATTCAGAAATCAATAGCAAAGGGGAAAAATCTATTCCTGAATTGTTGAGTGTGTGCCTTTAGGCTTCTGTACCTCCTTCCAGATTGAGCAATGAGAAGGAGACATGACCTAGGTGATGGGTGTCCTTGATGACGGACGCTGCCTTTTTTAATGATCATTCCTTGAAGATGAGTGGCCAATACCTTATTCTGTAATCCCTGCTCCTAGAGTAGTTAGCTGTGGTAATATCTTCCCTGCGTCCGCTAGCTTTCTAAGGTTTTGTGTTTTGATAAGATCTGCTCTCATTCTTCTGAACTTTGAAGAGTGCAGTCCTGTGCTACACCTCTCCTGTGGATAAGGAGCCAGGACAGCCCCCAGTGCTCCAGTTCTGGTTTCCACAGAGACCCTCGCAATTGCAGTATCTGAGACCCTACGTTGGTCAGGGTCAACCATGGATGTTGTGTCCTGCTGCCTACCTTGCAAGTCAGTACACAAGCCAGGACAGTACGATACGGAGAGAAAACTGTTGCCCATGCAGGAGTCCCTCCTTCTCTATGCAGTTGATGAATCCAAAGGAATGGATGATACAGTTTGACAGTAGTGGTGTCAGAGAAGTTGCCAGTCAGCACTGAACTCAATGTAGGGACTGCAGCTCCAAATGAGGCTTCCTTATATGGTGTAATCACACTTCTTGTCATAAAGGCTAACATACCATTTGCTTTCCTCTTTGCCAGCCTGCTGGCCTTCAGTGATTGTGTCCAGGAATACCCGCGTTTCTTTGAACATCAATGCTACCTCATCTCTCTCTATTTAACAAATGCACTGCTTTTATGTTATGTGGCCAAAGTGGACAATCTCACATTTTACCATCTGCCGTTTTTGCTCACACTCACTCAGTTTGCCAACATCCCCTTGAAGCTTCACTATATTCTCCTTCGTATTGATAATCCTACCTGGTCTGCTATCATTAGCAAACAGAGAAATGTAACGTTTTTTGTCCTCAGATAAAATATACTACAGATCACGAAGAAGTGATATCCAGCTAATCAGAGACTACCAACCACAGAATAACATCTATTACCATTTTTTCATTTCTGTCCAGGAACTAATTCTCAATTGCCCAAATCTGTTGGGGTGATCTTTTGTATCCAGCACTTCTGATGTGGCCTCCAGGACATTGGTGAGATCTGATGGAAATTAGAGGACCACTCTGTTGAACACCTCCGCTCCATGCACCAAAAACAATATTTCCCAAAGGCCAACCATTTTAATTCCTATCCCTATTCCTGTTCTGATTTGTCAATCCAGGGCCGCCTCTTTTGCCACAATGAGTTTGGAAGAGCAACACCTCATATTCCATCTGGGTAGCCTCCAACCTGATGGCGTGAACATTGGCTTCTCCTGGTAATTTGCTTTTCCTCCCCTTTCCCTTTTCTATTCCTCACTCTGGCCTTGATGGGCCAAATGGCCTAATTCTATTCTTATATCTGATGGTCTTATGGTCTCTTACCTCTTCTCATCAGATGCATATCACCTTCATCTGTTGCCCCTCCTCCTTGCCTTTCTCCTATCGTATCAGATTCTGTCTTATCCAACCCTTGACCTTTCCCACCCACCTGGCTTCTCCTATCACCTTAGAGCTAGCCTCCTTCCCTTCCCCCCACCTTTTTACTCTGGTGTCGTCCCCCTTTCCTTCCAGTCCTGAAGAATGGTCTTGGTCCCAAATGTCGCCTGTTTATTCATTTAGATGCATGTTGCCTGACCCGCTGAGTTCCTCCAGCGTTTTGCATGTATTTCTCTGGATTTCCAGCATCTGCAGAATCTCTCGTGTTTATAATGTTCAATCTGTTGGTATATTATCACCAATTCCACATGCTCTTTTTAACTAACCTCCTATGAGGGGCCTTGTTAAAAGCCTTCTGTAAGTTCAATTACACCATATCCTATTCCTTTCAAAGATGCAAACTCTGCTCAGTCCTATCATTCTTTGCAGGGTGTTCTGATAGACCCTGGAATTTTCTCATTGGCTGACTGCTCTAACATTCTCTGTAACTGTAACACTCTGTCCTGCATTTTGTTTTCTTTCCCTTCTTGCACTACCTTGGCATACCTGTATACGGATGGCATCAAACAAAAGCGTTTCATTGCATGTGACACCAATAAACAAATTACTATTTTATTCCATATGCCTTCAGTGGAAAGAGGAGTTTTCCTTGATAAAGTAAAATTCAATCATTCACTTTAATCAGCTTTCCATGCTCGAATGTCTGGTTCATTTAATTAAAAGTATGTTAAAAGCCACCCATCCTCTCCATGTGATTTCTGAGCTTATCATATTCACAACCTTTACTAGAGTTTAGGCTGTTCTATCACCCAATTATCCACTCTCAGAAAACTGGTAGCTCTGAGCCTGCTGAGGCACTGACTCTGTCTCTCTGGGCTTCAACCTATTTCGAAAAGCAGTTATATCTGCCCTGTCACGGACTGCCTGTAAGCACTGTAAAATTATGACCATTTGAGTTGAGGTTTCCTATTGTACTTCCCTCAGAATCTTAATCCGGCCAGTTTTTCTATTACTCTATGCTATTAGTTTTTAACAAATACCAGCACTCAACTATCTCCACCTTCAATATAATTTGTAAGTTGGTGAACTTGGACGAAGTTACTAATTTCATATCTTAACATTGCCCTCAGCACCCATGTGCATTCTGTTAGTTTCCTTAACAGGCCCCACTCCTTCACGTCTGCCTTTTATAATAAATGTGTCTGTAAAATCCTTTTATATGCATGTAAACTCCACTGAAATTGGCAGGGAATCTATTCTTAATTGCTGTCTTGTATCTCTTCCTCTAGGTGTCATCTCCCCTCTAATTTTTTTATAATCATCCGAGGGACCCTCGTGGATTTTAATGTCCATCCCTCGCCACAAGCAGCCTTTCTTTGCTGTATCTTCCTTGTTGCTCTTTAATCATACAGCGAGCTTTGGATTTGCTTATTCTCCACGACAATATGCCTCAAACTAAAACCGCTGAAGAGTATCTTCCTCAAAAGCAGCCCATTGTTCTGGAACAGGTTGTCTGCTACCTTCTAGTTCCAGTTTACTGGGCCAGGTCCATTCTCATTCTCAATAAAACTAGCCTTCCTCCAGTTGATTATGTTTGCTTTGGATGGTGATGTTTAATTCCTTCATCAATAGATGCAGTTATAGTAGGGAGCTTTACAAACAAAGGGTTGAACTTCAAATGGAACATAGTTTATTACTTACATCTCCGATTGAAAATCAATTAATGAAAACCAGATCTGATTTTTATATACATAGTGATAAATCGGGAAAATTGTTAGCTAGTCAGCTGAAGAATGTTTGGGTTAAACGTCAAATCACTAAGGTTCGTCAGCAGAATGGGGATTTGACAGTTAACCATGATGAGATAAATAAGTCTTTTCAAGCCTTTTATACCTCCCTGTATCAATCTGAATTCCCTCAGGATCATAATACCATGTGTGATTTTCTTGGGAAATTGAATTTTCCAAAATTATCATCCGATGATCTTTCAGTATTAGATACTCCGTTCACGGATGCGGAAATTAAAGGGGTTATTTCCTCAATGAATTCTGGGAAAGCACCAGGTCCAGATGGGTATACAGCAGAAGTTTTAAAATGTTTTTCTGCTACTCTCTCTCCTTGGCTATGTAAGGTTTTTGAAGAAGCAATTAGATTGGGGAATTTGCCACAATCTTTTTATAGAGCTTCCATTTCCTTAATGCTGAAGAAAGATAAAGACCCTACTGACTGTGCATCTTATAGACCAATATCTTTATTGAATGTGGATTCCAAGATCTTTTCCAAGTTACTGGCTTCCAGGCTGGAGAAGGTACTACCCCAAATTATTTCGGAAGATCAAACCGGTTTTATTAAAAATCGCTATTCTTTTTTCAATGTTAGGAGATTACTGAATATTGTTTATACTCCTTCACATAGCTCTTCAGAATGTGTTATTTCATTAGATGCGGAGAAAGCATTTGATAGAGTTGAATGGCCTTACTTATTTTATGTGCTGGAGAAGTTTAATTTCAGTCCGACCTTTATTTCTTGGATTAAACTGATTTATCAAACTCCAGTAGCCTCGATGTTTACTAATAATCAAAGATCTCCCTTTTTTCGTTTATTTCGGGGCACTAGACAAGGTTGTCCTCTTAGCCCATTACTATTTAACATTGCTTTAGAACCTTTGGCAATTGCCATCAGAGAATCACAGGATATTTTGGGTATTAATCGTGGAACAGATATTCATAAGGTATCTTTATACGCAGATGATTTATTATTATTCATTTCTAACCCTGAGAAATCTATTCCAGCAGTCTTATCATTGTTGGCTCAATTTAGTGAGTTTTCTGGGTATAAGTTAAATCTTAATAAGAGTGAATTGTTTCCTTTGAATAGACAGGTCCCAAGCTATGGTATTTTACCTTTTAAATTAGTTAATGACTCTTTTACTTACTTAGGGATTAAAATCACAAAAAACCATAAAGAATTATTTAGGTTTAATTTTCTACCCTTAATTGATCAGATTAAAGGCTTGTTTACTAAATGGTCACCATTATCTTTATCTCTGATAGGTAGGATTAATGCTATTAAGATGGTTATTTTACCTAAGTTTTTATATATTTTTCAAGCGGTACCAATTTTTATTCCGAAATCTTTTTTTACTAATGTTGATTCAAAAATTTCCTCATATATATGGCAGAATAAAAATCCCAGGTTAGGTAAAACATACTTACAGAAGACAAAGAAGGAAGGTGGGTTGGCATTACCCAATTTCAGATTTTATTATTGGGCAGTTAATATTAGATATTTGTTATGTTGGTTGAAAGAATGGGATGGTCCTTTTGGCCCTCATTGGGTGAGTTTGGAAATTAAATCGGTACCAGGTTATGCTCTGGGTTCTATTTTAGGGACATCTCTCCCTTTTGCTCTTTCTAAATTGCCGAAACAAATTGACAACCCGATAGTTAAATATACCTTACATATATGGTTTCAATTTCAGAAATTTTTCGGGTTGACTCAATTCGTTTTAAATATTCCTATTGTATCTAATTGTTTTTTCCACCCCTCAATTATAGATCAAGCTTTTTTGGCTTGGAAAACTAAGGGTTTATTAAGATTTTCTGATTTATTTTCGGACAACTGTTTTATGTCTTTTGAGCAATTATCTAATAAATATAATTTGCCTAGATTTCATTTTTTTAGATACTTACAGGTTAGGCATTTTTTAAGTAACGTACTTCCTACGTTTCCAAATTTTGTGTCTTCAGATATTTTGGAGAGTTTGTTTGAATTAAACCCTTTTCAAAAAGGGCTTATATCAAAACTTTATAATATAATTATGAAGATACGTTCAGTGCCCCTTGATAAGACCAAAAATGATTGGGAAAGAGAGCTCAATCTTATTATTCCTATTGAGAATTGGGATAGAATTCTTCAATTAGTTAATACATCATCTATATGTGCCAAACATTCATTAATACAATTTAAGGTTGTACATAGGGCCCATATGTCCAAGGATAAATTAGCTCATTTTTATTCTTGTATAAACCCTATTTGTGACAGATGTCAATTGGAAATCGCGTCTTTAACTCATATGTTTTGGTCATGTCCGCTTTTGAAAAAATATTGGAAAGATATTTTTGATATTATCTCTGCGGTACTGAACATCGATTTACAACTCCATCCTATTACCGCAATTTTTGGTTTACCGATGATGGACTCACTCCATTTATCTCCTTCCGCCTGTCAAATGATTGCTTTTCTCACTTTGATGGCTAGAAGATCTATTTTGTTGAATTGGAAGGAAATTAATCCTCCCACGGTATTTCATTGGCTTTCTCAAACTATGTTATGTTTAAATTTAGAAAAAATTAGAAGTGGTGTATTCGATACTTCTATTAAATTTGAAAAGATATGGAGACCATTTATTCAATATTTTCATATGATGTAATACGACCCTGTGCCAAGCTTATTGGTTTTTTCAGCTTTAATCGTATTTATGTTGAGAGGATCGGAGTTGCCGACATTGATGTTTATGTATTCTTGTGAGATACTATAAACAGCCCTTTTTTTTCTTTCTTTTTTTTAGTTTTTCTTTTTTTTTTCTTTTTGTGCTTCCTTTTTTTCCCTTAGATACTAGATTAGTAGGTTAGTCAACTTTGCATATATATATATATATATATATATTTTCTTTTTTTATATTATATATTATGAAATATCTAGATTTACCTTGTTCATATATATACTATATGGTTCATGTTTCAGGAAAACTTATTTATACTGTATTCATTGCTTATGTAATCTTTCATGTGTAATGGGAATTTGTATGTTTGTAATCCCTTTATTAATATATTAATTGTATTTTGTTCATAATATTATTAATACTAATAAAAAGATTGAAAAAGAAAAAGAATAGATGCAGTTAATCCCTATATTTGAGGGAGCTTGCCTCTATTAATGGAAATGTTCCATGCCAACCCTCCACAGAAATTTTGGCACTAAAAGTGAACAATTGTGTGATATCAGTGATGGTGATGGCAAATTATTGATGGAGTCATAGTCACACTACAAAGAAACAAGCCCTTCAGCCTACTGAGTCCATGCAGGACATCAAATACCTACATGTTTAACCTAATCCTGCACTAATCACTCTTTACTGTAAGTTATACACAGCACCTTGATCAGGGAAAAGGCACAGTTCCATTGACAGTGTTGGAGCATTCGTCTTCTATTGCTAATGGTCTGCAGCTTTGACCTGTGACTCATGTCCTGATCTTTAACTGGTTATTGTTGGTACAAGGCAGTTTTATCAGTGGTCTCGCATAGTGCTGCTGGTTGGTGTACGTGGTGCTGTAGTGTCTGGGTGCAGTCTCCTTCCGTTTGTTGTGCAGTCTCTCTGTCACATCCCACGCACATTTGATCAGTGGCAATGTTCCTTTCTGCAAACAGATGCATAACAGATAACTGAATGATAATACTGAACAGATTGAGCAGTATTCTTAAGTGAATGAAATAGCCAATTAAAAAATAAGTGCTAGCATTACTGAGGGTAATACACGGAAAAGTACACAGTTTGTTTAAAGCTTACCTGATTCAACTAAACCAGCTGAAATGTGTTTTGCTGATATTGTGAATGTAATGCAAGAACCTTTAGAACCAAAACCAATGTTGATTGCATATGCAGGGTCAAAAGGAAGGAGAATACATTTCAGCTTACATGACTGAATTGAAATAGCTGTCTGAGCATTGTCAGTTCAGTGAAGGGGTTAATGATGCACTGGGATCATTTAGTTTGTGGAATCTTACAAAAAATACACACAGAAATGCCTCCAAACTGAAGCACAGCTCACATTTCGAAGAGCAGTTGAAATCGCTGTATCTATGGAAACAGCAGCCAGAAATACAAGTGAGTTCCAGTCAAGAATGAGAGTGAACGTGAACAGACTTGCAAAGTCTAAGCAGAAACCAGCCTGGCAGAAGAAGTTATATTACCATTGTGACAGGGCTCGCATACACCAGACCAATGCAGGTTTAAAGGCAAAATTTGCAGAAAATACAATAAAGTAAGACACATACAATGAGCATATTGGATATACAAAAATAAATGAAATGCACAGGGAAGGAGAAAAAGAGAAAAAGTCAAGTTGCAGTTTCAAAAAGTTCACTAATCTGCATGCTGTTGATGAAAAATATGATAATGATGAGAGTGACACAGCACTGAGTAGCCTTCTGATTTACAATGTGAAAACTAACAAGAGACAAGCAATAAAGCTTACACCAGAAGTGAACGGCAAATCAATTAAAATGGAATTGGAAATTGACATTGGCTGTTTCAGTCATTCCACAAAATGAGGTTGAATGGCATTTTAAAGATACTGAACTGAAGCCTGCAGATATCCAACTAAGAACTTATACTGGAGAAAAGAATACATCTGTAGGGGTGACATTCGTAACAGTGAAATACAACAAGCAATGAGCCACATTGGGCTTGTATGTGGTAAAAAAAAACAGGAGGGCCAGCATTGTGGGGCCGTAATTGGCTGAAATATGTACAAGTTGACTGGAGATCCATCCACCATTGGCATGCCACATCCCTTGCAATACAATCAATTAAATGTAAATTTAGAAAGGTACCGGATGATGTCAGAGCAGTGTTCAAGAATGGTACTGGAAAACTCAAACATGTCAAGGGTAAAATATGATCAGTGAAAGTGCCACACCAAGTTTTTCAAAGCTATGATAAACCCATGATAAAGTAGCCAGTGAGCTAGACCACATGGAGAATGAAGTAGTTCTTTCCAAGGTTGAGTGGAGCCAACGGGCAATGCCAGTTGTCCCAGTAGCCAAGAAGATTAGGTCTGTCAGGATCTGCGGTGATTTCAAGGTCACAATCAAGTCAGTGCTGAAAGCAGATTTATACCCTCTGCCCAGGATAGAGGACATCTTTGCAAAGCTTTCTGGAGGAAAACACTTCAGCAAAGCAGGCTTAGCTGGGGCCTACCTACAGATGGAGATAGAAGAAGAGTCCAAAATGTTTCTCGCCACAAACAATCACAAAGGGTGTTATCGCTATAAAGGCTTATTTTCGAAGTAGCATGTGGCTGCACTCTGGTAGAAAGCCATGGAACAGGTGCTGCTCAGGCACTCAGTGTTACCTGGATAACATCACTTTTACTGGTGAAAATGACCAGGGACATCTGTAAAATCTCAAGACAGTGTTAAAAAGATCAGAAGAATATGGGCTCAGAGAATGACACGTGTGATCTTTTTGAAAGAAGTTTCATGTACTGCGGTCACCCCATTGACGCACAAAACTTACATAAGTGTGCTGAGAAAATTCAAGAAGTGGTGGATGTCCCAAGACCAAAGGACATGTCACAGTTGCAGTGCTTTGTAGGATCTGTTGATTACTATAACAGGTTCTTGTCAAACCTGGCTACTGTGCTCCACTGCTTGAACTCATCAATACGGATCATGAAGAAATGGCAATGGACAAAGCAGATGGCTTTCCAAAAGGCAAAGGAAATGGTGACGTCAGACACTGTACTCGCACATTATGATCCACATCATCCAGTCAAGCTTGCCTTAACATCGCATCTTATGGTATAGGTGCAGTCACGTCACATGTTATGGGTGATGGAAGAGAATTGCCTTTGCATCACGTTCCTTTACTGCTATAGAGGAAAATTATGCACAGATTGATAAAGAGGCTTTGACTCTGGTTTGGGGTGTAAAATGTTTCAACCAGTACTTGTATGGGAGAGAGTTTAACCTCATTACTGATCATTAACCATCAATGGCCTTTTTCAATCTACAGAAGGGTGTTTCACTAGCAGCAGCAGCAGCAGCACAAATACAGAGACGGGCCCCATTTCTTGGAGGATACAATTACAAGATTAAATTCAAGAGGATAATTAATCATTGAAATGCTGATGGATTGACACGTTTATCCTTGGAAAAGAAAATACATGAGATTTTTATAAAAGGGGACACTCTTCTTGATATATTCTCCCTAATGCAAATCGAAGCTCTCCCTATTACAGCAGAGATGGTCCAATGGGAAACCAGAACAGACCTCACACTGTTTCAGGTCTACGTGATCAACCAAACTGTCTGGAATATCTAACAGAAGTTCTAGATCCCCCCTCTGATGGATGATGCCTCATGAAAGGATTGAGAGTGGTTGTACCATCCAAGCTGAGAGCTAAAGTGTTGGAGGACCTACATGCCGGTCATCTAGGTGTGGTCAAAATGAACGTGTTGGTTTGAAGCTTTGGGTTGGGTCGGCAGATCAAATACCTTGGCATGTACTGTTCAGGATGCCAACACGCCCAGAAGAAAGGCATCCACAGCAGTCAGAACCACTTCCTACAGTCTCAGAGACAAATCCTACAACCACCACGGAGAAGGCTCCAGAAACTGAGATCGTTTCACAGCCACAAGTCTCACCTGCCAAGCAGAGTGACACCACCACCTCACCCCCAGGCAGGAAAGATGTTATTCCACAAGCAAAAGAAATCCTCCACATGATTAAATCCTTAGGCTTGAATGGTGTAATTTAAAATGTAACAATTCTGTGGATTAGTTGTTTGTAGTATAGAGCTATATACTTTGTATATAGTTGAGGTGCATCCTACATTTATAGCTAAGCAGGGAGGAATGTAGTATATTTAATATTTCAGTAATATTCTGAATATACTGTTGATTAAACACTTTTTGTTTACATAATACATTATGGGTACACCATGAACGGTGTACGTCATTATACTACCATATCATATGTGCATACCGTCCTAAAGAAAAGAAACTAATCAGACACATTTTCCCCAGGCTCCCATGTTTTTCTTTTGATGGTTTCTGGAGTTACAAAATGTAACACCAACAGTGTTTAAATATCTGACATTTGCCAACACAGATGCCTTGTGCAGGAAGGCACAGAGTCGACTGTACTTCCTTAGAAGGTTGGCGTCATTCAATGTCTGTAGTGAGGTGCTGAAGATGTTCTATAGGTCAGTTGTGGAGAGCGCCCTCTTCTTTGTGGTGGCGTGTTGGGGAGGAAGCATTAAGAAGAGGGACGCCTCACGTCTTAATAAGCTGGTAAGGAAGGCGGGCTCTGTCGTGGGCAAAGTACTGGAGAGTTTAACATCGGTAGCTGAGTGAAGGGCGCTGAGTAGGCTACGGTCAATTATGGATAACTCTGAACATCCTCTACATAGCACCATCCAGAGACAGAGAAGCAGTTTCAGCGACAGGTTACTATCGATGCAATGCTCCTCAGACAGGATGAAGAGGTCAATACTCCCCAATGCCATTAGGCTTTACAATTCTAACGCCAGGACTTAAGAACTTTTTAAAAGCTATTATTAATGCTTTTTGAGATAGTGATTTAGATGCATATCATATTTTTTACTGAGTTAAGTATTGTATGTAATTAGTTTTGCTACAACAAGTGTATGGGACATTGGAAAAAAGTTGAATTTCCCCATGGGGATGAATAAAGTATCTATCTATCTATCTATCTATCTATCTATCTATCTATCTATCTATCTATCTATCTATCTATCTATCTATTTAACAGCATGTTAACTTCATGTAAATAATAGATTGCATATTTAAATAAAAATACAAAAAAATCATTAGGTCAAAGCAAAGTGATTCACTAGTATACAGTATGTGCCAATGCTTCAAGACCTACTTCCCTGCCTTCCCCAGTGAAGCTTTTACAGGGTTGTATATCACAGAGGTGAGTGCCTCAGCCCACTATCTCAATGCGTCCTCTTTGCCCAACTACACTAATCCCATTTGCAAGCATTAGGTCCATTTCCTCATATGTCTTGTCTATTCATTTGTCTGTCTAAATGCCTCTTAAATGTATTGATTCAAGTGCTTCAGGGCTTCTACCACCAGGTTCAAGAACAGTTACTACCCCTCAACAATCAGGCTTTTGAACAAAAGGGAATTACTATACTCACCTATTGACATGCTCCTTGCTTTAAGGACTCCTTATATTGTTATTTCATGTGTTTGTTGTTTATTGCTATTTATTGAAATTTGCCTTTGCACAGTTTGTTGTCTTTTATGGTCTTGCTCTTTTACTGATCCTGTTTACAGTTACCATTCTATAGATTTGCTGATTATGCCCACAGGTAAATTAATCTCAGGGTTGTATGCAGTGACATGAATGTACTCTGATAATACATTTTACTTTTTTTGAACTTTCTGATTGTAACTAATTCCACAACCTCTACTAGCAGAGCATTTCAGATATCGAGCAATCTTCGTTTAAAAAAGCGTTAACTTCTCAGCTCCTCGGAGGGGTGGCATGGTCGCATAGTGATTAGCCTAACAGTGCTTGCAGTCACTGATTGCGGTTCAATTACATTGCTTCCTGTAAGGAATTTGTAAGTTCTCCATGTAACTGTGCGGGTTTCCTCTGGGCGTTCCATTTTCCTCCCACATTCTAAAGGCATTCAAGTTAGGGTTACTGAGTTGTGGGCATCGGAAACGTGGCGACATTTGCACGCTCACAGCACACCCTCACCGATTTGACGAGACACAAATAACGCATTCCGCTGTATGCTTCAATGTGCATATGACAAATAAAGTTAATCTTAACTTTATAGATCCGCTTTAAAACTTCTTCCTCTCACCTTAAACTGTTATTTTTGATACTCCTACCACCAGAAGAAGGTTTTCGCTCTCTACCCAATCCGCGCCTCACATAATCTCATATAGTTCTATCAGTTCATTTCTCATCCTCTCTCCACCCTCTGCACAGAACTAAAATTCTCAATCCCGACCAGACCATTGCCTACTGAACCTCCTTTGCCTTTTCCAGCGCAGCAACACCCTTGCTGTGAGCAGCACTGAGAGGCATTTCACCTACAGGGTACTCTGGGCCCTGTTTGCGGGACTCTGATGCAGATTTCCCCAAAGCAGATACACACAGATCCAGAATTCAGTTGGGACACCTGGTCATGGGCAGTTCTCTCCAGCAGCTGGATCACAGCAGCGAGCTGGGCCCACTGGCCTCTGCTGATTGGATAATCTTAGAGCAGGTTCAGCTGATTGGGCAGCAAATGGGTGGGCTCCCGCTACCTTATTGTCCAAATGGAGCGGACAGGGTTTTAAGTTAGAGAGTTCTGAAGCTGTGTAAAATTCAATTATTTAATAGTTTATATCTAATTATTGATACTCATGAAAGAGTAGTTACATTAAAATGTTTAACTGTTCAGCACCATTAAAATCAAGCAACCCAATGATTTGTGTCTAATTAATAACCATATCTGACATCTGATAATTTATTAATTTATGGCTGAGTGATGCTGAAATTGACAACGAATTCCTTCAGCTGGATGGTTGTCTTTATCAGCTCCTCCATGGCAAACACCCATTGTGACATAGAAAAGCACTTTACAGCACAGAATCTTTTTTAACCTCTGCCTGCTTCAAGCTGTGGTTCCCTTCTGCTTTAAGATGACCACTCATGTGTTGGTACTCAAGAAAACCAAGATAACATGCCATAATGACTACTGACCAGTGGCTCTAACATCCACCATCATGAGAGAGGCTGACCATGGCATGCATCAACTCTCTTGACAACCTTACCCACTGGAATTTGCCTATCATCGAAACAGATCTACAGTGGATGCCATCTCCCAGGGCCTACATTCATTTTTGGAGCACCTGGGCAGTAAAGACACCTACTTCAGACAACTGTTTATTGACTACACTTCTGCTTTCCATACTATCATTTCAAGCACACTTATTATTAATCTCTGAACTTTCAGAGTTAAGGCCTCCTTCTGCAACTGGATCCTTGACGTCTACAATCAGTTAGGATAGGTGCAACGCTTCTGCCACAATTATTCTAAACTCTGGGCTCCACAAGATTAGGTCATCAGGTTTCTATTCTACTTCCCTGTGCACATATGACAGCATGGCCAGATTCTACTCCGACTTCATCTAAAAGTTTGCAGCTGATACAATTGCAGTGGACTGCATCTCAAATAATGACAAATTGAAGCACAGGAAGGAGACAGAGAGCTGAGTGACACAGTATCATGAAACAACCTTTCAATGTCAACAAAATGTAGGTTCTCGAAAATAAAACAGAGGAGGTGTTTTATGTTTAAGAAAAGTGGCAGAGATTCATTTATTGAGCATCAAAAAAAAACTGAGCACAAAGCACGGTAAAGGTCCTTTACATAATTACCTCATCACTTCAGACCTGCCTCTTATTAAATTTAATTGAATTGACTTAATTTCTTACATCCTTCACATACATGAGGAGTAAAAATCTTTATGTTACATTTCTGTCTAAATGTGCAATCATAGTAATTCATAATAAACAAAACAATATAACATAGAAATATCAGTCTGATGGCCTGATGGAAGAAGCTGTCCCAGAGACTGTTGGTCCTGGCTTTTATGCTGTGGTACTGTTTCCCAGATAGTAACAGCTGGAATAGATTGTGGTTGGGGTGACTTGGGTCCCCAGTGATCCTTCAGGCCCTCTTTTCACACCTGTCTTTGTAAATATCCTGATTCATGGGAAGTTCACAACTACAGATGTGCTGGGCTGTCCGTATCAGTCTGCAGAGTCCTGCAATTAAGGGAGTTACAGTTCTCATATCAGGTAGTGATGTAGCCAGTCAGAATGCTCTCAATTGTGCCCCTGTAGAAAGTTCTTAGGATTTGGGAACCCTATACCAAACTTCCTCAACCATCTGAGTTGAAAGAGGCACTGTTGTGCCTTTTTCACCACACAGCTGGTGTGTACAGACCACGTGAGGTCCTCGGTGATGCAGATGCTGAGGAACCTGAAGCTGTTTACCCTCTCAACCCCAGATCCATTGATGTCAATAGGGGTTAGCCTGTCTCCATTCCTCCTGTAGTTCACAACCAGCTCCTTTATTTTTGCGACATCAAGGGAGAGGTTGTTTTCTTGACACCACTGTGTCAGAGAGATGACTTCTTCCCTGTAGGTCACCTCGTTATTGTTTGAGATAAGGCCGATCAATGTAGTGTTGTTGGCAAATTTAATTAGCAGATTAGAGCTGTGGATGGCAATATAGTAATGAATATACAGGGAGTAAAGGAGGGGACTTAGTACACAGCCCTGAGGAGCTCCTGTGTTGAGAGTCAGAGGGTTGGAGGTGAGGGAGCCCACTCTTACAACCTGCCGGCGATCTGACAGGAAGTCCAGGATCCATCTGCACAAGGCAGGGTCAAGGCCGAGGTCTCTGAGCTTCTTGTCGAGCCTGGAGGGAATTATGGTGTTGAATACTGAACTGTAGTCCAAGAACAGCATTCTCACATAAGCATCCTTCTTCTCCAGATGTGGAAGAATGGTATGTAGAGCAGTGGCTATTGCATCATCTGTCGATTGGTTGTGTTGGTAGGCAAATTGTATTGTGTCCAGGGTGGGTGGTAGTAAGCTGCAGATGTAGTCCTTGACCAGCCTCTCAAGGCATTTGCTTATTATCAAGGTGAGTGCGACAGGACGCCAGTCATTCAGACATGTTACCTTGGTCTTTTTTGGTACAGGGACATGGTAGATGATTTGGAGCAGGAGAGCACTTACACTGGGAGAGAGAGAGAACACCCAACTCGATGTTGGAGGTTGTGAACTATGTAAGTTTCCATCAATTACATTACCCTACACAGCCCCCCACCGAGAATTCACTAAAACTGGCACTATGAGCCAGTTCGGAGCTCCAACAAGCTGCCCGGCTCGGGTCCTACGTTCCATGAGTGGAGGAACGCTAGATGCCTCTGGTTGACATGCTCAGGGACATGTCGTGAAGGCAGAAGCATGGTAGTGGAATTCTCCAAATCTTGGTGGGCCAACTTACGGCGATCTACCGAAACACATTCAGGTTTACCCCTCTTATCTACAATAAAAGTCTTTTCTCTCCATTCCAAAATGTGGAATGGGCCATTGTTTGGGGGCCTAAGGGAATGTAGGTGTGCATCATGGTGGACAAAAACAAACGAGGCGGAACGGAAGACCACGGGTACCCAAGATGCTGTAGGCCATGATGGGAGGTAAGGATAGGTATAAAGGAATTGAATTTACTGAGGAGAGTGGAATGCTGATGAGAGGCTGACCAGGTAGTCGTAGCATCAGGAATAACATCATTTAGCAATTGTACCAACCCTTATACCAACTCAGCCACAGACAACTGCAGGTCCTCTTTTGGAACTGTTCTGAGCCCCAGCAGGACCCACAGGAGACGATCATGCCAACACTCATCGGTCAGGGAAGCCCTCAGAGCAGCCTTTAATGGAGCAGTGAAACCATTTTCACAGGCCATTGGACTGCGGGTGATACATCGTGGTGTGATGTAGCCTAACACTGAGGTTCTGAGCCATCACAGCCCAGAGATTTGTTATGAATTGGGGAGCGCGATCAGAGGAAATATCAGATGGGGTGCCAAACTGATCAACCCGGAAACTGATGAACGCCTGAGCTACGTCTGCAGTCAGTGTTGATGCCAGGGGGATGACCTCTGGCCACTTGGTGGTATGGTCCATCATAGTAAGAAACCATGGGAGGAGGGAAAAGGACCAACAAGGTCCACATTGACACAATCAAACCATCACTCAGGGACCTCAAGAGGTGCTAATGGTGCCTGGAAATGACGGTTAATTTCTGCCCACTGGTACTCCACACAGGCTGCAGTCTAATCACGCACGTCCTTCCTAAGGCCACGGCACACAAACTTTAGTGCAACCACTTTCTGAGAGGTCTTCAGGTTAAGGTGCGAGGGGCCATGTATGGAGTCAAAAGCAGTTTGCCTCCAGTTGGCTGGCACAATGGTGCGAGTGTGACCGGTTGAGACATCGCACAGGAGAGAAACCCCAGCTTTCCACTCCACTGTCAATTTAAGCCCATGCTCTCTGGATCTTGATACCCCAACCTGTGGAAAATCTGTACACATCTTCCCTTTCTATGTCCTTACAACTTCATACACCTCTATAAGATTACCTTTTCATCTCCTATGTTCCAAGTCCTTGGCTGCCCAAGCTCTCACATTAACTCAGGCCCTTGAGTCCAGGGAACATTCTTGTAAATCTCGTTTGTACTAGTTCCAATGTGATGACGCTTTACCTATAAAGAGATAACACAAGAGTTTAAAGTACTGCAGCAGAGGCTTCAGCAATATCTTGTATATCTATGACATAGTGTTGCAATTCATATACCCAGTGTCCTCTCTGATGAAGGCCAGCATACCAAAGGCTTCTTCACCTGTAATGCCACTTTCAGCCAAGTGTGTACTGGTACTCCTAGGTTTCCCCAGGGTTCTACTATTCACTGAGAAAGTAATGCCTGGTTTGACTTCCCAAAGCACAGTGGCGTAGTGGTTAGCACACCTCTATTACAGCATCAGTGGCCTGGTTTAATACCGTGCTGTCTGCAAGAAGTTTGTACATTTTTTACATGAACTCTTGGATTTCCTCCGGGTTCCTCCAGTTTCCTTCCACATTCCAGAGATGTGCAACTCGTTGGGCGAGAAGGACCTGCTACCAAGCTGTATTTCAAAATAAATAAGAATAAAATGCAACTCCTCTTGCTATTCTAAATTGAATAAGATTTGCCATCCTTCAACACATTTAAAAGATTGCCATTATCACTTGTACATCCAAACACTGAAACACAGAGTAAAATGCATCGTTTGCGTCAATGACCAACGCAGTCCAGATATGTACTGAGGGCAGACCACAATTGTCACCATGCTTCCAACACCAACACAGCATGTTCCTGACTTACAAGCTATAATCTTTGGAATGCAGGAAACTGAATCACCTGGAGGATACACATGAGATAACAGGGAGAACATACAAACTCTTTACAGACTGTGAAAATTTAACCCCGATCTTACAGCTGGTACTGTAAAACCATAAGACATTGGTGCAGAATTAGACCTTTTGGCCCATCAAGTTTGCTCCACCATTCCATCATGGCTGACTTATTATTCTTCTCAACCCCATTCTCCTGCCTTCTACCCATAGCCTTTCACACCCTGACTAATAAAGAACCTATCAACCACCGCCAAATAACTTGGCTTCCACAGCCATCTGTGGCAACAAATTCATGGAGGTCCTGTCTTGCTGCTTTCTACCTAACTTTCTAGATTCTCCCTTCAGGACCTCCTTCTTTTTCCTATCATATCATTGGTACCAATATGTACCATGACATCTGGCTGCTCACCTTCCCCCTTTAGAATGTTGTGGACCTGATCTGAGACCTCACAGACCCTGGCACCTGGAAGGCAACTTACCATGAAGGTGTCTCTTTCATGTCCACAGAATCTCCTGTCTGCTTCTCTAACTATGGAATCCCCCATCACCACTGCACGTCTCTTCCCTTCTGAAGGAAGGGGTGTATTCACATAGTATGTCCTAACCCTGTAGCTTGCCAGTTTATAACTTTCCTTGCTCATTTATTATCTGGAGTCACAGTCTCCTCACAGACACTGTCCAGAGTGATGTGGAGTGTTGTTCACTGGGTGTCATCTCTGATATTTATCCAACTCAACAGTCTAAATATGTGAACCCAAAGAGGCAGCAACACATCCCAGTAGTGTTGTAGTTGAGACCAATTCCATTCTGAATTTGTTCATTCACAGATACAGACCCTTTCATGCACTTATTCATAAACACATGTCCACAGCAGATCCATTGGTATACTCTAATATCACAGTTCCACAGCATGTAAATGGACCATCCATCTCACAAAATCAATGCACTTTCAGCCAGCTATTCACTCACAAAGCCCATTTTATTCTCTCACATTCCCATTAACAGCCCCCTCCACAATTCTTCCACTCACCCACATACTGAGGGGTAGTTTGCACTGCCAATCATTGGGATGCAAGAAGAAACCAGTACACCCAATAGGAACACACATAGTCACAGGGATAATGAGCAGACCCTACACAGACAGCATTATTTTAATATTATGAAATCTTTATCCAATATATATATATTGTTTGGGAGGGACAATCACCCTCCCCCTCATCTCAGCCCCTCCAGTAGTGGAAGGAGCCTTCCCTACAAAGACTTAGCATTGGCTGCACCAAGTTTCAGTGCAGCCCTTAGTATGTATTCCCACTGCCTGGACTGTACCAGTCTATAGTATTCCCTTACAGACATCTCACTGTGGATCAAGACCAATGAGTTTGAGGCAGACCAAAGGCCACCTTTCACTGGCTTGATGATCTTCCTTGGCTGAGTGGTGTTATAACAACAACCTCTCACTCAATGTCAACAAGACCAAGGAACTGATTGTAGACCTCAGGAGAGGGGAAACCAGAGGTCCATGAGCCAGTGCTCATCTGAGGATCAGAGGTGGGAGAGGGTTAGCAACTTTAAATTCCTGCATGTTTCTATTTTAGAGGATCTGTCCTGGACCCAGCAGATAAGTGCAATTGCAAAGAAATCATGACAGCACCTCTACTTCCTCAGGAGTTGGCAAAGATTTGACATGACATCTAAAACTTTGACAAACTTCTATAGATGTGTAGTGGAGAGTGTATTGACTGGCTGTATCACAGCCTGGTATTGGAACACCAATGCCTTTGAATGGAAAATACAACAAAAGGCAGTATATTGAACCCAGTACGTCATGCGTAAAGCCCTCCCAACCACTGAGCACATCTACATGAAGCAATGCTGTAGGGAAGCAGCATTCATTATCAGAGATCCCCACCATCCAGGCCATGCTCTTTTCTCACTGCTGCCATCTGCTAGAAGGTACAAGAGCCTCAGGACTCGCACCACAAGGTTCATGAACAGTTACTTCCCCCTCAACCATCAGGCTCTTCAACAAAAGAGGATAATTACACTCTCTTGTCCATCCACTAAAATGTTCCCACAACCAATAATCTCAGTTTAAGCACACTTTACCTCATTATCTCATGTACTCATTATTTATTGCTATTTATTAATCTTTGCATTTGCACAGTTTGTTGTCTTCTGCACTCTGGTTGATCTTTCATTGATCCTGTTATAGTTACTATTCTATAGATTTGTTGAGTATGTCTACAGGAAAATTAATCTGAGGGGTTATATGATGAAATATATGTACTTAGATAATAAAATTTACTTTGAACTTTGATGTAAGGTCTTAATCCAAAGAGTTGGCAATTCCTTTCCACCACGCTCGACCAACTAAGAGCCTCCAGCAGATTTATTATTTTTTGCTTAATAAATCCACGTCTGAAGCACTTTTCACAAACTAAGTCTGCTCCAGAATGTTTCGCCACCAAGAAAGTGTTGCCATGGATGTAGTCTAGGAAACTAACAATCAATTCACATCTAGCAGTGATGAACAAAGGGCCATTATGAATTACATAAGCAGGTGATCTTGACTGAAGAATAAATATTGCAGCAGAATTCAGGGACACTTATTTCCCATTCCCACCCTACCAAGATTTCTGCATTTTAAAACTTATTTTTCACTAAGGAGTGATTTGATTAAAATACTTAGACTCAAAGCATTAAGGATTTCTCTCCCCCCAGATGCTGCTTGACCTGCTGAGTGTTTCCAGTATTTTCAGTTCATTTCGGATTTCAAGTGTCAGTCTCTGACTGTAATCTATCTACCTTTTCACTTGGTCAGCTTCATTGGATTTTATTTCCTTTCTTGTTCCTTCATCTCCCATCTCCTTTTTTCAAATTTCACTCAGTTTGTTGAAAGATCTTTGGCTTTTTGTCTTCCTCCACAGATGCTGTCTGATCTGCTGTATTTCATTGTTTGCTCCTGGTGAAAGCTTCCCTGGGATTATTTGTAACCATTTGAGAAGGAAGGCAGGAACCAAATTTATTATCTCCCAGAAGCAGCAACTTTGACACATTTCCTTTCTCAGGGAAGTCCACAACTGGAAGCAGAGCCTTGGAATATTTTAATTCGGGGGTGGTTAAATTGTTGATAGGCAAGGGCAAGTGGGTGTAAGTTAGACTAGATTACAGAGCTGTAACATAGAAACATAGAAAATAGGTGCAGGAGTAGGCCATTTGGCCCTTCAAGCCTGCACCGCCATTCAATATGATCATGGCTGATCATCCAACTCAGAACCCTGTACCTGCTTTCTCTCCATACCCCCGATCCCTTTAGCCACAAGGGCCATATCTAACTTCCTCTTAAATATAGCCAATGAACCGGCCGCAATTGTTTCCTGTAGCAGAGAATTCCACAGATTCACCCCTCTCTGTGTGAAGAAGTTTTTCCTCATCTCGGTCCTAAAAGGCTTCCCCTTTATCCTTAAACTGTGACCCCTCGTTCTGGACTTCCCCAACATCGGAAACAATCTTCCTGCATCTAGCCTGTCCAATCCCTTTAGAATTTTATACGTTTCAATAAGATCCCCCCTCAATCTTCTAAATTCCAGTGAGTATAAGCCTAGTCGATCCAGTCTTTCTTCATATGAAAGTCCTGCCATCCCAGGAATCAATCTGGTGAACCTTCTCTGTACTCCCTCTATGGCAAGAATGTCTTTCCTCTGATTAGGTGACCAAAACTGCACACAATATTCTAGGTGTGGTCTCACCAAGGCCTTGTACAACTGCAGTAGAACTTCCCTGCTCCTGTACTCAAATCCTTTTGCTATGAATGCCAACATACCATTTGCCTTTTTCACCGCCTGCTGTACCTGCATGCCCACCTTCAATGACTGGTGTACAATGACACCCAGGTTACGTTGCACCTCCCCTTTTCCTAATCGGCCACCGTTCAGATAATTATCTGTTTTCCTGTTCTTGCAACCAAAGTGGATAACCTCACATTTATCCACATTAAATTGCATCTGCCATGAATTTGCCCACTCACCTAACCTATCCAAGACACCCTGCATCCCCTTAGCATCCTCCTCACAGCTAACACTGCCGCCCAGCTTCGTATTATCCGCAAACTTGGAGATGCTGCATTTAATTCCCTCATCTAAATCATTAATATATATTGTAAACAACTGGGGTCCCAGCACTGAGCCTTGCGGTACCCCACTAGTCACTGCCTGCCATTCTGAAAAGGTCCCGTTAACTCCCACTCTTTGCTTCCTGTCTGCCAACCAATTCTCTATCCATATCAATACCATACCCCCAATACCGTGTTCTTTAAGTTTGCACACTAATCTCTTGTGTGGGACCTTGTCAAAAGCCTTTTGAAAATCTAAATATACCACATCCACTGGCTCTCCCCATCCCACTCTACTAATTACATCTTCAAAAAATTCTATAAGATTCGTCAGACATGATTTTCCTTTCACAAATCCATGCTGACTTTGTCCGATGATTTCACCTCTTTCCAAATGTGCTGTTATCACATCTTTGATAACCAACTCTAGCATATTCCCCACCACCGATGTCAGACTAACCGGTCTATAATCCCCCGGTTTCTCTCTCCCTCCTTTTTTAAAAAGTGGGGTTACATTAGCCACCCTCCAATCCTCAGGAACTAATCCAGAATCTAAGGAGTTTTGAAAAATTATCACTAATGCATCCACTATTTCTTGGGCTACTGCCTTAAGCACTCTGGGATGCAGACCATCTGGCCCTGGGGATTTATCTGCCTTTAATCCCTTCAATTTACCTAACACTACTTCCCTACTAACATGTATTTCCCTCAGTTCCTCCATCTCACTAGACCTTCGGTCCCTTACTATTTCCGGAAGATTATTTATGTCCTCCTTAGTGAAGACAGAACCAAAGTAGTTATTCAATTGGTCTGCCATGTCTTTGTTCCCTATGATCAATTCACCTGTTTCAGACTGTAAAGGACCTACATTTGTCTTGACCAATCTTTTTCTTTTCGCATATCTATAAAAGCTTTTACAGTCAGTTTTTATGTTCCCTGCCAGCTTTCTCTCATAATCTTTTATCCCTTTCCTAATTAAGCCCTTTGTCCTCCTCTGCTGGTCTCTGAATTTCTCCCAGTCCTCAGGTGTGCTGCTTTTTTTTTGCTAATTTATATGTTTCTTCTTTGAACTTGATACTATCCCTAATTTCCCTTGTCAGCCACGGGTGCACAACCTTCCCTGGTTTATTCTTTTGCCAAACTGGGATGAACAATTGTTGTGGTTCATCCATGCGATCTTTAAATGCTTGCCATTGCATATCCACTGACAACCCTTTAAGTATCATTTGCCAGTCTATCTTAGTTAATTCACGTCTCATACCTTCAAAGTTACCCTTTTTTAAGTTCAAAACCTTTGTTTCTGAATTAACTATGTCACTCTCCATCTTAATGAAGAATTCCACCATATTATGGTCACTCTTACCCAAGGGGCCTCACACGACAAGATTGATAACTAACCCTTCCTCATTGCTCAATACTCAATGTAGAATGGCCTGCTCTCTAGTTGGTTCCTCAACATGTTGGTTCAGAAAACCATCCTGCATACATTCCAAGAAATCCTCTTCCTCAGCACCCTTACCAATTTGGTTCACCCAATCTATATGTAGATTGAAGTCACCCATTATAACTACTGTTCCTTTATTGCACGCATTTCTAATTTCCTGTTTAATGCCATCCCCAACCTCACTACTACTGTTAGGTGGCCTGTACACAACTCCCACCAGCATTTTCTGCCCCTTAGTGTTATGCAGCTCTACCCATATCGATTCCACATCATCCAGGCTAATGTCCTTCCTTTCTATTGCGTTAATCTCCTCTCTAACCAGCAATGCTACCCCACCTCCTTTTCTTTCCTGTCTATGCCTCCTGAATATTGAATATCCCTGGATGTTGAGCTCCCATCCTTGGTCACCCTGGAGCCATGTCTCTGTGATCCCAACTATATCATATTCATTAATAACTATCTGCACATTCAATTCATCCACCTTGTTACGAATGCTCCTCGCATTGACACACAAAGCGTTCAGGCTTGTTTTTACAACACTCTTAGCCCTTATACAATTATGTTGAAAAGTGGCTCTTTTTGCTTTTTGCCCTGGATTTGCCTGCCTGCCACTTTTACTTTTCACCTTACTACTTTTTGCTTCTACCCTCATTTTACACCCCTCTGTCTCTCTGCACTTGTTCCCATCCCCCTGTCACATTAGTTTAAAGCCTCCTGAACAGCAGTAGCAAACGCTTCCCCTAGGACATTGGTTCTAGTCCAGCCCAGGTGCAGACCGTCCTGTTTATACCGTCCCACCTCCCCCAGAACTGGTTCCAATGCCCCAGAAATTTGAATCCCTCCCCCTTGCACCATTTTTCAAGCCACGTATTCATCTGAAATATCCTCCTATTTCTACTCTGACTAGCATGTGGCACTGGTAGTAATCCAGCGATTATTATCATTATGGTCCTACTTTTTAGTTTATCTCCTAACTCCCTAAATTCACCTTGTAGGACCTCATCCCGTTTTTTACCTATATCGTTGGTACCTATGTGCACCACGACCACTGGCTGTGCACCCTCCCATTCCAGAATGTCCTGCAGCTGCTCAGAGACATCCTTGACCCTTGCACCAGGGAGGCAACATACCATCCTGGAGTCTCGTTTGCGGCCGCAGAAACGCCTATCTATTCCCCTTACAATCAAATCCCCTATCACTATAGCTCTCCCACTCCTTTTCCTTCCCTCCTGTGCCGCAGAGCCACCCATGGTGCAATGAACTTGGCTGCTGCTGCCTTCCCCTTTTGAGACATCTCCCCCAACAGTTGTGGTTAAAATCATGAACTTAGTGAAGGGTGTAACAGGTTGACTTCCTGCCATTGATTCATCTGCTTAAAACAGCTGTACATCACAAAAACAGCCCTTCAACCCTCTGTGTCAACACTGACCTTTTCGTTTGCCCACATTAGAACCACATCCTCCTCCGGCTTTCTTATTTAATGTCTGTCTTTAACTCTTAAGCATAGTAGTGGTTAGCGCAACACTTTATAATACCAGCGACGCAGGTTCAATTCGCACCGCTACCTGCAAGGAGCTTGTATGTTTTCCTCATGACAGCGTGGGTTTGTCCTTGGTGGTCCCATTTCCTCCCACTGTCCAAAGACGTACCCATTCATTGGTTAGTAGGGTGTTGTAAATTGTCCTGTGAATAGGCTGGGATTAAATTGGAGGATTGCTGGGCAGTATGGCTCGAAGGACTTGAAGTTCCTATTCTACACTGTATCGTAATAATGAAAAAATATTGATTTTATCTGAGTCCACCACCTCTCTGGCAGTGCATTCCAGATATTGACCAATCTCCATGTAAAATACTTACCTTTCAAATCTCCATTAAACATCCTTCCTCACATCTTAAACTTATGCCCTCTTATTTTTTGTACCCATACTATGGGAAAAAAGATTCCATCTACCCTATCTACTACAGTTCTACATCTCTTTCAGGTCACCTCTCTCCTGTCTTTGCCCAAGGGAAAACAAGCCCAGCACACGTATCTCTCCCTATAACTTTCAATCCAGCCCACGTCCTGGTAAAATAAGTGAGCCTCTGAGGCTGGATGTAAAGCTACGTACATCTCAGAACCTCTGATTCAAAAGCACAGTAGTTACAAGGTGTATGCAGTTTACATCAGGAGTGAATCACCCAGAGTCTGTGGCCATGCTAAGCTCCACACTGCCTTTCGTGGGGGAGGGGGGAAGTCATCTGGATTTACTGAGTTTGGCTCACTCTGTCCATGGACAATGGTTCTTGTTGATTGTTTCCTGTGAGGTGGGAGAAGCAAAACACACTGCAAACTTGAACAAGATGGAAAGAAGTTCTGAGTGCTGTTGAAGCTGTCCAAAGTTGGCGCACCTCCAGAATTAAATCATTAAAACTAGTTAATGCCCATATGAAATGACTGTCAATTAAATAAGTGTTGTGGCTTTCAACAATTATGAAGCCTAAAACACTAATAACATTTAAAAGGTCCATGCTATCCAATTCTTATTCAATTCACTCACACCCACACCCTCCGGTGAAGAAATGGTCCCAATGCAGAACACTCTGTTACGGTTTGTCTCTGCTAACCCCCCACCATCTGTGGCAGGAAGGTGCCACAGCTTTGTGCTCCATTCTTGACTCTACAAAGACATGCATTTCTTTGGAAGTAATGAAGTTACTGAAAGTTTTGCAGGAAAATGAGGGTAGGAAGATATGCATGGTAAGTTGAATTCTGCGGAGTGCTGTCATGGAGAGTGGACAATAGACAATAGACAATAGACAGTAGGTGCAGGAGTAGGCCATTTGGCCCTTCTAGCCAGCACCGCCATTCACTGTGAGCATGGCTGATCATACACAATCAGTACCCCGTTCCTGCCCTCTCCCCATATCCCTTGACCCCGCTATCTATAAGAGCTGTATCTAACTCTCTCTTGAATGCATCCAGAGACTTGGCCTCCATTGCCTTCTGGGGCAGAGCATTCCACATATCCACCACTCTCTGGGTGAAAAAGTTTTTCTGCATCTCTGTTCTAAATGGCCTACCCCTTATTCTTAAACTGTGGCCTCTAGTTCTGGACTCACCCATCAGCGGGAACATGCTTTCTGCCTCCAGTGTGTCCAATCCCTTAATAATCTTATATGTTTCAATCAGATCCCCTCTCATCCTTCTTAATTCCAGTGTATACAAGCCCAGTCGCTCTAATCTTTCAACATATGACAGTCCCGCCATTCCAGGAATTAACCTTGTGAACCTACGCTGCATTCCCTCAATAACAAGAATGTCCTTCCTCAAATTTGGAAACCAAAACTGCACACAATACTCCAGGTGGGGTCTCACCAGGGCCCTGTACAGCTGCAGAAGGACCTCTTTACTCCTATACTCAATTCCTCTTGTTATAAAAGCCAGCATGCCATTAGCTTTCTTCACTGCCTGCTCTACCTGCATGCTTGCTTTTATTGACTGATGTACAAGAACACCTAGATCTCGTTGTACTTTCCCTTTTCCTAACTTGACTCCACTTAGATAGTAATCTGCCTTCCTGTTCTTGCCACCAAAGTGGATAACCTCACATTTATCCACATTAAACTGCATCTGCCATACATTTGCCCGCTCACCCAACCTGTCCAAGTCACCCTGCATTCTCATAACATCCTCCTGACATTTTACACTGCCACCCAGCTTTGTGTCATCAGCAAATTTGATAATGTTACTTTTAATCCCTTCATCTAAATCATTAATGTATATTGTAAACAGCTGCGGTCCCAGCACTGAACCTTGCGGTACCCCACTGGTCACAGCCAGCCATTCTGAAAGGGACTCGTTAATCACTACTCTTTGTTTCCTGTCGACCAGCCAATTTTCAATCCATGTCAGTACTCTGCCCCCAATACCATGTGCCCTAATTTTGCCCACTAATCTCCTATGTGGTACTTTATCAAAAGCTTTCTGGAAGTCCAGGTACAGTACATCCACTGGCTCTCCCTTGTCCATTTTCATAGTTACTAAGTGGAATCCCGCTCAGGTAGAGCTCAGTGCAGAGAAGAATGAAGGAAGGTTGAGACTAGCATTGGTAATCAGTAGAATTGATAGCTCATCAAGAATTAGTGAACAGAGCAGGGGAAATCTATGTGTATCTAACATTGAAAGAGTGAGTTAAATAATTTTGTCCACCAGTTTGAAAAAGAGGCCACAACAGCCATTGAAGGTTGGAGAACATTAAAATTTAAGTAAAATATTTGCTTATAATATCCAGCATAGCAATGGTAATCAATTTCAAACTCAAACTGATGGACAGTGTTAATGAGCTAAATTAAGAAACTATTTGTGTTCTTATGGACAAATTTATAATCCAAGTGATGTTGCACTTTCAAGGCAATTAGCAGCTGATTACATCAAGAGTTAGTTGAACTGAAGAGACAGAAAGAGGAGATAACTATTAAATTTCACAATGCCTGCCTGAGGTGAGAGGCCTTTGAGTCAAGAAAGAACAAAGGTATTAGACTCTTTAGCAGAGCAGTGTGTTGGAGATGTTCTAATTAGGAGACTGAGGCAATAACCAACACAACAAATTGAAAATCAGTCAGCTATGAGCAGGTGTGCCACTGCAAACCCAAGTTAAAAATCTTACAGTTTAAGATGGTGCTACTGAAGGTGAGCAGCAGCTTACTAGTAGTTCAAAAGGTAAGGATTCTGACTAAAATATAATTAATGATACCTTTTCTGAAAGAAATAGTGGTAAGTTATCACCACAAGCTATAAAGAGGCCAGCAAAGCTGAAGCAAAGTCAAGGGATGAACCATGTTGGTGCATTCCAAAATCAATGCTGATGGAGTTGGAGTGAGTGATTTGAAGAGGAGGAGTTGAGGCAGAGGAGTTTTGATGCCCGTCCAACTAACCCGGGTGCGAGGTTGGATCACCAAGCAGACTTGGAGAGATCGGGAACAGCTTTGGGCTGGGCAGCATAGTCTAGGACCAAAGTGTTTCACGGTGGTGGGGCCTGAGTCCTAATGAGAGGCTGTTTGGGCAATTTAAATGCCAGCCTGGATAGACTGGAAAGGCGGGGTGTTAGGACCAGAGGTGAGGGTCGGCATCATTTCATGCTGAGACTGTGGGACTGCCTCAGCTGCTGTGCCTCGTGTCTGTGAGCTTTGCAATGACTTGGCCCACTAATAAGATTAATCGAGACTGAGGCTTTGGGCCTACGCTGGCTGCTCTGAGGATTCGGATCTAAGGACTCAATTTGGTTTGGAATGCTGTTGCTTGCTTCTACTGTTTGAATGGTTTGTGTTTTTTCTCTCTTTCTCTGTGCATTGGGTGTTGGCCATTATTTATTTTTAATTGGGTTCTTTTGAGTTTCTTGCTCTGTGGCTGCCATTAAGCAGACAAATCTCAAAGTTGTATGATTTATATATTCTTTAATATTAAATATACTTTTAAATAATTCCAAGAAATTGTCCAAAGACATACTGGGTCGGCTAGTTGATCATTCTAATTTTTTTAAATGTATTCATTTACCAGATGTTGGCATCGTCAGCTACGCCAGCATTTATTACCCATCCCTAGCTGTCCTTGAGAAGGTGGTGATGAGCTTAGGGAGTGCCCTTAGGGAGGGAATTCCATGATTTAGACCCAGTGACAATGAATAAACGGCAATATATTTCCAGTCAGGATGGTGAGTGACCGAGAGGGGGATTTCCAAGTGGTGGTGTTCCAAGGTATCTATTGTTCTCATCTTTCTAGGTGGTAGTGGTCGTGGGTCTGGAAGGCGCTGCCTTAGGAGCTTTGGGGTGTTGATGCAATTGCCCCATGATTAGGTTAGATTTATCAGGGGGTTGCTGGGGCAGCGTGGCTAGAAGGGATGTGAAGACCTATTCTGTGCTTTACTGCTAAATAAATAAATAGATAGATAAATAAATAAAACTTCTGCCAATAATGACAGACTAATTTCTCAATATTCAACAGCCCTCAGGCAAAATCTAGAGAGAGCAAAGTTTTTCTCACTTGTTCACGTATTCTCCAGGCTGCACTGACTGTCTCTTCTGATCTCTCTGCAGATCTTCCTCCCATTGGAGTTTGCTGATACTGAGAATAGACTCTGGAGATGGCTGAACAAATTCTGGGTTTCCTTGTACTTTATAGCACTCTCCTGATAGTTCTTCTCTCCAAGACCTGCCTGACTGTTCATGGGTAAGTAGTCTTGTGTTGGCTCTTTCAGGATCAGACCTGAAGTCAGCACGCCGTTACTGTGAGGATTTCTGTGCTTCCTCCTTTAGTTCTGACTTGGAGCAATGCCCATGACTGTGGGTAACCTACATCGCCATGGCAGCGTATCAATACTGAAGGGTGAAGTCCCCTGCCATTTGGCTCTGAAGGAGATCTGAAACAGGATGTAGATATCCTCCTGATAAACATCTAAACAGCTTCTCTAGTTGCTTCACAGTAGTTTGGTAATACCTCCTGCAGGGCGTCAGGTTGCTAAAGCCAATGGTGGTATTGGGGCCAAGCTCTCACTACCTATTAAATGCTCCCAATGATGTACACCTCAAATAGCCTCTGACTTCCAAGTCCAGCTCCTGGTCTTCATGTGTGGCTTAGCTACAAAGTCTGGCAGAAACATTTCTACTGACAGGAGAAGGGGCAAAGCTGGGTTATTGGGGCCTTAAAACCAGTCACTTCAGGCAGCTGGGGCTCATCAGCCATGATTGGCAAGTCATCTAGGAGAAGGAAAGCTGCCTTGTGGCTATACCCACTCATGGGAAGGCTTCAGGAGTAAACCCTGAGGGAAAAGTCTGGAGCTGGAGCCCCTAAGGCAGTCCCGTGTGGAGTTCAACGCTGACTGGCAACTCCTGCAATGCTACTGGCACTAAACTCTATTGGTATCTGCTATTCTTTTGGATTCATCAGTCATGTGGAGAGGGGGAGCTTGCTACATGGGCAAAAGCTGGCTCTCCATATCATACTGCCCAGGCTTGCGCATCTAGACAGCCAGGAAGCAACATCCATGGTCGACCCTGACCGACAGAGGCCCCACTCACTCACTCCTGCGAGGCACTATTGCTGCCTTCATAATGATTGCTTCGTAAGGGTTGGGTAATACCTTTTGCAAAGCTCTATTGATTTTACATCCACCCAGTGCTCTGACAGGCAGCAGCACCATGACTAGAGAGCTTTGTGGATTGTGAACTCCTGTCTTTGCATCTGCTGAAGAAACATGGGGCAGGCAGTATGTAACCCAGGTTCATTAAACCCAAAGTTGTATCTGCGGAGGGATGAAAATGAGGTTTACTGGTTTTTTTATTTTTGGGGAAAAACAGAGAATTTGAAAAAAACACTATGTCAGAGCGGGGCGGGCTGGACACAGGACAGACAAGGAGAGAAACGCAGCAACGATTAGAAGCTGAAGCCATAACCTGTTACGAGTGGAATTATAAATGAGTATCCTTACCTTACTAACTTGAAAACCTCAGGGTGGAACCCCTGGAGGAGAGACAATAGCGATAAAAGATTTATTAAAGTTAGCTATAATATGCAGCAGCTTTAACGAGACAATATCAGCAGAGACAGTGTCCAAAATCCCTACTGTGTAGTCGGGGGAATTAGTTCTGCAAAATCAACCCAAGGGATTTGGTCAAGATTGTGAATTGACTTTCTGTGGATGATAAACTATTTCATTCCAAAGAACCAAGAAACAAGGTGGAGAGCCACCCAAGATGAAGAACCAGTGCGGGACCGAAATGTGTAATGACGCAGAGGATTTAATATGGTTAGATGTATAAGTTTAGTTTCAATCGAAGAATCTGAATTTGATTTTCTGCAAGACCTGATGATTTTTTCACAGACTTTGATAAGATACTGAATGGGATTCACTTTGTTTAAGAGTTGTGATGTTGGAAAATTGTGAAAGGAGTTAAACTGTGTATATATAATTTTTGAATTTGAATTGAAATTTGTAGAGTTTAACTTTTCTGAAGTTAACTATAATACTTGAGAATAGGAATTATATTTGGTTTTTAACTAAGAATAAGTAAAAAGCAAAGTTTAGTCTGTAAGCTTTTAAATAGGGAATAACACTGGATAGAATTAGTTAGAGAGATTAGAGTAGCAAAGGAATCTCACTGATTTGAATTTGTGCTGGTTTGATATCAAAAATTTGGATCCTAAACAAAATGTTGGAATTTTGAATTGTTCTTGATCATGTAAACATTTTGTATATTTGTTTTTTCTCTTGTACACAAACCCTTATCGCCAGAAGTGTGTGGTTTCTATTCACTACCTCCTACCGATATCTAGAACCTTCTGATGGCCTATTAGCACCTGATGTAATAGAAGCGACCAATCACACACGTGATAAAATCACAGGTGTTACAAGTTGAACTGATGAGTGAGAGTTTCCTGAGGAAGAGGAGATTGCAGCCTCTGGAATAACGATAACTGCCAATAGAAAGCAGTTATTTTTCTTATTCTCTTTGGACATGAAATTTTGTTCTTTGCATGGTGTCAGGTCTAGTCAATAACAGACATTCAGGTTCAATCTCACTGCAGTCAGTGGGGTTACCCGTTAACGTACTTAGAACACTCTTTCACATAAACCTACACACACACACACACACACACACACACACACACACACACACACACACACACACACACACACACACACACACACACACACACACACACACACACACACACACACACACACACACCCCCCCCCCCCTCCACGGCAATTGTTATTGTGAGACAGCAAAGCTGAGTGTCCTTTAATCTTGGTTTGCTTCCTATCGATCAGCAGGTCAACGGTGCATCGGCTCCCCATGGCAGCAGTGCCTGGACTTGACTTGGTTCAGAAATTTGTGTGGCTTTTAATGCACATTTACCCCATTTTGTGAACTTTGAACCTGGAGATTCAGACATGTGTTGGCACAGACAGCAGCACATCTTCAGAGAGGCTGAACCCCAAAGTCAAAGTTAAGTTTATCGTCATACATAGATACATTACCAACAAGGGCAATGAAAACATGCTCTGTGGCACAATTGCTAGCAATTACATCAGATTGACAGCATTCACAAGGAAAATATAAATTGCACATAAATGATGCCCAATTTTGACAAGAAAGAAGGCAATTAGAACTAAATCAAGTCAATAGTAGTGCAAAGTGATCAAAGTGGTTGTGTCACTAAACTCGACTGAGTGGATTGTGCTGGCGTTTCAAGAACCTTATTGCTGAAAGGAGGTAACCCTTCTTCAACCTAGTGGTGTGGGACTTCAGGCTTTTGTACCTCCTGCTGGGTAGCAGCTGCAGGAAGGTGAAGTGGCCTGGGTGGTGGGGATCTTTGTTGATGGCTGATGCTTTCCTGAGGCACTGCCTCCTGTAGATAACATCAATGGTGGGGAGGGATGTGCTTGTGATTATATTGGACTGAGTCAACTAAACTCTGCAACTTTTTATATTCCTAATCAGATAAGGAGAAAGTTCTTAGAGATACAGCCCTATAACCGGTCCTTCCAGACCAATAAGCCCATACCGCCCAAATACACCTTATGTGACCAATTAACCTAACACATGCGTCTTTGGACGGTGGGAGGAAACTAGAGCAGCAGGAGGAAACCCACGTGGTCACGGGGAAAACGTACAAACTCCTTATGTGAAATTTACCAGGGTTGCTGGTGCTGTAAAGCATGATACGAAACACTACGCTACCATGTCACCCATGCTACTGTGCCACCCCTAAATGTTCCCTAATTTTGCTCAAATTGCCCATTTTTCTCATTACCTCTTTCCAGTTATTACCCTCAACACTTCGCCCACTGCCTCTCCGACCTAGTTTTACTTGTCTATCATCTCTCACTTCACCAGGTTCCACCCATCACTTACCAACTCCCCTCTCTCACCACTCTTTATAAAGTCTCTGTTTCTTCTGCACTCTCAGTCCTGATGCAGAGCCTCAACCCAGAATGTCCACCAACCATCAGCCTCCAGTGATGCTGCCCGGGTCACTGAGTTCCTTCAGCATTTTGTTTTCGCTTCAGATTCCAGCACCTGCAGACTCTTGAGTTTCAAACAATGCACGAACTTGCAGCACATCAGTCGGAAGTGCCGCTGAGGCCCAGTGCTGTTGGTTTATGCCAGAACTGCTGTTCCATCAACACTATAACTGTATACCCTTCATAAAAACAGAGCTGCCTTAACACCAGGGAGATGGCACAGCACAATATCTATGTCCACGTGTCTCCTCCATCTCCCATTGCTAGTCCCTCCTGACTGTTTGCTGCTTTCTTCCCCTGATGTTGGCGGGACAGGTTATGAATGGGACCGTGTCTGTCCCTGACTAGCGGTAGTAGATTGCAAGTCATATAGTCAACACCCTGTCTGTTGAAGCATCTGTTCCTTGCATCAGCTTTGGTATTTGAGAACCAATTTAGCAGTTACAAGTGGTGAACTTGTTGGAGCCTGTTACTTTCTGAATTCAATATCTAATTTAGTGTGAAAAATTGCTTTGTGTGCTATGCACAACATTCTCTACCTTCTCCCGCCTAATTCCCCCCCCCCCCACTGCTTCATCTCCTGTGTGTGTGTATGTGTGTGTGGGGGGGGACCAGAGGCACAGAAGGATGTAATTCATCCCCTTTTGGCTGTTTCCCCCATTCCAGTAAATGCTGACTGAATTGCATCTCCCCTCCAGTTCCAAGGCATCAGCCTGCACACTAAATCTCAGTGTCAGATCTGGAAGTTTTAGCTGATGTGTATCGCACGTTTGTGGCCTTCCGATCCATTCTCTGTTTCAAACCATCGGTGTGTGTCCCAAGGACACAGGATATTGTCTGCAGGTGATCACTGTCTCACAGGGTTTAGCTGAAATCACTTGCCAGTCTACTCAGCTCTCAGTGTGTCAAGTTTCAAGCTCAAGCCTATTGTCATCGACATCGATACCCTGGTTATAAATCCCATGTAAGTTAGCTTATTTACAGCAGCAACACAGTGCATTACAAACATGACAATCATCAGTAATGTAGACATAACATAAATTATACACAACTTACAAAACAAAAAAAACCTAAAATAAACATTGGTGGAAGTGTAATATCGTCTGTAGTAGCAGAATTTTTCAGGTCAGTTCAGGAATCCAATGGAGTGGAGAAGAAGCTGTCATGAATCTTGGTCTCTGTGTCTTCAGGCTCCCATTTAGGATATAGAGTATCCGGAGGAGGGTACGGTCTGGATGGTGTTTGTCCCTGACGATGGATGTAGTGTTCTTCCTGTAGATGCTAACTCTCTTTGTATCCTCTTGGAATCCTGTGCATTGGCATTTCTGCACCAGGCGGAGATGCAAACATCAGAACGCTTCCCACTTTAAGTCTGTTGATGTTTGTAAGAGTCCTTGCACACAGCCGTCAGCCTTCAGTTTTGCCCCACATGGTTTCAAATCCTTCTCTGCCCTCCAGCTGAGCTCTGTGCCCCTGTTTGGATCCAATATTATTAAAAGCCTCATCTGTGCCATTGGCCAGTGATCTTGGAGGCCTTGTGGATCCATGTGTTAGACTGATCTCTACACCTCATCATCAGAGCTCAAGATGTTCTCACTCGATAACGTAATCACATTTCAATCACCAGTCATCTTTCATCTGGGTCCATACTGCTTTACAGGCAGTGAAACCATGATTGTACTACAAGAAAATAGGAACAGGAAAGGCTAATAGACCCCTTAGGTCTGCCCCACTATTCAATATGATCCTAGCTGATTTTCTGTGTCAGTTCCCCATAACATTTAATTTCTCACCTTTCAAATGTTTATCTCTCTCCACAGAAGATGTATATATCTAATGGTCTGGTCTGCACGATTGTCAGAGGCAGCGAATATCAGAGATTGCCCTCTGCCCTCTGAGCCTCTTAACTAGTAACTGTTCATGACTCCCCACTACCAGTTGGAACATCTCAACATCTACCCTGTCAAATCTTCTTGTAAATTTATGTTTGATAAAGGTCACCCCTCATTCTGAACCAATGCAGATTGTCTAGCCTCTCTTCATAGGACAACACCCTCATCGCAGGGATTATTCTGGTGAATCTACTTTTGACTGCCCCCAGTAGCTATATCTTTCGAGTATCTTTAGGCCCTCAGCCGTGCCTTGATGTCTTCTCCTTATTTCTCGTTTCAATCCTGTGAGCTTTGCAGCTCTGATGATTATCATTCATTCTATTACAGGGGCCACTGAGTCATCAGTGATGATGGATCACGCTGTGCTAGGGAGAGAGGTGCTGAACAGATCCGTTTATGCTAAAACACTTTGAGAACTTGTGACTTTCAATAGGACAGTGATGAGCTTCCCAAGACTCAGCAAACCTGGGTTGAGTTTCAATTCTAAACCATTTTTCACCCAGTTGCCCTGACCATCCTTCGCTGTCTCTGCACTATTGTGAAACCTTCATGCGGTCTGGCCCCCAGCTGAGAGTATTGTGACAATCTATGTAAGACAGCCATAGCAAAGCACTGGAAAACAGGCCCTTCAGCCCATCAAGTTTGCCTTGACTTTAAAGCACCCATTTGCACTACTCCAATATCAGTCGCATTTTATCCTCAATTCAAAGTATGTTTATTATCAACGGCATACAGCCCTCAGATTTGTACTCCTGCAGGCAGCCATTGAATAAAAAACCATGGAACCAGCCTGTTCAAAGTAAAACATCAACCCCACTCTCTCAAAAAATCATTCAAATGGTAACAAGAAAAAACAAGTAGAGACACAGGTTATAAAGCACAAAATCAAAAGGCATGTTTCAGGTCAGCTCATTATTTATTGTCTGCAGACCACCCCGATTCAAAAATCACCCAAACGGAGTGACCAGCACCAGAACACAAGTTAGAGTTCAAATCTACAAACCTTGCTCCGGCACTATCCTCCCACTGCATCGAGGGAGGGAGAGAGTGTGAGGGAGATCACTTGGACGCAAGGACCTACCCTTGAGAGCAGCAAGTTGTGTGAGTGTGAGGGTGTGTGTGAGAGAGAGAGAAACCGGCCGCTACACGCAGATACTGTCTTCTGGTAGCAGCGAGCTAGAGGCTGGTAGATGGCACTGAACACTGGCTCGTACTCCACACCCTCCTCGATGATTTCAATTTTCCTTGGTGCTTTAATCAGTGAGAGACAGGGTCGATCAAGGCTTCTTGGCTTCCTGGCACTCTTTGCTCACAGCCTGGCAAACTCGCTCGGATACATCAAAGTGCCCGAAAACGCATCGTCAAAACGTCGATAACACTAGTAGAAATAAAAAGAAGTGAAAGGGGTTGCTTCATGAACCATCTTGAGAATGTCTCCTTTGGTAGCGTTGGTTGCTGGCGCCATCTTGAACGGAAGTTCTTCCCACATTCCAACCGCTGGCCTGCACACCAAAGGCTATTTACCAAGCCCAATAAACCTAATGACCCACTTGTGGAGGGAAGCTGGAGCTACCGGGGAAACCCACATAGTCACAGGGAGAATTTGCCAACTCCATATGCCCACAGCACCTGAGGTTAGGATTGAACATTGGTCACTGGGGCTATGAGGTAGTGGCTGCACCATTACACCACCCAAATGTGCCCACACATTCAGACCTCAACCAGTGCTGGATGGCAGGTACTCTGGTCTTCCCTACTGGTACCAAGGGATGCCTGGATCCTGGAAAACTTAACAGCGCAAAAGCCTTCCAAATCCCACCTATGGGTGTCAAATTCATATCCTCTCTCAGCTTCATATCTGCTGTGGGGTACACCAGGAAATGATTATTCCAAGAAATAGAAGTAATTTTGACCCCCCAGGTTTGCTGAATAACGTTGAATGCTTTATTTGGTAAACATGGACAATAGCACTGTTAACAAGAAAGATGTACAGCAATAAAGGAATCATTAAAGTCCTTAGCAGATGGTTGCTTAAACACCTTGGAAGGTCTTGGCCCGAAACGTCGACTATATTCTTTTCCATAGATCCTGCCTGGCCTGCTGAGTTCCTCCAGCATTTTGTGTGAGTTGCTTGGATTTCCAGCATCTGCAGATACTCTCATGTCTGTGGTTGAGCACAAGTTGATATGATGGTTAAAAAGGCTTACGGTGTGTTGGCCATCATTAGTTGAGGGTTTGAGTTCAAGAGCGCGACTTAAATGTTGCAGCTCTATAAAATTCTGATTAGATCACACTTGGACTATAGTGTTCCGTTCTGGTCACATTATAGAAAGGATGTGGAAGCTTTAGAAAGGGTGCAGAAGAGATTTACCAGGGTGCTACTTGGATAGGAGAATATGTCCTGTGAGGATAGGTTGTGTGAGAAGGGCTATTCTCTTTGAAGGGCTAGAGGTGACCTGATAAACGTCTACCAGATGACTAGAGGTATAGATAAAGTGGACATCCAGAAACTTTTGCTTCCAGAGCAGAAATACAAGGTGGCATAATTTTATAGTGATTAAAGGAATGTATGGGGTGGGGGGTGGATGGCAGAGGTAGGGAATGGTAGGTGTGTGGAACTTGCTGCCAGGAGTGGTGGAGAGGTGGATGCATTAGGGGCATTTAAGGCACATGGATGAATGGTTTTGTGGGAGGGATAGGTTAGTATAGGAACAATGTATTCTGTGCTGTGCATTTATTATGTGCCTTATGGTAACTAGCCACATTATTGGGGTTGTGGTAAAGTGAAGGGAATTAAGTCAGATGCTGCCTGGCCTGCTGTGTTCCACCAGCATTTTGTGTGTGTTTCCAGCATCTGCAGATTTCCTCGTGTTTGGGAATTAAGTCATGCTTTTTTCTTGGCAGTTTGTAGCTTGGGACCGTGGAGGTCATTTCTTTGCTGACCACTGATATAACGCTTAATTGTATGTTTGCTAATTGCTAATAAAGGATCAAAGTAAGGAATCCAACACTTTGGAGCAATAATTGGAGCTGTCGTGCGTCACAAAAGTATAACAACTCCGTGGGATCGAAGATTGGTGACATTTGTTTTGTTTTGATCTTTGGATTAATTTTGCAACTACATTTTGTCAGCAAAGGCTTCAACAGTTATACTAAATGTGGAAAATATGACGTCTTTTGTTGTTCACGCTGCATGCTTGGTTTACGACACAGTTTGAAGTGGTTAGACGTTGCTGTGTCCAGTTTAGTGGATGTGAAAGCTGCAATGGTGGTTGCCGGAAGTGTTTGACCCTGTAGTATTGAATTTCCGCTTTTGAAAAGCTGAATTGAAACTTCCATTGCTTTGTCTGTTTTGTGGAAGATGAACCGATTTCAGCAAGAAGCTAAGAGAGTAAATAAACAAACATAATGTGTTGAGGGTCAGTTCCCTGGGGGTAAACAGAAATACTTACCAAGTCAGAGAACAAGCCGTGATTAGGTATGAAGGTGACAAGTTGCAGGATTGCGTACGCACTAAAGACTTTGAGTCTAACGTGCGTGGAGCACATTCTGTTGCAAGCAAGACATCTTGTGCCTCTAATATCACATCCGCACACATTAGAATGGAGGCTGATTTAGCTAGTTACTTGCAAGGCAACAGATACTGAGGGTTAAACCTGCCTTAGCGAAACAGGCAAACCAACTTCAAAGAGACCAGGAACAACTTCAAAGAAGCCAGGGACAACAGGCATAACAGCTTCAGAGGAAGATGGATGGGCAGGAAGGAATCGCAGCCAGAGCTTTAGTGTTACAGGCTGCAAGTGCTGTGGGTGTTAAACATGATCCGACAGTGTCGTTCCTTGGTGGACAGTTCCTGTGTTGACATGGAACAGAGAAAATACAGCATATTCGATGTCAAGGTGGATACATTTGGGAATCAGAAGTCTACGAGCCACTAGTTTAAACCCCAAGGGGTAGTTCAGGCAGTTCATTCTCACCCTGCAGCAAGGAGGTAGCTACTCTGAACATGTACCATATCCAATAGCACAAGGTGCTTCTGAGGATATTGATTTACGGTATGGTGACCCTCGTGTTTCAGATGTTAAAGGTCTAAGTGCTGCACTGAAGGCTATAAGGACACAGATAGAAATAACAAGTCTAGTAATGCAACAACAAAGCAGTGCATCTCTGCCTAAAAGAGAGATTCAAATCTTCGATGGCGATCCATTGCAGTCGCATTCATTTATGGGAGCTTTCAGGAACAGCATTGAAAGTAAGACTGATAATTATGCTGATCATCTTTATTTTCTCAGTAGTACACTCAAGCTTACACTAGACAGTCTAGAGAGCTCGAGTGAACTGGTCTTTGTTTAATAAAATTAACCATTTTTGTAGCATCATCCAGAACTTTTTTCACTTCATCTCCAAGAGTTTTTGACATCAGCACCTCTCTGTGAGGAAAGCAGTGTGTTGTGACTCTGTCAGGATCTTCTATTTTTCCAAGAGAAACAAACCCTCTCATGGAACCAGACCATTGATGGGGCTCCAGCAGTACAGAAGCCAGCACAGAAAATTCCCCTCCTGCTTGCTACCACACTGGTAGAGATTATTTTGCTCCCATAAACAGTCAGTAAGGGAAGTTGAGGGAGGTAAGTTGGGCTGAGAAGTGGCAGATGGAGTTCAACCCAGAGAAGTGTGAGGTGGTACACTTTAGAAGGACAAACTCCAAGGCAGAGAACAAAGTAAATGGCAGGATACTTGGTAGTGTGGAGGAGCAGAGGGATCTGGGGGTACATGTCCACAAATCCCTGAAAGTTGCCTCACAGGTAGATAGGGTAGCTAAGAAAGCATATGGGGTGTTAGCTTTCATAAGTCGAGGGATAGAGTTTAAGAGACGTGATGTAATGATGCAGCTCTATAAAACTCTAGTTAGGCCACACTTGGAGTACTGTGTCCAGTTCTGGTCGCCTCACTATAGGAAGGATGTGGAAGCATTGGAAAGGGTACAGAGGAGATTTACCAGGATGCTGCCTGGTTTAGAGAGTATGGATTATGATCAGAGATTAAGGGAGCTAGGGCTTTACTCTTTGGAGAGGAGGAGGATGAGAGGAGACATGATAGAGGTGTACAAGATATTAAGAGGAATAGATAGAGTGGACAGCCAGCGCCTCTTCCCCAGGACACCACTGCTCATTACAAGAGGACATGGCTTTAAGGTAAGGGGAGGGAAGTTGAAGGGGGAACTAGAGGAAGGTTTTTCACTCAGAGAGTGGTTGGTGTGTGGAATGCACTGCCTGAGTCAGTAGTGGAGGCAGATACACTAGTGAAGTTTAAGAGACTACTAGACAGGTATATGGAGGAATTTAAGGTGGAGGGGGTTATATGGGAGGCAGGGTTTGAGGGTCGGCACAACATTGTGGGCCGAAGGGCCTGTAATGTGCTGTACTATTCTATGTTTTCTATGTAATTCGGGCCAGAGAGGCTGGCGTCACAGCACAGGTTGAGCGAGTCCATTCAATGCTCAGAAAATGCACTTCTTACTCCTCATCGGCCTACCATCCTCGGTCCGTGCAATGCTGTGTTCACTAATTATCAACAGCCTCCCCAACCTTGCATCAGAAACCTCATGGATTCAACCAAATAAACGCAGTCCTCTGCCATCCTGGGCTGAAACACCTCTAATGAGATAGCAGACGGGGCTGTTCAGTCACTGCCCACCAGTGTGAGCGCTGACTTCCAACATCACGTGAAGTTCAAAGAATGATGTTTTGTTTCAATCACGATCTCTCGCAAAACCCCTTGCAACCTCTTGAGGAACCCTGGTTGAGAAACCCTGCCCTAGAGAGTTTGTCAGAAGTTGCCAGCAGGCTGGACCGGAGCAAGGATATCTAAAGGCCCAAGCTTTACTACAGGAAAGTTTTGGTGAAGAGCAGATAGTTGCTGCAGCCTGCATGGCAAAAGCTCCTTCTTGGCCACATATTAAATCAGAAGATAGGAAATCCCTCAAGACCACAGTCTTTTTCTTAGAAGTTTTTACAGTACTATGGAAGATGTGCAGGCCTCGCATGAGTTTAACATGCTTGGTAATATGAAGATTGTTGTAAATAAATTGCCTAATGGACTCTGGAAAAATGGAGATTGGCAGTGTATGTACTGTAAAAAAGGCACAACTATAAAGTTAATTTCACTGACGTTACTGATTTTATTAAAAGGCAAGTGAAGATTGCCACACACCCAGTGTTTACAAAGAAATACAAGGCTACATCGCCAGCAGTACCAAAAGGTGTGAACAAAACTGAATCAAAAATTCTTTCTTAAGATAAAGGAAGCAGCTTTGCCACTGTTGTGGCTTCTGTGGGAAGTGAAACTGAGCCCGAAGAAATGAAAAGGGTGCAGATTCGAAACAAGCCAAGATTGAAGCAAACATAGTAGCAAGTACTGCCCTGGAATTGAATGTTCCTATGGGGGCTGGTGATCGTGATTGTAAACTTCCTGTAATTCCAGTTCAGGTGAAGAGTAACAGAACAGTGGTTACAAACAAGAGAAAATCTGCTGATGCTGGAAATCCGAGCAACACACACAAACTGCTGGAGGGACTCAGCAGGCCAGGCAGCATCTATGGAAAAGAGCACAGTCGACATTTCGGGCCGAGACCCTTCATCAGGACAGTGGCTATTTATGCTTTCTGAGATCAAGGAAGTGCAGCAGTGTTCTGCACAGAGAGCCTCATGAACAAGCTCAACCTGACAGGAAAAGGAACACGCATTCCCTTGCGCACAATAGGTCAGGAGAATGTTGTGAGTAGCTTCTTTGTTTCAGGATTGGAAGTGCCTGGCTTGGATAGTATAAACTATTGTGAACTGCCTAACATCTATACATAAAGTACACCTGTCCACAAAGGGAACACTCCTTGTCAGGAGAGATCTTCAAGAATAGTCTCACCTGAAGCATGTTTATTTGCTGGAAATTGATTCAAAAACTGAGCTGTCGATTGGGACGAATGAGCCATTGCAAGTGATTCACAGTGTTAGTGATGGACCCCATGCAATCAGAACAATACTGGGTTGGGACGTTAGTGGCCCAGTGAAAGTACACGGTGTGATGGTGAAAGAGTACACATGGCGAGAGCTAGCAGTTAATATGGCTCCAGTTTTGTGCTTGGATGAGCTTTGGCAGCAGTGCTACACGTATACAGTCAAGAGGGAAAAGATCACAATCCAGGATAGACTGCTTACCACAACAGGACACTTGTGTAAATGTTGATATTTCAAGTCTCCTGTATCTTAGTAGCACGTAGTTGTAATTATTACAGTGTAATAATTATGGGGACGGAACGCAGGAGCTGTGTGTTCTGTGCTGCGTGTGTATTATGTGTTTTACAGTAGTTACTCACATCAGTGGGGATGTAGTAAAAGTGAAGAGAATAAATTGCGTATTCTTGTTTATTTGGTAGCAGTTTGTAGCTTGTCTTTTCTGACTACTGAGGTAATGCTCAATAATGTTTAATTGTATGTTTCCTGATTGCTAATAATGGATCGGAATAAGGAATTTGACTCTTTGGAGCAATCTTTGAAACTGTGGGTGTGTCACATAAGAAATAACTCTATCTGGGGTTGCAGGCTTCTGGTAATTATTTTGTTTTGACTTTGGATGAGTTTTGCCGCTGCAGTTAGGTTGATAGAGTAAATTAAAAGATCAGCACAACGTCGTTAGCCGAAGGACCTGTACTGTGCTATGTTCTAAAAATAGGCTGGTATGCACACATGTGAAGCAAGCATTTTTTTCACTGATGTCAGGGTATAGAAAGATTCTTCATTGCTGTTTCCTTAGCAATTTGTTTTGACCAGTCAGAATTATTACCCCTGAGCTGAACTCCCAAACCTGGAGGAATGGTGGATCACTGTTAGTCTGGCCTCTACCCTTTGATCTGTTTGGTAGAGGCAAAGGGTGACTCTACCAAGAGTCAAAGCACAAGGCCCTGACTGCAGCCAACACAGCTCTCCAGGTCAATGAGGCATGTAAGCCTCCAAACCCTACGACAAGGTTAGAGGAGTGGTGTGTGAGTTTAACATCAAAGCTTTTTGTCAAGTATGACCAGGTACATTGTGGGTGAATGGTGCATGTCAAGTATTTCAGGTTTGGTCCTCCAAATGCAGCATGTAGGGAAACCTTAGCACGTTGAGTGATATCAGTTTGTGTACAGGCATGGTCACTTTCTGCAGTGGCATGGACATAACTGAAGGGAATTAGATGGGAAACTGGGATTTGCGATGGGTTTGGGTAAAGGTGAAAATATGACCAGTGGACTTGGTGTGCAAGTAACTGCTCTAGAATGGATGGGCAGCTTAGCTTCTCTCTTTGCCATAACAATTCCATGAGTTCACACCACCGTCAGTCGGATTGTAAGTCTGCGGATCTCTCTTGCAAACATCTTGAACCCCTTCGTGCTGACGAAGTTCAGCAGCCTCTCATTTTCCTCCGTCCAGAGGCCTCTCGCTCCTACAACAAATCCAAAATAGTCCACTGACTCCGCTCCTGTAAGCTCCTTTATTTGGCAGGTGAGGTGCTTGTATTTCTCCTCCTTCCAAGCTTTCTCCAAGGACTCGTATCTGATCGTAACGTTTACTACGGCAGCTTTCCCTCTCTTCACAAAGATAAGGTCCGGCTTCCATAACGATCCATCCTCAGCTCTAATATGAAGCTTGGCATACAATTCCCAGCCTTGCTTACAGACCTTCTGTTTCAGTCTTTCTACGATCTTGTTATATCGCTTGATCCAGCTTCTCTTGACGGACAGGCATCTCCCGGAGATGTGGGCCAGGGTCTCATTGGCTATTCCACATCTCTGCAGGTTTTCACTCTCTCCTTAACTCCCTTGTTCCTGGTACAACATGTGGGATACTGGCCACATCTCAGCAGCAAAGCGTTCACGAGCTGGTACCCCTTCCATCCTCTGTGATTCTGTAGCCACCAGTTAGACAGCTCACTGTCTCTGAAGTCCTTGATTCCTGACCCTTGTTGAGTTAGCTGGGCCCACTTGTCGAACTCGGCCGTCCTCCAGTCTAGCCCACACTTATGTGGCCCGCTCCCTTCCTCCTCCATCATCTCCCCCATGTTGTCAATGGGGCTCATGTCTCGTCCACTAGGTATGCTGAGATGTCGAACTCCTGCTCCCCCATGACTTCCTTCAGCACCTCGAGATTCGCCAGATTCTTGATCGTAGCCTGGTTATCCTCGTTGGCCATAGTGAACAAGTCTCTGATGATCCTGTCCTCTGAGAGTTCCAGCACCAGCCTCTTCCTGACCACAGCGATTGGGATCTGTACCTCCAGTTTTGGAAGGCTCGGCCCTCCGTCTCTGTTCCAGGCATACAATATCCCATCTGTTGTATCCTGGGGTAGATGGAGGATCTTTCTCTCCGTCATCCTGATCAGCCGGTCCAGATCTCTCAGTATTCTGTGACACTTCGTTGAGGGTCAGATGGTAGTAGGTTCTAGGATCATGAACGTCCTCATGAGCTCTATCTTCTGTCAATTTGTGAACAACACAGACCGGGACTGTGGAACAAGTCAAGATTCCATTGGAATTGAGGGTGATAAGGTGTAAAAATGTTGAGAGTCTCTTCTTATCCATGCACTACACCCTTGTGTTTCTGTACGAGAGGTGTGGCTGATTAGTGCTTGTTACACAGAGAGAGCGACTTTCCTGTGACCTTTATACATGGAACTCAATTAGTTAATGCTAGCAGTGCCCTGAAAGATTTTTACACGGAAGTGAGAGGCATTACACCTTGTACGATAAGTAAGGAAGTCACACTTTATTTGGAAATGTGCTGAAGGAGCAAGTGGGATCTGAGAATTAAGATGGGCAAAATTCTGAAAGCAGCTACACAGGCAGAACCACAAATAACGGACAAGGGTCTTGGGTTTATTTACGGATAAAAGCAACAAAATTTTGCTAAGTTTGTGTTAACTAAATTCCATTTAAAGATCTGCATCAATTTCATTTTCTCATATTCACTTTTTGGTTTTGAGCATTACTGGCCAGGCCAGCATTTATTGTCCATCCCTACCTGCCTTTGAGATCTTAATTGTAAGCTGCCTCCTTAATCTTGTTGGAGGAACCCAGTGGGTTCAGCAGCATCTTCTGGGGGTAGGGAATTGTCAATATTGCAACCCTGCATCAGAACCTGAACATTTCTTCCCCCACTCACACCCCGCCACAGAATTCCTCCAGTCGACTGCTTGTTGAGCCAGATTACAGCATCTGCAGTTTCTTGAGTCTTGATCTTGTTGGATATGGTCATTGCCTGCCATCTTTGTAGTTGTAAAGTTACATGCACTTCTCAGCCTGTAGCTGAATGTCATCTTCATCTTGCTGCCACAGGGATGGAGTGCTTAATCCAGTAAGGTTTAGGAATATGGCTGGGTTGGGTTCTCCATTTGAAATTAACAATGTACTGATGATGTCTCCTGATATGGTGATAAAACATTTGCAAGTGGATTGCCAAGATCAGAGAACAACCCAAGCACCTGATCTATACATTTTTTGGGTTGTTTAGAAATTAAATAGAATATTGTGCAATCATTAGTGAGCATCCCATTTTTGATGTTATGAGTGAAAGAAACAGCTGAAGATAGTTGGACATTGTCCTTCAACTCCTGCACAATGTCCTGGGATGAGCTCGTTGACCTCCAATAACCACATGTTAAGGATCCGGCCTGAACACTGGGTCGAAGGGCCTCTGCTGATAGCTCTGGACCATGACAGTCTTTAATTTCTGCTTTCTTTCACCTGGCCATGTGGGTTTTGACCCAGCCCCTTATTGGACTTTCTTCAATTACCTGCTTGTCTCCTCACTTGCACCCACCTGTTTCTATTTTCACTCATTACCCGGTCCATGTAAACCCTGCCTTGACTCATGTTCTCTGCCAGTTTGTCCCAGCTCTGATCTGTGTCATTGTGATTGTTTCCAATTGATTTTACCTGTTCTTGGACCTGATTTTTGCCTGTGAGCTCTGGATCATCTGCTCTTGCCGGACTGCCTTTCCTGGGTAAGACCTCTGCCTGCCATTTTGGATTTGTGTTTGCCTCCTGTTTTTTGAAAGATTGTTGCCTTTGTGCTCTCTAATAAATCCTGGTAAAAGAGTATTCATTGGTCTGCACTTGAGTCCCACCATAACCTGACACCACAAGCATCTTGCTTTGTATGTGCATGGCTCCAGCTACTGAAGATTTCTCTTTTGATGCTGATTGACCTTTACCTTACGAGGTCTCCTTGATGCTACACTTTTTTCAAAAGCTGCCTCAATATCAAGGCAGTCATTCTAGCCCTGTGTCTGGAGTTCAGCTTGTTGGTCCCTATGTTCTATGATATCACAGAGATCTCCAGGCACTGGAGGATATGCAGTGGGTGAAACCATCCTGCTTTCTCTCATTATTAAAATAGTGGAACTGGTGTCCTGCGAGAGTAATGGTGACTCAACAGAGGAGGAATTTGCCATCTCCCCCCGGCAGCCAACAGTTGTTCTCCAATTCCTTCCCTTGATGCTGCTTATCAAGCAGATAGCTGTGCTGGCCAATTGTAACATAAAAACAATAAGGTGACACCTGATGTAACCAATTTAGTTACTTAAGTCTGTGGCCTTTTATTTTTAAATGGTGACCAGTATTCTAGATTCCCTCTCACAAGAGGAAACCTCCAAACATCCTCTCCACACCACTCCTGTTAAGATTCCTCAAGCCCTTGTATACTTCAATCAAAACATTTTCTCACCCTTCTAAAGCCATGTGGATGCAAGCCCAACTTGTTCAACCTTTGCTCAGATGACAACTTGCCCAGTCAAATGTCAGAAAAACATTCACTGTAATGCTTCCTCTGTATGAACATCCTTCCTTAAGAACAGAAAGCAAAACAGTACTCAAGATGGAATCTCACCAAATGCAATATAACTTCAGCAATCCCCAATTTCATATTCAATTCTCCTAATAAATAGTAACATTCTGTTAGATTTCCTAATTACCTGCTGTTCCTATACATTAGCCATTTATGAATGATGCACAAGACACCCAAGTCCCTTTGTAGTCAGAGCTCTGCAATTTCATCATTCAGATAATTTCACATTTTTCCCACATTCTAATCCATTTCTATGACGCTTGCCGGTTCCTTTGGATGGAGCTTTGACCTCACTTTGTTTGCCCTTCCAAAGAATTTATTTTTGTCATTACAGCCGCAATGGTATCTCTCTAGAGTCTTGAATTGCTTGCAGTAGGTTGTCCAAGTATCAGAAGCAATACTGCTGCCTGTTAGACCATTTGCTTTGTCCTAGGATTGTGGTCTTGTTCATCAAAGACCTTTTTTCCTCAGGAACACTGAAGAAGACAAGAATGTTGCTGGAGCTGTAATCAGTTATATTTGATCAGGAAGAGTGTGAGGCTTAAAGCAACAGAGGATGCAATATCCTTGCACCAGGTCACCTGCCTGTGTAGGTGCACAAATAAAGTGCAAGGACAATTGCAATGTAGATTGTAAGATCAAGAGCTCATCTATTAGCATATCAGAGGTCCATTCAGGAATCTAATTACAGTGGGGTAGAAGTTGTTCCTTAAGCCTAGTGGTTCATGCTCTCAAGCTTTTGTGCCTTTTGCCTGACAGAAGAGGGGAGAATAGATAATGACTAGTGTGGGAGTTGTCCTTGATCGTGTTGGCTACTTTTCCAAGGCAATGGAAAGTGTAGAAAAGTCAATGGAGGGGAGTTTAGTTTTCTAGCTTCTTGTCAGTCAGGGAAGGTGATAAAGTTGAACCAACAGTATACTGTAGAAAGGAGTCTGGGAGACCTATGTCAAGAGAGACAAAATGGGAAAGATCTTTGAAGTGTTCCTTCTGTTGACTGCCTATGTCCTTGATAAGCTCTTCTCTTCTTGACTGTCAGCAAGATTGGTCATTGAAGGTCTTGACATACTGAGGAATCTATGCACAGCAAAACAATCAATTAGTGGCTGGACTTCTTGTGCCCTTTCCACACACCATTTGTTCTTTAGGGCATAGATGTTCATCAGGAACTTTGTTTTCAAGTAGAACCTACTCTTTTGAAGCATGATAGGGTTTCCAATTCAGAAGGCCTTGCTTGGTTGATTAATTAGCTCCCAGATTTCATGTTCATTCTCATTAAACAAGCTCTGGTAGAGAAGCCAAGAATGTCTTTACAGAATCTAAATACGTTGGAGTTTAGGGAAGTCAAGAAGTTGTAGCTCCTGTTGGTTGAGTGTCATTACACTGTCCATAAGGAGTTGTTTAGATCGAACAGTCTTTGTGAGGCCTTTGAGATCTTTTGGCTCTCTTGCTGCAGTGTTGTCATTGGTGTTATTGCTTTGAGGCCAGGCCGCTGGAAGTAACACAGCCAATCAGGCAGTGGTCAATCCATTGCCATCAGCAGCTATCCAGGCACCAGTGCTGTCGATACCCTTGCCGACTGTCTCTCTGGCTCCAGTATAATGTAACCCAATGGTGCCTGTGACTGTGGTGTGCCGGTGAATCAGAATGATGTTTCTGATAAGGTCTCCCTAGATACATTGTCAGGAGAAGAGCTCCTTTGCAATTAACTTTCCTGACTCCTTCCTTACCCAGAGTACTGTGTGCTGCTGTTGAATTCATTCTGAAGATCAGTTTGTCTTTGCCCTGCTCATCTACCCAGTATGAATCAGGGAGTTTCCCCTTGTGGTAAGGGGGAGTATCTCCTCATGGATGGGTTACCAGGAGAATTTCTCTTAATCTCTGATACCTGATCTCAAAGTGCTTGCACAGAAGTCCCAAAGCAGCAGCTGGTCCTCCCTCCTCCAGGTGCTGTTGTGCACATCCTGGACACCTTGCAATTTGAGCTAACACCAGGAGACAGAAAATGCTTGCAGAATCACAGCATGGCAGGCACAGAGCCACAGCTGAGCCTCTGTCTCGTAACACTAGGGTTCAGTCCTGACCTCCAGCATAGTCTGTGCGGAGTTTGCATGTTCTCCCTATGACAACATGGTTTACCTTCGGGTGCTCTGCTTTCCTCCCACATCTAAAGGTCGGCGGGTTAATTAGACGTAGTAAATTGTTCCTAGTGTGTGAGCAATGGGTGAAATCTGGGGGGATTTGAGTAGAATGGTGGGGAGAGTATAGTAAGTAGGATCACTATATGTTGGCACTGCCTCAGTGGTCCTGTTTCATTACTTTGTACTTGCCATGATTCAAAGTAAGAAGCCAACAGGCATGCCAGGAACGAAATGATTAATATATGAGGAGCGTTTGATGGCTCTGGGCCTATGCTTGCTGGAGTTTAGAACAATGAGGGGGATATCACTGAAACCTACTGAATATTGAAAGGCCTAGATAGAGTGGGCATGGAGAGAATGTCTCCACTAGGGGGAGAGTCTTTGACCAGAGGCATAGCCTCAGAATAAAAGAAGGACATCCCTTTAAAATAGAGTTAAGGAGGAATTTCTTTAGGCGATGGATTTGTGGAATTCATTGCCACAGTCGTGTATGGAGGCCAGGTCACTGGAGATGTTTAAAGTGGAGGTTGCCAGGTTCTTGATTAGCAAGGGTGCCAAATGTTATAGGAGAATAGGGTTGAGGGGAAAACTGGAGCAGACGTGATGGGCCAAATGGCCTAATTATGCTCCGTTGTCTTCCCGTCTTATGTTCAGTTTATCTGAGCTTGCTGGGTCGTGTGGTGGAAAGTGACCAGTCATGCTTGGGCAGGGAGATTGATAGATGTGACTGAAAACAACACTGTTCGAGTCAGACCACATGTCTGTGCCTCTTCTTCCACTGGATTCTCAAGGATCACTGTGTGGAATCTCCTGCACTTTGACCCATGCACACTTAGAAATGCTGTTTCACTGACTCAAAAGAAATGGATGCCAACAATGACAATTCCTCACTCAGTAATAGAATCATAAACACAAAGCAAGCTTTCACTTCACCCAGTCCATGCTGGCCCATTCCCAACCGATTTTATTCTCACTGCACCCAGATTCTACCACTCACCTCAGCATGATGAGCAGTTTACAGCAGCTAATTAGCCTACCGATGCCTTTGTAATATGGCAGGAAACTGGAGTACCCAGGGGAAACCCACATGGTCACAGGGAGAACATGCAATCTCCAGACACAGAAGGCCTTGAGGCAGCAGCTCTGTCATTTGCACCACTGAGCCACAGTAATACCTGTGTGGTGCCAGTTGTGTGCAAATTATGCCGGGTTGGTGCCAGGGCTGGGTAGTTCAAACCAGCACACCATGTTGTATGTGGAGCATAACTGGATGTTGCTAATTGAGCAATGAATATATAGCTGATTGGTGCCTGCTGCATGGTGAGAGTGACTGGTGAATGTTCAGTGAATGGGAGATCTGGGATATGAGGTACGTGACAATTTTTTTGAATCATGGGTGTGAAGATACGGTTCTGGACAGACTGACATCATTAGATGTCAAGGAGAGATGTTGATTGCAGCAAAGATGGAATATCTGTCCATTCCAATAGATCTCTAGGATTTCCTGTCCACTGTCCTACATCTCCCATTGACAATTACAACAAGCATCGGCAGTTCCACTGAATCGAACTGAAGGTTTCAAATGCAGAAACAAAGTTGATGAGGGCAAATTGTTCAACGTGCAAACATTTCCATTTCCAAGGGAGATGAGCTGTACTTGAAGAGTAGGAAATTAAAAAATTGCTTTCCAGAAGAAAACATTCATCCACATCAGAAGAGTTTTGTGGAATAAATTATCTGGGGAGTCCAGTAGGTCCTGTGTAAATATATTTGAGCTCATGGAGGTTGATTTCCAGTCTCTTTCCCAATAGGAGCAGGAATAGGCAACCAAGTCCCTCAAACTTTCCCTGCCATTCATTGTGATCATGTCTGACCTGTGCTGACCTAATCAATGGTGATCAATGTTCCCTATAGCAGATTTTGCCCTACTGTAATCACCACAAGGGTAATGCTGGTGGAGAAAGTGTCTCAGCACTCAACCCTTCTTATTGTATGTGCCCATGGGCTTCACTGGATGTCAACAGCTTACACACTTTAAATAGATAATTGGCTTATTGTTGTCACATGTACTCAGATATAGTGAAAAACTCTGTTTTGCATGCTATCCATGCATATAATTTTATTGCATAAGTAAATCTAAGTACAAGTAGTAGAAGGAAAGCAATAACAGAATGCAATCTATGGTATCACAGTTACAGAGAAACTTCATTGCAGGTAGACAATCAAATCCATGGCCATGATGGGTTAGGTATAGAGATCAAGAGTCCATCTTATCAAAGAAGAGGTCCGTTTACTAAACTAATAACAGCGAGAGAGAAGCTGTCCTTGAGCCTGGTGGTGGTTTCAGGCTTTTATGTCTTCACAAAAGCAGTGGAAATGAGAATAACCGGGCTGGGAGGGGTCTTTGATTATGTTGGCTGTTTTACCAAGGCAGAATAAATGGAGAAGAGACTGATTGCTGAGCTGTGACTCAAACTTCTGGAGTTTCTTGTGGTTTTGTACAGAGCAGTTCCCATAGCAACCAGTGAAACATACTTTCCAAGGGGCATCTATGAAAATTAGTGAGGATCAATATGCCAGATTTCTTTAGCTTCCGGAGGTAGTAGAGGAGTTGATGAGCATCTCTGGCCATGACATCTATATGGTTGAACCAGGACAGATCACTGGGAAGGTTTACTTTTTGGAACTCGACTTTGTCAACCATCTCAACCTCGGTACTATGCCACACCAATGGCTTTAGGGACCGCCTGCTGAAGGAAGCCGTTGAAATAGAACTAGATAAAAGGAATTTTAACAAAGACAAAGGTCTCGCTCTAAGTAAGAACTGGAATTCAATTGTAAACAAGGCAGAAACCTGATTGGATGAGGACTAGCCAATCAGGAGAGACAGATGATAGGGGTATAAATACCGCCGGACTAGACGTGCCCAGGCATCATCTCTGATGAAGATGGCAGAGTTTTTCATTGAAACTTCTGGTTAAATCAATACCTGTACCTGGCCAGAAGCCCGAGAAGAGTTTATTTGTACTTGGAATCCTTTAAAGGAAAGGTTGTTATGGTCCTGAGGATGGGTATCAAGACCTTGCCTATTTTGGACTGGTTTAATCCATGACTCAACATAAACAATAAATACTTTCAACCACTCCTCTTCAGAATTAAATTTGGGTGTCCACAAGTGAAGGCAAATACCACATGTTATACACCCAGGTGGAAATCTGAGCCTTTTCCCAAAAACATTCTAATATTATGCAATAATGAGTGAAGTAGACCTTTGTTGGATAAGGATATCAATGAATGTGGAGCTTAAGCTATGGAAATGGTGAACTGTTGGCTAATGGAAAAGAGGAACTGAGCCAAAGTTCTGAATCGTGGCCTCCTGTTCCCCAGTAACAGATACAGGGAGCAAAATGAACTTGCCTTGATCCTACCAAAGAGACCCAATAGAAATAACGCTTCTCGAATGAGGACAGAAACTAAACACAAACAGGATACTCTGTATGAAACTTAGCAATCCACAGACTTTGACTGTTCCTCTCTCCATAGACACTGCCCATCTCCTGTACTTAGTTCAATTTTGAGCATCTGCAGAACTTCATTTGAGTTTTATTTGGTTGTACTTTTTTGATTTCCAGTTTTTCAAAGAAGCATGCCCGACCAGCTCCAACAGATGGGAAAGACAACATCACCATCTTCACTAGGATCCTTGACCGCCTGTTGGATGGGTACGACAACAGGCTGAGGCCCGGCCTTGGAGGTAGGTGTCAGAGCAGCTTTATTCTCCTGAGGAACTCCAGAGCACTATTCCAATCTACACTCCAAATCTGACCGACTCTCCCGGTTTACTCCAGCACCACTCCACATGGTACAAACTGCGCAATGTGGATCAGGAATGTGAATCTCCCCTATCTCAAGCTGTGTGACTGATCAATGCTAAATAAGCTTGTTCCAGCCCAGAATACTGACTGTGTGTCACTGTCTGACTGTCCCGATGTACCAGTCTCAACTTTAATTTTCCTTAGCTGGTTTCCCATTCCTCTGGTGATTGGCACTGGCCTAACCCTTAAAGAGGTCTCTTCATTTAGCACAACACCAATGGGAGAAGGCTGCTATTGTGCTGGCAGAGAGGGAGACCTCCTGATTCTCCTGGTGGCCAAATCAGAAAAAGCTCATACTCCATATGAGGAACACAAGGAGGAGAAATGCTTGGGAGTAGAGCCCCAAACTATTCACATCAAACTGATAGAATAATTGCTGCAGTGTTTTGAACCATATCTCGTGTTCAAGCTCAATCACTGAATGCATTCAGAATACTTCTCACCTACGGGCAACTGACCTACTCTGGCTGTTCTACCTCCATCTGCCTCTGAATGCTGTCAGGACCAATGGCTGGAGCAACAAACTGATGGGGGGGGGGGAATTACTAAATCAATTCAGTGAGTCTTGCAGCAAAGTGATAGTTGATGTTTCAAGTCGAGACTTTCATCAGGAATGCGAGTGTAGAGGGGAAATAGTATAGGGAGGAGAGAGGGGTATAAGGCAAGAGCCTGCAAGGTGATAGGTGGATCCAGTGAAGAACAGTGATTAGCAGATGCAGGAAAGTGGGGGAGGGAGGGGTGGAGATTGCGACAGAGGCTGGGAGGTGATAGTGGAGGCGGCAGATTGTGGAATGTGATGAGAAAGTAAGATGGTGAGTGGAACTGGCCAGGGAAGGGAATTATGGTGGGAGTGGGTTCAGTTGTGGGTGATAAACTGGTGGGGACTTTCCACACCAGCTTCATCAGGGATGGTGGAAATGTTTCTCCTTATTGACCTTGAGGTAAGTCAGACGGTTATCAGTCTGAAAATGTGACAGCTGTCACAGGTTCTTTTTAATGCAGTTCATTGCTGTATAGCATTGATGATTCTGCCTTTAACTATCTGCCATGGCTACCCTGCACACCCTTCAGCCATCACCACGTTCATCTTCCTGCTGTTGAGGAAATGCCGCCAGCCAGGTCACTCCCTGGGCAGGAGCACTAGTGTTCAGTCATTTTGTTACACCATCCCAGTGGCCCAATACCACACAGATCCAGCTCAGAAACTTCACTCTCTTCTAGGGTTACAGATTAGGAATAAACATTTCCCTCAGAGAGGCCCATAGCTTCAGAACGGTGTAAATAGTAAAGGGATTAGGAAGAATTCTTGGGAGGAACTAATGTGCAAGTGCTGCTCAGAGGATTTTGATGTCTACACGAGGGCTATACATGGATGCATGTCCTGGAGTCGTATAGAGAAGGAGGCTCTTTACCCTGACAGGTCAATTCCATCTGTTATACCTATCTTATCCCACATATCTTTGCTGGTTCCATAGCCTTTTAGCCTTGGTGATCCAAATCCTTGTCTAAATTCTTCATAAGTGCCCTGAAAGTCTCTCCCCCCACCGGCCCTTCAGGCAGTGTTTTCCAGACTCCAACCACTCTCTGTGGGGAAACATTCTCTTCTACTCTGCAGAGTCATAGTCATAGAAAGATACTCCCATCGACCAGCACCTGGACCAAAGCCCTCCATAACTCAACCATCCATATACATTTCCAAACTTCTTTTTAAAAATTGAAATGAAACTCACATGCGTCACTTACGCTGGCAGCTCATTCTACACTTTCCTGACCCTTTGAGAGAAGAAGTTCCCTTTAAACTTTTCACCTTTCACCCTTAGCCCTTGACCTCTGGTTGTAGTCTAACCAACCTCAGTGGAAAAAGTCTGCTTGCATTTACTCTATCTATAGTCCTCAATTTTCTTTATCTCTATCAAATCTCCCCTCAGTCCAAGGAATAAAGTTCTTTCCTACTCAATCTTTCCTTATAACTCAGATCCTCCAGTCCCAGCAACATCCATGTAAATTTTCTCTGTACTCTTTAAACCTTATTTACATCTTTCCTGTAGGTAGGTGACCAAATCTTCCCACAATACTCCAAATTAGGCCTCATTAACATCATCAAATTCAACATAACATTCCATCTCCTATACTCAATACTTTGATTAATGAAGGCCAATGTGCGAAAAGCTTTCTTTATGACCCCATCAACCTGTGACACCACTTTCAATGAGTTACAGACCAGTATATCTCTTTGTTCTACTGCACTCCTCAGTGCCCTACTGTTTACTGTGTAAGGCCTACCCTGGTTGGTCCTATCAAAGTGCAACACTTCACACTTGTCTACATTAAATTCTGTCTGCCATTTTTCAGCCCATTTTTCCAGCTGGATCAGAACCTGCTGTAAGTTCCGATGGTCTTCCTCAATGTCCACTACACCCCCTCTCCCCACCGTCTTGCTGTCATCCACAAATTTGTGGATCCAGTTAACCACATTATCATCATTGATAGAAATGATAAACAAGAAAAGAGCTAGCATGGACCCCTGCAGCACTCCGCTGGTCACAGGTCTTCAGTCAGAGAGGCAACCATCTACTAGCTCTTGCTAAAGTCAATGTAGACAACATCCATTACCTTGCTTTCATCATCTTTTCTGGTAACTTCAAAAAACTATAAGATTGGTTAGACATGATCTACCATGCACAAAGCCATGTCAATCCAGTTAAGACCATAAGATATAGGAGCAGAATTGGGTTATTTGATCCATTGAGTCTGCTCCAACATTTCATTATGGCTGATCCATTTTGCCTGTCAGTCCTAATCTCCTGTTTTCTCCCCATATCCCTTTATGCTCTGAGCAATCAAGAATCTATATACCTCTGCTTTAAATATACCCAGTGACCTGGTCTCCACAGCTGCCCGTGGTAATGAATTCCACAGATTCACCACTCTCTGGCTAAAGAAATTCCTCCTTATCTCTGTTCTAAAAGGATGCCAATGTATTCTGAGACTGTGTCATCTTGTCTTATACTCCCCCACCATAGGAAATCTTTATTCCCACTTTTTGTCTCCTGTCATCTTCCAATGCTCTATCCATGCTGGTACCTTTCCTGCAATACCATTGAAAGACCTATCGAGGCCTTTCAACATTCAATAGGTTTCAATGAGGCCACCCTTCAATATTCTGAATTCAGTGAGTAGAGGCCCAGAGCCATCAAACACACCTCATATGATTCCTTTCAATCCCAGAAACATTTTTGTAAACTTCTTTTAAACCCTCTCCAATATTAGAACATCCCAGGTTCCCAGAACTGCTCACAATATCCAAATTAAGCCTCACCAGTGCTTAAAAAGTCTCAACATTACGTCCTTACTTTTATATTCTAGTCCTCTTGAAATAAATGCTAACATTGTATTTGCCTTCCTCACTGACTCAACCTGCAAATGAATCTTTAAGGAACCCTGCACAAGAACCCCCAAGTTCCTTTGCACAACAGAATTTTGAATTTTCTCTCCATTTAGAATGTATATTCTGCTAAAGTACATGACCAAACACTTCCTGACACTGCATTCCATCTGCCATTTCTTTGTCCATTCTCCTAATCTGACCAAGTCCATCTGTAGCCTCTCTACTTTCTCAAAACTACCTGCCCCTCCACCTATCTTCATATCATCTGCAAACCTGGACACAAAACCATCAATTCCATCATCCAAATCATTGACATACAACATAAAAAGAACTGGTCCCAACACAGACCCCTGAGGAACACCACTATTCACTGGCAAACAACGAGAAAAGGCTCCCTTCATTACCACTCTTTGCCTCCTGCCAATCAACCAATGCTCATATCTTTCCTATAATACCAGGATTCTTAACTTGTTAAGCAGCCTCACTTGTGGCGACCATCGAAGGCCTTCTGAAAATCAAGTACAAAACATTCATCGGTTTTTCTTTGTCTCTCCTGCTTGTTATTTCTTTAAATAATTCCAACAGATTTGTCAGGCAAGATTTTCCCTTAAGGAAACAATGCTCTCTATGGCCTATTTTATCATGTGCCTCCAAGAACCTTGAAATTCCATCCTTAACAATCAACTCCAATATCTTCCCCACCACCGAGGTCAGTCTAACTGGCCTATAATTTCCTTTCTTCTGCCTTTCTCCCTTCGTGAAGAGTGGAGTGACATTTGCAATTTTCTTGTCCTCCAGAACCATGCCAGAATCAATTGATTCTTCAACATCTTTACTAATGCCTCCACAATCTCTTCTGAAACCTCTTTCAGAACCCTGTTTTTTTTTTCTATCTGGTCCAGGTGACTTATTTACTTTCAGACCTTTCAGTTCTGCAAGAACCTTCTCCCTATTAATGGCAAACTTCATTTGTACGTTTTGCCCCCAGCGTACTTGAACTTCAGGCATGCTGCTAGTGTCTTCCACACTGAAGACTGATGGAAAATATTTATTCAGTTCATCTGCCATTTCTTTGTCCCCTACAGCATCATTTTCTGGCTGTCCAATATCTACTCCCAACTCTCTTCTACACTTTATATATCTTAAGAAACTTTAGATATATGCTTTAATATTATTGGCCAGCTTAATTCCGTATTTCGTATTTTCCTTTTTTATAACTTGTTTATTTGCCTTCCGTTGGTTTTAAAAGCTTCCCAGTCCTCTAACTTCCCACTAATTTTTTTACTGTATTATATGCCCTCTCTTTAGCTTTTAAGTTAGCTTTGACTTCTCTTGTCAGCCACGGTTATGTCATCTTGCTTTTAGTATATTTTTTCCTTTTTGGGATGTATATATCCTGCGATTACTCATATCTTATATATCCAGTCCCTTACAATACCCTCCAATAACTTTCCCACTACTGATGTCAGACTCACCAGCCTATAATTTCCTGGTTTATTTTTAGAGCCTTTCTTTAACCGTAGAACATCATTAGTTATCCTCCAATCCTCTTGTACCTCACTTGTCACGAAGGATAATTTAAAAATCTGTGTTTGGGCTCCTGCTATTTCTACACTTGCCTCCCACAGGGTCCGAGGGTACACCTTGTCAAGCCCTTGGTATTTATCCACCCCAATTTGCCGCAAGATGGCAAACACGTCCTCCTCTGCAATCTGCATAGGGTCAATGACTCATTGCTCCATTACCTCACTTCTGTGTCCGTCTCCTGAGTAAACACACAGATGCAAAAAAATCATTTAAGATCTCCTCTGTCTTTTGACTCCATGCATAGAATATCATTGATAAGTTCCAGAGGATCAATTTTGTCCCTTACAATCCTTTTGCTCTTAAATATAGCCATATAATCCCTTGGGTTCTCCTTCAACTTTTTGGCTAGGGCAACCTTATATCTTCTACTGGCCCTCTTGACTTCTTAAATGTTCTCTTGCATTTCTTATACACCATAAGTACCTCATTTGTTCCTATTTGCATAAACCTGCTATGCACCTTTTTTACTTAACCAGGTCCTCAATGTCTCTTGAAAACAACCTGTTATCTTTACCTTTTATTCTGACAGGCACATACAAGCATTGTACTCTCAAAATTTCATTTCTGAGGACCTCTCACTTACCAAGTACAACTTTGCCAGAAAACAGCCTGTCCCAATCCACACTTGCCAGATCCTTTCTGATGCCATCAAAATTGGCCTTTCTCCAATTTAGAATCTCAACCTGTGGACCAGATCTATCTTCTTCCATATTTACTTTTGTGGCATTAAGATCACCAGATGTAAAGTGTTCTCCTACAGAAACGTCTGCTGCCTACCCTATCTCATTCCCTAATAGGAGATCAGATATCACACACTCTCTCATTTGGACTTCTGTGTATTGATAAAGGAAAACTTTTCTGAACACATTTCACAAAATTCCATCCCATCTAGCCCTTCTACTGAATTCCCAGTTATGCAGAAAGGTAAAATCATCTACTATAACAACTTAATGTTTCGTGGAACAATCTGCGATCTGTCTACAGATTTGTTCCTATAAGTGCTGTAGACTTTTGGGTGGTCTATAATATAGCCCCATTAAAGTGGTCATACCTTTCTTATTTCTCAGTTCCACCCATAAAACCTCACTAGACGAGCTCTCCAGCGTGTCTAGACTGAGCACTGCCCTGACGTTTTCCTGACTAGTAATGAACCTTCTGCGTTTAATTCCTCTTGTTCTGTTGCAACCTAAACAGAAGAACCCTACTGTGGCGAGCTACATATACCTGTCTGGACACGCCCCCCCCCCCCCCCCCCCCCCCAGCTGACTGCTCCTGTGGCTTCTCCCACAGACCCCTGTATAAAGGCGATTGGAGGCACTGCTCCTCCCTCAGTCTCCAGGATGTCGTATGGTGATCTCTTGCTGCTGACTGCTCTCTTCCAGCGAATAAAAGCCTATATCTCACCTCACATCTCCGAGAGTTATTGATGGTGCATCAGCTACAATATTGAGCTGCCAGTCCTGCCCCTCCTGCCACCAAGTCTCACTAATGGCTATAATGTCCTAATTCCATGTAGTTGATCCATGCCCTGAGCTCATCTGCTTTTCTTACAATACTTCTTGACTTGAAATATATACAGCTCAGGACATTAGCCCCACCATGGCCAACCTTTTGATTTCAGACTTTGTCTGAGGTCTTAACAACAACTTTTTCCACAACCTCTCCACTATCTGTTCATCTGTTCTGGCGCTCTGGTTCCCATCCCCCACAACACTAATTTAACCTCCCCCCCACCCCACCCTCTGTGCTGCATTAGCAAACCTTCCCTCTAGGATATTAGTTCCCCTCCAGTTCAGGTACAAACTTCTGTACAAGTCCCACCTCCCTGGAAAAGACCCCAATGATCCAAAAATCTGATGCCCTGCCTCCTACACCAACTCCTTACACACTATTAAACTGTATAATCCTCCTTTTTAGGCCTCACTAGCACGTGGCAAAGATAGCAATCCTGAGTTCACAGCCCTGGAGGTTCTGTCTTTAACCTAGCTTCTAAGTCACAGAGCCAGACTTGGTGCCAGACACCTCAATGCCGTGACTTTCCTCTGCTAGGTCTTCTCCCTCAACAGTTTACAAAGTGGTATACCTGTTGTTGAGGGGGTGGCCACAGGGGTATCCTGCACTGTTAAATTTGGAAATTAATTCCTTGACATGTCATACTTAATGTTGCTTTTGGCAACCTCTTTCCTCTTCTTGACTATCATCAAGTCTCTTGCTTCCTGCAGCTTTGGTGTATCTAGCTTTCTATTTGTCCTATCTATCACCCCCTCAGCCTCCCGAAGGATCATCCAATTCCAATTCTAATTCCTTAATACGGATTGTTAGAAGCTGCAGTTTGATGCTTCTGGCAGATGTAGTCATCGGGAATACTGAAGGTCTCCCCACCTTTCCACATCCCGTAGGAGAAGCATTCAGCTATCCTGCATTACTGTTCAAACTGTGCAATTATAAAGAAAGAAACAATAAATAATCTGGGGAAAAAGTCTACCTACAAATTTTTTTTTGCCTTCTCTCTCACACAAGCTTCTCCTCCCTCAAGCCTCGAAGAGCTAAACCTCAAATAACCACATTAACACTCTCTATTCCAACAATGGCCATTCTACTTATCCCCTGCCTTATTTTAATTTGTTTTTGCCAATCAATCCTGGTCACTGATTGGCTGCTGCTCGAAACACCAAACTGCCGCGAAACGATGCCTTGCCTACTCAATCAGCAAGCCTGAGTGAGCTACGTCTTTTCATCCTTCAGATCGCTGATTGGCCACCGCTCAAAAACCTTGCCTTAAACCCCCACCATGGGGAAGAGTTACTTACAAAGTATCTCTAACCTATCTATCCCCCTCATATCTGTATATACCTCTGTCAGGACCCTCTCAGCCTCTTCCGCTCCACATCTGAGAGTGGCTCAGCTGTCTGCATCTCATGGCTGGTGTTTTGCCAGCCTTGGGAGGTCCCAGTGGCATGGCCAAGCAGGCAGGTACTAAACCTTCTCAGGGCATCTGCATCTCTCCCACCCTCTGTTTCAACGATCTCAAGCAATCGCCTGAAAGCGATCAACAGTTGTGTGAGTGGCCCTTTAAATTTCTGTCACTGGTGGAATGTGGCAATAATGAATGTCCTAACGCATCAAAATGTCTCCCAATTTCATCCTGCCATGTCCATGTGTACTGGTGCCTCCCCCTGTGGAACTGCCATTCTATTCATCTGCTTACATGATAGCCTCATAAAAATATTACATTCCAGTCGTGCAGAAACAAATAGGCAATCCAGGTTCAAGCCAAACAAACTAAAACATTAAAGTGGGCAACTGAGAGATGTCATACACAATATTTACTTCTGGCAAGGAATCCAATTTTCAGATATTATAAACATGAGCCTAATAACTGGTAATTGATGCTTTGCCAATCACAATATTAAATCTGAGGTTGATCGTCCCTCCAACTGTACATTTGGGCATGTGGAGCAGTTCAACTTTATGGAGTTAACCAATGAAAAGAGTTCACTGCCAGGGCTCTGACAGAAAGATTTCTAAATCTTCGCTGGCCACAGCTGAGGGCAGCAAATGTAGTTCTTTTATTCAAGCGGGGCAGCAGACTTGGGATAGGTCATTACTGGCTGCTGACTATCATTTCTGAAGGATGTTATTGGACTGAATTTGGAAAGAGATTGATTATGGATAGTTAAAACAGTTTGTTGAATAATCTTTTAAGTTTGTCTGACCATGTTTTTTTTTAGATTGAGACGCAACATTGATAAGGGCGTTTCAGGTGATGTAGGCTATGTGAATGACAGGACCCGAGGGAGCATGAGGAACAGATTTCAGTATTCAAGTCCATTCAAGAGGCATCACAGAGACTGAAAATGTCATACAATTCAAGAGCATGGTATAACTTTATAAAACTTTGGTTAGGCCAGTTCTGGACTTGTGTACAGTTCTGGTCACCCCCACCACAGGAAGGGTGAGGTTGCACTGGAGAAAGGACAGCGGAAAATCTCCAGGATGTTGCCTGGAATGGGATGACTCAGTCGTGGAAAGACTGAATAGACTGAGTTTGTTTTCCCTGGAGTGGAGGAGGCTGAAGCAGATCTGATAGTGGCGTCTAAAACAATGGGTATGCATAAATAGGATACATACTGAGAAATCATGTAATTAGAGATCGCTGAAAGTGTTTACGATGAGGAGTAGGAGGGATAAAGTGAATCTGAGTAGGTTTGTTTTCATCCAGGGGGTGACTGGAAAGTGGGACGTGCTATCTGAGGACTTTGGAGGCAGAGACGCTCACCAAAAGTATCCGAAAGAGCATTTGAATTAACAAGGCATAGAAGATTATAGATTGAGCTGGTAAATGGCGTTAGTGTGCTTGGGTGTGTGATGGTCAGCATGATGCTATGACTCAGTCAACTATCATCTTAGTAAATGCTAGAAGAGCTAATAGAGCTTACCCTATCTTTTTATATTACTGGTGTCAAGATAGATTTGGAAGAAAGCAATATGAAAACTCTTGGATCAGGCAATATCTGGAGAAAGAAACGGAATTAATACTGAAGTCTAATGACCTTTCATCTATATCATTTGTAAATAATAGATTTTGAGAAACTGATTTCATTGATTTTTTTGAGAAATCCATTAATGCAATAAAATGTTACAGAAAAGCTGCTGACCAGAAAGAGTGAATGGAAGAGAGGCCAGAGTTGGGTGCTGGGCTTCAACTCCTTTCCACTGGAACGACTGAATTAGATGCGTGGAATGAGGATACAAATACCCAAGGAGAAACTTGTTTGAAAGATAAATAGAATCTGCAAAAGGATGGGTTAAGTGAGTAGGTACAAATTTTGGGAATGATATAAAATGTGGGGAAATGTGAGCTTTGAATAGAAAAGAAGAATATTACCTCAATAGAAAGTTTATAAAGAGCTGTTGTGCCTAGAGCTCTGCATGTCCTAGCACATGTGCTTTCAGGTACAGTAAGTCAAATAAAGCAGATGGAGGATAAAGGACTTGCTAGAACTGCAGAGGGCATTGATGGTCTTCACTTGGAACATGGCATACAGGTTTGGTCTTAGAGGAGTACTAGGCTTACCTTTGACATAGTTAAGGGAATGTTCATTTTGTTGATTCCTGAGTTGTCCTGCAAGGAAGGGCTTGGTGGGTTGGACCTACATTTATTGGATTTGATAAGAATGAGAAATGAACTTATGAGAATATAATGCTCCTGAACATGAATGGGCCCTGACAGCGGGTAGATACTGAGAAGCTCCCCTGCAAGTGTATATTGAAACTTGGGGGTATGACTGAAAGACAAGGAGAGATGAAGAGGAATTTCTTTTCTCCAAGGCAATGAATATTTTCAATGGTCTACAGCCGAAAGCTATAGATCTAATTCAGTGAACACTTTCAAAGATTGATCTGTGATTTAGAATTGTGATGTGTTTTGGGGATCAGGCGTTATCTTATTGAAAGACAGAGCAAGTTTGAAGGGGCAACTGACTTTCTTCAGCCTCTCTTTCTGTTTTCAGCAAGAGGGAACCTATTCATGCGGGTTGGGAATTCCATCTGGGGGTGGGCAAAACCAAGAAAAGTGGGATAATATGTAGATTTTCAAGTTGTCTGGAGGTGATTACAGCTCTTCCATCTTGCCTCCAGAGATTGACAGTGATGCTACAACCTTTGTGACGTCTACAAATAACTTGAATGGCAGAAACAGGATGACAGGAGTGCAGGGAGGATGCTGATGGAAAAGCAGAGAGCAGTGGGAAATGGATATGCTGTGGACAACAGCCAGTATATTTATTTTGGAATGAAGGAAAATAAATAAGAGTTTAGTTAATGGTGAGAAATTTAGATCTTTGAAGAAGCACAGTATTTTTGTTTTCTTTTTTGTTTACTTGTTGTGAATGTTGCTGATTAAGGCTGCCATTTACTGCTTCTAGTCCGTTGCCCTTGAGAAAGTGATAGTTGGGGGCACATCTGAACTGCTCCAATACCCACAACACTGGAGGTATCAACGTGCCACGAGGCAGGAAGTCCAGGATCTAGACCAAATGAAAATGAAGCACTGATGAGATACGCACAAGTGAAGGTGGATATGGAATTGGGAGGGAAGCTGAAAGTGGTGATGTTCCTTCAGCCTGCAGGCTGTCTACTTCTCAGCATAGTCAAGGGTTTAAAAGGGGCTTGGTGAACTATTAGTAGGTGGTAATAGTTCTGGTGCGTCATTGGCAGAGGGAATATAAAGAAAAAGATGAGCTTTATTTGACACGTGTGCATGGAAGACCGAAACATACAATGAAATATGATGTTGGCACAGTCTGAGAAGTACTGGGGCAGCTCACAAATGTTGCCATGTTTCCAGTGCTAATGTAGCACACCCATGATTTAATACCCTTAAATCGTGCAGTACTGTGCAATTGTCTTAGGCTAGAGAGCCCAAGACATTTGCAGAGTACTGTATTTGTCAATGTAGAGTGGAGAGCAAATTTGTAAATCTGGCAGGAGCAAAGGATGTTGGGTATGGCCAGGGCAGCGTGCCACGAGAGGGGTGTGCGACAGGTGGCAGAGAAGGTGTGCCAAGGACGGGGAGGGGGCAGTGGTGCGGGTGCAAATGCACCCAGCCCTGAGACACTAGGCAAGGTCATTAGATTCCAAACAATTGGTTTATTGATCATTAGAAAATGTTTCTCTGGTGCTTTCCGCTCTCTCCCTGCTCCCTTCCCCTTTTTCATGATTACTCTCTCCCTGCCCACTTCCCACTCTCAGTCGAGACCCACAACAGATTCAGGTTTATCATCACTTACATATGTCATGAAATTTGTTTTTTTGCTGCCACAAATTTGTTTTTTTGTGTGGCAGCAGTACAGTGCAATACATAAAATTGCTACAGTACTGTGCAAAAGTCTTGGGCACCCTAGATATATTGTATATGCATCACGAACGGAAGAGAATCTGCAGATGCTGGAAATCTGAACAACACAAAATGCTGGGGGAGCTCAGCAGGCTAGGCAGCATCTATGGAGAAAAGTACAGTTAATGTCTCGTTGGCTCAGTTGTACAATATGATGGGGTTTTTTTGTGTTGATGAAACTGCACTTACTGGGACAAGTAGGAAGTCATAGAGTACCGTAATGGATCCTTGATTGCCCTGCTCAGTGCTCAGTGTTGTATCTATCTACACTAATCTCACTTCACCGTATTAAGACTTTATCCTTTTATCCCTTACCTATTTGAGTAGCTGGCTAAATGCCTCTTAAATATATTGACTGAATTTGATTCACTACATCCTCTGGCAGCACATCAGCCATGCTCTGTATAAGGCATTTTCCCCTTAATCTTTTTATTTCTCCTACCTCTTAAGCCTATGCCCTCTTGTTTCAGAGACTTTCACCAGGGATAAAGGATTCTATCTACCCTTAGCTTCCTTCACCCCAGTGAATGCTAGCCCAAAATATTCCATCACAATCCTGCTTTATTTTCTTATATGTTGTGAAAAGGATTTTACGATGCAGGGCTTGATTAATGGATTGACAACATAGATGTGCCCTGAGACTGGAAATTTACGATTGCTACCCAATAATTCACAAAGGAATAATAGAAAAGCCAAGGATATTGCAAGCTACTTCCCATTAGTATGGCAAGGGTGCTTCAGTTTGTCATTCAGGGCAGAACTAAATATTTGAACATGGTACTTACACAAAATGCTGAAGGAACTCAACAGGTCAGGCAACATCTATGGAGGGAAATAAACAGTCAACCTTTCAGGCTGAGGTCCTCCATCAGGACTGGAAAGGAAAGGGGAAGAAACAGAATAAAAAGCTGGAGGTAGGGGCAGGAGTACAAGTTGATAAGTGATATGTGAAACCAGGTGAGGGGGAAGGTGGGTGAGTGGGTGGGGGAATGAAATGAGGACTAACAGCTCAGAGAGGGATGGCATGGAATCATGCAGGATAGGTTTATTGTCTGGTCTTAGTGAACATGCAGGAAAGCATCATCCATCATCAGGGACCCCATCACCCAGAAAATGTTCTCCTCTTGCTGCTGCCATCAGAAGGAAGGTACAGGAGTGTCAGGATTCACACCAACAGGTTCATGAACAGTTATTATCCCTCAACCAATAAGTTATTGAACCAAGGGGAATAACTTTACTCAACTTTACTTTCCCCATCATTGAAGTGTTCCCACAATGTATGGACTCATTTTCAAGGATTCTTCATCTCATATTCTCAATATGTATTGTTTGTTTATTTATTTAGTATTATTATTTATTCTTGTATTTGCAGTTTGTTATCTTTTGCACACTGGTTAAACACCCAGTCTTTCATTGATTCTGATATGGTTGTCATTCCATGGGTTTATTGAGTATACCAGCAAGGAAATTAATCTGGGGCTTGTATATGGTGACACGTATGCACTTTGATTTAAAAAAAATATTTTAAACTTCGAATGAGTTGAAGATATCATTAAGAGTTTATGACGTGTGTGCTGCTGGTTGCTCTTTTTAAGGACTTTTAGAAGGCATTCAGTAGAATTCTTCCTTCCTGCTATTGATATGAAATCAAGAGTGCAGTGAACTGTAGATAATCTTGTCACTTGCAGTTGATTGAAATCTAGGGGACAGAGAACAAGTGTTCTCTCAGAACCTTGCACAACTCAGACTTCCACATTTGCAACTAACTTAGAGGCAGGAATAAGGATCTATATGATTATGTTTGCAGAATGTGATAAAATGGAAGCAAATAAATGTTCAGAGGGGCAGGGTGTTAGAAAAGGATATTGATGATTGAGTAGGAATAGTAGAGTGTGATATCAGTCTAGGAAGTGGAAGGTCACCTACTTTGGAAAGAAGGAAGGTAAATTAAACTGAGAGGGGGTCTGTTGTAATGTGAATTCAACAAAGTGAGTTATTAGAGGAAGAGGCCTGTTTGACTTGATATTACATGACATTTTTAATGCTAAAGATGAAAGGTAGCAGCAGGACAATTCTAAAGTTACAATGTATCTACAATGATTCCTTTGAATTACATGTAGTTTCACACCTCCCTCGCACCTACACCAAAAATGAATACTAATCATCATTGTCTGGTTTTCAATAAGCTGCAGTCCAAAGCTCCAGGAAAGTATTGTCCAGGGCTGCTTTTTAAATTTGGTTTACAATCCACATTCAAGTCTAAATACTGGTTGCCGAAGTTAATATTTGCTATATGCACTACAGAATTTGCTCTAGCAGTCCCTCCCCTTGGCTCTCCTGGACAAAAATAAATTTGTTCCAGGACAGTCCAAACTGAAGGAGGATCTAGTCAAATAGGGCAGCAAAAAATGCCCTGTACTTTGGTCCCCCCTTCCCCAATTACCTATCATATCACTATGTTCATCTACATCTACGCTATCATCCCTACTCGTGACCTACAAGATTCAAATCAGAGATTGCTCCAGAAATTTGATCAACAGTATTTAAAATGCATCTTTGTCATTGGTATGCCTGTTGCCTCTTTCCCTCCTGCCTGAGTACAGTTTAATCACATTCTCTATCTTTATCCCTTCACTCTCTGATAGTGAAAACATATTTATTCGACATACACACTGGAAAAAGCACTAGATCCTTTTTCACACACAAACACACTTGCAAACATGTCTACCATTATACAGTTCCGCAGATGAGTACCGTATACACACTCACACACCTCTGGTATCACAAAAGTTCAGTAACCACTTTTCACAACTGGTGGGACCAAATTGACACACAATGTTTAGTCTCTTGGATAAACAAACATGCATGCGCACACACACCACACGACTTTTATACCTACTAGTTCAGCTCTCTGCCGTGTCTATGATGCCTCGTGATCCTGTAGTCCCTGACCTGAACAGCTCCGTGTGAGTGTTAATTTTAAAAATACTCACCCTCAGACTGCTGATATCCCTGGCCGCACGATGGAGATATCCTGGAAGAGTGTCCAAATGCTGTAATATGATCAAAGTCACCAGACAAACACTGAAGCAAAAGGATACAGGAGTGTTTTATTCAACAAAGTGACACACTTTTGGAGGAAGAGGTCTGTTTGACCCAATATTACACAACATTTTTAATGCTAAAGATCAAAGCAGGAAAATTCTAAAGTTACTATGTATCTACAATGCTTCCTTTGAATTACATATATATTTTTCACACTTCCTTCTTCGCACCCATGCTCCAGACGCCCAAAATTAATTTTAATCAGCATTGTCTGGTTTTCAATGAGCTGCAGTCCACGGCTCCAGGAAACTATTGTCCAGGGCTAATTAATACTTGCCATATCCCCTAACTCCAGAATGTGCCCTAACATGCTTCATGTACTAAAAACTATTGTTGACGTATAAAAGGGTAATCAAGGAGCCTAAGTAGAACTGGTTGTCATTGGGGTGTGGATGATGCAATAGAAATCCTGTTAGCTCTGCACCTAAGTGTGGAATGACAGTATGCCAGTTGGTACTGGTATTGGTTTTATTATTGTCACATGTACCAAAACATGATGAAAAGCTTTAGTTGATTGTCCTCCAGACAAATTGTGTGGGTTCTGTCGGTCATAGTCGACCATGGGTACTGCGCCTCTGGTAGTCACTGGGGAGTGGCCTCTCCAGGGCACAAGCCAGGGCAGAGTTGATATGGAGATCCGTCTGTTGCCTATGCAGCGGGACCCCCCCGTCCCCCGCTAATGACAGGACCAAAGGAATGACGAACGTCGATACAGTTTGGTGCCAGCAGCATCGCAGGAGTTGCCGTGCCAGTGCTGGGTAGAGCAGTCAACCTCCCTCGGGAATCCGACTCCGTATTTTTCCTCAGGGTTTGCTCCCAAATCCTTTCCGTGAGCGGGTATACCCACAAGGCAGCTGAGGTTTGAAATCGGAGTTTTCCCTCTCCTAGATGAGCTACCATCTGTGGTTAACGAGCCACATCTGCCCAGAGCAACTGGTCCAAACAAATTAAGCCACACATAAAATAAGACCATAAGACACAGGAACAGAACTGGGTCATTTAGCCCATCAAATCTGCTCCACCATTCCATCATGGCTGAATTATTATCCATCTGAACCCCATTCTCTTGACTTCCCCCTGTAGCCTTTGACATGCTTAATAATCAGGAAACTATCCACCTCTGTTTTAAATAGACCCAATAGCTTGGCAAATACAGATATTTGTGATAATGAATTCCACAGATTCACTGCCCTCAGGCTGAAGAAATTCCTCCTCATTTCTGATCTAATGGAACGTCCCTGTATTCTGAGGTTGTGCCCTCTGGTCCTTGATGACCCTGCTATAAGAAACATCCTCTCTATGTCCTCTATCTATTCCTTTCAATATTCAATAGGGTTCATTGAGATCCTCTCTCATTCTTCTAAAACTCAAGTAAGTACAAGCCTAAAGTTATCAAATGCTCCTCACACATTAACCCTTTCATTTCCAGTGTCATTTTTGTGAACCCCCTCTGGACCCTCTCCAATACCAGCACTTTCTTTCTTAGATATGGGACCCAAAACTGCTCACAATACTCCAAGTGCATTCTGAACAATGCTTTATAAAGACTCAGCATTGCACAAATGGAGGGAAATCTGCAGGCGCTGGAAAATGCCGGAGGAACTCGGCAGATCGGCTGCATCTATGGAAATGAATAAACTGTCAACATTTTGGGCCAAAACCCTATTTCCGGACTGGAAAAAAAAGAGAATTTAGAACAAGAAGGTGGAGAGAGGGGACAAGGAAACAAAAGGTGACAGGTGCTAGGTGAAACCGGGAGAGAGGAAAGGGTTGAAGGAAGGAGGTGGGAGGTTAATTGGTGAAAGAGATAAAGGGCTGGAGGAGGGGGAATCTGATAGGAGAGGGTAAATGACCATGGAATGAAGGGAAGGGGGAGGAGCACCAGAGGGAGGTGATGGGCAGATAAGTAGACAAAAGAGAGGGGCAAACTGGAATGGGGATTGTTGAGGGGGGTTGGGCAAATATTCGAAATTTGAGAAATCTATGTTCATGCCATCAGGTTGGAGGCTACCCAGACGGAATATAAGGTGTTGCTCCTCCAACCTGAGTGTGGCTTCTTTGTAGCAGTAGAGGAGGCCATGGACTGACATGCCAGAATGGGAAGTGGAACTGCTACCAGGAGATCCTGCTTTTACTGGCAGACAAAGTTTTTGTCCCTTCTGCATGTCAGTAGAGGAGAGAAAGAAAATGACCAGGATGAGGAGTCCTTGATTGTATTGGCTGTTTTCCCAGCCCGGCAGGAAGTGTAGAAAAAGCTGGTGGTCGTTGTTTGTGATGGACTGGGCTGCATACACAAATTAGCATTTCTTGTAGTTTTGGGCAGATGAGTTCCCATTTTAATCTATGATGCGTTCAAGTGGCATGCTTTCTCAGGTACATCGGTAAAGGTTGTTTAGAGGCATCGAGGACATGATCAATTTGCCTAGCTTGCTAAGGAAGTATAAACATTGGTGAACTTTCTCGGGCAGACTGGACACGTGACTGGACCAGGCCAAATTATTGCTGACATTTACATCTAGGAATCCGAATCTCTCACCTTTCTCCACCTTGACCCAATTGATACAGGCAGGGGCTTGCACTCCACCTCTTCCTGAAGTCAATGACCATCTCCTTTGACATTGAGAGCGAGGTTCGGGCCAAGACCCTTCTTCTCCACCCTAAAGAAGGGTCTCGGCCTGAAACGTCAACTGTTTACTCTTTTCCATTGATGCTGCCTGGCTTGCTGAGTTCCTCCAGCATTCTGAGAGTGTTGCTTTGGATCGCCAGCATCTGCAGATTTCCTCATGTTTGAGGGTATGTTATTGTCTTGACAGATTGCCACTAGGATCTCTAGCTTGTTCTTGCGCTCCTTATCATTATTTGAAATCCAGCCTACATGGTGTCATCTACCATCTTGTAGATGGAGTTGGAACTGAACTTGGTCATGCAGTCATAAGTGTATACAAATTATAGTAAAGGCTGAGGTCACAGACTTGCGAGGCACTGGAGCTGAAGATATTTGTGGAGGAGGTATGACAATTACACACTGATATGTAGAATCTTGTCAGTCAAAGTCAATGGTCCAATTGCAGGAGGAGTGTCCAGCCTAGATCTTGGAGTTCAGATTTGTTTGGAATTACGGTGTTGAAGGCAGAACTATAGTCAACAAATAGGTTTCAATAGATACATTTAATGTCAGAGAAATATATACAATATATATCCTGAAATTCTTTTTCTTCGCAAACGTCCACAAAAACAGAGGAGTGCCCCAGAGAATGAATGACAGTTAAAACGTTAGAACCCCAAAGCACCCCCCAGCTCCTCCCCACTCACAAGCAGCAGCAACAATTCCACCACCCCACCAGCAAAAAACGTCAGCACCCTCCACCAAATACTCAAGCACGCAGCAAAGACACAGACTTGCAGTACCCCAAAAACTACTCGTTCACCCGGTGATTCGACATACTACAGGCTCTCTCTCCCTAATAAGGGAAAAAGAGATGTCCCCGTTTCACATTGAGAGGGGAGACATAACAAACAACTCCCTGATTTATGATGTTAAAAGTCCGTTGCATCGCTTTTTCTGAGCTCTGCACCCAGAGAGTCGACTCCAGAAAGGTGCAGCCCTCTGGACACACAGCCCCCGGAAGTTAACTCACTGCTCCTGATATTCCGTGTTCTACTGTGATGCTTCAGTCAGGGGCACCAGCCTAGAATCAGCCCATCCCCAGAGCCACAGAATCAGAACCCTGAAGGAGTGTAGCATAGGTATACTTTTTATTTGGATGTTTAAGGGATGTGTGTAGGTCATTGAGGGATGATCCAGCATTATAAAGATGAATAGGGCAGACAGAGTCTATTTTCTCTAATGGTAGAATCTAGAGTAAGGTACACAATTTTTAAATTGGAGTCAGGTTGTTGGACAGAGTAATTTTTCACTCAATTGGCAGGGGAGATTCTTGTAAACTTCCATGAATACTGTGACATTAGAAATGTGAAAAATAATTGTTCAGTAAGTATTTTCAGTATTATAGAGAAAGGACATGTAAATATGAATCAATCATTATATCACTGAACAGAAAACTAGGCTCAAGAGACTGAATAGTCTGGCCTTGTTATTGCACAGGATGTTGTTGGAGAAACTCAGTGGGTCAAGCAGTAACACACAAGGTGCTGGTGGAATGCAGCAGGCCAGGCAGCATCTATAGGGAGAAGTACAGTCGACGTTTCGGGCCGAGACCCTTCATCAGGACTAACTGAAAGAAGAGATAGTAAAAGATTTGAGAGGGGGAGGGGGAGATCTGAAATGGTAGGAAAAGACAGGAGGGGGTGGGGTGAAGCTAAGAGCTGGAAAGTTGATTGGCAAAAGGGATATACAGCTGGAGAAAGAAGAGGATCATGGGATGGGAGGCCTAGGGAGAAAGAAAGGGGGAAGGGAGCACCAGACGGAGATGCAGAACAGGCAAGGAGTGATTGTGAGAGGGGCAGAGAGAGAGAGAAAAAAAAAGAAAATGGGGAAACAAACAAACATAGATAGATAGATAAATAAGGGATGGTGTAAGAAAGGGAGGGGGGCATTAACTGAAGTTAGAGAAATCAATGTTCATGCTATCAGGTTGGAGGCTACCCAATATCTGTGAAGGTAAAAGAGATGATTGGTGCTTTGGCTCGAGACTAGACCAATCTGTTTGAAACCAGGCCTGATGCAGGCTCTCAACCCAAAATGCTGACCATTATTTTGCCTTCACAGATGCTGTTTGGACCGTTGAGTTCCGCCAGTAATTTGTTATATTTTGCTCTCATCTGGTTAGTTCTCAGCTTGAGAGTCGAGAAGGTTTCTTACTTGTGTTCTTTAAGATGAATTTGTAATCACATTAGTAGAGAGCCACGTTTAATTCTGAGTTGCCATTTTGATTTGGCAAACTGCAGTCATTGCAAGAGGTCCCATAAACGTAATAGTATCTGACTGTTCCTATATTGAACTGGCAGGGTCATTACAATAAACATAATCTTGTCGAAAATATCCTTCACTGGCCATTCTCTGTATATCCAATATGTCCACACTAGAATCTGCATTTCTAAATTTACAACATTACTACTTTATATTATAGGCTTTCTTATTTTTTTAGGGAGGGACCAACCAGGGTAGGTCTTACACAGTGAATGGTAGGGCACTGAGGGGTGTGGTAGAAGAGAGGGATCTGGGGATACAGGTCTATAACTCATTGAAAGTGACAGCACAGGTAGATTGGGTCATAAAGAAAGCTTTTGACACATTGGCCTTCATAAATCAAAGTATTGAGTACAGGATATGGGACGCTTTGCTGAAGTTGTATAAGATATTGGTGAAGCCTAACTTGGAGTATTGTGTGCAGTTCAAAGGTTAATTTGTTATAAAGGATACAACTCTGAAATTCTTCTTCTCCGGATAGCCAAAAACAAAGAAAGAAAAGAACGGCAACACAATCATCAACTCCCAAATCCCCCACCCCCACACACAAAATACAAGAAAGATTGGGTGAAAAGCACAGAATATTTAAAAAAAAAAACTAAGAATGGAAAAAGTCCATATCCAAAGCACAGAAAACCTGGGTAACATACTTTGGGCACAGCGGCAGGTTTTACCCTCTGCAGTAGCAGAGTGAACCCCAGTGATCAAAAGGCAGCCTCCCCTCGCCGGCAGCACAGCGATCTCATCAGTGATCAAAAGGCAGGCGGCCAGCGTTTACTTTCTTCATTCACTTCCATGTTTCGAACTCCCTCATCATTTTAACTGGTGAACAACTGGAGCTTTTTGGTGAAATGGAGTTGAACATCAGATTGCCTTCTCTGTCTCCTGGAATCCTCTCAGAGGCTACAGAACAATGAAACAACTAAACAATCTCCAAACTGCAAATCACAGGCTTCAACAGTTCCAGAATCGTGTTCAATGTGAAAAACAAACATAAAAGACGTAAGATACATGGTTTCATGATCTGTCCGGAAGATGTTGACCGAAGGAGTGTTGTACACAGGCACCATCTTGACCGGAAATTTTGGTCACCTATCTACAGGAAAGATGTAAATAAGGTTAAAAGAGTACAAAGGAACTTCACAAGGATGTTGCTAGGACTTGAGAACCCAGGGTATAAGGAAAAGTTGAATAGGTTAGGACATGTTCCTTGAAACTTAGAAAATTGATAGAGGTATACAAAATTATGAAGGGCATAGATAGGGTAAATGGAAGCGGGCTTTTTCCACTGAGGTTGGATGGGATTACAGCTAGAGGTCATGGGTTAAGGGTGAAACGTTTAAGAGGAACATGAGGGGATATTTCTTCACTCAAAGGGTGTGAAACAAACTGCCAGTGCAAGTGGTGAATACAAGCTCAATTTCAATGTCTAAGAGAAGTTTGGATAGGTACATAGATAGTAGGGGTGTGCAGGGCTATTGTCCTGGTGCAGGCTGGTGGGAGTAGCCAGCTCAAATTGTTAGGCATAGTGTGGATGGGCCAATGGGCTTATTTGTGCTGAACCTTTCTATGATTCAATGACTTTCTTTTAGTTGACTCTACAGTCCAGGATGTTTTGGCTAACACAGGAGCCTGAGTGCTGTGCAGAACTTTAAACACATTGTGCTTCATTCTGAGTTCACCATGAGACACGGAAAACCTTTGCCTTCTTGTGGAACTGGATGGAATTGAGGACAGTCAGGCAGTAGAAATTGTTGTAATAGTGTATCACCAGAGTGGGCCAAGCGACTGGCGACAGTTCTGGTTTTCAGGACTGTAATAGAGCACAATTTAAAACGTTGATGATAAATGCAAAATTGAAAATGCATTGCATGGCTTATTCTTGTAAATAATATCTTCAGAATCAGGATCAGAATCAGGTTTATTATCACCGGCATGTGTTGTGAAATTTGCTAATTTAGCAGCAGCAGTTCAATGCAATCCATAATCTAGAAGAAAGGGAAAAATAAAATAATAATAATAACAATAAGTAAATCAATTACAGTATATGTATATTGAATAGATTAAAAATCATGCAAAAAACAAATAATATATATTTAAAAAGTGAGGCAGTGTTCACAGATTCAATATCCATTTAGGAATTGGATAGCAGAGGGGAAGAAGCTCTTCCTGAATCGCTGAGTGTGTGCCTTCAGGCTTCTGTACCTCCTACCTGATGGTAACAGTGAGAAAAGGGCATGCCCTGGGTGCTGGAGGTCCTTAATAATGGACGCTGCCTTTCTGAGACACTGCTCCTTGAAGGTGTCCTGGGTTCTTTGTACGCTAGTACCCAAGATGGAGCTGACTAGATTTACAACCTTCTGTAGCTTCCTTTGGTCCTGTGCAGTAGGTCTCCCATACCAGACAGTGATGCAGCCTGTCAGAATGCTCTCCATGGTACATCTATAGAAGTTTTTGAGTGTTTTTGTGGACACACCAAATCTCTTCAAACTCCTAATGAAGTATAGTTGCTGTCTTGCCGCCTTTGTAGCTGCATCGAAGTATTGGGACCAGGTTAGGTCCTCAGAAATCTTGAAACTGCTCACTCTCTCCACCTGATCCTTCTGTGAGGATTGATATTTTTATTATGAATAAAGTTTATTTTGATATATATATGATAAGCAGAAATTCCTGCTGCCCTCAAACCCTCTCGCCACTCTGCCACATACATACTTTACATCCTAGCTGACTACCTGCACTTTGTGACAACATGCGCAGTGCTCAGGAACTCAACAGACTGGGCAACATCTATGGGGGGGATGGATAGTCGTGCTTTGGGTTGAGCCCCTTCATTTAGATTGGATTTCCAGCATCTAGTGTTCACCCAGATACATTGCTATCCCTCAAGTAATAAATAGTTAACTGGCCTCTTGCTGTTCATCCGAGATCTGCTATGTTCTTCCATTGTGTTATCGTGTGAGTTTCCCTTGAAACAGAGCACATCTGTTTAAATTGTGGGAGTCATGACAGCATAGTGGTGGTGCAATCACTTTAGAGTGGCAGCTGTACGACTGGAGTCCAGGATGTGGAGTGTGTAGCTTCTCCCTGTGACCATCAGTTCCTCCGGGTGCTCTGGTCCCCTTCCACATTCTGATTATCTTGTCGTGCTATGTTGGCGCTGGAAACGTGGCAACATCTGAGGGCTGCTCAGCACAACCCTTGCTGATTTGATTTGACGCAAATGATACATTTCACTGTATGTTTCGATGAATAAGCGACAAATAAAGCTAATCTTTAATCTTTAAATTGCCTTCTGCCACTGAAATTAGGGAGACAGCTAGTTTATCACTCGCAGTTATATCATACTGTGTATTTTCAATCCACTAACACTCAGCTTGTCACTTTCATAATATTAGTGACAGTTCAAATGTTTCTGGGAGAACCTCTATGTCAACCAAAATGATTGATTTGAAGATTTGCTGCACAATTCAATAAGGTGATTCAGAAGGTGCATGTCATACTTGCCTCTATTAGAAGCACTGAGTTCAAAATTCAGCAGGTTATGCTGGAGCGTTATAAACCATGGTTAGGTCCCATCTGGATTGTTGCCTGTACAAAAGCAGCAATCATGTCAAGCTCTCCAAGTTCATTCTGATAAAGCATTGATCTGGGTAGTACTATGTTCTAAATTCCAGCTAGTTTGGGTAGTTTCTACAGCCTGACCAGTACATCTGATAGTAATCTCCTACACTGTTGCCAGTGAGCAAGGTAATCCCACATCTAATTTAAGCATGGACCTTCTGAGTTTCCATAGGATAAGAATTAGGCCATTCGGCCCATTGAGTCTGCTCCACCGTTTCATCATGACTGATCCAATTTTCCTCTCAGTCCCAATCTCCTGCCTTCTCCCTGTACCCCTTCATGCCCTGACCAATCAAAAATCTATCAACATCTGCCTTAAATATACATAAAGATTTGGCCTCCGCAGCTGCCTGTGGCAAAGAATTCCACAGATTCACCACTCTCTGGGTAAAGAAATTCCTCCTCATCGCCATTCTAATATGATGCCTCTCTATTCTGAGGCTGTGTCCTCTGGTCTTAGACTCTCCCACCATAGGAAACATCCTCTCCACATCCACTCTCTCAAGGCCTTTCACCATCGATAGGTTTCAATGAGGTCTTTGGAGTTTTCAGTATCATCTCCATTCAATGTGTGAGTTGGAAAGGGCACCAATATTTGTAAGCGAAATAAAAGGAGTGAAATACTGTGTTCAACATGTGAGGTTCAATGGAGTGGAGCAGGAACACTCATGGAGGGGGCTAAGACAGCAAAATACATTTCCTCCACAAGTTCAGACATGCTGTGATTATTGGCAGGACAATGATGGAGCAGTCAGAAAGCCATTGTAGGTAGCTGACTCACTCAGTCATAATAGGCAGGACATTGTATCCTTCTAGCAATGACTTAATACTTCCTTCTTGCTGACTTGGCCTTTGAAGTCAGTTGGTTTGAGTATCCTGTTCCCTATGAATGCTGGACAACAACTCTTTGCCTAGAATAAGAAGTGAAATTTGATCCACTCTTCGCATCCTTGAGATTAAGCATCCCCATAGTTCACAGTTATTAATGCATTCCAGAACAAACTCCTCTCGTCTCCTTCAATGTTCATATCATTATTTCAATTCACATCAAGTCTGAGGAGTCCAATTCACAAACTCCTTCTTTTGCCTTTCCTTCATCTACTATAGAACTAAAACATATAGAATATAGCACATAGAAATCTACAGCACATTACAGGCCCTTCGGCCCATAATGTTGTACCAACCATGTAGCCTACTCTAGAAACTGCCTAGAATTTCCCTAGTGCACAGTCCTCTATTTTTCTAAGCTCCATGTACCTCTCCAAGAGTCTCTTAAAAGACCCTATTGTACCTGCTTCCACCACCGCTGCCGGCAGTGCATTCCAGACACCCACTACTCTGTGTGAAAAACTTACCTCCTCGTTACCTATTTCCAAGCACCTTAAAACTATGCCCCCTCATATTAGCCATAAACATGTTGTGCTGAAGCAGCTAAAAAACAAATCAAAAACACCCAAATACTGATCCCTCCTACCTACACCATGTCCATATCCCTCCATCTTCCTCACATCCATGAGCCTATCCAAACATCTCTTAAAAGCCTCAAGCACTTGTCTCTGCCACCACACCAGGCTACGCATTCTGGGCATCCACCACTCTCTGAGTAAAAAAAAACTTGCCTCTCACATTGAACCTACTCCCTCTCATCATGTCTCTTGCTATTAGAGATTTCACCCCTGGGAAACAGATACTCCCTGTCCACTCTATCCCTCTCATAATCTTGTAAACCTCTATCAAGTCTCCCCTCAGCCTCTGACTCTCCAGAGGAAACAACGCAAGTTTGTCCAGCCTCTCGTGATAGCACACACCCTCTAAACCAGGCAGCATCCTGGTGAACCTCTTCTTCACCCTCTCCAAAGCCTCGACATCCTTCCTATAGTGGGGTGACCAGACCTGTATGCAATACTCCAGATGCTGCCTAACCAGAGTTTTATAAAGTTACAACATAGCCTCTTGACTTTTGAACTCAAAGCCTCGACTGACAAAAGCAAGCATTCCATAAGCTTGCTTAACTACCTTATCAACCTGTGTAGCCTCTTTCAAGCAGCTATGAACTTGGATCCCAAGATCTCCTTGCTCAGCAACACTGTTAAGGATCTTACCCTTAGGAGTGTACTGTCTCCTTGCCTTTGCCCTACCAAGGTGCAACACCTCATATTTATCTGGGTTGGGCTCCTTCTGCCATTTCTTTGCCCATATCTGCAAATGATCTATGTCGAGCTGTATTCTTCGTCAGTCTTCTACACGATCCACAACTCCGCCAGTCTTGTTATCATCCGCATACTTACTAACCCACCCAAGTACATTTCCATCCAGGTTATTTATATACAAAACATCACAAACAGCAGAGATCCCAGCACAGATCCCTGTGGAAATCACTAATTATAGACCTCTAGCTCGAAGTCCCTTCAATCACTACTCTCTGTCTTCCATGCACAAGCTAGTTCTGAATCCAAACAGATCTCATGCAAGCTAATCTTCTGGATTAGCATCCCATGAGGGACTTTATCAAATGCCTTATTAAAATCCATGTAGACAACATCCACTGCCCTACACTTATCAGTCTCTCTTATCAGCTTGTCAAAAATCTCAATCAGCATGCCTAATCCCTAAATAGTCCATGGGTTTCTAAATGCTCATATATTCTATCTCCAAGAACTTACTCAAGCAATTTCCCTACAACTGATGTGAAGCTCATTGGTCTATAGTTCCCAGGATTTTCTCTTGTTCCCATCTTAAATAGGGGTACACTATGAGCCACTCACCAGTCCTTTGGGATCTCACCGGTGGCTAGAGGACACAAAGGTACTGGTCAAGGGCCTGGCAATCTTGTCTCTTGCTCCTTTCAATAACCTGGGGTAAAGCCCATCTATGCTGTGCTGTATTTTGCCAGTCTTCTACATGATCCACAACTCCACCAATCTTGGTATCATCCACAAACTTACTAACCCACCCATCTATATTTCCATCCAGGTTATTTATGTACCGTACATCGCTAACAGCAGAGGTCCCAGCACAGGTAGATAAGGTACTCCCTGGGGACTTATCTACCTTAATACTCAGAATATATGGGCTGGGAACCAAAGCCCCAGGTCAGTAAGAGAAGGATCGGCCCAGACAGTAGATGGCAAGGAAAGTATTGAAAGGCAAAATGTTCCCCATTTATCTTTAAGAGGTCCCACCATCTCCCCAGTTATTCTCATGCTCTAGATATATGTGTAGAATGTCTTGGGAGTCACCTTAATCCTCAATGGCCACTCCCGGCTTTCCCCATTCCCTTCTTTAGTTTATTTCTGGCTTCTTTATACTCCTTATGTGCTTCGTTAAGATCCAAACATCTGAATTTTTACCTACTTTTCCTTTTCGACTAAATTCATCGCTTCCAAGTTTCTGTTATCTTTCCATCGTTATCCTTCCTTCTAACAGGAACACACCTTTCTTGTACTCTGTGCAGCTGATCTTTAAACACCCTCCACATGTCTGATGAGGACATGTCAGAGAAAAGGTGTTCCCAATTAATGTTTCTTAGTTCCTGCCTATTGCTTTCATAATTTGCCCTAATCCAATTTAAATTCTCCCACAAGGACCATACCTATCCTTATCCATTGCAATCCTGAAAGTGAAGGAGTTGTGGTCACTGTTCCTAACTGTTCATCCTCTGGAAGGTCAGTCACCAGGCCAGGCTCATTATCCAACACCAGGTCCAGCATGGATCCTCCTCTCATTGATTTAATAAACCTTCTTGAATACACTTAACAAATTCTGCACTAAGAGCCCAGCTTATACGAGGGAAGTTGAAATCCCCCATGACAACAGCTTACTATTTTACTCATTACCTTAATCTGATAACATATCTGTTTCTCAATGTCCCAGTGGCTATTGGGGTGTCTCATCACTATGATTGTTCCTTTGGTATTCTTGAATTCAGCCCATATGGGCTCAGTGTCTGGCCACTCCATTATATCTCCCCTGAGTGCAGCTGTCCTATCGTCCTGGATTAGTAGTGCAACTACACCCTCTCTTTTACCACCTCCTCTATCTTTACGAAAACTTTGAAAACCTGGTACATTAATCACCCATTCCTGTCCCACTCTCAACCAAGTTTCAGTAATGGCCACAACATTATAGTGCCATGTACTGATTATCCAGAATACTCCTAGCATTAAAATATACGCATTTCATCCAATCCATAATATCTGTTACTTCAACTTTTCCTTTCAATACTTTCCTTGACATCTACCTTCTGGTCCAATCCTTCTCTTACTGACCTGGGGTTCTGTTTCCCAGCCCATATATTCTGAGTATTTTAAAGAAAACGACCCTTCAGGACCAATTATGCAAGAACATGTCAGATGACAAACACAAAACTTCCCTACTGTGAATCAGCACAGCATCCAGTGCACATGAATTGATATTCAGCCAAGGGAAGTCACCCGCGCTTGCCCTTTGTCGTCTTCTTCACTGATTGGGTTGAGTGCCTCGCTGAATTACCAGCAAATCAAAGCTTTTTGCCTCAGCTTTGGAGTCAGCTGTGATAATTGTAGGTTGTGTCATGAGGGTTCAGGAAACAGGACATATCTCAGAACACCAGATCTCTCCGCCACCCCTTCACGCTTCACTCACCTGCCAGACGGATTACCAGTTATTGAACTTAGTTTGCACTTGCGTTAAAGCAAAGTCAGGTAGTCCAACCCAAGGTTACTGGTGATAGTTGTGTCATCTTTAACTGGCCTTCTTGCAATGATGTTGCACTGTGGGTTAATCATAGAGCAGGCTAATCCATTCCACCACTTCATCTCTGATTACATTGAATCTCAACAGCATTCTCTTATGTTGGAGTACTTGAATAGTGTACCTAACGGTGTACTGAAAGCATGTGGCAACCAGGTGGCTGGAATGTTGAAGGACAACTTCAACCTCTCACTACTACAGTTGAAGTTTCCCATCTGCTTCAAAAGGGTATCAATCAATAATACTGGTGCCCATGAAGAGCAGGGTGGGTAGCCTCAACAATCCCCCCCTGTTTGCACTGTGATGAAGTGCTTTTAGATGTTGATGGTGGCTAGAATTAACACCTGCCTGAGCAAGGATTACCTGTTGTAATTTGCCTACCTCCACAATAGATCTAGAACAGATGCAATTTGCAATCTTACTAGGTCTCCACTTGGATTGGGAGCACCTGGACAGGTGTAGTACATATGTCAGGCTCCTGTCTATTGAAAACAGCTCTACATTCAATACCATCATCATATCAGAACTAATAAATAAGCTTCAGAATTTGGGCCTCTGTACCTCCCTCTGCAACTGGATCCTCAAATACCTTATAGAGGAATCAGGATTGATGATAATTCCTCCTCCTCACTGACAGTCAACATAGGCACACCTCAGCTATGTGTGTTTAGCTGCTGTTCTGCTCCCTCCACTGTGTGGTTAGGCACAGCTCAAATGTAATCTATAAAATCACCAATAACAACACAGTTATTCAAAATTTAAAATTTATTATCAAAGTACGTATATGTCAGCATATACAAACCTGAAATTCATTTTCTTTTGGGCTTACTAAGAGGAGGTATGCAGGAATGAGATAAGTCAACTTTCTGAGTGGTGTTGCAATAACAACCTCACACTTAATATCAGCAAGACCAAGGAATCTATTGTAGTCTTCAAGAAGAAGTCAAGAGACCACACACCAGTGCTGAAAATGGTGAGCAGTTTCAAGTTTCTGAATTTAAAGATTGAAGATCAGTCTTAGGCCTTCACACTGATGCAGTCATGAAGAAGACACACTGAGGTTAAAGTCTGAGGTACCCACCTGCTTCAAACAGACTTCAGTCATATTGGTGCCCAAGAAGAACTTGGTAACCAGCCTCAATAACTCACCATACAGTAGCACTTATATCCGCTGTGATGAAGTATTTTGAGAGATTGGTCATGAAGTATAGCAACAGCTGCCTGGGGAATGACTTGGATCCTGTTGCATTTGTCATCTGTCTCTACAGGTCAACTGCAGATGCCATTTTATTGGCTCTTCTCTCAGCCCTGGAACATCTGCACAGAAAAGGTGCATACATCAATATGCTCTTCATTGACTACAGTTCAATATTCAACATTATAATCCACTCAAAACTAATTTTAATCTCCTAGAGCTAGGCCTTAATACCCCTGTGCAACTGGATCCTTAATTTCTTCACTCACAGACCCCAATCAATTTGGATTGATGACAATATCTCCTCCACAACCTCCATCAGCACAGGTGCACCTAAAGGCTGTGTGCTTAAATCCTGCTCTACTCATTTTATACTTTTGATTCTGAGGCTAAGAATAGCTCCAATACATTTTTAAGTTTGCTGATGACACCAGTGTCATTGGCTGAATCAAAGGTGAGGATGAATCAGCATATAGGATGGAGATTGGAAATCTGGCGCAAATAAAATCTCACTGAACATCTGCAAAACTACCGGAGGATGAAACTGGCAGTCAATAAGCCAATCGTCAGTATGGGATTGGAGGTGGAGAGGGTCAGTAACTTTAAATTCTAGAGCCTGTGTCCTGGGACTAGCACATAAGTGACATTACGAAGAAGGCATGACAGTGCCTTTACTCTCTTAGAAGTTTGCTAAGATTTGGCATGTCAACTAAAGCAGACGAACTTCTATAGATACAGAATGTTGGAGGAACTCAGCAGGCCAGGCTGCATCTATGGAAAAGAAGTACAACCGATGTTTCCGGCCGACACCCTTTGGAAGAGTCGCAGCCGGAACGTCAACTGTACTTCTTTCCATAGATGCTGCCTGGCCTGCTGAGCTCCTCCAGCATCTTGTGTGTGTTGCTCAGATTTCCAGCATTTGCAAATTTTCTCTTGTTAGCGAGAGATCATTTTAATAATAAACTGCAAAATAGCAAGTCATGAGAGGCCACAAAACAAGAGAGAACAAATACTTAACACGAGGCGAAAAGATAAATGAAGGCTAAGAGAAACTGATAAAGAAGGGCTGGCTTTAATTGGTTAAAAGGGACTGTGGATGAGAGTTGGGTTTAAATAGGCTGAGTGGAGACTGAAAGGTGCCTACCTATTCAGGCCTGTCATGACTCTCCTCCTATGGCCAGCTCCCAACACCGCAAGATGATCTAATTGGATCCATTGGAACTCCTCGATGAGCAATGGATCCATATTGAAACAAGAATTCCTCCCACCCCAGGATGTACCCTTTTTGGCCGACCAGGTACTGCACACCCTGTCAATGATAATGTGAATCCACCAACCAGCAAACCGTGTACACCAGCCCACCTTCCAGTGGTGATAGAGATTGTCAAAACTCTAGATTAATTCTAGATTCTAGATCAATAGTAGATCGATGAAGTGTTTCAGCCTGAAATGTTGTCGGTTTACTCTTTTCCATTGACGTTGCCCGGCCTACTGAGTTCCTCCAGCATTTTACGTGTGTTGCTTTGAGATGCTGTAGCTGATTGAAGGAGTGGTCGGGGTCATTCAATGATGGCGCTTACTTTCTCTGGGTCCATGGTTATCTCTTGAGCTGAAAGGGCGTAACCCAGGAAGGAAATGTGGAAGGTTCATTTTTCTAACTTGGTTTTGGAGAAGTTGCTAAAGGACTGAACAGAAGTGATAGATGTGGTTGTGGGGGTCCTTGGAGAGATGAGGATGTCATTGAGGTAGATGAGTACATACCTCTATGGCACTTCTCAGAGTATCTCGTGAATGAAGGCTTGGAAAATGGCTTGTCTGTTGGAAAGGCATCACGAAGTTTTTGTACTGGCCAGTGGCTGTTATGAAAACTATCTTCCACCCTGGAGGATGTACATCAAGTTGTATGTGCTCAGTAGATCCAGTTTGGTGAAGATCTGTGCCCCGGGAAGTGTTTCAAATGCACTATCCATCAAGGGGAGAGGGGAGCAGTTCTTAATGGTGATCTTGTTGAGTCCACTGTTGTTGAGGCAGGGTTGGAGACCCCCATCTGTCTTTGTAAGAAAAAGGATTCTTGCACTGGCTGGGGACTGGGATGGCTAAATAAAACCAGCAAGTCATTCATGGTTTGGGTCTCGGGAGGGGAGAGAGAAAACGGACAAACTCGGGGAGTGATGATAGCCAGGAGGATGTCAATAGCACAGGCATATGGTCTGGCTTCCCTTTTACTGAAGGCGATGGCTAAGTCGTAGTATTTCTGCAGGAGTTTGGCGAGGTCACTGGATTCCTCCATCTCCACAGATTTGCGGGGTGAAGTCAAGTGAGGTTGCAGGCAGGTGTGACCCCAACTCAGCAGATGGCCAGGCAAAGTGAGGTTCACGAGTGGAGAGCCAGGGATAACTGAAGATCATAGGAGTATTAGGTGAGTTGATAAGGAGGAATTGGATGGATTTGCTCTCTGATGCTCACGTGCACAGGCCATATGAATGCTCTAACCATCCCCAAATCCCTAGGAATATCCATCGATGGCCATAATGCAGAAGGATAAACCCTTGACAGGGCGTCCAAGCTGCACATGGAGTCTGGTCCAGAAAGTTGCCTGTTCTGCTGGATCCACCAGAGCCTCCTGTGCATATAGAGTAATCAGAGGACAGAGAGAGTAAGCTGGACTGGAGTGAGGGCTTGGGTAGTTTAGCAGATAGAAGGCCCCTCATCTCTACCTGGTGGTGATGTTTTCCTGGACACAGTGGGTATTTGATGCATTGGTGATCAGCCAATCCTTAGTAAGTGCACAAGTTGTTTCAGACTGATGGGGTTTAAAGAACTCTTCTTAACTGCATACATTCCAGTGTCATTGCTGACGAGGGCTCTGCAACCTGGAATCGTTCTGGGAATGGAACTGGGAGTCTGACTAATGATCTAGAGGGTCATTCCATTCAATGCTTGTCAAACATGGAGTTCCAAAGTGATGAAGCTTTTGAAGTCAGGGGCTATCTCTTGGGCAGAACAGCTCATCTTTCAAGCAATCCAAATGCCACAACAGTATTGGACTAGCAGCACTTCCACATTGTAGCCATGGTGTAGTCCAGCACTGGGAGTGAACCTTGATGGAGGTGAAGTATCCAATCTGCTGCTTCCATTCCACTTCCTGAATCATCAAAAGCCCAAAGCATCTCAGCAATGAAGTCTTCATATTTATTACAAACAGTTGCTTTATTGCCCCAGTTAGCAACGGCCTGAGTCACAGCTCTCCCAGTCAAGAACGACATGATGACGGCTCTCTTACTCATTCTGTAACATTCGGAAGATGGCTGGAGCTCGAACTGCAGGATGTACTGGGATAAGAAGTTGTGGCATCTGGTTGGGGATCCACTGAAGTGGTTGGGCACATGGATCTGGAGCTCCGTGGGAGGAGGGTGACTGGTGTGGGGTTGCTGTAATAAGACCAATAGTTGGTAGAGAGTGATGAGTAGATGGTCAATGTTCCTCTGCTGCTTCAGAATCATGTACTCACTCTGGTGGATGACTTCATTCAGGCGAGCAAACCTAGTTAGAGATATGCAACACAGAAGCAAGACCTTCATCTCACTAAGCCCACAATGACCATCAGCCACCCATTTTTTTTCATTCATCCTACCCTAATCTATTTTCGATTCTCCCCCTTTTCTCATCAGCTCCCTCAGGTTCTGTAACTCACTTATACAGCAGAGCAACACACAGCAGCCAGCTAACCCACCAAGCCTCACATCTTTTGGTGTGGTGACAGGGAGAACACACGTGGACGGCATCTGACGTCAGCATTGAACCGTTGACTTTGAGTCAGAAACACTATCTGATGCATCTCTGCAGATGCATGGCAAATGCAGTTTAATGTAGATAAATGTGAGGTGGCAAGAACAGGAAGGCAGATTACTATGAATGGTGTCAAGTTAGGAAAAGGGGAAGTACAACGAGATCTAGGTGTTCTTGTACATCAGTCAATGAAAGCAAGCATGCAGGTACAGCAGGCAGTGAAGAAAGCTAATGGCATGCTGGCCTTTATAACAAGAGGAATTGAGTATAGGAGTAAAGAGGTCCTTCTGCAGTTGTACAGGGCCCTGGTGAGACCACACCTGGAGTATAGTGTTCAGTTTTGGTCTCCAAATTTAAGGAAGGACATTCTTGCTATTGAGGGAGTGCAGCGTAGGTTCACGAGGTTAATTCCCGGAATGGTGGGACTGTCATATGTTGAAAGATTGTAGCGACTGGGCTTGTATACACTGGAATTAAGAAGGATGAGAGGGGATCTGATTGAAACATATAAGATTATTAAGGGATTGGACATGCTCGAGGCAAGAAACATGTTCCTGATGTTGGGGGAGTCCAAAACCAGAGGCCACATTTCAAGAATAAGGGGTAGGCCATTTAGAACAGAGTTGAGGAAAAATTTTTCACCCAGAGAGTTGAGAGCTCTGCCTCAGAAGACAGTGGAGGCCAAGTCTCCGGATGCTTTCAAGAAAGAGTTAGATAGAACTCTTAAAGATAGCGGAGTCAAGGGGTATGGGGAGAAGGCAAGAATGTGGCACTGATTGTGGATGATCAGCCATGATTACATTGAATGGTGGTGCTGGCTCAAAGGGCCAAATGGCCTACTTCTGCACCTATTGTCTATTGTCTCTGTATCTCCCTGGATATTAGTGAGGTTTCTATGAAGATAAATGTCACAAATGAAGCAATTGACCAAGCCAAATCAGTTTGTAGGCCTATGCAGTACAGATGTAGGACCTTTACCGCCACTTGACCACGCAAACCAAGTTACCTTGCTGGGCTAGTTCATGGTTGGATTACGTAGTTCTCTGATCTCGGCAATCCAATTGCAAATGTTTCGTCACCATACGAGGAGACATCACCAGTGCACTGTTCACTTGTGATGTGCTCTCTGAATGCTTGGCCATTATATGTTTATCAGTCAGCTTATTGGTTGTCATTACGGAATCTCAGTCTTGATATCACATGACATGGAAGAGAGTTCCTAGAATTATGGTTATCAGCAAACAATTCTATAAACAGACATGTAAACCTCCATCCCACTTATGTGGGCAAAATTCCAGACAACATACAGAGTTCACCAAGCACCCACTCAGCAATGAGATGTGGTGTCAGTCAGACCACATCTGAATAATTTTGAGCCCAATATCTAAGGAAGGATGTATGGCATTGGAGAGAGGCTGGGGAGGTTTCCAAGAATAATCCTAGGAATGAAAGCATTAATATATGAAGAGCATTTGATGGCTCTGGGCCTGTACTGCTAGAATTTAGAAGAATAAGGCATGCGGGAAGTTCATTGAAACCTAACGAATATTGAAAGGCCGAGATCAAGTGGGTGTGGAGAGGATGTCTCCAGTTGTGAGCGAGTCTAGAATCAAAGACACGGTTTTAGAATAAAAGGACATTCCTTTGGAACAGAGATGATGAGAAATTTCTTTAGCCAGATTTTGGTAAAACTGTGGGATTTTTTGCCATAAATGGGTGTAAGGCCATTACTAGGTCTAGGTAAAGTGGGGGTTGATACATTCTTAATTTGTAAGGGTGTCAAAGGTTACAGGAAGAAGGCAGGAGAATAAGGTTGAGAAGGGAAAATAAATCAGCTGGTTTCAAATGACAGAGCAGACTTGATGGGCCGAATGGACTAATTCTGCTTATGTCCTACGGTCTAACACTTCAGAATTTCTGGAAGAGATTATGGGGGAAGAAAATTGAGAGCTCATGGGGAGAATTTGAAAACAAATGTTTAGATAGAATTAATGCTTCAGTGGAAATGGTGGGGCTGTGATGAGGGATGGTGAGTGAGCAGATTGTGCTTATGTAGCCATCTTCAATTTCTTGTACATGCATAAAAATAGACACAACAATGGTTGATGTCTATACATGCTGAAAGAATCTTGGTTCCTTTATGAAGAACTAATGCAAAGATGAAATTGGTGTTTTGAGGAGAAATCTGATAACTTCATTATTTGTGATTAATGATAACATCTTGCTTTGCTGGAATATTCAGTAGTGTGCAAAAGACTTGGGTACATCAAGTCAAGTCACTTTTATTGTCATTTTGACCATAACTGCTGGTACAGTGCATAGTAAAAATGAGACAACGTTTTTTCAGGACCATGGTGTTACATGACACAGTACAAAAACTAGACTGAACTACATAAAAAACAGAAAAAAAACTACACTAGACTACAGACCTACCCAGAACTGTATAAAGTGCACAAAACAGTGCAGGCAATACAATAAATAATAAACAAGACAATAGGGCCGTAAGGTGTCAGTCCAGGCTTCGGGTATTGAGGAGTCTGATAGCTTGGAGGAAAAAACTGTTACATAGTCTGGTTGTGAGAGCCTGAATGCTTCAGTGCCTTTTCCCAGATGGCAGGAGGGAGAAGAGTTTGTATGAGGAGTGTGTGGGGTCCTTCATAATGCTGTTTCCTTTGCGGATGCAGCGTGTAGTGTAAATGTCTGTGATGGCGGGAAGAGAGAACCCGATGATCTTCTCAGCTGACCTCACTATCCACTGCGGGGTCTTGCGATCCGAGATGGTACAATTTCCAAACCAGGCAGTGATGCAGCTCCTCAGGATGCTCGCAATACAACCTCTGTAGAATGTGATGAGGGTGGGAGATGGACTTTCCTCAGCCTTCGCAGAAAATAGACACTGCTGGGCTTTCTTTGCTATGGAGCTGGTGTTGAGGGACCAGTTGAGATTCTCCGCCAGGTGAACACCAAGAAATTTGGTGCTCTTAACGGTCTTTACTGAGGAGCCGTCAATGTTCAACAGGGAGTGGTCACTTCGTACCCTCTTGAAGTCAACAACCATCTCTTTTGTTTTGTTCACATTCAGAGACAGGTTGCTGGCTCTGCACCAGTCTGTTAGCCGCTGCACCTCCTCTCTGTAAGCTGACTCATCGTTCTTGCTGTTGAGACCCACCACGGTCGTATCATTAGCGAACGATGATGTGGTTCGAGCTGTGTGTTGCAGCACAGTCATGGATCAGCAGAGTGAACAGCAGTGGACTGAGCACACAGCCCTGGGGGGGGGGGGGGGGGGGGGGCGGCCCTGAGCTCAGTATGATGGTGTTGGAGATGCTGCTCCCGATACGGACTGATATGTCTAAAAAATTCAGTAAAGCGAAGGTGCTTTCAAAAATAATGAATTGAAACGTTACTAAATATCAAAAAGTTACCATACAGAGCAGCAAACTGTAAAAGAAAAAAGACTAAATCAAATCAATATTTGCTGTAACTACCATTTAAAACTGCATCTATTCTCTTAGGTGTTGTGTTGTGCAGTTTTGTTAGAAAATTGGTTCATAGGTTGCTCTGAACATCTCAGAGAATTTGCCACAGTTCTTCTGCAGACTTTGGCTGTCTCGCTTGCTTTTTTCTCTCCAGGTAATCCCAGACAGCCATGATTGTGTTGATATCGGGGCTCTAAGAAGGCCATACCATCTGAGATCATATTAAAAAAATCTTGCGTGTTCAAGACTTCTGCACACTACTGTATATATTTACTTCTTGCTTTATTCTGCAATCAGAGTCCTTGTAAGAAACAGAGGCCTCAGAAACTTCCTTTGATTTTCCCCATCAGTAATGATTTCCTAGAAATTTGGGGTAAAGAGGGAACAGGTTCCTGGAAATGCAAGCACTTGAGCAGTTCTGTAATCAGCCTCAACCAGTTCTGAGTTGGAGAAAGTGGATGGGTGTGACAGAAACAGACTTCACAGAGTCCTCCTGCTGAAAGGGTTCTGTTGTTTGTTATGAAGTTGTAGTCACTGTGAGTGATCCTTTCACAGGGAGTTTAAATGTTTCAATGGAGTTACCAGCCTTTGGGAAACAAATAAAACTGCAGTGCTGCAATCCAAAACCGAAACAGAAGATGCTGCTGGAATCAGTGTATGTGGGGAGAAAAACTGGTCAATATTTTACACACGTTCCGATGAAGTGCTTCAGCCCAAAATGCCAACTCTTCATTATCCTCCATCAACACTGCCTGACCTGCTGAGCTTCCCCAATATTTTGTGTGTGTTGCTTAAGGTTTCCAGTATCTGCAGAAACTCTTGTGTTTCAGATATGGGATCTTTGCTCAGAACTGGCTGAGAGAGGTGGTGTGTCAGTGTTCAGAGCAGAGCCTGTGACAGCAGTAGGGTGGTGAGACACCAGACTGGATGAAGATTGGTTCAAACATCTTAGACAGTAATGCATATGAGTATCGTTATGTTCTATAACTTCAAAGCATTCAATTAATTGAAAAGAAAGTCCAAAACGTGGGTCTAACTTTGTGTTTGCTTTAAGCAAAGTGTGAACACTTCATGTGGTAGTGTGCTGACGTGTGCAATTCAAATACTTTTAATATAACATGTAAGGAATTATTTAAACAAACAAGAATTCTTAATCAATGTCTTAATGTGTTTTCCCCTAGCCGTCAGTCTGTGGTGTTGTATTGCCATGTGCTCTTGTTTGTTTTCATGCCCCACGTGCTCCTGTCCCCAGTCCTGCTCTACTCTGGCCCCTGTATCACTGAGTACTCCGTCTCTCATCTGTTTCCCATTATTACCTGTATTGCTGCCACTGTATCTCATTGTGCTCCACCTATCATCTGCCTCTCTGTTTATTGCTCAGTGTATTTCAGTCCTGTGTTTTCACCTGTTTGTTGCCAGATTGTGCTAGTGAATTTTCCTGAGCATTTCCAGCATTTGTATCTGTACTCTGTCTGTCTAAATATTGACTCTGCCTGCTTCCCGATTCTGGTTTTCGGATTTCTCTGGATGTTTTGATCTCTGCCTGAACTTTGACGCCGACTTTGTTTGCACCTCGGGATTTGTTACTCAATTAATATCACTGAGTGCACAGTACTGGGTCTGCAATCGGATCCCTGCTCCAGCGCCCTGACACAAAGGTGCATCGTGAACAGCTTTGGGCCCAATATATAGGGAAGGATGTTATGGCATTGGAGATAGTCCAGAGGCGGTCTAGGAGAATGATCGCTGGATGAAATGCTTACCATATCAGGAGCATTTAATGGCTCTGGGCTTGTGCTCACTGGAGTTCAGAAGAATGTGGGGGCAAGATACTAAAAAACCTGCAAAATATTAGAAGCATAGGCATGGAGAGGATGTTTCCAGTAGTGAGAGAGTCTGGGACCAGAGAACACAGCCTCAGGACACTGCCCAATTACCATCAGCATATAACCTGTAGCACCAGAGGTCCCAATACAATACACCACTGTTATACTGAAATAAGGAATGCCTGCTGTTCCATGCCCAAACTACATTTTGGTAACTCAGATCATTTGACTGTTGTTCACCTACCTGCATACAGGCAGAGGCTAAAGAGATTAGTACAACGAAGAGGTGGTCGCAGAGGAGTGCCTACAGGTATGCTTCAAGTCAGTGGACTGGGTTGCGTTCGAGGACTTAGCTGTGGATCTGAATGAATACACTGTGGTTGTAACAGAATTTATTAAACTAGTTGTAGACAAGTGAAGCCCCACAATATCTTTGAGTCTTCCCCAATCAGAAGCCCTGGATTATCGATCAGATCTGCAGTCTGCTGGAGCCAGATCAGAGGCATCCACGTTTGTTGATCAAGGAAGATACAAGAGGTTCACGTACAATTTCTGGAAAGTCGTCTCAGACTAAGTGGATATTCCAGACTAAACTTGAATCAATGAAGGACGCTCGACAGTTGTGGCAGGGCTTGAATGCTATCACCTCTTATAAAGTTAAATCAAGTGACATAGGTGACAGCAGAGCATAAAATCATGGAGAAACCTTTACAAACTCCCACAGCCCCAGATTACTCTGTAAGGGTGAATCCATGAAAGTCCTCCAGCTAGATGGGGTACCTGACCAAGTACTAAAGACATGATTAACTTCTGGAGTATTCACTGCGATCTTTATCCTCTCACTTCGGCAGTCTGAGGTACCGACCTGCTTCAAGCAGGTTTCAGTTTTACCGCTGCCTAAGAAGAGCTGTGTGACCTGGCTCAATGACTATCATCCAGTAGCACTGACATCCATAGTGATGAAATATTTTGAGAAGTTAATGATGAAAAATATCAACTCCTGCTTGAGAAGTGACTTGGACCCTCTCCAGTTTGCCAACTGGAGCAACAGGTCCACAGCAGATGTCATCTCATTGCCTCTTCAGTCAACCCTGGAACATATGAACTGCAAAGATGCATACAATGGGATGCTCTTTATCGACGATAGCTTAGCATTCAATACCATCATCCCCGCAAAACAAATCAGTAAGCTCCAAGACCTTGGCTTCAATAACTCCTTATGCCAATCCATCTCAATTTCCTCACTTGCAGACCACACTCAGTTCGGATTGACATCAACATCTCCTCCACAATCTCTGTCAGCACAGGTGCACCACAAGACTGTGTGCTTATCTCCCTGCTCTACTCACTTTACACTTATGGTTGTGTGGCTAAGCACAGCTCCAATGCCATTCTCAAATGTGCTGACGGCACCACTGTTGTAGGCCAAATCAAATATGGTGATGAATCAGTGTAGAGGAGAGAGATTGAAAATCTGGTTGAGTGGTGCCACAACAACAACCTCTTACTCAAAGTCTACAAGACCAAGGAGCTGTTTATTGACTTCAGAAGTAGGAAATCACAGGTCCATGAGCCTGTCCTTGTTGGAGGATCAGAGGTGGAGAGGGTCAGCAACTTTAATTCCCTTGGTGTTATCATTTCAGAGGACCTGTCCTGGGCTCAGCATGCAAGTGCAATTATGAAGCAAGCACACCAGTGCAAGCACATCCTTAGGAGTTTGTGAGAATTCCGCATGGCATCTAAAACGTTGACAAACTTCTATAAATATGTGATTATTTATAATATGGAAACAACAATGCCCTTCAAAGGAAAATCCTACAAAAGTAGTGAGTATGGGTACCCAGTCCATTACAGGCAAGCTCTCCCCACCATTGAGCACATCTACACAAATCTCAGTCGCAGGAAAGCAGCATCAATCTGTAGGGACACTCACCGTCTTACGTAGGACATGCTGTCTTCCCACTGCTGTCTTCACTAAGAAAGTACAGGAGCCTCAAGACTCACATCACCAGGTTCAGGAACAGTTAACACCCTTCATCCATCAGGCTCTTGAACCAAAGGGAATAACTTCACTTGCCCCCACATTGAAATGTTCCCACAACCTACGGACTCACTTTCAAGGACCCTTCATCTCATGTTCTCAATATTTATTTCTTGATCATTTATATTAATTATTATTTATTTCTTTGTTGTACTTGCACAGTTTGTGTCTTCTTCACTCTGGTTAAACGCCCAAGTTGGTACGGTTTTCATTGATTCTGTTATGGTTATTGATCTGTAGATCTATTGAGTATGCCTCAAGAAAGTGAATCTCGGGGTTGTTCAGCACTTCACTTGTAGCCAGTAAAGATTTAAAAATCTATCAGAGCCCCATAGGTCCTGTGTCCCACTGCATCACATCAGGCCAATGTGATTTGTCAACCTTTAAGTCTAGAAAGGCCAGCAATATCTCTTTCCTGTTAATTCTGCCCATGATGTTGTGCTGAACCAGTTAAAAAAACAAATCAAAAACACTTGTACACTAATCCCTCCTACATACACAATGTTCATCTCTCTCCATCTTCCTCACCTTCATGTGTTTATCTAAACATCTCTTAAAAGCCACTAATGTATGTGCCTCTACCACTTTACAAGGCAGCGCATTCCAGGCATCCATAACTCTCTGAGTAAAAAAAGTTACCAGTCACGTCCCCTTTGAACCGAACCCCTCTCACACCTTCAATGCACGCTCTCTAATATTAGACATTTCAATCTTGAGAAACAAATAGTCCCTGTCTACTCCATCTATGCCTCTCATAATGTTATAAACCTCTATCAGATCTTCCCTCAGTATCCGCCACTCCAGAGAAAACAACCCAAGTTTATCCAGCCTCTCATGATAGCACCTATTCTCTAAACCAGGCAGCATCTAGGTAATCCTCTTCTGCACCCTCTCCAAAGCCTCAACATCCTTCCTATAGTGGGGCAACCAGAACTGTACATAATACTCCAGATGTGGCCTGACCAGAGTTTTATAAAGTTGCAACATAACTTCCTGACTTTTGAACTCAAGGCCTTGACTAATAAAAGCAAGCATTCCACAAGCCTTCTCAATCACCCTGTCAACCTGTGTAGCCACTTTCAAGGAGTTATGAACTTGGATCCCAAGATCTTTCTGCTCAATAACACTTCAGGATCTTGCTGTTAACCGTGTATCATCTCCTTGCATTTACTCTACCATGCTTTGTTCTTTGATAATAAATTTACTTTGAACTTTAGAAGGATGTTCCTTTAGAACAAAGATGTGAGGGAATATCTTTAGTCAGAAGGTAGTGAGTCTTATGTTTCCCCTCTCACTGTGAAATGGAGACACCCCTTTCTCCCTTATTAGAGAGAGAGAGAGAGCCTGTGGTATGTCGAATACCGGGTGAACGAGTAGTCTTTGGGTAACTGCAAGTCTGTGTCTTTGCTGTCGCTTTGTTCACGCTTAAATGTTTGGTGGTAGGTGTCAATGCCTTTTTTCTTGTCAGTGGGGGGAGGAGGGATTGTTGCTTGCTGCCACTTATGTGTGGGAGGGAGGGGAGCTGGGGGGGACCTTAGAGTTCTAGCATTTATCTGTCCTTCATTCTTTGGGGGCACTCCTCTGTTTTTGGGGATGTTTGTGAAGAAAAAGCATTTCAGGATGTATATTGTATATATTTCTCTGACATTAAATGTACCTTTGAAACCTTTGAATCTGTGGAAGACATTTTCAGACAGCTGTGGAGGCTAAGTCATTAGGTGTAGTTAAAGTGGAGACTGATAGGTTCTTGGTTAGTAAATGCATCAAAGGTTACAGAGAGAATGAGGCTGACAGGTAAATAAATCAGTCATGATCAACTGGTGGAGCAAGCATAATCTTCAACTGCCTTTAGACTTGTGCTCAACAAAGTGGTCCCTCAATCTGATCAGGTCTGGCCAAATTAGAGGAGACTGCATTGGGAGCATCAGATACAGTCAATGACCCTAACAGACTTACAGGTAAAGTGTTGCCTCACCTCCAAGGACTGTTTGGGGCATTGAATTATGGTGAGGGAGGAGGTGTAGAAGCTGGTGTAAGATTTGTCCTGTCTGCAGGGTCAAGTGCCAGGAGGGAGTTAAGTGGGGAGGGACAAGCATATGAGGGAGTCACATAGAAAGTGATCCCTATTGAAAGCCGAGGCAGAGGGAAAGATGTGCTTAGAGGCAGGATTCCGTTGGAGATGGTGGAAGTTGTGAAGAATGATGCGCTGAATATGGAATTTATTGGGAAAGTAGGTAAGGACAAGGGGAACGCAATCCCTGATACAATGGCGGGAGAAGGGCAGTCATATGGGATATGACAGCAGTATAGGTGAGGACAGTATCAATGGTTCTAGAATGAACAACACTTTTCTTTAAAGAAGGCATCTGAATCAGATTTATTATCACTGGCATGTGTCATGAAATTTGTTAACATAGCAACAGCAGTTCAATACAATACATTATATAGAAGAAATAAAATAAATATAAATAAGTAAATTACAGTATATGTATATTGCCTAGATTAAAAATAGTGCAAAAACAGAAATAATATATATTAAAAGAGTGAGGTAGTGTTTATGGGTTCAATGTCCATTTAGGAATCGGATGGCAGAGGGGAAGAAGCTGTTCCTGAATCACTGAGTGTGTGCCTTCAGGCTTCTGTACCTCCTGCCTGATGGTAACAGTGAGAAAAGGGCTTGCCCTGGGTGCTGAGAGTCCTTAATAATAGACACTGCCTTTCTGAGACACCACTCCTTGAAGATGTCCTGGGTACTTTATAGGCTAGTACCCAAGATGGAGCCGACTTAATTTATGACCCTCTGCAGCTTCTTTTGGTCCTGTGCAGTAGCTCCCCCATACCAGACAATGATGCAGCCTGTCAGAATGCTCTCCACGGTACATCTACAGATGTGTTAGAGTGTTTTTTTTTTTGGCAAACCAAATCTCTTCAAACTCCTAATGAAGTATAGTCACTGTCTTGCCTTCTTTATAGCTGCATTGATATGTTGGGACCAGGTTAGGTCCTCAGAGATCTTGACACCCAGGAACTTGAAACTGCTCACTCTCTCCAGTTCTGATCTCTCTATGAGGATTGGTATGCGTTCCTTCATCTTACCCTTCCTGAACTCCACTATCAGCTCTTTCATCTTATTGGTGTCAAGTGTAAGGTTGTTGCTACACCACTCCGCTATCTGGTATATCTCACTCCTGTACACCCTCTCATCTCCACCTGAGATTCTACCAACAATGGTTGTATCATCAGCAAATTTATAGATGGTATTTGAGCTATGCCTAGCTACACAGTCATGGGTATATAGAGAGTAGAGCAGCGGACTAAGCACACACTCCTGAGGTGCACCAGTGTTGATCGTCAGCGAGGACGAGATGTTATCACCAATCCGCACAGATTGTGTTCTTCCGATTAGGAAGTCAAGGATCCAATTGCAGAGGGAGGTACGGAGGCCCAGGTTCTGTAATTTATCAATCAGGATTATGAGAATGGTGTTAAATGCTGAGCTACAGTCGACAAACAGCATCCTAACGTGGGTGTTTGTGTTGTCCAGGTGGTCTAAAGCCGTGTGAAGAGCCATCGAGATTGCATCTGCCATTGACCCATTGAGGTGATAGGTAAATTGCAGTGGGTCTAGGTCCTTGTTGAGGCAGGAGTCCAGTCGAGTCATGACCAACCTCTCAATGCATTTCATCCTTAAGTTGCTGCTGACTTTTGGGGTCTATAATATAGCCCAACCAAGATTAGCGTTGCTGCCTTATTTCTAAGTTGTACCCAAATATCCTTGTTATATGAGCCCTCAAGAATATCCTGTTATGACTTCCCTTATCAAAAAGGCAACACCCCCTCCAATTTTACCTGTTCTTCTGTCATGCCTAAAGCATTGGAACCAAAACACTGAGTTGCCAGTCTCTTAGCCACGTTTCTGATATAGCCACAATATCCAAGTCCCTCGAGAGAATACACACCTTCATTTGTCTGTCTTACCTATTAAACGACATGCATTGAAACAAATACGGTGGTGCTGTCAGCCCTTCTACTGTAAACACAGCCATCCTGACTGCTATGTTTTACACTTTTCGTTATCTCAACTCAAAGTCGAGCTTATTGTCATCTGCACAAGTACGTTCATGCACAGGTGCAGTGTGCTGTAGCAGCATCACAGGCACATTGCATCCGATACATGGCAGTCACGGAAAAATCATAAAATAAACGACAGAATCATACAAGAACACAATTAGACCCCAAAGAAGTCTGTTATGGTGCATTGTGATGCTCTACTGAAGTAGTAATTAGGGTTGTGCAAGCTGGTTCAAGAAACACATACATGTATCAAAGTCATGATTTAACACAAAGCCTTAAATCCTGAACTGTGTACACTTGTTATCATGGGAGTCCAGCAACTGGTGTGTTAGGTCATGTTGAGCTATTGTAGACTTAAAGCCTTCCAGGACAGGAGCAATAGAGTTGTTGATGAAATGTTAGCAGCAGTAATCATCAGCACTTGCACAAAGATCTGTAATTAATTCTCACAAACATGGCTGCTGATGATAAAATCGTCACTCTTGTATTTCCCGAAGTCATCAAAGTCAGTGCTGCTTGAAGTACAGATCAAGATGAGGTGTTTGGTGGTAGTGAAGTGGTAAATGCAGGCTCACTTATAACATTTAAGAAAAATTTGGACAGGTACAGGGATGAGAGGTGTATGGAGGGATATGGTCCAGGTGCAGGTCAGTGGGACTAGGCAGAAAAATGGTTCGGCACAGCCAAGAAGGGCCAAAAGGCCTGTTTCTGTGCTGTAATGTTCTATGGTAGGGTCCTGTAGGAATAATGGAAGTTGTGGAGAATGCTGTGTTGATTGTGGAGTGGTAGGTAAGAACAAGAGGAACTCTATCCCTGTTCAGGGAGATGGGGTGAGCATGGACGTCCGGAAAATGCAGGAAGTACAGGTGAAGGCAGCATCAATGGTGGAGGAAGGGAAACCCTGGTCTTTCAAGAAGGATGACATCTCTGATGTTCTGGAAAAGAAAGTCTCATCCTGGGAACAAATGTGGTGGGGGGGGGCAAAATAACTGAAAAGGGAATGGCATTTTCAAAAGAGACAAGGTGGGAAGAGATGCAATATAGTCGAGATAGCCATTGGAATCAGTGGGTTTATAAAAGATATCGATATACAGTTCTCCAATGATGGGCCAACATGTCAGAAAGGGAATGATGATAGGAATTGAAATGGTTCGCTACTGATGATGGAGACAGAAAGATCAAGAAAGGAAGGAAAGATGTCTTAAGTGCAGCAAGAGCATTTAAAGGCAGGGTAGAATTTGGAAGCAATGAGCTCAGCATGGTTCCTGGGATTCTGGTGTAGAGCAACAGTTTTACACTGATAGTGTTAGAGCCCAGCTGTCATGTTGCAGTTTATGCTATTGTTGCACTGTAACACAGCTGGTGTAATTACTGCAGTCAGCTCTTAAAGTGTGTGTTCCAGCTATTGAGGAGTTACTGCTTTATGAATAGATGTGGCACTGAAGAGAAGGAAATAGTGAGAGGTAATCGCAGGCATCAGAGAAAAATTACCAGGCCGATAAAGAATGTTTCTAGTGTTGGAAGTGACTGTAACACTGATTTCTGTGGGCAAGGTAGACCAGGCACTCAGGAGTTTTACTCAGCTGTATCACTCTGTGGTAGATCGCATGCCACTGTTTTAAGACAAAAGATGCAGTCGGAGTGATGGTCCTTTTAAAGAGCACAGACACTGGGGTAAAGGGGTCAGTAAGAGCTGATAGCAAAGAAGGATGTGTAGTGTAGTGAGATTGAACTATGGAAAACAAAATGTTCAGTAATACTCTACCGGTGATATCATTTTGTGGAGTTTTACAATAGGTAAAAGTGCAGAGTTGAAAAGAAAATCTGTGTGTTCTCTGGAAGCTGAGTATTTCAAAGAGAAAGCTGACAATAATATAGTCTCCACTTGGAGTAGAAGAGAAATGCTGTGCAGATGCTAGATGCCTGAGACTAGAAGCAGAGTTTATCGAAGTTAACAACAGACCATGTGTGGGGAGAAAACCAGAGTTAAACATGTCTTTGGACAAAATATGAGTATAGGAGCACATAGGGTGTTCTGAAATCACACTTGTCAGACCTTGAGGGTCCGGAAAACTGGCTCAGGTAGCTTCTGGCTGACAATGTGAAGGTGATTGGCTGCAGAGCTATAGTACCCATTGAAAATGGTAGGGTCTCAGGTCCTGTGGCGAATCTATCCAGGGTCAGGATCCTAGTGATGATCCTCAGCAAGACTAACCCTGCTTCTAGAACTGCAGCAGGGGTCTGAAGTGAAGGAAGATCTGATTGGTCATGTCTGCCCTAAGATCTAGGAATCCACGTGATACATTTGCTGAGGAATGGCCGCCAACTTCCTGGATGTGAAGCAACTCCTTATCTTCTGATGGACTTCACAGTATTACATCTTCAACACCTCACCCTCGGAACATTGCAGTCCTTCCAAACCATTCACGTCCAAACCTTTCTATAAATAATGAATAACAATATTCATGGGAGAGATTTTGAACGATTTCTTCTCTTCGGTATTCACTAAGGAGAAGGATATTGAATGGTGTAAGGTGTGGGAAACAAGTAAGGAAGTTATGAAACCTATGACAATTAAAGAGGTGGAAGTACTGGCGCTTTTAAGAAATTTAAAAGTGGATAAATCTCCGGGTCCTGACCGGATATTCCCCAGGACCTTGAGGGAAGTTTGTGTAGAGATAGCAGGAGCTCTGACGGAGATCTTTCAGATGTCATTAGAAACGGGGATTGTGCCGGAGGATTGGCGTATTGCTCATGTGGTTCCATTGTTTAAAAAGGGTTCTAGAAGTAAGCCTGGCAATTATAGACCTGTCAGTTTGACATCAGTGGTGGGTAAATTAATGGAAAGTATTCTTAGAGATAGTATTTATAATTATCTGGATAGACAGGATCTGATTAGGAGTAGCCAGCATGGATTTGTGCGTGGAAGGTCATGTTTGACAAACCTTATTGAATTTTTTGAAGTAGTTACGAGGAATGTTGATGAGGGTAAGGCAGTGGATGTAGTCTATATGGACTTCAGCAAGGCCTTTGACAAAGTTCCACATGGAAGGTTAGTTAAGAAGGTTCAGTCGTTAGGTATTAATGCTGAAGTAATAAAATGGATTCAACAGTGGCTAGATGGGAGATGCCAGAGAGTAGTGGTGGATAATTGTTTATCGGGATGGAGGCCGGTGACTAGCGGGGTACCTCAGGGATCTGTTTTGGGCCCAATGTTGTTTGTAATATACATAAATGATCTGGATGATGGGGTGGTAAATTGGATTCATAAGTATGCTGATGATACTAAGGTAGGAGGTGTTGTGGATAATGAGGTGGGTTTTCAAAGCTTGCAGGGAGATTTATGCCAGTTAGAAGAATGGGCTGAACGTTGGCAGATGGAGTTTAATGCTGCGAAGTGTGAGGTTCTACATTTTGGCAGGAATAATCCAAATAGAACATACAGGGTAAATGGTAGGGCATTGAGGAATGCAGTGGAACAGAGAGATCTAGGAATAACAGTGCATAGTTCCCTGAAGGTGGAGTCTCATGTAGATAGGGTGGTGAAGAAGGCTTTTGGAACGCTGGCCTTTATAAATCAGAGCATTGAGTACAGAAGTTGGGATGTAATGTTAAAATTGTACAAGGCATTGGTAAGGCCAAATTTGGAATATTGTGTACAGTTCTGGTCACCGAATTATAGGAAAGATATCAATAAATTAGAGAGAGTGCAGAGACGATTTACTAGGATGTTACCTGGGTTTCAGCACTTAAGTTACAGAGAAAGGTTGAACAAGTTAGGTCTCTATTCATTGGAGCGTAGAAGGTTGAGGGGGGATTTGATCGAGGTATTTAAAATGTTGAGAGGGATAGATAGAGTTGACGTGAATAGGCTGTTTCCATTGAGAGTAGGGGAGATTCAAATGAGAGGACATGATTTGAGAGTTAGGGGGCAAAAGTTTAAGGGAAACACGAGGGGGTATTTCTTTACTCAGAGAGTGATAGCTGTGTGGAATGAGCTTCCTGTAGAAGTAGTAGAGGCCAGTTCAGTTGTGTCATTTAAGGTAAAATTGGATAGGTATATGGACAGGAAAGGAGTGGAGGGTTATGGGCTGAGTGTGGGTAGGTGGGACTAGGTGAGAAGGAGTTCGGCACGGACTAGGAGGGCCGGAATGGCCTGTTTCCGTGCTGTGATAGTTATATATGGTTATAATATTCCCAACACTAAACCTCTGGCACAACAGCAATCACCATCATCCATTCCAAGAATCAACCCTCAATCACCACTCTCTCCTTCTTGTTTCCAACCTGTAATCCAATTTTGCATCTACTTTCTCTGTATTTCTTGGGACCTAACCTTTCAGATCAGCTTACCATGAAGGACTTTGTTAAAATCCTTGTCCGTTTGAGTTACATCTCTTGAAGCTCAGCATTTGTGAAGGTCAGATCACTGCATGGGAAAATAGTAGCCAATTCCACATTCCATTCTTGACAGAGATCTAAATCAGCTAGTTACTTTGCCATTTCTAACTCAAACAGCTGGCCAATCATTGCAAGGCTTTATGGCAACCCACAATGTTGTGGTTTTAGTGTGTGCATTTAGTGACCAGTGCCATGTCAGAAGCTATGGGGCTGGTCATGGGCCAAAGGAAATGTCTAGCAATAAAGCCTGATGGATAGACAGCAGGACAGGCAGCAGCTGTAGAGGGACAAACAGAATTGATATCTTCAGTAAGCTGTCGGATTAGTTCTAAACGTAGTGTCATACAATATGGTAGAGGGTGTCCTCATTGTGAAGATGTGTTTCTCTTTGTGAGGTGGCTACCTTTACCAATACTGTCATGATGCACCTGGACAGATGGAAGGGTGAGATCGAAATCAAGTGTGTTTATCCCTTCTACTGTAAACCCTTTTGGGCAGTTAAGTTCCTCAGGGCTTGGCCAGCGTGGTCAGTAATGTGTAACTGAACCCATTTAGCTAACCGCACCCTGGTATATGGTCTGAGGTGCATTTACTGATGTGGAACATGGACTTGTACTAATCAGAGGAGAGGTGATGATGGGTGGTAATCAGCTGGAGGTTTGCCTGGTTCTCTCTGACCTAACAACATGAGAATGGATAGGGCCCAAAATCAATGCTGAGGATTGTCCGCAAGATTCCTACCTGTTATGTCCAGTTTTTGTGCATCCTTTCTGTCAATCAGTGCCCTGGCGTTGGCTGCTTAGAATGATTCTGTGAACATGGGCAAGTTCTCCACATGGAATAAGAGCATAGTAAGAAGGAAGATGTTGCCCATCTGTCTCTGCAGGCCTATTCTCCCATTCAGCAAGATCAGGGCTGATCTTTTAGCTCAATGCTGCTTTCCTGCCCTATCACCTCACCCATTGATTTCTTCAGAAACCTACAGTTATCTTCTTTGAATAAATCTAACGTCCGAGGCTCCATAGCCTCTCTGGGTGGAGTATTCCACAGGTTCTCCAATGACTGCATGATCAAAGCTCAAGTACATTTATTATCAAAATATGTATACATTATACAACCTTGAGATTCATTGCCTTACAGGCAGCCTCAAAACCAGAAACTCAAAAGAATATATTAAAAAAAGATTAACCAACACCCAATGCACAGAGAGGGGAAAAATACACCTCGTGCAAACCATAAAAACAACCTACAGTATTTAGAATGAAAATGAGTCCATAAGCACAAAGCAATTAGAACTAAGGGGACATCTTAGTTCTAAATGCCAACTGGCAACCCCCTCTGCCCACCATCCATAATTCTGAGAACTTAAACCCTGGATATAGGCTCTCCTGCCAGGAGAATTGTACTCCAACCTTACAGCTAATCAAGCTCCCCAAGAAATCTGTGTATAATGATGACGTAACCTCTCATCCTCCCATCCTCTAAAGAACAGCCTTCACTGTGTTTCTGATAGACCTCACCTTAATTTCCTGAGTAGTCCAGGTTCTATTCATCTAGCCTCATTGCCCAAGACAGCCGGAAAAAAATTTTCAATTCTTGGCATCACCAACTGCCAACGTTATGAGAATGCTTTATTGGTCCAACATTAAATAATATTAACTTTGAATTAAACTTTAAAGAAAATTAAAAATTAATATGGTTTACAAAATAAGTTAATTAAATACTTTAAAAGCACAAAATACGCACAGAAATATTAAACAGAACAGAAATAAATGAGGAAAATTGCCTACTGCCCCTTTGCTCCTTGATTGTAGGGGCTAAATTAGCCATTGAATGTGATGGGGTCTCAGGCCCTGTGGTTGATCTACCCTGACTCAGGATGTGACAGGTGCTTCTCAGTAAGACTGGGCCTGCCACTGACCACCTGCATGCAAGTCCCAGCTTGGATTCTAACTAATGGTCAATGCCAGCAGTTCCATTTGGAACTGTTTAGCAGCCTCAAGGGTGGGAAATCAAGAGGACATATGGTTAAGGTGAGAGGGAGGTGATTTAATAGGAACCTGCTTGGCAACTTTTTCATACAGAGGATGATATTTATATGGAATTAACTGCTAGAGGAAATGTTGATGCAACAATTTAGTAACAGCTTCTTCCTGTCTGCAATTACATTTCTGAATGGCCCATGACCTGTGAGCAACGTTACCTCATTATTCTCCATTGCACCATTTGTTTTCTTATAATTAATGTTTAGATCTTGCACTGTACTCCTGCTGCAAAACAACAAATTTTATGACAGTGACTTAGGATCAGGCCACTTGGTCCCCTATACCAGCTCTGCCTTTGATACAGTCACAGCTCATTGAATTGTAACCTCGACTCTGCATTCCTACCAGTCCCCTGGACCCTGTTACCTCCTTGCATATCGAGGATTGCACAGTGATTCATCCTGCAGAGCAACAGCTCCACAGTGCAGTTGTTGTGTATTTAATATTTCAGTAATATTTGAGTAATATTGTTTGATTAAACATTTGTTGTTATATATTTCATTACAGGTTATAAGTAAAAGTATGTGAATGGCATAAGTCATCACACCACTATGTCATATGTGCATGCTTCACTAAAAGTAAAAATGAAGTTTACACACATCTCTCGGGCTTCCTTGTTTTCCTTTTAATTAGTTTTATGTTTTGGAGTTACAAAACATAACACCAGTGACCTGGGTTTGATACTAAACTCAGGTACACTCTGCTCCATGTGGAGTCCACATGTTCTGACCTCAGATGAACTCACTGTGGAGTCCGCATGTTCTAATTTCAAAAGTTCTCAGTGTGGAGTGTGCATGATCTGAACTCAGTGTGGAGTCCACATTTTCTGATCTCAGATGATCCCTGTGTGGAGTCTGCATGATCTGATCTCAGATGATCTCTGTGTGGAGTCTGTATGTTTTCCCTCTGTATGAGTATTTTGGCTTCCTCCTTCATGGCAAAGTTGTATAGGTTTGTAGGTTAATTGAGCATTGTCTATTGTCACTGAGCAGTAGAGCCATGAGCAAGTTGATGGGGATGTGCAGAATAGGATGGAAGGAAAATTAATAGGGAATGTAATTGCTCAGCAAGATGACCCAGATGAGATGTTGGAAGGAAATATGGAAAAAAGCTAATTGTAGTGATAAGGACATATTGTGTAAGAAGCAGACCATGCTAGTATACTACAGGTGACACAATAAGAGAGCTGTGATAACATGTAACTAAGGCAATATCCATTTTGCTCTCAATGACAACGTTCTGTCTCAGTATAATGATTCATTGTTCGGTAACTATCATTAGGATACATGCTGTAATAAGAGAATGGTTTTGATCTGGATTCAGATTTGTAATCAAACATTAAGATTTTGAAGCCCAGTCTGACCCTGCTGCAACCACCTCTATTACGTAACACAGTCAAAATGCTGGAGGAGCTCAGCATTTATGGAGCAGAATAAGCAGTCAACATTTCAAGCTGAGGCTCTCTGTCAAGACTGCAGAGGAAGGGAGATGAAACCAGAATGAGAAGCTGGAGGGTGAGGGTTCAAGTTGAGGTGATAGGTGAGTGGGAGGGGGATTAAGTAAGAAGCTCGGAGATGATAGGTGGAAGAGGTAAAGGACTGAAGAAGGAATCTAATAGGAGAGGACAGTGGACCATGGAAGAAAGGGAAGGAGGAGGGAAAATAGAGGGAGGTGACTCCATTGCCTGCTTATTCTTCCCCACTGATCTCCCTCCTGGAACTTAACCCTGTGAGCATGTCAAGTGCTACATCTGCCCCACACCTCCTCCCGCACCACCATTCAGGACCCCAAACAGCACTTCCAGGTGAGATGACACTTGATTAGTGAGTCTGTTGGGGTCATCTATTGTATCTACTGCTCCTGTCTGGCCTCTTCTACACTGGTGAGACCTGATGGACTTCTGAACATTTTTGCTCTGTTCACCACAAGAGGCAGGATCTCCCAATGGCTACACATTCCAATTCAATGTCCCATTCACATTCTGACATGCCTGTCCATGAACTTCTCTACTGTCAAAATGAGGATGATATGGAAGAGGCCACACAGGAACAGGAGATGCAATAGATGACTCCAGCAGACTCATGGATGAAGTGTCATCTCACTTGGAAGTACTGTTTGGGGCACTGAATGGGGGAGGAGGTTCAAGTTGGAAGAGCAATGGCTCATATTCTGTCTGAGTATCATTTCAACCTGATGGCATGGACATTGATTTCTCTGACTTCCAGTAGTTTCTCCCCATTCTCCCCTTCTCTCTTTTTCCATTCCCCATTCTGGTTGCCTTCTCAACTCTTCACTTCTACTCATCAGTCCATCACTCCCTCTGGTTCCCTTCCTTCTTCTCTTTCTTCCTAATCCATTGTCCTCTCCTGTTTGATTCCTCCTTCTTCAGCCCTTTATCATTTCCACTTATAGGATTTTGACTCCCCTTAACATGCATGAAACAATTTATTTAATAAAATATTTAAAGATCTTCTGGATTAAGCAGGTTTAAGACAGTCTTAATGTTTAGTAATTGGCCAATACTTTTTGAATAAGAAATGTAACACTTTCAAACTCAATGCTCTGTAGTTTTGGACACCTATCTGCAGAATCTCTTGTGTTTAGATACGATAACCAGCCTGTTATATTTCGGTAGGCTGGAGTAGAATTGAATGAATGACTCATGTAGCCTGATTCTTTTTTTAACGTTAATGAGGTGAGAAGTTTAACTGTTACATTTTGACTTCATATTCTTCCTCCTTTACTTTTAACAGAAAGTGTGACAGAAGTGAAAACGGACATCTACGTCACAAGCTTTGGTCCAGTGTCTGACACAGACATGGTGAGTGAGCTGATAGGGGAGCCTTTGGGCCAGCACAGTACAGGGAGAGAAGAAGACTTCCGAGACTTGGGGAGGGATTGTGAAGTGAGAGGGGCCCAAGGTGAATTCTTGATGGGGTCAGAGGTGGGACGGCCTTTTATTCTATGTTCCTCTCTGCAGTAATAAGCAGCATGAAGATGCCAGGATCTGTAATTACTCCTTGTAACTTTGAACCTCACATTTACTCAAATATGCTCCATGGACTTTGATATCATTACATAAAAAACCACAAATTCAGCTGAGAACCTCAGTGAAACTGTGTCTTCTCTCCTCTGATTCTCAACTCCATCTTCTTACCACTTCTCCCCTCAGTCTGGCCCCAATCTTCCCTTGGGCGCAGCTTCCACATAGAGAAGCTGCCCCTGGATTGCTGTTTGATTGGTGTCTTGGATTATTCTGCTTGGAGAGCTGCAAAATTGTCAGAACCCCCGCCACAGTACAACTTCTGGTCTTGTTTCTTCTGGCCTGAAATTTCTAACTCCTAGTTCTGAATTTTTCATAGCTTATATTCTGGAGTATTCCTCACAAATGCCTCAGTTCCCCTGTGTTATTCCAGATAGCATGCCATTTGCTGTATCAGATCCATGCTCCTCAGTTTATTTTTGTTGTCTTTCTACACCACTGATCTCCGATGTTTACTTTGTGGGCAATTAAGTCCTTTCTCGACTGTGGTTTCTCACTCTTCTGCCCCGTGTTTTGGGGGATTTTTTTTATTGCTTTCTTTTTCCTTTTCTAAATCCAGGACTATTGTGCAGCTTAAGTAAAAAGAAACTATACATAATTTTCTGGTTTCTCACTCAAAGGGCAGAGAATGTCTTTAATGAAAGCTTGAGAAGCAAAAGTACAGAGGCAAAGCCAAGAAAAGAGGTATAGCTTCATTTCCATGGAAGAGTTGATAGGAAGGTCAGAAAGAAATGAAGGCATAAATTCTTTTCACTGGGGGAGGGGTCTCAGCAATTTGACTGAACCATTCAAGCAAAGAGAAAAAAAGTGTACTTGAGCTTCCTTGCTGGGCAGCAGACTAACTCTTTCCCAGGGCCATTATTCTATTAGAACATAAACTCTAAAGGCTAAACCATGCTGCACAAGAACATTTCACCTATCATGCTTGTGCCAACCATGATGCCAATTTAACTTAGCCCATCCGCCTGCACATGGCCTGTATCCCGCAGTTCACTGCTTGTCCATGTGTCTGTATAAATGCCTGTAAATCTATGCTCTCTAGTACTTAACCCCAGGGATAAGACTATCAATAGTCTCTCATGATTTTCTCTACTTCTATCAGGTCACCTCTCAATGCCCAATATGCCAGAGTTTTCTACAGCTGCAACGTGATTTTCTGAACTGTATTCCCAAATGAAGAAAGTGTGCAAGTCAGTTGTCGTGTTTGCCACTTTATCCACTGGAGTTTCTGCTTTCAAGGAGCTATGGACTTGCACCCCAAGACCTTTCTGTACATCAATGCACCTAGCAGTACTGTCCATCTACATTTTCACATATATTCACCTTGTTTGTGATATATATATATATATATATATATATATATATATATATATAATCACAAAATATCACAAACAAAGGAGCACCCAGCATTGATTGCCAATATCTGCAGGATTTTGCTTTTCAACTGTTTCAAAGCCCATCAGATTCTTTAACAATGTGATGTATGTTACATTGATAATTAGTATTGGATAAAATAACCAATACAATGGTTCCCCCTGTATTCTAATTATCTTGAAATCTACATTTCTCAAAGTTTCTAGGCCAGTTCCACTCTTTGCAGGTTCTGTGAACTGTTACACCCTCCCCATCCCTTTGTCCTTCTGTGCAATTTACGGTATCTTGAAATCTAAGCACGCATGAGCATTTAGTTTTGATCTGCTGTGCTGTTTTATGCTTCTAGTGTCAGTCAAGTGATGTGTGAATTACACTCTCCACCCGATTTCTCAACACTTGGGCCCAAAGTCTACACTGTCTATACTGTTTACATTGGTCTATTTCCCCAGTTTTGCTGCTGGTATATTATGTGGATTTTCAGTTTCTACTTTTATAACGATAGGTCCAGAAGCAAGCCTCTGTTAGGTGAATTAATAACCAATGGGGTCTTCAGCTCCAAGGGTTAACCGAGACACACTTCAGGTGGAAGGAAGTGGATAGGAATGTTTCAACTTCACCACAGAACTCCACAGTCCAATGAGAAAATATTTTACAGTAGTTGTTTTAAAAGCCAATTTAGTTATTTAAATACAATGTGTTCACATGTTGGCACTGATTAAAATGGAAAATGTTTTGTTTTGATAGACTCCCCTTAATTTGCATGAAGCAATTTATTTAATAATAATCTATTCAAAGCTGTGCTGGATTAAGCAGATTTAAAACAGAATTAACGTTTGGTAATATGCCAATATGTTTGAGTAAAAAAAAAGGAGCATTTTCAAACTTAATACTCTGGAATTTTGGGTAAAATCATTAATTTCACCCAAGTCTGAATCTCGAACACAAATGAACAGATAGTGAACAGAGGTACTGTGGTTGTATTCTTTGTTTAACAGAGTAACATACACCCGGAGATTTAGGAGAACAAAATAAATCAACAGATAATGTCATTAAAGAAAAATATTTTTGGATAGATAATCAAAGGTTTGGAGATGAGGTGGGCTTTACACTGGGTTTGAAGTGACATATAGTGGAGAAGCAGAGCATTCTGGAGAGCAAGTTGAAGTTTTCTGTGTGTCTGGCTGTGGGTAAGGCAGACTGGGGAAAGTAAAAGAGTGGAAAGGTGAGAAGCCTCATTAATGGCAAAGGTGGGAAGATAGTGATGGAGGGACCTAAACAAAAGCGCAAGCAATTTAAATACATTCGTTGTAAGACTGTGAAGTGAGTTAGTTTATCACGGTAACCATATTCACATATTTTCTTCTAAAAGAGAATGAGGCCACCTGGCCCATCAAGTCTGCACCAGATTTCAAATATTCCCATTTGTGTCTTATTTTAAGAGCCTCCCAACCTGCTCCTCTCAAGTACTGCACTTGAACATCTATCACACAAACCAGTCTTCACTCCACTGACTCTGTCTACGCTACCCACTGCTTTGGGAAAGCAGCCATTATTACCAAGGACCCCTTGTACCCTGGCGATTCGCTCTTCTCCCGTCTGTTGGAAAGGTTGAAAGACTTGTCTAAGAGACCGAGCTTTACTAATGGATGGACAAAATCTGAACACAAGGATGACTGCTAGAAATGGCCATTTCTGATCCCAACAGAGTAAGACCAAGTTACCTGAAATTACAAAATTCTGTATTGAATGAGGATGGCTGCAACGTGATCAGATACAGGGGCTTGCTTCAGCCTTGTCCTAACAATGCAGGAGGCCACAGACCAGGATGTAAATGGGATTCAGAATTAAAGTGACAGCAGTTTAAGATCACTCCTGCAATTCTTTGGGGTCCATCCTCCCCTTCCCACCATCCAGGGATGCAGGTGACACAGTAATTTACTTGTCCGTCTGATGTGGCATCTTACATTCAGTATTTACACTGCACTGAAAAAACCAAATGCAGATCGGGTGATCTCTTTGTTCAGATGCGGGGGATTACCGTGAGCTTCCCATTGCCTGTCTCTTTAATTCTCCATTGCATTCCCACTCTGAACAATCTGAATTGTCACTGAATCGGCAAGGAGGGTTCAAATCAGCAAGAGGGATTCATTAAAAAGGACCAATAGCAATAATACGAATTCAAGCAGAGCAACCATTCACTTAAAATGTGCTCAAGTTTAGATTGGCTTTGGCTCACCAGGCTTAGGTGAGATCAGATTTGGGTGAGGTAAAATGTTTTGTACGTTACTCCCATTCTCTCTGTCTTTAATTGTTCATTCCTCATCTGTTAGGGCATAGTAGATTAGTGGGAATGGCTCCCACTAAGAGCAGTGTTTTGAACTCTGTTTGTGGAATATGGGATGTCTGGGAGATTGGAGTTTCCGCACCAGGCGCACTGAGCTGCAGCTCCTGAGAGAACATACTAAGGAACTGGAGCTGCAGCTCGATGACCTTTGACTCATGGGAGAATGAGGAGGTGATAGACAGGAGCTATAGGGAGGTAGTCACCCCTAGTTTGCAGGGGACAGGTGATTGGGTGTCTGTCAGGAAATACACAGCCAGTGCAGAGTAACCTGTGGCCGCTCCCCCCGGTAATAAGTATATAACGTTAGATACTATTGAGGCGGATGACCTACCTGGGGGGAGCCACAGTGACTGGGTCTCCAGCACTGCGTCTGGTGCTGTGGTTCAAAAGAGCAGAGAGGTGAAGAGAACTGTAATGTTGATAAGAGATTCCTTAGTCAGAGGAATAGAGACAAGGTCTGTGGGCACAATAGAGACAGCTGGATGTGTGTTGCCTCCCTGGGTGCTAGGATCAGAGATGCCTCGGATTGGGTCCACGGCGAAGGTGAGGGGCCAGAAGTTGTAGTACATATTGGCACCATCAATATAGTTAGACAAAGTGAGGATGGCCTGAAGTGAGATTTTAGGGAGCTAGGAGAAAGCTGAGGAACAGAACCTCCAGGGTAGAAATCTCTGGATTGCTGACCGTGCCACGTGCCAGTGAGGGTAAGAACAGGATGATCTGGCAGGTGAATGCATGACTGAGGTACTGGTGCAGGGGGCAGGGGTTCAGGTTTCTGGATCAATGGAATCTTTTCTGGGGAAGGTACCACCTATACAAAAGGGATGGGTTACAGCTGAACCCAAGGGGGAACCAATATCCTTGTGGGCAGGTTTGTTAGAGTTGTTCGGGTGGGTTTAAACTAATTTGGCAGGGGGATGGAGTGATACTGCTGACGATGAGGTAGTGGGTTTACAAACAGAGGCAGTGTGTAGTGAGATTCCTAGCAATGAGAGGCTGCTGATAGGGCAAAATTGCAGTCAACACGATGAGTTGCAATGTAAAAGGTGGACAAAATTGAAAAGGGTGAATAAGGATTGAAGGTGTTATATTTGAATGCACACAGTATACAGAATAAGGGAGATGAGGTTGTAGCACAGTTAGAGATTGGCAGGTATGATGTAGGCATCACTGAATCAAGGCAGAAAGAAGATCATAGCTGTGAGCTTAATGTCCAAGGATACACTGTATCAAAAGAACAGGCAGGTAGGTAGAGGGGGTGGTGTTGCTCTGTTGGTAAAAAATGAAATCAAATCATTAGAAAGAGGTGACATGGGTCAGAAGGTGAATAAATCATTGTGAATAGAGCTAAGGAGCTGCAAGGGTAAAAAGACCCTGATGGGAGTTGTATACAGACCTCCAAAGAGTAGTAAGAATGTGGTCTACAAATTACAATGGAAGATAGAAAATGCATGTCAAAAGGGCAATGTCATGGGGGATTTCAATATGTAGGTAGATTGGGAAAATTAGGTAGGTGCTGGATTCCAAGAAGGGGAATTTCTACATTGCCTACAAAAGGTTTTTTTTTAGAGCAGCTCATGATTGACCCCTCTCAAGGATCAGCTATTCTGGATTGGGTGTTGTGCAATGATCTGGAATTGATTAGAGACCTTAAGGTAAAAGAACCCAGTGGTCATAATATGATAGAATTCACCATTAGTTTTGAAAGTAGAAGCTAAAGACTGATGTATTAGCATTACCGATGGAGTAAAGGGGATTACAGAGGCACAAGAGAGGAGTTGGCCAGAGTTGATTGGAAAAGAACACTGGCAGGGATGATAACAGAGCAGCAATGACTGGAATTTCTGGAAGCAATTTGAAAGGCACAAGATATATCACCACAAAGAGGAAGAAGCATTCTAAAGGCAAGATGACACAATCGTGGCTAACAAGAGAAGTTAAAGCCAATATAAAAGCCAAGCAGAGGGCACATGATAGAAGAAAAATTAGTGGGAAGTTAGAGGATTGGGAAGCTTTCAAATACCAACAGAACGCAACTAAAAAGAAGATAAAGATGGAAATGAAAGCAAGCTGGCCAATAATATGAAAGAAGATACCAAAAGTTTCTTCAGATACGTAAAGTGTAAAAGAGAGGCATGGGTGGATGTTGGACTGCTGGCAAACGATGCTAGAGAGGTAGTAATGGGGGACAATGAAATATTGGAAGAATTAAGTAAGTATTTTGCATCAGTCTTCACTGTGGAAGACATTAGCAGAATGGTGAAAGTTCCAGGTGTCAGAGGTCATGAAGTGTGTCAAATTACCATTACTAGGGAGAAGGTTCTTGGGAAGCTGAAATGCTTGAAGTCACCTGGAGCAAATGTGCGCACCCCTGGGTTCTGAAAGGGGTGGCTGAAGATATTGCGGAGGCATTGGTAATGATCTTTCAAGAATCACTAGATTCTGGAATGGTTCCTGAAGACTGGAAAATTGCAAATGTCACTCCAAGAAGGGAGAGAGATAGATGAAAGGAAATTATAGGCCAGTTAGTTTGACCTCAGTGGCTGGGAAAATATTGGAGTTGATTGTTAGGGATGTGATTTTGGGCACTTAGAGGCCCATGATGCAATAAGCAATAGACAGTATGGCTTCCTCAAGGGAAAATCTTGTCTGACAAATCTGTTGGATTTCTTTGAGGAAATAATAAGCAAGATATACACAGTTGATGCTGTGTAACACGTGAGGCTTCTTAACAACCTTTGAACCCATGATATTACCAGAAAGATTCTAGCATGGATAAAGCAGTGGCTGACTGGCAGGAGGCAAACAGTGGGAATAAAGGGGGCCTTTTCTGGTTGGTTGCCGGTGACTAGTGGTGTTCCACAGGGGTCTGTATTTTGACTGATTCTTTTTACGTTATATTTTATTGATTTGGAAGATGGAGTTGCTGGGTTTGTTGTAAAGTTTGCAGATGATATAAAGATAGGAGGAGGTGCAGGTAGTTTTGAGGAATTAAAGAGGCTACAGAAAGACTTAGACAGATTAGGAGAATGGGCAAAGAAGTGACAGATTAATACAGTGCCAGGAAGTGTAGAGTCATGCACTTTACTTTGGTAGAAGAAATGAAAGAGTTGACTATTTTCTAAATGGAGTGAAAATTACAAAAAAACTGAGGCACAGAGGTACTTGGAGTGCTGGGCCCAAAAGTTAATTTGCAGGTTGGGTCTGTGGTGAGGAAGGCAAATGTGATGTTAGCATTTATTTATAGAGAACTAGAATATAAAAGCAAGGATGTAATGTTGAGGCTTTATAAAGCACTGGTGAGGCCGCATTTGGAATATTGTGAGCCCCTTATCTTTAAAAAAAAATGTGCTGAAACTGGAGAGATTTCAAAGGAGGTTCACGAAAATTATCGCCTGCTGCGTTCCACCAGCATTTTGTGTGTGTCACGAAAATTATCCCAGATTTGAGTGGCTTATCATATGAAGAATGTTTGATGCCTCTGGGCTTGTATTCACTGGAATTCAGAAGAATGAGGGATGGCCTCACTGAAACCTTTCAAATGGTGAAAGGACTTGATAGAGTGGATATGGGGAGGATGTTTTCTATGGTGGGCGAGTCTAAGATCAGAGGACTCAGCCTCAGGATCGAGGGGTGTCCTTTTAGAACGGAGATGAGGAGGAATTTCATCAGCCAGAGAGTGGTGAATCAGTGGAATTCTTTGCCACAGGCAGCTGTGGAAATCAAATCTGTATGTATATTTAAGGCTGAGGTTGATAAATTCTTGATTAGTCAGGGCATGAAAGGATACGGGAAGAAGGTGTGAGATCGGGACTAAGAGTGAAATTGGATCAGCCATAATGAAATAGTGAAGCAGACTTGATTCTGCTCCCATGTCTTATGGTCTTACAGTCTATATCTTGGAACCACTTCCTCAGGAATAGTTCAAGGTAACCCATCCCCATTATTTTGGGGCAGTTATGCACGGACAACAAAAATTTGCCTTGCTGGTAGAATCTGAAAATGGATTGATTGAAGGAAACAAAAAGCCAATTACTCCTTCACCCTCTCATTTCCTCCTAATATCAATGGTGCCCATTTTGAGTTTATGCTGGTTTTCACAATAATTACTTCAGTCTCATTTCATTTCTCCACTTCTCTCCTTGCTTCTGACTTTCCCAACTGCATTGAGTGTCCTGGACCTGAAACATTAACTTTCTCTCTCCTCCTCTGCTCACTGTTCACAGCACCTTCAGATATTATTTCAGAATTTCAGCATCAGCGTGTTTTTAATTTCATATTCCCCAATTCTCTACCTGAAGTCTATTCTCTCTCTCACATGCTCATCAATTCCTCCCAAAATTTTCTACCCAATCACCAATTACCCTAGGGAGAGGTCCTTTTCCTACAGTTCCTCCAACACAGAAGCAGAGCACGAGTGAGATGGTGCAATACGTTAGGCCCTTGTTCAAAACCCAGATCTCTTCACCTGGGGCTGCTGTTTGATTGGCCTTGGGGAAAATAGTCTAATAATCAAAGCAGGTACTAGTGGGAGAATCACCAATAAGGGGAAATATTTACAATGATAACAGGCTAGTATAGAAGTTTCTTCCTAGGAGTTCTCTGGTTCCAAGACCTGATTATTTAGATGCATTTAAGATGGAGGTAAATTTGAAAGATTGTGGAATTCAGGGTCACACAAGAGGAGTGGAGTCCAGTATAGATCACTTATGACCATAAAATGAGATTCTTGACTTCTACCAGAGAGAGCTGCCAGTGTTTACCAAGCTACACTTCACTCTGTAACCTTATGATGCACAACTGACAGTGCAGAGCCTTGCCTAGGGGTCCCATACAGGAGGAGTAGCTCAAGGAGCATGGAGACACTGGGAACGTCCTCCCTGTCTGGCCTCGGCTTCTTTTGTGTGCTAGTTCCCCATAGCCCTCAGCTTCTCAGTTCTTGAAATAATTATCTATCTTCACCTTCAATATATCTAATGATCTGGCCTCCACCACCTTTGGGGGCTAATAATTCCTGAAATTCACTACCTCCGAGGGAAGACATTTCTACACACCTCTGTCTAAAATAACTGACTCCTCATCCTGTAACTACATCCCTTATTTAAGAACCTCCGTCGGTGGATACATCTTAACTCATCTCATATAGGAAATGTTGATGAACTCAGCAGGACAGGCAGCATCTATGGTAGAGAATAAACAGTCACCATTTGGGATTGGTGAAGAGTTTCAGCCTGAAATGTCAACTATTTATTTCCCTCTAAAGCCACTGCCAGGCCTGCTGAGTTCCTCCAGCATTTTGTGTATGTTGCTTGCTCAAGATTTTTAGCATCTGAAGTATCTCTTTTATACCAACATTACTATGTCAAGCCCCCTTAGAATCTATTATCTCCCCCTCAGGTCACCCATCATTCTTCCAAACTCTCATGAATAGAGCCCTAGACCATTTAGCTTCTCTTGAAGTAGCTGGTGAATCTATGGATGGTCTTCACTGCCGCTATAACCTTCTCTAAGCCACACGACACAGTAGTAGCTCATATGTACTCACTCATTTGACACTGAGAACTGAAAAGACAACACTGGTTATTTCATCTCATTTGACATGGGCTCAGTATTAGCAGTTACAAGAGGCCCAGTCACAAACCACCCAGGTGCAGAAGTCACTATGTATATGTCTGCAGTGGAGGTGAGGGGAGAATTGAGAAGTGAGCTCAGAGATGCTGAACTGTTGTAACACCCATGCATTAAATCTACCCCCCCCCCCCCAAATGGATCTGTTCCTCTTTTTTTACCCTCACCAGTTCTTAGGATGCCTGTCTCTCAGAATGATTCAGCATCACAGTCCTGACCCATTGCCTCCAAGGCCATGGGCGCAGTTCAACAAACAGCCCTGCATACCTTATGCCTGTTCCTTCTGCTAAGTAGTCTTCAAGGATTACGTGATGGGTAATAGTTAAGGATCCTGGACTGATGTTTCTGTAGCAGCAGTCTCACTAGGCAAGTAATTGTCTTTAAGATGAATCATAAGGTTTCTGCGAAGCACTTGTTTGAATTAATGCAGCCTAATGCTCAAGTAGTGAGCCATTTATTTGGCCAATCTCTGCACTGAGTGCTTGTCTGGTATTTAGATCAGTACAAAGGTGATAACATATAATGCAGAACCTTCCTTCTTCCACTCGGGAAAACTGCTCACGTCTTAGCAGGTGATAGGAATGACAGAGAGAATGCAGAGGAAATACAGCGGGGTTTGCTAATTCGAGGACCTTGATTATGGGGAGTGATTGTTTTCACTCATGTTTTCTTCAGAATGGAGGAGACTGAGAGGTGACCTGGTGCAGGTAAGGAGAGACACATTGCCACAACCTTCCTCCCCATGGTAGGGATGCGGAAAATGAGAGGGCATGGGTTTAAGGAGTTTTTAAGGAAAACTGAGGGGTAGGTTTTCACACAGACGCTGGTTGATACTTGCTGTCAGGAGGTGATGGAATCAGGTGCATTTGCTGCATGTGAGCAGACACTAGGCAAGGCATAGAAGGATACGGTCCTGCAGCAAGTGAATGGGATTAATGTCGATAGTTGGCCTGGAAGTGGTGTGCTGATGGACACTTTCTGTGCTGTCCAAAACTCGGACTCTGAGATCACCTCTGAATACTCAAGCATCTTTTTTGGGAATGCTGATGCCCAAAACAACCTTCTTTTCTGATTGCATTGAAAGGGAGATGGCTCACTCCATAGAACATGTTGTTAATTCATGCAGCTATCCTCGTCTTCTATTGAAAATTGTTACTGATTTATATGAAATGGCTGCTCCCCCATAACTCCTGAAGGACACACTATGCCTGCACTGACACACATGAGCCGAAGGGCCTGATTAACAGTGGGTATGGAGCTACTGTCCCCAGAGGAAGTAGCAGCTAATCCAGTCGGGATTTTTGCCACCTCTGCAAAGGGTTTCCTGTAGATCGTTGCCTGCCCATCAGGACTACAGCACCCTCTTGGCTGCTAGCTCCCAAGAGAACAATACACATAACAACAGGCTGTGCTTGCTATCTGCGCCTGGGTGGCAGCTCTCAGCTTATGGAGAAAAGAGTTCTGTTCAGTCCTGGAATCTTACAAGAAATTAGGAGCAGTAGTAGGCCACTCTGATGCTCAAATCTCCTGCACGATTCAGTATGATCATGGCTTATCTGTGCTGGTGCAAGTTCGTTTTCTGTGCTATTTCTCCATAACCCTTGATCACCCAATCAACTGAAATCTAATAATCAGGACTTCACCGCTCTCAGGGAAAGGATAATTCCAGAGAGTCACTAACCTCAGAAAGATGAAATTTCTATGCACTGTAGTTGTAAAAGAGCAGGCTCTTGTACTGTAACTGTGTCCCCTTGTCTATGATCTGAGCACTCTCCACATCAGTGCCCAGGGGACAGATAGCAGGTGGGACAGGATCAACCTGCGTCCGGCGACAGGGAGACTGAATGGCTCAGCCAATATGAACGTGCATGTTGGGGAGAGTGTGGAGTTTCCGAGGGTCTCAATGATGTCTAGTCATTTGAGCTGCGTGACAGGGAGTGGACAGCAGTTGAATTCAGAACTCTTCTCCTGCACTCTCTCTCTGTATTTGGAACAAGTGCTCTGCAAAAACGCAGCACCAGAATCCCGGCCCGACCTTAAACCCCACTTACCCCAGTGGAAAGTGGAATACTGTTCTACACCATAGTGAAGAGTGGGGTCACTGTTCTACCAGCTAGTGGAGAACAGGTTCAATACCCAGTGGAGAGGAAAACAGTATTCTAAGTCCCAGTGGAGAGCAAGACACCGTTCTAACTCACAATGGAGAGTGGGACACTGTTCCATGCCCTAGTGGAGAGGAGAGCAGGGCACTGTTCTATATCACAGTGAGATCAGAGCACTGTGCAATGTCCCAATGGAGAATTGACACTGTTCTATGTCCCAGTGGAGAATGGGCACTGTTTTATGTCCATGGAGAGAGCAGTGAACTGTTCTATGTACTGTGGAAAACAGGACACTGTTCTCTGCCCCAGTGGAGAGCGGGACTCTGTTCTATGTTCTAGTGGACAGTGGATACTGTTCTCTGACCCAGTGGAGAGCGGGTCTATGTTCTATGTCCCAGTGGAGAGTGGACACTGTTCTTTGACCCAGTGGAGAGCGGGACTCTGTTCTATGTTCTAGTGGAGAGTGGACACTGTTCTTTGACCCAGTGGAGAGCGGGACTCTGTTCTATGTTCTAGTGGAGAGTGGACACTGTTCTTTGACCCAGTGGAGAGCGGGACTCTGTTCTATGTTCTAGTGGAGAGTGGATACTGTTCTCTGACCCAGTGGAGAGCGGGACTCTGTTCTATGTTCTAGTGGAGAGTGGATACTGTTCTCTGACCCAGTGGAGAGCGGGACTCTGTTCTATGTTCTAGTGGAGAGTGGATACTGTTCTCTGACCCAGTGGAGAGCGGGACTCTGTTCTATGTTCTAGTGGAGAGTGGATACTGTTCTCTGACCCAGTGGAGAGCGGGTCTATGTTCTAGTGGAGAGTGGATACTGTTCTCTGTCCCAGTGGAGAGTGGGACTCTGTTCTCTGTCCCAGTGGAGTGTGGGACTCTGTTCTCTGTCCCAGTGGAGTGTGGGCACTGTTCTCTGTCCCAGTGGAGAATGGGCACTATTCTCTGTCCCAGTGGAGAGTGGGCACTGTTCTATGTCCCAGTGGAGAGTGGGCACTGTTCTATGTCCCAGTGGAGAGTGGGGCACTGGTCTATGTCCCAGTGGAGAGTGGGGCACTGTTCTCTGTCCCAGTGGAGAATTTGGCATGTTTCTATGTTCCAGTGGAGAGTGGGGTACTGTTCTCTGTCCGAGTGGAGAGTGGGGCACTGTTCTCTGTCCCAGTGAAGAATGGGCACTGTTCTCTGCCCCAGTGGAGAGTGGGGCACTGTTCTCTGCCCCAGTGGAGAGTGGGCACTGTTCTCTGCCCCAGTGGAGAGTGGGCACTGTTCTCTGCCCCAGTGGAGAGTGGGGCACTGTTCTCTGCCCCAGTGGAGAGTGGGGCACTGTTCTCTGCCCCAGTGGAGAGTGGGGTACTGTTCTCTGTCCGAGTGGAGAGTGGGGCACTGTTCTACGTCCCAGTGGAGAGTGGGGCACTGTTCTCTGCCCCAGTGGAGAGTGGGGCACTGTTCTCTGCCCCAGTGGAGAGTGGGGTATTGTTCTCTGTTCGATTGGAGAGTGGGGTACTGTTCTCTGTCTGAGTGGAGAGTGGGGCACTGTTCTACGTCCCAGTGGAGAGTGGGGCACTGTTCTCTGCCCCAGTGGAGAGTGGGGCACTGTTCTCTGCCCCAGTGGAGAGTGGGGTATTGTTCTCTGTTCGAGTGGAGAGTGGGGTACTGTTCTCTGTCCGAGTGGAGAGTGGGGCACTGTTCTACGTCCCAGTGGAGAGTGGGGCACTGTTCTACGTCCCAGTGAAGAGTGGGCACTGTTCTACGTCCCAGTGGAGAGTGGACACTGTTCTCTGCCCCAGTGGAGAGTGGGCACTGTTATCTGCCCCAGTGGAGAATTTGGCATGTTTCTATGTTCCAGTGGAGAGTAGGGTACTGTTCTCTGTCCGAGTGGAGAGTGGGGCACTGTTCTCTGTCCCAGTGGAGAGTGGGGTTTTGTTCTCTGTTCGAGTGGAGAGTGGGGTACTGTTCTCTGTCCGAGTGGAGAGTGGGGCACTGTTCTACGTCCCAGTGGAGAGTGGGGCACTGTTCTCTGCCCCAGTGGAGAGTGGGGCACTGTTCTCTGCCCCAGTGGAGAGTGGGGCACTGTTCTCTGCCCCAGTGGAGAGTGGGGTATTGTTCTCTGTTCGAGTGGAGAGTGGGGTACTGTTCTCTGTCCGAGTGGAGAGTGGGGCACTGTTCTACGTCCCAGTGGAGAGTGGGGCACTGTTCTACGTCCCAGTGGAGAGTGGGGCACTGTTCTCTGCCCCAGTGGAGAGTGGGGCACTGTTCTCTGCCCCAGTGGAGAGTGGGGCACTGTTCTCTGCCCCAGTGGAGAGTGGGGTATTGTTCTCTGTTCGAGTGGAGAGTGGGGTACTGTTCTCTGTCCGAGTGGAGAGTGGGGCACTGTTCTCTGCCCCAGTGGAGAGTGGGGCACTGTTCTCTGCCCCAGTGGAGAGTGGGGCACTGTTCTACGTCCCAGTGGAGAGTGGGGCACTGTTCTCTGCCCCAGTGGAGAGTGGGGCACTGTTCTCTGCCCCAGTGGAGAGTGGGGCACTGTTCTCTGCCCCAGTGGAGAGTGGGGTATTGTTCTCTGTTCGAGTGGAGAGTGGGGTACTGTTCTCTGTCCGAGTGGAGAGTGGGGCACTGTTCTACGTCCCAGTGGAGAGTGGGGCACTGTTCTACGTCGCAGTGGAGAGTGGGGCACTGTTCTACGTCCCAGTGAAGAGTGGGCACTGTTCTACGTCCCAGTGGAGAGTGGACACTGTTCTCTGCCCCAGTGGAGAGTGGGCACTGTTATCTGCCCCAGTGGAGAGTGGGGCACTGTTCTCTGTCCCAGTGGAGAGTGGGGCACTGTTCTCTGTCCCAGTGGAGAGTGGGGCACTGTTCTCTGTCCCAGTGGAGAATGGGCACTATTCTCTGTCCCAGTGGAGAGTGGGCACTGTTCTATGTCCCAGTGGAGAGTGGGCACTGTTCTATGTCCCAGTGGAGAGTGGGGCACTGGTCTATGTCTCAGTGGAGAGTGGGGCACTGTTCTCTGTCCCAGTGGAGAATTTGGCATGTTTCTATGTTCCAGTGGAGAGTGGGGTACTGTTCTCTGCCCCAGTGGAGAGTGGCGCACTGTTCTCTGCCCCAGTGGAGAGTGGGGTATTGTTCTCTGTTCGAGTGGAGAGTGGGGTACTGTTCTCTGTCCGAGTGGAGAGTGGGGCACTGTTCTACGTCCCAGTGGAGAGTGGGGCACTGTTCTACGTCCCAGTGGAGAGTGGGGCACTGTTCTACGTCCCAGTGGAGAGTGGGGCACTGTTCTACGTCCCAGTGGAGAGTGGGCACTGTTCTCTGCCCCAGTGGAGAGTGGGGCACTGTTCTCTGCCCCAGTGGAGAGTGGGGTATTGTTCTCTGTTCGAGTGGAGAGTGGGGTACTGTTCTCTGTCCGAGTGGAGAGTGGGGCACTATTCTACGTCCCAGTGGAGAGTGGGGCACTGTTCTCTGCCCCAGTGGAGAGTGGGCACTGTTCTCTGCCCCAGTGGAGAGTGGGCACTGTTCTCTGCCCCAGTGGAGAGTGGGGCACTGTTCTCTGCCCCAGTGGAGAGTGGGGCACTGTTCTCTGCCCCAGTGGAGAGTGGGGCACTGTTCTCTGCCCCAGTGGAGAGTGGGGTATTGTTCTCTGTTCGAGTGGAGAGTGGGGTACTGTTCTCTGTCCGAGTGGAGAGTGGGGCACTGTTCTACCCCCCAGTGGAGAGAGGGGCACTGTTCTCTGCCCCAGTGGAGAGTGGGGCACTGTTCTCTGCCCCAGTGGAGAGTGGGGTATTGTTCTCTGTTCGAGTGGAGAGTGGGGTACTGTTCTCTGTCCGAGTGGAGAGTGGGGTACTGTTCTCTGTCCGAGTGGAGAGTGGGGCACTGTTCTCTGCCCCAGTGGAGAGTGGGGCACTGTTCTCTGCCCCAGTGGAGAGTGGGGTTTTGTTCTCTGTTCGAGTGGAGAGTGGGGTACTGTTCTCTGTCCGAGTGGAGAGTGGGGCACTGTTCTACGTCCCAGTGGAGAGTGGGGCACTGTTCTACGTCCCAGTGAAGAGTGGGCACTGTTCTACGTCCCAGTGGAGAGTGGGCACTGTTCTACGTCCCAGTGGAGAGTGGGGCACTGTTCTACGTCCCAGTGGAGAGTGGGGCTCTGTTCTATGTCCCGGTGGAGAGTGGGGCTCTGTTCTATGTCCCGGTGGAGAGTGGGCACTGTTCTATGTCCCGGTGGAGAGTGGGCACTGTTCTATAACCCAGTGGTGAGTGGGGCACTGTTCTACGTCCCAGTGGAGAGTGGGGCACTGTTCTACGTCCCAGTGAAGAGTGGGCACTGTTCTACGTCCCAGTGGAGAGTGGACACTGTTCTCTGCCCCAGTGGAGAGTGGGCACTGTTATCTGCCCCAGTGGAGAGTGGGGCACTGTTCTCTGTCCCAGTGGAGAGTGGGGCACTGTTCTCTGTCCCAGTGGAGAGTGGGGCACTGTTCTCTGTCCCAGTGGAGAATGGGCACTATTCTCTGTCCCAGTGGAGAGTGGGCACTGTTCTATGTCCCAGTGGAGAGTGGGCACTGTTCTATTTCCCAGTGGAGAGTGGGGCACTGGTCTATGTCTCAGTGGAGAGTGGGGCACTGTTCTCTGTCCCAGTGGAGAATTTGGCATGTTTCTATGTTCCAGTGGAGAGTGGGGTACTGTTCTCTGCCCCAGTGGAGAGTGGGGCACTGTTCTCTGCCCCAGTGGAGAGTGGGGTATTGTTCTCTGTTCGAGTGGAGAGTGGGGTACTGTTCTCTGTCCGAGTGGAGAGTGGGGCACTGTTCTACGTCCCAGTGGAGAGTGGGGCACTGTTCTACGTCCCAGTGGAGAGTGGGGCACTGTTCTACGTCCCAGTGGAGAGTGGGGCACTGTTCTACGTCCCAGTGGAGAGTGGGGCACTGTTCTCTGCCCCAGTGGAGAGTGGGGCACTGTTCTCTGCCCCAGTGGAGAGTGGGGCACTGTTCTCTGCCCCAGTGGAGAGTGGGGTATTGTTCTCTGTTCGAGTGGAGAGTGGGGTACTGTTCTCTGTCCGAGTGGAGAGTGGGGCACTGTTCTCTGCCCCAGTGGAGAGTGGGGCACTGTTCTCTGCCCCAGTGGAGAGTGGGGCACTGTTCTACGTCCCAGTGGAGAGTGGGGCACTGTTCTCTGCCCCAGTGGAGAGTGGGGCACTGTTCTCTGCCCCAGTGGAGAGTGGGGCACTGTTCTCTGCCCCAGTGGAGAGTGGGGTATTGTTCTCTGTTCGAGTGGAGAGTGGGGTACTGTTCTCTGTCCGAGTGGAGAGTGGGGCACTGTTCTACGTCCCAGTGGAGAGTGGGGCACTGTTCTACGTCCCAGTGGAGAGTGGGGCACTGTTCTACGTCCCAGTGAAGAGTGGGCACTGTTCTACGTCCCAGTGGAGAGTGGACACTGTTCTCTGCCCCAGTGGAGAGTGGGCACTGTTATCTGCCCCAGTGGAGAGTGGGGCACTGTTCTCTGTCCCAGTGGAGAGTGGGGCACTGTTCTCTGTCCCAGTGGAGAGTGGGGCACTGTTCTCTGTCCCAGTGGAGAATGGGCACTATTCTCTGTCCCAGTGGAGAGTGGGCACTGTTCTATGTCCCAGTGGAGAGTGGGCACTGTTCTATGTCCCAGTGGAGAGTGGGGCACTGGTCTATGTCTCAGTGGAGAGTGGGGCACTGTTCTCTGTCCCAGTGGAGAATTTGGCATGTTTCTATGTTCCAGTGGAGAGTGGGGTACTGTTCTCTGCCCCAGTGGAGAGTGGGGCACTGTTCTCTGCCCCAGTGGAGAGTGGGGTATTGTTCTCTGTTCGAGTGGAGAGTGGGGTACTGTTCTCTGTCCGAGTGGAGAGTGGGGCACTGTTCTACGTCCCAGTGGAGAGTGGGGCACTGTTCTACGTCCCAGTGGAGAGTGGGGCACTGTTCTACGTCCCAGTGGAGAGTGGGGCACTGTTCTACGTCCCAGTGGAGAGTGGGCACTGTTCTCTGCCCCAGTGGAGAGTGGGGCACTGTTCTCTGCCCCAGTGGAGAGTGGGGTATTGTTCTCTGTTCGAGTGGAGAGTGGGGTACTGTTCTCTGTCCGAGTGGAGAGTGGGGCACTATTCTACGTCCCAGTGGAGAGTGGGGCACTGTTCTCTGCCCCAGTGGAGAGTGGGCACTGTTCTCTGCCCCAGTGGAGAGTGGGCACTGTTCTCTGCCCCAGTGGAGAGTGGGGCACTGTTCTCTGCCCCAGTGGAGAGTGGGGCACTGTTCTCTGCCCCAGTGGAGAGTGGGGCACTGTTCTCTGCCCCAGTGGAGAGTGGGGTATTGTTCTCTGTTCGAGTGGAGAGTGGGGTACTGTTCTCTGTCCGAGTGGAGAGTGGGGCACTGTTCTACCCCCCAGTGGAGAGAGGGGCACTGTTCTCTGCCCCAGTGGAGAGTGGGGCACTGTTCTCTGCCCCAGTGGAGAGTGGGGTATTGTTCTCTGTTCGAGTGGAGAGTGGGGTACTGTTCTCTGTCCGAGTGGAGAGTGGGGTACTGTTCTCTGTCCGAGTGGAGAGTGGGGCACTGTTCTACGTCCCAGTGGAGAGTGGGGCACTGTTCTACGTCCCAGTGGAGAGTGGGGCACTGTTCTACGTCCCAGTGAAGAGTGGGCACTGTTCTACGTCCCAGTGGAGAGTGGACACTGTTCTCTGCCCCAGTGGAGAGTGGGCACTGTTATCTGCCCCAGTGGAGAGTGGGGCACTGTTCTCTGTCCCAGTGGAGAGTGGGGCACTGTTCTCTGCCCCAGTGGAGAGTGGGGCACTGTTCTACGTCCCAGTGGAGAGTGGGGCACTGTTCTCTGCCCCAGTGGAGAGTGGGGCACTGTTCTCTGCCCCAGTGGAGAGTGGGGTATTGTTCTCTGTTCGAGTGGAGAGTGGGGTACTGTTCTCTGTCCGAGTGGAGAGTGGGGCACTGTTCTACGTCCCAGTGGAGAGTGGGGCACTGTTCTACGTCCCAGTGGAGAGTGGGGCACTGTTCTACGTCCCAGTGAAGAGTGGGCACTGTTCTACGTCCCAGTGGAGAGTGGACACTGTTCTCTGCCCCAGTGGAGAGTGGGCACTGTTATCTGCCCCAGTGGAGAGTGGGGCACTGTTCTCTGTCCCAGTGGAGAGTGGGGCACTGTTCTCTGTCCCAGTGGAGAGTGGGGCACTGTTCTCTGTCCCAGTGGAGAATGGGCACTATTCTCTGTCCCAGTGGAGAGTGGGCACTGTTCTATGTCCCAGTGGAGAGTGGGCACTGTTCTATGTCCCAGTGGAGAGTGGGGCACTGGTCTATGTCTCAGTGGAGAGTGGGGCACTGTTCTCTGTCCCAGTGGAGAATTTGGCATGTTTCTATGTTCCAGTGGAGAGTGGGGTACTGTTCTCTGCCCCAGTGGAGAGTGGGGCACTGTTCTCTGCCCCAGTGGAGAGTGGGGTATTGTTCTCTGTTCGAGTGGAGAGTGGGGTACTGTTCTCTGTCCGAGTGGAGAGTGGGGCACTGTTCTACGTCCCAGTGGAGAGTGGGGCACTGTTCTACGTCCCAGTGGAGAGTGGGGCACTGTTCTACGTCCCAGTGGAGAGTGGGGCACTGTTCTACGTCCCAGTGGAGAGTGGGCACTGTTCTCTGCCCCAGTGGAGAGTGGGGCACTGTTCTCTGCCCCAGTGGAGAGTGGGGTATTGTTCTCTGTTCGAGTGGAGAGTGGGGTACTTTTCTCTGTCCGAGTGGAGAGTGGGGCACTATTCTACGTCCCAGTGGAGAGTGGGGCACTGTTCTCTGCCCCAGTGGAGAGTGGGCACTGTTCTCTGCCCCAGTGGAGAGTGGGCACTGTTCTCTGCCCCAGTGGAGAGTGGGGCACTGTTCTCTGCCCCAGTGGAGAGTGGGGCACTGTTCTCTGCCCCAGTGGAGAGTGGGGCACTGTTCTCTGCCCCAGTGGAGAGTGGGGTATTGTTCTCTGTTCGAGTGGAGAGTGGGGTACTGTTCTCTGTCCGAGTGGAGAGTGGGGCACTGTTCTACCCCCCAGTGGAGAGAGGGGCACTGTTCTCTGCCCCAGTGGAGAGTGGGGCACTGTTCTCTGCCCCAGTGGAGAGTGGGGTATTGTTCTCTGTTCGAGTGGAGAGTGGGGTACTGTTCTCTGTCCGAGTGGAGAGTGGGGTACTGTTCTCTGTCCGAGTGGAGAGTGGGGCACTGTTCTCTGCCCCAGTGGAGAGTGGGGCACTGTTCTCTGCCCCAGTGGAGAGTGGGGTTTTGTTCTCTGTTCGAGTGGAGAGTGGGGTACTGTTCTCTGTCCGAGTGGAGAGTGGGGCACTGTTCTACGTCCCAGTGGAGAGTGGGGCACTGTTCTCTGCCCCAGTGGAGAGTGGGCACTGTTCTCTGCCCCAGTGGAGAGTGGGGCACTGTTCTCTGCCCCAGTGGAGAGTGGGGTATTGTTCTCTGTTCGAGTGGAGAGTGGGGTACTGTTCTCTGTCCGAGTGGAGAGTGGGGCACTGTTCTACCCCCCAGTGGAGAGAGGGGCACTGTTCTCTGCCCCAGTGGAGAGTGGGGCACTGTTCTCTGCCCCAGTGGAGAGTGGGGTATTGTTCTCTGTTCGAGTGGAGAGTGGGGTACTGTTCTCTGTCCGAGTGGAGAGTGGGGTACTGTTCTCTGTCCGAGTGGAGAGTGGGGCACTGTTCTCTGCCCCAGTGGAGAGTGGGGCACTGTTCTCTGCCCCAGTGGAGAGTGGGGTTTTGTTCTCTGTTCGAGTGGAGAGTGGGGTACTGTTCTCTGTCCGAGTGGAGAGTGGGGCACTGTTCTACGTCCCAGTGGAGAGTGGGGCACTGTTCTACGTCCCAGTGAAGAGTGGGCACTGTTCTACGTCCCAGTGGAGAGTGGGGCACTGTTCTACGTCCCAGTGGAGAGTGGGGCTCTGTTCTATGTCCCGGTGGAGAGTGGGGCTCTGTTCTATGTCCCGGTGGAGAGTGGGCACTGTTCTATGTCCCGGTGGAGAGTGGGCACTGTTCTATAACCCAGTGGAGAGTGGGGCACTGTTCTATGTTCCAGTGGAGAGTGTGACACTGTTGTATATCACAGTGGAGAGAGTAGATCACTTTTTTAAGGCTGTTATTAAGGAATAAATGCATTTACAGCATCATAGGACTATAGAAAGTTTATGGCACAAAGAGTGGCTGTTTGGCCTGCGACTTATTTTTTTGCACAAATTGGAAATTTGCAGATGGGTTTATTTTTCAATTTTCCTCAGCTTGTTTGGAGCTTTGTCAATCCATTTGAGCAACTCATTCACTAACTGGCTGCCTATCACATTCAGGTCTACTCAAACCTCATTAAAGCTGAGCTCATCATCCAAATTGATTTAATACCTCACCAGCTCTTGCTGTACTCAAAAGCCTCCCTCCTGCAGTCTATCCAACTACACCCTTCAAATTCTTCTGCTATATTTGATCATTGTTCTTCTGAGCAAGTGGCACCCGCAGAAACTCTGAGATTATCATTGCTTTTTGTTAATCTTTTCCAATTCCATGAATTTGCCTGCATACCTCAACCCTCTTTCTGCCCTTTCATTGATACTGATTTAACCGTTACTACATCTGTCTTTCAAGACTGTTGCAAGCAGTAAGGTAAGGGTGTCAAAGACAGGGACAAATGCTTAAAGTGTAATAGGGATCAGAGGAGAAATTCTTATCACACAGAGGGCGGTTGGATTCTGGAATGTGCTGCTTGAGGGGGTGATGGAGAGAGAGTCACAACATTTAATAAGATTCTAGACAACCACTTGAATTGTCAAAGCACAGACGACTATGGGCCTACTGAGGGGAAATGGGATTTTTGGAGAAGGGTACAAAGTGGGCTGTGTTTGTGCTTTATAACTCTCTGATTATAGGGCTGTGATCTTGCTTCTGCCTTCCAGTGTACACAGTGTTCTCCCTCTTTTGCTTATGTAGAATCTATATACATTGACCTTAACAATGTTCAAAGACTCTGCTAACCCTTGCCTCTGATAAGGAGAGTTCTAAAGGCTCACAGGTTTCTAGAGGAACAGAACTGTCACCTCATCTCTGTCTCTGATGACCAGTTATTTTTAAACAGTGACCCTCAAGTTCCAGCTTCTCTCATGATAGGAAACCTTCTCTTCACTTCCCGCCCTGTTGAGACCCTCCTGGATCTTGTGTGTCAGTCAAATCCCCCTCACTCTTCTAAGCTTAGGTAGATACTACCTGTCCAAACATTCCTCATAATATAACCTGTCTATTGGAAGTACTGGTCTTGTAAACCTTCTCCGAACATTTGCCAGTGAAATAACTTCCTCCCTTAAAGTGAACCAATACTCCAGAGGTGGCCTCACCAATTACCTACATAACCAATCCTTCAATTTCCTGAGCAATAAACACCAAGAGTCCATTAGTTTTTCCAAATATTTGCAGTAGCTTCATGTTGTAAGTCAGTTACTAAGATACCCAGGTACCACTGCATCTCAGAGTTCTGCAATCTCTCACCACTGAAATAATGTGCTTCCTTGTTATTTTTCCTGCCAGAATAGATGATTATACAGTGTTCCATCTGCCAGATCTTTGCCTACACATGTAACCTGTCTCTATCACCTTGTAAACTCCCTGCCAATTAACTCTGCCATATGTCTGTCTAATCTGAAAATTTAGCAACCATGCCTTCATCTAATTTGTTTATATAAGTTGCTAAACATTGAGGTCCCAACACCAGTCCACCCATTCCACCTAACAAACTAGTAAAAGACCCATTTATGCCTTCTGTTAGCTTCGTATAAGTCATCCAATCTTCTATTGAGTCCAATATGTTATCATCAACTCATTCTTGAATATCACAATCAAATCTGCATCCAGTGTTCCTCCTGGCACAGTATTCCAGATCTTGTATCACATGCTGTGAGGATTTTTTTTCCTCAAGTCACTTCGGGATCATGTGCCAAACACTTCATTCCATGTCCCCTGATTCTTGATTCTTCCACGAGTAGGTATAATTTTCCAATATCTACAGATGCTTCATAATTGTATATATCTCCTTCAGGTCATCTCATAACCTCCTCAGTTCTGACAAGAACCCAGTTGATGAGAATGTGTGGGAAAGATAGGATTAATGAAAACTGTTGGTCAGTCTGGACTCAGTGGACTGAGGGAGATGTTTCTGTCCTATGTAACTCTGTGACTCTCTCTGAATATGAGAAGACAGGAATGTAACAGCAGTGGATGTCAGGTTTTTAGACCTGCCGAGCAGTTCAGCCTCCGCCAATGGCAAGAGAGAAAAGGAGCTGTTATCACAGATAGGCAACTTGGTCCATTCTGAAATAGACAGAAAAAAAAAAAAACAAGTTATCTGAAATCATAAAATTTGACATTTGAGTCTGGAAACCTGCAGACAGGTGGTGAGGTGTTGTTCCTCAAGATTACTTTCGGTCACATTGTAATGTTGCAGGTCACAGTCAGAGTTGGATGGAGAATTAAAGTGACAGGCTAGGGAAGCTCAGGGTCACTCACCCTTGTGGACCAAGCACTAGTGTTCTACAAAGTGATCACCCAATCTGTATGAAACTCCCCGGTTTCCTTGGCTGCATAAGCCTCTGGCCCCACCAAACTTTAGATATTGAGGTACACTGGATCCCAATCCAAACCTCAATTTGTGTGGATGCTGTGTCATTTGCTACCCTGTTACAAATTAATACCATGAAATAACAGACAGTTATCTTAAAGATAGCGGAGTCAAGGAATATGGGGAGAAGGCAGGAACGGGGTACCGACTGGATGATCAGCCATGATCACATCGAATGGCAGTGCTGGCTCAAAGGGCCGAACGGCCTACTCCTGTATCAATTGTCTATTGTCTATAGTACACTGAATACGATTAAAGGAATTATATTTATGAATTTTAACTGAAGAGGTTAGTAGAGCATAACAAAAAGAAAAGGGCCCATTCTAATTAAACAATGAAATGTGCTCAAGTTGGAGCTCATCTTGAATTTCTCGGTCACTCATATACGGGGCCCTCGGTCAATGTGAAAGCACACACCACCTTCCGGACATCGCTCGCAATCCATCTCGAACAAACGGATCTCCTACCAGATCGTACGCTACGACCGGTTCTCCCCAGCCTCTTTGTCTCCTCTAGAACAAAACCCAATACAAACCTTATTGTCCCTCACCAGGAAAAGCCTCCCACTAATTGGATGGCACACATTCCACATCATCCCTTATCTTCAACAATAACCCAAACGGGCTAAAAGCAGAACAGACAGCTGTCGCAGAGCTGCACAAAGTGAAATACATACAGCATAACAATAGAAAGTATGAACCAAAGCACTATCAGTATTTTGTTTCTCCTCAGCGTAGAGTAGACCCCATTGTGAAACTAAACTAAAATCATTTACTAAATACAAAAATAAATGAGATGTTGGAAATTAAAAAAAGCACAAATATGTTAGAAAGAAAGCCAAACAGGAACTATAAGATCAAATTATTAGATAATCTAAAATGAAATAATATTCTACAGATACATGAATATCATAATGAGAGGAAACTAGGATCAGGAAAAGTTTATTAGGAGATACACACAATCTACTCACAGGTAATGACAAGGAAATAGCAAATATATTGAATAATTACCTTGTGTTCATATTTGCAAGTGAGACTAATAGGTTCAGCATGACATTAGAAGAAAGGATGTAAACGGAGATAAAGACATTAAAAGTTGAAAGGAAGAAGATGTTTGATTATTTAATCAAAACCCCAGAGGGCATGAAATATTTGGTAGATTGTTTGTGCCTATTAAGAGAATTTCATGGAGATGTCGCGAAGACACTAATATATCAATATAAAAGACTGATTTAAAGAAGGAAGGTAGATGAGAACGGCTAGCTGTTAATGTCATTGCTCAGTGCTAAATGAAAGGTACATTGAGCTTGGCAGGGATGATACCCAGAATGCACAACTACAACTCCAGAAAGAAGGGTATGTCCTCAAATTATTCAAGGTTTCTTTAATATGTGAAGAAGTTTTCAAACACATGAAGTCTCAAATTAAGGGAGATAAATGAAAATAAATATTCTGCTTGGTATTGGGAGAATTTTAGAAGTTAATTTGGAATGTAGAATTCAAGAATTTGGAATGCATTATCACAAGGAATAGATTATGTGGAACTCCTTAATTAATTTGACGGGAATCTAGACTAGCACATACATAAAACAGAAGGGAGTGGTCACAAGGAGAATCACTACAAGCAGTGACGTTATTAGTCACTAATTAGTCAAGCATGATGGGTAATATTCTGGGCCAGGCGGATAGGTGTCAGGGAAGAACATTCTGGGAATACTGATCATAAGGTTTAGAATATCAGTGGTAAATATTATGGACCATTTGAAAGCCAAAAGGCAAGTAGTCACTTGAAGAACAGACCAGTTTCAATGGGGTGAGAGCAGACTTAGTAAACGGTAAGCAATCCTTGTCCAAAGAGTCAGTACAGGGTCCATGTACCACCAACTTCATCTCTAGTCACACAACACCAGTTCCCAATATAGAGAAAGCAGAAAACTGGGAGGTAGAGTGAACTGTAATAGGTACAGACTGGATGGTGTGATGGGCAGATGAGTGGCAGGCGAAATTTAATGCTGGGAATTGTGAAATGTTACATTTTGCCAGCAAGGGTGATAAGAGGAAATATGAATAGGAGAGTAACATTATAAGAGTGATAGGAACAGAGAGACACAGAAATTTATCCACATAGTTTATTGAAAGTGCTGATTTGGAAATGGTGGAGCTGCACATTTCATGGTGTTCTGATGCGGTGGTTTTGTCAAGCTCATGTTCCCCCAGCCTTGAACACCTAATGATCAAATGCTGACCATTGTATTTACCAAGTGAGTTCCCCTCTGTGATCCTGGCCATAGTTTACATACGAACAGCGGCTAACTATAATCAAGTGCTTGAGATACTGCATGATGCCATCAGCAAAAAAGATATAGTCCAGCCCAGTGCATTTCATAGTTTGGGATTTGAAACAGGCTTGTTTGTTCAACAGCATATAACCTATAGCTTTAGAGGTCCCAACACACTAGACCATTAATATACAAAGATAGGGAATGCCTACTGTTCTGTGCTCAGACCTCATTTCAGGAAATCTGATCACTGGGCTGAACTTCTCCTGCCTGCATACGAGCAGAGGCTAAAGAGCACGTCTCCAGTGATTAGGACATCAGAGGAGTGGCTACAGGATTGCTTCGAGTCAGTAGACTGGGCCATGTTCAAGGACTCATCTGTGGATCTGAATGAATACACCAGGGTTGTCACAAATTTTATAAAAAAAAAACAGTTGTAGATAAGTACGGCCCTACAATATAATTCTGAGTCTTCCCCAGCCAGAAGCCAACCAATCCATGGTGATTAAGTGTTTTGAGAGTTTGGAACCAGGAGATCAACAATCTGCTCACTGTCAGATCAGAGGCATTCAGGTCTGGCAGCCAAGAAAATTACAAGAGGTCCAGGTGTGATCTCCAGAAAGCCATCTCACGGACAAAGTGGTAATTTAGGATTAAACGTGACTCAAGGAAGGATGCCCAACAGCTGTCTCAGGGCTTGAATGCTATCACTTCTTACAATGTGAAATTGTGAAATCAAGCAACATCAGTGACAACAGGACTTTACTTCCAGATGAACTCAATGATTTCTATGCTCACTTTGACCATCAAAACATGGAGGATCCATCACAAACTTCCACAACCCACGAGGACCCTTGTGACTTCAGTTGCTGGGGTTGACGTGGGAGCCTTCTTCACGATGGTGAACGCACTGAAAGAATTCAGCCCAGATGGGGTACCTGGCTGAGTAGTAAAGACCTGTGCTGATCAACTGGCTTCAGTGTTCACTAAGATCTTTAACCTTTCAGCTTGGCAGTCTGAGGTACCCACCTGCTTCAAGTAGGCTTCAACTATACCAGTGCCTAAGAAGAATGTGGTAACCTGCCTCAATGTCTATCATCCAGTAGCACTTACATCCATGGTGATTATGTTTTTGAGAGTTTAGTAGATCAAGCATATCAATTCCTGCCTTAGAAACAACTTGGATCTGCCCCAATTTGCCAACCGTCACAAAAGGTCCACAGCAGATGTCAATTATTTGGCTCTTCACTCAACTATATGGACAGCAAAGGTGCATACATCAGAACGCTCTTTATTGACAACAGCTCGGAATACAATACTGTCATCCCCATCAGCTCGGAATACAATACTGTCATCCCCAACAGCTCGGAATACAATACTGTCATCCCCAACAGCTCGGAATACAATACTGTCATCCCCAACAGCTCGGAATACAATACTGTCATCCCCATCAGCTCGGAATACAATACTGTCATCCCCAACAGCTCGGAATACAATACTGTCATCCCCAACAGCTCGGAATACAATACTGTCATCCCCAACAGCTCGGAATACAATACTGTCATCCCCAACAGCTCGGAATACAATACTGTCATCCCCAACAGCTCGGAATACAATACTGTCATCCCCAACAGCTCGGAATACAATACTGTCATCCCCAACAGCTCGGAATACAATACTGTCATCCCCAACAGCTCGGAATACAATACTGTCATCCCCTCAAAGCTAATCAATAAGCTTCAAGATCTTGTCTTCAATACTTCCTTGTGCAATTGGATCCTCACTTGCAGACCCCAGTCAGTCTGAATTGGCAACAACACCTCCATGATATCCATCAGCACAAATGCACCACAAGGCTGTGTGCTTAGCCCCCTGCTCTACTCGCTTTAAACTTATGACTGTGAGGCTAAGCACAGCTCCAATGCCATATTCAAGTTTGCTGATGACACCACTGTCATTGGCTGAATCAAAGATGGTGACAAGTCAGCTTATAGGAGGGAGACTGAAAATCTAGCTGAATGGTGCCACAACAACAACCTCTCATCCAATATCAACAAGACTTTGGAGCTGATTATTGACCTCAGGAGGAGGAAATTGGAGGTCCATGAGCCAGGTGTCATTTAGGGTCCAGTTATGGAGGATGTCGTGTGGCACGTGGCCAAGTGGTTAAGGTGCTGGACTAACGATCTGAAGTTTGTGAGTTCGAGCCCCAGCCAGGGTAGCGTGTGTGTCCTTGAGCAAGGCACTTAATCACACACTGCTCCAGTCCACCCAGCTGAAAATGGGTACCGTGAAAATGCTGGGGGTTAACCTCGCGATAGACTGGCGTCCTATCCGGGGGAGAGTCTCGTACTCTCAGTCGCTTCACGCCACGGAAACCGGAAATAAGCACCGGCTGGATGAGCCTGTATGATGAGCCTCGGGACAGACTTTAACTAATGGAGGACATCAGCAATGTTTAATTCCTCGGAGTATCAATTCAGAGGTCCTGACCTGGGCCCAGCTCTGAAGTGTAATTATGAAAAAGCACGGCAGCACCTCTACTTCCTTAAAAGTTTGCAAAGGTTTAGCATGACATTTAAAACTTTGACAAACTTCTACAGATGTGTGGTGGAGAGTATATTGACTGGACGCATCACAGAAACAACAATGCCTTTGAATGGAAAATCCTACAAAGAGTAGTGGATACAGCCCAGTGCATCACAGGTAAAGTCCTCCCCACTATGAAGCACATCTACACAGAGCGATGTTACGGGAGAGCAACATCCATCATCAGGAACCCCCACCCACAGATCAGATCATACTCTCTTCTTGTTGCTATGTCAGGACTCACGTCAGCAGGTTCAGGAACAGTTAATACCTCTCAACCAGAAGGGTAACTTCATTCAACCTCACTAGCCCCATCACCGAAATGTTCCCAGAACCTATGGACTCCCCTTCAAGGGTTCTTCATCTCATGTTCTTAATATTTATTCCTTGCTTGTTTGGTTGTTTATTTATTTGTTAGTTTGTCTATCTATTTATTTATGCTTGTTTTTTATTTATCTATTTAATATTTTCAGAATATATTTACTTTTGCACACTGTTTGTCCACCCTGTTGCATGCAGTTTTCCATTGATTATACTATAGTAATTAGATTTATTGAGTATGTCCACAAAAAAACAAATCTCTGGGTTGTATATGGTGACGTATTTGTACTTTGATAATATATTTACCTTGAACTTTGAATGTAACAAGGCAAATAGAGAAAGTGGGTATTAGACTTCATAAATCAAATCACAGAATACAAGAACAAGGAAGTCATATCAAATTGGTAATCAAAATTCCTTCGGATTTAGTGATTGTAATTCCATTAGCTTCAAAATAATTATGGAGAAGGATAGGACTGGTCCTCAGTTTGAGATTTTAAATTGGAATAAGGCCAATTTTGATTGTATCAGAAAGAGTCTAGCAGGTTTGAATTAAGGAAGGCTGCTTTCCAGCACGGTGATGCTTGGCAAGTGAAAGGTGAATTATTGTGACTACAGAATTTCTGGCAATGCTAGCAGGTTAAGTGAACCTGTTTATTGGGAGATATTGAGGCCCTGCTAGAGAAGAAGGAGGTGTCACATATTTGGTACAGGCAGTTTGGATCAAATGTGGCACTTGAGGAGTATAAAAAATTCAAGTGACCACTTAAGAGAGAAATCAGGAGAGTGAAAAGAGGCGATATTGTTGCTCTGACAGAGAAGATGAAAGAGAATTTCAAGAACTTCTCTAGCTATATTAAGAGCAAAAGGGTATCAAGGGACAGAATTTATCCTCTGGAAGATCAGCGTGGTCATTTATGCATGGAGCCAACAAGGTTGGAAGAGATGGTAATGAATTATTTACATCCTCATTTACTCTGGAGAGAGACACAGATTATAGAACTGAAGTCGCGAACCATATCCGGATTATGGAAGAGGAGCTGCTAGCTGCCTTGAGGGGAATTAGGGAGGATAAATCCCCAGGGACTGACAAATGTCCCTTTGGACCATGTGGAAGGTTAGTACAGAATTTGCAGGGGCCCTGGAGGAGATGTTCTTAACCATGGATGAGGTGCCAGAGGACTGGAATGTGTAATATTCTTACATTTTTCAAGGAAGATTCTATGAATAAGCCAAGACATTGTGGGCTGGAAAATGTCAGTCACAGTTAAATTATAGGTGTGTATTCAAGGGACAGGATGTATAAGAATTTGGATAGACAATGCATGATTAGACCATAAGATCATATAGGAGGAGAATTACGCCATTCAGCCCATCAAATCTGCTCCACCATTCAATCAATGCTGATTTGTTACCCTTCTCAACACCATTCTCCCTTTGAGATCCTCACTAATCAAGGACCTATTGATTTTCACTTTAAATATATCTAATGACTTGGCCTCCACTACTATCTGTGACAATGAATTCCACAGATGCACCACCCTACGGCTAAAGAAATCCCGATTCATCTCTGTTCTAAAGGGGTGTACTTTTATTTTGAAGGTGTACTCTCTGCTCCTAAACTCTCCCACTATTGGCAACATTCTCTCCACATTTACTCTATCTAGGCCTTTCAGTAATCCATAGATTTCAATTAGATCCCTCTCATTCTTCTAGACTCCAGCAAGTAGGGACCCAAAGTCATCAAGCACGCCTCATAAGCTAAGCCTTTCATTCCAAGATCTTTTTTCTGAACCTCCTCTGGATCCTCTCCAATGCCAACACATCCTTTCTCAGAAAAGGGACTCAAAACTGCTCACTATACTCCAAAGGCAACACGAGTGAATCTGCAGATGCTGGAAATAAATAAAAACAGAAAATGCTGGCAGAACTCAGCAAGCCAGACAGCATCTATGGGGGGAGGTAATGATGACGTTTTGGGCCGAAACCCTTCATCAGGAGTGGTAACATGGGATGGTCGAGGGGGGATAAGCAGTGGGGGGAGGGATGAAGTAGAGAGCTGGGAAGTGATAGGCTGGAGGGAAATGGGCTGGGGGGGGGGAAGGTGGAGAATGATAAAATTCTCTACCTTCCTCCTAGACCATTTCCCTCCACTTCTTATCCCCCCTCAACCATCCCATGTTACTTCACTCCTGATGAAGGGTTTCGACCCGAAACATCGTCACTACCTCCTCCCATGGATGCTGTCTGGCCTGCTGAGTTCTGCCAGCATTTTGTGTTTTCACTATACTCCAAACGTGGTCTGACCAATGGCTTATAAATCCCCAGCATTACATCCTTGTTTTTATATTCTAGTCCCTCAAATTAAATGCTAATAATCCAGTCTCTGCAATCTCTGGTATCCCAGTCTTTCAACACCATCTAGATCATGTAGCCTGCTTCCTGTCCTGACCTGTATGGTCTTGGGATGGAACAAATGAGCTAGAAGTTTAATTAGTCATGTAGGGATAATCAACATGGTATTGTGTATAGTAAGCTATGACTATCCATTCTAAATGAAGTTACCAACATGGCTGATAAAGGGAGAAAAAAGTGTATTTTGGCCACATGGACATTAGCAAGACCTTTGACTAAGTCGTGCATGGGCATCTGGTTTAGAAGATTAGATCTCTTGGCATTTAAGATGATGTATCCAATTGAATTCAACACTGGCTTTGCCGGAGAAGCCAGAGAAAGTAGTCATTGATGAATGGAGGTTTGTGACTAATGGTGTGCTACAAGGATCAGTGCTGGGCCTTTTGTCATTTGTCATCTACACGTTTGTATATCAATTAATTAAATGATAATGTGGCTAACTGGATCAGCAAATTTGAGAATGACACCAAGATTGCGGGTGTAGTGGCTATCAGGGGATTGAGTGGGATGTTGTGTTAAAGTCATACAAAATATTAATGAGGCTGAATTTGGAGTATTCTGTACACTTCTTGTTACCAACCTACAGGAAAGGTATATGATTAAGCTCGATAGTGTGCATGAATATCTTCAAGAAAGTTGCTGGGACTGGAGGACCTGAGTTATAGGGACAGGTTGAATAGATAAGGTCATATTCTGTAGAGTGAAGGAGCATGAGTGGAGGTTATATAGAGGTATACAAAATTATGAGAGGTACGGATAGGATGAATGTATTCAAGCTTTTAGAGTGGGTGAGACGAACTACAGATCATAACCTTAGGGTGAATGATTAAGCTTTTAAGAGGAATCAGAAGAGAATCTTCTTCACTCAGATGGTATTGCAAGTATGAATGAGCTGTCAGTGGAAGTGGTAGATGCAGGTTCAACGGTAACTTTAAGGGAAGATTGGATAGCTATGTGGATGGGAGGGGCTTGGAGGAGTATGATGTGGGTGCAGGTAAATAGAATCAGGCTGAAGAGAAGAACATGGGCTGAAGGGCCTTTTACTGTGTTCTAGTAACCTATGATTCTATAACCATCATAAACCACTGGTACATTCTGTCCAATTCTAGGCGCCACTATGCGAGGAAGAACACAGTGTACAGATTTGGACCCTATGTTGGCATTAGAATTGGTTTATTATTGTCACGTAGAGATACAGTGAACAGCTCTCATTTGTATGCCTTCCAGACAGATCATGCCAGATATAAGTACATCAAGATAGTAATAAGTATAACAAATTACAGCATTAGAGTTATAGAGAAAGTGAAGTGCATGAGGACAACTGAGTCACTGCGAGGTACAGTACTTCAGAAGATCAGGAATTTATCTTTTGCATTCAAGAGTCTGTTATTCATGGAATTGAAACTGTCCTTGAGCTTGGTGGTATATGTATTCAAGCTGTTGTATGTTCTGCCCAAAGGAAGAGGGAAAAAGAGAAACCAGAGTGGGGAGGGTCCATGATTACGCGAGGAGCTTCCCCGAGACAGTAGGAAGTGAATATTGAAGAAAGGATATACTTGAAATGCAGGCAGAGCAGCAAAAGATCATAGGTTACTCCCTGGGATGAGTGATCTGACAAGCAAAGCGATGGTGTGCAGGCTGGGCTGAGACAAACACTTTGAAATGCATAAGATTCCGAGGGGATTGAGAGAGTGAATGCTGAGAGAGCATATCCTTTACTGGGGAGGGGACGTGCATATTGTAGTGTATTAAGTGCTTCATTAATATTTGAGTAATGTTGTAAATATGTTGTTTGTTTAAGCATTTATTATTTACATAATTCATTGCAGGTTATATGTAGAAGTACATGAATGGCATACGTCATTATGCCGCTACGTCACATGTGCATGCCTGGACAGCCATATCTGCACCCGGTGTGTCAAGCTTGCAGCTCCTAAGGGACCGAGTTAGGGAACTGGAGATGCAGCTCGATGACCTTCGCCTAGTCAGGGAGAGTGTAGGCGTGATAGAGAGGAGTTATAGGCAGGTGGTCACTCCAGGGCCATGAGAGACAGACAAGTGGGTTACAGTCAGGAGGGGGAAGGGAGAAATTCAGGTACTAGAGAGTACCCCTGTGGCTGTACCCCTTGACAATAAGTCCTCCTGTTTGAGTACTGTTGGGGGTGACAGCCTACCTGGGGGAAGTAACAGTGGCTGTACCTATGGCACTGAGTCTGGCCCTGTGGCTCAAAATGGTAGGGAAAGGAAGAGAAAGGCAGTACTGATAGGGGACTCTATAGCCAGGGGCGATTCTGTGGACGCAGGAAAGAAACTCGGATGGTAGTTTGCCACCCAGGTGCCAGGGTCCGGGATGTTTTAGGTCGTGTCCAGGATATCCTGCAGTGGGAGGGAGAACTGCCAGAGGTTGTGGCACATATTGGTACCAATGACATAGGTAGGAAAAGGGAGGAGGTCCTGAAAAAAGACTACAGGGAGTTAGGAAGAAAGTTGAGAAGCAGGACCTTAAAGGTAGTAATCTCGGGATTACTGCCTGTGCCACATGATAGTGAGAATAGGAATAGGATGAGGTGGAGGATAAATGCGTGGCTGAGGGACTGGAGCAGGGGGCAGGGATTCAGATTTCTGGATCACTGGGACCTCTTTTGGGGCAGGTGTGATCTGTACAGAAAGGACAGGTTGCACTTGAATCCCAGTGGACCAATATCCTGATGGGGAAGTTTGCTAAGGATATTGGGGAGAGTTTAAGCTAGAATTGTTGGGGGGTGAAGAAGTGAAGAGACTGGGGAAGAGGAGGTTGGCTCACAAATAGAGAAAGCTTGTAGACAGTGCAAGAGGGAGGATAGGCAGGTGATAGAGAAGGGACGCACTCAGACTGAAGGTTTGAGATGTATCTATTTTAACACAAGGAGTATTGTGAACAAAGCGGATGAGCGTAGAGTGTGGATCAGTACTTGGAGTTATGATGTGGTGGCCATTACAGAGACTTGGATGGCTCAGGGACAGGAATGGTTACTTCAAGTGCTAGGTTTTAGATGTTTCAGAAAGGACAGGGAGGAAGGCAAAAGAGATAGTGTCACGGCTGCAGAAAAAGTGGACGCCATGGAAGTATTGTCTACGGAGTCTCTATGGGTGGAGGTTAGGAACAGGAAGGGTCAATAACTTCACTGGATGCTTTTTATAGGCCACCCAATAGTAACAGGGATATCGAGGAGCCGATAGGGAAACAGATCCTGGAACAGTGTAGTAATAAGAGAGCTGTCGTGATGGCAGATATTAATTTCCCAAATATCAATTGGCATCTCACTAGAGCAAGGGGTTTAGATGGGATGTAGTTTGTTAGGTGTGTTCAGGAAGGTTTCTTCACCACAATATGTAGATAAGCCTACAAGAGTAAAGGCTGTACTTGATTTGGTATTGGGAAATGAACCTGGTCAGGTGTCAGATCTCTCAGTGGGAGACCATTTTGGAGATAGTGATCACAATTCTATCTCCTTCACAATAGCATTGGAGAGAAATAGGAACAGACAAGTTAGAAAAGCGTTTAATTGGAATTGGAAGCTTAAATTGGAAACAGATGTTCTCAGGGAAAAGTACGGAAGAAATGTGGCAAATGTTCAAGGGATATTTCTGTGGAGTTCTGTATAGGTGTGTTCCAATGAGACAGGGAAGTTATGGTAGGGTACAGGAACTGTGGTTTACAAAGGCTGTAATAAATCTACTCAAGAAGAAAAGAAAAGCTTACAAAAGGTTCAGAGAGCTAGGTAATGTTAGATGACCTAGAAGATTATAAGGCTAATAGGAAGAAGCTTAAGAAGGAAATTAGGAGAGCCAGAAGGGGCCATGAAAAGGCCTTGGTGGACAGGATTAATGAAAACCCCAAGGCATTCTACAAGCATGTGAAGAGCAAGAGGATAAGACGTGAAAGAATAGGACATATCAAGTGTGACAGTGGGAAAGTGCGTATGGAACTGGAGGAGGTACTTAATGAATACATTACTTCAGTATTCACTATGGAAAAGGATCTTGGTGATTGTAGTGATGATTTGCAGCAGACTGAAAAGCTTGAGTATGTAGATATTGAGAAAGAAGATGTGCTGGAGTTTTTGGAAAGCATCAAGTTGGATAAGTCGCTGGGACCAGATGAGATGTACCCTAGGCTACTGTGGATGGTGAGGGAGGAGATTGCTGAGACTCTGACGATGATCTTTGCATCATCAATGGGGATGGGAGAGGTTCCGGAGGATTGGAGGGTTGCTGATGTTGTTCCTTTATTCAAGGAAGGGAGTAGAGATAGCTGAGGAAATTATAGACCAGTGAGTCTTACCTCAGTGGTTGGTAAGTTGATGGAGAAGATCCTGAGAGGCAGGATTTATGAACATTTGGAGAGGTATAATATGATTAGGGATAGTCAGCATGGTTCTGTCATGGGCAGGTTGTGCCTTCTGAGCCTGACGGAATTTTTTGAGCGCGTGACTAAACACATTGATGAAGGACAAGCGGTAGATGTGGTGTTTCAGCAAGGCATTTGATAAGGTACCCCATGCAAGGCTTATTGAGAAAGTAAGGAGACATGGGATCCAAGGGGACATTGCTTTGTGGATCCAGAATTGGCTTGCCCACAGAAGGCAAAGAGTGGTTGGAGATGGGTCATATTCTGCATGGAAGTTGGAGTGCCTCAGGGATCTGTTCTGGGACCCCTACTCTTCATGACTTTGATAAACAACCTGGATGAGGAAGTGGAGGGATGGGTTAGTAAATTTGCTGATGACACAAAGCTTGGAGGTGTTGTGGATAGTGTGGTGGGCTGTCAGAGGTTACAGTGGGACATTGACAGGATGCAAAACTGGGCTGAGAACTGGTAAATGGAGTTCAATCCAGGTAAGTGTGAAGTGGTTCATTTTGGTAGGTCAAATATGATGGCAGAATGTAGTATTAATTGTAAGACGGCAGTGTGGAGGATCAGAGGGATCTTGGGGTCTGAGTCCATAGGACACTCAAAACAGCTGTGCAGGTTGACTCTGGTTAAAAAGGTGTACGGTATATTGGCCTTCATCAATCGTGGAATTGAATTTAGGAGCTGAGAGGTAATGTTGCAGCTATATAGGACCCTGGTCAGACCCTACTTGGAGTACTGTGCTCAGTTCTGGTCACCTCACTACAGGAAGGATGTGGAAGCCATAGAAAAGGTGCAAAGGAGATTTACGAGGATGTTGCCTGGATTGGGGAGCATGCCTTATGAGAATAGGTTGAGTGAACTCAGCCTTTTCTCCTTGGAGCGAAGGAGGATGAGAGGTGACCTGATAGAGGTGTACAAGATGATGAAAGGCATTGATCATGTGGATAGTCAGAGGCTTTTTCCCAGGGCTGAAATGGTTGCCACAAGAGGACACCACAGGGTTTAAGGTGCTGGGGCGTAGGTACAGAGGAGATGTCAGGGGTAAGTTTTTTATTCAGAGAGTGGCGAGTGCTTGGAATGGGCTGCCAGCAACGGTGGTGGAGGCGGATACGATGGGGTCTTTTAAGAGATTTTTGGATAGGTACCTGGAGCTTAGAAAAATAAAGGGTTATAGGTAAGCCTAGTAATTTCTAAGGTAGGGACATGTTCGGCACAACTTTGTGAGCTGAAGGGCCTGTATTGTGCTGTAGATTTTCTATGTTTCCATGTAAAGAAAAAATAAGTACACAAGTATACCTGGCTCTCATGTTTTTGTTTCAATTAGTTTCTGCTGTTACAAGACATAACAGTGGCAATGCACACATTTTAAAATGAATCCAAGATGACTACCTGGCTGTTGAAGCACAGCACATATTTCTTCAGAAAGGGAGAAATACAATTGAGTTAAAAAAACAAAGCAGAAAATGGATATATAAAAAAAAGAAGTGGCTGGCTACATTGGAATGATAAACATGTTTGATTACACAATAAATAACTGGATGATATATACTGAACGAATTGAGCAATATTTTGAAGCAAATGAAATAGCCAATGAAAAGCAAGTGCCACTGAGTGCAATATGTGGAAAAGCATAAGTTTGCTCAGATGTTTGACTGCCCCAAGCAAACCACCCAAAATGAGCTTAGATGATATCATGAATGCAATTCAGGAACATTTAAAACTGAAGCCATTGATGATTGTAGAACATTAGGCTTCATAAGCTGAATCAGAAGGAAGGGGAATCCATTTCATCTTATCCAGCTGACTTGAAAAATATTGTTTGAACATTGTTGGTTCAGTGATGGGCTTAATGATGCATGGAGAGATCATTTAGTTCATGGAATCTTACAAGAAATCAGTTAGAATGACTCTTAAATAAAGCACAACTCACATTTAAAAGAGCAGTTGAAATTGATGCATCAATGGAAACAGCAGCCAGAGATGTAAACTGATTGCAGTCAGGAAAGAAAGTAGAGTGTGAATGAAATTGTAACTTCTAAACGGAAACCTGCCTGGCCAAACAAATTATGTTACCATTGTGACAGAGGCTCACAGACACCAGACCAATGCAGATTTAAAAAGACAAAACTCGCAAAAAAAAGTAACAAAGTAGGGCACATGCAAAGAGCATGTTGAAAAGACAAAAATAAATGGACTGCAGAAGGGTAGAGAAAAAGATAAAAACTCAAGTTGCAGTTTCCAAAGTTTACTAATCTGCATGCTGTTGAGGAAAAATCTGATAATGATGAGAGTGACACAGGAATGAGTAGCCTTGAGATTTACCATGTGAAAACTAACACATGAAAAGCGATATGGCTTACACCAGAAGTAAACAACAAATGAATTAAAATGGAATTTGACACTGGCTTGGTTGTTTCAGTCATTCCACAAAAAGAGCTTGAATGATATTTGAAAGATATTGAACTGAAGCCTATAGATATTCACATAAGAGCTTATTGAATTGAATTGAATTCTGGTTTATTGTCATTTAGAAACCACAAATGCAGTGCAGTTAAAAAATGAGACAATGTACCACCAGAATGATATCACAAAAGCACATGACAAAACAGACTACACCAGAAAATCCACATAATGTTTGGCAATCCCCAAATCCCGAGTCCAGAGAGGCTGCTGCGTATTAACGTCGTGCTACCATCTTAGCGCATTCCCCGGAAAGGAGCTCCAAAGCCACCAGACAAAACAAGACTACCCAGACACACCAAGTGAAGAGACCAACTCTACCACCCAACAAACCAAAAACTAAAGTTACAAGAGCTACACGAAACCACATAATTACATATAGTTATAGTTAACATATAGTTACAACAGTGCAGACAATACCATAATTGATTTTTAAAAAAACAGGCCATGGGCACAGTAAAAATAGTCCAAAGCTGTTAAAAGACTATAAATTCAAAAGAAACCACCACACAGTTTCCATAAGTCCTCAGGGTCCCGATAGACTCGTCATCACACGCAGGCAGCAGAAAGGAATACCCCCACTATGGACTTCCATGGCGCATCCGGACTCAGCCTAGTAGATGCAGCACACAATGAAAGCTCTGCCGGACCCAGCCTCGCAGACACAGCACACAGTGAAAACACCTAGACTACAGTGGATTCTGAGTCTCTGACCATCCCCTCTGGCACAGCCTCTCTGAGCACCATCCTCTGCCAAGCACACTACGATGCACCCACCACCGGCAACGTGACCCTGAGGACTGGGGACCTGTTCTTCTCAGCAGAGACCCGAACCTCACAACAGCAGCAGCAACAAAAAAGGCCTTCTTGGAGATTTCCAGATGTTCCTCCATGCTCCCATGTCCGTTTTTCATCTGATTAGAATTGTGCACGGCACCCCGCTTAACAAATAACAGATATCTACTCCAGAGAGGCCTCTGCAAACTGCATCGCACCACCATCTTGGATATACTGGAGGAAAGGTAACTGCTGTGGGAATTACATTTGTGACAGTGAAATATAACACCCGACAAGCTACATTGAGCTTGTATGTGGTAACCACAGGAGGGCCAAGATTATTACTGGTGAAGTTGACAAGGAACATCTCCAAAGTCTCAAGAGAGTATAAAAAGGTTAGAAGATTGTGGGCTCAGAGCGCAACGCAACAACTGCAAATTCTTTAAACCAACCATCACATACAGTAGTCATACCATTAATGCACAGAATTACATATGTGTGCTGATAAAATTCAAGCAATGGTGGATTCTCCAAAGCCAAAGAATGTGTCGCAATTGCAGTCCTTTATAGGATTTGTCAAACCTGGCTACTGTGCTCCAACCGTTGAACTCCTTACTACAGATTGGGAAGAAATGTCTATGGACAAAGCAGTGTGAGGTGGCTTTTGAAAAGGCAAGGGAAATGGTGACTTCAGACACTGTACCCATACATTATGATCCACATTGTCCAGTAAAGTTTGTCTATGAAGCCTCACCTTATGGTCCAGGTGCAGTCATGTCACGTGTTATAAGTGACTGAAGTGAACGTCCCAAAGCCTTTGCATCATGTTCCCTTACCGCTACAGAGAAAAAAGTATGCGCAGATTGATGGAGAAGCCTTGCGTCTGCTTTGGGGCATAAAGCATTTCAATCTGTACCTGTATGGTAGAAAGTTTACCCTCATTACTGATCATCAACAACTAGTGTCCATTTTCAATCCACAGGAGGCTGTTCCACTAACAAAATAGCAGCATAAGTGTTTCTTGGAGGACACAATTATAAGTTCAAATTCAAGAGGACAGCTAATCATGGAAATGCAGATGAAGTAAATGAAACTGGGTGTTGTATATGTGCTTTGATAATAAATTTACTTTGAACTTTGGATTGCCCGTTTACCCTTGGAAAAGGAAATATCTGAAAAATATACCAAAGAAGATGCTCCTCTTGATGCAAATTCTCCCTAATACAAATCAGCAGTCTTTGTATTACAGCAGTTGTGATCCAAACAGCAACTAGAAAAGACCCCACACTGTTTTCAGTCTACATGCCAATCTAGAATGGCTGGAATGTGCTGCAGAAATTCCAGGACCCCATTTTTACCAGCACTGGGATGAACTTGACCTTGATGGAGGTTCCCTTCTGTGGGGATTGAGAGTTGTTGTTCTATCCAAGTTGAGGGCTGAAGTGCTGGAGGAACTACATGCCGGTTATCCAGGCCTGGTCAAAATGGAAGTGTTGGTTCAAAGCTTTGTCTGGTGGCCTGGGATAGATCAGCAGATTGAGCAGCTTGCCGTGCACTGTTCAGGATGCCAACGTGTCCAAAAGAAAGGTGTACACCACCCACCCCCGTGGTCAGGAAAGATGTTATGTCACAAGAGTAAGAAATCCCCCACAGCAATTAAATATTTAAGCTTGACTGGGACAATTTAAAATTTCCTGTGCTGCGAATGTGCTGTGCATCCAGTCCAGATGGAGTACCTGGCCAACTACTGAAGACCTGTGCCAACCAACTGGCTGGTGTATTCATGCATATCGTCAACCCCTCATTCCAGTAGTGCATGGTACCCACCTGCTCCCAGCAGGCTTCAATGATACCAGTGCCCAAGAAGAGCATGGTAACCTGTCTAAATGATTATCCCCCAGTGGCACTTACATCCTCACTGATGAAGTGCTTTGAGAGGCTGGTGGTGAAGCATATCAACCCCGTCTGAGTGACGACCTGGATCTGCTCCAATTCATCTACTGGAGCAACAGGGTCCTCAGCAGATGCCACCTCGTTGGCTCTTCACACATCTCTGGAGCACCTGGACATCAGGATGCTCTTTATTGATTACAGCTTGGCATTTAACACCATCATCCCCTCAAAACTAATGAGTAAACTCCAAAACTTGGTCCTCAGTACCCCCTTGTGCAATTGGATCCTGCATTTCCTCACTTGTAGACCCCAGTCAATTTGGATTTGCAAAAACATCTCCTCCACAATCTCCATCAGCAGAGGAGCACCACAGGGCTGTGTGCTTAGCTTCCTGCTCTGCTCGCTTTACACCTGTAACTGTGTGGCTAAGTACAGCTCCAACATCATTTACAAGTTTGCTGATGACACCAATGTTGTGGGCTATGTCAAAGGGGGTGTTGAAATAGCATACAGGAGGGAGATTGAAATGCTGGCTGAGTGGTTTAATAACAACAATCTCTCACTCAATGACATAAGACCAAGGAACTGATTGTAGACTTCTGGAAAGGGAAACCAGAGGTCCATCAGCCAGTCCTCATCAGAGGCGGAGAGGGTCATCAACTTTAAATTCCAGGGTGTCACAATCTCAGAGGACCTGTCCTAGGCCCATTACATAAATATTATTTCAAAGAATGCACGACAGCACCTTTACTTCCCCAGGCCTCTGCCGAGGTTTGGCATGTCACCAAAAACCTTGACCAAACTTCTATAGATGTGTGGTGGAAAGTGTGCTGACTGGCTGCATTATGCCCTAGTATAGGTACACCAATGCCTTTGAGTGGAAAGTTCAAAAAAAGGTAGTGGATTCGGCCCAGTATGTCATGGGAAAAGCCCTCTCAACCATTGAGCACATCTACATGAAACATTGCTGTAGAAAAGCAACGTCCATCATCAAAGATCCTCAGACAGACAAAGGCGAGCATCTTCACAAAGCCTTTGACAAGGTGTCGTGCATGAGGCTGTTAAACAAGATAAGAGTTCCTGGAATGATTGGAAAGATACCAGCATGGATAGAGTACTGGCAGACTGGCAGTGCAGGGAAGTGTATGGTCATGAACTTTGGTAGAGGAATAAAGGCATAGATTATTTTCTAAACAAGGAGTAAATACAGAAATCAGAGGTGCAAAGGGACTTGGAGTCCTCATGCAGGATTTCCTTAAAATTAACCTACAGGCTGAGTCAGTAAAAAGGAAGGCAAATGCAAGTTATAAATATAAAGCAAGAATATAATGCTTAGGCTTTTTAAGGCATTGCTCAGACCACATATAAGCAATTTTGGGCTTCCATATCTAAGAAAGGATGTGCAGGCATTGGAGGTTTATGAGAATGATCCCTAGACAGAAAGGGTAGATGTATGAGGAGCATTTGATGTCCCTGGGCCTATAATCACGAGTTTAGAAGCATGAGGGGGATCTTGTTGAAACTGAGCGCTATTGAAAGACCTCAACAGAGTGGACGTGGAGAGGATGCTTCCAATAGTAGGAGAGTCTAGGACTATAGGGTATAGACACAGAAATAAAGTCCGTTGCTTTAGAATAAAGATGAGGGGGAATTCCTTTAACCAGAGGATGTTGAGTCTGTGGTAATCTACAGACAATTGTGGAGGCCGAGTCTTTGGGTATATGTACACAAAGGTTGCTAGGTTCTTGATAAGTAAGGTTGTCAAAGGTTACGGGGAGATAGCAGGAGAACATTGAGGGAGATAATAATTCAGCATGGTCGAGCATTGAAGTAGACATGGCGGGCTTAATGGCCTAATTCTGCCCCTATCACTATGGTCTTATGTGGAAGCTTTTGAGTGGGCTGAAATGACATATAATGAAATAACTTGAGGGATAAGGAAAAATGGTTCTTTGGATGGCTGTGGCTGAAAAATCAAAACAAAAATAAACTGCAACTGAGTTGTCGGAGGTGTTATTGACATTCTGAGATTTATGGATTGGACTGTAGTTCATGTTGACCTCTTTCAATACTATGCTTTCTTTCACGTTCTCACCCACTCTTTCTTGTTACAGACTGGAAGGCTGGGGGTTTGAGTTATCTGCTAGTTTTTGTGCAAGGGAGGCGTTGGGGTGGGTATTGGGGGTTTGTAAGTTTTTGTTTCTTTTTCTTTTCATGTGGGGGGGGGTGGATATTGATGTCTTCTTTCCAACTACTTCTATGGTTTCCTATATTCTATTTTTATCTGGAGAAGACAAATTTCAGAGTTTTATTCTGCGTACTTACTTTGATAATAAAATGAACCTTTGAAACTTTGAAATACTGGAAATCTGAATCAGAATCAGAAAATGCTGGATAATCTTAACAGGTTTGGCAGCGTCCATGGAAAGAGTTAGTATGACAGAGCTTCAACTCTTCAGCAGCTGGGGCTGTCCCCTTTGCAATAGAAGATTATTAGAGGATAAAGATACTTAAAATAATGAAGAATGCACACAGAGACAGACAGATACCATTCCCATTTGAAGCAGTACCAAGAACTGTTGATTTAAAATGAAGGTGAATATGAAAATCATGAGCATGAGCTGGCTTAGACCTGCATATTCCCATAAGATTACAGCCGATATGATCACAGAACCAGTTCCACTTCTTTAGCTGTTCTCCATTACCATTCACGCACTTGTAAGCCAACCACCTTGGTGTTTCTCAGCTTTAGCCATATTCTTAGGGCAAGGTGAGGAGCCAGCAGCGACGTGACAAGTTTTACACAGCACATCATCTGGATAAGGAGCAGAGGCAGATCCAGATGCTGGATTAGTACTTGAAGTGTCCTTGTTGGTGCCTGCTCCTCTTCTCATTCTCTTCTCAATGTAGAATTTGATACCTTGCAATGTAATGTGCTTCTGCTTTGCTGGAAACCTGACCAACCCACCATCCTCCCTGTTTTCTTCCCCTGAACCTGTGCTGTGCTGTGTGTGTGTGCAAGAAGCAGATCACAGCTAGTTTGTGCTTCAGTGAGTATGAGTGGAAATGAGTGACATTTATCACTTTGACCTTGGCAAGACAACCTCCTCACAATTAAACTGGTCAGGAAGAGAGAATGAAGGGGCTGAGTGGAGATATCCTGCCTAGCAGGAGAATGTGTAGAGACAATATCCATGTGATTTTGGCTTTGTAACTACATATGTTGCCCTAGAACATTATATTTCTGGTGTATCCAGTGTTGTGGACTGTCTAGCACAGAAATTACCCTTAAACCCATCATCTCCACGCTGAACTTTTATCCAGTGGTTCCCAAACTGTGTTGGGTTACTGCCCCCTTGGCTCGCAGACCACATCCCCAGTGCCCCATCTCTCTTTACGGCCATTACATAAAAACAATAAAGAATTTTGATTTATGATGCACAGTGAAAGAAAATAGGAACTGCAAATTCAAAGCAAAAAATATTCAAATCTATTAAAAGCTACAAATAGAGTTATTTCTTCAATTACAGTAAAACAATTTTCGTCAACCAGCAAGAAGAGTTTAAAAGGAGACGGGTATTTCTTTAGCGGTTTGATTGAGGCACGACTGCGCAAGCGCATGGACATCAGCCAGTTAGAACAGCGAGACAGTTTTATAGAGTTTAAAGGAGACAACTTTATAGAGTGGACATCAGAGTAGAGGGAGAGAGAGTAGGAAGGCTTTGGCTCTACAGGGCTTCAGCGAGGTAGATTGCCTGTGTAGAATACAGACAGGAAGTATGTGTGTGAGGCCGGTGTTCTGTGCTCGGTGTCAGATGTGGGAAGTCCTGGAGACTCCCGACCTCCCAGATGGCCACATCTGCACCAGATACATCGAGCTGCAGCTCCTTAGGGACCAGGTTAGGGAACTGGAGTTGCAGCTCGATGACTTTCATCTGGTCAAGGAGAGTGAGGAGGTGATCGATAGGAGCTATAGGTAAGTAGTCACACTGGGGCCTCGGGAGACGACATAGGTAGGGAAAGGGAGTCTGAAAAAGGACTACAGGGAGTTAGGAAGGAAATTGAGAAGTAGGACCACAAAGGTAGTCATCTCGGGATTACTGCCTGTGCCATGTGACAGTGAGTATAGGAATAGAGTGAGGTGGAGGATTAATGCGTGGCTGAGGGATTAGAGCACGGGACAGGGATTCAGATTTTTGTATCATTGGGATCTCTTTTGGGGCAGATGTGACCTGTACAAAAAGGACCGGTTGCACTTGAATCTGAGAGGGACCAATACCCTGGTGGGGAGGTTTGCTACAGCTACTGGGAAGAGTTTAAACTAGAATCACTAGGGGGTGGGAACCGAACTGAAGAGGCGGTTGGCTCACAAATAGAGAAAACTTAGTCAAAGCCAGAGGGAGGATAGGCAAGTGATAGAGAAGGGAAGTACTCACCCCAATGATTTGAGATGTGTCTATTTTAATGCAAGGAGTATTATGAACATAGAAGATGAGTTTAAAGCATGGATTAGTACTTGGAGCTATGAAGTTGTGGCCATGACAGAGACTTGAATGGCTCAGGGGCAGGAATGGTTACTTAGAGTGCCAGGCTTTAGATGTTTCAGAAAGGACAGTGAGGGAGGCAAAAGAGGTGGGGGTGTGGCACTGCTGATCAGAGTTAGTGTCACAGCTGCAGAAAAGGAGGAAGTCATGGAGGGATTGTCTTTGGTGTTTCTGTGGGTTAGGAATAGGAAGGGGTAAATAACTCTTCTGGGTGTTTTTTATAGACCACAATAGTAACAGGGACAACAAGGAGCAGATAGGGAGACAGATTCCACAAAGCTGTGAAAATAACAGAGTTGTCACGGTGGGAGATTTTAATTTCCTGAATATTGATTGTCATCTCCCTAGAGCAAGAAGTTTACATGAGGTGGAGTTTGTTAGGTGTGTTCAGGAAGGTTTCTTGACACAAGGTATAAATAAGCCAACAAGAGGAGAGGCTGTACTTGATCTGGTATTGGGAAATGAACCTGGTCAGGTGTCAGGTCTGGCAATGAGAGAGCATTTTGGAGATAGTGATCACAATTCTATCTCCTTTACAATAGCATTGGAGAGGGATTGGAACAGACAAGTTAAGAAAGCATTTATTTGGTGTAAGGGGAAATATGAGACAATCAGGCAGGAACTTAGAAGCATAGATTGGGAATGGATGTTCTCAGGGAAATGTAAGGCAGAAATGTGGCAAATGTTCAGGGAATATTTGCTTGGTGTTCCGCATAGGTACATTCCAATGAGGTAGGATACAGGAACTGTAGTGTACAAAGGTTGTTGTAAATCTAGTCAAGAAGAAAAGAAAAGCTTACAAAATGTTCAAAAAACTAAGTAATGATAGAAATCTTGCAGATTATAAGGTTAGCAGAAAAGAGTTTAAGAATGAAATTAGGAGAGCCAAAAGGGACCTTGAGAAGGCCTTGGCGAGCAAGATTAATGAAAACCCCAAGGCATTCTACAAGTATGTGAAGAACAAGAGGATAAGACATAAGAGAATAGGACCAATCAATTGTGACAGTGGAAAAGTGTGTATGGAACCGGAGGGGATAGCAGAGGTACTTAATGAATACTTTGCTTCAGTATTCACTACGGAAAAGTATCTTGGCGATTGTAGGGATGCTTTACAGTGGACTGAAAAGCTTGAGCTTACAGATATTAAGACAGAGGATGAGCTGGAGCTTTTGGAAAGCATCGTTGGGTAAGTCTCCAGAACCGGATGAGATGTACTCCAGTCTACTGTGGGAGGGGAGCGAGGAGATTGCTCATCCTCTGGAAATGATGTTTCCATCATTGATGGGGATGGGAGAGGTTCCAGAGGATTGGAATGTTGCGGATGCTGTTCCCTTATTCAAAAAAGGGAGTAGAGATAACCCATGAAATTATAGACCAGTGGGTCTCACTTCAGTGGTTAGAAAGTTGATGGAAAAGATCCTGAGAGGCAGGATTTATGAACATTTGGAGAGGCATAATATGATTAGGAATAGTCAGCATGGCTTTGTCAAGGGCAGGTTGTGCCTTGATGAAGGTAGAGGAGTAGATGTAGCATAGATGGATTTCAGAAAGACATTTGACAAGGTACCCCATGCAAGACTTATTGAGAAAGTAAGGAGGCATGGGATCCAAGGGACATTGCTTTGATGATTTAGAATTGGCTTGCCCACAGAACACAAAGTGTAGTTGTAGACAGGTCATATTCTACATGGAGGTCGGTGACCAGAGGTGTGCCTCAGGGATCTATTCAGGGACCCCTTCTCTTCATGATTTTTATAAATGACCTGAATGAGGAAGTGGAGGGGTGTGTTAGTAAATTTTTTAATGACACAAAGGTTGGGGATGTTGTGGATAGTGCCAAGAGCTGTCAGAGTTTACAGCGGGACGTTGATAAGATGCAAAACTGGGCTGAGAAGTGGCAGATCGAGTTCAACCCAGATAAGTGTGAAGTGGTTCATTTTGGTAGGTCAAATATGATGGCAGAATATAGTATTAATGGTAAGACTCTTGGCAGTGTGGAGGATCAGAGGGATCTTGGGGTCTGAGTCCATAGGACACTCAAAGCTGCTGCGCAGGTTGACTCTGTGGTTAAGAAGGCATACGGTGCATTGGCCTTCATCAATCATGAGATTGAATTTAGGAGCTGAGAGGTAATGTTGCAGCTATATAGGACCCTGGTCAGACCCCACTTGGAGTACTGTGCTCAGTTCTGGTCACCTCACTACAGGAAGGATGTGGAAACCATAGAAAGGGTGCAGAGGAGCTTTACAAGGATGTTGCCTGGATTGAGGAGTATGCCTTATGAGAATAGGTTGAGTGAACTCAGCCTTATCTCCTTGGACCAACAGAGGATGAGGGGTGACCTGGTAGAGATATATAAGATGATGAGAAGCATTATGTGGATAGTCAGAGGCTTTTACCCAGGGCTGAAATGGCTAGCACAAGAGGGCATAGTTTTAAGGTGTTTGGAAGTAGGTACAGAGGAGATTTCAGAGGTAAGTTTTTTACTCAGAGAGTGGTGAGTGCGTGGAATGGGCTGCCGGCGACAGTGGTGGAGTCAGATTCAATAGGGTATTTTAAGAGACTCCTGGATAGGTACATGGAGCTGAGAAAAAAAGAGGGCTATGGGTAACCCTAGGTAATTTCTAAGGTAAGGACATGTCTGGCACAGCTTTGTGGGCCGAAGGGCCTGTATTGTGCTGCAGGTTTTCTATGTTTCTATTTTAGAGACTACATTCATAGTGCAACTATTCACTGATTCATTGCTTTTCACCTTTCAGTAAGATGGATGGGTTTGGGGCAGTGATATCAGATTCTCAACATCAGGCTGAGTGCCACGCAGGAGCCTCAGATCCCCATGTTCAGTAATTTACAGTCTGTTCCACTACCTGAAAAGAAGGTGGGTGACTGCACTGAAACCATGCTCCACTAAATATGATGTTGGGAAGGCAGTAAAGAACATCTTGACCTTTTTCCAAAGTACAGGAGAGTATTGAGAGATTTCATTCTGCAACCTTAAGTTTTGATATCATTTTTTGAAACTCGGCTTCAGCTCAGTCATTTTGTTGCGAGATCAATTCTTCCTCCATCCTTCTTGTTAATTCCTCATTACAAGTGTTCAGAAATGGATTAATTACCCAGTCTGGAATTTGGATCGAGGGGAAACCCTGAAATCTCTCCGACATGTCTCCGAAATCCTCTCCCAGGTGGGCACAGTATACTTGAAGATCAACATCTGGTATTCTTTGCTTGTCTTCCAACTCAGAGAAGATCAGAAATTGGGACATCCGACGTTGCACTTAAATAGGGTTTAATTGGACAGAAGTGTGGAGACGAGTTGTGACTTTGATAAGATTCACATCATTTCCTTGCAACTGAAGATTTATTGCATTAAACTTTGAAAATAATTCTGGCAATAAGCAATGTCATGCTTAAAATTCATAATATAATACAAATCACAAAGCACGAAGTACATTTATTATTGAAGTACGTATAGGACTGTATATACAATCTTGAGATTTGTCTCCATACAGGCAGCCACAAGACAAAGAAACCCAATAGAACCCAATAAAAAAGAGCAGTCAAACACCCAATGTGCAGGAAAAAAAAAACAAATCCTAGAAACAATAAGAGTAAGCAACTGTAAGCAAATTCAGAACTGAAGTTCACCAACGTGAGGCCACACCCACAATGCCGGTCATCACTGCAGCTGATCCAGGAGCCCATTAGTTGCAGGCCACAGCAGAGACGAGTAAACTTTGTGGAGCAGCGAGTTGAACTGGTCCGTCCCTTGCCTTCAGCTCCAACACCCTGATCTGTTCAATCTGGCCCAGTGCTTGAATCGTCCAAACCTTAGGTGCTCCTCGCGCTCAGACCTGGGCCCTGTTGCTTCAATATGCTGTCAGACCTACCCAACCTTTCCAATTCAGCCCTGTGCTTAAAACAATCAAACCTGCGATTTTTCCTTGCTCTCAGGCCTGGTCACCTCAACTCTGCATCACCTCCACTCGATTCTGCTGTAATGAATCATCTCCAAGTCCACTCCAGCAGTGGCTGAGCATTGGCTCATTCCTCGCTCTCGTGCCCAGGCCAGGCATGCCACACCACACCCATCCTGCACCGTCCAGATTTCAGTTCACACTGCAGAAACACCAGATCATACAGACGGTTCAACATCTCAACTCCAAAAGGGAGGTTACAGGCTATCAATTGCAGTGATTGTTTTTGAGAAAAAGTGTAATTAATACTGTAATTTTTTGTTTATTTGCTACCTGGAAGTCATTTCTGTGGTTCACCAGCACCATCTTAAATGCTCTTGGGTTGATTACTGAATGAAGCATTCGAATCTTCAAAGAATTTTATCAGTTTTAAAGAACACATAAAAGCATCTCAGCCAGTTTCCTTTTGAGAGCCATCTGACTTCTGTGAGCAACAACAAGCATTCAAACTGTTCAATACAAAGCTCTCAAAATAGTTGAGAATTGAGAGCATGGGACGTGATTTTATTTACTGCTGTGATAACAGTATTTAATGATTTATGCAGCTTATCACTTGGATTCTTCTTTGCAAGAAGATGTTGTATATGAACAGCAAATATTTTAGCTACAGTTTCTTTCAGGAAAATAATAATCCCATGGTGGTGTCCTGTCACTGATGGTGCTCGATCTGTTGCACATTCGTGAGTGGAGCGTCCATCTCTTTGAAAAACTGATCAATAACCTGAAATATTGTCTCCCCCTTCATATTTGTTTCTAGTCCCCTTGCAAATAATAACTCTTGAACCACGTTTTCATCTTTTATGAAGTGAATAACCAAGAAGCAAAGATTCTTTGCCTGGCAAAATCGAGTCATCCAGCTGTAAATCAAGTTCTGTTGTCCTAACTTTTCCACATTCTCAGACATTTCATCTATTTGTCTCTGAACAGAGTTAAGACCATAAGACATAGGAGCAGAATTAGGCCATTCAGCCCATTGAGTCTTCTCTGCTATTCCATCATGACTGATCCCGGATCCAACTCAACCCCATACATCTGCCTTCTTGCCATATCCTTTGATGCCCTGACCAATGAGGAAACTATCAACTTCCACCTTAAATATACCCACGGACTTGGCTTTCATCACAGTCTGTGGCAGAGCATTTCCCAGATTCACTACTCACTGGCTAAAACAATTCTTCCTTACCTCTGTTCTAAAGGGTTGTCCCTCAATTTTGAGTCCATGCCCTCTAGTTCTGGATACCTCCGCCATAGGAAACATCCTCTCCGCATCCACCCTATCTAGTCCTTTCAGCATTCGGTAGGTTCAATGAGATCGCCCCCCCCCCCCCCTCCCAAACCACATTCTTCTAAATTCCAGTGAGTACAGGCCCAAAGCTGCCAAACGCTCTTCATATGTTAACCCCTTCATTCCAGAATCATCCTCATGAATCTCCTCTGGACTCTCTCCAATCACTACACATCCTTTCTGGGATATGATGCCCAAAACTGTTGACAATATTCCAACTGCAGCCTGGCTGGTGTCTTATAAAGCCTCAACATTAATTCCTTGCTTTTTATATTCTAATTCCCTCAAAATAAATGCCAACATTGTATTTGCAACATGAGTGAATCTGCAGATGCTGGAAATAAATAAAAACACAAAATGCTGGCAGAACTCAGCAAGCCAGACAGCATCTACGGGAGGAGGTATGAACTCCTGCTGAAGGGTTTCGGCCAAAAACGTCGTTATTACCTCCTCCCATAGATGCTGACTGGCTTGCTGAGTTCTGCCAGCATTTTGTGTTTTTATCCAACATTGCATTGGTCTTCTTTACCACAGACTCAACCTATAAATTAACCTTCTGGGAGTCTTGCACGAGGACTCCTAAGTCCCTCCGGACTTCTGATGTTTGAACCTTCTCCCCATTTAGATAATAGTCTACACTATTGTTCCTTTTACCAAAATGCATTACCATACATTTCCCAACACTGTATTCCATCTGCCACTTTTTGCCCATTCTTTCAATTTATCTAAGATCTGTTACAATCACATTGCTTCCTCAGGAGTACCTCACTTCTTATCATCTGCAAACTTTGCCACAAAGCCATCAATTCCATGATCTAAATCACTGACAAGCTGCGTGAAAAGTAGCTACCCCAAAACTGACCCCTAAGGAGCATCACTCGTCACTGGCAGTCAACCAGAAAAGGCCCAATTTATTTCCACTCACTACCTCCTGCCTGTCAGCCATTCTTCTATCCATGCCAGTATCTTTTCTTTAAGCCAAAGAATTTTATCATGTTAAGCTGCCTTGTGTGTGAAACCTTATCAAATGCCTTCTGAAAATCCCAGTAAATGACATCCACTGCCTTTCACTTGTCCACCCTGCTTGTTACTTCCTTGAAGAACTCTAACAGATTTGTCAGACAAGATTTCCATTTACAGAAACCATGCTGACTTTAATTTATTTTATCATTAGTCTCCAAATACCTTGAAACCTCATCCTCAATAATAGACTCCAACATTTTCCCAGCCACTGTGGTTAGGCTAACTGGCCTTTAATTTTCTTTATTTTGCCTTCCTTCCTTCTTAAAGAGTGGAACAGCATTTGCAATCTTCCAGTCCTCTGGGATCAGGCAGTATCAAGTAATTCTTGAAAGAACACGACCAATGCATCTGCTATCCCTTCAGCAACCTCTTTCCGAACTCTGCAATGTAGTTCATCTGGTCCAGGTGACTTTTCCACCTTGAGACCTTTAAGTTTGTCTAGTACTTTTCCCTTTGTAATAGCAATGACACTCACTCCTGCTCCCTGACACTCTCGGACCACTGGCAGACTACTACTGTCCACAGTTAATACTGAAGCAAAGTACCCATTCACCAGCCATTTCTTTGTCCCCCATTATTACTGCATCAATTTCCAGTGGTCCAATATCAACTCTCATCTTCCTTTTGCTCTTTATATAACTGAAAAAAAACTGTTAGTATCCTGCTTTATATTATTGGCTAGTTTGCCCTCATATTTCATCTTTCCCCTTATACCTTGTTAGTTGCATTTTGCTGGATTTTAAAAGCTTCCCAATCATCGAACTTCCCACTCACTTTTGCTACCTCAAATGCCTTTCCTTGGCTTTTATGCAGAACTTAACTTCCCTTGTCAGCCACGGTTACCTACTCCTGCCATCTGAGAACTTCTTCTGTGGGACATATCTATCTTGCAGCTTGTAAGCTAATCCCAGAAACTTCAGCCATCTCTACTCTGCCGTCATCCCCACCAGTATCCTCCTCCAATCCACCTGGGCAAGCTCCTCTCTCAAGCCTCTGTAATTCCCTGTATTCCATTGCAATACAGATACATGTGACTTATGCCTTTCCCTCTTAAATTGCAGAATGAATTCAGTCAGATTATGATCACTGCCTCCTAAGGGTTCCTTTACATTAAGCTCCCTAATAAGATCTGGGTTACTGCACAACGCCCAGTCTAAGATAGCCTTTTCCCCAAGCTGCTCTAAAAAGCCATCTCATAGGCCTTGAACACATTCCCTCTCTTGTGATCCGACACCAACCTGATTTTCCCAATTTCTGTGCATATTGAAGTCCCCCATTATAAATCTGACATTTCTTTTATTACATGTCCTTTCCAGCTCCCTTTGCAATATCAACCCAACATCTCGGCTGCTATTTGGAGGCCTATATATGATTCCCATAATGTTTTTTTAACCCTTGCATTTTCTTAACTCCACCCACAAAGATTTGACATTCTCTGAATCTCTGTCATCTCTTTCCAAAGATGAATTTCCATCTCTTACCAACAGAGCCACACCACCGCCTATGCCTTCCAATACAAAATATATCATTTGCTGTTAAGCTCCCATTTATGTCCTTCTTTCAGCCATGACTCAGTGATACCCACATCATACCAACCTTCTCTAACTGCACCATGAGTGCGTCCACCTTATTCCACCTTTATGTACAGCACCTTCAGTCTTTGTATTCTTTGCCCTTTTGAATTTTGCCTTTATGGTACAATTTAACTCTTTGCTCTGTCTTCATCCGTACACCACCATTGGCTTGTCCTTCCTTACATTCATATTACACCCATCCTCTACTTGTAAGCCTGTTGGCTCGTCATCAGCTCGATCATCCTTGGTTCCCATTCCTGTACCATATTAGTTTAAACCACTCCCAATGGCTCTAGTGAACCTGCCTGCAAGAATATTGGTACTCTTCAGATTTAAGTGCAATGCATCTCTTTTGTGCAGGTCACACCTGCCCCAAAAGAGGTCCCAATGATCCAGAAATCGGAATCCCTGCCCCCTGCTCCAATTCTTCACCCACACATTTATCTGCCACCTCATTCTGTTTCTATCCACACTGTCACAGCACAGACAGCAATCCCAAGATTACGACCCTGAGGTCCTGCTTCTCAGCTTCCCTCCTAACTCCCTGTATTCCGTTTTCAGGACCTCCTCCCTTTTTCTACCTATGTCGTCAGTGCCATGACTTCTGGCTGCTCACCCGCCCTGTTCAGGATATTGTGGACACATTCAGAAACATTGCAGACCCTGGCACCTGGGAGCAAACTACCATCCGTGCTTCCTTTTCACGTCCACAAAAATGCCTATCTGTCCCCCTATCTATAGAGTCACCTATTACTGTTGCTATCCTCTTCAGTTCCCTACCCTTCTGAGGCACTGGGCCAGACTCAGTGCCAGAGGCACAGTCGTTGTTGCTTCCCCAGGTAGGTTGTGCCCCTCAACAGTACTCAAAATGGAATACTTATTGTTGAGGGGGACAGCCACAGAGATGCTCTCCACTATATGATGTTCTGCTTCCCTCTCCTGACAGTCACTCATTTATCTGTCTCCTGTAGCCTTGGTGTGACTACCTCCCTGTAGCTCCTGTCTATCACCTCTTCACTTTTCCTAACAAGCCGAAGGTTATTGAGCTACAGCTCCAGTTCCTTAACATAGTCTCTAAGGAGTTGCTTCTCGACGTACTTGGTGCAGATGTGGCCACTGGGGAGGCTATAGACACTGACCCTGTAGACATATCCCCTATTATCTTAAGAGTTAGATAAGAAAAAATAAGATATAAGCAATGAACTTACTTACTTACTTTGTCTCCACCTGTTCTGCGCAAAGCCCTATTGAGCCAAAGCCTTATCACACTGACTCAGACCACTCTGATGACAAGTGCTCTGATGATGATCGCTTTGCTAGTCATTGCCCTCTTTTATGGAGACCCGGTTTTAAAGCTCTTCACCGGACTTACTTCCACTGCATCTGCACAGGACTCCAATCAATGACTCCCACTGAAAAAACTTACTGCTTTTAAAGATCTTCACCAGACTTATGCGGGAACTCTTCTACTCTGTCTGTGCAGCACTACTATCAACAGTTATCACTGAGCAGAATCATTTTAATTATTTGGTCTGGTGACTTATGCAAAATGGTACTCAGAATTTAACTTACTGCTGGGAGAATCAGTTTTTCTCCAATTGCTAAATTCTCCAGACTTAGCAATGTGCAATCAAATGTTGAATGAAGCATGCTTTCCAGCTTTGCTTAGTTCTGAAGTGCTGGTAAACAGCTTTTGAGTATACAGGTAATCCCCGAGTTACGAACGTCCGACTTACGCACAACTTGTACTTATGAACTGAGCAAGGAGAACGCCGTCCGCCATTTTAAGTCGGATCGCGACACCGTCCGCCATTTTAAGTTGTTGCCGTTGACACTGTGTTGAGTGTTTAACTTTGTATTTGGCTTAAATTTTTCTTAGTAAGAATCACCCTGAACCCCCCCCCCCCCCGTTCCAGTCGGTTGATGGCACAGTGAGATCAGCGCCGCGCTCGAGTTTGATCCAGTGACAAACCGCTCCCGTGCCGGGTTGATGTCAATCCAGTGACTCCCGTACCATCCGTGCCGGGTTGATGTTGAGCTCGCAACTCGACCTCGTAAAAAAAAACACTGCCACCTCCAGTTTAAATTCCCACGCGGAATATTGTGGAGGATCAAATACCCAAACTCAGCACAGCCCCCACGTGTCCCATTTAACCTGTCTCAGTGAGGTGGTCCTTAGGACCCAGCGGACCTTGGGAGCCGGTGCAGGTCGGGACCTGACGCCCGCAGTGTTTCTGTTCCATTGACGGGAAGCGATTGCGATTGAAAATAAAGTGGAAATAATAAAGCGTTTGGAAAGAGGTGAAACGCCATCGGTCATTGGAAAAGTGTTAGGCTACAGTCGGTCAACAATCGGAACAATTTTAAAGGATAAACTGAGAATAATGGAGCATGTGAAAGGCCCTGCCCTGATGAAAGCTACAATTATTACTAAGCAACGCAGTGGTTTAATTATTGGAATACATACGTTTCTTGAATGTTTTATATGCATAGAAAGGTAAAATATATACTATATACTAAGACAAACGTTTGACTAACTGACGCTAAATAATACCATATGTACTTTTTCCGACTTATGCACAAATCCAACTTAAAGACGGACTCGGGAACGAACTCATACGTAACCCGGGGACTGCCTGTATTCCATTTCAGAAAGTTTTCACAAAGTGATGGAAGATCAGCCGAGTTCTTGTTTGCTTTATCAGAGTGGTTTCTCTTCAAATGTCCAAGGAGCCTGGATGGTTTCATTGTCTTTTTCACACAGCAGTCACATTGGTTGCTGTTGGTTGCTTGCTACCGGAATAAATCCATATTTCTGATACTCCACACTATACTGTCCACACTTTTTTCATCTGCTTCTGCCATTTTTGTTATGGATTAACGACCATGGTAAATCACCTATTGTTTAAGTCCAACATCAAGTGTTACGATCAATAAAGGGGAAAGTGATGATGTCATAATAGCTTAGGCAAAACCTTGCTTGAAGGTAGATAACTTGGGTAGTGATATCTCAGTTGGGCTATGGGCTAGAGAAATGCAGTCATGACCATTCAAAAGAGCAGATTCTGAACTTTACCCTGTTGAATGCCATACAATTCACAGCAATTGTATTGCTGCATGATTAACATATGGGAATTGTATTAGCTAACACTATACTATAGTGGTCAATGGTAGTAATTTGTGGGCCAGGCCCGGAAATAACACACTTTCTTCAGTCCTGTTTTCTAATGATATGCCAGATAATGAAGCATGACGTTGCTTTTCAACAACCATAATGTGCTTTGAGCAAAGTCTAAAAGAATGGTGGTTAGCAAAGGATGCGGTGATTAAGTATTCATTATAATCAATTATGATGCACTGAGGATCAAATGCTTATAAGAAGTAATTCATTTCTTAAAGTAAGGCTGGAATCCCTCAGCTTTTCCACTTACTACTAAGCACCCCCCAACCACCACCTTTATCTTTATTGCCTACTTAGAAACCCCTACCTCCTCCAAGGAAGCAGTATTACCCACCTTGGGAACCACTGATCTACACTAATCCTATATGCCTGCATTAGGAAGGTATTGCTTTATTAAAGCATCTTAAATGCCTCTGAAGTGTGGTGATCGTATCTGATTCCACCACCTCACTGACAGGCAGTTGCAGATATCGAATACTTTCTGTGTAAAAACAAATCTCCTTTAAACGAGTATGTCCTCTGATCTTGACTACCATGGAAAGAAGTTTCTTTACCATCTCTAAGCAGCTCATAATCTTACATGCCTCTATCAAATTGTCCCTCAAACTCCAATTCACCAGAGAAATGGAGAAAAAGGGAATGCGATACCACTGGTGATTAACCTGAGGCATCTTTTGCCTTCCATGCTGATTTAGAAGACGGCTTTGTGCTATGGATGAAGAGCAGATTTATTCTGGAGTCCTGGCCATTTCTTGCATCAGCATCATTTAGCAGCATTGTCACTGCTGTCTGAGTGAGGATCACCGATGAAGGGGGAATTAGAACTAGACACTAGACAGTAGATTACTACAGCACAGTACAAGCCCTTCAGCCCTCGATGTTGCGCCGACTCATATATTCCTTTTAAAAAAGTACTAAACCCACACTACCCCGTAACCCCCTATTTTTCTTTCATCCATGTGCCTGTCCAAGAGGCTCTTAAATACTCCTAATGTTTTAGCCTCCATCACCATCCCTGGCAAGTCACTCCAGGCACCCACAAGCCTCTGTGTAAAAAACTTACCCCTGATGTCTCCCCTAAACTTCCCTCCATTAACTTTGTACATATGCTCTCTGGTGTTTGCTATTGGTGCCCTGGGAAACAGGTACTGACTATCCACCCTATCTATGCCTCTCATAATCTTGTAGACCTCTATCAAGTCCCCTCTCATCCTTCTATGCTCCAAAGAGAAAAGTCCTAGCTCTGCTAACCTTGCATCATAAGACTTGTTTTCCAATCCAGGCAACATCCTGGTAAATCTCCTCTACACCCTCTCCATCGCTTCCACATCCTTCCTATAATGAGTTGACCAGAACTGAACACAATACTCTTAAGTGTGGTCTCACCAGAGATTTGTAGAGTTGAAACATGACCTCTCTACTCTTGAACTCAATCCCCCTGTTAATGAAGCCTAGCATCCCATAGGCCTTCTTAACTACCCTATCAACCTGCGCAGTGACTTTGAGGGATGTATGGATTTGAACCCCAAGGTCCCTCTGTTCATCCACACTCTTAAGTAACCGACCATTAACCCTGTACTCAACCTTCTGGTTTGTCCTTCCAAAATGCATCACCTCACACTTAGCCGGATTGAACTTCATCTGCCATTTCTCTGACCAACTTGCATCCTGTCTATATCCTCTTGTAACCTTCGACAACCTACAGCTCCGTCCACAACTCCTCCAATCTTCACGTCATCCACAAACTTATTCATCCAGGTCACTTATAAAAATCACAAAGAGCAGGGGTCCCAGGACAGATCCCTGTGGCACTCCACTAGTCACCGACCTCCAGGCAGAACACTTTCCTTCCACTACGACCCTCTTCTTTCTTCCTGTAAGCCAATATTTTATCCAAACAGCCAAGGTTCCACTGATCCCATGCCTCATGATTTTTTGGATGAGTCTCCCTCGGGGGACCTTGTCAAATGCCTTTTTAAAATCCATGTAGACCACATCTACCACCCTACCCTCATCAATTTCTTTTGTTACCTCTTCAAAAAACTTAATTAGGCTCATGAGGCACAACCTTCTCTTCACAAAGCCATGTTGGCTATCCTTGAGTAGATTGTACTTCTCCAAATCCTATTCTTAAGAATCCTTTCCAATAGTTTGCAGACCATCGATGTAAGACTCACCAGTCTATAGTTTCCAGGATTCTCCCTATTACAGTTTTTAAACAAGGGAACTACATTTGCCATTCTCCAAACCTCCGGCACCTCCTCTGAAGCCAAAGAGGATTCAAGGATCATAGCTACTGCTCCAGCGATCTCTCACTTCCCACAGCAACCTGGGGTATATCACATCCAGCCCTGGGGACTTATCAGTCTTGATGTTTTAAAGAAGATCCAACATTTCTTCTTCTGTAATTTCCACATTGTCCAGCACACAAGCCTGTTCTATTTCAACCTCACCCTGATCAAGGTCCTTTTTACTTGTGAATACTGAAGGAAAGTATTCATTTAGGACCTCCCCAACCTCCTCTGCTTCCAGGTGCATGTTGCCTTCTTTATCCTTTAGCAGTCCCACCTTCATTTTTATCATACTTCTGTTCTTCACATACTCATAGAATGCCTTGGGGTTCTCCTTAATCCTACATGCCAAGGCCTTCTCATGCCCCCTTTGAGCTCTCCTAAGACCTTTCTTTAGCTCCTTCCTGGCTACGCTATATTTCTCATGAGCCCCTCCTGCTTCCTGCTTCTTATATCTAACATATGCTAACATTGGCTGCTGACTTTCTGAACTATGGCACTGACTGCAGCGAGTGAAACAAAACAGCCACAAAGCATGTCCTGAGGCTTGTCAACCCACTGTTGGAGTTGGGTGGGTGGGATGTTTTTGCAATTTTCAAATCTTGTGAACAAGCCAATCTCACAATGCAGAGACATACCAAACTGACCATGAGTGAAGAAGGATCAGGACCTCTGCCGTGCCCTTCCTTAGGTGTAGCAACTGACAAAATGCCAGAGGAACTCAATGGGTCAAGCAACATCAATGGAGCAAAATGGAGAGTCTGCAGGAAATTTTCCTCTAAGCTGGAAAGAGTGCAGAAAAGATTTACAAAAATGTTGCCAGGTGTTGAGGGACTGAGTTATAGGAGAGAGTTGACAATAGACGATAAACAATAGACAATAGGTGCAGAAGTAGACCATTCGGCCCTTCGAGCCTGCACCGCAATTTTGAGATCATGGCTGATCAATTCCTATCAATACCCGGTTCCTGCCTTGTCCCCATATCCCTTGATTCCCCTATCCATAAGATACCTATCTAGCTCCTTCTTGAAAGCATCCAGAGAATTGGCCTCCACTATCTTCCGAGGCAGTGCATTCCAGACCCCCACAACTCTCTGGGAGAAGGTTTTTCCTTAACTCTGTCCTAAATGACCTACCCCTTATTCTCAAACCATGCCCTCTGGTACTGGACTCTCCCAGCATCTGGAACATATTTCCTGCCTCTATCTTGTCCAATCCCTTAATAATCTTATATGTTTCAATCAGATCCCCTCTCAATCTCCTTAATTCCAGCGTGTACAAGCCCAGTCTCTCTAACCTCTCTGCGTAAGACAGTCCAGACATCCCAGGAATTAACCTCGTGAATCTACGCTGCACTTCCTCTACAGCCAGGATGTCCTTCCTTAACCCTGGAGACCAAAACTGTACACAATACTCCAGGTGTGGTCTCACCAGGGCTCTGTACAAATGCAAGAGGATTTCCTTGCTCTTGTACTCAACTCCCTTTGTAATAAAGGCCAACATTCCATTAGCCTTCTTCACTGCCTGCTGCACTTGCTCATTCACCTTCAGTGACTGATGAACAAGGACTCCGAGATCTCTTTGTATTACTCCCTTACCCAACTCTATACCATTCAGATAATAATCTGCCTTCCTGTTCTTACTCCCAAAGTGGATAACCTCACACTTATTCACATTAAACGCCATCTGCCAAGTATCTGCCCACTCACCCAGCCTATCCAAGTCACCCTGAATTCTCCTAACATCCTCATCACATGTCACACTGCCACCCAGCTTAGTATCATCAGCAAATTTGCTGATGTTATTTTCTATGCCTTCATCCAAATCGTTAACGTAAATGGTAAACAGCTGTGGTTCCAATACCGAGCCCTGTGGCACCCCACTTGTCACCACCTGCCATTCTGAGAAACACCCATTCACCGTTACCCTTTGCTTTCTATCTGCCAACCAGTTTTCTATCCATGTCAATGCCTTCCCCGATGCCCTGAGCTTTGATTTTACCCACCAATCTTCTATGTGGGACCTTATCAAATGCCTTCTGAAAATCGAGGTACACTACATCCACTGGATCTCCCCCGCCTAACTTCCTGGTTACATCCTCAAAAAACTCCAACAGATTAGTCAAGCATGATTTACCCTTGGTAAATCCATGCTGGCTCGGCCCAATCCTATCACTGCTATCTAGATATGCCACTATTTCATCCTTAATAATTGACTCTAGCATCTTTCCCACCACTGATGTCAGGCTGACAGGTCGATAGTTCTCTGTTTTCTCCCTCCCTCCTTTCTTAAAAAGTGGGATAACATTAGCCATTCTCCAATCCTCAGGAACTGATCCTGAATCTAAGGAACATTGGAAAATGATTACCAATGCATCCGCAATTTCCAGGGCCACCTCCTTTAGTACCCAAGGGTGCAGACCATCTGGACCTGGGGATTTGTCAGCCTTCAGTCCCATCAGTCTTCTCATCACCGTTTCCTTCCGAATGTCAATCTGTTTCATTTCCTCTGTTACCCTATGTCCTTGGCCCATCCATACATCTGGGAGATTGCTTGTGTCTTCCTTAGTGAAAACAGATCTAAAGTACTCATTAAATTCTTCTGCCATTTCTCTGTTTCCCATAACAATTTCACCCAATTCATTCTTCAAGGGCCCAACATTGTTCTTAACTATCTTCTTTCTCTTCACATACCTAAAAAAGCTTTTGCTATCTTCCTTTATATTCCTGGCTAGCTTGTGTTCGTACCTCATTTTTTCTCCCCATATTGTCTTTTTAGTTAAGTTCTGTTGTTCCTTAAAAACTTCCCAATCATCTGTCCTCCCACTCACCTTAGCTCTGTCATATTTCCTTTTTTTTAATGCTATGCAGTCTCTGACTTCCTTTGTCAACCACTGAGGCCCCTTTCCCCCCTTTGAATCCTTCCTTCTCTGGGGGATGAACTGATTTTGCACCTTGTGCATTATTCCCAAGAATGCCTGCCATTGCTGTTCCACAGGTTAAGACTTTATTCCTTGGACTGTAAGAGACTGAGAGGTGACTTTATGAAGGTATTAGAATTGTATGAAATCATGAGGAAATTAGATGGAGTGAATGAACTCATGTTTTTTCCAGCTTCTGAGAAGTAAGAACGAAAACAAGAACCTGAATTGCAAGGTTTTCACCCTGAAGTTTGCCTGTACATGGAATGAGCTGCCAGAGGAAGACATGAAGCAAGTACATTGACAACATTTAAAAGGCATTTGGACAGATATGTGGACGGGAAGTACTTAGAGCAGCCGTTCCCAACCTTTTTTATGTCATGGACCCCTACCATTAACCAAGTGGTCCATGGACACCAGATTTGGAACCCCTAATTTAGAGGGACAGGAGCGAAATGAAGGCAGTGGTACTTGCTGAGACTGGCATCATAGTTGACATGGACGTGTTGGACATGGGGTTTGTTTCCATGCTGTTAGACTCTATGGCTCACTACCACTCCCATTCTATTAAGTTCTGCAGTGGCGAATGAGGCCAACCTGGGGTTTGAAGATGGCCATGGGTGGGGCAGGAAGTAGCTTGGTACAAGAACGGGCTGGGGGTGTAGGTGGGAAGTTTAGGAGACAACAGATTCTTTCTCTGTGTGCTCCTGTCATTGAGGAACTAGCGTATTTTTTTTATCTCTCTTCTCTCTTCTCTCCCTCTCTCCCTCTCTCTCCCCTCATTTTGAGCATACCAGGGTGAAATTTTCCAGGCAGTCAGAATCAGGAGAATTTTTTGAAACAATCCCAGAAGAATATTCTGTCTTCCTGGAAAACTCTTGCTGTGACGGATAAATTGATTTGAGAACCAGGAAATGTTTCTTCGTTGTACGCAGAACTATTTTGCATATGCTCAGTGGCAAAAGTATTCTTAAAGTACTGTACTTCTGAGCAACAAACAACCTGCTGGAGGAACTCACAGGGTTGAGCAGCATCTGTGAGGACAAAGGAATTGTCTGTATTACAGGTCAAAGCCTTGCATCAGTCTTGACATAAGGTTTCATGCTGAAGTATTGACAATTTCTGCAGTTGCTCCAGATTCTAGTAGTCTCTTGTGGCCCTGTTTCGCTTGTTTGTTGAGAGTATGTCATGTGAGTTAAATGTATCCACCTCTGGCTCAGGATCACCACTTGAAGGTTGACTCCTCACACAAGGCAATATTCTGCCTAACCAACAGGTAAAGTCTCTTCAATACATGGTGAGAAGGGGCACAGATGATGAATGATGCTACAGATCATAGGCTGCAGATATTCCAGATCCAGAAAGTTCAAACTAAAAAAAAGTACCTCTTGGTGGTTGAACAAACAAACTAAAAATAAGACAGAAAGGAAATGGCTCACGTGTATCACGCGGGAAAGCAGGCAAAGAGTCGCAAGGGAATTGGAGATGGAAATGCAGAAGTGTGCCAGGTCTTGTTGAGGAGTATAAGTTGCCAATTGGAACAGAAAAGTAAGCTAGAACTGAATGTTGCTTGGTTTGGCAGCATACGTGTGTATAGTTGGAACTGAACTTGAACTTGAATCAGTGAGTAAAACAAAAGGATACAAGTTTATAAAAGTTGGAGCAGTGACACAGTGAGGAGACCTGCTGCCTGGCAATGCAGGAGCCTTTGGTTCAATCTTAACCTTAGGCGTTGTCTGCTCGGAGCTTGTACCTTCTCCCTGTGACTGTGTGGATCTCCCTGCATGCCTCAGTTTCCTCCCACATCACAAAGATGGGGGGGGGGGGTGTTGGGAAGTTAATAGTTGCTGTAAATTGCCTCGCGTTCGTAGACGGTGAACAGAATCTGAGTGAGGTTGATGGGAATATGGAGGGGAAATGATAAGGTAGGATTAGTGTGAAAGGTCGATTCATGGTTGGCATGGATTCAGAGGGCCGTAGGTTCTTTTTTTGTGTGCTATCTCTATGGCTCTTCTCAATAGAAAGGGGAATCTTTAAGACTAATATTGGAAAATTCTTCTTCACCCAGAGATCGAACCACATTCAGAACAAATATCTTCTTGTGGATAATACTTTTTTGAGTGCATTATAAGTATTTAGCACATTTCTTTGTAATAGAAGGAGAAAGCAATTTGCCAAATTTGGCAGCAAGCCCAAGCTGAATGATGTGCTGCTATGGGGATAAGTTCAGTCCTGTCTTTAGTCTGTCTGACTGTGGCAGTGTGAATTGTCTATGAAGGCTACATGTATATGGAGCTGGTGAATTGTGAGGTTGATCCTTGCTCAGTGCTGACCTGTTGCATTGAATCTCAGTGATTTACATTGTCTGCTGCACATCAGCAATTGCCCTGGCACGGGGAGGACAACTACGATCACTTCCCATCCACTCCTGCACCTTCTAAAATGATCAACAGTCATAGATTGGAAAGAAAATTGCAAGTACTATAATCTGAATGCACACAAAATCTGGACAATCTCAGCAGGTCAAACAGGGACAGAAATGCATTGTTGCTGCTCAGGCTGTGACTGACAGTCAATCCCAGATGATGGATCTCAACCCAAAATATCAGCTGTCCACTACTCTCCACAGGTGCTGCCTGACCTGTTGAATTCCTCCTGTGTTTTGGGAATCATTTGTGGAGATTGGCTGGTGATGGAATTGAAGAGGTCTTGAGGAGGTAACTCTGGTAGGAGGAGCCCCTGAGCTGTAAGCCCTTTGGACTCTGATGGCTGTTTGTTAAAGGCAGCAGCACAACAGGACTAGGCTCCCTGTGGAAGGAAAAATGGCAGAGGGCAGTGTTGTCAAGGGCTCATTGGGAAGCAGTTTTCCTGCATTGGTTCTGAAGAGTTTCTGCTTTCCAAATATAGCTGCTCCCAGGAGTCAGCAGCATACATCTACTTGAAGAGTCAGAGCAAGGGCAAGCGTCATTGTCCACCAGTCCCAGCATGGCGCAGTCTGGTGTTGGGGACATCTGTAACATGAAGCATTCTACTCCATTAGGGAGGGAACATGCACAAGGCAACAAGAAGATGAGCAGGAGTAGGCCCCTTGATCCCTCAATACTGCTCTTCTATTTTAAATGCTTATTACTGATCTACCACAAGCCACGTGTCTTCTGTGCCAGTTCCCCACAGCCTTCAGTTCCCTAATCTTTCAAAACTTTATCTACTTACTGTTAAATCCACCCAGTGATCTAGCCTCCACATCCCTCAGGGGCAAAGAGTGCCAGGGGCTCGCCACCTCTGTGAGAAGTTCCCACACACTCAGTTTTAAATGATTGCTCCTTTATCTTTAACTCATTAAATATTCTGCCAGCGGTGGAAACTTCGACCCCATCACATCTTCTTTTGGGATCTCATCTGTTTCTGGAAGGTTACACCTCACTCTTCTATACTTCAGTTCACTCTTACTAGCTATTTATGACAGGATTGTCTCTCATACTTGGAATTAGCCTGATGTGCTCCTTCGTGATTGTCTCCATTGTTAGTGTGTCCCTTCATAAAGAGGAGGGTGGGCTTGGGTTTTCAATTGTTTTTAACAAGGTACACTGGAGATGGTGAACACACCGATTGCCATATAGTTTGTTAATTTCTTCTTACAAGGAGGCCATCAGCCCATTATATGTGCTGGCTCACAGTACATTCTCACTAGTCCCATTCCTCCATCTAATTCCTGTAACTTGTTCTCTCTCAAATGCATATCAACACCTCCCTAATTCTCATTCCACCCAGCTATGCCAGGGGTAATTTACAGCAGTCAATTAGCCCACCAATCTTCATGTCTTTGGAATGTGGAGGGAACCCAGAGCATCTAGCAGAAACCCACCAAGTCGCAGGAGGAATGTTCAAACTACGCACCGTCAGCACCGGAGATCCTGATCGAGCTCAAGTGAATGAAGCCATGCAAACAGCCGTACTAACTACCGCTCCACTGCCAACTTCTGCATTTCCGTCAACTCTACAATGACTCCCATAAGTGGGAAGTGAAACCATTATGTAAAAAAAAAGGAAGACAGGAAGTGGTGAAAGAAAAACCTGAAAATGATTAAATTTATTATTGAAAAAGTGAAAAAATGGCACTTAAAAATAATGATTATGTTGCACAAACATGGGTTTATGAAAGGAAGTAATGTTTGGTTATAACTAGCAGAATAGATGCGGACAAGCCATTGGCTGTGATGTATTAGGAATTTTTGAAGTTCTTTGTTAAGATACTTGACATGAGGTTAGGAAACAAACTGAGAACACATACGATTGAGAATAACGTTCTAGTAAGTAATGTGGCAAATTGATAGGGAGTGTGAATAAACAGATTACTTACATACCGAATATGGAAGGTTGTGAACAGCAGTTGACCAGTATCCTATGTTTACCGTATATACTGTGGTTGGGATTGAGAAGGGTGTTGAGGGGGAGATATGGACAGGTTAAGTGTATGGGCAATGTCATGGTAGATAATGTGTAAAGTGTGCTGCCACAAGAAAGCAACATCTATCACCAAGGGGCCTCACCATGCTCTCTTCTTGCTGCTGGCATTAGGAAGGAAGTATAGGAGCCTCAGAACGCATTGCAGGTTCAGGCACAGTTATTACCCTTCAGGCATCAGGCTCCTGAACCAGTGTGGATAACTTCATAAGGACCTCAACACTGAACTGATTCCACCACCAATGGACTCACTTTCAAGGACTCTACAGCTCACATTCTCAGTTTTGATTTATTTATTTGTTTGTTTGTTTCTTTGTTTATTAATTGGTTCACTTATTTTATTTGCTTTTCTCTGTCTTTGCAGTTTGTCTTCTTTTGCACATTGATTGTCAGTCTTCCTGTGTAGCTTTTCACTGATTCTGTTGCAATGCGTTATTCTACTGTGAATGCCTGCAAGAACATAGACCTCAGGGTGGAATGTGGTGCTGTATATGTACTTTGATAATAAAGTTACTTTGAACTTTGAGGTTTAAAGATCTGAAGTCATCCACTTTAGTAGAAAAAGTAGAAATGTGGAGTATTTTTTAAAATAGATTTAACTTGAAAGGTAACAGTGAGCATGAATCATCGGATGTTAATGTTTAGATTCTGCAAAAAATTAGGGTTCAAATTATGTATTGACTTTTATGGCTCTAAAAAGACTTTCTTACAAGATGCCACACAAGGTTTAGTGAAACTCACATACATCTGAAAGAGAAAAAAGCAGACTGCATCTGGTGCTGAAGTGTGGCTGAGCTAAGAGACTAATGAGTGTGTTTTACGAACCGTGTCAAATGAATACGAATTACTTTTACAATCACATCACCACGGCCCATCATCCAGCTCTGTGCATTTCAGCACCCACATTTGTGGTGCAGGTTATTGAATATTTAGAAATGAAGACTAAATTATGCATTGTTCATTATAATTACCGTACAGGAAACTGGCAGAACAATGTTACATTCCTGTCAATACTGCTTGCTGCATAATCATTTGTAAATACTGTACCGTCATCCAAACTTCCTCTGCAGATGCAGTTTGATTGTTCTTCATTCAAAGGAAGCATCCAGGGGCTGGGTGGGGTTAATCTCAAATGTTGTAAGGCCGGATTGTCACATTAGCACCAGGGCACAGATTCAGAAAATGGATCTGATTAAGATCTCACCAGAAGATCCTTTCCGGACAGGGAATCAATAACTAATAAACTGAGAGCGCAGGTGCCGAGACATCAGGTATAAACTAAATTAAAACTGATAGTTTAAATATTAGGAGCAGAGTTCACATCACTCAATGTGACACAGAATGATAAAATAAATTGGTTTATTGCAGTAGGGGGAATGGACAGATTATTGAATGCTATACAAAAGCCATTGTTGACCAGGTGAGGGACACTGGCTGAAAGAGAGCCTAGTGAGTTGCTACTTGGGGTATTGGAAGTACATGAGAGGTTGTACCTCCATCACCCATGCATTACAATTGATCAACACACAGTAATTGTCATTGGGAAAATTATTCCAGGTTTATTTTTAGTTGGGGGGGATGGAGGAAGAAATGTAACCATCAAATTTATCACAATTGAGCAAGGAACAGTGATGTGGAACGGGGTCACACCACACTGTCATGGAACAGACACGGAGATTGAAAATGGAGTGCAGGGACATGGGACGAGGACACAGAATAGAGAGATGGAGCAAGAGCCCAGGACATGCACATACCTCTGGAATACAGGATTGCCACCAGGGCAGACTAGACTGTTTGGGTCCGTATTTCCTGGAGGTGAGGGGACTGAGGGGCCGCTATTTAAACAGAGATATGTCTCTGTTGACCAGGTGAGGAATAGTGCCACCCACAGCTCCAATCTGCTAATTAAATTTGCCAACAACTCTACACTGATTGGCCTTATCTCAAACAGTAACAAGGTGGCCTACAGGGAAGAAGTCATCTCTCAGACACAGTGGTGTCAAGAAAACAACCTCTCTCTCAATGTCGCAAAAACAAAGGAGCTGGTTGTGGATTACAGGAGGAATGGAGACCGGCTAACCCCTATTGACATCAATGGATCTGGGATTGAGAGGGTAAACAGCTTTAAGTTCCTCGACATCCACTTCACCGAGAACCTCACGTGGTCTGTACACACCAGCTGTGTGGTGAAAAAGGCACAACAGCGTCTCTTTCACCTCGGAGGTTGAGGAAGTTTGCTATGGGCCCCAAAATCCTAAGAACTTTCTACAGGGGCACAATTGCGAGCATCCTGACTGGCTGCATCACTGCCTGGTATGGGAACTGTAACTCCCTTAATTGCAGGACTCTGCAGAGAGTGATACGGACAGCCCAGCGCATCTGTAGTTGTGAACTGCCCATGATTCAGGACATTTACAAAGACAGGTGTGTAAAAAGGGCCCGTAAGATCATTGAGGACCCGAGTCACCCCAACCACAATCTATTCCAGCTGCTACCATCCGGGAAACGGTACCGCAGCATAAAAGCCAGGACCAACAGGCTCCGGGACAGCTTCTTCCACGAGGGCATCAGACTGATGAACTGAAAACTGATTTGAGCATATTTCTATGTTACATTGACTGTTATATTTATTATAAATTATTATAAATTACTATGATCGTACGTTACACATATAGACGGAGATGTAACGTAAATATTTTTACTCCACATGTATGTGAAGGATGTAAGAAACAGTCAATTCACTTAAATTGCTGATTTTTTACGTGAAGCATCACAGAAAGCACTCTATCTAGATGCCTCACAGTTTGTTATGATCTATCTGGATGTCATGTAAATCAAAAGCTTTGCACTGCATCTTGGTACATGTAACAGAAATAATGCACCAGTAATCTCACGAGGACTCAACAGGATAGGCGTTGACACTTTTCCATTGGTGGGAGATCCCCAACAAGGAGACACAGTTACAGAATAGGGGGCCAATCATTTGAAACTGAAATATGTGAACATTTCTTCTTTCCAAGGGAGGAGAATCTCTGGAGTTCTCTGCCCCTGAGGGTGGTGGAGGCCAGGTCAAGAGATAAACATTTGGAAGATCGTAGTGTGGTATGTGATGAGGAAAAGACACAGAAGAGGAGTTGAGGCTAGCATAATCAGCCCTGATCATACTGAGGGAGCGGGTGGCTTAATCCTGGTTCTGGTCTCTCCAGGTTTTGTGATGCTGCGGCTCTGGTGTACTTAGGTCAGCTCTCATATGATGTAGAAATGAAGTAAACAGTTTTGTCAGTGCAGCTGGATCAGAGATCTTCATATCTTCCTGCAACACCGAAATATTTCTAGTTGTATTTTTCTCATTGATAAGCCCTGAAGGCTTCTGGCCCTCCCCACACACTAAAGTTGTGCTGTCATAGCAACCCTTCACGTCTCTTCTCATTTACCACATTACCGTCTCAGTCATTTGGGGTTTCTATGACAACTCCTTCAGAAAACCTCTTCTGTCAGGGTGGTTGTAGCCACAGACCTGGAGTGAGGTCAGAAAAATCTTTGGTAGGTGGAGCAAAAAAACGTGGTCAGATATGCACACAGCTAACATCAGATCAGCCTCTTCATTTGTATCTGTCAGTGTTAGCAAAGCAGGGAAGTCAAAGAATCACACTAAAGAGCTGGAATTACTATAATGCCATAAACATAGCATAAGGAACTCCTGCTGTTGCACTAGCAGTGTCAAAGAAATTTTGATCATAAAATTCTTAAAGAAGTATTAGGGCAACTGTGAAAATCTTGGTGAAAGATGCAAGTGTGAGTCAAATTTCTTAAAGCATAAAAGATCAGGAGAGGGCAGTTGGTTCAGACTGAGATATCACACAGCTGCCAGTGGTGGGCACCTAAGCCTGGGGATGTTTCAGGGGTCAGTTATGGGACAGTCAGACATCTTAGGCTTGTAGGGGTACAGGGGACTATATCAATAGCTGGGGGTGCGATCACACAGGGCATTAACTCAGTGGAGCTGAGGCTCAGTGGATCTGTATACCCACCTTCACAGCTATAGTTTCGCCTGGAGTGAGCAGGCAGGTTAGGTGACAAAGGGTCTGAAACTCACCTGGGATCAGACTGGCTCAGCTCCAGAGGGTCCAGAAGAGGGGATGGGCTTAGTGATAAAGAGGGAGATGGGTGGTGACTGAGAAGGGAGATGTAGTCCTGTGTAACTTTATGTTTACATATGTTTCACAAGCCTGCAAATCGCATCTGCTCAAAGGATTACTGAACCACTTACAGACTCTCCAGCACTGAACAACCAGTGTGAGCATTTAATGAACGAGCGGTGATGTGGCCCTTCAGATTCCTGCTGATATTATTTAGAATCACTACCAATCTCACTCAGGAAGAGTTTTCTCCTCACATCTCACTCTGCTTTCTGGCCTCATTTGAAATCTGTGTTCCTGAACCTTAAATTCTCTGCTGAAATGGAACAGCTACCATTCTCTCTGACATTGTCCACTTCTACATCACCCCATCACTGTTATGTTTTGTAACTTCAAAATGTTAAACTAGTGTTAAAGAAAACAAGGTCAGTCGTATACCTTTTTTCTTTTAGTGTAGCCAGATGATTTGTGCTATTCACATATTTATACATCTAACTTGTAATGGATTATTTAAATGAATATCAATGTTTAGTCAAACATATAGATATATACAATATTTCTTTTTTTTAATTTTTTTATTAGTTTTTCAAAACATTTTACAAATTAAAAACCCCAAATCCCAATGAGGAGCAGTAATACAGTGCAAAATTAAGCATACAATAACAATATGCTACAAAGGAAGAGAATTTAACAAAAAAGCACCTAAATTAAAGACAAGTAAGCTTAGTGTCCTCCCCAAGCCCCACAACACAGGAAGAAAACAACAACAACTCCAGACCGACCACAACACAATATAGAGAGTATAAGTCAGGACAGTCAAACTCCCAGACTGTGAATACACTTAGCAACAAAGGATAATAATGCCTACTACCAGAAAAAAAAGGGAGCTGAAAGCAAGGGTCCGAAAAGAAGAAGAAAAAAAAAGATAAGAAAAAAAAACCCTAGTCAAGAGGAAGGTTATGGAAGTACTCGATAAAAGGTCCCCAGACCTTATGGAACTTTAGATCCGAATTAAGAACTGAATAATGAATTTTTTCGAGGTCCAAGCAGGCCATAATGTCGTTAAGCCATTGCGCATGAGTGGGCGGGGCAACATCTCTCCACCTAAGGATCAAGCGTCTAGCCAGGAGAGAGGCAAAGGATAGTATTCGGCATTTGGTCGGACCCAGACATAAATCTCTCTCGCCCCAAAAACCGAACAGAGCAATTAAGGGGTTTGGTTCTAGGTGCTGATTCAGAATACACGATAATGTAGTGAAGACATCTTTCCAGAATTTCTCCAAGCTAGGACAGAACCAGTACATATGGATGAAAGAGGCCACGCCCCTCTTGCATTTATCACAGAGCGGACTAATGCCAGGGTAGAATCGAGATAGTTTAGATTTAGACATATGGGCTCTATGAACAATCTTAAACTGTAAAAGGCAATGGCGAGCACAAAGAGAGGTTGAGTTAACCGATTTGAGAACTGAGTCCCAGCTCTCCTCGGATAAGGAGATATTTAAATCCTGCTCCCAGGCCATTTTAATTTTATCCACAGGGGCCCGTCGTAAGGCTGCTAGTTTATCTCGGATAATTGAAATTAAACCTTTACCTAGTGGATTAATGGAAAGAAATAGGTCCATAGCATTTTTCACAGGCATTTCAGGAAAGTTAGGAATTAAAGGAGCAGTAAAGTGTCGGATTTGGAGATATCTGAAAAAATTAGCGTTAGGCAGGTTGAACTTAACAGAGAGCTGCTGAAAAGAAGCGAAGCGATTATCAATGAAAAGATCTTCAAAATGTCTAATGCCCTTCCTATACCAAACATGGAATGCTGAATCGTACGTAGTAGGTAAAAAAAGGTGATTATGTGCGACAGGGCTGGAAAAGGAAAATCCTTGGAAACCATAGCATTTCCTGAACTGAGCCCATATATGCAAAGTGTGTCTAACAAGAGGATTAGCTATTGATCAGGGCAGACTACTAGGGAGTGCAGAGCCAAGAAGTGCAGAGATAGATAATTCTTTAGTGGAGCTCAACTCCATTGCCACCCAGTTAGGGCACTCGGGTTGGCCATGGAAGAAAGACCAAAAGGTAGCACAACGTATATTAGCTGCCCAATAATATAAACAAAAGTTAGGTAAAGCCATGCCACCCTCTTTTTTAGATTTTTGGAGGTGGATTTTATTAATTCTAGAGTGCTTATTCTGCCACAGATATGACAAAATAATAGAGTCTAAGGAATCAAAAAAAGATTTAGGAATAAAAATTGGGATAGATTGAAATAAGTATAAAAATTTGGGGAGAACATACATTTTAACAACATTAATACGACCTACCAAAGACATAGCTAGAGGTGACCATTGTACCAGACTCTGTTTTATAGCATATGAAATATTGGCAAAGTTTTCACGAAAGAGATCTTTAAACTTCCTTGTGACTGTAATTCCAGGATAAGTAAATTGATTATGGACTACTTTAAAAGGGAGATCACAAAATGTTAGTTCTTGTGCTTCTTTATTAATTGGGAAAAGTTCACTCTTATGTAAATTAAGTTTATAGCCAGAGATCTGGCTAAACTGGTCAAGAAGTGAAAACATTAGAGGTAAGGATGTAGACGGATTTGAGAGAAAGAGTAATAAGTCATCAGCATAGAGAGAAACTTTATGCTCAACACCCCCTCTCCAAATCCCGGTCAATTCAGGACAGTTTACAATATTTCTCAAACATCGCTGAAATATTAAATACACAACAATTATCTTCCCTGATTCATGGGAACTAACCCCAGCAGCTCTTACCCTCTAGGTGAAGTTCTTCATTATTACACCATGAAATCAGCATTGACCTTAACCAAACTCAATGGAGAAGTTCAATCCAGCCAGTGTTATATTTAAAAATGAATAAAATACATGTCCGTAACTAATGCTTACCGCTTATAAGATGGAGTTAATTTCCAGATGACCATATTTACTGTCAGAACTCAGATTTTGTTCAAATATTTTATTTTCTATCTTTAGTTCAGAAAGTAAATATTGTGACAGAATCAGAATCAGGTTTAATATCATTAGCATATGTCATGAAATTTGTTGACTTGGCGGTGTCAGTACACTGCTGTATATGGTAATAGAGAGAAGAAGAAAACTGAATTACAGGAAGTATAAATAGTTAAATAAGTAGTGCTAAAAACTGGAAAATTATAAAAGTAGTGAGGTAGTGTTCATGGGTTCAATATCCATTCAGATAGCAGATGGCAGAGAGGAAGAAGCTGTTCCTGAATCATTCAGTGTGTGCCTTCAGAATTCTATACCTCCTTCCTAATGGTAGCAATGAGAAGAGGGCGCACATCCTGGGTGATGGTGGTCCTTAATAATGGACACCTCCTTTCTGAGGCACCGCTCTTTGAAAGTGACTTGGATTCTCCAGAGACTAGTACCCATAATGGAGCCGACTAACTTTACAACTCTCTGCGCTTACTTCCATCCTGTGCAGTCACCTCCTCATACCAGAAGAAGATAAAATATAGGAGCAGGAGTAGGCCACCAGGTCACTCAAACCTGCCCCACCATTTACTATGATCTTGGCTGGTCCTTGCTCGCCTCAACATCTGTGTGGTTTTCATGCTAGGAACATGATGAGTTCAGCAGATAGAGCTAGAGCATAAATCAGTACACAGAACAATGATGCTTTAGCCATAATAGAGACTTGCTTGTGAGAGGGACAGGAATGGATGCTCAATGTTACAGGAGTCTGATGCTTTAGAAAAGATAGAGAGAGAGGTAAAAGTTGGATAGATTGTAATGTAATTGCATTATTAATCAGAAACAATATCACAGCTGCACAGGACACAAAGGAGGTCTCATTCACTGAGTATATATGCATAGAACTCAAAAAAAAAAGGTACAATCACTCTGATGAGATTATTCACCAGACACACCAACCACCATGGGGACATTGGGAATAAAATATACAGGCACATTAAAGAAAGGTGCAAAAACAACAGTTGTTATAAACTGTAACTTCAACTTCCCTAAATTAGACTGGGACCTTCTTAGTGCAAAGAGTTTAGATGGGACAGAATTTGCTTTGTGCATCCAGGAAATTTCCTTCAATCATGATGTAGATAGTCCATTAAGAAGAGAGTCCAACTGGTCCTGATGATAGGTAATGAGCTTAGCCAAGTGACTGACCCTTCCTTGGAAGAACAGTTAGGAACAGTGATCAATACTAAAGTTTTAAGATAGCTATATATTAAGATAAGTATTGTCCTTACAGGAAAGCATTAAATTGGAGCAAGATAAATTACAAAAGTCTTAGAAACAAGGGTGAGTTAATTGGAAATAGCTTATTTTGGCAAGTCCACATTTGATGTGGATGGTGTTTAAAGACCATCTGCACAGGGTATATGTTCCAGTAAGAAGGAAGAACAAGGATGGCAAGGTAAAGGTATTTTGGATGTCAAGAGAGGTGGTGAATTTAGTCAAGAAGAAAAATAAAATGTGGATAAGATTTAGGAAGCTAAAGTCAAACAGAGCACTTGGGGATTATAAAGAAGCCAGAAACAAACTCCACAGGGAATTAGAAAAACCGGGAGGAGCCAGGAAAAATCCTTGGCAATTAGGATTAAAGAGAATCCCAAACCATTTTACACATATATCAAGAACAATAGGATAACTAGGGAGTGGGTAGGATCACTCAAAGATAAAGGAGGGAACATGTGCTTGGAGGTGGAGGATATGGGTAAGGTCCTCAATGAGTTCTTTACACTAGTATTCACCATAGAAGACAGAGGGTAATGATCAATGGGGATCCACACTGGAACCTTTGTCATTTGTGATACATATAAATGACCTGGATTGAAATATAAATGGGGTGGTTAGTGGGTTAGTATGTAGACAATCTGAAGATTGGTGATGTCGTGAATAGCACAGAAGTCTGGCAAATGATACAGCAGGATATAAATCAGCTGAAGGTAAATGTGGGGAAATGACAGATGCACATTAAACTGGCCAAATGTGTATTGTTGCACTTTGGGATATTAAAGGGACAGTACACTGTTGATGGACAGACAGATCTTGGGGTCCAAGTCCACAGCTTCCTGAAAGTGGCTACACAGGTTGAGAATGTGGTAAAGAATGCAAATGGAATGCTTACCTTTTAATTGAGAAATTAAGTTCAAGTGTCAGGATATTACATTGCAGCTTTGTAAACGTCTGGTTAAGCCACACCTGGAGTTTTGCATTCAGTTCTGGTTTCCCAATTTACGGGAAGGATGTGGAGGGTTTGCACAGTGTGCAGATGCAGTTTATCAGGATGCTGTCCGGATCAGTGGAGGTAGCTAATAAGGAAAGTTCAGACAAACTTGGGTAATCTTCTTAGAAGTGACAGAGTGTGAGGGAAAATCTGATAGGGTAGTGAAGCCAATGTTGTAATTAGTTGCCAACAATGTGAATGGGAAGAGGAGGGCAGGCTGGAGGAGTGCTAAGAAAGCGATTTGTGTTCCTAACGACTTTACTCTTCCCTTTATGTCTCCTGACCGCAGGAGTATACCGTCGATGTGTTTTTCCGTCAGAGCTGGAGAGATGAACGGCTCAAATTTAAAGGGCCTATGCGCATTTTGCCACTGAACAACCTCCTGGCCAGCAAGATCTGGACTCCAGACACCTTCTTTCACAATGGGAAGAAGTCAGTGGCACATAACATGACCACTCCAAACAAGCTGTTGAGGCTGGTGGACAATGGTACCTTGCTCTACACCATGCGGTAAGAAATCACTCAGTTCAGAGCTCAGCTGCTCTTCGTTCAAGTTATCCAAAGTCTATATCAAAACCTGTTTACATCACCAAGCGGAATGCACCACTTACTAATAAAAATCCAAGTAAATTTCAAATAAAATTTATTAGCAGAGTACATACATGTCACCACATGCAATCCTAAGATTACCTGCCAGCATACTTAACAAATCTTAGAATAGTAACTGTAAACAGGATCAACGAACAAAAAATTGTGCAAATGCAAATATAAGCAAATTGCAATAAATAACGAGTATGAAATAACAAGGTAAAGGGTCCTTAAAGTGAGACCATTGGTTGTTGGAACACCAGAAATAGAATGAGTGTAGTTCAAGGTTGAGGGGTAGTAACTGTTCTTGAACCTGGTGGTGTGAGCCCTGAGGCACCGGTACCATCTACGTGATGGCAGCAGCGAGAAAAGAGCATGGCCTGGGTGGTGAGGATCTCTGATGATGGATGCTGCTTTTCTACGGTAACATTTCATGTGAATGTGCTCTATGGTTGGCAGGGTTTTACCCATGACATACTAGACCAAATCCACTACCTTTTGTAGGATTTTCCGCTCAAAGGCATTGGTGTTTCCATACCAGGCTGTAATGCAGCCGGTCAGCACACTGTCCACTACACGTCTATAGAGGTTTGCCAAGGTTTTTGATGACATGGCCATTCTGCACAGACTCCAGGGGAAGTAGAGGAGCTCTCATGCTTTCTTTGCAACTATGCTAACAATCATTAGTAATTCTTAGCACTGACCAATTTGGATATGGAGTAAAATGCAAAATTCTGGAGAAACTTAGTGGTCAAGCCATATCCTGGAAGGAAATGGGTAGATATGATGTATTAGGTTGAGACTTTTCATCTGGGTCTATTCCTCCTGCTGAATCCCTTGCTCCATATCCCAGAATCTGCAGGGTCTTGTATCTCCAGTTTGGATTTGTTTATCATAGTGTTATGGGTGGTTAGGGTACGGGCACAACCATGGATGGCAGAATCTAATGTCCATTCCACCTTTTCTGGACAGTGAATACTTCAATTCAATTACTAGTGTGCTGTCTACTCACTTCAGAATAGACTATGTCAATGGGGGAGTGGAGTTGTGCCTGGGCCAGAATGGAGCTGGTCAGGAGCTTTTCTTCAAAATGATATCAGTAAGCCATTCTACTTTGAACAGAATCCAGATGATTCATCACCTGTTTACTTTAGTTAAGCTTGTAAATTAGATTCTCCTTTTTAAAAGCTGGCTGACCGTATAGGGCTACATATTATCAAATCATGAGGGATATAGATAAGGTGGATGGCCTTTTTTCTCCAGGGTAAGGGGAGTCCACAACTAGAATGTATAGGTTCGAGGTGAGCGGGAAAAGATTTAAAAGGGACCTGAGGGGGAAGTTTTCACATGAGTACATGGAACAAGAAAGTGGTGGCAGAAGCGGGTGCAAAATCAATATTCACTAAAACGCTTGGGCAGGAACATGGATTGGATGGATTTAGAGGGATTGAGTCAAATGTGGGCAAATTGGACTAACTCTGGCAGGTATCTCAGTCGGCATGGAAATGATGGGCTGAAGAACCTGCTGCATAACTCTTTCACTTGAAGATTCTGACTTTTTCAGTTGAATTGCAGTTCTTGGGTTTGGTTCTGAATATAAAGAGAACTATTTTCAAAACAGTTGTGTGCTTCAGTGCAAGGCCCTGGTCTCATGAGGTGCTGTTTGAACTGATGTAAGTTTATTGCCTGTGCCTCTACTCATGAGCACTTCTTGCTTTCCGGAGCTAGCCTCGTATTTTAAATGAAAGCCTTATCAGGAAAAAGTCAAGCCACGGTCAGGATCATGGTGGTCAGGCTGACCATGGAAGGTTCTTGTCCTGCAGCAACTGAACTCTGGATCTGCGGCCTTCATTTCTCTGACGCCCTGCCCACTCATACCAAGCTTTGTGGTTATTTGTCTTCACTTGCTCTTCTCCAACATGACAATTACTTACACAAAGTTGTTACAAAATCTCTCCGGCATTGCACAACGTTGAATGCAGAAATCCAAGTTTTGCATTTATGTTTGTGAGTCTGTGCACATGATTGTGCCTGCTAATGCACACAATGATTATATGCAAGAATGCCAATGGGCAAATTAGAAGTCTGCTCTGTCATTTAATGATTGAGCTGACTGTATAATTCCCATCATCCTGCAGAAGCGATCCACCCCATCCCTTTGTTATTCACACCCTCTCCACCTCAGCCTTCCATGCAATCAAATTCCCTGCTTCCCTTCTTTACCAGGGGAGTTGAGGCCACTTGGCCCGTCAAACCTATCCCATCATGCCTAATCTATGCTGGACTGAACCAGTTCCCCATTAACCTCAGCTGAGATTCAGATTAGTTTGCTATAATATAGACATGGATGGAATGAATTTCCTTGCTCACTGCATAAGTAATAGACACAATATATTATTGTATAATGTGATCCAGTGATGAGCACAAAAACAACGGGGTGGTGCAAAGTAATGATGGAGCATTAAAGACCCCCACCACCCAGAGTACGCCCTCTTCTCATGGTTATCATCAGGAAGGAGGGACAGAAACCCAAAGGCATACACTCAGCTACTCAGCATCAACTTCCTCCCCTCTGCCATCTGATTCCTACATGGACATTGAACCCATGAACATTACTTCACTATTTTTTATTTCTGTTTTTTTTTGCACTACTTATTTTAACTTAACTATTTAATAGACATATATACTTAATGTAATTCAGTTTTTTTCATATATTAATTTATCGCATAATTCATTGTACTTTTGCTGCAAAGTTAACAAATTTCACGACATATGCTGGTGACATTAAATCTGATTCTGAATATTATGGAACATACTGAAGAAATGCAATTATAAATGCTGAGGTGGCAATAGTGGAAGAGGTATAACTAAGGCACCATTAGGGAGGGGATAAATTCATAGAGTCAGACAGCATAGAAGCAAGCCCTTCAGTTCATTGCATCCATGATCACCAAGATGCCCATTTGCCAGCATTTGGCTCCTAACCTTGTAAACCTTTCCTATCCATACACCTTCCCTATCCATACACCTTTCCTATCCATACACCTTCCCTATCCATACACCTTTCCTGTCAAAACACCTTCCCTATCCATACACCTTTCCTGTCAAAACACCTTCCCTATCCATACACCTTTCCTGTTGAAACACCTTCCCTATCCATACACCTTTCCTGTCAAAACACCTTCCCTATCCATACACCTTCCCTATCCATACACCTTCCCCATCCATACACCTTCCCTATCCATACACCTTCCCTATCCATACACCTTTCCTATCCATACACCTTCCCCATCCATACACCTTCCCTATCCATACACCTTTCCTATCCATACACCTTCCCTATCCATACACCTTCCCTATCCATACAACTTTCCTATCCATACACCTTCCCTATCCATACACCTTCCCCATCCATACACCTTTCCTGTCGAAACACCTTCCCTATCCATACACCTTTCCTGTTGAAACACCTTCCCTATCCATACACCTTCCCTATCCATACACCTTCCCTATCCATACACCTTCCCTATCCATACATCTTTCCTGTCGAAACACCTTTCCTATCCATACACCTTTCCTGTTGAAACACCTTCCCTATCCATACATCTTTCCTGTCGAAACACCTTCCCTATCCATACACCTTTCCTGTTGAAACACCTTCCCTATCCATACATCTTTCCTGTTGAAACACCTTCCCTATCCATACACCTTCCCTATCCATACACCTTCCCTATCCATACACCTTTCCTGTCGAAACACCTTTCCTATCCATACACCTGAATTTGAATTTGAATTGACTTTATTTCTTACATCCTTCACATACATGAGGAGTAAAAATCTTTATGTTACGTCTCCATCTAAATGTGCCTTCTGCAATCATAGTAATTTATAATGGTTTATAATAAACAGAACAGTCAATGTAATACAGAATACACTTAAATCAGTCTGATGGCCTGGTGGATGAAGATGTCCTGGAGACGGTTGGTCCTGGCTTTTATGCTGCAGTACCATTTCCCGGATGGTAGCAACTGGAATAGAATGTGGCTGGGGTGACTTGGGTCCCCAATGATCCTACAGGCCCTTTTAACACACCAGTCTTCATAAATGTCCTGAATCATGGGAAGTTCACAACTACAGATGCACTGGGCTGTCCACACCACTCTCTGGAGAGTCCTGCGATTGAGGGAGGCACAGTTCCCATACCAGTCAGTGATGCAACCAGTCAGGATGCTCTCAATTGTGCCCCTGTTGAAAGTTCTTAGGATCTGGGGGCCCATAGCAAACTTCCTCAACCGTCTGAGGTGAAAGAGGAGCTGTTGTGCCTTTTTCCCCACACAGTCAGAATGTACAGACCTCGTGAGGTTCTCGGTGAAGTGGATGCCGAGGAACTTGAAGCTGTTCACGCTCTCAACCCCAGATCCATTGATGTCAATAGGGTCTAGCCTGTCTCCATTCCTCCTGTAATCCATAACCAGCTCCTTTGTTTTTGTGACATTGAAGGAGAGGTTGTTTTCTTGATACGACTGTGTCAGAGAGATGACTTCTTCCCTGTAGGCCACCTCGTTATTGTTTGAGATAAGGCCAATCAATGTAGTGCCATCAGCAAATTTAATCAGCAGATTGGAGCTGTATGTGGCAATACAGTCATGGATATACAGGGAGTAAAGGAGGATGTTCCTACCCTATCCATAAGCCTTTCCTATCCATACACCAGGTATCGGGGTCATGAAGTCTGTAAAATTATCATAACTAGAGAGAAGTTTCTTGGGAAACTGAAAGACCTGAAGATAGCTAAGTCACTTGGACCAGATGGTGTATACTGCAGAATTCTGAAAAAGATGGCTGAAGAGATTATATTGGCACTAGTAATGATCTTTCAAGAATCACTAGATTCTGGAATGTTTCTGGAAGACTGGAAAATTGCAAATGTCTCTCCACTCTTCAAGAAGGGAAAGAGGCAGAAGAAAGGAAACTATAGGCCAGTTAGTCGGACCTTTGTGTTTGGGAAGACGTTGGAGGTGATTATTAAGGATGAGGTCTCAGGGTACTTGGAGGAACATGATAAAATAAGCTGTAGGAGGCATGGTTTCCTCTAGGGAAAATCTTGTCTGACAAATCTGTTGGAATTCTCTGAAGAAATAACAAGCAGGATAGACAAAGGAGAAACGGTTGATGGTGTGTACTTGGATTTACAGAAGGCCTTTAACAAAGTGGTACAAGTACATGGTATTACAGGAAAGATTCTAGCATGGATAAAGCAGTGGCTGAGTGGCTGGAGTCGAACAGCGGGAGTAAAGGGAGCCTTTTCTGGATTGCTGTTGGTGAGTAGTGGTGTTCTGCAGGAGTCTGTGCTGGGACCGATTCTTTTTACGTTAAATGTCATTGACTTGGATGATGAAATGTGGCAAATTTTGTGGACAATATGAAGATAGGTGAAATGGCAGTTAGTTTTGAGGAAGTAGAGAGGCTACAGAAGGACTTGGAGACAGATTAGGAGAATTGGCAAAGAAATGGCAGATGGAATATAATGTCAGGAAGTGTATGGTCATGCACTTTGGCAGAAGAAATGACAGGGATGACTATTTTCTAAATGGAGAAAAAGATAGGGGAAAAAAACTGAGGTGTAAAGGGACTTGAAATTCCTTGTGCAAAATTCCCTAAAGGTTAACTTGCAGCTTGAGTCAGTGGTGAGGAAGGCAAATGCAATGTTAGCATTCATTTCAAGAGGTCTAGAATATAAACGCAAAGATGTAATGTGAAACTTTATAAAGCGCTAGTGAGGCCTCACTTGGAGTATTGTGAGCAAGATTGGGCCCTTTATCTTAGAAAGGATGTACTGAAGCTGGAGAGGGTTCAAAAGAAGTTAACAGAAATGATTCCAGGATTGAATGGCTTATTATGTGAAGAGTGTTAGATGGCTCTGGGCTTGTATTCACTAGAATTCAAAAGAACAAAGGGTGGCCTCATTGAAACCTATCAAATGGTGTAAGGCCTTGACAGAGTGGAAGATGAGAGTATGTTTCTCAAGGTGGGAGAGTCTAAGACCACAGGACACAACTTCAGAATAGAGGGGTGTCCTTTTAGAATTGAGATGAGGAATTTCTTTAGCCAGAGTGTGGTGAATCTGTAGAATTCTTTGCACAGGCAGCTGTGGAAGCCATGTCTTTATGTATATTTAAGGCAGAGGTTGATAGATTCTTGATTGCTCAGGGCATGAAGGGAATTGGGTCAGCCATGATGAAATAGTGGAGCAGGCTCGAAGAGCCAAATGGCCTGATTCTGCTCCTATAACCTATGGCCTTAAGGTCTCTGGCAGCTCACTCAACATACCTACCACCCTCTGTATAAAAACAAAAGTTGCTCTTCATGTGCAATTATAACTTTCCCCTCTCACCTTAAACCTACACCCTCTAGTTCTTGATTCTCCAGCCCTGCAAAAAAAGACTGAGTGCATTCACCTGTGATTGGTTCAGAAGTCTGACAGTTGTAGGGAAGAGCCGTTCCAGAATCTGGTTGTCAGGGATTTGAAGCTCAAAGTTCAAAGTACAATTGTTATTGAAATATGTATGCATTGTATAACCCTGAAACTTGTCTTCCCCACGGTCACGAAAGAAAAAACCATGGAACCAACCCGTTCAAAGAAAAAACATCAAACAGCAATCCCCTGCCCCCGGGTGCAAAAAAAATCACACAAATGGCAACAAAGAAAACAAGCGAAAAACACAGAATAATAAAATATTTTCTTCCAGGAGATAGAAGATCTTTCAAATATTTATATAACTCTACCTCAAATATATCTAATAATCCTACCTTTGCCACCTCTCTGTTACCTATAGTAATCTCAAATTTGCTGATCATTCTCAGGATATCCGTCCCATAAGTACAAATGAACCTCTAGACTTCTTGTACTAATCTAAATTATTACAAGTACTGCATGGCTGAAAATTTTGCTGACAGTATGATAATGTCTTCAGTAATAATTTAATTTTGACAAATGGAAGGTGCTGTTAGGATCAGATCTCAGAAAGCAGAAGAGTACAAGAGAGAATGTAGTAAAAGAAGGCAGAACAAGTGAAAATGAGAGAGGGATGCAGACAGAGATTGAAAAAATGGACCGGAGGGAGGTGGAGAGAAGAGAGGAGTCTGGAAGGAGGAGGTCGATTTGAGACTCATGCATCTTCAATGAGCGGCTGAATTTAATCTGCGCTAAGTGATAATCGATGGCAATGTAGAGATTACTGGGTGAGTTTACTGCTGCCTGGTATTATTGACAGACCAAAGGACTTCATTAACGGAATGATTTGCTCCACAGACATGATTCTGTGCTGTGTCTGGATGCGCATCCCTTATCACCCAATCTTCCTCCCGTGTCTCTTCAGTCTCCCCTTCCCAAAGGAGGAGCTTGACACGTGCTTAGACATGGGTGATGTGGTTGTATCAGCTCTGGGTCAGCCCATCGTACACTGAATATTCAACCTGACCCTTGCTGCTGCTGTTTCTCCATCTCCCAAGTACCAGCACCCTGAGATACTCACTTAAACCATCTCGGGCAGCAGAACTGCTAAACGCTGGGACTAAAGAGAAAGTGAGTGCCAAAGGAACAAATGACAAAGTCAACGAGAGCAACAGAAAACAGGAATGTTGGGATCACTGGTGTAACAAGAAGGTGGTGGCAATAGACATGCAATAGGAAGGCAGTCAAAACTGAGAAGGAAGGGGATAGCAGAGAGGGAGTGAAGCAGGGAGAGAGGGAGGTAGGGAGGAAGAGTAAGATGGAAGGGCAGCAAAGCAGGGAGAGAAATGGAGGAAAGGAAGAAGGTGGGAGAGATAGACAGGGAGGAAGAGAACAGATAACTTTATTGTCAAATACAGTAGGGTGCAATAAAATTCCTTGTTCATGTGAAGCTCACAAAGATGAAAATATTTATAGAAATAGTAAATACAAAACAACAAAGTAATGCAAGACTCTTGTGCGTTCTGAGAGGGAGGTGGAGGGGGAGTGAGGGGTGGCGATAGTGATGGAGGGGAGAGGGATAGAAAAGAAAGGTGAGGGGAAAGAGCGAGCAATGAGAGGGAGGAGAAGGTTGGGGAAGGAGTCAGAGGATGGAACAAAGGAGAGAGAGGAAGGATGAAGAGAATGGGGAAGGCCAAATTCCTGGGGCTGAAATCCTTCCTGAGGGATTATACAGGAGAGTTGGGCAGTGGAATAATCAAGGCTCAAAGAGAAAAATGGGAGCAGCAGGTTTGAAGAGCAAAGAGAGTCAGGCTCGCTGAGTGATCGTATGCTGTTTGTATTAGTTTCAGTCCATTTCTTAGGGGGAGTGGGTCCATAACGCAAGCACCAGTCCATAGAAGGACAGGGCCGAGTGTGTCCATCAAAGATATGATCAGAGGAAGTTCCCACTGCAGAGAGTAATGGACCTGAGGCTGGCCCACAATGGGGTGGGCAGAAGACAAATGTTTAGCGTGAGGGGATTCAGCCTGTATGCTTTCTGCAAATGCTGTAAGTCATCCATTTCCTCTGCTTCATCACCACAACAGGAAACGTGCAGCATTGACTGACATCTGCAGATGTCGGGGTGACAGGAAGGAGGCTCACAACACTTTGTCATTAAACTACCTACCATCGTCTGTCCAAAGGGTGTTTTATATCTGGGACCTCCTGCATCTTCCCAACCAATCCGATGTTTTTATTTTGCAGGGTTAAAGCCCATCTTTCTGGTTACAAGGGTACAAGTTCCATCAACATGCTGTTCACAGGATAAGTGTGCCACAGTGATGCCGTAGTTAGTGTCAAAACTTCGCCACTCCAGAGATCCTGGATACTTGGCATGCAGTACAACTGTCCTGTAAACATGTTGCAGAGGCTCAGTCACTACTTATGGTGACTATAGATCACGCCATCTTGCACTGGTACGGTAGTCATCCTGTACTCCTCAGAGCAGTATCTTTAACATCAGGCTGTGGACAATTGAGAGATTGACAGTTTATGCATATGCTGTTAATCAGTTACTGCTGGACTGAGAGAAAATCACATTTCCCCTGCTCCTCTCACCTGACAGATCTTCCACATCTTATTGTGCAGGAACTTTTAAAGAGAGCTCCCTGTTGCCTGATCCAGGTAGCACAGTCCTGGTTGGCATGGAGAGGGACCTGCATTTTCACCGGGTGATTCCCAAATCAATCTTCGAGGCTTTGTTCTTCCGTCAACCTGTTACCTTTTCCCTCTCCCACACTGCCCACAGCACAGTGCCAACCTATTATGTTAGTCCCATTTTATTCTCCCCTTTTGATCCTGTCCACTATTAAGAGATAGAGCTCTGGACCATAGGTGCAAAGATATGAGTTCAAATCCCACCATGGTAGATGAGGAATAGAAATTCAAGGAAACAAATTAGTATGGAATTTAAATGAATGGTTGGACCCGATTCCCATTAAACCATTGTAGCAATGTGAAAACCAACCTGGGCCACTGCTGATATTCTGGGAAGGACCTTCCTTCCTACCCCAATCTGATCAGCTCTTACATCAGTCCTAGGGCTGCTAGAAATGGGGAATAAATGTCAACATTGCCAGGAATTAAGACATCCCAACAAGTCAGTGAGGTTAAAAAGGAAGAGCCAGCGCTGTCTGATCATGAGCTCCACCAGTGAACCCTGCACTCTCAACTCTGCTCTCCTGACTACTCAGAGCAGGGACAGGGGCGATATCTCTGACTCTGTCACTGGAGAGATGTTATTGTCTCTGGAGATTGATAATTGTTACTGGAGAAAGATCTGTCATTGGAGTTGCCTCTAGAGAGGTGTCACTATCACTGGAGAGATGTCACTGAGAGAGGTGCCACTAACGCTGGAGCAGTTCCACTGATACAGTCTCTGCAAAATCCTCCACGTACATCTGGTCTGATAAAAAGCTGACAAACACATTGGAATGGATGTCTCACAGCTCAGTCGTGAACATATTGGATGCATTTGCGTTGATATTCCAAACCTTCCCACATTCTGGAATGGTTCCTATAAAAATAATTTTGTTCTGTAAGGAAAGGGAAAGAAACATAGGACTGTAGAGCAATAGTCTGGCTCCAGTCTGTTCTTCCTTCAACCTGTCAGCTTCTCCCTCTCCCACACTGCCCACAGCACAGTGCCAACCACCAGCCAAACTATTATGTTAAGCCCATTTTATTCTCCTCTTATGATCCTGAAGTACAGACTGAATAGTCTGATAATGTTGGCAACATTATCAACAATGTGGTAGCTAATCATTTAATAAATCAAATATGATTAAATGGAGACAAAATGCTTTAAGGAAAAGTAAATGTTGGCGTAATACATAGATAGGAAGATTTACACGGGCTATATGCGGATTTCCAAAATCCTTTTGGTAACGTTTTAAACTGAAGAGGTTGTTATGTGGAACGTAGCCTATGGAATTGTGGAACAACAAACACAAGGCACTGAAGGAGTTCAGCAGGTCAGGCAGCTTCTACAGACAGTCAACATTTCAGGTCAAGACCCTCCAATCAGGACTGGAAAGAAAGAGGGGATCGAACCAGTACAAGGGCTAGAGGGTGAAGGGAGTGGGAGAGGAAGAATGATGTAAGAAGCTGGAAGATAATAAGTGAAAGGGACAAAGGGCTGAAAAGGATGAACTCTGATTGGAGAGGATAGAAGAGCAGGGAATAAAGGAAACCAGATGAGAAGGGATGGGCACCTCGAGAAGATGATGGAGGAGAATAAGAAGTGGTGGGATAAAGGAAACAAAGGGGGCACAGCAGGGAGTGGTTACCTGAACTTAGAGATATCAGTGCTCATACCATCAAGTTGGAGACGACCAAGGCGGAATGTGAGGTGTTGTTCCTCTAATCTGCCCCGAGCCTCAATTTGCTAGTAAGGAAAGCTGTGAGCAGACATGTTCAGTGTGGAGGTGGGAACGGCTGACCACTGGGAGATGGTGGCTACATTGGAAAGAGTGAAGATGCTGCGCTGGGCCTCACCGATGTAGAAGCGGCTGCACTGGGAACACCAGGTGCTGTAATTGACAGCTATGGATTCAAATGTGAAGGACTGCCTCACCTGGAAGGGCTGTTTAAGGCCCTGATTGGTCATGAGGGAGGAGGCACAGGGGCAGATGTAACACATGGCATCATTGCAAGGATAAGGACCTGGATGGAGATTGGTGGAGAGAAGCAATTCTCGTTCTGCTTCCTCTTCTCACCTCCATCCTTTTTTCCCATGGTTCTCTCCTATCAGATTCCATCTTCTTCAGCCTGTTGACACTTTCAGTACCTTAAATCACTTCCACTTTCCCTCTCCCATCTGCTCATCTTCACCCCTCATATGGATCTAACGTCCAACATCCCTCCCCACCATCCTTTCATACTGGCTACCTCCCCAGTCCTCATGAAGGATCTTAACCCAAAATGTCAGCTATACATTTCCCTGCATAGATGCTGCCTGACCCATTGAGTTCCTCTGGCATTGTGTTTGTTGCTCCAAATTTCCAACATCTGCAGTCTGTCTAGTATCTCCACACAGTTGTGGGAGTATACTTGAATGTTTATAAGATTAGCTCTAGGACAGAATCAGTTAGTAACATTTAGCTTGGGAAGGTTGGTCTTAGTTGACCGTCACAGGGATCAGTGATGGGATATAGGCCATTGTATTTGGTGCTCCCTCTACATCGGTGACACCAAACATAGACTGGGGGACCACTTATCGAGCACCTTCACTCTGTCTGCTGCAAAGGACAGCAGCCGAGAGTGTTTCCCTATTACCACTCGGAGCATTCCGAAGTTCAGAGTGCAATTCCGGCACTGTTCTGTAAGGGGTCCCTGTGCGTCCTTCCCGTGAAATGCATGGGTTTTCTCTGGGTCCTTTGGTTTCCTCCCACAATCCAAAGATGTATTGGGTAGGTTAACTGGTTATTGTACATTGTCCCGTGATTGGATTAGGGTTAATCAAAGGGCTCAAAATGCCGACTTCCCACTGTATCACAAAAACAAACAAAAAAAATCTTCTACTGGTCACCCATTTCAATTTGATTTCCCTTTCCTATTCTGACATGTCTATCCGTGGCCTCCTCTTCTGCCATAATGAGGCCATACTCAAGTTGAAGGAGCAACACCTCATATTCCATCTGAATAATCTCTAACTTGGTGGCACGAACATCATTTCCTCTAACTTCTAGTAAATCATCATCCTTTATTTTTCAATTCTGCTTCCCCCTCACCCCTTCTCTTCCCCTCATCTGTTCATCTCCTTCCTCTTGGGCCCCTCCTCCTTCCCTTTCTTCCATAGTCCACTGTCCTCTCCTATTAGATTCCTCTTTCTTCAGCCCATTGTGTCTTCTTCCTATCACATCCCAGCTTCTTACTTCAGCCCTCTCCTCAACCCACCCACCTTCCCCTTCACCTGATCTCACCTATCACCTGCCAGCATTTACTCCGTCCCCTTTCCCTAACATCTTATTCTGTCTTCTGCCGCCTTTTTCTCAGCCCTGATTAAGAGTCTTGGCCCAAAATGTCAACTGTTTATTCCTCTCCTTTGACGCTGCCTCATTTGCTGAGTTCCTACAGTTATTTTTTGTTTCTCAAGATGTCCAATATCTACAGAATCTCTTGTGCTTAGGCCATTGACAGCTTATAACATTGAGCTGGTGATTCAGATATCTAAAGAGTGTGTGAGAAGACGCTGCATCTGAAGGAGGGAATTCGATGAGTTAATTAAGCTGATAACAAGATGCCACATGGAGTATAGCATCCAGTAGAGTAGGCCATAGCAAGGTTAGGAAAATCAGGCAAACAGGGAGGCCTGAACATTGAATGGCATGCCAAAAGTTGTGTGGTTTGAAAGCATACATCGTGTCTGAGACTCTCAGTGTAACACAAAACGCAAAGCAGATACAGTACTTTACTCCAGATCCCCAGCACCAACCCACATGGCTTTGAACCTGTTCAGCAAAGTATGCTGCCCTAGTTTCCACCAGTGTTGTCCACACTGGTCACAGGCTGCGTGTGAACATAAGGGCTTTACTGGGAGGATAGGCTGAGTAGATTTCTCCTCTTGGCTGAGTGGATGCTGACAGTTTATGTCCCCTACTTAAATTGGTAGAAAGTTTTTTTATTGTCACATGTAGCAACACAGAATGAAAAGCTTTGGTATACAAGCCATCTCTACAGATCGTTCTTAAGTAAGGAAAACAATAACAGAATAAAGAATATGGTGCTACAGTTGCAAAGAAAATGTAATGCAGGCTGATAGATAAGGTGCAAAAGTCATAATGAGGTAAGGTGAAAGATCAGGAGTTATTTATCAAATAGGTCTGTTCAGGATAACAATGTGATTGATAAGATCAAAGATAAAGGGGGCAGCAAATACCATTGGTAAGAAGATGCAAATGGCTGCTACACCTGTACTCCCTGTTGAGAATCTTTGAGTCTCCCTGCCACCGGAAATAGCAAAGTCAAACTATTTCAAACTGGAGGGAGTTCACACCCACCACCTGTTGAGGAATGTATGGGTGATGTATTTGTGGTCGGTTCACCAACTGGGTGTCATTTTCAGAACATCCTCTCAGAGTTTCAGTGCACAAGAAGGCCAGTGACATAGGGAGCTGGCCCACTAGCTGTGGAACTCTTCTTACCCCACTTCCCAGGTCACATCTCAACTCCATCACTGAGCTGAGGGGGCTGAAGCCAAACGTCTAGCTGGAACAGGAGTAGTCAACAGCAAAGCTTGCTGGTTGCTCTGGTTACAGAACAGCCTGAGCAGTGAACTCAACAAGCAACAAGCAGAGAAGGTGAGCAAAGGTCTCTCTAACAGAATGCAGAATACCTCCCTCCACTCTGGGCCAAGCTGAGGGCATCTTGTCAGTGGAATATCTAGGCCATGGTGCAGTTTCACCGGCATGACTCCCAAAACATATTGCCCAGATATTTCTAGTGGAACATGATGATGAATGGTCTCTTTTTCACTCCACAGATGAAATATATAAGATCCTAAGGGGGCTTGACAGGGCAGATGTTGAAATGTTTCCTCTAGAGATAGCATCTCAAACAAGAGAAAACAGCTACAAAAACAGTTGCAGGTTATTAAGAACTGAATTTCTTCTTTCAGAGAGTGATGAATCTCCAGAATTCCAGTGATTTATCACTCTCCAGGAGAAGAAATTCCGTGGTGGAAGCTGGGAATTGGATATATTTAGGGAAGAGATAGATAAATACTTGAAAGTTCGGGAAATTGTGTGTTATGGGGAATCCAGCACTGAAATGGACTTGAGGCTAGTGTAGATCAGCCATGACCATATTAAATGATGGAGTGTGCTCGAAGGGCTGAGTGGCCCACTTTTCTTCCTATTTTCTGGTTGTTTAAGGTGCTGCCTGATCCACTGAGCTTTACAACATTTTCTCTTCTTAATCCCAAAATTATTTTTTTTATTTAGATTCTGTCCTAGAAATTGGACATAATTTTTTTCTGGACTGTACATCCCTAATGACCAAACAGGGGAACTGAGACCAAGATGACCAGAGAAATTGGCTCTTACAAGGTCGTGTGGTTTTCTGAGAATATGTACACAACGCTGGAAGAACTCAGCAGGCCAGGCAGTATCCATTAGAAAAGAGTAGCCAATGTTTTGGGCCGAGACCCTTCATCAGGAATGGGGGGGAAGAGAGGGCCGAAGTCCAGTAATAGAGATGGGGAGGGGGGAGGGCCTAGAGGTGCCAGGTGGAAAACCAATCAGAGGAAAGGTAAAGGGGGGAGGGGGAGGGGATAAGCATGAAAGAACTGTAGAGATAAAGAAGCAGAAAGTTGAAAGGGGAGAGAGGCAGAGAGAGACCTGGGATAGGGGAAGGGGGAAGGGGAGGAAATTACCGAAAATTGGAGAATTCAATGTTCATACCACCAGGCTGGAGGCTACCCAGACGGTAGATGAGGTGTTGCTCCTCCAACCTGAGTTTGGCCTCATCATGGCAGTAGAGGAGGCCATGTATGGACATATCTAGGGATAAGTGTTGGATCCGGAGGCTGGTGGGGTGGTAGGTGAGGACAAGGGGAACCCGGTCCCTGTTGTGGTGACAGGAGGATGGGTTAACTGCTGAAGTGCGGGAAGTGGAGGAGATGTGGGTGAGGACATCTTTGATGACGCCAGAAGGGAAACCATGATCCTGAAAGAAGGAGGACATTTGAGAAGTCCTAGAATGGAAAGCCTCATCCTGGGAGCAGATGCGGCGGATAACAGACCCCACCAGTTCCCCAGCACCACCACACTCCTCCGGTTGGCGGAGCTTGTTCTAACTCTCAATAACTTCTCCTTTGGTTCTTCCCACTTTCTCCAGATCAAGGGCGAAGCCATGGGCACTCCATGGGCCCCAGCTATGCCTGCCTCTTTGTGGGTTATGTGGAACAGTCTATGCTCCAAATCTATACTGGCACCACTCCCCAACTTTTCCTCCGCTACATTGACGACTACATTGGTGCTGCTTCCTGCACCCATGCTGAGCTCGTCAATTTCATCAATTTTGCTTCTAACTTTCACCCAGCCCTTAAATTCACTTGGTCCATCTCGGACACTTCTCTCCCCTTTCTTGATCTCTCGGTCTCCATCTCTGGAGGCAGACTATTCACTGACATCTTCTACAAACCCACTGACTCCCATAACTATCTTGACTATACCTCTTCCCACCCTGCCCAATGCAAAAATGCCATTCCCTATTCCCAGTTCCTCCGTCTCAGCCGCATCTGCTCTTAGGATGAGGCTTTCCATTCCAGGACTTCTCAAATGTCCCTCCCCACAGATCTCCCACCCGGCACTTATCCCTGCAAGCGCAAATGCTACACAAGTCCCCACACCTCCCCCCTTACCACCATTCCGGGCCCCAGACAGTCCTTCCAGGTGAGGCAACACTTCACTTACGAGTCTGTTGGGGTAATCTATTGCATCCAGTGCTCCCGGTGCGGCCTCCTCTACATCGGCGAGACCCGATGCAGACTGGGGGACCGCTTCATCGAGCACCTCCGCTCCGTCTGCCACAATAGACAGGACCTCCCGGCTGCCACCCACTTCAACTCTGCTTCTCATTCCCATCTAGATATGTCCATACATGGCCTCCTCTACTGCCATGATGAGGCCAAACTCAGGTTGGAGGAGCAACACCTCATCTACCGTCTGGGTAGCCTCCAGCCTGGTGGTATGAACATTGAATTCTCCAATTTCTGGTAATTCCCTCTCCCTCCCCCTTCCCCTATCCCAGGTCCCTCTCTGCCTCTCTCCCCTTTCAACTTTCTGCTTCTTTATCTGTACAGTTCTTTCATGCTTATCCCCTCCCCCTCCCCCCTTTAACATTCCTCTGATTGGTTTTCCACCTGGCACCTCTAGGCCCTCCCCCCTCCCCTATCTCTATTACTGGGCTTCAGCCCTCTCTTCCCCCCATTCCTGATGAAGGGTCTCGGCCCGAAACATTGGCTACTCTTTTCTCACGGATGCTGCCTGACCTGCTGAGTTCTTCCAGCATTGTATACGTATCCTTTGATCCACAGCATCTGCAGTTGTATTTTCTTGTGGTTTTCTCCCCTGTAGTGTTGAAGTGCTGTCTGCTTGATTCTTATCACTGCAACTGGGGTTGATTGTCAATGTGCCAGAAACAGCTAGTTAGAGTTTACCACAGAGCGAAGGTAATGGTGCCCACACATTCACCTTATCCTGTCACTTGTTCTCCCTCATCCTCTCCTGAACTCCCAGTGCTCTGGCCATCACAATGATTTGATAGTGCAGGATAGTTTGCAGAGGAGAATCAACAGGATCACAGATATTAGATCCTTCAGTTAGGAGGAGAAATTAGTTCTGTTTCCCCTGGAGCATAGGTGGTTAAGAAGAAACATGGCTGAGCTCTATAAAACAAAGAGGGAGGCAGACTGCAGCAAACTTTTCCCCTTATCAGAGGTGAGTAAAACTAGAAGACATACATTTAGGATCAGAAGGGATAAACTTGAGGGGGATTTGAGGAGATCTGCTTCACACAGAGAGTATTGAATACCTACAGGAGCAGTGGAAGCTGGCTCACTGACGGCACTCAGTGTAAGTAAGCGTGTAAGAGATTGCTTGACGAGGAAGGCCACAAGCTAAGTGTTGGAAAATGGTTTTATTACCAATAGATTCCCACTCATGAGGGTAGACGTGGTGGACTGTGTGACTTGTTTCCAAGCTGTATGCCTCCTTGACTCTGTAACCATGTAGTGGAGAGATCAGACCCCTGGTACTAGCAGGGTAACTCTGTTGCTGGCTCTCACCGACTCCACTGATCAATTAGTGCCACGCTGAGGGAGCCAGACACTAGAGACCCAGCCGGCACTCTGATCACTGACACTTCTAGTTGGACAGTGAGTGTAGGTTCCACCTATCACCTGCCTGCACCACTTGGGAACGAGTATCATGACATGGTCAGACTTGAAACTGATGCTGAGAGTTAAAGTAACGGGTGGGAGGGCAGGGGAAATGTTTTCACCTGGAGGGTGAGACTCTGGAACTCACTGCATGTCGAGGTGGAAGAGGCAGACTGCAGTTAGAACTGACCTGCAAAGGCTACAGATACAGTATATGGCAAGGAGCTATTAAGGTGGACAGCACAGAACCAGGCCCTTCTGCCCATGACATCCATGCTAACCCATTTCTCCATCTTCACTAACCCATTTGTCTGAGTTAGGTCCATATCACTCTATGCCTTGTCTATTTAGGTGCTTGTTTAAATGCCTCTCGAACGTGGTAAATATATCTGATTGCACCACATCCTCCAGCAGCTTGTTCCAGACATCAACCACTCTCTCCCCTCAAATCTCGTTTATAACTCCTTCCTCTCATGATATGCCCTCTCTTTCTCCCCTACCATGGGGAAACGGCTCTGACTACCCACCTTGTCCTTACCCCTCATACGCTTCTCATTCCTCAGTCTCCTTTTGTTTAGGAGAAACAAGCCCAGCCTTTCTGATCTCTCCCTGTAATGTTTAAGTAAAAACTAGCTTAGTCCTGTCTTTTTTTTCACCCAGTAAGGACATAATGGGCTGAAAGGCCTCCTCACACATCACCTGCACATGGGAACATCATACCAACAAGTGCCAAGACTAAGTTCCCAGTGGGCACAATCGCAGTCAAACATATGTAAGATTACTGTTATATGTATATTACAGGCACAAATATGCTCAGTCTCGAGGTAAATCTGCTTCTGCAGATAACCTCAGCCATCAGAGACCCAGGGGGCCAGCAGGAGCAGCAGAGGATGTTTGATTTCCTAACTTCAATCTAGTGCTCAGTTGGAAACTTCTCTTCGCTTTTTGTAAAAGCTTCCATGACTTGCACCTCGCTATCTCTGCGACCTTCGAGCTACTGGTGCTGATTTATCATTGCCACATGTACTGAGGTATGGCGGAAGACTTTTGTTTGCATGCCATGCAGACTGACGCTTCTTTGTATTGGTACTTTGAGCTCATAAAAAGAAGAGCAGAACGCAAAATATAGCATTTAGGTTCCAGGGAACATCCAGTGTAGGGAAACAGAAAAAGTGTAAGTACCACAACGAGGGCCTTTGTGAGATGAAGAGTTCATGTTTCATCTACAAGAGCTGATTTTATGAGTTACATAACAGTGGGATAAAAGCTGTCCTTCAGCCTGGGAGTGTGTCTTCTCAAAGCTTTGTACCTTCTGCCCAACAAAAGAGGAAATGATCAACATGTTGGCTGTCTTGCAGAGGTAGAATGATGTGTACATGGAGTCATGGGGGGGAGGTTGATTTTCATAATGGTCTGGGCTGTGATTGCAACTCTCTGCTGACCCTTGGCATTTATTCGATGCCTGCCCATCCCAAATCTGAAAGTAGTTATCACCACCGGTGAATGGTAGGGCATCGAGGAATGTGGTAGAACCAAGGGATCGGGGAATACAGGTTCATAAATCATCAAACATGGCACCACAGGCTTTAGGGTCATCAAGAAAGCTTTTGGCACATTGGCCTTCATGAGTCAAACTACTGAATACAGGAGATAGGATGTTATGTTGAAGTTGTATAAGACAGAGTCCTGATGAAGGGTCTCGGCCTACAATGTCAGCTGTACTCTTTTCCATAGATGCTGCCTGGCTTGCTGAGTTCCTCCAGCATCTTGAGTGTGTTGCTAAGACATTGCTGAGGCCTACCTTGGAGCATTGTGTGCAGCTTTGGTCAGGAAAGATGCAGATAATGTTGAAAGAGTACAGAGAAGATTTACAAGGATGTTGCTGGGTCTGGAGGACCTGAGCTATCTTGGAGGATTGAATAAGTTAGGACTTTATGCCTTGGAATGTAAAATATTGAGAGGAGATTTGATAGAGGTATATAAGATTATGAGGGGTAGAGATAGGATAAATGCAAGCAGGCTTTTCCCACTGAGGTTGGGAGAGTTAAGAGTGAAAGGTGAAAAGTTTAAGGGAAAGTTCCCTGCAGTCCTCTCACCTTAAATACATGCCCACTCATATTGAACACCTCTACCCTCAGAAAAACTTTGGGTAATTCACCTAATCTATGCTCCTCATGAATTTATAAACATCAATCAGTCCTATTTCTTAGCTCCCTATCCTTCAAGGAATATGATCTCAGCCTTTCCACTCTCTCCTTATAACCAAAGCTTGTTGACCTTTTTTGCACCCTCTCCAGTTTAATGACATTATAACAGTGAAAATACCATGGGTCAGGCAGCACCTGAAAAGAAAGGAGAGGCATCAACATTTCAGGTCAAAGACCCATCAGCAGTAGTCATAAAGTGCAAGAGATGGAGAGGGCTGGAGAGAACAAAGGGGATGTAAGTTGTATAATGTGACTAAGGTTGTCTGAATAACACCATTGTTTTTGGTAATGTCTGTCATGACTTCAAAGAATGAGCAACACAAATATGAGAGGTCTTTATCCAGCACAAGCAGACACTCAGGAGGAACATTGTCCACTGGGAGAATTTTCCATTAAAATCTCAACCTACTTTGAGCTTTTATATAGCAACACATACAAAATACTGGAGGAACTCAGCAAGCCAGGTAGCATCTATGGAAAAGAGTAAACAGTCGATGTTTCAGGCTGAGACCCTTCTTCAGGACTAAGTCTTAGCCCGAAACGTCGACTGTTTACTCTTTTCCATAGGTGCTGCCTGGCCTGTTGAGTTCCTCCAGCATTTTGTGTGTGTCGATTTGGATTTCCAGCATCAGCAGATTTTCTGGTGTTTGAGGGTTTATAATTTGAGCACAAAGATAACAGTTAAATACAATGTCAGTGGTCAGCATTATAAAGTTTACTCCAATATTTTTGGTTTGACTCCATCAAATTACATGCTGAAGGGAGCACATCCCAGTGACAGGATAACCCCTGAATAGTCAAACACCATGTTGGGAATCCAGACACTTAAAACAGGCCTTCACACAGAGAGTGGTGGGTGCACTGCCAGCAAAGGTGGTAGAAGGCGGATATGATAGGGTCTTTTAAGAAACTCTTGGATAGATACATGGGGCTTAGAAAAATAGAGGGCTATGCAGCAGGGAAATTCTAGGCAGTTTCTAGAATAGGTTCCATGGTCTGTACAACATTGTGGGCCGAAGTGCTGTAAATTTCTGTGTTTCTCTCAACATCACTACATCACAAAATGGATCTCTGCAGACATTTGTGTTTATTCATGTGGCTATTCTTGCCCTGGATTAAAGGTAGGATCTCATTTGCATTAACTCCTCCCCAATTAGTTCTGTCACCTAGTTCAGCCTGTCCAGTGAATGAGGGTGGCTAAAAACAGAAAAGAAGCAAAAAGCAATGAGCTGGAGCTGTGAGATGCAGAATATTGTGGTTGTCATAGAGTCACCTCAGCACAGAAAAAGGCCTTTTGGCTCAATTCATCTGCTTTGATCAGGATGCCCATCTAAGCTAGTCCCATTTGTCCTTACCTGTCTAAGCCAGGGGTCAATGGTAAGAGCTTGATACCATGGACCCTTACCATTAACCAAGAAGTCCATGGACCCCAGGTTGGGAAACTCTGCTCTAAATATTCCCTATCCACGAACATGTCCAGCTATCTTCAAACTACTGGGAATCTGAAACACCCAGCAGATAAGGTAGTGTCTGCGGACAGAGATCAACTGAAGAAAGGTTACAGGCAGATCATCCTACAACAGGACTGGCTCGTTCTGACATAAGCAGGAAAGGTTGTAGGAAAGTAACTCGAGTACACCAGCTGTTAACAGAGAAATCCTTTATTATTCCAGCAGCAAGCGAGCATTTGAAAGAACGCTCCTGCTGCCAACCAAAACTGAGTCAACCCCCTTCTTACAATTCCTTCTTGTTCGGTAACATTCAAAGACCTGTGTGCTCATCTGTTCTTGATAGATTTGGTGATGCTGAACCAAGGATATGCAGTTAATCATTAGCCCTTTTGCAGCCATCTTATCCAATCTCCCCCCAGTTGGTTATCAAGAATGTTGACTTCAAAATCAAGTTTTAAATCTTCAATAAAAATGCCCGGGATTGAACTCAGTGAACAGTAATAGCAAATGACTGTAAGATATAGGAGCAGAATTAGGCCATTCGGCCCAAAATGAGTCTGCTCCATCATGTCATCGTGGCTATTCCATCTTTCCTCTCAGCCCGAATCTCCTGCCTTCTCCCCTGTATACCTTCATGCCCTGACCAATTGAAAATCTTATCAACCCCTGCCTTAAATATATGTAAAGGCTTTGCCTCCATCACTGCATGTGGCAACAAATTCCACAGATTCACCACTCTCTGGCTAAAGAAATTCCTCCTCATCTCTGTTCTAAAAGGATGTCCCGCAATTCTGATGCTGTGTCCTCTGTTCTTAGACACCCCCACCACAGGAGACATCTTCTCCACATCCACTCTATCAAGGCCTTTCACCATTTGATATGTTTCAATGAGGTCACCCCTCATTCTTCTGAATTCTAGTGAATGCAGGCCCAGAGCCATCAAATGCTCTTCATATGACATCATTCAATCCTGGAATCATTTTTGTGACCTCCTTTGAACCCTCTCCATTGTCAGCACATCCTTTCTAAGATAAGGGGCCAAGAACTGCTCACAATACTCCAAGTGAGACCTCACCAGTGCTTTATAAAGCCTCAACATTACATTCTTGCTTTTATATTCCAGACGTCTTAAAATGAATGCTAACATTGCGTTTGTCTTCCTTACCGCAGACTCAACCTGCAAGTTACACTTTAGGGAAACCTGCGCAAGGACTCCCAGGTCCCTTTGCACCTCAGCTTTATGAATGTTCTCTCCATTTAGAAAATAATTTACCCTTTTATTTCTTCTACCAAAATGCATGACTATACACTTCCCAACACTGTATTCCATCTGCCACAATGGAAAACTCTAAATACCGCCCAGCTGCTTCCCAACTATTAAACAGTCATAGCTATGGCCATGAGTAATATGGAAATAGGAGACTTTTTAATTGCCTTTTACTCTCCGCTGTCAATCTGACACAGAACCACTCCCGCACTGGAGAGAATCCAGAACAGTTGAGGCTACACACTGACAAGAGCTGTCACGCCCTCATGATGATTCAAAGCTAATTACACAAACACTTCAGTCAATCTGCACTTTGATTGTTTTTGAAGATTGTCAGCTGGGGTTCCCTGTAGAGGTGGTGTTGGCATATAATTCAACACTTCCAGGTGTTTTTAAACATTCTTGCCAACGTGATGTTGAAGAGGTGACTAATGTATGTTTCCCTTTGCCTGCAGACTGACGATAAACGCCGAGTGTCCGATGCACCTGGAGGACTTCCCCATGGATGCACACGCCTGCCCGTTGAAATTTGGCAGCTGTAAGTATGGGTGCTCACAGTCCAGCTCTCCACTTGGGGCCTGCTGCTGCAGACTCTAGTCATTGGCAATCCACTAAGAATATGAATGGGAGTAGGACTGGGGCCTTTCCCCTTGCACTAATCAGATTGCAGCTGAGCTACCCCACATTCCCACAGAAAAACACCCCAAACCTTCATTCCATTGTGTACAAGTATCCAGTGGCATCTTCCCAGAGGATGAGGACTCTCGGCTCTCTGAGGAAGAGAGCTCTGAGGTTCACAGTGAAGAAGTTCCACACCTCACTAGGCTCCTGGATGAATCCCTAGGATCAACTGATGAACGTCGGTGGGTCACCAGAACTGCAGTCACTATCCCTGTTGCTATTAATGCAGATTTGGCTCAGAAGTTTAGTAGACTGTGGAGAGAGAAAGGGAGTTGGTGTTTGACACCTCACCAGAAGTGGATGGAGATGACCTTCCAAAGGGAGGGTCTCATCAGAGTTGCCAGTTTACCTTTTTCCCCAATCTGCTGTCTTTCCAGAATGTTCTGTTGTCACCTGGCTTTCTGCCTTCAGCAGTGTTCCATATAACTGCTGCAAACTCTGAACCTTTTGTTCATATGCAGGTGTCTTGTCTACTCAACACAAAAGGAACTCAATAGGTCAAACAGAACCAATGGAGGTGATTGGACAGACAACGTGTTGGGTTGTGACCCGACATCTGCCTGACATCCAGGTTCTTCTGTGTGGCTCTAGATTCCAGAATCTGTCATGTCTTGTGTCTCCCTGCCTTTTCTGCTGCTGATTTCCTGCTGTTCCCACAACATACTGTATCTTTACTGAAGTCAGTTGGCTGTCAATAAGAGTAGTGGCCAGTACAACAACATATTACAAGTCACATTACAGGGAGCATAGCTGTGGAAGATATGTCAATACCCACACGTTACACTCCACTCAAGAAAGGTTATAAAGGTCAAGTTCAAGTTTGATTGTCAATCAGCTTTTTTACAGTTAAACAAAGCAGCGTCCCTCTGGGGCCAAAACACAGTGCAGACAGTGACATACAACACATATACTGTAGTTATGAAGCACATATATTTACAAAAGGACATACAGTCACAGTAAATAATATTAGCTCAAGTCTGAGTGGCATGGACTGACGATTGATGGTGCATGGGATGTTGTCCAGGAACCATGTTTCTGCAAGAACAAATACTCAGACACGTGGCTTCAGAACAGCATCCCATAAACTATTTACACATCATAACTTAACTAAAGATATAAAATTGTATGTTCAATTAACTATTTACAGTGACATATACACATTTATAAATATAACAAATTTATATTTAAGACAATAAGACACAGGGGCAGAATTGGGCCATTTGGCCCATCGAGTCTTCTCCGCCATTCCACCATGTCTGATTTATTATCCCTCTCAACCTCATTCTCCTGCCTTCTCCCCATAACCTGTGATGCACTTATTAACCAGGAACCTATCAACCACTGCCTTAAATATACCCAGTGACTTGGCTTCCACAACCATCTGTGGCAATGAATTCCACGGATTCACTAACCTCTGGCTGAAGAAATTCTTCCTCATCTCTGTTCTAAAGAGACATTCTTGTATTCTGAGGCTGTTCCCTACCACAATTGGAAACATACCACCAATAGCCAATCTATCTAGGCCTTTCAATATTCAGTAGGTTACAATGATATTCCCCCCTCATTCTTCTAAACTCCAACGAGTATAGGTCCAGAGCGATTTAACACTCCTCATACTTAACCCTTTCATTTCTGGGATTATTCTCATGAACCTCCTTTGCCAACAGAAATAAATAAGGGGTCCAAAACTGCTCACAATAATCCCTTTTCCTTTTCTTTCTCCCTTTGTAATATATTGCCCACATCCTAGTTTCTGTTCAGAGGCCTATTTATAACTCTCATCAGAGCCTTTTTATCTTTGCAGTTTCTTAACTCTTCCCACAAACTCCATCTTCTAAGGATTTGATTCTACTTTTTCACCAACAATCACCCACCCCCTCAGCTGACCTGCCTGTCCTTTTAATATAATGTGTATCCTTGGATGTTAAGCTCCCAACTGTAATCTTCTTTCAGCCACAACTCAGTGGTGCAATTTTGAACTGTGGCACAAGATCATCTATCTTATTTCGTATTATTTATTTGGAAATACAGCGTGCAATAGTCCCTTCTGGCCCAACAAACCAGACTACCTGGAAACCACCTATTTAACCCTAGTCTAATCACAGGACAATTTACAATGTCCTATTAGGCTACTAACTGGTATCCCTTTGGACTGTGAGAGGAAACCTGAGCACTCAGAGAAAACCCACGTGCACATGGGAAAAATATATAGTTTCTTATGGAGGATGCAGGAATTGAACTCCAAATTCCAATGCTCGAGCTGCAATAGTGTCACACTAACCGCTCCTATGGTGCCCCAAATACTGCACAAGTTCAAGTAAACACTCTCTGTCCTGTATTCATTACCCTTTTCAATTTTGTCTCCATGTTACTGGAAGATAATTTCTTATCACGTTCTACCCCTGTCCACAGCCCTGGTTATGTAGTTCACTGGGACCCTGGTCCTTGCATGGTTCATGTGGAGCCCATCCCATTGACCCAGCTCGCTCTTTCTCAATACTGGTTCCAATGTCCCACATTTCTCCCTCACCAATCTTTGATCCAAGCACTTAGTTCCCTGAATTTATGAACCCAGAGCCAATCTGCATGTGGCTGGGGTAACAATCCAGAGACAGATGCAGAGAACCTTTTTGGTTCTGTGTTTTAATTACGTCCCCAGCTGCTCAAATTCCCTCAGCAGAACCTCTTTTCTTGTTCTTCTTACATTGTTGGTGCCCACATGAAAGATGACAGCTGAATTCTTCTCCCACTCCAATTGCCTCTGCAAGTTAAATGAGATGCCCCAAACCCAGCAGACAACAGAGCCTTTGGGATGCTTGATCCTTGCGACAGAGAATCGTGCCTGTTTCTCTGACTATACTATCCCCAATTACAACTACATTTCTCTTCTTCTCCCTCGGAATAGCTCTCTGAATCATGGGACCATGGATTGGTCACTCATTCTTTGTACGGCCCCAACTCTCACCCTCACAGTCAGTAACAATCTCAGACCTGTTGGGAAGCTTCAAGGGCTGAGGCTACTCCAGCATGACATCTTGGATCACCTACCTCTCTCATAGGCAGCCACACCCTCTTGTCCGTAGCTGCAGACCAGTAAGCTTGTTTCATGACATTGTGTTAACCTCCTCAACTCTCCTCTAATGGACACTCGCTGCCCCACCTCCTGGCTCCATCAGGGTCATCGCACACCTCCCTACTGTGAGAGGTCAGGCATCCCATGGTTATCAAACTACCATTTCCCGAATGGGATTCCTGGAGATAGGGTGCTGAGATAGATCTTGAGTGGGACCCTGGAACCATTGTTCTGCCTACAGTGGGAATTAATTCTTCCTCAGAGGTCAGGCACCAGCCTCTCCCCCTCCTTTCAGCTTGTGCTCAAACACACTGTGACAACCTGCTGAGGATGATCAAAGACTGCTCCTTCCTTTCTCCGATGCTCTGAAGAGAAGCCCTCAGCATGGTCCTTGTTGCTTTGGTCTGAGCACAGTGGGGAGCTAGGAGAGAGTGGAACAAGCCATATGGTTCAGCACGAAGGCCAAATGCGATTCACTGTCAGTGTCCACTGTAACAATGCTGACATGGTGCAGTGAAATTCCAAGAAACTTCCAAAACATTGCTGCTTGTTTTTCCCAGAGTCTTGAGGTCCAGGTGGCTGGAGCCCTGGGTTTCAGATAGTTGTAGGGGTGAATGGGTGAGTTATTGCCCTGGTCTTTGTGCCCTGCCACCGGGTACAGTCAGTGTAAAGTTCCCATAAGGGATTTCATTTATGCTGAAATGAAAATGAAGGCTGAGGGACTGATACAGCCCACTTACCTCAACTAAACTAGGAAATGATCAGCAGGTTGGGCAGCATCAATGGAGGGGAAGAGAAGAGGTATCCTTCTATCCCAGTCTGAATAGCAAGTCTAGAAGTGGCAGCCATATGGTCCTTAGATCGCAAGAGCTAAATCTCTCAGCAGCTTCCTGAGGACATCTTTGCTGAGAGAGTGGAAGTTCTTCATGGGTCAGTGATGGGGGATGTCCTGCAGGGTGCCTGGAACTACACTGAAGCTGCATTCCGGTCACTGCACTGCTCATGGGAGCTGTCCCATGTTTTGTGGGCAGCTAGCAGTTCACAACACTGATCTGTTTCAACAGATGCCTACACCAACTCGGAGGTGATGTATGTCTGGACTCACGGACAGGGCAACTCGGTAGTGGTGGCCGAGGACGGATCAAGATTGAACCAGTACGATCTGTTAGGACAGACAGTTGGCACAGAGATCATCCGGTCAAACACAGGTGGGTGGTTTCTCTTTCATAGTGATATAGACTGTACCAAACACTGACGCACATGACCAAACTCTGACACGCCGCACTCACTGACACTGACACACCTCACCCCCAACACTGACACCCCTCACTCAGTGACACTGACACCCCTGACTCAGTGACACTGACTCCCCTCACACACTGACACTGACATCCCTCACTCACTGACACTGACACACCTCACCCCCAACACTGACACCCCTCACTCACTGACACTGACACCCCTCACTCAGTGACACTGACACCCCTCACACACTGACACTGACATCCCTCACACACTGACACTGACACCCCTCACACACTGACACTGACATCCCTCACACACTGACACTGACACCCCTCACACACTGACACTGACATCCCTCACACACTGACACTGACACCCTTCACACACTGACACTGACACCCTTCACACACTGACACTGACACCCCTCACACACTGACACTGACATCCCTCACACACTGACACTGACATCCCTCACTCAAAGACACTGACTCCCTTAACCCCCCCAACACTGACACCCCTCACTCAGTGACACTGACACCCCTCACTCAGTGACACTGACACCCCTCACACACTGACACTGACATCCCTCACTCAAAGACACTGACTCCCTTAACCCCCCCAACACTGACACCCCTCACTCAGTGACACTGACACCCCTCACTCAGTGACACTGACATCCCTCACTCAGTGACACTGACATCCCTCACACACTGACACTAACTCCCCTCACACACTGACACTGACATCCCTCACTCAGTGACACTGACACCCCTCACACACTGACACTGACACCCCTCACTCAGTGACACTGACACCCCTCACACACTGACACTGACACCCCTCACACACTGACACTGACATCCCTCACTCAAAGACACTGACTCCCTTAACCCCCCCAACACTGACACCCCTCACTCAGTGACACTGACACCCCTCACACACTGACACTGACATCCCTCACTCAGTGACACTGACACCCCTCACACACTGACACTGACATCCCTCACTCAAAGACACTGACTCCCTTAACCCCCCCAACACTGACACCCCTCACTCAGTGACACTGACACCCCTCACACACTGACACTGACACCCCTCACTCAGTGACACTGACACCCCTCACACACTGACACTGACATCCCTCACTCAAAGACACTGACTCCCTTAACCCCCCCAACACTGACACCCCTCACTCAGTGACACTGACATCCCTCACACACTGACACTAACTCCCCTCACACACTGACACTGACATCCCTCACTCAGTGACACTGACACCCCTCACACACAGACACTGACTCCATTAACCCCCCAACTCTGACACCCCTCACTCAGACACTGACACCCCTCAGACACTGACACTGACATCCCTCACTCAGTGACACTGACACCCCTCACTCACAGACACTGACTCCCTTAACCCCCCCAACACTGACACCCCTCACTCAGTGACACTGACATCCCTCACACACTGACACTAACTCCCCACACACACTGACACTGACATCCCTCACTCAGTGACACTGACACCCCTCACACACTGACATCCGTCACTCAGTGACATTGACACCCGTCACTCAGTGACACTGACACCCCTCACACACTGACACTGACATCCCTCACTCAGTGACACTGACACCCCACACTCAGTGACACTGACACCCCTCACACACTGACACTGACATCCCTCACTCAGTGACACTGACACCCTTCACTCACTGACACTGACATCCCTCACACACTGACACTGACATCCCTCACTCAGTTACACTGACTCCCTTAACCCCACAACACTGACACTCCTCACACACTGACATCCGTCACTCAGTGACATTGACACCCGTCACTCAGTGACACTGACACCCCTCACACACTGACACTGACATCCCTCACTCAGTGACACTGACACCCCTCACACACTGACACTGACATTCCTCACTCACAGACACTGACACCACTCACTCAGTGACACTGACACCCCTCACACACTGACACTGACACCCCTCACACACTGACACTGACACCCCTCACTCACAGACACTGACTCCCTTAACCCCCCAACACTGACATCCCTCACTCAGTGACACTGACACCCCTCACTCACAGACACTGACTCCCTTAACCCCCCAACACTGACACCCCTCACTCAGTGACATCCCTCACTCAGTGACACTGACACCCCTCACTCAGTGACACTGACACCCCTCACACAGTGACATCCCTCACTCACAGACACTGACTCCATTAACCCCCCAACACTGACATCCCTCACTCACTGACACTGACACCCCTCACTCACTGACACTGACACCCCTCACTCAGTGACACTGACACCCCTCACACAGTGACATCCCTCAATCACTGACACTGACACCCCTCACTCACTGACACTGACACCCCTCACACACTGACACTGACACCCCACACACACTGACACTGACACCCCTCACTCAGTGACACTGACACCCCTCACTCACAGACACTGACATCCCTCACTCACTGACACTGACACCCCTCACTCACTGACACTGACACCCTTCACACACTGACACTGACACCCCTCACTCAGTGACACTGACATCCCTCACACACTGACACTGACACCCCTCACACACTGACACTGACACCCCTCACTCAGTGACACTAACATCCCTCACACACTGACACTGACACCCCTCACTCAGTGACACTGACACCCCACACACACTGACACTGACACCCCTCACTCAGTGACACTGACTCCCTTAATCCCCCAACACTGACACCCCTCACTCAGTGACATCCCTCACTCAGTGACACTGACACCCCTCACACACTGACACTGACATCCCTCACTCACTGACACTGACACCCCTCACTCAGTGACACTGACACCCCTCACACACTGACACTGACTCCCCTCACACACTGACACTGTCACCCCTCACTCAGTGACACTGACTCCCTTAACCCCCCAACACTGACATCCCTCACTCAGTGACACTGACACCCCTCACTCACAGACACTGACTCCCTTAACCCCCCAACACTGACACCCCTCACTCAGTGACATCCCTCACTCAGTGACACTGACACCCCTCACTCAGTGACACTGACACCCCTCACACAGTGACATCCCTCACTCACAGACACTGACTCCATTAACCCCCCAACACTGACATCCCTCACTCACTGACACTGACACCCCTCACTCACTGACACTGACACCCCTCACTCAGTGACACTGACACCCCTCACACAGTGACATCCCTCAATCACTGACACTGACACCCCTCACTCACTGACACTGACACCCCTCACACACTGACACTGACACCCCACACACACTGACACTGACACCCCTCACTCAGTGACACTGACACCCCTCACTCACAGACACTGACATCCCTCACTCACTGACACTGACACCCCTCACTCACTGACACTGACACCCTTCACACACTGACACTGACACCCCTCACTCAGTGACACTGACATCCCTCACACACTGACACTGACACCCCTCACACACTGACACTGACACCCCTCACTCAGTGACACTAACATCCCTCACACACTGACACTGACACCCCTCACTCAGTGACACTGACACCCCACACACACTGACACTGACACCCCTCACTCAGTGACACTGACTCCCTTAATCCCCCAACACTGACACCCCTCACTCAGTGACATCCCTCACTCAGTGACACTGACACCCCTCACACACTGACATCCGTCACTCAGTGACATTGACACCCGTCACTCAGTGACACTGACACCCCTCACACACTGACACTGACATCCCTCACTCAGTGACACTGACACCCCTCACACACTGACACTGACATTCCTCACTCACAGACACTGACACCACTCACTCAGTGACACTGACACCCCTCACACACTGACACTGACACCCCTCACACACTGACACTGACACCCCTCACTCACAGACACTGACTCCCTTAACCCCCCAACACTGACATCCCTCACTCAGTGACACTGACACCCCTCACTCACAGACACTGACTCCCTTAACCCCCCAACACTGACACCCCTCACTCAGTGACACTGACACCCCTCACACACTGACACTGACATCCCTCACTCAAAGACACTGACTCCCTTAACCCCCCCAACACTGACACCCCTCACTCAGTGACACTGACATCCCTCACACACTGACACTAACTCCCCTCACACACTGACACTGACATCCCTCACTCAGTGACACTGACACCCCTCACACACAGACACTGACTCCATTAACCCCCCAACTCTGACACCCCTCACTCAGACACTGACACCCCTCAGACACTGACACTGACATCCCTCACTCAGTGACACTGACACCCCTCACTCACAGACACTGACTCCCTTAACCCCCCCAACACTGACACCCCTCACTCAGTGACACTGACATCCCTCACACACTGACACTAACTCCCCACACACACTGACACTGACATCCCTCACTCAGTGACACTGACACCCCTCACACACTGACATCCGTCACTCAGTGACATTGACACCCGTCACTCAGTGACACTGACACCCCTCACACACTGACACTGACATCCCTCACTCAGTGACACTGACACCCCACACTCAGTGACACTGACACCCCTCACACACTGACACTGACATCCCTCACTCAGTGACACTGACACCCTTCACTCACTGACACTGACATCCCTCACACACTGACACTGACATCCCTCACTCAGTGACACTGACTCCCTTAACCCCACAACACTGACACTCCTCACACACTGACATCCGTCACTCAGTGACATTGACACCCGTCACTCAGTGACACTGACACCCCTCACACACTGACACTGACATCCCTCACTCAGTGACACTGACACCCCTCACACACTGACACTGACATTCCTCACTCACAGACACTGACACCACTCACTCAGTGACACTGACACCCCTCACACACTGACACTGACACCCCTCACACACTGACACTGACACCCCTCACTCACAGACACTGACTCCCTTAACCCCCCAACACTGACATCCCTCACTCAGTGACACTGACACCCCTCACTCACAGACACTGACTCCCTTAACCCCCCAACACTGACACCCCTCACTCAGTGACATCCCTCACTCAGTGACACTGACACCCCTCACTCAGTGACACTGACACCCCTCACACAGTGACATCCCTCACTCACAGACACTGACTCCATTAACCCCCCAACACTGACATCCCTCACTCACTGACACTGACACCCCTCACTCACTGACACTGACACCCCTCACTCAGTGACACTGACACCCCTCACACAGTGACATCCCTCAATCACTGACACTGACACCCCTCACTCACTGACACTGACACCCCTCACACACTGACACTGACACCCCACACACACTGACACTGACACCCCTCACTCAGTGACACTGACACCCCTCACTCACAGACACTGACATCCCTCACTCACTGACACTGACACCCCTCACTCACTGACACTGACACCCTTCACACACTGACACTGACACCCCTCACTCAGTGACACTGACATCCCTCACACACTGACACTGACACCCCTCACACACTGACACTGACACCCCTCACTCAGTGACACTAACATCCCTCACACACTGACACTGACACCCCTCACTCAGTGACACTGACACCCCACACACACTGACACTGACACCCCTCACTCAGTGACACTGACTCCCTTAATCCCCCAACACTGACACCCCTCACTCAGTGACATCCCTCACTCAGTGACACTGACACCCCTCACACACTGACACTGACATCCCTCACTCACTGACACTGACACCCCTCACTCAGTGACACTGACACCCCTCACACACTGACACTGACTCCCCTCACACACTGACACTGTCACCCCTCACTCAGTGACACTGACATCCCTCACACACTGACACTGACATCCCTCACACACTGACACTGACTCCCTTAACCCCCCAACACTGACACTGACATCCCTCACTCAATGACACTGACACACCTCACACACTGACACTGAAATCCCTCACTCAGTGACACTGACTCCCCTCACACACTGACACTGACATCCCTCACTCAATGACACTGACACACCTCACACACTGACACTGAAATCCCTCACTCAGTGACACTGACTCCCCTCACACACTGACACTGACATCCCTCACTCAATGACACTGACACACCTCACACACTGACACTGAAATCCCTCACTCAGTGACACTGACTCCCCTCACACACTGACACTGACACCCCTCACTCAGTGACACTGACATCCCTCACACACTGACACTGACACCCCTCACTCAGTGACACTGACACCCCTCACACAGTGACATCCCTCACTCACTGACACTGACACCCCTCACTCACTGACACTGACACCCTTCACACACTGACACTGACATCCCTCACTCAGTGACACTGACACCCTTCACACACTGACACTGACATCCCTCACTCAGTGACACTGACATCCCTCACACACTGACACTGACACCCCTCACACACTGACACTGACACCCCTCACTCAGTGACACTAACATCCCTCACACACTGACACTGACACCCCTCACTCAGTGACACTGACACCCCTCACACAGTGACATCCCTCACTCACTGACACTGACACCCCTCACTCACTGACACTGACACCCCTCACACACTGACACTGACACCCCACACACACTGACACTGACACCCCTCACTCACTGACACTGACACCCCTCACTCAGTGACACTGACACCCCTCACTCACAGACACTGACATCCCTCACTCACTGACACTGACACCCCTCACTCAGTGACACTGACATCCCTCACACACTGACACTGACACCCCTCACACACTGACACTGACACCCCTCACTCAGTGACACTAACATCCCTCACACACTGACACTGACACCCCTCACTCAGTGACACTGACACCCCTCACACAGTGACATCCCTCAATCACTGACACTGACACCCCTCACTCACTGACACTGACACCCCTCACACACTGACACTGACACCCCACACACACTGACACTGACACCCCTCACTCACAGACACTGACTCCCTTAACCCCCCAACACTGACATCCCTCACTCACTGACACTGACATCCCTCACACACTGACACTGACACCCCTCACACACTGACACTGACACCCCTCACTCAGTGACACTAACATCCCTCACACACTGACACTGACACCCCTCACTCAGTGACACTGACACCCCTCACACAGTGACATCCCTCACTCACTGACACTGACACCCCTCACTCACTGACACTGACACCCCTCACACACTGACACTGACACCCCACACACACTGACACTGACACCCCTCACTCACTGACACTGACACCCTTCACACACTGACACTGACACCCCTCACTCACTGACACTGACACCCCTCACTCACTGACACTGACACCCTTCACACACTGACACTGACACCCCTCACTCAGTGACACTGACACCCCTCACTCACAGACACTGACATCCCTCACTCACTGACACTGACACCCCTCACTCACTGACACTGACACCCCACACACACTGACACTGACACTGACACCCCTCACTCAGTGACACTGACACCCCTCACTCACAGACACTGACATCCCTCACTCAGTGACACTGACACCCCTCACACAGTGACATCCCTCACTCACTGACACTGACACCCCTCACTCACTGACACTGACACCCCTCACTCAGTGACACTGACATCCCTCACACACTGACACTGACATCCCTCACACACTGACACTGACATCCCTCACTCAATGACACTGACACACCTCACACACTGACACTGAAATCCCTCACTCAGTGACACTGACTCCCCTCACACACTGACACTGACACCCCTCACACACTGACACTGACACCCCTCACTCACTGAAACTGACACACCTCACACACTGACACTGACACCCCTCACTCACAGACACTGACTCCATTAACCCCCCAACACTGACATCCCTCACTCAGTGACACTGACATCCCTCACACACTGACACTGACATCCCTCACTCAGTGACACTGACATCCCTCACTCAGTGACATCCCTCACTCAGTGACCCTGACTCCCTTAACCCCACAACACTGACACTCCTCACACACTGACATCCGTCACTCAGTGACATTGACACCCGTCACTCAGTGACACTGACACCCCTCACACACTGACACTGACATCCCTCACTCAGTGACACTGACACCCCACACTCAGTGACACTGACACCCCTCACACACTGACACTGACATCCCTCACTCAGTGACACTGACACCCTTCACTCACTGACACTGACATCCCTCACTCACTGACACTGACACCCTTCACTCACTGACACTGACATCCCTCACTCAGTGACACTGACACCCCACACACACTGACACTGACATCCCTCACTCACAGACACTGACACCCCTCACTCAGTGACACTGACACCCCTCACACACTGACACTGACACCCCTCACTCACAGACACTGACTCCCTTAACCCCCCAACACTGACATCCCTCACTCAGTGACACTGACACCCCTCACTCACAGACACTGACTCCCTTAACCCCCCAACACTGACATCCCTCACTCAGTGACACTGACACCCCTCACACACTGACACTAACTCCCCTCACACACTGACACTGACACCCCTCACTCAGTGACACTGACATCCCTGACACACTGACACTGACATCCCTCACACACTGACACTGACTCCCTTAACCCCCCAACACTGACACCCCTCACACACTGACATCCCTCACTCAGTGACATTGACACCCGTCACTCAGTGACACTGACACCCCTCACACACTGACACTGACATCCCTCACTCAGTGACACTGACACCCTTCACTCACTGACACTGACATCCCTCACTCACTGACACTGACACCCTTCACTCACTGACACTGACATCCCTCACTCACTGACACTGACACCCCTCACTCACTGACACTGACACCCCTCACTCAGTGACACTGACACCCCTCACACACTGACACTGACATCCCTCACTCACAGACACTGACACCCCTCACTCAGTGACACTGACACCCCTCACTCACTGACACTGACTCCCTTAACCCCCCAACACTGACATCCCTCACTCAGTGACACTGACACCCCTCACACACTGACACTGACATCCCTCACTCACAGACACTGACACCCCTCACTCAGTGACACTGACACCCCTCACACACTGACACTGACACCCCTCACTCAAAGACACTGACACCCCTCACTCACAGACACTGACTCCCTTAACCCCCCAACTCTGACACCCCTCACTCAGTGACACTGACACCCCTCACACACTGACACTGACATCCCTCACTCAGTGACACTGACACCCCTCACTCACAGACACTGACTCCATTAACCCCCCAACACTGATACCCCTCACTCACTGACACTGACACCCCTCACTCACTGACACTGACACCCCTCACTCAGTGACACTGACACCCCTCACACACTGACACTGACACCCCTCACTCAGTGACACTGACACCCCTCACTCACAGACACTGACTCCCTTAACCCCACAACACTGACATCCCTCACTCAGTGACACTGACACCCCTCACACACTGACACTGACACCCCTCACACACTGACACTGACATCCCTCACACACTGACACTGACAACCCTCACACACTGACACTGACACCCCTCACTCAGTGACACTGACACCCCTCACACACTGACACTGACACCCCTCACACACTGACACTGACATCCCTCACACACTGACACTGACACCCCTCACACACTGACACTGACATCCCTCACTCAATGACACTGACACACCTCACACACTGACACTGAAATCCCTCACTCAGTGACACTGACTCCCCTCACACACTGACACTGTCACCCCTCACTCAGTGACACTGACATCCCTCACACACTGACACTGACATCCCTCACACACTGACACTGACTCCCTTAACCCCCCAACACTGACACCCCTCACACACTGACACTGACATCCCTCACTCAATGACACTGACACACCTCACACACTGACACTGAAATCCCTCACTCAGTGACACTGACTCCCCTCACACACTGACACTGACACCCCTCACACACTGACATCCCTCACTCAGTGACACTGACATCCCTCACACACTGACACTGACATCCCTCACTCACTGACACTGACATCCCTCACACACTGACACTGACATCCCTCACTCAGTGACACTGACTCCCTTAACCCCACAACACTGACACTCCTCACACACTGACATCCGTCACTCAGTGACATTGACACCCGTCACTCAGTGACACTGACACCCCTCACACACTGACACTGACATCCCTCACTCAGTGACACTGACACCCCTCACACACTGACACTGACATTCCTCACTCACAGACACTGACACCACTCACTCAGTGACACTGACACCCCTCACACACTGACACTGACACCCCTCACACACTGACACTGACACCCCTCACTCACAGACACTGACTCCCTTAACCCCCCAACACTGACATCCCTCACTCAGTGACACTGACACCCCTCACTCACAGACACTGACTCCCTTAACCCCCCAACACTGACATCCCTCACTCAGTGACACTGACACCCCTCACACACTGACACTGACACCCCTCACACACTGACACTGACACCCCTCACTCACTGAAACTGACACCCCTCACTCACAGACACTGACTCCCTTAACCCCCCAACACTGACATCCCTCACTCAGTGACACTGACACCCCTCACACACTGACACTGACATCCCTCACTCACAGACACTGACACCCCTCACTCAGTGACACTGACTCCCTTAATCCCCCAACACTGACACCACTCACCCCCAACACTGACACCCTCACACCCAACACTGACACCACTCACCCCCAACACTGACACCCCTCACCCCCAACACTGACACCACTCACCCCCAACACTGACACCCCTCACCCCCAACAATGACACTCTCACCGCCAACACTGACACCCTCACCCCCAACACTGACACCACTCACCCCCAACACTGACACCCTCAACCCCAACACTGACACCCCTCACCCAACACTGACACCCCTCACCCCCAACCATGACACTCTCACCCCCAACACTGACACCCTCACCCCCAACACTGACACCACTCACCCCCAACACTGACACCCTCAACCCCAACACTGACACCCCTCACCCAACACTGACACACCTCACCCTCAACACTGACACACCTCACCCCAAACCTGACACCCTCTCCCCCAACACTGACACACCTCACCCTCCAACACTGACACCCTCAACCCCAGCACTGACACACTCTCTCTCAACACTGACACCGTCACCCCCAACACTGACACCCATCACCCCCAACACTGACACCCCTCACCCCCAACACTGACACCCTCACCCCCAACACTGACACCCATCACCCCCAACACTGACACCCCTCACCCCCAACACTGACACCCATCACCCCCAACACTGACACCCCTCACCCCCAACACTGACACCCATCACCCCCAACACTGACACCCCTCACCCCCAACACTGACACCCCTCACCCCCAACACTGACACCCATCACCCCCAACACTGACACACCTCACCCCCAACACTGACATCCCTCAACCCCAACACTGACACCCTCACCCCCAACCATGACACACTCAACCTCAACACTGACACCCCTCAACCCCAACACTGACATCCCTCACCCCCAACACGGACACCCTCACCCCAAACCTGACACCCTCAACCCCAACACTGACACACTCACCCTCAACACTGACACCCTCACTCCCAACACTGACAGCCATCACCCCCAACACTGACACACATCACCCCCAACACTGACATCCCTCACCCCCAACACTGACACACCTCACCCTCAACACAGACACCACTCACCCCCAACACTGACACCACTCACCCCCAACACTGACACCCCTCACCCCCAACACTGACACCACTCACCCCCAACACTGACACCCCTCACCCCCAACACTGACACCACTCACCCCCAACACTGACACCCCTCACCCCCAACACTGACACTCTCTCCCCCAACACTGACACCCTCAACCCCAACACTGACACCCATAACCCCCTACACTGACACCCTCACCCCCAACACTGACACACCTCACCCTCAACACTGACACACCTCACCCCAAACCTGACACCCTCACCCCCAACACTGACACACCTCACCCTCAACACTGACACACCTCACCCCAAACCTTACACCCTCACCCCCAACACTGACACACCTCACCCTCCAACACTGACACCCTCAACCCCAACACTGACACACTCTCTCTCAACACTGACACCGTCACCCCCAACACTGACACCCCTCACCCCCAACACTGACACCCATCACCCCCAACACTGACACCCCTCACCCCCAACACTGACACCCATCACCCCCAACACTGACACCCCTCACCCCCTACACTGACACCCTCACCCCCAACACTGACACACCTCACCCTCAACACTGACACACCTCACCCCCAACACTGACACCCCTCACCCCCAACACTGACACCCATCACCCCCAACACTGACACCCCTCACCCCCAACACTGACACCCATCACCCCCAACACTGACACCCCTCACCCCCAACACTGACACCCCTCACCCCCAACACTGACACCCATCACCCCCAACACTGACACCCCTCACCCCCAACACTGACACCCATCACCCCCAACACTGACACCCCTCACCCCCAACACTGACACCCATCACCCCCAACACTGACACCCCTCACCCCCAACACTGACACCCATCACCCCCAACACTGACACACCTCATCCCCAACACTGACATCCCTCAACCCCAACACCGACACCCTCACCCCCAACACTGACACCCTCACCCCCAACCATGACACACTCAACCTCAACACTGACACCCCTCAACCCCAACACTGACACCTCTCAACCCCAACACTGACATCCCTCACCCCCAACACGGACACCCTCACCGCCAACACTGACAACCTCACCTGCAACACTGACACACTCACCCTCAACACTGACACCCATCACCCCCTACACTGACACCCCTCAACCCCAACACTGACACCCCTCACCCCCAACACGGACACCCCTCACCCCCAACACTGACACCCCTCAACCCCAAACCTGACACCCTCAACCCCAACACTGACACACTCACCCTCAACACTGACACACATCACCCCCAACACTGACATCCCTCACCCCCAACACTGACACACCTCACCCTCAACACAGACACCACTCACCCCCAACACTGACACCACTCACCCCCTACACTGACACTCTCACCCCCAACACTGACACACATCACCCCCAACACTGACATCCCTCACCCCCAACACTGACACACCTCACCCTCAACACAGACACCACTCACCCCCAACACTGACACCACTCACCCCCAACACTGACACTCTCACCCCCAACACTGACACCCTCAACCCCAACACTGACACCCATCACCCAACACTGACACCCCTCACCCTCAACACTGACACCCATCACCCCCTACACTGACACCCTCACCCCCAACACTGACACACCTCACCCTCCAACACTGACACCCTCAACCCCAACACTGACACACTCTTTCTCAACACTGACACCGTCACCCCCAACACTGACACCCATCACCCCCAACACTGACACCCCTCACCCCCAACACTGACACCCTCACCCCCAACACTGACACCCATCACCCCCAACACTGACACCCCTCACCCCCAACACTGACACCCATCACCCCCAACACTGACACCCCTCACCCCCAACACCTACACCCATCACCCCCAACACTGACACCCCTCACTCAGTGACATTGACACCCGTCACTCAGTGACACTGACACCCCTCACACACTGACACTGACATCCCTCACTCAGTGACACTGACACCGCTCACACACTGACACTGACACCCCTCACTCAGTGACACTGACATCCCTCACTCAAAGACACTGACTCCCTTAACCCCCCAACTCTGACACCCCTCACTCAGACACTGACACCCCTCACACACTGACACTGACATCCCTCACTCAGTGACACTGACACCCCTCACACACTGACACTGACATCCCTCACTCAGTGACACTGACATCCCTCACACACTGACACTGACATCCCTCACTCAGTGACACTGACATCCCTCACTCAAAGACACTGACTCCCTTAACCCCCCCAACACTGACACCCCTCACTCAGTGACACTGACATCCCTCACACACTGACACTAACTCCCCTCACACACTGACACTGACATCCCTCACTCAGTGACACTGACATCCCTCACACACTGACACTAACTCCCCTCACACACTGACACTGACATCCCTCACACATTGACACTGACATCCCTCACTCACTGACACTGACACCCCTCACTCAGTGACACTGACATCCCTCACTCAAAGACACTGACTCCCTTAACCCCCCAACACTGACACACCTCACTCAGTGACACTGACACCCCTCACTCACAGACACTGACTCCATTAACCCCCCAACACTGATACCCCTCACTCACTGACACTGACACCCCTCACTCACTGACACCCCTCACTCAGTGACACTGACACCCCTCACACACTGACACTGACACCCCTCACTCAGTGACACTGACACCCCTCACTCACAGACACTGACTCCCTTAACCCCCCAACACTGACATCCCTCACTCAGTGACACTGACACCCCTCACACACTGACACTGACACCCCTCACACACTGACACTGACATCCCTCACACACTGACACTGACAACCCTCACACACTGACACTGACACCCCTCACTCAATGACACTGACACACCTCACACACTGACACTGACATCCCTCACACACTGACACTGACATCCCTCACTCACTGACACTGACATCCCTCACACACTGACACTGACATCCCTCACTCAGTGACACTGACTCCCTTAACCCCACAACACTGACACTCCTCACACACTGACATCCGTCACTCAGTGACATTGACACCCGTCACTCAGTGACACTGACACCCCTCACACACTGACACTGACATCCCTCACTCAGTGACACTGACACCCTTCACTCACTGACACTGACATCCCTCACTCACTGACACTGACACCCTTCACTCACTGACACTGACATCCCTCACTCAGTGACACTGACACCCCTCACACACTGACACTGACATCCCTCACTCACTGACACTGACACCCCTCACTCAGTGACACTGACATCCCTCACTCAAAGACACTGACTCCCTTAACCCCCCAACACTGACACACCTCACTCAGTGACACTGACACCCCTCACTCACAGACACTGACTCCATTAACCCCCCAACACTGATACCCCTCACTCACTGACACTGACACCCCTCACTCACTGACACTGACACCCCTCACTCAGTGACACTGACACCCCTCACACACTGACACTGACACCCCTCACTCAGTGACACTGACACCCCTCACTCACAGACACTGACTCCCTTAACCCCCCAACACTGACATCCCTCACTCAGTGACACTGACACCCCTCACACACTGACACTGACACCCCTCACACACTGACACTGACATCCCTCACACACTGACACTGACAACCCTCACACACTGACACTGACACCCCTCACTCAATGACACTGACACACCTCACACACTGACACTGACATCCCTCACACACTGACACTGACATCCCTCACTCACTGACACTGACATCCCTCACACACTGACACTGACATCCCTCACTCAGTGACACTGACTCCCTTAACCCCACAACACTGACACTCCTCACACACTGACATCCGTCACTCAGTGACATTGACACCCGTCACTCAGTGACACTGACACCCCTCACACACTGACACTGACATCCCTCACTCAGTGACACTGACACCCTTCACTCACTGACACTGACATCCCTCACTCACTGACACTGACACCCTTCACTCACTGACACTGACATCCCTCACTCAGTGACACTGACACCCTTCACTCAGTGACACTGACATCCCTCACTCACTGACACTGACACCCTTCACTCACTGACACTGACACCCTTCACTCACTGACACTGACACCCCTCACTCACTGACACTGACATCCCTCACTCACTGACACTGACATCCCTCACTCACTGACACTGACACCCTTCACTCACTGACACTGACACCCCTCACTCAGTGACACTGACACCCCTCACACACTGACACTGACACCCCTCACTCACAGACACTGACTCCCTTAACCCCCCAACACTGACATCCCTCACTCAGTGACACTGACACCCCTCACTCACAGACTCTGACTCCCTTAACCCCCCAACACTGACATCCCTCACTCAGTGACACTGACACCCCTCACACACTGACACTGACACCCCTCACACACTGACACTGACACCCCTCACTCACTGAAACTGACACCCCTCACTCACAGACACTGACTCCCTTAACCCCCCAACACTGACATCCCTCACTCAGTGACACTGACACCCCTCACACACTGACACTGACATCCCTCACTCACAGACACTGACACCCCTCACTCAGTGACACTGACTCCCTTAATCCCCCAACACTGACACCACTCACCCCCAACACTGACACCCTCACCCCCAACACTGACACCACTCACCCCCAACACTGACACCCCTCACCCCCAACACTGACACCACTCACCCCCAACACTGACACCCCTCACCCCCAACAATGACACTCTCACCCCCAACACTGACACCCTCACCCCCAACACTGACACCACTCACCCCCAACACTGACACCCTCAACCCCAACACTGACACCCCTCACCCAACACTGACACCCCTCACCCTCAACACTGACACCCATCACCCCCTACACTGACACCCTCACCCCCAACACTGACACACCTCACCCTCAACACTGACACACCTCACCCCAAACCTGACACCCTCACCCCCAACACTGACACACCTCACCCTCCAACACTGACACCCTCAACCCCAGCACTGACACACTCTCTCTCAACACTGACACCGTCACCCCCAACACTGACACCCATCACCCCCAACACTGACACCCCTCACCCCCAACACTGACACCCTCACCCCCAACACTGACACCCATCACCCCCAACACTGACACCCCTCACCCCCAACACTGACACCCATCACCCCCAACACTGACACCCCTCACCCCCAACACTGACACCCATCACCCCCAACACTGACACCCCTCACCCCCAACACTGACACCCCTCACCCCCAACACTGACACCCATCACCCCCAACACTGACACACCTCACCCCCAACACTGACATCCCTCAACCCCAACACTGACACCCTCACCCCCAACCATGACACACTCAACCTCAACACTGACACCCCTCAACCCCAACACTGACATCCCTCACCCCCAACACGGACACCCTCACCGCCAACACTGACAACCTCACCTGCAACACTGACACACTCACCCTCAACACTGACACCCATCACCCCCTACACTGACACCCCTCAACCCCAACACTGACACCTCTCAACCCCAACACTGACACCCCTCACCCCCAACACGGACACCCTCACCCCAAACCTGACACCCTCAACCCCAACACTGACACACTCACCCTCAACACTGACACCCTCACTCCCAACACTGACAGCCATCACCCCCAACACTGACACACATCACCCCCAACACTGACATCCCTCACCCCCAACACTGACACACCTCACCCCCAACACTGACACCCTCACCCCCAACACTGACACCCCTCACCCCCAACACTGACACCACTCACCCCCAACACTGACACCCCTCACCCCCAACACTGACACCACTCACCCCCAACACTGACATCCCTCACCCCCAACACTGACACACCTCACCCTCAACACAGACACCACTCACCCCCAACACTGACACCACTCACCCCCTACACTGACACCCTCACCCCCAACACTGACACTCTCTCCCCCAACACTGACACCCTCAACCCCAACACTGACACCCATCACCCAACATTGACACCCCTCACCCTCAACACTGACACCCATCACCCCCTACACTGACACCCTCACCCCCAACACTGACACACCTCAGCCTCAACACTGACACACCTCACCCCAAACCTGACACCCTCACCCCCAACACTGACACACCTCACCCTCCAACACTGACACCCTCAACCCCAACACTGACACACTCTCTCTCAACACTGACACCGTCACCCCCAACACTGACACCCCTCACCCCCAACACTGACACCCATCACCCCCAACACTGACACCCCTCACCCCCAACACTGACACCCATCACCCCCAACACTGACACCCCTCACCCCCTACACTGACACCCTCACCCCCAACACTGACACACCTCACCCTCAACACTGACACACCTCACCCCCAACACTGACACCCCTCACCCCCAACACTGACACCCATCACCCCCAACACTGACACCCCTCACCCCCAACACTGACACCCATCACCCCCAACACTGACACCCCTCACCCCCAACACTGACACCCATCACCCCCAACACTGACACCCCTCACCCCCAACACTGACACCCATCACCCCCAACACTGACACCCTCACCCCCAACACTGACACCCATCACCCCCAACACTGACACCCCTCACCCCCAACACTGACACCCATCACCCCCAACACTGACACACCTCATCCCCAACACTGACATCCCTCAACCCCAACACCGACACCCTCACCCCCAACACTGACACCCTCACCCCCAACCATGACACACTCAACCTCAACACTGACACCCCTCAACCCCAACACTGACACCTCTCAACCCCAACACTGACATCCCTCACCCCCAACACTGACATCCCTCACCCCCAACACGGACACCCTCACCGCCAACACTGACAACCTCACCTGCAACACTGACACACTCACCCTCAACACTGACACCCATCACCCCCTACACTGACACCCCTCAACCCCAACACTGACACCCCTCACCCCCAACACGGACACCCCTCACCCCCAACACTGACACCCCTCAACCCCAAACCTGACACCCTCAACCCCAACACTGACACACTCACCCTCAACACTGACACCCTCACTCCCAACACTGACAGCCACACCCCCAACACTGACACTGTCACCCCCAACACTGACACCCTCACCCCCAACACTGACACACATCACCCCCAACACTGACATCCCTCACCCCCAACACTGACACACCTCACCCTCAACACAGACACCACTCACCCCCAACACTGACACCACTCACCCCCAACACTGACACCCTCAACCCCAACACTGACACCCATCACCCAACACTGACACCCCTCACCCTCAACACTGACACCCATCACCCCCTACACTGACACCCTCACCCCCAACACTGACACCCCTCACCCCCAACACTGACACCCTCACCCCCAACACTGACACCCATCACCCCCAACACTGACACCCCTCACCCCCAACACTGACACCCATCACCCCCAACACTGACACCCCTCACCCCCAACACTGACACCCATCACCCCCAACACTGACACCCCTCACCCCCAACACCTACACCCATCACCCCCAACACTGACACCCCTCACTCAGTGACATTGACACCCGTCACTCAGTGACACTGACACCCCTCACACACTGACACTGACATCCCTCACTCAGTGACACTGACACCGCTCACACACTGACACTGACACCCCTCACTCAGTGACACTGACATCCCTCACTCAAAGACACTGACTCCCTTAACCCCCCAACTCTGACACCCCTCACTCAGACACTGACACCCCTCACACACTGACACTGACATCCCTCACTCAGTGACACTGACACCCCTCACTCAAAGACACTGACTCCCTTAACCCCCCCAACACTGACACCCCTCACTCAGTGACACTGACATCCCTCACACACTGACACTAACTCCCCTCACACACTGACACTGACATCCCTCACTCAGTGACACTGACATCCCTCACACACTGACACTAACTCCCCTCACACACTGACACTGACATCCCTCACACACTGACACTGACATCCCTCACTCACTGACACTGACACCCCTCACTCAGTGACACTGACATCCCTCACTCAAAGACACTGACTCCCTTAACCCCCCCAACACTGACACCCCTCACTCAGTGACACTGACATCCCTCACACACTGACACTGACTCCCCTCACACACTGACACTGACATCCCTCACTCAGTGACACTGACTCCCCTCACACACTGACACTGACACCCCTCACTCAGTGACACTGACACCCCTCACACACTGACACTGACATCCCTCACTCAGTGACACTGACACCCCACACACACTGACACTGACACCCCTCACTCAGTGACACTGACTCCCTTAATCCCCCAACACTGACACCCCTCACTCAGTGACATCCCTCACTCAGTGACACTGACACCCCTCACACACTGACACTGACATCCCTCACTCACTGACACTGACACCCCTCACTCAGTGACACTGACTCCCTTAATCCCCCAACACTGACACCCCTCACTCAGTGACATCCCTCACTCAGTGACATCCCTCACTCAGTGACACTGACACCCCTCACACACTGACACTGACATCCCTCACTCACTGACACTGACACACCTCACTCAGTGACACTGACACCCCTCACACACTGACACTGACATCCCTCACTCAGTGACACTGACTCCCCTCACACACTGACACTGACACCCCTCACTCAGTGACACTGACACCCCTCACACACTGACACTGACATCCCTCACTCAGTGACACTGACACCCCACACACACTGACACTGACACCCCTCACTCAGTGACACTGACTCCCTTAATCCCCCAACACTGACACCCCTCACTCAGTGACATCCCTCACTCAGTGACACTGACACCCCTCACACACTGACACTGACATCCCTCACTCAGTGACACTGACACCCCACACACACTGACACTGACTCCCTTAACCCCCCAACACTGACATCCCTCACACACTGACACTGACTCCCTTAACCCCCCAACACTGACATCCCTCACTCAGTGACACTGACACCCCTCACACACTGAGACTGACACCCCTCACTCACTGAAACTGACACCCTTCACTCACTGACACTGACACCCATCACACACTGACACTGACTCCCTTAATCCCCCAACACTGACACCACTCACCCCCAACACTGACACCCTCACCCCCAACACTGACACCACTCACCCCCAACACTGACACCCCTCACCCAACACTGACACCCCTCACCCTCAACACTGACACCCATCACCCCCTACACTGACACCCTCACCCCCAACACTGACACACCTCACCCTCAACACTGACACACCTCACCCCAAACCTGACACCCTCACCCCCAACACTGACACACCTCACCCTCCAACACTGACACCCTCAACCCCAGCACTGACACACTCTCTCTCAACACTGACACCGTCACCCCCAACACTGACACCCATCACCCCCAACACTGACACCCCTCACCCCCAACACTGACACCCTCACCCCCAACACTGACACCCATCACCCCCAACACTGACACCCCTCACCCCCAACACTGACACCCATCACCCCCAACACTGACACCCCTCACCCCCAACACTGACACCCATCACCCCCAACACTGACACCCCTCACCCCCAACACTGACACCCCTCACCCCCAACACTGACACCCATCACCCCCAACACTGACACACCTCACCCCCAACACTGACATCCCTCAACCCCAACACTGACACCCTCACCCCCAACCATGACACACTCAACCTCAACACTGACACCCCTCAACCCCAACACTGACATCCCTCACCCCCAACACGGACACCCTCACCGCCAACACTGACAACCTCACCTGCAACACTGACACACTCACCCTCAACACTGACACCCATCACCACCTACACTGACACCCCTCAACCCCAACACTGACACCTCTCAACCCCAACACTGACACCCCTCACCCCCAACACGGACACCCTCACCCCAAACCTGACACCCTCAACCCCAACACTGACACACTCACCCTCAACACTGACACCCTCACTCCCAACACTGACACACCTCACCCCCAACACTGACACCCTCACCCCCAACACTGACACACCTCACCCTCAACACTGACACACCTCACCCCAAACCTGACACCCTCACCCCCAACACTGACACACCTCACCCTCCAACACTGACACCCTCAACCCCAGCACTGACACACTCTCTCTCAACACTGACACCGTCACCCCCAACACTGACACCCATCACCCCCAACACTGACACCCCTCACCCCCAACACTGACACCCTCACCCCCAACACTGACACCCATCACCCCCAACACTGACACCCCTCACCCCCAACACTGACACCCATCACCCCCAACACTGACACCCCTCACCCCCAACACTGACACCCATCACCCCCAACACTGACACCCCTCACCCCCAACACTGACACCCCTCACCCCCAACACTGACACCCATCACCCCCAACACTGACACACCTCACCCCCAACACTGACATCCCTCAACCCCAACACTGACACCCTCACCCCCAACCATGACACACTCAACCTCAACACTGACACCCCTCAACCCCAACACTGACATCCCTCACCCCCAACACGGACACCCTCACCGCCAACACTGACAACCTCACCTGCAACACTGACACACTCACCCTCAACACTGACACCCATCACCCCCTACACTGACACCCCTCAACCCCAACACTGACACCTCTCAACCCCAACACTGACACCCCTCACCCCCAACACGGACACCCTCACCCCAAACCTGACACCCTCAACCCCAACACTGACACACTCACCCTCAACACTGACACCCTCACTCCCAACACTGACAGCCATCACCCCCAACACTGACACACATCACCCCCAACACTGACATCCCTCACCCCCAACACTGACACACCTCACCCCCAACACTGACACCCTCACCCCCAACACTGACACCCCTCACCCCCAACACTGACACCACTCACCCCCAACACTGACACCCCTCACCCCCAACACTGACACCACTCACCCCCAACACTGACATCCCTCACCCCCAACACTGACACACCTCACCCTCAACACAGACACCACTCACCCCCAACACTGACACCACTCACCCCCAACACTGACACCCTTCACCCCCAACACTGACACCACTCACCCCCAACACTGACACCCCTCACCCCCAACACTGACACTCTCTCCCCCAACACTGACACCCTCAACCCCAACACTGACACCCATCACCCAACATTGACACCCCTCACCCTCAACACTGACACCCATCACCCCCTACACTGACACCCTCACCCCCAACACTGACACACCTCAGCCTCAACACTGACACACCTCACCCCAAACCTGACACCCTCACCCCCAACACTGACACACCTCACCCTCCAACACTGACACCCTCAACCCCAACACTGACACACTCTCTCTCAACACTGACACCGTCACCCCCAACACTGACACCCCTCACCCCCAACACTGACACCCATCACCCCCAACACTGACACCCCTCACCCCCAACACTGACACCCATCACCCCCAACACTGACACCCCTCACCCCCTACACTGACACCCTCACCCCCAACACTGACACACCTCACCCTCAACACTGACACACCTCACCCCCAACACTGACACCCCTCACCCCCAACACTGACACCCATCACCCCCAACACTGACACCCCTCACCCCCAACACTGACACCCATCACCCCCAACACTGACACCCCTCACCCCCAACACTGACACCCATCACCCCCAACACTGACACCCCTCACCCCCAACACTGACACCCATCACCCCCAACACTGACACCCTCACCCCCAACACTGACACCCATCACCCCCAACACTGACACCCCTCACCCCCAACACTGACACCCATCACCCCCAACACTGACACACCTCATCCCCAACACTGACATCCCTCAACCCCAACACCGACACCCTCACCCCCAACACTGACACCCTCACCCCCAACCATGACACACTCAACCTCAACACTGACACCCCTCAACCCCAACACTGACACCTCTCAACCCCAACACTGACATCCCTCACCCCCAACACTGACATCCCTCACCCCCAACACGGACACCCTCACCGCCAACACTGACAACCTCACCTGCAACACTGACACACTCACCCTCAACACTGACACCCATCACCCCCTACACTGACACCCCTCAACCCCAACACTGACACCCATCACCCAACATTGACACCCCTCACCCTCAACACTGACACCCATCACCCCCTACACTGACACCCTCACCCCCAACACTGACACACCTCAGCCTCAACACTGACACACCTCACCCCAAACCTGACACCCTCACCCCCAACACTGACACACCTCACCCTCCAACACTGACACCCTCAACCCCAACACTGACACACTCTCTCTCAACACTGACACCGTCACCCCCAACACTGACACCCCTCACCCCCAACACTGACACCCATCACCCCCAACACTGACACCCCTCACCCCCAACACTGACACCCATCACCCCCAACACTGACACCCCTCACCCCCTACACTGACACCCTCACCCCCAACACTGACACACCTCACCCTCAACACTGACACACCTCACCCCCAACACTGACACCCCTCACCCCCAACACTGACACCCATCACCCCCAACACTGACACCCCTCACCCCCAACACTGACACCCATCACCCCCAACACTGACACCCCTCACCCCCAACACTGACACCCATCACCCCCAACACTGACACCCCTCACCCCCAACACTGACACCCATCACCCCCAACACTGACACCCTCACCCCCAACACTGACACCCATCACCCCCAACACTGACACCCCTCACCCCCAACACTGACACCCATCACCCCCAACACTGACACACCTCATCCCCAACACTGACATCCCTCAACCCCAACACCGACACCCTCACCCCCAACACTGACACCCTCACCCCCAACCATGACACACTCAACCTCAACACTGACACCCCTCAACCCCAACACTGACACCTCTCAACCCCAACACTGACATCCCTCACCCCCAACACTGACATCCCTCACCCCCAACACGGACACCCTCACCGCCAACACTGACAACCTCACCTGCAACACTGACACACTCACCCTCAACACTGACACCCATCACCCCCTACACTGACACCCCTCAACCCCAACACTGACACCCCTCACCCCCAACACGGACACCCCTCACCCCCAACACTGACACCCCTCAACCCCAAACCTGACACCCTCAACCCCAACACTGACACACTCACCCTCAACACTGACACCCTCACTCCCAACACTGACAGCCACACCCCCAACACTGACACTGTCACCCCCAACACTGACACCCCTCACCCCCAACACTGACACACCTCACCCTCAACACAGACACCACTCACCCCCAACACTGACACCACTCACCCCCAACACTGACACTCTCACCCCCAACACTGACACCCTCAACCCCAACACTGACACCCATCACCCAACACTGACACCCCTCACCCTCAACACTGACACCCATCACCCCCTACACTGACACCCTCACCCCCAACACTGACACCCCTCACCCCCAACACTGACACCCTCACCCCCAACACTGACACCCATCACCCCCAACACTGACACCCCTCACCCCCAACACTGACACCCATCACCCCCAACACTGACACCCCTCACCCCCAACACCTACACCCATCACCCCCAACACTGACACCCCTCACTCAGTGACATTGACACCCGTCACTCAGTGACACTGACACCCCTCACACACTGACACTGACATCCCTCACTCAGTGACACTGACACCGCTCACACACTGACACTGACACCCCTCACTCAGTGACACTGACATCCCTCACTCAAAGACACTGACTCCCTTAACCCCCCAACTCTGACACCCCTCACTCAGACACTGACACCCCTCACACACTGACACTGACATCCCTCACTCAGTGACACTGACAACCCTCACTCAAAGACACTGACTCCCTTAACCCCCCCAACACTGACACCCCTCACTCAGTGACACTGACATCCCTCACACACTGACACTAACTCCCCTCACACACTGACACTGACATCCCTCACTCAGTGACACTGACATCCCTCACACACTGACACTAACTCCCCTCACACACTGACACTGACATCCCTCACACACTGACACTGACATCCCTCACTCACTGACACTGACACCCCTCACTCAGTGACACTGACATCCCTCACTCAAAGACACTGACTCCCTTAACCCCCCCAACACTGACACCCCTCACTCAGTGACACTGACATCCCTCACACACTGACACTGACTCCCCTCACTCACTGACACTGACATCCCTCACACACTGACACTGACATCCCTCACTCAGTGACACTGACATCCCTCACACACTGACACTGACATCCCTCACACACTGACACTGACATCCCTCACACACTGACACTGACATCCCTCACTCAGTGACACTGACACCCTTCACTCACTGACACTGACATCCCTCACTCAGTGACACTGACACCCCTCACTCAGTGACATTGACACCCCTCACTCAGTGACACTGACACCCCTCACACACTGACACTGACATCCCTCACTCAGTGACACTGACATCCCTCACACACTGACACTGACATCCCTCACTCAATGACACTGACATCCCTCACTCAAAGACACTGACTCCCTTAATCCCCCAACACTGACATCCCTCACTCAGTGACACTGACACCCCTCACACACTGACACTGACATCCCTCACTCAGTGACACTGACTCCCCTCACACACTGACACTGACACCCCTCACTCAGTGACACTGACACCCCTCACACACTGACACTGACATCCCTCACTCAGTGACACTGACACCCCACACACACTGACACTGACACCCCTCACTCAGTGACACTGACTCCCTTAATCCCCCAACACTGACACCCCTCACTCAGTGACATCCCTCACTCAGTGACACTGACACCCCTCACACACTGACACTGACATCCCTCACTCACTGACACTGACACCCCTCACTCAGTGACACTGACTCCCTTAATCCCCCAACACTGACACCCCTCACTCAGTGACATCCCTCACTCAGTGACACTGACACCCCTCACACACTGACACTGACATCCCTCACTCACTGACACTGACACACCTCACTCAGTGACACTGACACCCCTCACACACTGACACTGACATCCCTCACTCAGTGACACTGACTCCCCTCACACACTGACACTGACACCCCTCACTCAGTGACACTGACACCCCTCACACACTGACACTGACATCCCTCACTCAGTGACACTGACACCCCACACACACTGACACTGACACCCCTCACTCAGTGACACTGACTCCCTTAATCCCCCAACACTGACACCCCTCACTCAGTGACATCCCTCACTCAGTGACACTGACACCCCTCACACACTGACACTGACATCCCTCACTCAGTGACACTGACACCCCACACACACTGACACTGACTCCCTTAACCCCCCAACACTGACATCCCTCACACACTGACACTGACTCCCTTAACCCCCCAACACTGACATCCCTCACTCAGTGACACTGACACCCCTCACACACTGAGACTGACACCCCTCACTCACTGAAACTGACACCCTTCACTCACTGACACTGACACCCATCACACACTGACACTGACACCCCTCACTCAGTGACACTGACTCCCTTAATCCCCCAACACTGACACCACTCACCCCCAACACTGACACCCTCACCCCCAACACTGACACCACTCACCCCCAACACTGACACCCCTCACCCCCAACAATGACACTCTCACCCCCAACACTGACATCCTCACCCCCAACACTGACACCACTCACCCCCAACACTGACACCCTCAACCCCAACACTGACACCCCTCACCCAACACTGACACCCCTCACCCTCAACACTGACACCCATCACCCCCTACACTGACACCCTCACCCCCAACACTGACACACCTCACCCTCAACACTGACACACCTCACCCCAAACCTGACACCCTCACCCCCAACACTGACACACCTCACCCTCCAACACTGACACCCTCAACCCCAGCACTGACACACTCTCTCTCAACACTGACACCGTCACCCCCAACACTGACACCCATCACCCCCAACACTGACACCCCTCACCCCCAACACTGACACCCTCACCCCCAACACTGACACCCATCACCCCCAACACTGACACCCCTCACCCCCAACACTGACACCCATCACCCCCAACACTGACACCCCTCACCCCCAACACTGACACCCATCACCCCCAACACTGACACCCCTCACCCCCAACACTGACACCCCTCACCCCCAACACTGACACCCATCACCCCCAACACTGACACACCTCACCCCCAACACTGACATCCCTCAACCCCAACACTGACACCCTCACCCCCAACCATGACACACTCAACCTCAACACTGACACCCCTCAACCCCAACACTGACATCCCTCACCCCCAACACGGACACCCTCACCGCCAACACTGACAACCTCACCTGCAACACTGACACACTCACCCTCAACACTGACACCCATCACCCCCTACACTGACACCCCTCAACCCCAACACTGACACCTCTCAACCCCAACACTGACACCCCTCACCCCCAACACGGACACCCTCACCCCAAACCTGACACCCTCAACCCCAACACTGACACACTCACCCTCAACACTGACACCCTCACTCCCAACACTGACAGCCATCACCCCCAACACTGACACACATCACCCCCAACACTGACATTCCTCACCCCCAACACTGACACACCTCACCCCCAACACTGACACCCTCACCCCCAACACTGACACCCCTCACCCCCAACACTGACACCACTCACCCCCAACACTGACACCCCTCACCCCCAACACTGACACCACTCACCCCCAACACTGACATCCCTCACCCCCAACACTGACACACCTCACCCTCAACACAGACACCACTCACCCCCAACACTGACACCACTCACCCCCAACACTGACACCCTTCACCCCCAACACTGACACCACTCACCCCCAACACTGACACCCCTCACCCCCAACACTGACACTCTCTCCCCCAACACTGACACCCTCAACCCCAACACTGACACCCATCACCCAACATTGACACCCCTCACCCTCAACACTGACACCCATCACCCCCTACACTGACACCCTCACCCCCAACACTGACACACCTCAGCCTCAACACTGACACACCTCACCCCAAACCTGACACCCTCACCCCCAACACTGACACACCTCACCCTCCAACACTGACACCCTCAACCCCAACACTGACACACTCTCTCTCAACACTGACACCGTCACCCCCAACACTGACACCCCTCACCCCCAACACTGACACCCATCACCCCCAACACTGACACCCCTCACCCCCAACACTGACACCCATCACCCCCAACACTGACACCCCTCACCCCCTACACTGACACCCTCACCCCCAACACTGACACACCTCACCCTCAACACTGACACACCTCACCCCCAACACTGACACCCCTCACCCCCAACACTGACACCCATCACCCCCAACACTGACACCCCTCACCCCCAACACTGACACCCATCACCCCCAACACTGACACCCCTCACCCCCAACACTGACACCCATCACCCCCAACACTGACACCCCTCACCCCCAACACTGACACCCATCACCCCCAACACTGACACCCCTCACCCCCAACACTGACACCCATCACCCCCAACACTGACACCCCTCACCCCCAACACTGACACCCATCACCCCCAACACTGACACACCTCATCCCCAACACTGACATCCCTCAACCCCAACACCGACACCCTCACCCCCAACACTGACACCCTCACCCCCAACCATGACACACTCAACCTCAACACTGACACCCCTCAACCCCAACACTGACACCTCTCAACCCCAACACTGACATCCCTCACCCCCAACACTGACATCCCTCACCCCCAACACTGACATCCCTCACCGCCAACACTGACAACCTCACCTGCAACACTGACACACTCACCCTCAACACTGACACCCATCACCCCCTACACTGACACCCCTCAACCCCAACACTGACACCCCTCACCCCCAACACGGACACCCCTCACCCCCAACACTGACACCCCTCAACCCCAAACCTGACACCCTCAACCCCAACACTGACACACTCACCCTCAACACTGACACCCTCACTCCCAACACTGACAGCCACACCCCCAACTCTGACACTGTCACCCCCAACACTGACACCCTCACCCCCAACACTGACACACATCACCCCCAACACTGACATCCCTCACCCCCAACACTGACACACCTCACCCTCAACACAGACACCACTCACCCCCAACACTGACACCACTCACCCCCAACACTGACACTCTCACCCCCAACACTGACACCCTCAACCCCAACACTGACACCCATCACCCAACACTGACACCCCTCACCCTCAACACTGACACCCATCACCCCCAACACTGACACCCCTCACCCCCAACACTGACACACTCTCTCTCAACACTGACACCGTCACCCCCAACACTGACACCCATCACCCCCAACACTGACACCCCTCACCCCCAACACTGACACCCTCACCCCCAACACTGACACCCATCACCCCCAACACTGACATCCCTCACCCCCAACACTGACACCCATCACCCTCAACACAGACACCACTCACCCCCAACACTGACACCACTCACCCCCAACACTGACACTCTCACCCCCAACACTGACACCCTCAACCCCAACACTGACACCCATCACCCAACACTGACACCCCTCACCCTCAACACTGACACACCTCACCCTCCAACACTGACACCCTCAACCCCAACACTGACACACTCTCTCTCAACACTGACACCGTCACCCCCAACACTGACACCCATCACCCCCAACACTGACACCCCTCACCCCCAACACTGACACGCTCACCCCCAACACTGACACCCATCACCCCCAACACTGACACCCCTCACCCCCAACACTGACACCCATCACCCCCAACACTGACACCCCTCACCCCCAACACCTACACCCATCACCCCCAACACTGACACCCCTCCCTCAGTGACATTGACACCCGTCACTCAGTGACACTGACACCCCTCACACACTGACACTGACATCCCTCACTCAGTGACACTGACACCGCTCACACACTGACACTGACACCCCTCACTCAGTGACACTGACATCCCTCACTCAAAGACACTGACTCCCTTAACCCCCCAACTCTGACTCCCCTCACTCAGACACTGACACCCCTCACACACTGACACTGACATCCCTCACTCAGTGACACTGACACCCCTCACTCAAAGACACTGACTCCCTTAACCCCCCCAACACTGACACCCCTCACTCAGTGACACTGACATCCCTCACACACTGACACTAACTCCCCTCACACACTGACACTGACATCCCTCACTCAGTGACACTGACATCCCTCACACACTGACACTAACTCCCCTCACACACTGACACTGACATCCCTCACACACAGACACTGACATCCCTCACTCACTGACACTGACACCCCTCACTCAGTGACACTGACATCCCTCACTCAAAGACACTGACTCCCTTAACCCCCCCAACACTGACACCCCTCACTCAGTGACACTGACATCCCTCACACACTGACACTGACTCCCCTCACACACTGACACTGACATCCCTCACTCAGTGACACTGACATCCCTCACACACTGACACTGACACCCCTCACTCAGTGACACTGACATCCCTCACTCAAAGACACTGACTCCCTTAATCCCCCAACACTGACACACCTCACTCAGTGACACTGACACCCCTCACACACTGACACTGACATCCCTCACTCAGTGACACTGACATCCCTCACTCAGTGACATCCCTCACTCAGTGACACTGACACCCCTCACACACTGACACTGACATCCCTCACTCAGTGACACTGACACCCCACACACACTGACACTGACTCCCTTAACCCCCCAACACTGACATCCCTCACACACTGACACTGACTCCCTTAACCCCCCAACACTGACATCCCTCACTCAGTGACACTGACACCCCTCACACACTGAGACTGACACCCCTCACTCACTGAAACTGACACCCTTCACTCACTGACACTGACACCCATCACACACTGACACTGACACCCCTCACTCAGTGACACTGACTCCCTTAATCCCCCAACACTGACACCACTCACCCCGAACACTGACACCCTCACCCCCAACACTGACACCACTCACCCCCAACACTGACACCCCTCACCCCCAACACTGACACCACTCACCCCCAACACTGACACCCCTCACCCCCAACAATGACACTCTCACCCCCAACACTGACACCCTCACCCCCAACACTGACACCACTCACCCCCAACACTGACACCCTCAGCCCCAACACTGACACCCCTCACCCAACACTGACACCCCTCACCCTCAACACTGACACCCATCACCCCCTACACTGACACCCTCACCCCCAACACTGACACACCTCACCCTCAACACTGACACACCTCACCCCAAACCTGACACCCTCACCCCCAACACTGACACACCTCACCCTCCAACACTGACACCCTCAACCCCAGAACTGACACACTCTCTCTCAACACTGACACCGTCACCCCCAACACTGACACCCATCACCCCCAACACTGACACCCCTCACCCCCAACACTGACACCCTCACCCCCAACACTGACACCCATCACCCCCAACACTGACACCCCTCACCCCCAACACTGACACCCATCACCCCCAACACTGACACCCCTCACCCCCAACACTGACACCCATCACCCCCAACACTGACACCCCTCACCCCCAACACTGACACCCCTCACCCCCAACACTGACACCCATCACCCCCAACACTGACACACCTCACCCCCAACACTGACATCCCTCAACCCCAACACTGACACCCTCACCCCCAACCATGACACACTCAACCTCAACACTGACACCCCTCAACCCCAACACTGACATCCCTCACCCCCAACACGGACACCCTCACCGCCAACACTGACAACCTCACCTGCAACACTGACACACTCACCCTCAACACTGACACCCATCACCCCCTACACTGACACCCCTCAACCCCAACACTGACACCTCTCAACCCCAACACTGACACCCCTCACCCCCAACACGGACACCCTCACCCCAAACCTGACACCCTCAACCCCAACACTGACACACTCACCCTCAACACTGACACCCTCACTCCCAACACTGACAGCCATCACCCCCAACACTGACACACATCACCCCCAACACTGACATCCCTCACCCCCAACACTGACACACCTCACCCCCAACACTGACACCCTCACCCCCAACACTGACACACCTCACCCTCAACACTGACACACCTCACCCCAAACCTGACACCCTCACCCCCAACACTGACACACCTCACCCTCCAACACTGACACCCTCAACCCCAGCACTGACACACTCTCTCTCAACACTGACACCGTCACCCCCAACACTGACACCCATCACCCCCAACACTGACACCCCTCACCCCCAACACTGACACCCTCACCCCCAACACTGACACCCATCACCCCCAACACTGACACCCCTCACCCCCAACACTGACACCCATCACCCCCAACACTGACACCCCTCACCCCCAACACTGACACCCATCACCCCCAACACTGACACCCCTCACCCCCAACACTGACACCCATCACCCCCAACACTGACACACCTCACCCCCAACACTGACATCCCTCAACCCCAACACTGACACCCTCACCCCCAACCATGACACACTCAACCTCAACACTGACACCCCTCAACCCCAACACTGACATCCCTCACCCCCAACACGGACACCCTCACCGCCAACACTGACAACCTCACCTGCAACACTGACACACTCACCCTCAACACTGACACCCATCACCCCCTACACTGACACCCCTCAACCCCAACACTGACACCTCTCAACCCCAACACTGACACCCCTCACCCCCAACACGGACACCCTCACCCCAAACCTGACACCCTCAACCCCAACACTGACACACTCACACTCAACACTGACACCCTCACTCCCAACACTGACAGCCATCACCCCCAACACTGACACACATCACCCCCAACACTGACATTCCTCACCCCCAACACTGACACACCTCACCCCCAACACTGACACCCTCACCCCCAACACTGACACCCCTCACCCCCAACACTGACACCACTCACCCCCAACACTGACACCCCTCACCCCCAACACTGACACCACTCACCCCCAACACTGACATCCCTCACCCCCAACACTGACACACCTCACCCTCAACACAGACACCACTCACCCCCAACACTGACACCACTCACCCCCAACACTGACACCCTTCACCCCCAACACTGACACCACTCACCCCCAACACTGACACCCCTCACCCCCAACACTGACACTCTCTCCCCCAACACTGACACCCTCAACCCCAACACTGACACCCATCACCCAACATTGACACCCCTCACCCTCAACACTGACACCCATCACCCCCTACACTGACACCCTCACCCCCAACACTGACACACCTCAGCCTCAACACTGACACACCTCACCCCAAACCTGACACCCTCACCCCCAACACTGACACACCTCACCCTCCAACACTGACACCCTCAACCCCAACACTGACACACTCTCTCTCAACACTGACACCGTCACCCCCAACACTGACACCCCTCACCCCCAACACTGACACCCATCACCCCCAACACTGACACCCCTCACCCCCAACACTGACACCCATCACCCCCAACACTGACACCCCTCACCCCCAACACTGACACCCTCACCCCCAACACTGACACACCTCACCCCCAACACTGACACCCTCACCCCCAACACTGACACACCTCACCCCCAGCACTGACACCCCTCACCCCCAACACTGACACCCATCACCCCCAACACTGACACCCCTCACCCCCAACACTGACACCCATCACCCCCAACACTGACACCCCTCACCCCCAACACTGACACCCCTCACCCCCAACACTGACACCCATCACCCCCAACACTGACACCCCTCACCCCCAACACTGACACCCATCACCCCCAACACTGACACCCCTCACCCCCAACACTGACACCCATCACCCCCAACACTGACACACCTCATCCCCAACACTGACATCCCTCAACCCCAACACCGACACCCTCACCCCCAACACTGACACCCTCACCCCCAACCATGACACACTCAACCTCAACACTGACACCCCTCAACCCCAACACTGACACCTCTCAACCCCAACACTGACATCCCTCACCCCCAACACTGACATCCCTCACCCCCAACACGGACACCCTCACCGCCAACACTGACAACCTCACCTGCAACACTGACACACTCACCCTCAACACTGACACCCATCACCCCCTACACTGACACCCCTCAACCCCAACACTGACACCTCTCAACCCCAACACTGACACCCCTCACCCCCAACACGGACACCCTCACCCCAAACCTGACACCCTCAACCCCAACACTGACACACTCACCCTCAACACTGACACCCTCACTCCCAACACTGACAGCCATCACCCCCAACACTGACACACATCACCCCCAACACTGACATCCCTCACCCCCAACACTGACACACCTCACCCCCAACACTGACACCCTCACCCCCAACACTGACACACCTCACCCTCAACACTGACACACCTCACCCCAAACCTGACACCCTCACCCCCAACACTGACACACCTCACCCTCCAACACTGACACCCTCAACCCCAGCACTGACACACTCTCTCTCAACACTGACACCGTCACCCCCAACACTGACACCCATCACCCCCAACACTGACACCCCTCACCCCCAACACTGACACCCTCACCCCCAACACTGACACCCATCACCCCCAACACTGACACCCCTCACCCCCAACACTGACACCCATCACCCCCAACACTGACACCCCTCACCCCCAACACTGACACCCATCACCCCCAACACTGACACCCCTCACCCCCAACACTGACACCCATCACCCCCAACACTGACACACCTCACCCCCAACACTGACATCCCTCAACCCCAACACTGACACCCTCACCCCCAACCATGACACACTCAACCTCAACACTGACACCCCTCAACCCCAACACTGACATCCCTCACCCCCAACACGGACACCCTCACCGCCAACACTGACAACCTCACCTGCAACACTGACACACTCACCCTCAACACTGACACCCATCACCCCCTACACTGACACCCCTCAACCCCAACACTGACACCTCTCAACCCCAACACTGACACCCCTCACCCCCAACACGGACACCCTCACCCCAAACCTGACACCCTCAACCCCAACACTGACACACTCACACTCAACACTGACACCCTCACTCCCAACACTGACAGCCATCACCCCCAACACTGACACACATCACCCCCAACACTGACATTCCTCACCCCCAACACTGACACACCTCACCCCCAACACTGACACCCTCACCCCCAACACTGACACCCCTCACCCCCAACACTGACACCACTCACCCCCAACACTGACACCCCTCACCCCCAACACTGACACCACTCACCCCCAACACTGACATCCCTCACCCCCAACACTGACACACCTCACCCTCAACACAGACACCACTCACCCCCAACACTGACACCACTCACCCCCAACACTGACACCCTCAACCCCAACACTGACACCCATCACCCAACATTGACACCCCTCACCCTCAACACTGACACCCATCACCCCCTACACTGACACCCTCACCCCCAACACTGACACACCTCAGCCTCAACACTGACACACCTCACCCCAAACCTGACACCCTCACCCCCAACACTGACACACCTCACCCTCCAACACTGACACCCTCAACCCCAACACTGACACACTCTCTCTCAACACTGACACCGTCACCCCCAACACTGACACCCCTCACCCCCAACACTGACACCCATCACCCCCAACACTGACACCCCTCACCCCCAACACTGACACCCATCACCCCCAACACTGACACCCCTCACCCCCAACACTGACACCCTCACCCCCAACACTGACACACCTCACCCCCAACACTGACACCCTCACCCCCAACACTGACACACCTCACCCCCAGCACTGACACCCCTCACCCCCAACACTGACACCCATCACCCCCAACACTGACACCCCTCACCCCCAACACTGACACCCATCACCCCCAACACTGACACCCCTCACCCCCAACACTGACACCCCTCACCCCCAACACTGACACCCATCACCCCCAACACTGACACCCCTCACCCCCAACACTGACACCCATCACCCCCAACACTGACACCCCTCACCCCCAACACTGACACCCATCACCCCCAACACTGACACACCTCATCCCCAACACTGACATCCCTCAACCCCAACACCGACACCCTCACCCCCAACACTGACACCCTCACCCCCAACCATGACACACTCAACCTCAACACTGACACCCCTCAACCCCAACACTGACACCTCTCAACCCCAACACTGACATCCCTCACCCTCAACACTGACACCCATCACCCCCTACACTGACACCCTCACCCCCAACACTGACACCCATCACCCCCAACACTGACATCCCTCACCCCCAACACGGACACCCTCACCGCCAACACTGACAACCTCACCTGCAACACTGACACACTCACCCTCAACACTGACACCCATCACCCCCTACACTGACACCCCTCAACCCCAACACTGACACCCCTCACCCCCAACACGGACACCCCTCACCCCCAACACTGACACCCCTCAACCCCAAACCTGACACCCTCAACCCCAACACTGACACACTCACCCTCAACACTGACACCCTCACTCCCAACACTGACAGCCACACCCCCAACACTGACACTGTCACCCCCAACACTGACACCCCTCACCCCCAACACTGACACACCTCACCCTCAACACAGACACCACTCACCCCCAACACTGACACCACTCACCCCCAACACTGACACTCTCACCCCCAACACTGACACCCTCAACCCCAACACTGACACCCATCACCCAACACTGACACCCCTCACCCTCAACACTGACACCCATCACCCCCTACACTGACACCCTCACCCCCAACACTGACACCCCTCACCCCCAACACTGACACCCTCACCCCCAACACTGACACCCATCACCCCCAACACTGACACCCCTCACCCCCAACACTGACACCCATCACCCCCAACACTGACACCCCTCACCCCCAACACCTACACCCATCACCCCCAACACTGACACCCCTCACTCAGTGACATTGACACCCGTCACTCAGTGACACTGACACCCCTCACACACTGACACTGACATCCCTCACTCAGTGACACTGACACCGCTCACACACTGACACTGACACCCCTCACTCAGTGACACTGACATCCCTCACTCAAAGACACTGACTCCCTTAACCCCCCAACTCTGACACCCCTCACTCAGACACTGACACCCCTCACACACTGACACTGACATCCCTCACTCAGTGACACTGACACCCCTCACTCAAAGACACTGACTCCCTTAACCCCCCCAACACTGACACCCCTCACTCAGTGACACTGACATCCCTCACACACTGACACTAACTCCCCTCACACACTGACACTGACATCCCTCACTCAGTGACACTGACATCCCTCACACACTGACACTAACTCCCCTCACACACTGACACTGACATCCCTCACACACTGACACTGACATCCCTCACTCACTGACACTGACACCCCTCACTCAGTGACACTGACATCCCTCACTCAAAGACACTGACTCCCTTAACCCCCCCAACACTGACACCCCTCACTCAGTGACACTGACATCCCTCACACACTGACACTGACTCCCCTCACACACTGACACTGACATCCCTCACTCAGTGACACTGACATCCCTCACACACTGACACTGACATCCCTCACTCAGTGACACTGACATCCCTCACTCAAAGACACTGACTCCCTTAATCCCCCAACACTGACATCCCTCACTCAGTGACACTGACACCCCTCACACACTGACACTGACATCCCTCACTCAGTGACACTGACTCCCCTCACACACTGACACTGACACCCCTCACTCAGTGACACTGACACCCCTCACACACTGACACTGACATCCCTCACTCAGTGACACTGACACCCCACACACACTGACACTGACACCCCTCACTCAGTGACACTGACTCCCTTAATCCCCCAACACTGACACCCCTCACTCAGTGACATCCCTCACTCAGTGACACTGACACCCCTCACACACTGACACTGACATCCCTCACTCACTGACACTGACACCCCTCACTCAGTGACACTGACTCCCTTAATCCCCCAACACTGACACCCCTCACTCAGTGACATCCCTCACTCAGTGACACTGACACCCCTCACACACTGACACTGACATCCCTCACTCAGTGACACTGACTCCCCTCACACACTGACACTGACACCCCTCACTCAGTGACACTGACACCCCTCACACACTGACACTGACATCCCTCACTCAGTGACACTGACACCCCACACACACTGACACTGACACCCCTCACTCAGTGACACTGACTCCCTTAATCCCCCAACACTGACACCCCTCACTCAGTGACATCCCTCACTCAGTGACACTGACACCCCTCACACACTGACACTGACATCCCTCACTCAGTGACACTGACACCCCACACACACTGACACTGACTCCCTTAACCCCCCAACACTGACATCCCTCACACACTGACACTGACTCCCTTAACCCCCCAACACTGACATCCCTCACTCAGTGACACTGACACCCCTCACACACTGAGACTGACACCCCTCACTCACTGAAACTGACACCCTTCACTCACTGACACTGACACCCATCACACACTGACACTGACACCCCTCACTCAGTGACACTGACTCCCTTAATCCCCCAACACTGACACCACTCACCCCCAACACTGACACCCTCACCCCCAACACTGACACCACTCACCCCCAACACTGACACCCCTCACCCCCAACACTGACACCACTCACCCCCAACACTGACACCCCTCACCCCCAACAATGACACTCTCACCCCCAACACTGACACCCTCACCCCCAACACTGACACCACTCACCCCCAACACTGACACCCTCAACCCCAACACTGACACCCCTCACCCAACACTGACACCCCTCACCCTCAACACTGACACCCATCACCCCCTACACTGACACCCTCACCCCCAACACTGACACACCTCACCCTCAACACTGACACACCTCACCCCAAACCTGACACCCTCACCCCCAACACTGACACACCTCACCCTCCAACACTGACACCCTCAACCCCAGCACTGACACACTCTCTCTCAACACTGACACCGTCACCCCCAACACTGACACCCATCACCCCCAACACTGACACCCCTCACCCCCAACACTGACACCCTCACCCCCAACACTGACACCCATCACCCCCAACACTGACACCCCTCACCCCCAACACTGACACCCATCACCCCCAACACTGACACCCCTCACCCCCAACACTGACACCCATCACCCCCAACACTGACACCCCTCACCCCCAACACTGACACCCCTCACCCCCAACACTGACACCCATCACCCCCAACACTGACACACCTCACCCCCAACACTGACATCCCTCAACCCCAACACTGACACCCTCACCCCCAACCATGACACACTCAACCTCAACACTGACACCCCTCAACCCCAACACTGACATCCCTCACCCCCAACACGGACACCCTCACCGCCAACACTGACAACCTCACCTGCAACACTGACACACTCACCCTCAACACTGACACCCATCACCCCCTACACTGACACCCCTCAACCCCAACACTGACACCTCTCAACCCCAACACTGACACCCCTCACCCCCAACACGGACACCCTCACCCCAAACCTGACACCCTCAACCCCAACACTGACACACTCACCCTCAACACTGACACCCTCACTCCCAACACTGACAGCCATCACCCCCAACACTGACACACATCACCCCCAACACTGACATCCCTCACCCCCAACACTGACACACCTCACCCCCAACACTGACACCCTCACCCCCAACACTGACACCCCTCACCCCCAACACTGACACCACTCACCCCCAACACTGACACCCCTCACCCCCAACACTGACACCACTCACCCCCAACACTGACATCCCTCACCCCCAACACTGACACACCTCACCCTCAACACAGACACCACTCACCCCCAACACTGACACCACTCACCCCCAACACTGACACCCTTCACCCCCAACACTGACACCACTCACCCCCAACACTGACACCCCTCACCCCCAACACTGACACTCTCTCCCCCAACACTGACACCCTCAACCCCAACACTGACACCCATCACCCAACATTGACACCCCTCACCCTCAACACTGACACCCATCACCCCCTACACTGACACCCTCACCCCCAACACTGACACACCTCAGCCTCAACGCTGACACACCTCACCCCAAACCTGACACCCTCACCCCCAACACTGACACACCTCACCCTCCAACACTGACACCCTCAACCCCAACACTGACACACTCTCTCTCAACACTGACACCGTCACCCCCAACACTGACACCCCTCACCCCCAACACTGACACCCATCACCCCCAACACTGACACCCCTCACCCCCAACACTGACACCCATCACCCCCAACACTGACACCCCTCACCCCCTACACTGACACCCTCACCCCCAACACTGACACACCTCACCCTCAACACTGACACACCTCACCCCCAACACTGACACCCCTCACCCCCAACACTGACACCCATCACCCCCAACACTGACACCCCTCACCCCCAACACTGACACCCATCACCCCCAACACTGACACCCCTCACCCCCAACACTGACACCCATCACCCCCAACACTGACACCCCTCACCCCCAACACTGACACCCATCACCCCCAACACTGACACCCCTCACCCCCAACACTGACACCCATCACCCCCAACACTGACACCCCTCACCCCCAACACTGACACCCATCACCCCCAACACTGACACACCTCATCCCCAACACTGACATCCCTCAACCCCAACACCGACACCCTCACCCCCAATACTGACACCCTCACCCCCAACCATGACACACTCAACCTCAACACTGACACCCCTCAACCCCAACACTGACACCTCTCAACCCCAACACTGACATCCCTCACCCCCAACACTGACATCCCTCACCCCCAACACGGACACCCTCACCGCCAACACTGACAACCTCACCTGCAACACTGACACACGCACCCTCAACACTGACACCCATCACCCCCTACACTGACACCCCTCAACCCCGACACTGACACCCCTCACCCCCAACACGGACACCCCTCACCCCCAACACTGACACCCCTCAACCCCAAACCTGACACCCTCAACCCCAACACTGACACACTCACCCTCAACACTGACACCCTCACTCCCAACACTGACAGCCACACCCCCAACACTGACACTGTCACCCCCAACACTGACACCCTCACCCCCAACACTGACACACATCACCCCCAACACTGACATCCCTCACCCCCAACACTGACACACCTCACCCTCAACACAGACACCACTCACCCCCAACACTGACACCACTCACCCCCAACACTGACACTCTCACCCCCAACACTGACACCCTCAACCCCAACACTGACACCCATCACCCAACACTGACACCCCTCACCCTCAACACTGACACCCATCACCCCCTACACTGACACCCTCACCCCCAACACTGACACACCTCACCCTCCAACACTGACACCCTCAACCCCAACACTGACACACTCTCTCTCAACACTGACACCGTCACCCCCAACACTGACACCCATCACCCCCAACACTGACACCCCTCACCCCCAACACTGACACCCTCACCCCCAACACTGACACCCATCACCCCCAACACTGACACCCCTCACCCCCAACACTGACACCCATCACCCCCAACACTGACACCCCTCACCCCCAACACCTACACCCATCACCCCCAACACTGACACCCCTCACTCAGTGACATTGACACCCGTCACTCAGTGACACTGACACCCCTCACACACTGACACTGACATCCCTCACTCAGTGACACTGACACCGCTCACACACTGACACTGACACCCCTCACTCAGTGACACTGACATCCCTCACTCAAAGACACTGACTCCCTTAACCCCCCAACTCTGACACCCCTCACTCAGACACTGACACCCCTCACACACTGACACTGACATCCCTCACTCAGTGACACTGACACCCCTCACTCAAAGACACTGACTCCCCTCACTCAGTGACACTGACACCCCTCACTCAGTGACACTGACATCCCTCACACACTGACACTAACTCCCCTCACACACTGACACTGACATCCCTCACTCAGTGACACTGACATCCCTCACACACTGACACTAACTCCCCTCACACACTGACACTGACATCCCTCACACACAGACACTGACATCCCTCACACACTGACACTGACATCCCTCACTCAGTGACACTGACATCCCTCACACACTGACACTAACTCCCCTCACACACTGACACTGACATCCCTCACACACAGACACTGACATCCCTCACTCACTGACACTGACACCCCTCACTCAGTGACACTGACATCCCTCACTCAAAGACACTGACTCCCTTAACCCCCCCAACACTGACACCCCTCACTCAGTGACACTGACATCCCTCACACACTGACACTGACTCCCCTCACACACTGACACTGACATCCCTCACTCAGTGACACTGACATCCCTCACACACTGACACTGACACCCCTCACTCAGTGACACTGACATCCCTCACTCAAAGACACTGACTCCCTTAATCCCCCAACACTGACACACCTCACTCAGTGACACTGACACCCCTCACACACTGACACTGACATCCCTCACTCAGTGACACTGACATCCCTCACTCAGTGACATCCCTCACTCAGTGACACTGACACCCCTCACACACTGACACTGACATCCCTCACTCAGTGACACTGACACCCCACACACACTGACACTGACTCCCTTAATCCCCCAACACTGACACCCCTCACTCAGTGACATCCCTCACTCAGTGACACTGACACCCCTCACACACTGACACTGACATCCCTCACTCAGTGACACTGACACCCCACACACACTGACACTGACTCCCTTAACCCCCCAACACTGACATCCCTCACACACTGACACTGACTCCCTTAACCCCCCAACACTGACACCCCTCACTCAGTGACACTGACATCCCTCACTCAGTGACACTGACACCCCTCACACACTGAGACTGACACCCCTCACTCACTGAAACTGACACCCTTCACTCACTGACACTGACACCCATCACACACTGACACTGACACCCCTCACTCACTGACACTGACATCCCTCACTCAGTGACATTGACACCCCTCACTCAGTGACACTGACACCCCTCACACACTGACACTGACATCCCTCACTCGGTGACACTGACACCCCTCACACACTGACACTGAAATCCCTCACTCAGTGACACTGACTCCCCTCACACACTGAGACTGACACCCCTCACTCACTGAAACTGACACCCTTCACTCACTGACACTGACAGCCCTCACACACTGACACTGACACACCTCACACACTGACACTGACATCCCTCACTCGGTTACACTGACACCCCTCACACACTGACACTGACATCCCTCACTCGGTGACACTGACACCCCTCACACACTGACATCCCTCACTCAGTGACATTGACACCCCTCACTCAATGACACTGACACCCCTCACACAGTGACACTGACATCCCTCACTCAGTGACACTGACACCCTTCACTCACTGACACTGACATCCCTGACTCAGTGACACTGACACCCCTCACACACTGACACTGACATCCCTCACTCAGTGACATTGACACCCCTCACTCAGTGACACTGACACCCCTCACACACTGACACTGACACCCCTCACTCAGTGACACTGACACCCCTCACTCACAGACACTGACTCCCTTAACCCCCCAACACTGACATCCCTCACTCAGTGACACTGACACCCCTCACACACTGACACTGACACCCCTCACACACTGACACTGACATCCCTCACACACTGACACTGACAACCCTCACACACTGACACTGACACCCCTCACTCAGTGACACTGACACCCCTCACACACTGACACTGACACCCCTCACACACTGACACTGACATCCCTCACACACTGACACTGACAACCCTCACACACTGACACTGACACCCCTCACTCAGTGACACTGACACCCCTCACACACTGACACTGACACCCCTCACACACTGACACTGAAATCCCTCACTCAGTGACACTGACTCCCCTCACACACTGACACTGACACCCCTCACTCAGTGACACTGACATCCCTCACACACTGACACTGACATCACTCACACACTGACACTGACTCCCTTAACCCCCCAACACTGACACCCCTCACACACTGACACTGACATCCCTCACTCAATGACACTGACACACCTCACACACTGACACTGAAATCCCTCACTCAGTGACACTGACTCCCCTCACACACTGACACTGACACCCCTCACACACTGACATCCCTCACTCAGTGACACTGACATCCCTCACACACTGACACTGACATCCCTCACTCACTGACACTGACATCCCTCACACACTGACACTGACATCCCTCACTCAGTGACACTGACTCCCTTAACCCCACAACACTGACACTCCTCACACACTGACATCCGTCACTCAGTGACATTGACACCCGTCACTCAGTGACACTGACACCCCTCACACACTGACACAGACATCCCTCACTCAGTGACACTGACATCCCTCACACACTGACACTGACATCCCTGACTCAGTGACACTGACACCCTTCACTCACTGACACTGACATCCCTGACTCAGTGACACTGACACCCCTCACACACTGACACTGACATCCCTCACTCAGTGACATTGACACCCCTCACTCAGTGACACTGACACCCCTCACACACTGACACTGACACCCCTCACTCAGTGACACTGACACCCCTCACTCACAGACACTGACTCCCTTAACCCCCCAACACTGACATCCCTCACTCAGTGACACTGACACCCCTCACACACTGACACTGACACCCCTCACACACTGACACTGACATCCCTCACACACTGACACTGACAACCCTCACACACTGACACTGACACCCCTCACTCAGTGACACTGACACCCCTCACACACTGACACTGACACCCCTCACACACTGACACTGACATCCCTCACACACTGACACTGACAACCCTCACACACTGACACTGACACCCCTCACTCAGTGACACTGACACCCCTCACACACTGACACTGACACCCCTCACACACTGACACTGACATCACTCACACACTGACACTGACTCCCTTAACCCCCCAACACTGACACCCCTCACACACTGACACTGACATCCCTCACTCAATGACACTGACACACCTCACACACTGACACTGACACCCCTCACACACTGACACTGACATCCCTCACACACTGACACTGACAACCCTCACACACTGACACTGACATCCCTCACTCAGTGACATTGACACCCCTCACTCAGTGACACTGACACCCCTCACACACTGACACTGACACCCCTCACTCAGTGACACTGACACCCCTCACACACTGACACTGACACCCCTCACACACTGACACTGACATCACTCACACACTGACACTGACCCCCTTAACCCCCCAACACTGACACCCCTCACACACTGACACTGACATCCCTCACTCAATGACACTGACACACCTCACACACTGACACTGAAATCCCTCACTCAGTGACACTGACTCCCCTCACACACTGACACTGACACCCCTCACACACTGACATCCCTCACTCAGTGACACTGACATCCCTCACACACTGACACTGACATCCCTCACTCACTGACACTGACATCCCTCACACACTGACACTGACATCCCTCACTCAGTGACACTGACTCCCTTAACCCCACAACACTGACACTCCTCACACACTGACATCCGTCACTCAGTGACATTGACACCCGTCACTCAGTGACACTGACACCCCTCACACACTGACACAGACATCCCTCACTCAGTGACACTGACATCCCACACACACTGACACTGACATCCCTGACTCAGTGACACTGACACCCTTCACTCACTGACACTGACATCCCTCACTCACTGACACTGACACCCTTCACTCACTGACACTGACATCCCTCACTCAGTGACACTGACACCCCTCACACACTGACACTGACATCCCTCACTCACAGACACTGACACCCCTCACTCAGTGACACTGACACCCCTCACACACTGACACTGACACCCCTCACTCACAGACACTGACTCCCTTAACCCCCCAACACTGACATCCCTCACTCAGTGACACTGACACCCCTCACTCACAGACACTGACTCCCATAACCCCCCAACACTGACATCCCTCACTCAGTGACACTGACACCCCTCACACACTGACACTGACACCCCTCACACACTGACACTGACACCCCTCACTCACAGACACTGACTCCCTTAACCCCCCAACACTGACATCCCTCACTCAGTGACACTGACACCCCTCACACACTGACACTGACATCCCTCACTCACAGACACTGACACCCCTCACTCAGTGACACTGACACCCCTCACTCAGTGACACTGACTCCCTTAATCCCCCAACACTGACACCACTCACCCCCAACACTGACACCCTCACCCCCAACACTGACACCACTCACCCACAACACTGACACCCCTCACCCCCAACACTGACACCACTCACCCCCAACACTGACACCCCTCACCCCCAACAATGACACTCTCACCCCCAACACTGACACCCTCACCCCCAACACTGACACACCTCACCCCCAACACTGACACACCTCACCCCCAACACTGATACACCTCACCCCCAACACTGACACCCTCAACCCCAGCACTGACACCCCTCACCCAACACTGACACCCCTCACCCCCTACACTGACACCCTCACCCCCAACACTGACACCCTCACCCCCAACACTGACACACCTCACCCTCAACACTGACACACCTCACCCCAAACCTGACACCCTCACCCCCAACACTGACACACCTCACCCTCCAACACTGACACCCTCAACCCCAGCACTGACACACTCTCTCTCAACACTGACACCGTCACCCCCAACACTGACACCCATCACCCCCTACACTGACACCCTCACCCCCAACACTGACACCCATCACCCCCAACACTGACCCCCTCACCCCCAACACTGACACCCCTCACCCCCTACACTGACACCCTCACCCCCAACACTGACACCCATCACCCCCTACACTGACACCCTCACCCCCAACACTGACATACCTCACCCCCAACACTGACACACCTCACCCCCAACACTGACACCCCTCACCCCCAACACTGACACCCTCACCCCCAACACTGACACACCTCACCCTCAACACTGACACACCTCACCCCAAACCTGACACCCTCACCCCCAACACTGACACACCTCACCCTCCAACACTGACACCCTCAACCCCAGCACTGACACACTCTCTCTCAACACTGACACCGTCAACCCAACACTGACACCCATCACCCCCTACACTGACACCCTCACCCCCAACACTGACACCCATCACCCCCAACACTGACCCCCTCACCCCCAACACTGACACCCCTCACCCCCTACACTGACACCCTCACCCCCAACACTGACACCCATCACCCCCTACACTGACACCCTCACCCCCAACACTGACACCCATCACCCCCTACACTGACACCCTCACCCCCAACACTGACACACCTCACCCCCAACACAGACACAATCACCCCCAACACTGACACCCCTCACCACAACACTGACACTCTCACCCCCAACACTGACACACCTCACCCCCAACACTGATACACCCTCACCCCCAACACTGATACACCTCACCCCCAACACTGACACCCATCACACTCCAACACTGACACCCTCACCCCCAACACTGATACACCCTCACCCCCAACACTGATACACCTCACCCCCAACACTGACACCCATCACACTCCAACACTGACACCCTCACCCTCAACACTGACACCCATCACCCTCAACACTGACACCCATCACCCCCTACACTGAAACCCTCACCCTCAACACTGACACACCTCAACCCAAACCTGACACCCTCACCCCCAACACTGACACACCTCACCCTCCAACACTGACACCCTCAACCCCAGCACTGACACACTCTCTCTCAACACTGACACCGTCACCCCCAACACTGACACCCATCACCCCCAACACTGACACCCCTCACCCCCAACACTGACACCCTCACCCCCAACACTGACACCCATCACCCCCAACACTGACACCCCTCACCCCCAACACTGACACCCATCACCCCCAACACTGACACCCCTCACCCCCAACACTGACACCCATCACCCCCAACACTGACACCCCTCACCCCCAACACTGACACCCCTCACCCCCAACACTGACACCCATAACCCCCAACACTGACACACCTCACCCCCAACACTGACATCCCTCAACCCCAACACTGACACCCTCACCCCCAACCATGACACACTCAACCTCAACACTGACACCCCTCAACCCCAACACTGACATCCCTCACCCCCAACACGGACACCCTCACCGCCAACACTGACAACCTCACCTGCAACACTGACACACTCACCCCCTACACTGACACCCCTCAACCCCAACACTGACACCTCTCAACCCCAACACTGACACCCCTCACCCCCAACACGGACACCCTCACCCCAAACCTGACACCCTCAACCCCAACACTGACACACTCACCCTCAACACTGACACCCTCACTCCCAACACTGACAGCCATCACCCCCAACACTGACATTAATCACCCCCAACACTGACATCCCTCACCCCCAACACTGACACACCTCACCCTCAACACAGACACCACTCACCCCCAACACTGACACCACTCACCCCCAACACTGACACCCCTCACCCCCAACACTGACACCACTCACCCCCAACACTGACACCCCTCACCCCCAACACTGACACCACTCACCCCCAACACTGACATCCCTCACCCCCAACACTGACACACCTCACCCTCAACACAGACACCACTCACCCCCAACACTGACACCACTCACCCCCAACACTGACACCCCTCACCCCCAACACTGACACCACTCACCCCCAACACTGACACCCCTCACCCCCAACACTGACACTCTCTCCCCCAACACTGACACCCTCAACCCCAACACTGACACCCATCACCCAACATTGACACCCCTCACCCTCAACACTGACACCCATCACCCCCTACACTGACACCCTCACCCCCAACACTGACACACCTCACCCTCAACACTGACACAACTCACCCCAAACCTGACACCCTCACCGCCAACACTGACACACCTCACCCTCCAACACTGACACCCTCAACCCCAACACTGACACACTCTCTCTCAACACTGACACCGTCACCCCCAACACTGACACCCCTCACCCCCAACACTGACACCCATCACCCCCAACACTGACACCCCTCACCCCCAACACTGACACCCATCACCCCCAACACTGACACCCCTCACCCCCTACACTGACACCCTCACCCCCAACACTGACACACCTCACCCTCAACACTGACACACCTCACCCCCAACACTGACACCCCTCACCCCCAACACTGACACCCATCACCCCCAACACTGACACCCCTCACTCAATGACACTGACACACCTCACACACTGACACTGAAATCCCTCACTCAGTGACACTGACTCCCCTCACTCAGTGACACTGACATCCCTCACTCACTGACACTGACACCCCTCACTCAGTGACACTGACACCCCTCACACACTGACACTGACACCCCTCACTCAGTGACACTGACACCCCTCACTCACAGACACTGACTCCATTAACCCCCCAACACTGATACCCCTCACTCACTGACACTGACACCCCTCACTCAGTGACACTGACACCCCTCACTCACAGACACTGACTCCCTTAACCCCCCAACACTGACATCCCTCACTCAGTGACACTGACACCCCTCACACACTGACACTGACACCCCTCACACACTGACACTGACATCCCTCACACACTGACACTGACAACCCTCACACACTGACACTGACACCCCTCACTCAGTGACACTGACACCCCTCACACACTGACACAGACACCCCTCACACACTGACACTGACATCCCTCACACACTGACACTGACACCCCTCACACACTGACACTGACATCCCTCACTCAATGACACTGACACACCTCACACACTGACACTGAAATCCCTCACTCAGTGACACTGACTCCCCTCACACACTGACACTGACACCCCTCACTCAGTGACACTGACATCCCTCACACACTGACACTGACATCCCTCACACACTGACACTGACTCCCTTAACCCCCCAACACTGACACCCCTCACACACTGACACTGACATCCCTCACTCAATGACACTGACACACCTCACACACTGACACTGAAATCCCTCACTCAGTGACACTGACATCCCTCACACACTGACACTGACACCCCTCACACACTGACATCCCTCACTCAGTGACACTGACACCCGTCACTCAGTGACACTGACACCCCTCACACACTGACACTGACATCCCTCACTCAGTGACACTGACATCCCTCACACACTGACACTGACATCCCTCACACACTGACACTGACACCCTTCACTCACTGACACTGACATCCCTCACTCAGTGACACTGACACCCCTCACACACTGACACTGACATCCCTCACTCACAGACACTGACACCCCTCACTCAGTGACACTGACACCCCTCACACACTGACACTGACACCCCTCACACACTGACACTGACACCCCTCACACACTGACACTGACACCCCTCACTCACAGACACTGACTCCCTTAACCCCCCAACACTGACATCCCTCACTCAGTGACACTGACTCCCCTCACACACTGACACTGACACCCCTCACTCAGTGACACTGACATCCCTCACACACTGACACTGACATCCCTCACACACTGACACTGACTCCCTTAACCCCCCAACACTGACACCCCTCACACACTGACACTGACATCCCTCACTCAATGACACTGACACACCTCACACACTGACACTGAAATCCCTCACTCAGTGACACTGACATCCCTCACACACTGACACTGACACCCCTCACACACTGACATCCCTCACTCAGTGACACTGACACCCGTCACTCAGTGACACTGACACCCCTCACACACTGACACTGACATCCCTCACTCAGTGACACTGACATCCCTCACACACTGACACTGACATCCCTCACACACTGACACTGACACCCTTCACTCACTGACACTGACATCCCTCACTCAGTGACACTGACACCCCTCACACACTGACACTGACATCCCTCACTCACAGACACTGACACCCCTCACTCAGTGACACTGACACCCCTCACACACTGACACTGACACCCCTCACACACTGACACTGACACCCCTCACACACTGACACTGACACCCCTCACTCACAGACACTGACTCCCTTAACCCCCCAACACTGACATCCCTCACTCAGTGACACTGACACCCCTCACTCACAGACACTGACTCCCTTAACCCCACAACACTGACATCCCTCACTCAGTGACACTGACACCCCTCACACACTGACACTGACACCCCTCACACACTGACACTGACACCCCTCACTCACTGACACTGACACCCCTCACTCACAGACACTGACTCCCTTAACCCCCCAACACTGACATCCCTCACTCAGTGACACTGACACCCCTCACACACTGACACTGACATCCCTCACTCACAGAAACTGACACCCCTCACTCAGTGACACTGACACCCCTCACTCAGTGACACTGACTCCCTTAATCCCCCAACACTGACACCACTCACCCCCAACACTGACACCCTCACCCCCAACACTGACACCACTCACCCCCAACACTGACACCACTCACCCCCAACACTGACACCCCTCACCCCCAACAATGACACTCTCACCCCCAACACTGACAGCCTCACCCCCAACACTGACACCACTCACCCCCAACACTGACACCCTCAACCCCAACACTGACACCCCTCACCCAACACTGACACCCCTCACCCTCAACACTGACACCCATCACCCCCTACACTGACACCCTCACCCCCAACACTGACACACCTCACCCTCAACACTGACACACCTCACCCCAAACCTGACACCCTCACCCCCAACACTGACACACCTCACCCTCCAACACTGACACCCTCAACCCCAGCACTGACACACTCTCTCTCAACACTGACACCGTCACCCCCAACACTGACACCCATCACCCCCAAAACTGACACCCCTCACCCCCAACACTGACACCCTCACCCCCAACACTGACACCCATCACCCCCAACACTGACACCCCTCACCCCCAACACTGACAACCATCACCCCCAACACTGACACCCCTCACCCCCAACACTGACACCCATCACCCCCAACACTGACACCCCTCACCCCCAACACTGACACCCCTCACCCCCAACACTGACACCCATCACCCCCAACACTGACACACCTCACCCCCAACACTGACATCCCTCAACCCCAACACTGACACCCTCACCCCCAACCATGACACACTCAACCTCAACACTGACACCCCTCAACCCCAACACTGACATCCCTCACCCCCAACACGGACACCCTCACCGCCAACACTGACAACCTCACCTGCAACACTGACACACTCACCCTCAACACTGACACCCATCACCCCCTACACTGACACCCCTCAACCCCAACACTGACACCTCTCAACCCCAACACTGACACCCCTCACCCCCAACACGGACACCCTCACCCCAAACCTGACACCCTCAACCCCAACACTGACACACTCACCCTCAACACTGACACCCTCACTCCCAACACTGACAGCCATCACCCCCAACACTGACACACATCACCCCCAACACTGACATCCCTCACCCCCAACACTGACACACCTCACCCTCAACACAGACACCACTCACCCCCAACACTGACACCACTCACCCCCAACACTGACACCCCTCACCCCCAACACTGACACCACTCACCCCCAACACTGACACCCCTCACCCCCAACACTGACACCACTCACCCCCAACACTGACATCCCTCACCCCCAACACTGACACACCTCACCCTCAACACAGACACCACTCACCCCCAACACTGACACCCATCACCCCCAACACTGACACCCCTCACCCCCAACACTGACACCCATCACCCCCAACACTGACACCCATCACCCCCAACACTGACACCCCTCACCCCCAACACTGACACCACTCACCCCCAACCCTGACACCCCTCACCCCCAACACTGACACTCTCTCCCCCAACACTGACACCCTCAACCCCAACACTGACACCCATCAACCAACATTGACACCCCTCACCCTCAACACTGACACCCATCACCCCCTACACTGACACCCTCACCCCCAACACTGACACACCTCACCCTCAACACTGACACACCTCACCCCAAACCTGACACCCTCACCCCAACACTGACACACCTCACCCTCCAACACTGACACCCTCAACCCCAACACTGACACACTCTCTCTCAACACTGACACCGTCACCCCCAACACTGACACCCCTCACCCCCAACACTGACACCCATCACCCGCAACACTGACACCCCTCACCCCCAACACTGACACCCATCACCCCCAACACTGACACCCCTAACCCCCTACACTGACACCCTCACCCCCAACACTGACACACCTCACCCTCAACACTGACACACCTCACCCCCAACACTGACACCCCTCACCCCCAACACTGACACCCATCACCCCCATCACTGACACCCCTCACCCCCAACACTGACACCCATCACCCCCAACACTGACACCCCTCACCCCCAACACTGACACCCATCACCCCCAACACTGACAACCCTCACCCCCAACACTGACACCCATCACCCCCAACACTGACACCCCTCACCCCCAACACTGACACCCATCACCCCCAACTCTGACACCCCTCACCCCCAACACTGACACCCATCACCCCCAACACTGACACACCTCATCCCCAACACTGACATCCCTCAACCCCAACACCGACACCCTCACCCCCAACACTGACACCCTCACCCCCAACCATGACACACTCAACCTCAACACTGACACCCCTCAACCCCAACACTGACACCTCTCAACCCCAACACTGACATCCCTCACCCCCAACACGGACACCCTCACCGCCAACACTGACAACCTCACCTGCAACACTGACACACTCACCCTCAACACTGACACCCATCACACCCTACACTGACACCCCTCAACCCCAACACTGACACCCCTCACCCCCAACACGGACACCCCTCACCCCCAACACTGACACCCCTCAACCCCAAACCTGACACCCTCAACCCCAACACTGACACACTCACCCTCAACACTGACACCCTCACTCCCAACACTGACAGCCTCAGCCCCAACACTGACACTGTCACCCCCAACACTGACACCCTCACCCCCAACACTGACACACATCACCCCCAACACTGACATCCCTCACCCCCAACACTGACACACATCACCCTCAACACAGACACCACTCACCCCCAACACTGACACCACTCACCCCCAACACTGACACTCTCACCCCCAACACTGACACCCTCAACCCCAACACTGACACCCATCACCCAACACTGACACCCCTCACCCTCAACACTGACACCCATCACCCCCTACACTGACACCCTCACCCCCAACACTGACACACCTCACCCTCCAACACTGACACCCTCAACCCCAACACTGACACACTCTCTCTCAACACTGACACCGTCACCCCCAACACTGACACCCCTCACCCCCAACACTGACACCCTCACCCCCAACACTGACACCCATCACCCCCAACACTGACACCCCTCACCCCCAACACTGACACCCATCACCCCCAACACTGAGACCCCTCACCCCCAACACCTACACCCATCACCCCCAACACTGACACCCCTCACTCAGTGACATTGACACCCGTCACTCAGTGACACTGACACCCCTCACACACTGACACTGACATCCCTCACTCAGTGACACTGACACCGCTCACACACTGACACTGACACCCCTCACTCAGTGACACTGACATCCCTCACTCAAAGACACTGACTCCCTTAACCCCCCAACTCTGACACCCCTCACTCAGACACTGACACCCCTCACACACTGACACTGACATCCCTCACTCAGTGACACTGACACCCCTCACACACTGACACTGACATCCCTCACTCAGTGACACTGACATCCCTCACACACTGATATCCCTCACTCAAAGACACTGACTCCCTTAACCCCCCCAACACTGACACCCCTCACTCAGTGACACTGACATCCCTCACACACTGACACTAACTCCCCTCACACACTGACACTGACATCCCTCACTCAGTGACACTGACATCCCTCACACACTGACACTAACTCCCCTCACACACTGACACTGACATCCCTCACTCAGTGACACTGACATCCCTCACACACTGACACTAACTCCCCTCACACACTGACACTGACATCCCTCACACACTGACACTGACATCCCTCACTCACTGACACTGACTCCCTTAACCCCCCCAACACTGACACCCCTCACTCAGTGACACTGACATCCCTCACACACTGACACTGACTCCCCTCACACACTGACACTGACATCCCTCACTCAGTGACACTGACATCCCTCACACACTGACACTGACACCCCTCACTCAGTGACACTGACACCCCTCACTCAGTGACACTGACATCCCTCACTCAAAGACACTGACTCCCTTAATCCCCCAACACTGACACACCTCACTCAGTGACACTGACACCCCTCACACACTGACACTGACATCCCTCACTCAGTGACACTGACACCCCACACACACTGACACTGACACCCCTCACTCAGTGACACTGACTTCCCTCACTCAAAGACACTGACTCCCTTAATCCCCCAACACTGACACCCCTCACTCAGTGACATCCCTCACTCAGTGACACTGACACCCCTCACACACTGACACTGACTCCCTTAACCCCCCAACACTGACATCCCTCACACACTGACACTGACTCCCTTAACCCCCCAACACTGACATCCCTCACTCAGTGACACTGACACCCCTCACACACTGAGACTGACACCCCTCACTCACTGAAACTGACACCCTTCACTCACTGACACTGACACCCCTCACACACTGACACTGACACCCCTCACTCACTGACACTGACATCCCTCACTCAGTGACATTGACACCCCTCACTCAGTGACACTGACACCCCTCACACACTGACACTGACATCCCTCACTCGGTGACACTGACACCCCTCACACACTGACACTGAAATCCCTCACTCAGTGACACTGACTCCCCTCACACACTGAGACTGACACCCCTCACTCACTGAAACTGACACCCTTCACTCACTGACACTGACACCCCTCACACACTGACACTGACACCCCTCACACACTGACACTGACATCCCTCACTCGGTGACACTGACACCCCTCACACACTGACACTGACATCCCTCACTCGGTGACACTGACACCCCTCACACACTGACATCCCTCACTCAGTGACATTGACACCCCTCACTCAGTGACACTGACACCCCTCACACAGTGACACTGACATCCCTCACTCAGTGACACTGACACCCCTCACTCAGTGACACTGACACCCCTCACACAGTGACACTGACATCCCTCACTCAGTGACACTGACATCCCTCACACACTGACACTGACATCCCTCACTCAGTGACATTGACACCCCTCACTCAGTGACACTGACACCCCTCACACACTGACACTGACATCCCTCACTCGGTGACACTGACACCCCTCACACACTGACACTGACACCCCTCACACACTGACATCCCTCACTCAGTGACATTGACACCCCTCACTCAGTGACACTGACACCCCTCACAGAGTGACACTGAATCCCTCACTCAGTGACACTGACACCCTTCACTCACTGACACTGACATCCCTCACTCGGTGACACTGACACCCCTCACACACTGACACTGACACCCCTCACACACTGACATCCCTCACTCAGTGACATTGACACCCCTCACTCAGTGACACTGAAACCCTTCACTCACTGACACTGACACCCCTCACTCAGTGACACTGACATCCCTCACTCACTGACACTGACACCCCTCACACACTGACACTGACATCCCTCACTCAGTGACACTGACACCCCTCACTCAGTGACACTGACACCCCTCACTCACAGACACTGACTCCATTAACCCCCCAACACTGACACCCCTCACTCAGTGACACTGACACCCCTCACTCACAGACACTGACTCCATTAACCCCCCAACACTGACATCCCTCACTCAGTGACACTGACACCCCTCACACACTGAGACTGACACCCCTCACACACTGACACTGACATCCCTCACTCAGTGACATTGACACCCCTCACTCAGTGACACTGACACCCCTCACACACTGACACTGACACCCCTCACACACTGACACTGACACCCCTCACACACTGACACTGACATCCCTCACTCAGTGACACTGACACCCCTCACACACTGACACTGACATCCCTCACTCGGTGACACTGACACCCCTCACACACTGACATCCCTCACTCAGTGACATTGACACCCCTCACTCAGTGACACTGACACCCCTCACACAGTGACACTGACATCCCTCACTCAGTGACACTGACACCCTTCACTCAGTGACACTGACACCCCTCACACAGTGACACTGACATCCCTCACTCAGTGACACTGACATCCCACACTCACTGACACTGACATCCCTCACTCACTGACACTGACATCCCTCACTCACTGACACTGACATCCCTCACTCACTGACACTGACATCCCTCACTCGGTGACACTGACACCCCTCACACACTGACATCCCTCACTCGGTGACACTGACACCCCTCACACACTGACATCCCTCACTCACTGACACTGACACCCCTCACTCAAAGACACTGACATCCCTCACTCGGTGACACTGACACCCCTCACACACTGACATCCCTCACTCAGTGACACTGACATCCCTCACTCAGTGACATTGACACCCCTCACTCAGTGACACTGACACCCCTCACACAGTGACACTGACATCCCTCACTCAGTGACACTGACACCCTTCACTCACTGACACTGACACCCCTCACACACTGACACTGATACCCCTCACACACTGACACTGACATCCCTCACTCACTGACACTGAAACCCTTCACTCACTGACACTGACACCCCTCACTCAGTGACACTGACATCCCTCACTCACTGACACTGACACCCTTCACACACTGACACTGACACCCCTCACTCAGTGACACTGACACCCCTCACTCACAGACACTGACTCCCTTAATCCCCCAACACTGACACCCCTCACTCAGTGACACTGACATCCCTCACACACTGACACTGACACCCCTCACTCAGTGACACTGACATCCCTCACTCAATGACACTGACACCACTCACTCAGTGACACTGACACCCCTCCCTCACAGACACTGACTCCATTAACCCCCCAACACTGATACCCCTCACTCAGTGACACTGACACCCCTCACACACTGACACTGACATCCCTCACTCACTGACACTGACACCCCTCACTCAGTGACACTGACACCCCTCACACACTGACACTAACACCCCTCACTCAGTGACACTGACATCCCTCACTCAAAGACACTGACTCCCTTAATCCCCCAACACTGACACCCCTCACACAGTGACACTGACACCCCTCACCCCCAACACTGACACCCCTCACCCCCAACACTGACACACCTCACCCCCAACACTGACATCCCTCAACCCCAACACTGACACCCTCACCCCCAACCATGGCACACTCAACCTCAACACTGACACCCCTCAACCCCAACACTGACATCTCTCACCCCCAACACGGACACCCTCACCGCCAACACTGACAACCTCACCTGCAACACTGACACACTCACCCTCAACACTGACACCCATCACCCCCTACACTGACACCCCTCAACCCCAACACTGACACCTCTCAACCCCAACACTGACACCCCTCACCCCCAACACGGACACCCTCACCCCAAACCTGACACCCTCAACCCCAACACTGACACACTCACCCTAAACACTGACACCCTCACTCCCAACACTGACAGCCTCACCCCCAACACTGACACCCCTCACCCCCAACACTGACACCCTCACCCCCAACACTGACACACATCACCCCCAACACTGACATCCCTCACCCCCAACACTGACACACCTCACCCTCAACACAGACACCACTCACCCCCAACACTGACACACCTCACCCTCAACACAGACACCACTCACCCCCAACACTGACACCACTCACCCCCAACACTGACACCCCTCTCCCCCAACACTGACACCACTCACCCCCAACACTGACACCCCTCACCCCCAACACTGACACTCTCTCCCCCAACACTGACACCCTCAACCCCAACACTGACACCCATCACCCAACATTGACACCCCTCACCCTCAACACTGACACCCATCACCCCCTACACTGACACCCTGACCCCCAACTCTGACACCCCTCACCCCCAACACTGACACCCTCACCCCAAACCTGACACCCTCACCCCCAACACTGACACACCTCACCCTCCAACACTGACACCCTCAACCCCAACACTGACACCCCTCACCCCCAACACTGACACCCCTCACCCCCAACACTGACACCCTCACCCCCAACACTGACACCCATCACCCCCAACACTGACATCCCTCACCCCCAACACTGACACCCTCACCCCCAACACTGACACCCATCACCCCCAACACTGACACCCCTCACCCCCAACACTGACACCCATCACCCCCAACACTGACACCCCTCACCCCCAACACTGACACCCATCACCCCCAACACTGACAACCCTCTCCCCCTACACTGACACCCTCACCCCCAACACTGACACACCTCACCCTCAACACTGACACACCTCACCCCAAACCTGACACCCTCACCCCCAACACTGACACACCTCACCCTCCAACACTGACACCCTCAACCCCAACACTGACACACTCTCTCTCAACACTGACACCGTCACCCCCAACACTGACACCCATCACCCCCAACACTGACACCCCTCACCCCCAACACTGACACCCTCACCCCCAACACTGACAACCATCACCCCCAACACTGACACCCCTCACCCCCAACACTGACACCCATCACCCCCAACACTGACACCCCTCACCCCCAACACTGACACCCATCACCCCCAACACTGACACCCCTCTCCCCCTACACTGACACCCTCACCCCCAACACTGACACACCTCACCCCAAACCTGACACCCTCACCCCCAACACTGACACACCTCACCCTCCAACACTGACACCCTCAACCCCAACACTGACACACTCTCTCTCAACACTGACACCGTCACCCCCAACACTGACACCCATCACCCCCAACACTGATACCCTCACCCCCAACACTGACACCCTCACCCCCAACACTGACACCCATCACCCCCAACACTGACACCCCTCACCCCCAACACTGACACCCATCACCCCCAACACTGACACCCCTCACCCCCAACACTGACACCCATCAACCCCAATACTGACACCCCTCACCCCCAACACTGACACCCATCACCCCCAACACCGACACCCTCACCTCCAACACTGACACCCCTCACCCCCAACACTGACACCCTCACCATCCAATACAGATAGCCTTCAGCCCGAATGCTGACACCCTCATCCCCAACACTGACACCCTCACCCCCCAGCACAGATCCCTCTCACCACCAACACGACACCACTGACCCCCAGCACTGACACCCCTCACACTCAACACTGACACACTCACCCTCAAACGCTGATGCCTCTCACCCCCATATACTGACACCCTAACCTTCACACTGACACCCTCACACTCCAAAACATCGACCCCTCACCCCCAACACTGACACCCTCACCCCCAACACTGACACATCTCACCCCAACACTGACACCCCTCACCCCCAACACTGACACACATCACCCTCAACACTGATACCCTCACACTCCAACACTGATACCCTCAGTCTCCAACACTGCGATCCCTCACCCACAACACTGACACCCATCACCCCCAACACTGACACACCTCACCCCCAACACTGACACTCTCACCCCCAACACTGACAACCTCACCCTCCAACACTGACATCCTCACCCCAACACTGACACCCTCACACTCCAACACTGGCACCCTCACCCCCAACACTGACACCCTCACACTCCAACACTGGCACCCTCACCCCCCAACAGTGACACCCTCACACTCCAACACTGTGACCCCTCATTCCCAACACTGACACACATCACACTCCAACACTGACACCCCTCACACTCAACACTGACACCCCTAACCCTCAACACTGTCACCCTCACCCCAAACCTGACAGGCCTCAACTCCAACACTGACACCCCTCACACTCAACACTGACACACTCACCCCAAACCTGACACCCCTCAAACCCAACACTGACACCCCTCACCCCCAACACTGACACCCATCACCCCCAACACTGACACACCTCACCCCCAACACTGACACCCCTCACCCCCAACACTGACACCCCTCAACCCCAACACTGACACCCATCACCCCCAACACTGACACACCTCACCCCCAACACTGACACTCTCACCCCCAACACTGACACCCATCACCCCCAACACTGACACACATCACCCCCAACACTGACACACCTCACCCCCAACACTGACACACCTCACCCCCAACACTGACACTCTCACCCCAAACACTGACACCCATCACCCCAAACACTGACACTCTCACCACCAACACTGACACCCATCACCCCCAACACTGACACCCCTCAACCCCAGCACTGACACCCTCACCCCCAACACTGACACCCTCACCCCAACACTGACACACCTCACCCCCAACACTGACACTCTCACCCCAAACACTGACACCCCTCAACCCCAGCACTGACACCCTCACCCCCAACACTGACACCCTCACCCCAACACTGACACCACTCAGCCCCAACACTGACACCCATCACCCCCAACACTGACACCCCTCAACCCCAGCACTGACCCCCTCACCCCCAACACTGACACCCTCACCCCAACACTGACACACCTCACCCCCAACACTGACACCCCTCAACCCCAGCACTGACACACTCACCCCCAACACTGACACCCTCACCCCAACACTGACACACCTCACGCCCAACACTGACACCCTCACCCCAACACTGACACAGCTCACCCCCAATACTGACACTCTCACCCCCAACACTGACACCCCTCAACCCCAACACTGACACCCTCACCCCAACACTGACACCCTCACCCCAACACTGACACACCTCACCCCCAACACTGACACCCTCACCCCAACACTGACACACCTCAACCCCAACACTGACACTCTCACCCCCAACACTGACAGACCTCACCCCAACACTGACACCCTCACCCCCAACACTGACACCCTCACCCCAACACTGACACACCTCAACCCCAACACTGACACTCTCACCCCCAACACTGACAGACCTCACCCCCAACCCTGACACCCCTCAACCCCAGCACTGACACCCTCACCCCCAACACTGACACCCTCACCCCAACACTGACACACCTCACCCCCAACACTGACACACCTCACCCCCAACACTGACACCCTCACCCCCAACACTGACACCCATCACCCCCAACACTGACACTTCTCACCCCCAACACTGACACGCTCACTCCCAACACTGACACCCTCACCACCAACACTGACACCCCTCACCCCCAACACTGACACACCTCACACCCAACACTGACACTCTCACCCCCAACACTGACACACCTCACCCCCAACACTGAGACACCACACCCCCAACACCGACAGCCTCACCCCAAACCTGACACCCTCACCCCCAACACTGACACACTCACCCTCAACACTGACAGCCTTACCCCCAGCACTGACACACCTCACCCTCAACACTGACACCCCTCACCCCAACACTGACACACCTCAACCCCAGCACTGACACCCTCACCCCCAACACTGACACCCTCACCCCAACACTGACACACCTCACGCCCAACACTGACACCCTCACCCCCAACACTGACACCCATCACCACCAACACTGACACCCTCACCCCCAACACTGACACACCTCACTCCCAACACTGACATCCATCACCTCCAACACTGACTCCCTCACCCCCAACACTGACACACCTCACCCCCAACTCTGACACTCTCACCCCCAACACTGACACCCCTCAACCCCAACACTGACACCCCTAACCCTCAACACTGTCACCCTCACCCCAAACCTGACAGGCCTCAACTCCAACACTGACACCCCTCACACTCAACACTGACACACTCACCCCAAACCTGACACCCCTCAAACCCAACACTGACACCCCTCACCCCCAACACTGACACCCATCACCCCCAACACTGACACACCTCACCCCCAACACTGACACCCCTCACCCCCAACACTGACACCCCTCAACCCCAACACTGACACCCATCACCCCCAACACTGACACACCTCACCCCCAACACTGACACTCTCACCCCCAACACTGACACCCATCACCCCCAACACTGACACACATCACCCCCAACACTGACACACCTCACCCCCAACACTGACACACCTCACCCCCAACACTGACACTCTCACCCCAAACACTGACACCCATCACCCCAAACACTGACACTCTCACCACCAACACTGACACCCATCACCCCCAACACTGACACCCCTCAACCCCAGCACTGACACCCTCACCCCCAACACTGACACCCTCACCCCAACACTGACACACCTCACCCCCAACACTGACACTCTCACCCCAAACACTGACACCCCTCAACCCCAGCACTGACACCCTCACCCCCAACACTGACACCCTCACCCCAACACTGACACCACTCAGCCCCAACACTGACACCCATCACCCCCAACACTGACACCCCTCAACCCCAGCACTGACCCCCTCACCCCCAACACTGACACCCTCACCCCAACACTGACACACCTCACCCCCAACACTGACACCCCTCAACCCCAGCACTGACACACTCACCCCCAACACTGACACCCTCACCCCAACACTGACACACCTCACGCCCAACACTGACACCCTCACCCCAACACTGACACAGCTCACCCCCAATACTGACACTCTCACCCCCAACACTGACACCCCTCAACCCCAACACTGACACCCTCACCCCAACACTGACACCCTCACCCCAACACTGACACACCTCACCCCCAACACTGACACCCTCACCCCAACACTGACACACCTCAACCCCAACACTGACACTCTCACCCCCAACACTGACAGACCTCACCCCAACACTGACACCCTCACCCCCAACACTGACACCCTCACCCCAACACTGACACACCTCAACCCCAACACTGACACTCTCACCCCCAACACTGACAGACCTCACCCCCAACCCTGACACCCCTCAACCCCAGCACTGACACCCTCACCCCCAACACTGACACCCTCACCCCAACACTGACACACCTCACCCCCAACACTGACACACCTCACCCCCAACACTGACACCCTCACCCCCAACACTGACACCCATCACCCCCAACACTGACACTTCTCACCCCCAACACTGACACGCTCACTCCCAACACTGACACCCTCACCACCAACACTGACACCCCTCACCCCCAACACTGACACACCTCACACCCAACACTGACACTCTCACCCCCAACACTGACACACCTCACCCCCAACACTGAGACACCACACCCCCAACACCGACAGCCTCACCCCAAACCTGACACCCTCACCCCCAACACTGACACACTCACCCTCAACACTGACAGCCTTACCCCCAGCACTGACACACCTCACCCTCAACACTGACACCCCTCACCCCAACACTGACACACCTCAACCCCAGCACTGACACCCTCACCCCCAACACTGACACCCTCACCCCAACACTGACACACCTCACGCCCAACACTGACACCCTCACCCCCAACACTGACACCCATCACCACCAACACTGACACCCTCACCCCCAACACTGACACACCTCACTCCCAACACTGACATCCATCACCTCCAACACTGACTCCCTCACCCCCAACACTGACACACCTCACCCCCAACTCTGACACTCTCACCCCCAACACTGACACCACTCACCCCAACACTGACACCACTCACCCCCAACACTGACACCACTCACCCCCAACACTGACACATCTCACCCCCAACACTGACACCACTCACCCCCAACACTGACACCCTCACCACCAACACTGACACCCCTCACCCCCAACACTGACACCCTCACCCCCAACACTGACACACCTCACCCCCAACACTGACACTCTCACCCCCAACACTGACACACCTCACCCCCAACACTGACACTCTCACCCCCAACACTGACACCCTCACCCCCAACACTGACACACCTCACCCCCAACACTGACACCCCTCACCCCCAACACTGACTCCCTCACCCCCAACACTGACACACCTCACCCCCAACTCTGACACTCTCACCCCCAACACTGACACCACTCAACCCAACACTGACAACACTCACCCCCAACACTGACACACCTCACCCCCAACACTGACACCACTCACCCCCAACACTGACACCCTCACCACCAACACTGACACCCCTCACCCCCAACACTGACACCCTCACCCCCAACACTGACACACCTCACCCCCAACACTGACACTCTCACCCCCAACACTGACACCCCTCACCCCCAACACTGACACACCTCACACCCAACACTGACACTCTCACCCCCAACACTGACACACCTCACCCCCAACACTGAGACACCACACCCCCAACACCGACAGCCTCACCCCAAACCTGACACCCTCACCCCCAACACTGACACACTCACCCTCAACACTGACAGCCTTACCCCCAGCACTGACACACCTCACCCTCAACACTGACACCCCTCACCCCAACACTGACACACCTCAACCCCAGCACTGACACCCTCACCCCCAACACTGACACCCTCACCCCAACACTGACACACCTCACGCCCAACACTGACACCCTCACCCCCAACACTGACACCCATCACCACCAACACTGACACCCTCACCCCCAACACTGACACACCTCACTCCCAACACTGACATCCATCACCTCCAACACTGACTCCCTCACCCCCAACACTGACACACCTCACCCCCAACTCTGACACTCTCACCCCCAACACTGACACCACTCACCCCAACACTGACACCACTCACCCCCAACACTGACACCACTCACCCCCAACACTGACACATCTCACCCCCAACACTGACACCACTCACCCCCAACACTGACACCCTCACCACCAACACTGACACCCCTCACCCCCAACACTGACACCCTCACCCCCAACACTGACACACCTCACCCCCAACACTGACACTCTCACCCCCAACACTGACACACCCTCACCCCCAACACTGACACTCTCACCCCCAACACTGACACCCTCACCCCCAACACTGACACACCTCACCCCCAACACTGACACCCCTCACCCCCAACACTGACTCCCTCACCCCAACACTGACACACCTCACCCCCAACTCTGACACTCTCACCCCCAACACTGACACCACTCACCCCAACACTGACAACACTCACCCCCAACACTGACACACCTCACCCCCAACACTGACACCACTCACCCCCAACACTGACACCCTCACCACCAACACTGACACCCCTCACCCCCAACACTGACACCCTCACCCCCAACACTGACACACCTCACCCCCAACACTGACACTCTCACCCCCAACACTGACACCACTCACCCCCAACACTGACACCCTCACCCCCAACACTGACACCCTCACCCCCAACACTGACAGCCTCACCCCCAACACTGACACACCTCACCCCCAACACCGACAGCCTCACCCCAAACCTGACACCCTCTCCCCCAACACTGACCCCCCTCACCCCCAAATCTGACACCATCACCATCCAATACAGATAACCTTCAGCCCGAATGCTGACACCCTCATCCCCAACACTAACACCCCTCACACTCCAACACTGACACCCTCACCCCCCAGCACAGATCCCTCTCACCACCAACACGACACCACTGACCCCCAACACTGACACCCCTCACACTCAACACTGTCACCCTCACCCCAAACCTGACAGGCCTCAACTCCAACACTGACACCCCTCACACTCAACACTGACACCCTCACCCCAAACCTGACACCCCTGAAACCCAACACTGACACCCCTCACCCCCAACACTGACACACTCAACCTCAACACTGACAGCCTTACCCCCAGCACTGACACACCTCACCCTCAACACTGACACCACTCACCCCAACACTGACACACCTCAACCCCAGCACTGACACCCTCACCCCCAACACTGACACCCTCACCCCAACACTGACACACCTCACGCCCAACACTGACACCCTCACCCCCAACACTGACACACCTCACTCCCAACACTGACATCCATCACCTCCAACACTGACTCCCTCACCCCCTACACTGACACACCTCACCCCCAACTCTGACACTCTCACCCCCAACACTGACACACCTCACCCCCAACACTGACACCACTCACCCCCAACACTGACACCCTCACCACCAACACTGACACCCCTCACCCCCAACACTGACACCCTCACCCCCAACACTGACACACCTCACCCCCAACACTGACACTCTCAACCCCAACACTGACACACCCTCACCCCCAACACTGACAATCTCACCCCCAACACTGACACCCTCACCCCCAACACTGACACACCTCACCCCCAACACTGACACCCCTCACCCCCAACACTGACTCCCTCACCCCCAACACTGACACACCTCACCCCCAACTCTGACACTCTCACCCCCAACACTGACACCACTCACCCCAACACTGACACCACTCACCCCCAACACTGACACACCTCACCCCCAACACTGACACCACTCACCCCCAACACTGACACCCTCACCACCAACACTGACACCCCTCACCCCCAACACTGACACCCTCACCCCCAACACTGACACACCCTCACCCCCAACACTGACAATCTCACCCCCAACACTGACACCCTCACCCCCAACACTGACACACCTCACCCCCAACACTGACACCCCTCACCCCCAACACTGACTCCCTCACCCCCAACACTGACACACCTCACCCCCAACTCTGACACTCTCACCCCCAACACTGACACCACTCACCCCAACACTGACACCACTCACCCCCAACACTGACACCACTCACCCCAACACTGACACCACTCACCCCCAACACTGACACACCTCACCCCCAACACTGACACCACTCACCCCCAACACTGACACACCTCACCCCCAACACTGACACCACTCACCCCCAACACTGACACCCTCACCACCAACACTGACACCCCTCACCCCCAACACTGACACCCTCACCCCCAACACTGACACACCTCACCCCCAACACTGACACTCTCACCCCCAACACTGACACACCCTCACCCCCAACACTGACAATCTCACCCCCAACACTGACACCCTCACCCCCAACACTGACACACCTCACCCCCAACACTGACACCCCTCACCCCCAACACTGACTCCCTCACCCCCAACACTGACACACCTCACCCCCAACTCTGACACTCTCACCCCCAACACTGACACCACTCACCCCAACACTGACACCACTCACCCCCAACACTGACACACCTCACCCCCAACACTGACACCACTCACCCCCAACACTGACACCCTCACCACCAACACTGACACCCCTCACCCCCAACACTGACACCCTCACCCCCAACACTGACACACCTCACCCCCAACACTGACACTCTCACCCCCAACACTGACACCACTCACCCCCAACACTGACACCCTCACCCCCAACACTGACAGCCTCACCCCCAACACTGACACACCTCACCCCCAACACCGACAGCCTCACCCCAAACCTGACACCCTCTCCCCCAACACTGACCCCCCTCACCCCCAAATCTGACACCATCACCATCCAATACAGATAACCTTCAGCCCGAATGCTGACACCCTCATCCCCAACACTAACACCCCTCACACTCCAACACTGACACCCTCACCCCCCAGCACAGATCCCTCTCACCACCAACACGACACCACTGACCCCCAACACTGACACCCCTCACACTCAACACTGTCACCCTCACCCCAAACCTGACAGGCCTCAACTCCAACACTGACACCCCTCACACTCAACACTGACACCCTCACCCCAAACCTGACACCCCTGAAACCCAACACTGACACCCCTCACCCCCAACACTGACACCCATCACCCCCAACACTGACACCCCTCAACCCCAGCACTGACACCCTCACCCCCAACACTGACACCCTCACCCCAACACTGACACACCTCACCCCCAACACTGACACTCTCACCCCAAACACTGACACCCCTCAACCCCAGCACTGACACCCTCACCCCCGACACTGACACCCTCAGCCCAACACTGACACCACTCACCCCCAACACTGACACCCATCACCCCCAACACTGACACCCCTCAACCCCAGCACTGACACCCTCACCCCCAACACTGACACCCTCACCCCAACACTGACACACCTCACCCCCAACACTGACACCCCTCAACCCCAGCACTGACACACTCACCCCCAACACTGACACCCTCACCCCAACACTGACACACCTCACGCCCAACACTGACACCCTCACCCCAACACTGACACAGCTCACCCCCAATACTGACACTCTCACCCCCAACACTGACACCCCTCAACCCCAACAGTGACACCCTCACCCCAACACTGACACACCTCACCCCCAACACTGACACCCTCACCCCCAACACTGACACCCCTCAACCCCAGCACTGACACCCTCACCCCCAACACTGACACCCTCACCCCAACACTGACACACCTCACCCCCAACACTGACACTCTCACCCCAAACACTGACACCCCTCAACCCCAGCACTGACACCCTCACCCCCGACACTGACACCCTCAGCCCAACACTGACACCACTCACCCCCAACACTGACACCCATCACCCCCAACACTGACACCCCTCAACCCCAGCACTGACACCCTCACCCCCAACACTGACACCCTCACCCCAACACTGACACACCTCACCCCCAACACTGACACCCCTCAACCCCAGCACTGACACACTCACCCCCAACACTGACACCCTCACCCCAACACTGACACACCTCACGCCCAACACTGACACCCTCACCCCAACACTGACACAGCTCACCCCCAATACTGACACTCTCACCCCCAACACTGACACCCCTCAACCCCAACAGTGACACCCTCACCCCAACACTGACACACCTCACCCCCAACACTGACACCCTCACCCCCAACACTGACACCCTCACCCCAACACTGACACCCTCACACCCAACACTGACACACCTCAACCCCAACACTGACACTCTCACCCCCAACACTGACAGACCTCACCCCCAACCCTGACACCCCTCAACCCCAGCACTGACACCCTCACCCCCAACACTGCAACCCTCACCCCAACACTGACACACCTCACCCCCAACACTGACACACCTCACCCCCAACACTGACACCCATCACCCCCAACACTGACACTTCTCACCCCCAACACCGACAGCCTCACCCCAAACCTGACACCCTCACCCCCAACACTGACACACTCACCCCCAACACTGACACAATCACCCCCAACACTGACACCCCTCACCCCCCAACACTGACACCCTCACCCTCAACACTGACACACCTCACCCCCAACACTGACACCCCTCACCCCCAAATCTGACACCATCACCCACAACACTGACACCCCTCACCCCAAACACTGACACACCTCACCCCCAACACTGACACAATCACCCCCAACACTGACACCCCTCACCCCCCAACTCTGACACCCTCACCCTCAACACTGACACACCTCACCCCCAACACTGACACCCCTCACCCCCAAATCTGACACCATCACCCCCAACACTGACACCCTCACCCCAACACTGACACACCTCACCCCCAACACTGACACCCCTCAACCCCAGCACTGACACACTCACCCCCAACACTGACACCCTCACCCCAACACTGACACACCTCACGCCCAACACTGACACCCTCACCCCAACACTGACACAGCTCACCCCCAATACTGACACTCTCACCCCCAACACTGACACCCCTCAACCCCAACACTGACACCCTCACCCCAACAGTGACACCCTCACCCCAACACTGACACACCTCACCCCCAACACTGACACCCTCACCCCCAACACTGACACCCTCACCCCAACACTGACACCCTCAACCCCAACACTGACACCCTCACCCCAACACTGACACACCTCAACCCCAACACTGACACTCTCACCCCCAACACTGACAGACCTCACCCCCAACCCTGACACCCCTCAACCCCAGCACTGACACCCTCACCCCCAACACTGCAACCCTCACCCCAACACTGACACACCTCACCCCCAACACTGACACACCTCACCCCCAACACTGACACCCATCACCCCCAACACTGACACTTCTCACCCCCAACACCGACAGCCTCACCCCAAACCTGACACCCTCACCCCCAACACTGACACACTCACCCCCAACACTGACACAATCACCCCCAACACTGACACCCCTCACCCCCCAACACTGACACCCTCACCCTCAACACTGACACACCTCACCCCCAACACTGACACCCCTCACCCCCAAATCTGACACCATCACCCTCAACACTGACACCCCTCACCCCAAACACTGACACACCTCACCCCCAACATTGACACTCCTCACCCCCAACACTGACACCCTCAACACAAACCTGACACCCCTCAACCACAGCACTGACACACTCACCCTCCATACTGACACCCTCACCCCCAGCACTGACCCCCCTCACCCCCAACACTGACACCCTCACCATCCAATACAGATAACCTTCAGCCCGAATGCTGACACCCTCACCCCCAACACTAACACCCCTCACACTCCAACACTGACACCCTCACCCCCAGCACAGATCCCTCTCACCACCAACACGACACCACTGACCCCCAACACTGACACCCCTCACATTCAACACTGACACACTCACCCTCAAACGCTGATGCCTCTCACCCCCATATACTGACACCCTAACCTTCACACTGACACCCTCACCATCAACACTGACACACTCACCCTCAAACGCTGACGCCTCTCACCCACAAACACTGACACCCTCAAACTCAACACTGACACCCTCAGACTCCAACACTGACACCCTCACACTCCAAAACATCGACCCCTCACCCCCAACACTGACACCCTCACCCCCAACACTGACACCAATCACTCCAACACTGACACATCTCACCCCAACACTGACACCCCTCACCCCCAACACTGACACACATCACCCTCAACACTGATACCCTCACACTCCAAGACTGACACCCTTAGTCTCCAACACTGCGACCCCTCACCCCCAACACTGACACCCATCACCCCCAACACTGACACTATCACACCCAACTTTGACACCCCTCACACCAAGCACTGACCACTCACCCCCAGCAATGACCCCCATCACCCCCAACACTGACACACCTCACCCCCAACATTGACACCCATCACCCCCAACCATGACACAATCACACCCAACATTGACACCACTCACCCCCAGCACTGACCACTCACCCCATCAATGACCCCCCAACCCTGACACTGACACCCTAACCCCCAACACTGTCACTTTCACCCCCAACATTGACACCCCTCACCCCCAGCACTTTCCACTCACCCCCAGCAATGACCCCCTCACCCCAAACACTGACACTTTCACCCCCAACATTGACACCCCTCACCCCCAGCACTGACCACTCACCCCCAGCAAAGACCCCCCTCACACCCATCACTGACACCCTCACCCCAACACTGACACCACTCACCCTCAACACTGACTCCCTCACCCCCAACACTGACACTCCTCACCCCCAACACTGACACCCTCACCCCCAACACTGACACCCATCACCCCCAACACTGACACTTCTCACCCCCAACACTGACACGCTCACTCCCAACACTGACACCCTCACCAACAACACTGACACCCCTCACCCCCAACACTGACACACCTCACACCCAACACTGACACTCTCACCCCCAACACTGACACACCTCACCCCCAACACTGAGACACCACACCCCCAACACCGACAGCCTCACCCCAAACCTGACACCCTCACCCCCAACACTGACACACTCACCCTCAACACTGACAGCCTTACCCCCAGCACTGACACACCTCACCCTCAACACTGACACCCCTCACCCCAACACTGACACACCTCAACCCCAGCACTGACACCCTCACCCCCAACACTGACACCCTCACCCCAACACTGACACACCTCACGCCCAACACTGACACCCTCACCCCCAACACTGACACCCATCACCACCAACACTGACACCCTCACCCCCAACACTGACACACCTCACTCCCAACACTGACATCCATCACCTCCAACACTGACTCCCTCACCCCCAACACTGACACACCTCACCCCCAACTCTGACACTCTCACCCCCAACACTGACACCACTCACCCCAACACTGACAACACTCACCCCCAACACTGACACCACTCACCCCCAACACTGACACATCTCACCCCCAACACTGACACCACTCACCCCCAACACTGACACCCTCACCACCAACACTGACACCCCTCACCCCCAACACTGACACCCTCACCCCCAACACTGACACACCTCACCCCCAACACTGACACTCTCACCCCCAACACTGACACACCCTCACCCCCAACACTGACACTCTCACCCCCAACACTGACACCCTCACCCCCAACACTGACACACCTCACCCCCAACACTGACACCCCTCACCCCCAACACTGACTCCCTCACCCCCAACACTGACACACCTCACCCCCAAATCTGACACTCTCACCCCCAACACTGACACCACTCACCCCAACACTGACAACACTCACCCCCAACACTGACACACCTCACCCCCAACACTGACACCACTCACCCCCAACACTGACACCCCTCACCCCCAACACTGACACACCTCACCCCCAACACTGACACCACTCACCACCAACACTGACACCCCTCACCCCCAACACTGACACCCTCACCCCCAACACTGACACACCTCACCCCCAACACTGACACTCTCACCCCCAACACTGACACCACTCACCCCCAACACTGACACCCTCACCCCCAACACTGACACCACTCACCCCAACACTGACAACACTCACCCCCAACACTGACACACCTCACCCCCAACACTGACACCACTCACCCCCAACACTGACACACCTCACCCCCAACACTGACACCACTCACCACCAACACTGACACCCCTCACCCCAACACTGACAACACTCACCCCCAACACTGACACACCTCACCCCCAACACTGACACCACTCACCCCCAACACTGACACACCTCACCCCCAACACTGACACCACTCACCACCAACACTGACACCCCTCACCCCCAACACTGACACCCTCACCCCCAACACTGACACACCTCACCCCCAACACTGACACTCTCACCCCCAACACTGACACCACTCACCCCCAACACTGACACCCTCACCCCCAACACTGACACCCTCACCCCCAACACTGACAGCCTCACCCCCAACACTGACACACCTCACCCCCAACACCGACAGCCTCACCCCAAACCTGACACCCTCTCCCCCAACACTGACCCCCCTCACCCCCAAATCTGACACCATCACCATCCAATACAGATAACCTTCAGCCCGAATGCTGACACCCTCATCCCCAACACTAACACCCCTCACACTCCAACACTGACACCCTCACCCCCAGCACAGATCCCTCTCACCACCAACACGACACCACTGACCCCCAACACTGACACCCCTCACACTCAACACTGTCACCCTCACCCCAAACCTGACAGGCCTCAACTCCAACACTGACACCCCTCACACTCAACACTGACACCCTCACCCCAAACCTGACACCCCTCAAACCCAACACTGACACACTCAACCTCAACACTGACAGCCTTACCCCCAGCACTGACACACCTCACCCTCAACACTGACACCACTCACCCCAACACTGACACACCTCAACCCCAGCACTGACACCCTCACCCCCAACACTGACACCCTCACCCCAACACTGACACACCTCACGCCCAACACTGACACCCTCACCCCCAACACTGACACCCATCACCACCAACACTGACACCCTCACCCCCAACACTGACACACCTCACTCCCAACACTGACATCCATCACCTCCAACACTGACTCCCTCACCCCCAACACTGACACACCTCACCCCCAACTCTGACACTCTCACCCCCAACACTGACACCACTCACCCCAACACTGACACCACTCACCCCCAACACTGACACCACTCACCCCCAACACTGACACACCTCACCCCCAACACTGACACCACTCACCCCCAACACTGACACCCTCACCACCAACACTGACACCCCTCACCCCCAACACTGACACCCTCACCCCCAACACTGACACACCTCACCCCCAACACTGACACTCTCACCCCCAACACTGACACACCCTCACCCCCAACACTGACAATCTCACCCCCAACACTGACACCCTCACCCCCAACACTGACACACCTCACCCCCAACACTGACACCCCTCACCCCCAACACTGACTCCCTCACCCCCAACACTGACACACCTCACCCCCAACTCTGACACTCTCACCCCCAACACTGACACCACTCACCCCAACACTGACACCACTCACCCCCAACACTGACACACCTCACCCCCAACACTGACACCACTCACCCCCAACACTGACACCCTCACCACCAACACTGAAACCCCTCACCCCCAACACTGACACCCTCACCCCCAACACTGACACACCTCACCCCCAACACTGACACTCTCACCCCCAACACTGACACCACTCACCCCCAACACTGACACCCTCACCCCCAACACTGACAGCCTCACCCCCAACACTGACACACCTCACCCCCAACACCGACAGCCTCACCCCAAACCTGACACCCTCTCCCCCAACACTGACCCCCCTCACCCCCAAATCTGACACCATCACCATCCAATACAGATAACCTTCAGCCCGAATGCTGACACCCTCATCCCCAACACTAACACCCCTCACACTCCAACACTGACACCCTCACCCCCCAGCACAGATCCCTCTCACCACCAACACGACACCACTGACCCCCAACACTGACACCCCTCACACTCAACACTGTCACCCTCACCCCAAACCTGACAGGCATCAACTCCAACACTGACACCCCTCACACTCAACACTGACACCCTCACCCCAAACCTGACACCCCTGAAACCCAACACTGACACCCCTCACCCCCAACACTGACACCCATCACCCCCAACACTGACACCCCTCAACCCCAGCACTGACACCCTCACCCCCAACACTGACACCCTCACCCCAACACTGACACACCTCACCCCCAACACTGACACTCTCACCCCAAACACTGACACCCCTCAACCCCAGCACTGACACCCTCACCCCCGACACTGACACCCTCAGCCCAACACTGACACCACTCACCCCCAACACTGACACCCATCACCCCCAACACTGACACCCCTCAACCCCAGCACTGACACCCTCACCCCCAACACTGACACCCTCACCCCAACACTGACACACCTCACCCCCAACACTGACACCCCTCAACCCCAGCACTGACACACTCACCCCCAACACTGACACCCTCACCCCAACACTGACACACCTCACGCCCAACACTGACACCCTCACCCCAACACTGACACAGCTCACCCCCAATACTGACACTCTCACCCCCAACACTGACACCCCTCAACCCCAACACTGACACCCTCACCCCAACAGTGACACCCTCACCCCAACACTGACACACCTCACCCCCAACACTGACACCCTCACCCCCAACACTGACACCCTCACCCCAACACTGACACCCTCACACCCAACACTGACACACCTCAACCCCAACACTGACACTCTCACCCCCAACACTGACAGACCTCACCCCCAACCCTGACACCCCTCAACCCCAGCACTGACACCCTCACCCCCAACACTGCAACCCTCACCCCAACACTGACACACCTCACCCCCAACACTGACACACCTCACCCCCAACACTGACACCCATCACCCCCAACACTGACACTTCTCACCCCCAACACCGACAGCCTCACCCCAAACCTGACACCCTCACCCCCAACACTGACACACTCACCCCCAACACTGACACAATCACCCCCAACACTGACACCCCTCACCCCCCAACACTGACACCCTCACCCTCAACACTGACACACCTCACCCCCAACACTGACACCCCTCACCCCCAAATCTGACACCATCACCCACAACACTGACACCCCTCACCCCAAACACTGACACACCTCACCCCCAACACTGACACAATCACCCCCAACACTGACACCCCTCACCCCCCAACTCTGACACCCTCACCCTCAACACTGACACACCTCACCCCCAACACTGACACCCCTCACCCCCAAATCTGACACCATCACCCCCAACACTGACACCCTCACCCCAACACTGACACACTTCACCCCCAACACTGACACCCCTCAACCCCAGCACTGACACACTCACCCCCAACACTGACACCCTCACCCCAACACTGACACACCTCACGCCCAACACTGACACCCTCACCCCAACACTGACACAGCTCACCCCCAATACTGACACTCTCACCCCCAACACTGACACCCCTCAACCCCAACACTGACACCCTCACCCCAACAGTGACACCCTCACCCCAACACTGACACACCTCACCCCCAACACTGACACCCTCACCCCCAACACTGACACCCTCACCCCAACACTGACACCCTCAACCCCAACACTGACACCCTCACCCCAACACTGACACACCTCAACCCCAACACTGACACTCTCACCCCCAACACTGACAGACCTCACCCCCAACCCTGACACCCCTCAACCCCAGCACTGACACCCTCACCCCCAACACTGCAACCCTCACCCCAACACTGACACACCTCACCCCCAACACTGACACACCTCACCCCCAACACTGACACCCATCACCCCCAACACTGACACTTCTCACCCCCAACACCGACAGCCTCACCCCAAACCTGACACCCTCACCCCCAACACTGACACACTCACCCCCAACACTGACACAATCACCCCCAACACTGACACCCCTCACCCCCCAACACTGACACCCTCACCCTCAACACTGACACACCTCACCCCCAACACTGACACCCCTCACCCCCAAATCTGACACCATCACCCTCAACACTGACACCCCTCACCCCAAACACTGACACACCTCACCCCCAACATTGACACTCCTCACCCCCAACACTGACACCCTCAACACAAACCTGACACCCCTCAACCACAGCACTGACACACTCACCCTCCATACTGACACCCTCACCCCCAGCACTGACCCCCCTCACCCCCAACACTGACACCCTCACCATCCAATACAGATAACCTTCAGCCCGAATGCTGACACCCTCACCCCCAACACTAACACCCCTCACACTCCAACACTGACACCCTCACCCCCAGCACAGATCCCTCTCACCACCAACACGACACCACTGACCCCCAACACTGACACCCCTCACATTCAACACTGACACACTCACCCTCAAACGCTGATGCCTCTCACCCCCATATACTGACACCCTAACCTTCACACTGACACCCTCACCATCAACACTGACACACTCACCCTCAAACGCTGACGCCTCTCACCCACAAACACTGACACCCTCAAACTCAACACTGACACCCTCAGACTCCAACACTGACACCCTCACACTCCAAAACATCGACCCCTCACCCCCAACACTGACACCCTCACCCCCAACACTGACACCAATCACTCCAACACTGACACATCTCACCCCAACACTGACACCCCTCACCCCCAACACTGACACACATCACCCTCAACACTGATACCCTCACACTCCAAGACTGACACCCTTAGTCTCCAACACTGCGACCCCTCACCCCCAACACTGACACCCATCACCCCCAACACTGACACTATCACACCCAACTTTGACACCCCTCACACCAAGCACTGACCACTCACCCCCAGCAATGACCCCCATCACCCCCAACACTGACACACCTCACCCCCAACATTGACACCCATCACCCCCAACCATGACACAATCACACCCAACATTGACACCACTCACCCCCAGCACTGACCACTCACCCCATCAATGACCCCCCAACCCTGACACTGACACCCTAACCCCCAACACTGTCACTTTCACCCCCAACATTGACACCCCTCACCCCCAGCACTTTCCACTCACCCCCAGCAATGACCCCCCTCACCCCAAACACTGACACTTTCACCCCCAACATTGACACCCCTCACCCCCAGCACTGACCACTCACCCCCAGCAAAGACCCCCCTCACACCCATCACTGACACCCTCACCCCAACACTGACACCACTCACCCTCAACACTGACTCCCTCACCCCCAACACTGACACTCCTCACCCCCAACACTGACACCCTCACCCCCAACACTGTCACACCTCACCCCCAACACTGACACCCTCACCCCCAACACTGACACACCTCACCCCCAACACTGACACTCTCACCCCCAACACAGACACCCTCACACCCAACAATGACACCCGCACCCCCAACACTGACACACCTCACTCCAAACACTGACACCCGCACCCCCAACACTGACACACCTCACCCCCAACACAGACACCCTCACACCCAACACTGACACCCATCACCCCCAACACTGACACACCTCACCCCCAACACTGACACCCTCACCCCCAACACTGACACCCATCACCCCCAACACTGACACCTCACCCACAGCAATGACCCCCTCAACCCCAACACTGACACCCTTACACCCAACACTGACACACCTCACCCCCAACACTTACACACCTCACCCCCAACACTGACACAATCACACCCAACATTGACACCCCTCACCCCCAGCACTGACCACTCACCCCCAGCAATGACCCCCCTCACCCCCAACACTGACGCTCTTCACGCTCAACACTGACACCCTCACCCCCAACACTAACACCCTCACCCCCAGCAATGACCCCCCTCACCCCCAACACTGACACCCTCACCCCCAACACTGACGCTCTTCACGCTCAACACTGACACCCTCACCCCCAACACTGAGACGCTCACCCCCAACACTAACACCCTCACCCCCAGCAATGACCCCCCTCACCCCCAACACTGACGCTCTTCACGCTCAACACTGACACCCTCACCCCCAACACTAACACCCTCACCCCCAACACTGACACCCTCACCCTCAACACTGACACTCTCACCCCCAACACTGAGACCCTCACCCCCAACACTGACACCCTCACCCCCAATACTGACACTTTCAACCCCAACACTGACACCCTCACCCCCAACACTGACACAATCACACCCAACATTGACACCCCTCACCCCCAGCACTGACCACTCACCCACAGCAATGACCCCCTCACCCCCAACACTGACACCCTTACACCCAACACTGACACCCTCACCCCCAACACTAACACCCTCACCCCCAACACTGACACCCTCACCATCCAATACAGATAACCTTCAGCCCGAATGCTGACACCCTCACCCCCAACACTAACACCCCTCACACTCCAACACTGACACCCTCACCCCCAACACTGACACCACTCACCCCCAACACTGACACACCTCACCCCCAACACTGACACCCTCACCCCCAACACTGACACCCTCACCCCAACACTGACACACCTCACGTCCAACACTGACACCCTCACCCCCAACACTGACACCCATTACCCCCAACACTGACACACCTCACTCCCAACACTGACATCCATCACCTCCAACACTGACTCCCTCACCCCCAACACTGACACACCTCACCCCCAACTCTGACACTCTCACCCCCAACACTGACACTACTCACCCCCAACACTGACACCACTCACCCCCAACTCTGACACACCTCACCCCCAACACTGACACCACTCACCCCCAACACTGACACCCTCACCACCAACACTGACACCCCTCACCCCCAACACTGACACCCTCACCCCCAACACTGACACACCTCACCCCCAACACTGACACTCTCACCCCCAATACTGACACACCTCACCCCCAACACTGACAGCCTCACCCCCAACACTGACACACCTCACCCCCAACACCGACAGCCTCACCCCAAACCTGACACCCTCACCCCCAACACTGACACACCTCACCCTCAACACTGACAGCCTCACCCCCAACACTGACACCCTCACCCCCAGCAATGACCCCCCTCACCCCCAACACTGACGCTCTTCACGCTCAACACTGACACCCTCACCCCCAGCACTGACACCCTCACCCCCAACACTGAGACGCTCACCCCCAACACTAACACCCTCACCCCCAGCAATGACCCCCCTCACCCCCAACACTGACGCTCTTCACGCTCAACACTGACACCCTCACCCCCAACACTGACACCCTCACCCCCAACACTGACACCCTCACCCTCAACACTGACACTCTCACCCCCAACACTGAGACCCTCACCCCCAACACTGACTCCCTCACCCCCAACACTGACACTTTCAACCCCAACACTGACACCCTCACCCCCAACACTGACACAATCACACCCAACATCGACACCCCTCACCCCCAACACTGACACACCTCACTCCAAACACTGACACCCGCACCCCCAACACTGACACACCTCACCCCCAACACAGACACCCTCACACCCAACACTGACACCCATCACCCCCAACACTGACACACCTCACCCCCAACACTGACACCCTCACCCCCAACACTGACACCCATCACCCCAAACACTGACACCTCACCCACAGCAATGACCCCCTCACCCCCAACACTGACACCCTTACACCCAACACTGACACACCTCACCCCCAACACTAACACCCTCACCCCCAACACTGACACCCATCACCCCCAACACTTACACACCTCACCCCCAACAGTGACACAATCACACCCAACATTGACACCCCTCACCCCCAGCACTGACCACTCACCCCCAGCAATGACCCACCTCACCCCCAACACTGACGCTCTTCACGCTCAACACTGACACCCTCACCCCCAACACTGAGACGCTCACCCCCAACACTAACACCCTCACCCCCAGCAATGACCCCCCTCACCCCCAACACTGACACCCTCACCCTCAACACTGACACTCTCACCCCCAACACTGAGACCCTCACCCCCAACACTGACACCCTCACCCCCAATACTGACACTTTCAACCCCAACACTGACACCCTCACCCCCAACACTGACACAATCACACCCAACATTGACACCCCTCACCCCCAGCACTGACCACTCACCCACAGCAATGACCCCCTCACCCCCAACACTGACACCCTTACACCCAACACTGACACCCTCACCCCCAACACTAACACCCTCACCCCCAACACTGACACCCTCACCATCCAATACAGATAACCTTCATCCCGAATGCTGACACCCTCACCCCCAACACTAACACCCCTCACACTCCAACACTGACACCCTCACCCCCAACACTGACACCACTCACCCCCAACACTGACACACCTCACCCCCAACACTGACACCCTCACCCCCAACACTGACACCCTCACCCCAACACTGACACACCTCACGCCCAACACTGACACCCTCACCCCCAACACTGACACCCATTACCCCCAACACTGACACACCTCACTCCCAACACTGACATCCATCACCTCCAACACTGACTCCCTCACCCCCAACACTGACACACCTCACCCCCAACTCTGACACTCTCACCCCCAACACTGACACCACTCACCCCCAACACTGACACCACTCACCCCCAACACTGACACACCTCACCCCCAACACTGACACCCTCACCACCAACACTGACACCCCTCACCCCCAACACTGACACCCTCACCCCCAACACTGACACACCTCACCCCCAACACTGACACTCTCACCCCCAATACTGACACACCTCACCCCCAACACTGACAGCCTCACCCCCAACACTGACACACCTCACCCCCAACACCGACAGCCTCACCCCAAACCTGACACCCTCAACCCCAACACTGACACACCTCACCCTCAACATTGACAGCCTCACCCCCAACACTGACACCCTCACCCCCAGCAATGACCCCCCTCACCCCCAACACTGACGCTCTTCACGCTCAACACTGACACCCTCACCCCCAGCACTGACACCCTCACCCCCAACACTGAGACGCTCACCCCCAACACTAACACCCTCACCCCCAGCAATGACCCCCCTCACCCCCAACACTGACGCTCTTCACGCTCAACACTGACACCCTCACCCCCAACACTGACACCCTCACCCCCAACACTGACACCCTCACCCTCAACACTGACACTCTCACCCCCAACACTGAGACCCTCACCCCGAACACTGACTCCCTCACCCCCAACACTGACACTTTCAACCCCAACACTGACACCCTCACCCCCAACACTGACACAATCACACCCAACATCGACACCCCTCACCCCCAGCACTGACCACTCACCCACAGCAATGACCCCCTCACCCCCAACACTGACACCCTTACACCCAACACTGACACCCTCACCCCCAACACTAACACCCTCACCCCCAACACTGACACCCTCACCATCCAATACAGATAACCTTCAGCCCGAATGCTGACACCCTCACCCCCAACACTAACACCCCTCACACTCCAACACTGACACCCTCACCCCCAACACTCACACCACTCACCCCCAACACTGACACACCTCACCCCCAACACTGACACTCTCACCCCCAGCACTGACACCCCTCAACCCCAGCACTGACACCCTCACCCCCAACACTGACACCCTCACCCCAACACTGACACACCTCACGCCCAACACTGACACCCTCACCCCCAACACTGACACCCATTACCCCCAACACTGACACACCTCACCCCAACACTGACACCCTCACTCCCAACACTGACATCCATCACCTCCAACACTGACTCCCTCACCCCCAACACTGACACAACTCACCCCCAACTCTGACACTCTCACCCCCAACACTGACACCACTCACCCCCAACACTGACACTCTCACCCACAACACTGACAACCACTCACCCCCAACACTGACACCACTCACCCCCAACACTGACACACCTCACCCCCAACACTGACACCACTCACCCCCAGCACTGACACCCTCACCCCCAACACTGACACCCATCACCCCCAGCACTGACACTCTCACCCCCAACACTGACACCCTCACCCCCAACACTGACACCCTCACCCCAGCACTGACACACCTCACCCCCAACACTGACACCCTCACCCCCAACACTGACACCCTCACCCCAGCACTGACCCCCCTCACCCCCAACACTGACGCTCTTCACGCTCAACACTGACACGCTCACCCCCAGCACTGACACCCTCACCCCCAACACTGAGACGCTCACCCCCAACACTAACACCCTCACCCCCAGCAATGACCCCCCTCACCCCCAACACTGACGCTCTTCACGCTCAACACTGACACCCTCACCCCCAACACTGAGACGCTCACCCCCCAACACTGACACCCTCACCCCCAGCAATGACCCCCCTCACCCCCAACACTGACGCTCTTCACGCTCAACACTGACACCCTCACCCCCAACACTGACACCCTCACCCCCAACACTGACACCCTCACCCTCAACACTGACACTCTCACCCCCAACACTGAGACCCTCACCCCCAACACTGACTCCCTCACCCCCAACACTGACACTTTCAACCCCAACACTGACACCCTCACCCCCAACACTGACACAATCACACCCAACATCGACACCCCTCACCCCCAGCACTGACCACTCACCCACAGCAATGACCCCCTCACCCCCAACACTGACACCCTTACACCCAACACTGTCACCCTCACCCCCAACACTAACACTCTCACCCCCAGCACTGACACCCCTCAACCCCAGCACTGACACCCTCACCCCCAACACTGACACCCTCACCCCAACACTGACACACCTCACGCCCAACACTGACACCCTCACCCCCAACACTGACACCCATTACCCCCAACACTGACACACCTCAACCCAACACTGACACCCTCACTCCCAACACTGACATCCATTACCCCCAACACTGACACACCTCAACCCAACACTGACACCCTCACTCCCAACACTGACATCCATCACCTCCAACACTGACTCCCTCACCCCCAACACTGACACACCTCACCCCCAACTCTGACACTCTCACCCACAACACTGACACCACTCACCCCAACACTGACACCACTCACCCCCAACACTGACACACCTCACCCCCAACACTGACACCCTTACACCCAACACTGTCACCCTCACCCCCAACACTAACACCCTCACCCCCAACACTGACACCCTCACCATCCAATACAGATAACCTTCAGCCCGAATGCTGACACCCTCACCCCCAACACTGACACTCTCACCCCCAGCACTGACACCCCTCAACCCCAGCACTGACACCCTCACCCCCAACACTGACACCCTCACCCCAACACTGACACACCTCACGCCCAACACTGACACCCTCACCCCCAACACTGACACCCATTACCCCCAACACTGACACACCTCAACCCAACACTGACACCCTCACTCCCAACACTGACATCCATCACCTCCAACACTGACTCCCTCACCCCCAACACTGACACACCTCACCCCCAACTCTGACACTCTCACCCACAACACTGACACCACTCACCCCAACACTGACACCACTCACCCCCAACACTGACACACCTCACCCCCAACACTGACACCACTCACCCCCAGCACTGACACCCTCACCCCCAACACTGACACTCTCACCCCCAACACTGACACCCTCACCCCCAACACTGACACCCTCACCCCAGCACTGACACACCTCACCCCCAACACTGACTCCCTCACCCCCAACACTGACACACCTCACCCCCAACACTGACACTCTCACCCCCAACACTGACACACCTCACCCCCAACACTGACACCGTCACCCCCAACACTGACACCCTCACCCCCAACACTGACACTCTCACCACCAACACTGACACCCCTCACCCCCAACACTGACACCCTCACCCCCAACACTGACACACCTCACCCCCAACACTGACACTCTCACCCCCAACACTGACACCCCTCACCCCCAACACTGACACACCTCACCCCCAACACCGACACCCTCACCCCCAACACTGACACACCTCACCCCCAACACTGACACACCTCACCCCCAACACTGACACTCTCACCACCAACACTGACACCCCTCACCCCCAACACTGACACCCTCACCCCCAACACTGACACCCCTCACCCCCAACACTGACACCCCTCACCCCCAACACTGACACTCTCACCACCAACACTGACACCCCTCACCCCCAACACTGACACCCATCACCCCCAACACTGACACCACTCACCCCCAACACTGACACCACTCACCCCCAAATCTGACACCATCATCCTCAACACTGACACTCCTCACCCCCAACACTGACACCCTCAACAGAAACCTGACACCCCTCAAACACAGCACTAACACACTCACCCTCCATACTGACACCCTCACCCCCAGCACTGACCCCCCTCACCCCCAACACTGACACACCTCACACCCAACACTGTCACCCCTCACAACCAGCACTGACACCCTCACCCTCAACACTGACACCCCTCACACTCCAACACTGACACCCTCACCCCCAGCACAGATCCCTCTCACCACCAACACGACACCACTGACCCCCAACACTGACACCCCTCACACTCAACACTGACACACTCACCCTCAAACGCTGATGCCTCTCACCCCCATATACTGACACCCTAACCTTCACACTGACACCCTCACCATCAACACTGACACACTCACCCTCAAACGCTGACGCCTCTCACCCACAAACACTGACACCCTCACACTCAACACTGACACCCTCAGACTCAAACACTGACACCCTCACACTCCAAAACATCGACCCCTCACCCCCAACACTGACACATCTCACCCCAACACTGACACCCCTCACCCCCAACACTGACACACATCACCCTCAACACTGATACCCTCACACTCCAACACTGACACCCTCAGTCTCCAACACTGCGACCCCTCACCCCCAACACTGACACCCATCACCCCCAACACTGACACACCTCACCCCCAACACTGACACACATCACCCTCAACACTGACACACCTCACACTCCAACACTGACATCCTCACCCCAACACTGATACCCATCACCCCCAACACTGACACCCATCACCCCCAACACTGACAACCTCACCCTCCAACACTGACATCCTCACCCCAACACTGATACCCATCACCCCCAACACTGACACCCATCACCCCCAACACTGACACACCTCACACTCCAACACTGACATCCTCACCCCAACACTGATAACCATCACCCCCAACACTGACACCCTCAGACTCCAACACTGACACACCTCACCCCCAACACTGACAACCTCACCCTCCAACACTGACATCCTCACCCCAACACTGATACCCATCACCCCCAACACTGACACCCTCACCCCCAACACTGACACCCCTCACCCCCAACACTGACACCCCTCACCCCCAACACTGACACCCTCACCCCCAACACTGACACCCTCAACCCCAACAATGACACCCCTCACCCCCAACACTGACACCCTCACCCCCAACACTGACACCCTCACACTCAACACTGACACACATCACCCTCAACACTGACACCCTCACCCCCAACACTGACAACATCACGCCCAACAGTGACACCCTCACACTCCAACACTGTGACCCCTCATTCCCAAAACTGACACACCTCACCCCCAACACTGACACCCTCACCCCCAACACTGACACACATCACCCTCAACACAGACACCCTCACCCCCAACACTGACAACCTCACCCTCCAACACTGACATCCTCACCCCAACACTGATAACCATCACCCCCAACACTGACACCCATCACACTCAACACTGACACCCTCACACTCCAACACTGGCACCCTCACCCCCAGCACTGACACCCCTCAACCCCAGCACTGACACACTCACCCCCAACACTGACACCCTCACCCCAACACTGACACACCTCACGCCCAACACTGACACCCTCACCCCCAACACTGACACCCATTACCCCCAACACTGACACCCTCACCACCAACACTGACTCCCTCACCCCCAACACTGACACACCTCACCCCCAACTCTGACACTCTCACCCCCAACACTGACACCACTCACCCCCAACACTGACACCACTCACCCCCAACACTGACACACCTCACCCCAACACTGACACCCCTCACCCCCAACACTGACACCACTCACCCCCAACACTGACACCCTCTCCACCAACACTGACACCCCTCACCCCCAACACTGACACCCTCACCCCCAACACTGACACACCTCACCCCCAACACTGACACTCTCACCCCCAACACTGACACACCTCACCCCCAACACCGACAGCCTCACCCCAAACCTGACACCCTCACCCCCAACACTGACACACTCACCCCCAACACTGACACCACTCACCCTCAACACTGACACTCTTCACCCTCAACACTGTCACCATCACCCCCAACACTGACACCCCTTACCCCTCAACACTGTCACCATCACCCCCAACATTGACACCCTCACTCCCAACACTGACACCCTCACCTACCAACACTGACACACTCACACTCCAACACTAACACCCTCACCCCCAGCAATGACCCCCCTCACCCCCAACACTGACGCTCTCACCCCCAGCACTGACACCCCTCAACCCCAGCACTGACACACCTCACCCCCAACACTGTCACCCTCACCCCCAACACTGAGACGCTCACCCCCAACACTAACACCCTCACCCCCAGCAATGACCCCCCTCACCCCCAACACTGACGCTCTTCACGCTCAACACTGACACCCTCACCCCCAACACTGACACCCTCACCCCCAACACTGACACCCTCACCCTCAACACTGACACTCTCACCCCCAACACTGAGACCCTCACCCCCAACACTGACACCCTCACCCCCAACACTGACACTTTCAACCCCAACACTGACACCCTCACCCCCAACACTGACACAATCACACCCAACATCGACACCCCTCACCCCCAGCACTGACCACTCACCCACAGCAATGACCCCCTCACCCCCAACACTGACACCCTTACACCCAACACTGACACCCTCACCCCCAACACTAACACCCTCACCCCCAACACTGACACCTTCACCATCCAATACAGATAACCTTCAGCCCGAATGCTGACACCCTCACCCCCAACACTAACACCCCTCACACTCCAACACTGACACCCTCACCCCCAACACTGACACCACTCACCCCCAACACTGACACACCTCACCCCCAACACTGACACTCTCACCCCCAGCACTGACACCCTCACCCCCAACACTGACACCCTCACCCCAACACTGACACACTTCACGCCCAACACTGACACCCTCACCCCCAACACTGACACCCATTACCCCCAACACTGACACATCTCACCCCAACACTGACACCACTCACCCCCAACACTGACACACCTCACCCCCAAACCTGACACCCTCACCCCCAACACTGACACCCTCACCCTCAACACTGACACACATCACCCCCAACACTGACACACCTCACCCCCAACACTGACACCCTCAACAGAAACCTGACACCCCTCAAACACAGCACTGACACACTCACCCTCCATACTGACACCCTCACCCCCAGCACTGACCCCCCTCACCCCCAACACTGACACCCTCACCATCCAATACAGATAGCCTTCAGCCCGAATGCTGACACCCTCACCCCCAACACTAACACCCCTCACACTCCAACACTGACACCCTCACCCCCAGCACAGATCCCTCTCACCTCCAACACGACACCACTGACCCCCAACACTGACACCCCTCACACTCAACACTGACACACTCACCCTCAAACGCTGATGCCTCTCACACCCATATACTGACACCCTAACCTTCACACTGACACCCTCACACTCCAAAACATCGACCCCTCACCCCCAACACTGACACCCTCACCCCCAACACTGACACCACTCACCCCAACACTGACACATCTCACCCCAACACTGACACCCCTCACCCCCAACACGGACACACATCACCCCCAACACTGACACCCTCAGACTCCAACACTGACACCCCTCACCCCCAACACTGACAACCTCACCCTCCAACACTGACATCCTCACCCCAACACTGATAACCATCACCCCCAACACTGACACCCTCACACTCCAACACTGGCACCCTCACCCCCAACACTGACAACCCTCACACTCAACACTGACACACATCACCCCCAACACTGACACACCTCACCCCCAACACTGACACTCTCACCCCCAGCACTGACACCCCTCACCCCAACACTGACACCCCTCACCCCCAACACTGACACCACTCACCCCCAACACTGACACCCTCTCCACCAACACTGACACCCCTCACCCCCAACACTGACACCCTCACCCCCAACACTGACACACCTCACCCCCAACACTGACACTCTCACCCCCAACACTGACACACCTCACCCCCAACACCGACAGCCTCACCCCAAACCTGACACCCTCACCCCCAACACTGACACACTCACCCCCAACACTGACACCACTCACCCTCAACACTGACACTCTTCACCCTCAACACTGTCACCATCACCCCCAACACTGACACCCCTTACCCCTCAACACTGTCACCATCACCCCCAACATTGACACCCTCACTCCCAACACTGACACACTCACCTACCAACACTGACACACTCACACTCCAACACTAACACCCTCACCCCCAGCAATGACCCCCCTCACCCCCAACACTGACGCTCTCACCCCCAGCACTGACACCCCTCAACCCCAGCACTGACACACCTCACCCCCAACACTGTCACCCTCACCCCCAACACTGAGACGCTCACCCCCAACACTAACACCCTCACCCCCAGCAATGACCCCCCTCACCCCCAACACTGACGCTCTTCACGCTCAACACTGACACCCTCACCCCCAACACTGACACCCTCACCCCCAACACTGACACCCTCACCCTCAACACTGACACTCTCACCCCCAACACTGAGACCCTCACCCCCAACACTGACACCCTCACCCCCAACACTGACACTTTCAACCCCAACACTGACACCCTCACCCCCAACACTGACACAATCACACCCAACATCGACACCCCTCACCCCCAGCACTGACCACTCACCCACAGCAATGACCCCCTCACCCCCAACACTGACACCCTTACACCCAACACTGACACCCTCACCCCCAACACTAACACCCTCACCCCCAACACTGACACCTTCACCATCCAATACAGATAACCTTCAGCCCGAATGCTGACACCCTCACCCCCAACACTAACACCCCTCACACTCCAACACTGACACCCTCACCCCCAACACTGACACCACTCACCCCCAACACTGACACACCTCACCCCCAACACTGACACTCTCACCCCCAGCACTGACACCCTCACCCCCAACACTGACACCCTCACCCCAACACTGACACACTTCACGCCCAACACTGACACCCTCACCCCCAACACTGACACCCATTACCCCCAACACTGACACATCTCACCCCAACACTGACACCACTCACCCCCAACACTGACACACCTCACCCCCAAACCTGACACCCTCACCCCCAACACTGACACCCTCACCCTCAACACTGACACACATCACCCCCAACACTGACACACCTCACCCCCAACACTGACACACCTCACCCCCAACACTGACACCCTCAACAGAAACCTGACACCCCTCAAACACAGCACTGACACACTCACCCTCCATACTGACACCCTCACCCCCAGCACTGACCCCCCTCACCCCCAACACTGACACCCTCACCATCCAATACAGATAGCCTTCAGCCCGAATGCTGACACCCTCACCCCCAACACTAACACCCCTCACACTCCAACACTGACACCCTCACCCCCAGCACAGATCCCTCTCACCACCAACACGACACCACTGACCCCCAACACTGACACCCCTCACACTCAACACTGACACACTCACCCTCAAACGCTGATGCCTCTCACCCCCATATACTGACACCCTAACCTTCACAGTGACACCCTCACACTCCAAAACATCGACCCCTCACCCCCAACACTGACACCCTCACCCCCAACACTGACACCACTCACCCCAACACTGACACATCTCACCCCAACACTGACACCCCTCACCCCCAACACTGACACACATCACCCTCAACACTGATACCCTCACACTCCAACACTGATACCCTCAGTCTCCAACACTGCGACCCCTCACCCCCAACACTGACACCCATCACCCCCAACACTGACACAATCACACCCAACTTTGACACCCCTCACACCAAGCACTGACCACTCACCCCCAGCAATGACCCCCATCACCCCCAACACTGACACACCTCACCCCCAACACTGACAGCCTCAACCCCAACACTGACACCCTCAGACTCCAACACTGACACCCCTCACCCCCAACACTGACAACCTCACCCTCCAACACTGACATCCTCACCCCAACACTGATAACCATCACCCCCAACACTGACACCCTCACACTCCAACACTGGCACCCTCACCCCCAACACTGACACCCTCACCCTCCAACACTGTGACCACTCATTCCCAACACTGACACACCTCACACTCAACACTGACACCCTCACCCCAAACCTGACACCCCTCAAACCCAACACTGACACCCCTCACCCCCAACACTGACACCCATCACCCCCAACACTGACACCCCTCAACCCCAGCACTGACACCCTCACACCCAACACTGATACTCTCACCCCAAACACTGACACCCCTCAACCCCAGCACTGACACCCTCACCCCCAACACTGACACCCTCACCCCAACACTGACACCACTCACCCCCAACACTGACACCCATCACCCCCAACACTGACACCCTCACCGCCAACACTGACACTCTTACCCCCAGCAATGACCCCCCTCACCCCCAACACTGACACACCTCACCCCCAACACTGACACCCATCACCCCCAACACTGACACCCCTCACCCCCAACACTGACACCCCGCACCCCCAACACTGACACACCTCACCCCCAAACACTGACACACTCACCCACAACACTGACACACTCACCAACAACACTGACACAGCTCACCCTCAACACTGATACCCTCACCCCCAACACTGACACACCTCACCCCCAACACTGACACACCTCACCCCCAACACTGACACTCATCACCCCCAACACTGACACACTCACCAACAACACTGACACACCTCACCCCCAGCAATGACCCCCCTCACACCCAACACTGACACCCTCACCCCCAACACTGACACACCTCACCCCCAACACTCACACTCTCACCCCCAACACTGACACACCTCACCCCCAACACTGACAAACTCACCCCAAACACTGACACCACTCAACCTCAACACTGATACCCTCACCCCCAACACTGACACACCTCACCCCCAACACTGACACTCTCACCCCAAACACTGACACCCATCACCCCAAACACTGACACTCTCACCCCAAACACTGACACCCATCACCCCAAACACTGACACACATCACCCCCAACACTGACAGCCATCACCCCCAGCAATGACCCCCCTCACACCCAACACTGACACCCTCTCCCCAACACTGACACCACTCACCCTCAACACTGATACCCTCACCCCCAACACTGACACACCTCACCCCCAACACTGACACTCTCACCCCAAACACTGACACCCATCACCCGAAACACTGACACCCATCACCCCCAGCCCTGACACTCTCACGCCCAACACTGACACACCTCACCCTCAACACTGAGACACCTCACACCAACACTGACACTCTCACCCCCAACACTGACACCCCTCACCGTCAACACTAACTCCCTCACACTCAACATTGACACCCTCAACCCCATCACTGACACCCTCACCCTCTACCCTTACACACTCACCCTCACACACTGATGCCTCTCACCCCCAAACATTGACACCCTCACCCACAACATTGACCCCCCTCACCCCCTACACTGACACACCTCACCCCCAGCACTGACACTCATCACCCCCAACACTGACATTCATCACCCCCAACACTGACACACCTCACCCCCAACACTGACACTCATCACCCCCAACACTGACACTCTCACTCCCAACACTGACACCACTCACCCTCAACACTGATACCCTCACCCCCAACACTGACACACCTCACCCCCAACACTGACACTCTCACCCCAAACACTGACACCCATCACCCCAAACACTGACACCCATCACCCCCAACACTGACACCCCTCACCCCCAACACTGACACCCATCACCCCCAACACTGACACCCCTCACCCCCAACACTGACACCCATCACCCCCAACACTGACACCCCTCACCCTCTACCCTGACACACTCACCCTCACACACTGATGCCTCTCAACCCCAAACACTGACACCCTCACCCACAACATTGACTCCCCTCACACTCAACACTGACACCCTCACCCTCAACTCAGACACCCCTCACCCCCAACATTGACACGCCTCACCCCCAGCACTGACCACTCACCCCCAGCAATGACCACCCTCACCACCAACACAGACACCCTCACCCTCAACACTGACACCATCACCCCTAACATTGACACGCCTCACCCCCAGCATTTACCACTCACCCCCAGCACTGACCCCCCCACACCCCCGACACTGACACCCTCACCCCCGACACTGAAACCCTCAGACTCCAACACTGCGACAACTCACCCCCAACACTGACACCCCTCACCCTCAACACTGACACTCTCACCCCAAACACTGACACCCATCACCCCCAACATTGACACCCCTCACCCCAGCACTGAGCACTCACCCGCAGCAATGACCCCCCTCACACCCAATACTGACACCCTCACCCCAACACTGACACCACTCACCCTCAACACTGATACCCTCACCCCCAACACTGACACACCTCACCCCCAAACACTGACACCCACTCCTACCAACACTGACACACTCACCCCCAACACGGACACCCCGCACCCTCAACACTAACTCCCTCACACTCAACATTGACACCCTCAACCCCATCACTGACACCCTCACCCTCTACCCTGACACACTCACCCTCACACACTGATGCCTCTCAACCCCAAACACTGACACCCTCACCCACAACATTGACTCCCCTCACACTCAACACTGACACCCTCACCCTCAACTCAGACACCCCTCACCCCCAACACTGACACCCCTCACCCCCATCACTGACCACTCACCCCCAGCAATGACCACCCTCACCACCAACACAGACACCCTCACCCTCAACTGACACCATCACCCCTAACATTGACACGCCTCACCCCCAGCATTTACCACTCACCCCCAGCACTGACCCCCCCACACCCCCGACACTGACACCCTCACCCACGACACTGAAACCCTCAGACTCCAACACTGCGACAACTCACCCCCAAAACTGACACCCCTCACCCTCAACACTGACACTCTCACCCCAAACACTGACACCATCACCCCCAAAATTGACAACCCTCACCCCAGCACTGAGCACTCACCCGCAGCAATGACCCCCCTCACACCCAACACTGACACCCTCACCCCAACACTGACACCACTCACCCTCAACACTGATACCCTCACCCCCAACACTGACACACCTCACCCCCAAACACTGACACCCTCACCCACAACATTGACTCCCCTCACACTCAACACTGACACCCTCACCCTCAACTCAGACACCACTCACCCCCAACATTGAAACCCCTCACCCCCAGCACTGACCACTCACCCCCAGCAATGACCACCCTCACCCCCAACACTGACACCCTCACCCTCAACACTGACACCATCACCCCTAACATTGACACCCGTCTCCCCCAGCATTTACCACTCACCCCCAGCACTGACCCCCGCACACCCCCGACACTGACACCCTCACCCCCGACACTGACACCCTCAGACTCCAACACTGCGACCACTCACCCCCAACACTGACACCCCTCACCCTCAACACTGACACCATCACCCCTAACATTGACACCCCTCACCCCAGCACTGAGCACTCACCCCCAGCAATGACCCCCCTCACACCCAACACTGACACCCTCACCCCAACACTGACACCAATCACCCTCAACACTGATACCCTCACCCCCAACACTGACACACCTCACCCCCAAACACTGACACACTCACCCACAATATTGACTCCACTCACACTCAACACTGACACCCTCACCCTCAACTCAGACACCCCTCACCCCCAACATTGACACCCCTCACCCCCAGCACTGACCACTCACCCCCAGCAATGACCCCCTCACCCCCAACACTGACACCCTCACCCCAACACTGACACCCCTCACCCCCAACACTGACACCCTCACCCCCAACACTGACACCCTCACCCTCAACACTGACACACATCACCCCCAACACTGACACACCTCACCCCCAACACTGACACTCTCACCCCCAACACTGACACACCTCACCCCCAACACTGACACACCTCACCCCCAACTCTGACACAGCTCAACCCCAACACTGACACTCTCACCCCCAGCAATGACCCCCCTCACCCCCAACACTGACACACCTCACCCCCAACACTGACACTCTCACCCCAAACACTGACACCCATCACCCCAAACACTGACACACATCACCCCCAACACTGACACCCATCACCCCAAACACTGACACCCATCACCCCCAGCAATGACACCCCTCACACCCAACACTGACACCCTCACCCCAACACTGACACCACTCACCCTCAACACTGATACCCTCACCCACAACACTGACACACCTCACACCAACACTGACACTCTCACCCCCAACACTGACACCCCTCACCGTCAACACTAACTCCCTCACACTCAACATTGACACCCTCAACCCCATCACTGACACCCTCACCCCAACACTGACACCACTCACCCTCAACTCTGATACCCTCACCCCCAACACTGACACACCTCACCCCCAAACACTGACACACTCACCCACAATATTGACTCCACTCACACTCAACACTGACACCCTCACCCTCAACTCAGACACCCCTCACCCCCAACATTGACACCCCTCACCCCCAGCACTGACCACTCACCCCCAGCAATGACCCCCTCACCCCCAACACTGACACCCTCACCCCAACACTGACACCACTCACCCTCAACACTGATACCCTCACCCCCAACACTGACACACCTCACCCTCAACACTGACACTCTCACCCCAACACTGACACCCCTCACCCCCAACACTGACACCCTCACCCCCAACACTGACACCCTCACCCCCAACTCTGACACAGCTCAACCCCAACACTGACACTCTCACCCCCAGCAATGACCCCCCTCACCCTCAACACTGACACACCTCACCCCCAACACTGACACTCTCACCCCAAACACTGACACCCATCACCCCAAACACTGACACACATCACCCCCAACACTGACACCCATCACCCCAAACACTGACACCCATCACCCCCAGCAATGACACCCCTCACACCCAACACTGACACCCTCACCCCAACACTGACACCACTCACCCTCAACACTGATACCCTCACCCTCAACACTGAGACACCTCACACCAACACTGACACTCTCACCCCCAACACTGACACCCCTCACCGTCAACACTAACTCCCTCACACTCAACATTGACACCCTCAACCCCATCACTGACACCCTCACCCTCTACACTGACACACTCACCCTCACACACTGATGCCTCTCAACCCCAAACACTGACACCCTCACCCACAACATTGACTCCCCTCACACTCAACACGGACACCCTCACCCTCAACTCAGACACCCCTCACCCCCAACATTGACACGCCTCACCCCCAGCACTGACCACTCACCCCCAGCAATGACCACCCTCACCACCAACACAGACACCCTCACCCTCAACTGACACCATCACCCCTAACATTGACACGCCTCACCCCCAGCATTTACCACTCACCCCCAGCACTGACCCCCCCACACCCCCGACACTAACACCCTCACCCACGACACTGAAACCCTCAGACTCCAACACTGCGACAACTCACCCCCAACACTGACACCCCTCACCCTCAACACTGACACTCTCACCCCAAACACTGACACCATCACCCCCAACACTGACACCCATCACCCCCAAAATTGACAACCCTCACCCCAGCACTGAGCACTCACCCGCAGCAATGACCCCCCTCACACCCAATACTGACACCCTCACCCCAACACTGACACCACTCACCCTCAACACTGATACCCTCACCCCCAACACTGACACACCTCACCCCCAAACACTGACACCCTCACCCACAACATTGACTCCCCTCACACTCAACACTGACACCCTCACCCTCAACTCAGACACCACTCACCCCCAACATTGAAACCCCTCACCCCCAGCACTGACCACTCACCCCCAGCACTGACCCCCCCACACCCCCGACACTGACACCCTCACCCCCAACACTGACAGCACTCACCCCCAACACTGACACCCTCAGACTCCAACACTGCGACCACTCACCCCCAACACTGACACCATCATCCCCAACATTGACACCCCTCACCCCCAACACTGACACCATCATCCCCAACATTGACACCCCTCACCCTCAACACTGACACCATCATCCCCAACATTGACACCCCTCACCCCAGCACTGAGCACTCACCCCCAGCAATGACCCCCCTCACACCCAACACTGACACAACTCACCCTCAACACTGATACCCTCACCCCAAACACTGACACCCATCACCCCCAACACTGACACACCTCACCCCCAACACTGACACACCTCACCCCCAACACTGACACCCATCACCCCCAACACTGACACACCTCACCCCCAACACTGACACCCATCACCCCCAACACTGACACCCATCACCCCCAACACTGACACCCCTCACCCTCAACACTGACACCCTCACCCCCAACACTGACACAGCTCAACCCCAACACTGACACACCTCACCCCCAACACTGACACCCTCACCCCCAACACTGACACACCACACCCCCAACACTGACACACCTCACCCCAACACTGACACACCTCACCCCCAACACTGACACACCTCACCCCAACACTGACACACCTCACCCCCAACACTGACACCCTCACCCCCAACACTGACACACCTCACCCCAACACTGACACACCTCACCCCCAACACTGACACACCTCACCCCAACACTGACACACCTCACCCCCAACACTGACACATCTCACCCCAACACTGACACACCTCACCCCCAACACTGACACCCTCACCCCCAACACTGACACCCATCACCCCCAACACTGACACTCTCACCCACAGCACTGACACCCGTCACCCCCAACACTGACACCACTCACCCCCAACACTGACACACCTCACCCCCAACACTGACACCCTCACCCCCAACACTGACACCCGTCACCCCCAACACTGACACTCTCACCACCAACACTGACACCCATCACCCCCAACACTGACACACCTCACCCTCAACACTGACAGCCTCACCCCCAACACTGACACCCCTCACCCCCAACACTGACACCCGTCACCCCCAACACTGACACACATCACCACCAACACTGACACTCTCACGCCCAACACTGACAGCCTCACCCCCAACACTGACACCCCTCACCCCCAACACTGACACCCCTCACCCCAACACTGACACTCACACCCCCAACACTGACACCCCTCACCCCCAACACTGACACCCGTCACCCCCAACACTGACACTCTCACGCCCAACACTGACACACCTCACCCTCAACACTGACAGCCTCACCCCCAACACTGACACACCTCACACCCAACACTGACACACCTCACCCCCAACACTGACACCCATCACCCCCAACACTGACACCCCTCACAACCAGCACTGACACCCCTCACCCCCAACACTGACACACCTCACCCCCAACACTGACACCCCTCACCCCCAACACTGACACCCCTCACCCCCAACACTGACACACCTCACCCCCAACACCGACACCCCTCACCCCCAACACTGACACCCCTCACCCCCAACACTGACACACCTCACCCCCAACACTGACACCCCTCACCCCCAACACTGACACACCTCACCCCCAACACTGACACCCCTCACCCCCAACACTGACACACCTCACCCCCAACACTGACACAGCTCAAACCCCAACACTGACACACCTCAACCCCAACACTGACACACCTCACCCCCAACACTGACACCCCTCACCCCAACACTGACACACCTCACCCCCAACACTGACACCCATCACCCCCAACACTGACACCCATCACCCCCAACACTGACACCCCTCACCCTCAACACTGACACCCTCACCCCCAACACTGACACAGCTCAACCCCAACACTGACACACCTCACCCCCAACACTGACACCCTCACCCCCAACACTGACACACCACACCCCCAACACTGACACACCTCACCCCAACACTGACACACCTCACCCCCAACACTGACACACCTCACCCCAACACTGACACACCTCACCCCCAACACTGACACCCTCACCCCCAACACTGACACACCTCACCCCAACACTGACACACCTCACCCCCAACACTGACACACCTCACCCCAACACTGACACACCTCACCCCCAACACTGACACATCTCACCCCAACACTGACACACCTCACCCCCAACACTGACACCCTCACCCCCAACACTGACACCCATCACCCCCAACACTGACACTCTCACCCACAGCACTGACACCCGTCACCCCCAACACTGACACCACTCACCCCCAACACTGACACACCTCACCCCCAACACTGACACCCTCACCCCCAACACTGACACCCGTCACCCCCAACACTGACACTCTCACCACCAACACTGACACCCATCACCCCCAACACTGACACACCTCACCCTCAACACTGACAGCCTCACCCCCAACACTGACACCCCTCACCCCCAACACTGACACCCGTCACCCCCAACACTGACACACATCACCACCAACACTGACACTCTCACGCCCAACACTGACAGCCTCACCCCCAACACTGACACCCCTCACCCCCAACACTGACACCCCTCACCCCAACACTGACACTCACACCCCCAACACTGACACCCCTCACCCCCAACACTGACACCCGTCACCCCCAACACTGACACTCTCACGCCCAACACTGACACACCTCACCCTCAACACTGACAGCCTCACCCCCAACACTGACACACCTCACACCCAACACTGACACACCTCACCCCCAACACTGACACCCATCACCCCCAACACTGACACCCCTCACAACCAGCACTGACACCCCTCACCCCCAACACTGACACACCTCACCCCCAACACTGACACCCCTCACCCCCAACACTGACACCCCTCACCCCCAACACTGACACACCTCACCCCCAACACCGACACCCCTCACCCCCAACACTGACACCCCTCACCCCCAACACTGACACACCTCACCCCCAACACTGACACCCCTCACCCCCAACACTGACACACCTCACCCCCAACACTGACACCCCTCACCCCCAACACTGACACACCTCACCCCCAACACTGACACAGCTCAAACCCCAACACTGACACACCTCAACCCCAACACTGACACACCTCACCCCCAACACTGACACCCCTCACCCCCAACACTGAAACAGCTCACCCCCAACACTGACACCCCTCACCCCCAACACTGACACCCCTCACCACCAACACTGACACACCTCACCCCCAACACTGACACCCCTCACCCCCAACACTGAAACAGCTCACCCCCAACACTGACACCCTCACCCCCAGCACTGACACCCTCACCCCCAACACTGAAACCCATCACCCCCAACACTGACACACCTCACCCCCAACACTGACACACCTCACACCCAACACTGACACCCCTCACCCCCAACACTGACACCCCTCACCCCCAACACTGACACACCTCACCCCCAACACTGACACCCTCACCCCCAACACTGACACACCTCACCCCCAACACTGACACACCTCACCCCCAACACTGACACCCTCACCCCCAACACTGAAACCCATCACCCCCAACACTGACACACCTCACCCTCAACACTGACACACCTCACCCCCAACACTGACACACCTCACCCCCAACACTGACACCCTCACCCCCAACACTGAAACCCATCACCCCCAACACTGACACCCCTCACCCCCAACACTGACACACCTCACCCCCAACACTGACACCCCTCACCCCCAACACTGACACACCTCACCCCCAACACTGACACAGCTCAAACCCCAACACTGACACACCTCAACCCCAACACTGACACACCTCACCCCCAACACTGACACCCCTCACCCCCAACACTGACACCCCTCACCCCCAACACTGAAACAGCTCACCCCCAACACTGACACCCCTCACCCCCAACACTGACACCCCTCACCCCCAACACTGACACCCCTCACCACCAACACTGACACACCTCACCCCCAACACTGACACCCCTCACCCCCAACACTGACACCCCTCACCCCCAACACTGAAACAGCTCACCCCCAACACTGACACCCTCACCCCCAACACTGACACCCTCACCCCCAACACTGAAACCCATCACCCCCAACACTGACACACCTCACCCCCAACACTGACACACCTCACACCCAACACTGACACCCCTCACCCCCAACACTGACACCCCTCACCCCCAACACTGACACACCTCACCCCCAACACTGACACCCTCACCCCCAACACTGACACACCTCACCCCCAACACTGACACACCTCACCCCCAACACTGACACCCTCACCCCCAACACTGAAACCCATCACCCCCAACACTGACACACCTCACCCCCAACACTGACACACCTCACACCCAACACTGACACCCCTCACCCCCAACACTGACACCCCTCACCCCCAACACTGACACACCTCACCCCCAACACTGACACCCCTCACCCCCAACACTGACACCCCTCACCCCCAACACTGAAACAGCTCACCCCCAACACTGACACCCTCACCCCCAACACTGACACCCATTACCCCCAACACTGACACCCTCACCCCCAACACTGACACCCATCACCCCCAACACTGACACACCTCACCCCCAACACTGACACACCTCACCCCCAACACTGACACCCTCAGCCCCAACACTGACACACCTCACCCCCAACACTGACACCCTCACCCCCAACACTGAAACCCATCACCCCCAACACTGACACACCTCACCCCCAACACTGACACACCTCACACCCAACACTGACACCCCTCACCCCCAACACTGACACCCCTCACCCCCAACACTGACACACCTCACCCCCAACACTGACACCCCTCACCCCCAACACTGAAACAGCTCACCCCCAACACTGACACCCTCACCCCCAACACTGACACCCATTACCCCCAACACTGACACCCTCACCCCCAACACTGACACCCATCACCCCCAACACTGACACACCTCACCCCCAACACTGACACCCTCACCCCCAACACTGACACCCCTCACCCCCAACATTGACACACCTCAACCCCAACACTGACACCCATCACCCCCAACACTGACACCCTCACCCCAACACTGACACACCTCAACCCCAACACTGACACACCTCACCCCCAACACTGACACCCATCACCCCCAACACTGACACCCCTCACCCCCAACACTGACACCCTCACCCCCAACACTGACACCCATCACCCCCAACACTGATACACCTCACACCAACACTGACACCCTCACCCCCAACACTGAAACAGCTCACCCCCAACACTGACACTCTCACCCCCAACACTGACACACCTCACCCCCAACACTGACACCCTCACCCCCAACACTGACACGCATTACCCCCAACACTGACACACTCACCCCAAGACTGACACCCATCACCCCCAACACTGACACCATCACCCCCAACACTGACACACCTCACCCCCAACACTGACACTCTCACCCCCAACACTGACACCCATCACCCCCAACACTGACACACCTCTCCCCCAACACTGACACTCTCACCCCCAATACTGACACACCTCACCCCCAACACCGACACTCTCACCCCAAACACTGACACCACTCACCCTCAACACTGATAACCTCACCCCCAACACTGACACACCTCACCCCCAACACTGACACTCTCACCCCAAACACTGACAACCATCACCCCAAACACTGACACACATCACCCCCAACACTGACACCCATCACCCCCAGCAATGACCCCCCTCACACCCAACACTGAAACAGCTCACCCCCAACACTGACACCCTCACCCCCAACACTGACACCCTCACCCCCAACTCTGAAACCCATCACCCCCAACACTGACACACCTCACCCCCAACACTGACACACCTCACACCCAACACTGACACCCCTCACCCCCAACACTGACACCCCTCACCCCCAACACTGACACACCTCACCCCCAACACTGACACCCTCACCCCCAACACTGACACACCTCACACCCAACACTGACACCCTCTCCCCCAACACTGAAACCCATCACCCCCAACACTGACACACCTCACCCCCAACACTGACACACCTCACACCCAACACTGACACCCCTCACCCCCAACACTGACACCCCTCACCCCCAACACTGACACACCTCACCCCCAACACTGACACCCCTCACCCCCAACACTGAAACAGCTCACCCCCAACAATGACACCCTCACCCCCAACACTGACACCCATTACCCCCAACACTGACACCCTCACCCCCAACACTGACACACCTCACCCCCAACACTGACACCCTCACCCCCAACACTGACACCCCTCACCCCCAACACTGACACACCTCAACCCCAACACTGACACCCATCACCCCCAACACTGACACCCTCACCCCAACACTGACACACCTCAACCCCAACACTGACACACCTCACCCCCAACACTGACACCCATCACCCCCAACACTGACACCCCTCACCCCCAACACTGACACCCTCACCCCCAACACTGACACCCATCACCCCCAACACTGATACACCTCACACCAACACTGACACCCTCACCCCCAACACTGAAACAGCTCACCCCCAACACTGACACTCTCACCCCCAACACTGACACACCTCACCCCCAACACTGACACCCTCACCCCCAACACTGACACGCATTACCCCCAACACTGACACACTCACCCCAAGACTGACACCCTCACCCCCAACACTGACACACCTCACCCCCAACACTGACACACTCACCCCAACACTGACACCCATCACCCCCAACACTGACACAATCACACCCAACATTGACACCACTCACCCCCAACACTGACACACCTCACCCCCAATACTGACACACTCACCAACAACACTGACACACCTCACCCCCAACACTGACACACCTCACCCACAACACTGACACTCTCACCCCCAACACTGACACCCATCACCCCCAACACTGACACACCTCACCCCCAACACTGACACTCATCACCCCCAACACTGATATTCATCACCCCCAACACTGACACCCCTCACCACAACACTGACACCCCTCACCACAACACTGACACTCTCACCCACAACACTGACACCCATCACCCCCAACACTGACACACCTATCCCCCAACACTGACACTCTCACCCCCAATACTGACACACCTCACCCCCAACACCGACACTCTCACCCCAAACACTGACACCACTCACCCTCAACACTGATAACCTCACCCCCAACACTGACACACCTCACCCCCAACACTGACACTCTCACCCCAAACACTGACAACCATCACCCCAAACACTGACACACATCACCCCCAACACTGACACCCATCACCCCCAGCAATGACCCCCCTCACACCCAACACTGACACCCTCACCCTAACACTGACACCACTCACCCTCAACACTGACACCCCTCACCCCCAACACTGACACCCTCACCCCCAATACTGACACACCTCACCCCCAACACCGACACTCTCACCCCAAACACTGACACCACTCACCCTCAACACTGATAACCTCACCCCCAACACTGACACACCTCACCCCCAACACTGACACTCTCACCCCAAACACTGACAACCATCACCCCAAACACTGACACACATCACCCCCAACACTGACACCCATCACCCCCAGCAATGACCCCCCTCACACCCAACACTGAAACAGCTCACCCCCAACACTGACACCCTCACCCCCAACACTGACACCCTCACCCCCAACACTGAAACCCATCACCCCCAACACTGACAGACCTCACCCCCAACACTGACACACCTCACACCCAACACTGACACCCCTCACCCCCAACACTGACACCCCTCACCCCCAACACTGACACACCTCACCCCCAACACTGACACCCTCACCCCCAACACTGACACACCTCACACCCAACACTGACACCCTCTCCCCCAACACTGAAACCCATCACCCCCAACACTGACACACCTCACCCCCAACACTGACACACCTCACACCCAACACTGACACCCCTCACCCCCAACACTGACACCCCTCACCCCCAACACTGACACACCTCACCCCCAACACTGACACCCCTCACCCCCAACACTGAAACAGCTCACCCCCAACAATGACACCCTCACCCCCAACACTGACACCCATTACCCCCAACACTGACACCCTCACCCCCAACACTGACACACCTCACCCCCAACACTGACACCCTCACCCCCAACACTGACACCCCTCACCCCCAACACTGACACACCTCAACCCCAACACTGACACCCATCACCCCCAACACTGACACCCTCACCCCAACACTGACACACCTCAACCCCAACACTGACACACCTCACCCCCAACACTGACACCCATCACCCCCAACACTGACACCCCTCACCCCCAACACTGACACCCTCACCCCCAACACTGACACCCATCACCCCCAACACTGATACACCTCACACCAACACTGACACCCTCACCCCCAACACTGAAACAGCTCACCCCCAACACTGACACTCTCACCCCCAACACTGACACACCTCACCCCCAACACTGACACCCTCACCCCCAACACTGACACGCATTACCCCCAACACTGACACACTCACCCCAAGACTGACACCCTCACCCCCAACACTGACACACCTCACCCCCAACACTGACACACTCACCCCAACACTGACACCCATCACCCCCAACACTGACACAATCACACCCAACATTGACACCACTCACCCCCAACACTGACACACCTCACCCCCAATACTGACACACTCACCAACAACACTGACACACCTCACCCCCAACACTGACACACCTCACCCACAACACTGACACTCTCACCCCCAACACTGACACCCATCACCCCCAACACTGATATTCATCACCCCCAACACTGACACCCCTCACCACAACACTGACACCCCTCACCACAACACTGACACTCTCACCCACAACACTGACACCCATCACCCCCAACACTGACACACCTATCCCCCAACACTGACACTCTCACCCCCAATACTGACACACCTCACCCCCAACACCGACACTCTCACCCCAAACACTGACACCACTCACCCTCAACACTGATAACCTCACCCCCAACACTGACACACCTCACCCCCAACACTGACACTCTCACCCCAAACACTGACAAACATCACCCCAAACACTGACACACATCACCCCCAACACTGACACCCATCACCCCCAGCAATGACCCCCCTCACACCCAACACTGACACCCTCACCCTAACACTGACACCACTCACCCTCAACACTGACACCCCTCACCCCCAACACTGACACCCTCACCCCCAACACTGACACCCATCACCCCCAACACTGACACACCTCACACCCAACACTGACACCCTCACCCCCAACACTGACACCCATTACCCCCAACACTGACACCCTCACCCCCAACACTGACACACCTCACCCCCAACACTGACACTCTCACCCCCAACACTGACACACCTCACCCCCAACACTGACACGCTCACCCCCAACACTGACACCCATCACCCCCAACACTGACACCCCTCACCCCCAACACTGACACCCTCACCCCCAACACTGACACCCATCACCCCCAACACTGACACACCTCACACCCAACACTGACACCCATCACCCCCAACACTGACACCCATCACCCCCAACACTGACACCCTCACCCCCAACACTGACACCCATTACCCCCAACACTGACACCCATCACCCCCAACACTGACACCCTCACCCCCAACACTGACACACCTCACCCCCAACACTGACACACCTCACCCCCAACACTGACACTCTCACCCCCAAGAGTGACACCCATCACCCCCAACACTGACACACCTCACCCCCAACACTGACACACTCACCCCAACACTGACACCCATCACCCCCAACACTGACACAATCACACCCAAAATTGATACCCCTCACCCCCAACACTGACACACCTCACCCCCAACACTGACACACTCACCAACAACACTGACAGCCATCACCCCCAGCAATGACCCCCCTCACACCCAACACTGACACCCTCACCCCAACACTGACACCACTCACCCTCAACACTGATACCCTCACCCCCAACACTGACACACCTCACCCCCAACACTGACACTCTGACCCCAAACACTGACACCCATCACCCCAAACACTGACACCCATCACCCCCAGCCCTGACACTCTGACGCCCAACACTGACACACCTCACCCTCAACACTGAGACACCTCACACCAACACTGTCACTCTCACCCCCAACACTGACACCCCTCACCGTCAACACTAACTCCCTCACACTCAACATTGACACCCTCAACCCCATCACTGACACCCTCACCCTCTACCCTGACACACTCACCCTCACACACTGATGCCTCTCACCCCCAAACACTGACACCCTCACCCACAACATTGACTCCCCTCACTCCCAAAATTGACACGCCTCACCCCCAGCACTGACCACTCACCCCCAGCAATGACCACCCTCACCCCCAACACTGACACCCTCAACACTGACACCATCCCCCCTAACATTGACACGCCTCACCCCCAGCATTTACCACTCACCCCCAGCACTGACCCCCCCACACCCCCGACACTGACACCCTCACCCCCGACACTGACACCCTCAGACTCCAACACTGCGACCACTCACCCCCAACACTGACACCCCTCACCCTCAACACTGACACCATCACCCCTAACATTGACACCCCTCACCCCAGCACTGAGCACTCACCCCCAGCAATGACCCCCCTCACACCCAACACTGACACCCTCACCCCAACACTGACACCACTCACCCTCAACACTGATACCCTCACCCCCAAACACTGACACACTCACCCACAATATTGACTCCACTCACACTCAACACTGACACCCTCACCCTCAACTCAGACACCCCTCACCCCCAACATTGACACCCCTCACCCCCAGCACTGACCACTCACCCCCAGCAATGACCCCCTCACCCCCAACACTGACACCCTCACCCCAACACTGACACCACTCACCCTCAACACTGATACCCTCACCCCCAACACTGACACACCTCACCCCCAACACTGACACTCTCACCCCAAACACTGACACCCATCACCCCCAACACTGATACCCTCACCCCCAACACTGACACCCTCACCCCAACACTGACACCCTCACCCCCAACACTGACACCCTCACCCCCAACACTGACACCCCTCACCCCCAACACTGACAACCATCACCGCCAACACTGACACACCTCACCCCCAACACTGACACCCATCACCCCCAACACTGACACCCCTCACCCCCAACACTGACACCCCGCACCCCCAACACTGACACCCATCAACCCCAACACTGACACCCATCACCCCCAACACTGACACCACTCACCCCCAACACTGACACCCATCACCCCCAACACTGACACCCATCACCCCCAACACTGACACACCTCACCCCCAACACTGACACCCATCACCCCCAACACTGACACCATCACCCCCAACACTGACACACCTCACCCCCAACACTGACACTCTCACCCCCAACACTGACACCCATCACCCCAAACACTGACACCCATCACACCCAACACTGACACACCTCACCCCCAACACTGACACACCTCACCCCCAACACTGACACCCTCACCCCCAACACTGACACTCTCACCCCCAACACTGACACCCATCACCCCAAACACTGACACTCTCACCCCAAACACTGACACCCATCACCCCAAACACTGACACACCTCACCCCCAACACTGACACACCTCACCCACAACACTGACACCCATCACCCCAAACACTGACACTCTCACCCCAAACACTGACACCCATCACCCCAAACACTGACACCCATCACCCCAAACACTGACACACCTCACCCCCAACACTGACACACCTCACCCACAACACTGACCCCCTCACCCCCAACACTGACACACCTCACCCCCAACACTGACACACCTCACCCCCAACACTGACACCCTCACCCCCAACACTGACACTCTCACCCCCAACACTGACACTCTCACCCCCAACACTGACACCATCACCCCAACACTGACACACCTCACCCCCAACACTGACACTCTCACCCCCAACACTGACACCCATCACCCCAAACACTGACACCCATCACACCCAACACTGACACACCTCACCCCCAACACTGACACCCTCACCCCCAACACTGACACTCTCACCCCCAACACTGACACCCATCACCCCCAACACTGACACACCTCACCCCCAACACTGACACACCTCACCCCCAACACTGACACTCTCACCCCAAACACTGACACCCATCACCCCAAACACTGACACACCTCACCCCCAACACTGACACCCATCACCCCCAGCAATGACACCCCTCACACCCAACACTGACACCCTCACCCCAACACTGACACCACTCACCCTCAACACTGATACCCTCACCCCCAACACTGACACACCTCACCCCCAACACTGACACTCTCACCCCAAACACTGACACCCATCACCCCCAACACTGACACCCCTCACCCCCAACACTGACACTCTCACGGCCAACACTTTACACACCTCACCCTCAACACTGAGACACCTCACACCAACACTGACACTCTCACCCCCAACACTGACACCCCTCACCGTCAACACTAACTCCCTCACACTCAACATTGACACCCTCAACCCCATCACTGACACCCTCACCCTCTACCCTGACACACTCACCCTCACACACTGATGCCTCTCACCCCCAAACACTGACACCCTCAACCACAACATTGACTCCCCTCACACTCAACATTGACACCCTCAACCCCATCACTGACACCCTCACCCTCTACCCTGACACACTCACCCTCACACACTGATGCCTCTCAACCCCAAACACTGACACCCTCACCCACAACATTGACTCCCCTCACACTCAACACTGACACCCTCACACTCAACTCAGACACCCCTCACCCCCAACATTGACACGCCTCACCCCCAGCACTGACCACTCACCCCCAGCAATGACCACCCTCACCACCAACACAGAAACCCTCACCCTCAACTGACACCATCACCCCTAACATTGACACGCCTCACCCCCAGCATTTACCACTCACCCCCAGCACTGACCCCCCCACACCCCCGACACTGACACCCTCACCCACGACACTGAAACCCTCAGACTCCAACACTGCGACAACTCACCCCCAACACTGACACCCCTCACCCTCAACACTGACACTCTCACCCCCAAACACTGACACCCATCACCCCCAACATTGACAACCCTTACCCCAGCACTGAGCACTCACCCGCAGCAATGACCCCCCTCACACCCAATACTGACACCCTCACCCCAACACTGACACCACTCACCCTCAACACTGATACCCTCACCCCCAACACTGACACACCTCACCCCCAAACACTGACACTCTCACCTCCAACACTGACACACCTCACCCCCAAACTCTGACACCCTCACCCACAACATTGACTCCCCTCACACTCAACACTGACACCCTCACCCTCAACTCAGACACCACTCACCCCCAACATTGAAACCCCTCACCCCCAGCACTGACCACTCACCCCCAGCAATGACCACCCTCACCCCCAACACTGACACCCTCACCCTCAACACTGACACCATCACCCCTAACATTGACACCCGTCTCCCCCAGCATTTACCACTCACCCCCAGCACTGACCCCCCCACACCCCCGACACTGACACCCTCACCCCCGACACTGACACCCTCAGACTCCAACACTGCGACCACTCACCCCCAACACTGACACCCCTCACCCTCAACACTGACACCATCATCCCCAACATTGACACCCCTCACCCCAGCACTGAGCACTCACCCCCAGCAATGACCCCCCTCACACCCAACACTGACACCCTCACCCCAACACTGACACAACTCACCCTCAACACTGATACCCTCACCCCAACACTGACACCCTCACCCCCAACACTGACACACCTCACCCCCAACACTGACACAGCTCAACCCCAACACTGACACTCACACCCCCAACACTGACACACCTCACCCCCAACACTGACACCCATCACCCCCAACACTGACACCCCTCACCCCCAACACTGACACCCCTCACCCCCAACACTGACACCCATCACCCCCAACACTGATACACCTCACACCCAACACTGACACTCTCACCCCCAACACTGACACACCTCACCCCCAACACTGACACCCTCACCCCCAACACTGACACTCTCACCCCCAACACTGACACACCTCACCCCCAACACTGACACCCTCACCCCCAACACTGACAAGCATTACCCCCAACACTGACACACTCACCCCAAGACTGACACCCTCACCCCCAACACTGACACACCTCACCCCCAACACTGACACACTCACCCCAACACTGACACCCATCACCCCCAACACTGACACAATCACACCCAACATTGACACCACTCACCCCCAACACTGACACACCTCACCCCCAATACTGACACACTCACCAACAACACTGACACACCTCACCCCCAACACTGACACACCTCACCCACAACACTGACACTCTCACCCCCAACACTGACACCCATCACCCCCAACACTGACACACCTCACCCCCAACACTGACACTCAACACCCCCAACACTGATATTCATCACCCCCAACACTGACACCCCTCACCACAACACTGACACTCTCACCCACAACACTGACACCCATCACCCCCAACACTGACACACCTCTCCCCCAACACTGATACTCTCACCCCCAATACTGACACACCTCACCCCCAACACCGACACTCTCACCCCAAACACTGACACCACTCACCCTCAACACTGATACCCCTCACCCACAACACTGACACACCTCACCCCCAACACTGACACCCCTCAGCCCCAACACTGACACTCTCACCCCAAACACTGACAACCATCACCCCAAACACTGACACACATCACCCCCAACACTGACACCCATCACCCCCAGCAATGACCCCCCTCACACCCAACACTGACACCCTCACCCCAACACTGACACCACTCACCCTCAACACTGACACCCCTCACCCCCAACACTGACACCCTCACCCCCAACACTGACACCCATCACCCCCAACACTGACACACCTCACACCCAACACTGACACCCTCACCCCCAACACTGACACCCATTACCCCCAACACTGACACCCTCACCCCCAGCACTGACACACCTCACCCCCAACACTGACACTCTCACCCCCAACACTGACACGCTCACCCCCAACACTGACACCCCTCACCCCCAACACTGACACCCCTCACCCCCAACACTGACACCCTCACCCCCAACACTGACACACCTCACCCCCAACACTGACACACCTCACCCCCAACACTGACACCCCTCACCCCCAACACTGACACCCATTACCCCCAACACTGACACCCATCACCCCCAACACTGACACCCTCACCCCCAACACTGACACACCTCACCCCCAACACTGACACACCTCACCCCCAACACTGACACTCTCACCCCCAAGAGTGACACCCATCACCCCCAACACTGACACATCTCACCCCCAACACTGACACACTCACCCCAACACTGACACACATCACCCCCAACACTGACACAATCACACCCAAAATTGACACCCCTCACCCCCAACACTGACACACCTCACCCCCAACACTGACACACTCACCAACAACACTGACACACCTCACCCCCAACACTGACACACCTCACCCCCAACACTGACACACTCACCCCAACACTGACACCCATCACACCCAACACTGACACAATCACACCCAAAATTGACACACCTCACCCCCAACACTGACACACCTCACCCCCAACACTGACACTCTCACCCCCAACACTGACACCCATCATCCCCAACACTGACACACCTCACCACAACACTGACACTCTCACCCCCAACACTGACACCCATCACCCCCAACACTGACACACCTCACCCCCAACACTGACACTCTCACCCCGAACACTGACACCCATCACCCCCAACACTGACACCCATCACCCCCAACACTGACACCCCTCACCCCCAACACTGACACCCTCACCCCCAACACTGACACCACTCACCCCCAACACTGACACTCTCACCCCAAACACTGACACCCATCACCCCAAACACTGACACCCATCACCCCCAACAATGACACCCTCACCCCAACACTGACACTCATCACCCCCAACACTGACACCCATCACCCCCAACACTTACAGCCTCACTCCCAACACTGACAGCCCTCACCCCCAACACTGACACCCATCACCCCCAACACTGACACACCTCACCCCCAACACTGACACCCATCACCCCCAACACTGACACACCCCACCTCGAACACTGACACACCTCACCCCCAACACTGACACTCTCACCCCGAACACTGACACACATCACCCCCAACACTGACACCCCTCACCCCCAACACTGACACAGCTGAACCCCAACACTGACACTCTCACCCCCAACACTGACACCCTCACCCCCAACACTGACACCCATCACCCCCAACACTGACACCCCTCACCCCCAACACTGACACCCTCACCCCCAACACTGACACCACTCACCCCCAACACTGACACTCTCACCCCAAACACTGACACCCATCACCCCAAACACTGACACCCATCACCCCCAACAATGACACCCTCACCCCAACACTGACACTCATCACCCCCAACACTGACACCCATCACCCCCAACACTTACAGCCTCACTCCCAACACTGACACCACTCACCCCCAACACTGACACCCCTCACCCCCAACACTGACACCCATCACCCCCAACACTGACACAGCTCACCCCCAACACTGACACCCATCACCCCCAACACTGACACAGCTCACCCCCAACACTGACACAGCTCAACCCCAACACTGACACTCTCACCCCCAACACTGACACCCTCACCCCCAACACTGACACCCTCACCCCTAACACTGACACCCATTACCCCCAACACTGACACCCTCACCCCCAACACTGACACATCTCACCCCCAACACTGACACACTCACCCCAACACTGACACCCATCACCCCCAACACTGACACAATCACACCCAAAATTGACACCCCTCACCCCCAACACTGACACACCTCACCCCCAACACTGACACACTCACCAACAACACTGACACACCTCACCCCCAACACTGACACACCTCACCCCCAACACTGACACTCTCACCCCCAAGAGTGACACCCATCACCCCCAACACTGACACACCTCACCCCCAACACTGACACTCATCACCCCCAACACTGTCATTCATCACCCCCAACACTGACACCCCTCACCCCCAACACTGACACCCTCACCCCCAACACTGACACCCATCACCCCCAACACTGACACAATCACACCCAACATTGACACCCCTCACCCCCAGCACTGACCACTCACCCACAGCAATGACCCCCTCACCCCCAACACTGACACACCTCACCCCCAACACTGACACACTCACCCCAACACTGACACCCATCACCCCCAACACTGACACAATCACACCCAAAATTGATACCCCTCACCCCCAACACTGACACACCTCACCCCCAACACTGACACACTCACCAACAACACTGACAGCCATCACCCCCAGCAATGACCCCCCTCACACCCAACACTGACACCCTCACCCCATCACTGACACCACTCACCCTCAACACTGATACCCTCACCCCCAACACTGACACACCTCACCCCCAACACTGACACTCTGACCCCAAACACTGACACCCATCACCCCAAACACTGACACCCATCACCCCCAGCCCTGACACTCTGACGCCCAACACTGACACACCTCACCCTCAACATTGAGACACCTCACACCAACACTGTCACTCTCACCCCCAACACTGACACCCCTCACCGTCAACACTAACTCCCTCACACTCAACATTGACACCCTCAACCCCATCACTGACACCCTCACCCTCTACCCTGACACACTCACCCTCACACACTGATGCCTCTCACCCCCAAACACTGACACCCTCACCCACAACATTGACTCCCCTCACTCCCAAAATTGACACGCCTCACCCCCAGCACTGACCACTCACCCCCAGCAATGACCACCCTCACCCCCAACACTGACACCCTCAACACTGACACCATCCCCCCTAACATTGACACGCCTCACCCCCAGCATTTACCACTCACCCCCAGCACTGACCCCCCCACACCCCCGACACTGACACCCTCACCCCCGACACTGACACCCTCAGACTCCAACACTGCGACCACTCACCCCCAACACTGACACCCCTCACCCTCAACACTGACACCATCACGCCTAACATTGACACCCCTCACCCCAGCACTGAGCACTCACCCCCAGCAATGACCCCCCTCACACCCAACACTGACACCCTCACCCCAACACTGACACCACTCACCCTCAACACTGATACCCTCACCCCCAAACACTGACACACTCACCCACAATATTGACTCCACTCACACTCAACACTGACACCCTCACCCTCAACTCAGACACCCCTCACCCCCAACATTGACACCCCTCACCCCCAGCACTGACCACTCACCCCCAGCAATGACCCCCTCACCCCCAACACTGACACCCTCACCCCAACACTGACACCACTCACCCTCAACACTGATACCCTCACCCCCAACACTGACACACCTCACCCCCAACACTGACACTCTCACCCCAAACACTGACACCCATCACCCCCAACACTGATACCCTCACCCCCAACACTGACACCCTCACCCCAACACTGACACCCTCACCCCCAACACTGACACCCCTCACCCCCAACACTGACACCCCTCACCCCCAACACTGACACCCATCACCCCCAACACTGACACACCTCACCCCCAACACTGACACCCATCACCCCCAACACTGACACCCCTCACCCCCAACACTGACACCCCGCACCCCCAACACTGACACCCATCAACCCCAACACTGACACCCATCACCCCCAACACTGACACCACTCACCCCCAACACTGACACCCATCACCCCCAACACTGACACCCATCACCCCCAACACTGACACACCTCACCCCCAACACTGACACCCATCACCCCCAACACTGACACCATCACCCCCAACACTGACACACCTCACCCCCAACACTGACACTCTCACCCCCAACACTGACACCCATCACCCCAAACACTGACACCCATCACACCCAACACTGACACACCTCACCCCCAACACTGACACACCTCACCCCCAACACTGACACCCTCACCCCCAACACTGACACTCTCACCCCCAACACTGACACCCATCACCCCAAACACTGACACTCTCACCCCAAACACTGACACCCATCACCCCAAACACTGACACACCTCACCCCCAACACTGACACACCTCACCCACAACACTGACACCCATCACCCCAAACACTGACACTCTCACCCCAAACACTGACACCCATCACCCCAAACACTGACACCCATCACCCCAAACACTGACACACCTCACCCCCAACACTGACACACCTCACCCACAACACTGACCCCCTCACCCCCAACACTGACACACCTCACCCCCAACACTGACACACCTCACCCCCAACACTGACACCCTCACCCCAACACTGACACCACTCACCCTCAACACTGACACCCCTCACCCCCAACACTGACACCCTCACCCCCAACACTGACACCCATCACCCCCAACACTGACACACCTCACACCCAACACTGACACCCTCACCCCCAACACTGACACCCATTACCCCCAACACTGACACCCTCACCCCCAGCACTGACACACCTCACCCCCAACACTGACACTCTCACCCCCAACACTGACACGCTCACCCCCAACACTGACACCCCTCACCCCCAACACTGACACCCCTCACCCCCAACACTGACACCCTCACCCCCAACACTGACACACCTCACCCCCAACACTGACACACCTCACCCCCAACACTGACACCCCTCACCCCCAACACTGACACCCATTACCCCCAACACTGACACCCATCACCCCCAACACTGACACCCTCACCCCCAACACTGACACACCTCACCCCCAACACTGACACACCTCACCCCCAACACTGACACTCTCACCCCCAAGAGTGACACCCATCACCCCCAACACTGACACATCTCACCCCCAACACTGACACACTCACCCCAACACTGACACACATCACCCCCAACACTGACACAATCACACCCAAAATTGACACCCCTCACCCCCAACACTGACACACCTCACCCCCAACACTGACACACTCACCAACAACACTGACACACCTCACCCCCAACACTGACACACCTCACCCCCAACACTGACACACTCACCCCAACACTGACACCCATCACACCCAACACTGACACAATCACACCCAAAATTGACACACCTCACCCCCAACACTGACACACCTCACCCCCAACACTGACACTCTCACCCCCAACACTGACACCCATCATCCCCAACACTGACACACCTCACCACAACACTGACACTCTCACCCCCAACACTGACACCCATCACCCCCAACACTGACACACCTCACCCCCAACACTGACACTCTCACCCCGAACACTGACACCCATCACCCCCAACACTGACACCCATCACCCCCAACACTGACACCCCTCACCCCCAACACTGACACCCTCACCCCCAACACTGACACCACTCACCCCCAACACTGACACTCTCACCCCAAACACTGACACCCATCACCCCAAACACTGACACCCATCACCCCCAACAATGACACCCTCACCCCAACACTGACACTCATCACCCCCAACACTGACACCCATCACCCCCAACACTTACAGCCTCACTCCCAACACTGACAGCCCTCACCCCCAACACTGACACCCATCACCCCCAACACTGACACACCTCACCCCCAACACTGACACCCATCACCCCCAACACTGACACACCCCACCTCGAACACTGACACACCTCACCCCCAACACTGACACTCTCACCCCGAACACTGACACACATCACCCCCAACACTGACACCACTCACCCCCAACACTGACACAGCTGAACCCCAACACTGACACTCTCACCCCCAACACTGACACCCTCACCCCCAACACTGACACCCATCACCCCCAACACTGACACCCCTCACCCCCAACACTGACACCCTCACCCCCAACACTGACACCACTCACCCCCAACACTGACACTCTCACCCCAAACACTGACACCCATCACCCCAAACACTGACACCCATCACCCCCAACAATGACACCCTCACCCCAACACTGACACTCATCACCCCCAACACTGACACCCATCACCCCCAACACTTACAGCCTCACTCCCAACACTGACACCACTCACCCCCAACACTGACACCCCTCACCCCCAACACTGACACCCATCACCCCCAACACTGACACAGCTCACCCCCAACACTGACACCCATCACCCCCAACACTGACACAGCTCACCCCCAACACTGACACAGCTCAACCCCAACACTGACACTCTCACCCCCAACACTGACACCCTCACCCCCAACACTGACACCCTCACCCCTAACACTGACACCCATTACCCCCAACACTGACACCCTCACCCCCAACACTGACACATCTCACCCCCAACACTGACACACTCACCCCAACACTGACACCCATCACCCCCAACACTGACACAATCACACCCAAAATTGACACCCCTCACCCCCAACACTGACACACCTCACCCCCAACACTGACACACTCACCAACAACACTGACACACCTCACCCCCAACACTGACACACCTCACCCCCAACACTGACACTCTCACCCCCAAGAGTGACACCCATCACCCCCAACACTGACACACCTCACCCCCAACACTGACACTCATCACCCCCAACACTGTCATTCATCACCCCCAACACTGACACCCCTCACCCCCAACACTGACACCCTCACCCCCAACACTGACACCCATCACCCCCAACACTGACACAATCACACCCAACATTGACACCCCTCACCCCCAGCACTGACCACTCACCCACAGCAATGACCCCCTCACCCCCAACACTGACACACCTCACCCCCAACACTGACACACTCACCCCAACACTGACACCCATCACCCCCAACACTGACACAATCACACCCAAAATTGATACCCCTCACCCCCAACACTGACACACCTCACCCCCAACACTGACACACTCACCAACAACACTGACAGCCATCACCCCCAGCAATGACCCCCCTCACACCCAACACTGACACCCTCACCCCATCACTGACACCACTCACCCTCAACACTGATACCCTCACCCCCAACACTGACACACCTCACCCCCAACACTGACACTCTGACCCCAAACACTGACACCCATCACCCCAAACACTGACACCCATCACCCCCAGCCCTGACACTCTGACGCCCAACACTGACACACCTCACCCTCAACACTGAGACACCTCACACCAACACTGTCACTCTCACCCCCAACACTGACACCCCTCACCGTCAACACTAACTCCCTCACACTCAACATTGACACCCTCAACCCCATCACTGACACCCTCACCCTCTACCCTGACACACTCACCCTCACACACTGATGCCTCTCACCCCCAAACACTGACACCCTCACCCACAACATTGACTCCCCTCACTCCCAAAATTGACACGCCTCACCCCCAGCACTGACCACTCACCCCCAGCAATGACCACCCTCACCCCCAACACTGACACCCTCAACACTGACACCATCCCCCCTAACATTGACACGCCTCACCCCCAGCATTTACCACTCACCCCCAGCACTGACCCCCCCACACCCCCGACACTGACACCCTCACCCCCGACACTGACACCCTCAGACTCCAACACTGCGACCACTCACCCCCAACACTGACACCCCTCACCCTCAACACTGACACCATCACGCCTAACATTGACACCCCTCACCCCAGCACTGAGCACTCACCCCCAGCAATGACCCCCCTCACACCCAACACTGACACCCCTCACCCCCAGCACTGACCACTCACCCCCAGCAATGACCCCCTCACCCCCAACACTGACACCCTCACCCCAACACTGACACCACTCACCCTCAACACTGATACCCTCACCCCCAACACTGACACACCTCACCCCCAACACTGACACTCTCACCCCAAACACTGACACCCATCACCCCCAACACTGATACCCTCACCCCCAACACTGACACCCTCACCCCAACACTGACACCCTCACCCCCAACACTGACACCCCTCACCCCCAACACTGACACCCCTCACCCCCAACACTGACACCCATCACCCCCAACACTGACACACCTCACCCCCAACACTGACACCCATCACCCCCAACACTGACACCCCTCACCCCCAACACTGACACCCCGCACCCCCAACACTGACACCCATCAACCCCAACACTGACACCCATCACCCCCAACACTGACACCACTCACCCCCAACACTGACACCCATCACCCCCAACACTGACACCCATCACCCCCAACACTGACACACCTCACCCCCAACACTGACACCCATCACCCCCAACACTGACACCATCACCCCCAACACTGACACACCTCACCCCCAACACTGACACTCTCACCCCCAACACTGACACCCATCACCCCAAACACTGACACCCATCACACCCAACACTGACACACCTCACCCCCAACACTGACACACCTCACCCCCAACACTGACACCCTCACCCCCAACACTGACACTCTCACCCCCAACACTGACACCCATCACCCCAAACACTGACACTCTCACCCCAAACACTGACACCCATCACCCCAAACACTGACACACCTCACCCCCAACACTGACACACCTCACCCACAACACTGACACCCATCACCCCAAACACTGACACTCTCACCCCAAACACTGACACCCATCACCCCAAACACTGACACCCATCACCCCAAACACTGACACACCTCACCCCCAACACTGACACACCTCACCCACAACACTGACCCCCTCACCCCCAACACTGACACACCTCACCCCCAACACTGACACACCTCACCCCCAACACTGACACCCTCACCCCCAACACTGACACTCTCACCCCCAACACTGACACTCTCACCCCCAACACTGACACCATCACCCCCAACACTGACACACCTCACACCCAACACTGACACCCTCACCCCAACACTGACACCACTCACCCTCAACACTGACACCCCTCACCCCCAACACTGACACCCTCACCCCCAACACTGACACCCATCACCCCCAACACTGACACACCTCACACCCAACACTGACACCCTCACCCCCAACACTGACACCCATTACCCCCAACACTGACACCCTCACCCCCAGCACTGACACACCTCACCCCCAACACTGACACTCTCACCCCCAACACTGACACGCTCACCCCCAACACTGACACCCATCACCCCCAACACTGACACCCCTCACCCCCAACACTGACACCCTCACCCCCAACACTGACACACCTCACCCCCAACACTGACACACCTCACCCCCAACACTGACACCCCTCACCCCCAACACTGACACCCATTACCCCCAACACTGACACCCATCACCCCCAACACTGACACCCTCACCCCCAACACTGACACACCTCACCCCCAACACTGACACACCTCACCCCCAACACTGACACTCTCACCCCCAAGAGTGACACCCATCACCCCCAACACTGACACATCTCACCCCCAACACTGACACACTCACCCCAACACTGACACACATCACCCCCAACACTGACACAATCACACCCAAAATTGACACCCCTCACCCCCAACACTGACACACCTCACCCCCAACACTGACACACTCACCAACAACACTGACACACCTCACCCCCAACACTGACACACCTCACCCCCAACACTGACACACTCACCCCAACACTGACACCCATCACACCCAACACTGACACAATCACACCCAAAATTGACACACCTCACCCCCAACACTGACACACCTCACCCCCAACACTGACACTCTCACCCCCAACACTGACACCCATCACCCCCAACACTGACACACCTCACCACAACACTGACACTCTCACCCCCAACACTGACACCCATCACCCCCAACACTGACACACCTCACCCCCAACACTGACACTCTCACCCCGAACACTGACACCCATCACCCCCAACACTGACACCCATCACCCCCAACACTGACACCCCTCACCCCCAACACTGACACCCTCACCCCCAACACTGACACCACTCACCCCCAACACTGACACTCTCACCCCAAACACTGACACCCATCACCCCAAACACTGACACCCATCACCCCCAACAATGACACCCTCACCCCAACACTGACACTCATCACCCCCAACACTGACACCCATCACCCCCAACACTTACAGCCTCACTCCCAACACTGACAGCCCTCACCCCCAACACTGACACCCATCACCCCCAACACTGACACACCTCACCCCCAACACTGACACCCATCATCCCCAACACTGACACACCCCACCTCGAACACTGACACACCTCACCCCCAACACTGACACTCTCACCCCGAACACTGACACACATCACCCCCAACACTGACACCCCTCACCCCCAACACTGACACAGCTGAACCCCAACACTGACACTCTCACCCCCAACACTGACACCCTCACCCCCAACACTGACACCCATCACCCCCAACACTGACACCCCTCACCCCCAACACTGACACCCTCACCCCCAACACTGACACCACTCACCCCCAACACTGACACTCTCACCCCAAACACTGACACCCATCACCCCAAACACTGACACCCATCACCCCCAACAATGACACCCTCACCCCAACACTGACACTCATCACCCCCAACACTGACACCCATCACCCCCAACACTTACAGCCTCACTCCCAACACTGACACCACTCACCCCCAACACTGACACCCCTCACCCCCAACACTGACACCCATCACCCCCAACACTGACACAGCTCACCCCCAACACTGACACCCATCACCCCCAACACTGACACAGCTCACCCCCAACACTGACACAGCTCACCCCCAACACTGACACTCTCACCCCCAACACTGACACCCTCACCCCCAACACTGACACCCTCACCCCTAACACTGACACCCATTACCCCCAACACTGACACCCTCACCCCCAACACTGACACAGCTCACCCCCAACACTGACACTCTCACCCCCAACACTGACACCCTCACCCCCAACACTGACACCCTCACCCCTAACACTGACACCCATTACCCCCAACACTGACACACCTCACCCCCAACACTGACACACTCACCAACAACACTGACACACCTCACCCCCAACACTGACACCCATCACCCCCAACACTGACACACCTCACCCCCAACACTGACACCCATCACCCCCAACACTGACACCCCTCACCCCCAACACTGACACCCCGCACCCCCAACACTGACACCCATCAACCCCAACACTGACACCCATCACCCCCAACACTGACACCACTCACCCCCAACACTGACACCCATCACCCCCAACACTGACACCCATCACCCCCAACACTGACACACCTCACCCCCAACACTGACACCCATCACCCCCAACACTGACACCATCACCCCCAACACTGACACACCTCACCCCCAACACTGACACTCTCACCCCCAACACTGACACCCATCACCCCAAACACTGACACCCATCACACCCAACACTGACACACCTCACCCCCAACACTGACACACCTCACCCCCAACACTGACACCCTCACCCCCAACACTGACACTCTCACCCCCAACACTGACACCCATCACCCCAAACACTGACACTCTCACCCCAAACACTGACACCCATCACCCCAAACACTGACACACCTCACCCCCAACACTGACACACCTCACCCACAACACTGACACCCATCACCCCAAACACTGACACTCTCACCCCAAACACTGACACCCATCACCCCAAACACTGACACCCATCACCCCAAACACTGACACACCTCACCCCCAACACTGACACACCTCACCCACAACACTGACCCCCTCACCCCCAACACTGACACACCTCACCCCCAACACTGACACACCTCACCCCCAACACTGACACCCTCACCCCCAACACTGACACTCTCACCCCCAACACTGACACTCTCACCCCCAACACTGACACCATCACCCCCAACACTGACACACCTCACACCCAACACTGACACCCTCACCCCAACACTGACACCACTCACCCTCAACACTGACACCCCTCACCCCCAACACTGACACCCTCACCCCCAACACTGACACCCATCACCCCCAACACTGACACACCTCACACCCAACACTGACACCCTCACCCCCAACACTGACACCCATTACCCCCAACACTGACACCCTCACCCCCAGCACTGACACACCTCACCCCCAACACTGACACTCTCACCCCCAACACTGACACGCTCACCCCCAACACTGACACCCATCACCCCCAACACTGACACCCCTCACCCCCAACACTGACACCCTCACCCCCAACACTGACACACCTCACCCCCAACACTGACACACCTCACCCCCAACACTGACACCCCTCACCCCCAACACTGACACCCATTACCCCCAACACTGACACCCATCACCCCCAACACTGACACCCTCACCCCCAACACTGACACACCTCACCCCCAACACTGACACACCTCACCCCCAACACTGACACTCTCACCCCCAAGAGTGACACCCATCACCCCCAACACTGACACATCTCACCCCCAACACTGACACACTCACCCCAACACTGACACACATCACCCCCAACACTGACACAATCACACCCAAAATTGACACCCCTCACCCCCAACACTGACACACCTCACCCCCAACACTGACACACTCACCAACAACACTGACACACCTCACCCCCAACACTGACACACCTCACCCCCAACACTGACACACTCACCCCAACACTGACACCCATCACACCCAACACTGACACAATCACACCCAAAATTGACACACCTCACCCCCAACACTGACACACCTCACCCCCAACACTGACACTCTCACCCCCAACACTGACACCCATCACCCCCAACACTGACACACCTCACCACAACACTGACACTCTCACCCCCAACACTGACACCCATCACCCCCAACACTGACACACCTCACCCCCAACACTGACACTCTCACCCCGAACACTGACACCCATCACCCCCAACACTGACACCCATCACCCCCAACACTGACACCCCTCACCCCCAACACTGACACCCTCACCCCCAACACTGACACCACTCACCCCCAACACTGACACTCTCACCCCAAACACTGACACCCATCACCCCAAACACTGACACCCATCACCCCCAACAATGACACCCTCACCCCAACACTGACACTCATCACCCCCAACACTGACACCCATCACCCCCAACACTTACAGCCTCACTCCCAACACTGACAGCCCTCACCCCCAACACTGACACCCATCACCCCCAACACTGACACACCTCACCCCCAACACTGACACCCATCACCCCCAACACTGACACACCCCACCTCGAACACTGACACACCTCACCCCCAACACTGACACTCTCACCCCGAACACTGACACACATCACCCCCAACACTGACACCCCTCACCCCCAACACTGACACAGCTGAACCCCAACACTGACACTCTCACCCCCAACACTGACACCCTCACCCCCAACACTGACACCCATCACCCCCAACACTGACACCCCTCACCCCCAACACTGACACCCTCACCCCCAACACTGACACCACTCACCCCCAACACTGACACTCTCACCCCAAACACTGACACCCATCACCCCAAACACTGACACCCATCACCCCCAACAATGACACCCTCACCCCAACACTGACACTCATCACCCCCAACACTGACACCCATCACCCCCAACACTTACAGCCTCACTCCCAACACTGACACCACTCACCCCCAACACTGACACCCCTCACCCCCAACACTGACACCCATCACCCCCAACACTGACACAGCTCACCCCCAACACTGACACCCATCACCCCCAACACTGACACAGCTCACCCCCAACACTGACACAGCTCACCCCCAACACTGACACTCTCACCCCCAACACTGACACCCTCACCCCCAACACTGACACCCTCACCCCTAACACTGACACCCATTACCCCCAACACTGACACCCTCACCCCCAACACTGACACAGCTCACCCCCAACACTGACACTCTCACCCCCAACACTGACACCCTCACCCCCAACACTGACACCCTCACCCCTAACACTGACACCCATTACCCCCAACACTGACACACCTCACCCCCAACACTGACACACTCACCAACAACACTGACACACCTCACCCCCAACACTGACACACCTCACCCCCAACACTGACACACTCACCCCAACACTGACACCCATCACACCCAACACTGACACAATCACACCCAAAATTGACACACCTCACCCCCAACACTGACACACCTCACCCCCAACACTGACACTCTCACCCCCAACACTGACACCCATCACCCCCAACACTGACACACCTCACCACAACACTGACACTCTCACCCCCAACACTGACACCCATCACCCCCAACACTGACACACCTCACCCCCAACACTGACAATCTCACCCCGAACACTGACACCCATCACCCCCAACACTGACACCCATCACCCCCAACACTGACACCCCTCACCCCCAACACTGACACCCTCACCCCCAACACTGACACCACTCACCCCCAACACTGACACTCTCACCCCAAACACTGACACCCATCACCCCAAACACTGACACCCATCACCCCCAACAATGACACCCTCACCCCAACACTGACACTCATCACCCCCAACACTGACACCCATCACCCCCAACACTTACAGCCTCACTCCCAACACTGACAGCCCTCACCCCCAACACTGACACCCATCACCCCCAACACTGACACACCTCACCCCCAACACTGACACCCATCACCCCCAACACTGACACACCCCACCTCGAACACTGACACACCTCACCCCCAACACTGACACTCTCACCCCGAACACTGACACACATCACCCCCAACACTGACACCCCTCACCCCCAACACTGACACAGCTGAACCCCAACACTGACACTCTCACCCCCAACACTGACACCCTCACCCCCAACACTGACACCCATCACCCCCAACACTGACACCCCTCACCCCCAACACTGACACCCTCACCCCCAACACTGACACCACTCACCCCCAACACTGACACTCTCACCCCAAACACTGACACCCATCACCCCAAACACTGACACCCATCACCCCCAACAATGACACCCTCACCCCAACACTGACACTCATCACCCCCAACACTGACACCCATCACCCCCAACACTTACAGCCTCACTCCCAACACTGACACCACTCACCCCCAACACTGACACCCCTCACCCCCAACACTGACACCCATCACCCCCAACACTGACACAGCTCACCCCCAACACTGACACCCATCACCCCCAACACTGACACAGCTCACCCCCAACACTGACACAGCTCACCCCCAACACTGACACTCTCACCCCCAACACTGACACCCTCACCCCCAACACTGACACCCTCACCCCTAACACTGACACCCATTACCCCCAACACTGACACCCTCACCCCCAACACTGACACATCTCACCCCCAACACTGACACACTCACCCCAACACTGACACCCATCACCCCCAACACTGACACAATCACACCCAAAATTGACACCCCTCACCCCCAACACTGACACACCTCACCCCCAACACTGACACACTCACCAACAACACTGACACACCTCACCCCCAACACTGACACACCTCACCCCCAACACTGACACTCTCACCCCCAAGAGTGACACACATCACCCCCAACACTGACACACCTCACCCCCAACACTGACACTCATCACCCCCAACACTGTCATTCATCACCCCCAACACTGACACCCCTCACCCCCAACACTGACACCCTCACCCCCAACACTGACACCCATCACCCCCAACACTGACACAATCACACCCAACATTGACACCCCTCACCCCCAGCACTGACCACTCACCCACAGCAATGACCCCCTCACCCCCAACACTGACACACCTCACCCCCAACACTGACACACTCACCCCAACACTGACACCCATCACCCCCAACACTGACACAATCACACCCAAAATTGATACCCCTCACCCCCAACACTGACACACCTCACCCCCAACACTGACACACTCACCAACAACACTGACAGCCATCACCCCCAGCAATGACCCCCCTCACACCCAACACTGACACCCTCACCCCAACACTGACACCACTCACCCTCAACACTGATACCCTCACCCCCAACACTGACACACCTCACCCCCAACACTGACACTCTGACCCCAAACACTGACACCCATCACCCCAAACACTGACACCCATCACCCCCAGCCCTGACACTCTGACGCCCAACACTGACACACCTCACCCTCAACACTGAGACACCTCACACCAACACTGTCACTCTCACCCCCAACACTGACACCCCTCACCGTCAACACTAACTCCCTCACACTCAACATTGACACCCTCAACCCCATCACTGACACCCTCACCCTCTACCCTGACACACTCACCCTCACACACTGATGCCTCTCACCCCCAAACACTGACACCCTCACCCACAACATTGACTCCCCTCACTCCCAAAATTGACACGCCTCACCCCCAGCACTGACCACTCACCCCCAGCAATGACCACCCTCACCCCCAACACTGACACCCTCAACACTGACACCATCCCCCCTAACATTGACACGCCTCACCCCCAGCATTTACCACTCACCCCCAGCACTGACCCCCCCCACACCCCCGACACTGACACCCTCACCCCCGACACTGACACCCTCAGACTCCAACACTGCGACCACTCACCCCCAACACTGACACCCCTCACCCTCAACACTGACACCATCACGCCTAACATTGACACCCCTCACCCCAGCACTGAGCACTCACCCCCAGCAATGACCCCCCTCACACCCAACACTGACACCCTCACCCCAACACTGACACCACTCACCCTCAACACTGATACCCTCACCCCCAAACACTGACACACTCACCCACAATATTGACTCCACTCACACTCAACACTGACACCCTCACCCTCAACTCAGACACCCCTCACCCCCAACATTGACACCCCTCACCCCCAGCACTGACCACTCACCCCCAGCAATGACCCCCTCACCCCCAACACTGACACCCTCACCCCAACACTGACACCACTCACCCTCAACACTGATACCCTCACCCCCAACACTGACACACCTCACCCCCAACACTGACACTCTCACCCCAAACACTGACACCCATCACCCCCAACACTGATACCCTCACCCCCAACACTGACACCCTCACCCCAACACTGACACCCTCACCCCCAACACTGACACCCCTCACCCCCAACACTGACACCCATCACCCCCAACACTGACACACCTCACCCCCAACACTGACACCCATCACCCCCAACACTGACACCCCTCACCCCCAACACTGACACCCCGCACCCCCAACACTGACACCCATCAACCCCAACACTGACACCCATCACCCCCAACACTGACACCACTCACCCCCAACACTGACACCCATCACCCCCAACACTGACACCCATCACCCCCAACACTGACACACCTCACCCCCAACACTGACACCCATCACCCCCAACACTGACACCATCACCCCCAACACTGACACACCTCACCCCCAACACTGACACTCTCACCCCCAACACTGACACCCATCACCCCAAACACTGACACCCATCACACCCAACACTGACACACCTCACCCCCAACACTGACACACCTCACCCCCAACACTGACACCCTCACCCCCAACACTGACACTCTCACCCCCAACACTGACACCCATCACCCCAAACACTGACACTCTCACCCCAAACACTGACACCCATCACCCCAAACACTGACACACCTCACCCCCAACACTGACACACCTCACCCACAACACTGACACCCATCACCCCAAACACTGACACTCTCACCCCAAACACTGACACCCATCACCCCAAACACTGACACCCATCACCCCAAACACTGACACACCTCACCCCCAACACTGACACACCTCACCCACAACACTGACCCCCTCACCCCCAACACTGACACACCTCACCCCCAACACTGACACACCTCACCCCCAACACTGACACCCTCACCCCCAACACTGACACTCTCACCCCCAACACTGACACTCTCACCCCCAACACTGACACCATCACCCCCAACACTGACACACCTCACCCCCAACACTGACACTCTCACCCCCAACACTGACACCCATCACCCCAAACACTGACACCCATCACACCCAACACTGACACACCTCACCCCCAACACTGACACCCTCACCCCCAACACTGACACTCTCACCCCCAACACTGACACCCATCACCCCCAACACTGACACACCTCACCCCCAACACTGACACACCTCACCCCCAACACTGACACTCTCACCCCAAACACTGACACCCATCACCCCAAACACTGACACACCTCACCCCCAACACTGACACACCTCACCCCCAACACTGACACTCTCACCCCCAACACTGACACCCATCACCCCCAACACTGACACACCTCACCACAACACTGACACTCTCACCCCCAACACTGACACCCATCACCCCCAACACTGACACACCTCACCCCCAACACTGACACTCTCACCCCCAACACTGACACCCATCACCCCCAACACTGACACCCATCACCCCCAACACTGACACCCCTCACCCCCAACACTGACACCCTCACCCCCAACACTGACACCACTCACCCCCAACACTGACACTCTCACCCCAAACACTGACACCCATCACCCCAAACACTGACACCCATCACCCCCAACAATGACACCCTCACCCCAACACTGACACTCATCACCCCCAACACTGACACCCATCACCCCCAACACTTACAGCCTCACTCCCAACACTGACAGCCCTCACCCCCAACACTGACACCCATCACCCCCAACACTGACACACCTCACCCCCAACACTGACACCCATCACCCCCAACACTGACACACCCCACCTCGAACACTGACACACCTCACCCCCAACACTGACACTCTCACCCCGAACACTGACACACATCACCCCCAACACTGACACCCCTCACCCCCAACACTGACACAGCTGAACCCCAACACTGACACTCTCACCCCCAACACTGACACCCTCACCCCCAACACTGACACCCATCACCCCCAACACTGACACCCCTCACCCCCAACACTGACACCCTCACCCCCAACACTGACACCACTCACCCCCAACACTGACACTCTCACCCCAAACACTGACACCCATCACCCCAAACACTGACACCCATCACCCCCAACAATGACACCCTCACCCCAACACTGACACTCATCACCCCCAACACTGACACCCATCACCCCCAACACTTACAGCCTCACTCCCAACACTGACACCACTCACCCCCAACACTGACACCCCTCACCCCCAACACTGACACCCATCACCCCCAACACTGACACAGCTCACCCCCAACACTGACACCCATCACCCCCAACACTGACACAGCTCACCCCCAACACTGACACAGCTCACCCCCAACACTGACACTCTCACCCCCAACACTGACACCCTCACCCCCAACACTGACACCCTCACCCCTAACACTGACACCCATTACCCCCAACACTGACACCCTCACCCCCAACACTGACACATCTCACCCCCAACACTGACACACTCACCCCAACACTGACACTCTCACCCCAAACACTGACACCCATCACCCCAAACACTGACACCCATCACCCCCAACAATGACACCCTCACCCCAACACTGACACTCATCACCCCCAACACTGACACCCATCACCCCCAACACTTACAGCCTCACTCCCAACACTGACAGCCCTCACCCCCAACACTGACACCCATCACCCCCAACACTGACACACCTCACCCCCAACACTGACACCCATCACCCCCAACACTGACACACCCCACCTCGAACACTGACACACCTCACCCCCAACACTGACACTCTCACCCCGAACACTGACACACATCACCCCCAACACTGACACCCCTCACCCCCAACACTGACACAGCTGAACCCCAACACTGACACTCTCACCCCCAACACTGACACCCTCACCCCCAACACTGACACCCATCACCCCCAACACTGACACCCCTCACCCCCAACACTGACACCCTCACCCCCAACACTGACACCACTCACCCCCAACACTGACACTCTCACCCCAAACACTGACACCCATCACCCCAAACACTGACACCCATCACCCCCAACAATGACACCCTCACCCCAACACTGACACTCATCACCCCCAACACTGACACCCATCACCCCCAACACTTACAGCCTCACTCCCAACACTGACACCACTCACCCCCAACACTGACACCCCTCACCCCCAACACTGACACCCATCACCCCCAACACTGACACAGCTCACCCCCAACACTGACACCCATCACCCCCAACACTGACACAGCTCACCCCCAACACTGACACAGCTCACCCCCAACACTGACACTCTCACCCCCAACACTGACACCCTCACCCCCAACACTGACACCCTCACCCCTAACACTGACACCCATTACCCCCAACACTGACACCCTCACCCCCAACACTGACACATCTCACCCCCAACACTGACACACTCACCCCAACACTGACACCCATCACCCCCAACACTGACACAATCACACCCAAAATTGACACCCCTCACCCCCAACACTGACACACCTCACCCCCAACACTGACACACTCACCAACAACACTGACACACCTCACCCCCAACACTGACACACCTCACCCCCAACACTGACACTCTCACCCCCAAGAGTGACACCCATCACCCCCAACACTGACACACCTCACCCCCAACACTGACACTCATCACCCCCAACACTGTCATTCATCACCCCCAACACTGACACCCCTCACCCCCAACACTGACACCCTCACCCCCAACACTGACACCCATCACCCCCAACACTGACACAATCACACCCAACATTGACACCCCTCACCCCCAGCACTGACCACTCACCCACAGCAATGACCCCCTCACCCCCAACACTGACACACCTCACCCCCAACACTGACACACTCACCCCAACACTGACACCCATCACCCCCAACACTGACACAATCACACCCAAAATTGATACCCCTCACCCCCAACACTGACACACCTCACCCCCAACACTGACACACTCACCAACAACACTGACAGCCATCACCCCCAGCAATGACCCCCCTCACACCCAACACTGACACCCTCACCCCAACACTGACACCACTCACCCTCAACACTGATACCCTCACCCCCAACACTGACACACCTCACCCCCAACACTGACACTCTGACCCCAAACACTGACACCCATCACCCCAAACACTGACACCCATCACCCCCAGCCCTGACACTCTGACGCCCAACACTGACACACCTCACCCTCAACACTGAGACACCTCACACCAACACTGTCACTCTCACCCCCAACACTGACACCCCTCACCGTCAACACTAACTCCCTCACACTCAACATTGACACCCTCAACCCCATCACTGACACCCTCACCCTCTACCCTGACACACTCACCCTCACACACTGATGCCTCTCACCCCCAAACACTGACACCCTCACCCACAACATTGACTCCCCTCACTCCCAAAATTGACACGCCTCACCCCCAGCACTGACCACTCACCCCCAGCAATGACCACCCTCACCCCCAACACTGACACCCTCAACACTGACACCATCCCCCCTAACATTGACACGCCTCACCCCCAGCATTTACCACTCACCCCCAGCACTGACCCCCCCACACCCCCGACACTGACACCCTCACCCCCGACACTGACACCCTCAGACTCCAACACTGCGACCACTCACCCCCAACACTGACACCCCTCACCCTCAACACTGACACCATCACGCCTAACATTGACACCCCTCACCCCAGCACTGAGCACTCACCCCCAGCAATGACCCCCCTCACACCCAACACTGACACCCTCACCCCAACACTGACACCACTCACCCTCAACACTGATACCCTCACCCCCAAACACTGACACACTCACCCACAATATTGACTCCACTCACACTCAACACTGACACCCTCACCCTCAACTCAGACACCCCTCACCCCCAACATTGACACCCCTCACCCCCAGCACTGACCACTCACCCCCAGCAATGACCCCCTCACCCCCAACACTGACACCCTCACCCCAACACTGACACCACTCACCCTCAACACTGATACCCTCACCCCCAACACTGACACACCTCACCCCCAACACTGACACTCTCACCCCAAACACTGACACCCATCACCCCCAACACTGATACCCTCACCCCCAACACTGACACCCTCACCCCAACACTGACACCCTCACCCCCAACACTGACACCCCTCACCCCCAACACTGACACCCCTCACCCCCAACACTGACACCCATCACCCCCAACACTGACACACCTCACCCCCAACACTGACACCCATCACCCCCAACACTGACACCCCTCACCCCCAACACTGACACCCCGCACCCCCAACACTGACACCCATCAACCCCAACACTGACACCCATCACCCCCAACACTGACACCACTCACCCCCAACACTGACACCCATCACCCCCAACACTGACACCCATCACCCCCAACACTGACACACCTCACCCCCAACACTGACACCCATCACCCCCAACACTGACACCATCACCCCCAACACTGACACACCTCACCCCCAACACTGACACTCTCACCCCCAACACTGACACCCATCACCCCAAACACTGACACCCATCACACCCAACACTGACACACCTCACCCCCAACACTGACACACCTCACCCCCAACACTGACACACCTCACCCACAACACTGACACCCATCACCCCAAACACTGACACTCTCACCCCAAACACTGACACCCATCACCCCAAACACTGACACCCATCACCCCAAACACTGACACACCTCACCCCCAACACTGACACACCTCACCCACAACACTGACCCCCTCACCCCCAACACTGACACACCTCACCCCCAACACTGACACACCTCACCCCCAACACTGACACCCTCACCCCCAACACTGACACTCTCACCCCCAACACTGACACTCTCACCCCCAACACTGACACCATCACCCCCAACACTGACACACCTCACCCCCAACACTGACACTCTCACCCCCAACACTGACACCCATCACCCCAAACACTGACACCCATCACACCCAACACTGACACACCTCACCCCCAACACTGACACCCTCACCCCCAACACTGACACTCTCACCCCCAACACTGACACCCATCACCCCCAACACTGACACACCTCACCCCCAACACTGACACACCTCACCCCCAACACTGACACTCTCACCCCAAACACTGACACCCATCACCCCAAACACTGACACACCTCACCCCAACACTGACACCCATCACCCCCAGCAATGACACCCCTCACACCCAACACTGACACCCTCACCCCAACACTGACACCACTCACCCTCAACACTGATACCCTCACCCCCAACACTGACACACCTCACCCCCAACACTGACACTCTCACCCCCAACACTGACACCCATCACCCCCAACACTGACACCCCTCACCCCCAACACTGACACCACTCACCCCCAACACTGACACTCTCACCCCAAACACTGACACCCATCACCCTCAACATTAACTCCCTCACACTCAACATTGACACCCTCAACCCCATCACTGACACCCTCACCCTCTACCCTGACACACTCACCCTCACACACTGATGCCTCTCAACCCCAAACACTGACACCCTCACCCACAACATTGACTCCCCTCACACTCAACACTGACACCCTCACCCTCAACTCAGACACCCCTCACCCCCAACATTGACACGCCTCACCCCCAGCACTGACCACTCACCCCCAGCAATGACCACCCCATACCCACGACACTAACACCCTCACCCACGACACTGAAACCCTCAGACTCCAACACTGCGACAACTCACCCCCAACACTGACACCCCTCACCCTCAACACTGACACTCTCACCCCCAAACACTGACACCCATCACCCCCAACATTGACAACCCTTACCCCAGCACTGAGCACTCACCCGCAGCAATGACCCCCCTCACACCCAATACTGACACCCTCACCCCAACACTGACACCACTCACCCTCAACACTGATACCCTCACCCCCAACACTGACACACCTCACCCCCAAACACTGACACTCTCACCTCCAACACTGACACACCTCACCCCCAAACTCTGACACCCTCACCCACAACATTGACTCCCCTCACACTCAACACTGACACCCTCACCCTCAACTCAGACACCACTCACCCCCAACATTGAAACCCCTCACCCCCAGCACTGACCACTCACCCCCAACACTGACACCCTCACCCTCAACACTGACACCATCACCCCTAACATTGACACCCGTCTCCCCCAGCATTTACCACTCACCCCCAGCACTGACCCCCCCACACCCCCGACACTGACACCCTCACCCCCGACACTGACACCCTCAGACTCCAACACTGCGACCACTCACCCCCAACACTGACACCCCTCACCCTCAACACTGACACCATCATCCCCAACATTGACACCCCTCACCCCAGCACTGAGCACTCACCCCCAGCAATGACCCCCCTCACACCCAACACTGACACCCTCACCCCAACACTGACACAACTCACCCTCAACACTGATACCCTCACCCCAACACTGACACCCTCACCCCCAACACTGACACACCTCACCCCCAACACTGACACAGCTCAACCCCAACACTGACACTCACACCCCCAACACTGACACACCTCACCCCCAACACTGACACCCATCACCCCCAACACTGACACCCCTCACCCCCAACACTGACACCCATCACCCCCAACACTGATACACCTCACACCCAACACTGACACTCTCACCCCCAACACTGACACACCTCACCCCCAACACTGACACCCTCACCCCCAACACTGACACGCATTACCCCCAACACTGACACACTCACCCCAAGACTGACACCCTCACCCCCAACACTGACACACCTCACCCCCAACACTGACACACCTCACCCCCAACACTGACACACTCACCCCAACACTGACACCCATCACCCCCAACACTGACACAATCACACCCAACATTGACACCACTCACCCCCAACACTGACACACCTCACCCCCAATACTGACACACTCACCAACAACAGTGACACACCTCACCCCCAACACTGACACACCTCACCCACAACACTGACACTCTCACCCCCAACACTGACACCCATCACCCCCAACACTGACACACCTCACCCCCAACACTGACACTCAACACCCCCAACACTGATATTCATCACCCCCAACACTGACACCCCTCACCACAACACTGACACTCTCACCCACAACACTGACACCCATCACCCCCAACACTGACACACCTCTCCCCCAACACTGATACTCTCACCCCCAATACTGACACACCTCACCCCCAACACCGACACTCTCACCCCAAACACTGACACCACTCACCCTCAACACTGATACCCCTCACCCACAACACTGACACACCTCACCACCAACACTGACACCCCTCAGCCCCAACACTGACACTCTCACCCCAAACACTGACAACCATCACCCCAAACACTGACACACATCACCCCCAACACTGACACCCATCACCCCCAGCAATGACCCCCCTCACACCCAACACTGACACCCTCACCCCAACACTGACACCACTCACCCTCAACACTGACACCCCTCACCCCCAACACTGACACCCTCACCCCCAACACTGACACCCATCACCCCCAACACTGACACACCTCACACCCAACACTGACACCCTCACCCCCAACACTGACACCCCTCACCGTCAACACTAACTCCCTCACACTCAACATTGACACCCTCAACCCCATCACTGACACCCTCACCCTCTACCCTGACACACTCACCCTCACACACTGATGCCTCTCACCCCCAAACACTGACACCCTCACCCACAACATTGACTCCCCTCACTCCCAAAATTGACACGCCTCACCCCCAGCACTGACCACTCACCCCCAGCAATGACCACCCTCACCCCCAACACTGACACCCTCAACACTGACACCATCCCCCCTAACATTGACACGCCTCACCCCCAGCATTTACCACTCACCCCCAGCACTGACACCCCCACACCCCCGACACTGACACCCTCACCCCCGACACTGACACCCTCAGACTCCAACACTGCGACCACTCACCCCCAACACTGACACCCCTCACCCTCAACACTGACACCATCACCCCTAACATTGACACCCCTCACCCCAGCACTGAGCACTCACCCCCAGCAATGACCCCCCTCACACCCAACACTGACACCCTCACCCCAACACTGACACCACTCACCCTCAACACTGATACCCTCACCCCCAAACACTGACACACTCACCCACAATATTGACTCCACTCACACTCAACACTGACACCCTCACCCTCAACTCAGACACCCCTCACCCCCAACATTGACACCCCTCACCCCCAGCACTGACCACTCACCCCCAGCAATGACCCCCTCACCCCCAACACTGACACCCTCACCCCAACACTGACACCACTCACCCTCAACACTGATACCCTCACCCCCAACACTGACACACCTCACCCCCAACACTGACACTCTCACCCCAAACACTGACACCCATCACCCCCAACACTGATACCCTCACCCCCAACACTGACACCCTCACCCCAACACTGACACCCTCACCCCCAACACTGACACCCCTCACCCCCAACACTGACACCCCTCACCCCCAACACTGACACCCATCACCCCCAACACTGACACACCTCACCCCCAACACTGACACCCATCACCCCCAACACTGACACCCCTCACCCCCAACACTGACACCCCGCACCCCCAACACTGACACCCATCAACCCCAACACTGACACCCATCACCCCCAACACTGACACCACTCACCCCCAACACTGACACCCATCACCCCCAACACTGACACCCATCACCCCCAACACTGACACACCTCACCCCCAACACTGACACCCATCACCCCCAACACTGACACCATCACCCCCAACACTGACACACCTCACCCCCAACACTGACACTCTCACCCCCAACACTGACACCCATCACCCCAAACACTGACACCCATCACACCCAACACTGACACACCTCACCCCCAACACTGACACACCTCACCCCCAACACTGACACCCTCACCCCCAACACTGACACTCTCACCCCCAACACTGACACCCATCACCCCAAACACTGACACTCTCACCCCAAACACTGACACCCATCACCCCAAACACTGACACACCTCACCCCCAACACTGACACACCTCACCCACAACACTGACACCCATCACCCCAAACACTGACACTCTCACCCCAAACACTGACACCCATCACCCCAAACACTGACACCCATCACCCCAAACACTGACACACCTCACCCCCAACACTGACACACCTCACCCACAACACTGACCCCCTCACCCCCAACACTGACACACCTCACCCCCAACACTGACACACCTCACCCCCAACACTGACACCCTCACCCCCAACACTGACACTCTCACCCCCAACACTGACACTCTCACCCCCAACACTGACACCATCACCCCCAACACTGACACACCTCACACCCAACACTGACACCCTCACCCCAACACTGACACCACTCACCCTCAACACTGACACCCCTCACCCCCAACACTGACACCCTCACCCCCAACACTGACACCCATCACCCCCAACACTGACACACCTCACACCCAACACTGACACCCTCACCCCCAACACTGACACCCATTACCCCCAACACTGACACCCTCACCCCCAGCACTGACACACCTCACCCCCAACACTGACACTCTCACCCCCAACACTGACACGCTCACCCCCAACACTGACACCCATCACCCCCAACACTGACACCCCTCACCCCCAACACTGACACCCTCACCCCCAACACTGACACACCTCACCCCCAACACTGACACACCTCACCCCCAACACTGACACCCCTCACCCCCAACACTGACACCCATTACCCCCAACACTGACACCCATCACCCCCAACACTGACACCCTCACCCCCAACACTGACACACCTCACCCCCAACACTGACACACCTCACCCCAAACACTGACACACCTCACCCCCAACACTGACACACCTCACCCACAACACTGACACCCATCACCCCAAACACTGACACTCTCACCCCAAACACTGACACCCATCACCCCAAACACTGACACCCATCACCCCAAACACTGACACACCTCACCCCCAACACTGACACACCTCACCCACAACACTGACCCCCTCACCCCCAACACTGACACACCTCACCCCCAACACTGACACACCTCACCCCCAACACTGACACCCTCACCCCCAACACTGACACTCTCACCCCCAACACTGACACTCTCACCCCCAACACTGACACCATCACCCCCAACACTGACACACCTCACCCCCAACACTGACACTCTCACCCCCAACACTGACACCCATCACCCCAAACACTGACACCCATCACACCCAACACTGACACACCTCACCCCCAACACTGACACCCTCACCCCCAACACTGACACTCTCACCCCCAACACTGACACCCATCACCCCCAACACTGACACACCTCACCCCCAACACTGACACACCTCACCCCCAACACTGACACTCTCACCCCAAACACTGACACCCATCACCCCAAACACTGACACACCTCACCCCCAACACTGACACCCATCACCCCAACACTGACACCACTCACCCTCAACACTGACACCCTCACCCCAACACTGACACCACTCACCCTCAACACTGATACCCTCACCCCCAACACTGACACACCTCACCCCCAACACTGACACTCTCACCCCAAACACTGACACCCATCACCCCAAACACTGACACCCATCACCCCCAACACTGACACTCTCACGGCCAACACTTTACACACCTCACCCTCAACACTGAGACACCTCACACCAACACTGACACCCCTCACCGTCAACATTAACTCCCTCACACTCAACATTGACACCCTCAACCCCATCACTGACACCCTCACCCTCTACCCTGACACACTCACCCTCACACACTGATGCCTCTCAACCCCAAACACTGACACCCTCACCCACAACATTGACTCCCCTCACACTCAACACTGACACCCTCACCCTCAACTCAGACACCCCTCACCCCCAACATTGACACGCCTCACCCCCAGCACTGACCACTCACCCCCAGCAATGACCACCCTCACCACCAACACAGAAACCCTCACCCTCAACTGACACCATCACCCCTAACATTGACACGCCTCACCCCCAGCATTTACCACTCACCCCCAGCACTGACCCCCCCACACCCCCGACACTGACACCCTCACCCACGACACTGAAACCCTCAGACTCCAACACTGCGACAACTCACCCCCAACACTGACACCCCTCACCCTCAACACTGACACTCTCACCCCCAACACTGACACACCTCACCCCCAAACACTGATACCCTCACCCCCAACACTGACACACCTCACCCCCAAACTCTGACACCCTCACCCACAACATTGACTCCCCTCACACTCAACACTGACACCCTCACCCTCAACTCAGACACCACTCACCCCCAACATTGAAACCCCTCACCCCCAGCACTGACCACTCACCCCCAGCAATGACCACCCTCACCCCCAACACTGACACCCTCACCCTCAACACTGACACCATCACCCCTAACATTGACACCCGTCTCCCCCAGCATTTACCACTCACCCCCAGCACTGACCCCCCCACACCCCCGACACTGACACCCTCACCCCCGACACTGACACCCTCAGACTCCAACACTGCGACCACTCACCCCCAACACTGACACCCCTCACCCTCAACACTGACACCATCATCCCCAACATTGACACCCCTCACCCCAGCACTGAGCACTCACCCCCAGCAATGACCCCCCTCACACCCAACACTGACACCCTCACCCCAACACTGACACAACTCACCCTCAACACTGATACCCTCACCCCAACACTGACACCCTCACCCCCAACACTGACACACCTCACCCCCAACACTGACACAGCTCAACCCCAACACTGACACTCACACCCCCAACACTGACACACCTCACCCCCAACACTGACACCCATCACCCCCAACACTGACACCCCTCACCCCCAACACTGACACCCCTCACCCCCAACACTGACACCCATCACCCCCAACACTGATACACCTCACACCCAACACTGACACTCTCACCCCCAACACTGACACACCTCACCCCCAACACTGACACCCTCACCCCCAACACTGACACTCTCACCCCCAACACTGACACACCTCACCCCCAACACTGACACCCTCACCCCCAACACTGACACGCATTACCCCCAACACTGACACACTCACCCCAAGACTGACACCCTCACCCCCAACACTGACACACCTCACCCCCAACACTGACACACCTCACCCCCAACACTGACACACTCACCCCAACACTGACACCCATCACCCCCAACACTGACACAATCACACCCAACATTGACACCACTCACCCCCAACACTGACACACCTCACCCCCAATACTGACACACTCACCAACAACACTGACACACCTCACCCCCAACACTGACACACCTCACCCACAACACTGACACTCTCACCCCCAACACTGACACCCATCACCCCCAACACTGACACACCTCACCCCCAACACTGACACTAAACACCCCCAACACTGATATTCATCACCCCCAACACTGACACCCCTCACCACAACACTGACACTCTCACCCACAACACTGACACCCATCACCCCCAACACTGACACACCTCTCCCCCAACACTGATACTCTCACCCCCAATACTGACACACCTCACCCCCAACACCGACACTCTCACCCCAAACACTGACACCACTCACCCTCAACACTGATACCCCTCACCCACAACACTGACACACCTCACCCCCAACACTACCCCTCAGCCCCAACACTGACACTCTCACCCCAAACACTGACAACCATCACCCCAAACACTGACACACATCACCCCCAACACTGACACCCATCACCCCCAGCAATGACCCCCCTCACACCCAACACTGACACCCTCACCCCAACACTGACACCACTCACCCTCAACACTGACACCCCTCACCCCCAACACTGACACCCTCACCCCCAACACTGACACCCATCACCCCCAACACTGACACACCTCACACCCAACACTGACACCCTCACCCCCAACACTGACACCCATTACCCCCAACACTGACACCCTCACCCCCAGCACTGACACACCTCACCCCCAACACTGACACTCTCACCCCCAACACTGACACGCTCACCCCCAACACTGACACCCATCACCCCCAACACTGACACCCCTCACCCCCAACACTGACACCCTCACCCCCAACACTGACACACCTCACCCCCAACACTGACACACCTCACCCCCAACACTGACACCCCTCACCCCCAACACTGACACCCATTACCCCCAACACTGACACCCATCACCCCCAACACTGACACCCTCACCCCCAACACTGACACACCTCACCCCCAACACTGACACTCTCACCCCCAAGAGTGACACCCATCACCCCCAACACTGACACACCTCACCCCCAACACTGACACACTCACCCCAACACTGACACACATCACCCCCAACACTGACACAATCACACCCAAAATTGACACCCCTCACCCCCAACACTGACACACCTCACCCCCAACACTGACACACTCACCAACAACACTGACACACCTCACCCCCAACACTGACACACCTCACCCCCAACACTGACACACTCACCCCAACACTGACACCCATCACACCCAACACTCACACAATCACACACAAAATTGACACACCTCACCCCCAACACTGACACACCTCACCCCCAACACTGACACTCTCACCCCCAACACTGACACCCATCACCCCCAACACTGACACACCTCACCACAACACTGACACTCTCACCCCCAACACTGACACCCATCACCCCCAACACTGACACACCTCACCCCCAACACTGACACTCTCACCCCGAACACTGACACCCATCACCCCCAACACTGACACCCCTCACCCCCAACACTGACACCCTCACCCCCAACACTGACACCACTCACCCCCAACACTGACACTCTCACCCCAAACACTGACACCCATCACCCCAAACACTGACACCCATCACCCCCAACAATGACACCCTCACCCCAACACTGACACTCATCACCCCCAACACTGACACCCATCACCCCCAACACTTACAGCCTCACTCCCAACACTGACACCCCTCACCCCCAACACTGACACCCATCACCCCCAACACTGACACACCTCACCCCCAACACTGACACCCATCACCCCCAACACTGACACACCCCACCCCGAACACTGACACACCTCACCCCCAACACTGACACTCTCACCCCGAACACTGACACACCTCACCCCCAACACTGACACCCCTCACCCCCAACACTGACACAGCTGAACCCCAACACTGACACTCTCACCCCCAACACTGACACCCTCACCCCCAACACTGACACCCATCACCCCCAACACTGACACCCCTCACCCCCAACACTGACACCCTCACCCCCAACACTGACACCACTCACCCCCAACACTGACACTCTCACCCCAAACACTGACACCCATCACCCCAAACACTGACACCCATCACCCCCAACAATGACACCCTCACCCCAACACTGACACTCATCACCCCCAACACTGACACCCATCACCCCCAACACTGACACAGCTCACCCCCAACACTGACACCCATCACCCCCAACACTGACACAGCTCACCCCCAACACTGACACAGCTCACCCCCAACACTGACACTCTCACCCCCAACACTGACACAGCTCACCCCCAACACTGACACCCATCACCCCCAACACTGACACAGCTCACCCCCAACACTGACACAGCTCACCCCCAACACTGACACTCTCACCCCCAACACTGACACCCTCACCCCCAACACTGACACCCTCACCCCCAACACTGACACCCACACCCCCAACACTGACACTCATCACCCCCAACACTGACACCCTCACCCCCAACACTGACACACCTCACCCCCAACACTGACATCCTCACCCCCAACACTGACACCACTCACCCCCAACACTGACACTCTCACCCCCAACACAGACACCCTCACACCCAACAATGACACCCGCACCCCCAACACTGACACCCATTACCCCCAACACTGACACCCATTACCCCCAACACTGACACTCTCACCCCCAACACAGACACCCTCACACCCAACAATGACACCCGCACCCCCAACACTGACACACCTCACCCCCAACACTGACACACCTCACCCCCAACACTGACACCACTCACCCCCAACACTGACACTCTCACCCCCAACACAGACACCCTCACACCCAACAATGACACCCGCACCCCCAACACTGACACCCCTCACCCCCAACACTGACACCCATTACCCCCAACACTGACACCCTCACCCCCAACACTGACACCCATCACCCCCAACACTGACACAATCACACCCAAAATTGACACCCCTCACCCCCAACACTGACACACCTCACCCCCAACACTGACACACTCACCAACAACACTGACACACCTCACCCCCAACACTGACACACCTCACCCCCAACACTGACACTCTCACCCCCAAGAGTGACACCCATCACCCCCAACACTGACACACCTCACCCCCAACACTGACACTCATCACCCCCAACACTGTCATTCATCACCCCCAACACTGACACCCCTCACACCCAGCCCTGACACTCTCACCCCCAACACTGACACCCCTCACCCTCAACACTAACTCCCTCACACTCAACATTGACACCCTCAACCCCATCACTGACACCCTCACCCTCTACCCTGACACACTCACCCTCACACACTGATGCCTCTCACCCCCAAACACTGACACCCTCACCCACAACATTGACTCCCCTCACTCCCAACATTGACACGCCTCACCCCCAGCATTTACCACTCACCCCCAGCACTGACCCCCCCACACCCCCGACACTGACACCCTCACCCCCGACACTGACACCCTCAGACTCCAACACTGCGACCACTCACCCCCAACACTGACACCCCTCACCCTCAACACTGACACCATCACCCCTAACATTGACACCCCTCACCCCAGCACTGAGCACTCACCCCCAGCAATGACCCCCCTCACACCCAACACTGACACCCTCACCCCAACACTGACACCACTCACCCTCAACACTGATACCCTCACCCCCAACACTGACACACCTCACCCCCAAACACTGACACCCATCACCCCCAACACTGACACCCTCACCCCCAACACTGACACCCCTCACCCCCAACATTGACACCCCTCACCCCCAGCACTGACCACTCACCCCCAGCAATGACCCCCTCACCCCCAACACTGACACCCTCACCCCAACACTGACACCACTCACCCTCAACACTGATACCCTCACCACCAACACTGACACACCTCACCCCCAACACTGACACTCTCACCCCAAACACTGACACCCATCACCCCCAACACTGACACCCCTCACCCCCAACACTGACACCCTCACCCCCAACACTGACACCCATCACCCCCAACACTGACACACCTCACACCCAACACTGACACCCTCACCCCCAACACTGACACCCATTACCCCCAACACTGACACCCTCACCCCCAGCACTGACACACCTCACCCCCAACACTGACACTCTCACCCCCAACACTGACACGCTCACCCCCAACACTGACACCCATCACCCCCAACACTGACACCCCTCACCCCCAACACTGACACCCTCACCCCCAACACTGACACACCTCACCCCCAACACTGACACACCTCACCCCCAACACTGACACCCCTCACCCCCAACACTGACACCCATTACCCCCAACACTGACACCCATCACCCCCAACACTGACACCCTCACCCCCAACACTGACACACCTCACCCCCAACACTGACACACCTCACCCCCAACACTGACACTCTCACCCCCAAGAGTGACACCCATCACCCCCAACACTGACACACCTCACCCCCAACACTGACACACTCACCCCAACACTGACACACATCACCCCCAACACTGACACAATCACACCCAAAATTGACACCCCTCACCCCCAACACTGACACACCTCACCCCCAACACTGACACACTCACCAACAACACTGACACACCTCACCCCCAACACTGACACACCTCACCCCCAACACTGACACACTCACCCCAACACTGACACCCATCACACCCAACACTGACACAATCACACCCAAAATTGACACACCTCACCCCCAACACTGACACACCTCACCCCCAACACTGACACTCTCACCCCCAACACTGACACCCATCACCCCCAACACTGACACACCTCACCACAACACTGACACTCTCACCCCCAACACTGACACCCATCACCCCCAACACTGACACACCTCACCCCCAACACTGACACTCTCACCCCGAACACTGACACCCATCACCCCCAACACTGACACCCATCACCCCCAACACTGACACCCCTCACCCCCAACACTGACACCCTCACCCCCAACACTGACACCACTCACCCCCAACACTGACACTCTCACCCCAAACACTGACACCCATCACCCCAAACACTGACACCCATCACCCCCAACAATGACACCCTCACCCCAACACTGACACTCATCACCCCCAACACTGACACCCATCACCCCCAACACTTACAGCCTCACTCCCAACACTGACACCCCTCACCCCCAACACTGACACCCATCACCCCCAACACTGACACACCTCACCCCCAACACTGACACCCATCACCCCCAACACTGACACACCCCACCCCGAACACTGACACACCTCAACCCCAACACTGACACTCTCACCCCGAACACTGACACACCTCACCCCCAACACTGACACCCCTCACCCCCAACACTGACACAGCTGAACCCCAACACTGACACTCTCACCCCCAACACTGACACCCTCACCCCCAACACTGACACCCATCACCCCCAACACTGACACCCCTCACCCCCAACACTGACACCCTCACCCCCAACACTGACACCACTCACCCCCAACACTGACACTCTCACCCCAAACACTGACACCCATCACCCCAAACACTGACACCCATCACCCCCAACAATGACACCCTCACCCCAACACTGACACTCATCACCCCCAACACTGACACCCATCACCCCCAACACTTACAGCCTCACTCCCAACACTGACACCACTCACCCCCAACACTGACACCCCTCACCCCCAACACTGACACCCGTCACCCCCAACACTGACACAGCTCACCCCCAACACTGACACCCATCACCCCCAACACTGACACAGCTCACCCCCAACACTGACACAGCTCACCCCCAACACTGACACTCTCACCCCCAACACTGACACCCTCACCCCCAACACTGACACCCTCACCCCTAACACTGACACCCATTACCCCCAACACTGACACCCTCACCCCCAACACTGACACATCTCACCCCCAACACTGACACACTCACCCCAACACTGACACCCATCACCCCCAAAACTGACACAATCACACCCAAAATTGACACCCCTCACCCCCAACACTGACACACCTCACCCCCAACACTGACACACTCACCAACAACACTGACACACCTCACCCCCAACACTGACACACCTCACCCCCAACACTGACACTCTCACCCCCAAGAGTGACACCCATCACCCCCAACACTGACACACCTCACCCCCAACACTGACACTCATCACCCCCAACACTGTCATTCATCACCCCCAACACTGACACCCCTCACCCCCAACACTGACACCCTCACCCCCAACACTGACACCCATCACCCCCAACACTGACACAATCACACCCAACATTGACACCCCTCACCCCCAGCACTGACCACTCACCCACAGCAATGACCCCCTCACCCCCAACACTGACACACCTCACCCCCAACACTGACACTCTCACCCACAACACTGACACCCATCACCCCCAACACTGACACACCTCACCCCCAACACTGACACTCTCACCCCAAACACTGACACCCATCACCCCAAACACTGACACTCTCACCCCAAACACTGACACCCATCACCCCAAACACTGACACACATCACCCCCAACACTGACAGCCATCTCCCCCAGCAATGACCCCCCTCACACCCAACACTGACACCCTCACCCCAACACTGACACCACTCACCCTCAACACTGATACCCTCACCCCCAACACTGACACACCTCACCCCCAACACTGACACTCTGACCCCAAACACTGACACCGATCACCCCAAACACTGACACCCATCACCCCCAGCCCTGACACTCTCACCCCCAACACTGACACCCCTCACCCTCAACACTAACTCCCTCACACTCAACATTGACACCCTCAACCCCATCACTGACACCCTCACCCTCTACCCTGACACACTCACCCTCACACACTGATGCCTCTCACCCCCAAACACTGACACCCTCACCCACAACATTGACTCCCCTCACTCCCAACATTGACACGCCTCACCCCCAGCATTTACCACTCACCCCCAGCACTGACCCCCCCACACCCCCGACACTGACACCCTCACCCCCGACACTGACACCCTCAGACTCCAACACTGCGACCACTCACCCCCAACACTGACACCCCTCACCCTCAACACTGACACCATCACCCCTAACATTGACACCCCTCACCCCAGCACTGAGCACTCACCCCCAGCAATGACCCCCCTCACACCCAACACTGACACCCTCACCCCAACACTGACACCACTCACCCTCAACACTGATACCCTCACCCCCAACACTGACACACCTCACCCCCAAACACTGACACCCATCACCCCCAACACTGACACCCTCACCCCCAACACTGACACCCCTCACCCCCAACATTGACACCCCTCACCCCCAGCACTGACCACTCACCCCCAGCAATGACCCCCTCACCCCCAACACTGACACCCTCACCCCAACACTGACACCACTCACCCTCAACACTGATACCCTCACCACCAACACTGACACACCTCACCCCCAACACTGACACTCTCACCCCAAACACTGACACCCATCACCCCCAACACTGACACACCTCACCCCCAACAATGACCCCTTCACCCTCAACACTGACAACCTCACCCCCAACACTGACACTCTTACCCCCAGCAATGACCCCCCTCACCCCCAACACTGACACACCTCACCCCCAACACTGACACAGCTCAACCCCAACACTGACACTCTTACCCCCAGCAATGACCCCCCTCACCCCCAACACTGACACACCTCACCCCCAACACTGACACCCTCACCCGAACACTGACACCACTCACCCTCAACACTGATACCCTCACCCCCAACACTGACACACCTCACCCCCAACACTGACACCCTCACCCCCAACACTGACACAGCTCAACCCCAACACTGACACTCTCACCCCCAGCAATGACCCCCCTCACCCCCAACACTGACACACCTCACCCCCAACACTGACACTCTCACCCCAAACACTGACACCCATCACCCCAAACACTGACACACATCACCCCCAACACTGACACCCATCACCCCAAACACTGACACCCATCACCCCCAGCAATGACCCCCCTCACACCCAACACTGACACCCTCACCCCAACACTGACACCACTCACCCTCAACACTGATACCCTCACCCCCAACACTGACACCCATCACCCCAAACACTGACACACATCACCCCCAACACTGACACCCATCACCCCAAACACTGACACCCATCACCCCCAACACTGACACCCCTCACCCCCAACACTGACACACCTCACCCTCAACACTGACACCCATCACCCCAAACACTGACACACATCACCCCCAACACTGACACCCATCACCCCAAACACTGACACCCATCACCCCAAACACTGACACACATCACCCCCAACACTGACACACATCACCCCCAACACTGACACCCATCACCCCAAACACTGACACCCATCACCCCCAGCAATGACCCCCCTCACACCCAACACTGACACCCTCACCCCAACACTGACACCACTCACCCTCAACACTGATACCCTCACCCCCAACACTGACACCCATCACCCCAAACACTGACACACATCACCCCCAACACTGACACCCATCACCCCAAACACTGACACCCATCACCCCAAACACTGACACACATCACCCCCAACACTGACACCCATCACCCCAAACACTGACACCCATCACCCCCAGCAATGACCCCCCTCACACCCAACACTGACACCCTCACCCCAACACTGACACCACTCACCCTCAACACTGATACCCTCACCCCCAACACTGACACCCATCACCCCAAACACTGACACACATCACCCCCAACACTGACACCCATCACCCCAAACACTGACACCCATCACCCCAAACACTGACACCCATCACCCCCAACACTGACACTCTCACCCCCAACACTGACACACCTCACCCTCAACACTGACACTCTCACGGCCAACACTTTACACACCTCACCCTCAACACTGAGACACCTCACACCAACACTGACACTCTCACCCCCAACACTGACACCCCTCACCGTCAACACTAACTCCCTCACACTCAACATTGACACCCTCAACCCCAAACACTGACACCCTCACCCACAACATTGACTCCCCTCACACTCAACACTGACACCCTCACCCTCAACTCAGACACCCCTCACCCCCAACATTGACACGCCTCACCCCCAGCACTGACCACTCACCCCCAGCAATGACCACCCTCACCACCAACACAGACACCCTCACCCTCAACTGACACCATCACCCCTAACATTGACACGCCTCACCCCCAGCATTTACCACTCACCCCCAGCACTGACACCCCCATACCCCCGACACTGACACCCTCACCCACGACACTGAAACCCTCAGACTCCAACACTGCGACAACTCACCCCCAACACTGACACCCCTCACCCTCAACACTGACACTCTCACCCCAAACACTGACACCCATCACCCCCAACATTGACAACCCTCACCCCAGCACTGAGCACTCACCCGCAGCAATGACCCCCCTCACACCCAATACTGACACCCTCACCCCAACACTGACACCACTCACCCTCAACACTGATACCCTCACCCCCAACACTGACACACCTCACCCACAAACACTGACACCCTCACCCACAACATTGACTCCCCTCACACTCAACACTGACACCCTCACCCTCAACTCAGACACCACTCACCCCCAACATTGAAACCCCTCACCCCCAGCACTGACCACTCACCCCCAGCACTGACCCCCCCACACCCCCGACACTGACACCCTCACCCCCGACACTGACACCCTCAGACTCCAACACTGCGACCACTCACCCCCAACACTGACACCCCTCACCCTCAACACTGACACCATCATCCCCAACATTGACACCCCTCACCCCAGCACTGAGCACTCACCCCCAGCAATGACGCCCCTCACACCCAACACTGACACCCTCACCCCAACACTGACACAACTCACCCTCAACACTGATACCCTCACCCCAAACACTGACACCCATCACCCCCAACACTGACACCCATCACCCCCAACACTGACACACCTCACCCCCAACACTGACACAGCTCAACCCCAACACTGACACTCTCACCCCCAACACTGACATACCTCACCCCCAACACTGACACCCTCACCCCCAACACTGACACCCATCACCCCCAACACTGACATACCTCACCCCCAACAATGACACCCTCACCCCCAACACTGACACCCTCACCCCCAACACTGACACCCATCACCCCCAACACTGACACCCCTCACCCCCAACACTGACACCCTCACCCCCAACACTGACACACTCACCCCAAGACTGACACCCTCACCCCCAACACTGACACACCTCACCCCCAACACTGACACACTCACCCCAACACTGACACCCATCACCCCCAACACTGACACAATCACACCCAACATTGACACCACTCACCCCCAACACTGACACACCTCACCCCCAATACTGACACACTCACCAACAACACTGACACACCTCACCCCCAACACTGACACACCTCACCCACAACACTGACACTCTCACCCCCAACACTGACACCCATCACCCCCAACACTGACACACCTCTCCCCCAACACTGACACTCTCACCCCCAATACTGACACACCTCACCCCCAACACCGACATCTCACCCCAAACACTGACACCACTCACCCTCAACACTGATACCCTCACCCCCAACACTGACACACCTCACCCCCAACACTGACACTCTCACCCCAAACACTGACAACCATCACCCCAAACACTGACACACATCACCCCCAACACTGACACCCATCACCCCCAGCAATGACCCCCCTCACACCCAACACTGACACCCTCACCCCAACACTGACACCACTCACCCTCAACACTGATACCCTCACCCCCAACACTGACACACCTCACCCCCAACACTGACACTCTCACCCCAAACACTGACACCCATCACCCCAAACACTGACACCCATCACCCCCAACACTGACACCCCTCACCCCCAACACTGACACTCTCACACCCAACACTGACACACCTCACCCTCAACACTGAGACACCTCACACCAACACTGACACTCTCACCCCCAACACTGACACCCTCACCGTCAACACTAACTCCCTCACACTCAACATTGACACCCTCAACCCCATCACTGACACCCTCACCCTCTACCCTGACACACTCACCCTCACACACTGATGCCTCTCACCCCCAAACACTGACACTCTCACCCACAACATTGACTCCCCTCACACTCAACACTGACACCCTCACCCTCAACTCAGACACCCCTCACCCCCAACATTGACACGCCTCACCCCCAGCACTGACCACTCACCCCCAGCAATGACCACCCTCACCCCCAACACTGACACCCTCACCCTCAACACTGACACCATCACCCCTAACATTGACACCCCTCACCCCCAGCACTGACCACTCACCCCCAGCAATGACCACCCTCACCCCCAACTCTGACACCCTCACCCTCAACACTGACACCATCACCCCTAACATTGACACGCCTCACCCCCAGCATTTACCACTCACCCCCAGCACTGACCCCCCCACACCCCCGACACTGACACCCTCACCCCCGACACTGACACCCTCAGACTCCAACACTGCGACCACTCACCCCCAGCACTGACCCCCCCACACCCCCGACACTGACACCCTCACCCCAGACACTGACACCCCTCACCCCCAACACTGACACCCCTCACCCTCAACACTGACACCATCACCCCTAACATTGACACCCCTCACCCCAGCACTGAGCACTCACCCCCAGCAATGACCCCCCTCACACCCAACACTGACACCCTCACCCTCAACACTGACACACCTCACACCCAACACTGACACTCTCACCCCCAACACTGACACACCCTCACCCACAACATTGACTCCACTCACACTCAACACTGACACCCTCACCCTCAACTCAGACACCCCTCACCCCCAACATTGACACCCCTCACCCCCAGCACTGACCACTCACCCCCCGCAATGACCCCCTCACCCCCAACACTGACACCCTCACCCCAACACTGACATCACTCACCCTCAACACTGACACCACTCACCCTCAACACTGATAACCTCAACACCAACACTGACACACCTCACCCCCAACACTGACACCCTCACCCCAACACTGACACCACTCACCCTCAACACTGACACCACTCACCCTCAACACTGATACCCTCATCCCCAACACTGACACACCTCACCCCCAACACTGACACCATCACCCCTAACATTGACACCCCTCACCCCTGCACTGAGCACTCACCCCCAGCAATGACCCCCCTCACACCCAACACTGATACCCTCACCCCAACACTGACACCACTCACCCTCAACACTGATACCCTCAACCCCAACACTGACACACCTCACCCCCAACACTGACACTCTCACCCCAAACACTGACACCCATCACCCCAAACACTGACACTCTCACCCCAAACACTGACACCCATCACCCCCAACATTGACACCCCTCACCCCAGCACTGAGCACTCACCCCCAGCAATGACCCCCCTCACACCCAACACTGACACCCTCACCCTCAACACTGACACACCTCACACCCAACACTGACACTCTCACCCCAAACACTGACACCCATCACCCCAAACACTGACACACATCACCCCCAACACTGACACCCATCACCCCAAACACTGACACCCATCACCCCCAGCAATGACACCCCTCACACCCAACACTGACACCCTCAACCCAACACTGACACCACTCACCCTCAACACTGATACCCTCACCCCCAACACTGATACACCTCACCCCCAACACTGACACTCTCACCCCAAACACTGACACCCATCACCCCAAACACTGACACCCATCACCCCCAACACTGACACCCCTCACCCCCAACACTGACACCCATCACCCCCAACACTGACACACCTCAGCCCCAACACTGACACTCTCACCCCAAACACTGACACCCATCACCCCAAACACTGACACCCATCACCCCCAACACTGACACCCCTCACCCCCAACACTGACACCCATCACCCCCAACACTGATACACCTCACCCCCAACACTGACACTCTCACCCCAAACACTGACACCCATCACCCCAAACACTGACACCCATCACCCCCAACACTGACACCCCTCACCCCCAACACTGACACCCATCACCCCCAACACTGACACACCTCACCCTCAACACTGAGACACCTCACACCAACACTGACACTCTCACCCCCAACACTGACACCCCTCACCGTCAACACTAACTCCCTCACACTCAACATTGACACCCTCAACCCCATCACTGACACCCTCACCCTCTACCCTGACACACTCACCCTCACACACTGATGCCTCTCAACCCCAAACACTGACACCCTCAACCACAACATTGACTCCCCTCACACTCAACACTGACACCCTCACCCTCAACTCAGACACCCCTCACCCCCAACATTGACACGCCTCATCCCCAGCACTGACCACTCACCCCCAGCAATGACCCCCCTCACCCCCAACACAGAAACCCTCACCCTCAACTGACACCATCACCCCTAACATTGACACGCCTCACCCCCAGCATTTACCACTCACCCCCAGCACCGACCCCCCCACACCCCCGACACTGACACCCTCACCCCCGACACTGAAACCCTCAGACTCCAACACTGCGACAACTCACCCCCAACACTGACACCCCTCACCCTCAACACTGACACTCTCACCCCAAACACTGACACCCATCACCCCCAACATTGACACCCCTCACCCCAGCACTGAGCACTTACCCGCAGCAATGACCCCCCTCACACCCAATACTGACACCCTCACCCCAACACTGACACCACTCACCCTCAACACTGATACCCTCACCCCCAACACTGACACACCTCACCCCCAAACACTGACACCCTCACCCACAACATTGACTCCCCTCACACTCAACACTGACACCCTCAACCTCAACTCAGACACCACTCACCCCCAACATTGACACCCCTCACCCCCAGCACTGACCACTCACCCCCAGCAATGACCACCCTCACCCCCAACACTGACACCCTCACCCACAACACTGACACCATCACCCCTAACATTGACACCCGTCTCCCCCAGCATTTACCACTCACCCCCAGCACTGACCCCCCCACACCCCCGACACTGACACCCTCACCCCCGACACTGACACCCTCAGACTCCAACACTGCGACCACTCACCCCCAACACTGACACCCCTCACCCTCAACACTGACACCATCAACCCTAACATTGACACCCGTCTCCCCCAGCATTTACCACTCACCCCCAGCACTGACCCCCCCACACCCCCGACACTGACACCCTCACCCCCGACACTGACACCCTCAGACTCCAACACTGCGACCACTCACCCCCAACACTGACACCCCTCACACTCAACACTGACACCATCATCCCCAACATTGACACCCCTCACCCCAGCACTGAGCACTCACCCCCAGCAATGACCCCCCTCACACCCAACACTGACACCCTCACCCCAACACTGATACCCTCACCCCAAACACTGACACCCCTCACCCTCAACACTGACACCATCACACCCAACACTGACACCCCTCACCCTCAACACTAACTCCCTCACACTCATCATTGACACCCTCAACCCCATCACTGACACCCTCACCCTCTACCCTGACACACTCACCCTCACACACTGATGCCTCTCACCCCCAAACACTGACACCCATCACCCCCAACATTTACACCACTCACCCCAGCACTGAGCACTCACCCCCAGCAATGACCCCCCTCACACCCAACACTGACACCCTCACCCTCAACACTGACACCCGCACCCCCAACACTGACACCCACACCCCCAACACTGACACCCTCACCCCAACACTGACACCACTCACCCTCAACACTGATACCCTCACCACCAACACTGACACACCTCACCCCCAACACTGACACTCTCACCGCAAACACTGACACCCATCACCCCAAACACTGACACACCTCACCCCCAACACTGACACCCCTCACCCCCAACACTGACACTCTCACCCTCAACACTGTCACCCGCACCCCCAACACTGACACACTCACCCCCAACACTGACACCCTCACCCCAACACTGACACCACTCACCCTCAACACTGATACCCTCACCCCCAACACTGACACACCTCACCCCCAACACTGACACTCTCACCCCAAACACTGACACCCATCACCCCAAACACTGACACCCATCACCCCCAACACTGACACCCCTCACCCCCTACAATGACACACCTCACCCCCAACACTGACACTCATCACCCACAACACTGACATTCATCACCCCTAACACTGACACACCTCACCCCCAACACTGACACTCATCACCCCCAACACTGACATTCATCACTCCCAACACTGACACACCTCACCCCCAACACTGACACACCTCACCCCCAGCACAGACACAATCACCCCCAACACTGACACCCTCACCCCAACACTGACACCACTCACCCTCAACACTGATACCCTCACCCCCAACACTGACACACCTCACCCCCAACACTGACACTCTCACCCCAAACACTGACACCCATCACCCCAAACACTGACACCCATCACCCCCAACACTGACACCCCTCACCCCCTACAATGACACACCTCACCCCCAACACTGACACTCATCACCAACAACACTGACATTCATCACCCCTAACAATGACACACCTCACCCCCAACACTGACACACCTCACCCCCAACACTGACACTCATCACCCCCAACACTGACATTCATCACTCCCAACACTGACACACCTCACCCCCAACACTGACACACCTCACCCCCAGCACAGACACAATCACCCCCAACACTGACACCCCTCACCCCCAACACTGACACTCATCACCCCCAACACTGACATTCATCACCCCCAACACTGACACACCTCACCCCCAACACTGACACTCATCACCCCCAGCACAGACACAATCACCCCCAACACTGACACACCTCACCCCCAACACTGACACTCATCACCCCCAACACTGACATTCATCACTCCCAACACTGACACCCCTCACCCCCAGCACAGACACAATCACCCCCAACACTGACACCCCTCACCACAACACTGACACTCTCACCCACAACACTGACACCCATCACCCCCAACACTGACACACCTCACCCCCAACACTGACACACCTCACCCCCAACACTGACACTCTCACCCCAAACAATGACACCACTCACCCTCAACACTGATACCCTCACCCCCAACACTGACACACCTCACCCCCAACACTGACACTCTCACCCCAAACACTGACACCCATCACCCCAAACACTGACACCCATCACCCCCAGCAATGACACCCCTCACACCCAACACTGACACCCTCACCCCAACACTGACACCACTCACCCTCAACACTGATACCCTCACCCACAACACTGACACACCTCACCCCCAACACTGACACTCTCACCCCAAACACTGACACCCATCACCCCAAACACTGACACCCATCACCCTCAACACTGACACTCTCACGCCCAACACTGACACACCTCACCCTCAACACTGAGACACCTCACACCAACACTGACACTCTCACCCCCAACACTGACTGCCCTCACCGTCAACACTAACTCCCTCACACTCAACATTGACACCCTCAACCCCATCACTGACACCCTCACCCTCTACCCTGACACACTCACCCTCACACACTGATGCCTCTCACCCCCAAACACTGACACCCTCACCCACAACATTGACTCCCCTCACACTCAACACTGACACCCTCACCCTCAACTCAGACACCCCTCACCCCCAACATTGACACGCCTCACCCCCAGCACTGACCACTCACCCCCAGCAATGACCCCCCTCACACCCAACACTGACACCCTCACCACCAACACAGACACTCTCACCCTCAACACTGACACCATCACCCCTAACATTGACACGCCTCACCCCCAGCATTTACCACTCACCCCCAGCAATGACCCCCCTCACACCCAACACTGACACCCTCACCCCAACACTGACACCACTCACCCTCCACACTGATACCCTCACCCCCAACACTGACACACCTCACCCTCAACACTGACACTCTCACCCCAAACACTGACACCCATCACCCCCAACATTGACACCCCTCACCCCAGCACTGAGCACTTACCCGCAGCAATGACCCCCCTCACACCCAATACTGACACCCTCACCCCAACACTGACACCACTCACCCTCAACACTGATACCCTCACCCCCAACACTGACACACCTCACCCCCAAACACTGACACCCTCACCCACAACATTGACTCCCCTCACACTCAACACTGACACCCTCAACCTCAACTCAGACACCACTCACCCCCAACATTGACACCCCTCACCCCCAGCACTGACCACTCACCCCCAGCAATGACCACCCTCACCCCCGACACTGACACCCTCAGACTCCAACACTGCGACCACTCACCCCCAACACTGACACCCCTCACCCTCAACACTGACACCATCAACCCTAACATTGACACCCGTCTCCCCCAGCATTTACCACTCACCCCCAGCACTGACCCCCTCACACCCCCGACACTGACACCCTCACCCCCGACACTGACACCCTCAGACTCCAACACTGCGACCACTCACCCCCAACACTGACACCCCTCACCCTCAACACTGACACCATCATCCCCAACATTGACACCCCTCACCCCAGCACTGAGCACTCACCCCCAGCAATGACCACCCTCACACCCAACACTGACACCCTCACCCCAACACTGATACCCTCACCCCAAACACTGACACCCCTCACCCTCAACACTGACACCATCACACCCAACACTGACACCCCTCACCCTCAACACTAACTCCCTCACACTCATCATTGACACCCTCAACCCCATCACTGACACCCTCACCCTCTACCCTGACACACTCACCCTCGCACACTGATGCCTCTCACCCCCAAACACTGACACCCATCACCCCCAACATTTACACCCCTCACCCCAGCACTGAGCACTCACCCCCAGCAATGACCCCCCTCACACCCAACACTGACACCCTCACCCTCAACACTGACACCCGCACCCCCAACACTGACACCCACACCCCCAACACTGACACCCTCACCCCAACACTGACACCACTCACCCTCAACACTGATACCCTCACCACCAACACTGACACACCTCAGCCCCAACACTGACACTCTCACCCCAAACACTGACACCCATCACCCCAAACACTGACACACCTCACCCCCAACACTGACACCCCTCACCCCCAACACTGACACTCTCACCCTCAACACTGTCACCCGCACCCCCAACACTGACACACTCACCCCCAACACTGACACCCTCACCCCAACACTGACACCACTCACCCTCAACACTGATACCCTCACCCCCAACACTGACACACCTCACCCCCAACACTGACACTCTCACCCCAAACACTGACACCCATCACCCCAAACACTGACACCCATCACCACCAACACTGACACCCCTCACCCCCTACAATGACACACCTCACCCCCAACACTGACACTCATCACCCACAACACTGACATTCATCACCCCTAACACTGACACACCTCACCCCCAACACTGACACCCCTCACCCCCAACACTGACACTCATCACCCCCAACACTGACACTCATCACCCCCAACACTGACATTCATCACTCCCAACACTGACACACCTCACCCCCAACACTGACACACCTCACCCCCAGCACAGACACAATCACCCCCAACACTGACACCCCTCACCCCCAACACTGACACTCATCACCCCCAACACTGACATTCATCACCCCCAACACTGACACACCTCACCCCCAACACTGACACTCATCACCCCCAGCACAGACACAATCACCCCCAACACTGACACACCTCACCCCCAACACTGACACTCATCTCCCCCAACACTGACATTCATCACCCCCAACACTGACACACCTCACCCCCAACACTGACACCCTCACCCCCAACACTGACACAGCTCACCCCCAACACTGACTCCCATCACCCCCAACACTGACACACCTCACCCCCAACACTGACACACTCACCCCCAACACTGACACCACTCACCCCCAACACTGACACAATCACCCCCAACACTGACACCCCTCACCACAACACTGACACTCATCACCCCCAGCACAGACACAATCACCCCCAACACTGACACCCCTCACCACAACACTGACACTCTCACCCACAACACTGACACCCATCACCCCCAACACTGACACACCTCACCCCCAACACTGACACACCTCACCCCCAACACTGACACTCTCACCCCAAACACTGACACCACTCACCCTCAACACTGATACCCTCACCCCCAACACTGACACACCTCACCCCCAACACTGACACTCTCACCCCAAACACTGACACCCATCACCCCAAACACTGACACCCATCACCCCCAGCAATGACACCCCTCACACCCAACACTGACACCCTCACCCCAACACTGACACCACTCACCCTCAACACTGATTCCCTCACCCCCAACACTGACACACCTCACCCCCAACACTGACACTCTCACCCCAAACACTGACACCCATCACCCCAAACACTGACACCCATCACCCTCAACACTGACACTCTCACGCCCAACACTGACACACCTCACCCTCAACACTGAGACACCTCACACCAACACTGACACTCTCACCCCCAACACTGACTGCCCTCACCGTCAACACTAACTCCCTCACACTCAACATTGACACCCTCAACCCCATCACTGACACCCTCACCCTCTACCCTGACACACTCACCCTCACACACTGATGCCTCTCACCCCCAAACACTGACACCCTCACCCACAACATTGACTCCCCTCACACTCAACACTGACACCCTCACCCTCAACTCAGACACCCCTCACCCCCAACATTGACACGCCTCACCCCCAGCACTGACCACTCACCCCCAGCAATGACCCCCCTCACACCCAACACTGACACCCTCACCACCAACACAGACACCCTCACCCTCAACACTGACACCATCACCCCTAACATTGACACGCCTCACCCCCAGCATTTACCACTCACCCCCAGCAATGACCCCCCCACACCCCCAAACACTGACACCCTCACCCACAACATTGACTCCCCTCACACTCAACACTGACACCCTCAACCTCAACTCAGACACCACTCACCCCCAACATTGACACCCCTCACCCCCAGCACTGACCACTCACCCCCAGCAATGACCACCCTCACCCCCAACACTGACACCCTCACCCACAACACTGACACCATCACCCCTAACATTGACACCCGTCTCCCCCAGCATTTACCACTCACCCCCAGCACTGACCCACCCACACCCCCGACACTGACACCCTCACCCCCGACACTGACACCCTCAGACTCCAACACTGCGACCACTCACCCCCAACACTGACACCCCTCACCCTCAACACTGACACCATCAACCCTAACATTGACACCCGTCTCCCCCAGCATTTACCACTCACCCCCAGCACTGACCCCCCCACACCCCCGACACTGACACCCTCACCCCCGACACTGACACCCTCAGACTCCAACACTGCGACCACTCACCCCCAACACTGACACCCCTCACCCTCAACACTGACACCATCATCCCCAACATTGACACCCCTCACCCCAGCACTGAGCACTCACCCCCAGCAATGACCACCCTCACACCCAACACTGACACCCTCACCCCAACACTGATACCCTCACCCCAAACACTGACACCCCTCACCCTCAACACTGACACCATCACACCCAACACTGACACCCCTCACCCTCAACACTAACTCCCTCACACTCATCATTGACACCCTCAACCCCATCACTGACACCCTCACCCTCTACCCTGACACACTCACCCTCGCACACTGATGCCTCTCACCCCCAAACACTGACACCCATCACCCCCAACATTTACACCCCTCACCCCAGCACTGAGCACTCACCCCCAGCAATGACCCCCCTCACACCCAACACTGACACCCTCACCCTCAACACTGACACCCGCACCCCCAACACTGACACCCACACCCCCAACACTGACACCCTCACCCCAACACTGACACCACTCACCCTCAACACTGATACCCTCACCACCAACACTGACACACCTCAGCCCCAACACTGACACTCTCACCCCAAACACTGACACCCATCACCCCAAACACTGACACACCTCACCCCCAACACTGACACCCCTCACCCCCAACACTGACACTCTCACCCTCAACACTGTCACCCGCACCCCCAACACTGACACACTCACCCCCAACACTGACACCCTCACCCCAACACTGACACCACTCACCCTCAACACTGATACCCTCACCCCCAACACTGACACACCTCACCCCCAACACTGACACTCTCACCCCAAACACTGACACCCATCACCCCAAACACTGACACCCATCACCACCAACACTGACACCCCTCACCCCCTACAATGACACACCTCACCCCCAACACTGACACTCATCACCCACAACACTGACATTCATCACCCCTAACACTGACACACCTCACCCCCAACACTGACACCCCTCACCCCCAACACTGACACTCATCACCCCCAACACTGACACTCATCACCCCCAACACTGACATTCATCACCCCCAACACTGACACACCTCACCCCCAACACTGACACACCTCACCCCCAGCACAGACACAATCACCCCCAACACTGACACCCCTCACCCCCAACACTGACACTCATCACCCCCAACACTGACATTCATCACCCCCAACACTGACACACCTCACCCCCAACACTGACACACCTCACCCCCAACACTGACACTCATCACCCCCAACACTGACATTCATCACCCCCAACACTGACACACCTCACCCCCAACACTGACACTCATCACCCCCAACACTGACATTCATCACTCCCAACACTGACACCCCTCACCCCCAGCACAGACACAATCACCCCCAACACTGACACCCCTCACCACAACACTGACACTCTCACCCACAACACTGACACCCATCACCCCCAACACTGACACACCTCACCCCCAACACTGACACACCTCACCCCCAACACTGACACTCTCACCCCAAACACTGACACCACTCACCCTCAACACTGATACCCTCACCCCCAACACTGACACACCTCACCCCCAACACTGACACTCTCACCCCAAACACTGACACCCATCACCCCAAACACTGACACCCATCACCCCCAGCAATGACACCCCTCACACCCAACACTGACACCCTCACCCCAACACTGACACCACTCACCCTCAACACTGATTCCCTCACCCCCAACACTGACACACCTCACCCCCAACACTGACACTCTCACCCCAAACACTGACACCCATCACCCCAAACACTGACACCCATCACCCTCAACACTGACACTCTCACGCCCAACACTGACACACCTCACCCTCAACACTGAGACACCTCACACCAACACTGACACTCTCACCCCCAACACTGACTGCCCTCACCGTCAACACTAACTCCCTCACACTCAACATTGACACCCTCAACCCCATCACTGACACCCTCACCCTCTACCCTGACACACTCACCCTCACACACTGATGCCTCTCACCCCCAAACACTGACACCCTCACCCACAACATTGACTCCCCTCACACTCAACACTGACACCCTCACCCTCAACTCAGACACCCCTCACCCCCAACATTGACACGCCTCACCCCCAGCACTGACCACTCACCCCCAGCAATGACCCCCCTCACACCCAACACTGACACCCTCACCACCAACACAGACACCCTCACCCTCAACACTGACACCATCACCCCTAACATTGACACGCCTCACCCCCAGCATTTACCACTCACCCCCAGCAATGACCCCCCTCACACCCAACACTGACACCCTCACCCCAACACTGACACCACTCACCCTCCACACTGATACCCTCACCCCCAACACTGACACACCTCACCCCAAAACACTGACACCCTCACCCACAACACTGACACCCTCACCCCAACACTGACACCACTCACCCTCAACACTGATACCCTCACCCCCAACACTGACACACCTCACCCCCAACACTGACACTCTCACCCCAAACACTGACACCCATCACCCCAAACACTGACACCCCTCACCCCCAACACTGACACCCCTCACCCCCTACAATGACACACCTCACCCCCAACACTGACATTCATCACCCCCAACACTGATACCCTCACCCCAAACACTGACACCCCTCACCCTCAACACTGACACCATCACACCCAACACTGACACCCCTCACCCTCAACACTAACTCCCTCACACTCATCATTGACACCCTCAACCCCATCACTGACACCCTCACCCTCTACCCTGACACACTCACCCTCACACACTGATGCCTCTCACCCCCAAACACTGACACCCATCACCCCCAACATTTACACCCCTCACCCCAGCACTGAGCACTCACCCCCAGCAATGACCCCCCTCACACCCAACACTGACACCCTCACCCTCAACACTGACACCCGCACCCCCAACACTGACACCCACACCCCCAACACTGACACCCTCACCCCAACACTGACACCACTCACCCTCAACACTGATACCCTCACCACCAACACTGACACACCTCACCCCCAACACTGACACTCTCACCGCAAACACTGACACCCATCACCCCAAACACTGACACACCTCACCCCCAACACTGACACCCCTCACCCCCAACACTGACACTCTCACCCTCAACACTGTCACCCGCACCCCCAACACTGACACACTCACCCCCAACACTGACACCCTCACCCCAACACTGACACCACTCACCCTCAACACTGATACCCTCACCCCCAACACTGACACACCTCACCCCCAACACTGACACTCTCACCCCAAACACTGACACCCATCACCCCAAACACTGACACCCATCACCCCCAACACTGACACCCCTCACCCCCTACAATGACACACCTCACCCCCAACACTGACACTCATCACCCACAACACTGACATTCATCACCCCTAACACTGACACACCTCACCCCCAACACTGACACTCATCACCCCCAACACTGACACACCTCACCCCCAACACTGACACACCTCACCCCCAGCACAGACACAATCACCCCCAACACTGACACCCCTCACCCCCAACACTGACACTCATCACCCCCAACACTGACATTCATCACCCCCAACACTGACACACCTCACCCCCAACACTGACACTCATCACCCCCAACACTGACACCCATCACCCCCAACACTGACACACCTCACCCCCAACACTGACACTCTCACCCCAAACACTGACACCACTCACCCTCAACACTGATACCCTCACCCCCAACACTGACACACCTCACCCCCAACACTGACACTCTCACCCCAAACACTGACACCCATCACCCCAAACACTGACACCCATCACCCCCAGCAATGACACCCCTCACACCCAACACTGACACCCTCATCCCAACACTGACACCACTCACCCTCAACACTGATACCCTCACCCCCAACACTGACACACCTCACCCCCAACACTGACACTCTCACCCCAAACACTGACACCCATCACCCCAAACACTGACACCCATCACCCCCAACACTGACACCCCTCACCCCCTACAATGACACACCTCACCCCCAACACTGACACTCATCACCCACAACACTGACATTCATCACCCCTAACACTGACACACCTCACCCCCAACACTGACACTCATCACCCCCAACACTGACACACCTCACCCCCAACACTGACATTCATCACTCCCAACACTGACACACCTCACCCCCAACACTGACACACCTCACCCCCAGCACAGACACAATCACCCCCAACACTGACACCCCTCACCCCCAACACTGACACTCATCACCCCCAACACTGACATTCATCACCCCCAACACTGACACACCTCACCCCCAACACTGACACTCATCACCCCCAGCACAGACACAATCACCCCCAACACTGACACACCTCACCCCCAACACTGACACCCATCACCCTCAAGACTGACACCCCTCACCCCCAACACTGACACTCTCACGCCCAACACTGACACACCTCACCCTCAACACTGAGACACCTCACACCAACACTGACACTCTCACCCCCAACACTGACTGCCCTCACCGTCAACACTAACTCCCTCACACTCAACATTGACACCCTCAACCCCATCACTGACACCCTCACCCTCTACCCTGACACACTCACCCTCACACACTGATGCCTCTCACCCCCAAACACTGACACCCTCACCCACAACATTGACTCCCCTCACACTCAACACTGACACCCTCACCCTCAACTCAGACACCCCTCACCCCCAACATTGACACGCCTCACCCCCAGCACTGACCACTCACCCCCAGCAATGACCCCCCTCACACCCAACACTGACACCCTCACCCCAACACTGACACCACTCACCCTCCACACTGATACCCTCACCCCCAACACTGACACCACTCACCCCAGCACTGACACCCTCACCCTCAACACTGACACCATCACCCCTAACATTGACACGCCTCACCCCCAGCATTTACCACTCACCCCCAGCAATGACCCCCCTCACACCCAACACTGACACCCTCACCCCAACACTGACACCACTCACCCTCCACACTGATACCCTCACCCCCAACACTGACACACCTCACCCCAAAACACTGACACCCTCACCCACAACACTGACACCCTCACCCCAACACTGACACCACTCACCCTCAACACTGATACCCTCACCCCCAACACTGACACACCTCACCCCCAACACTGACACTCTCACCCCAAACACTGACACACATCACCCCAAACACTGACACCCATCACCCCCAACACTGACACCCCTCACCCCCTACAATGACACACCTCACCCCCAACACTGACATTCGTCACCCCCAACACTGACACTCATCACCCCCAACACTGACACTCATCACCCCCAACACTGACACACCTCACCCCCAACACTGACACTCATCACCCCCAACACTGACATTCATCACTCCCAACACTGACACACCTCACCCCCAACACTGACACACCTCACCCCCAGCACAGACACAATCACCCCCAACACTGACACCCCTCACCACAACACTGACACTCTCACCCACAACACTGACACCCATCACCCCCAACACTGACACACCTCACCCCCAACACTGACACACCTCACCCCCAACACTGACACTCTCACCCCAAACACTGACACCACTCACCCTCAACACTGATACCGTCACCCCCAACACTGACACACCTCACCCCCAACTCTGACACTCTCACCCCAAACACTGACACCCATCGCCCCAAACACTGACACCCATCACCCCCAGCAATGACACCCCTCACACCCAACACTGACACCCTCACCCCAACACTGACACCACTCACCCTCAACACTGATACCCTCACCCCCAACACTGACACACCTCACCCCCAACACTGACACTCTCACCCCAAACACTGACACCCATCACCCCAAACACTGACACCCATCACCCTCAACACTGACACCCCTCACCCCCAACACTGACACTCTCACGCCCAACACTGACACACCTCACCCTCAACACTGAGACACCTCACACCAACACTGACACTCTCACCCCCAACAATGACTGCCCTCACCGTCAACACTAACTCCCTCACACTCAACATTGACACCCTCAACCCCATCACTGACACCCTCACCCTCTACCCTCACACACTGATGCCTCTCACCCCCAAACACTGACACCCTCACCCACAACATTGACTCCCCTCACACTCAACACTGACACCCTCACCCTCAACTCAGACACCCCTCACCCCCAACATTGACACACCTCACCCCCAGCACTGACCACTCACCCCCAGCAATGACCACCCTCACCACCAACACAGACACCCTCACCCTCAACTGACACCATCACCCCTAACATTGACACGCCTCACCCCCAGCATTTACCACACCCCCAGCAATGACCCCCCTCACACCCAACACTGACACCCTCACCCCAACACTGACACCACTCACCCTCCACACTGATACCTTCACCCCCAACACTGACACCCTCACCCACAACATTGACTCCCCTCACACTCAACACTGACACCCTCACCCTCAACTCAGACACCCCTCACCTCCAACATTGACACCCCTCACCCCCAGTACTGACCACTCACCCCCAGCAATGACCACCCTCATCCCCAAAACTGACACCCTCACCCTCAACACTGACACCATCACCCCTAACATTGACACCCGTCTCCCCCAGCATTTACGACTCACCCCCAGCACTGACCCCCCCACACCCCCGACACTGACACCCTCACCCCTAACACTGACACCCTCAGACTCCAACACTGCGACCACTCACCCCCAACACTGACACCACTCACCCTCAACACTGACACCATCACCCCAAACATTGACACCCCTCACCCCAGCACTGAGCACTCACCCCCAGCAATGACCCCCCTCACACCCAACACTGACACCCTCACCCCAACACTGACACCACTCACCCCCAACACTGACACACCTCACCCCCAACACTGACACTCTCACCCCCAACACTGACACCCTCACCCCAACACTGACACCACTCACCCTCAACACTGATACCCTCACCCCCAACACTGACACACCTCACCCCCAACACTGACACTCTCACCCCAAACACTGACACCCATCACCCCCAACACTGACACCCCTCACCCCCTACACTGACACACCTCACACCCAACATTGACACCGCTCACCCCAGCACTGAGCACTCACCCCCAGCAATGACCCCCCTCACACCCAACACTGACACCCTCACCCCCAAACACTGACACCCTCACCCACAACATTGACTCCCCTCACACTCAACACTGACACCCTCACCCTCAACTCAGACACCACTCACCCCAACATTGACACCCCTCACCCCAGCACTGAGCACTCACCCCCAGCAATGACCCCCCTCACCCCCAACACTGACACACCTCACCCCCAAACACTGACACCCTCACCCACAACATTGACTCCCCTCACACTCAACACTGACACCCTCACTCTCAACTCAGACACCACTCACCCCCAACATTGACACCCCTCACCCCCAGCACTGACACACCTCACCCCCAACACTGACACCCTCACCCTCAACACTGACACCATCACCCCTAACATTGACACCCGTCTCCCCCAGCATTTACCACTCACCCCCAGCACTGACCCCCCCTCACCCCCGACACTGACACCCTCACCCCCGACACTGACACCCTCAGACTCCAACACTGCGACCACTCACCCCCAACACTGACACCCCTCACCCTCAACACTGACACCATCACCCCCAACACTGACACCCTCACCCCCAACACTGACACCCCTCACCCTCAACACTGACACCATCACCCCCAACACTGACACCCATCACCCCCAACACTGACACACCTCACCCTCAACACTGAGACACCTCACACCAACACTGACACTCTCACCCCCAACACTGACACCCCTCACCCTCTACCCTGACACACTCACCCTCACACACTGATGCCTCTTACCCCCAAACACTGACACCCTCACCCACAACATTGACACCCTCACACTCAACACTGACACCCTCACCCTCAACTCAGACACCCCTCACCCCCAACATTGACACGCCTCACCCCCAGCACTGACCACTCACCCCCAGCAATGACCACCCTCACCCCCAACACTGACACCCTCACCCTCAACTCAGACACCCCTCACCCCCAACATTGAAACCCCTCACCCCCAGCACTGACCACTCAACCCCAGCAATGACCACCCTCACCCCCAACACTGACACCCTCACCCCCGACACTGACACCCTCAGACTCCAACACTGCGACCACTCACCCCCAACACTGACACCCCTCACCCTCAACACTGACACCATCACCCCTAACATTGACACCCCTCACCCCAGCACTGAGCACTCACCCCCAGCAATGACCCCCCTCACACCCAACACTGACACCCTCACCCCAACACTGATACCCTCACCCCCAAACACTGACACTCTCACCCACAACATTGACTCCCCTCACACTCAACACTGACACCCTCACCCTCAACTCAGACACCCCTCACCCCCAACATTGACACCCCTCACCCCTAGCACTGACCACTCACCCCCAGCAATGATCCCCCTCACCCCCAACACTGACACCCTCACCCCCAGCAATGACCACCCTCATCCCCAACACTGACACCCTCACCCCCAACACTGACGCTCTCACCACCGACACTGACACCCTCACCCCCGACACTGACACCCTCACCCCAACACTGACACCACTCACCCTCAACACTGATACCCTCACCCCCAACACTGACACACCTCACCCCCAACACTGACACACTCACCCCAACACTGACACACCTCACCCACAGCACTGACACCCCTCACCCCCAACACTGACACCCATCACCCCAAACACTGACACCCATCACCCCCAACACTGACACCCCTCACCCCCAACACTGACACCCTCACCCCAACATGGACACACCTCACCCCCTACACTGACACACCCCACCCCCAACACTGACACTCTCACCCCCAACACTGACACCCCTCACCCTCTACCCTGACACACTCACCCTCACACACTGATGCCTCTTACCCCCAAACACTGACACCCTCACCCACAACATTGACACCCTCACACTCAACACTGACACCCTCACCCTCAACTCAGACACCCCTCACCCCCAACATTGACACGCCTCACCCCCAGCACTGACCACTCACCCCCAGCAATGACCACCCTCACCCCCAACACTGACACCCTCACCCTCAACTCAGACACCCCTCACCCCCAACATTGAAACCCCTCACCCCCAGCACTGACCACTCAACCCCAGCAATGACCACCCTCACCCCCAACACTGACACCCTCACCCCCGACACTGACACCCTCAGACTCCAACACTGCGACCACTCACCCCCAACACTGACACCCCTCACCCTCAACACTGACACCATCACCCCTAACATTGACACCCCTCACCCCAGCACTGAGCACTCACCCCCAGCAATGACCCCCCTCACACCCAACACTGACACCCTCACCCCAACACTGATACCCTCACCCCCAAACACTGACACTCTCACCCACAACATTGACTCCCCTCACACTCAACACTGACACCCTCACCCTCAACTCAGACACCCCTCACCCCCAACATTGACACCCCTCACCCCTAGCACTGACCACTCACCCCCAGCAATGAACACCCTCATCCCCAGCACTGACACCCTCACCCCCAACACTGACGCTCTCACCACCGACACTGACACCCTCACCCCCGACACTGACACCCTCACCCCAACACTGACACCACTCACCCTCAACACTGATACCCTCACCGCCAACACTGACACACCTCACCCCCAACACTGACACTCTCACCCCAAACACTGACACCCATCACCCCAAACACTGACACCCATCACCCCCAACACTGACACTCTCACCCCAAACACTGACACCCATCACCCCAAACACTGACACCCATCACCCCCAACACTGACACACTCACCCCAACACTGACACACCTCACCCACAGCACTGACACCCCTCACCCCCAACACTGACACCCATCACCCCCAACACTGACACCCCTCACCCCCAACACTGACACCCTCACCCCAACATGGACACACCTCACCCCCTACACTGACACACCCCACCCCCAACACTGACACTCTCACCCCAAACACTGACACCCATCCCCCCCAACACTGACACCCTCACCCCCAACACTGACACCCTCACCCCAACACTGACACACCTCACCCCCAGCACTGACACCCCTCACCCCCAACACTGACACCCATCACCCCCAACATTGACACCCCTCACCCCAGCACTGAGCACCCACCCCCAGCAATGAGCCCCCCACACCACCGACACTGACACCCTCACCCCCGACACTGACACCCTCAGACTCCAACACTGCGACCTCTCACCCCCAACACTGACACCCCTCACCCTCAACAATGACACCATCACCCCTAACATTGACACCCCTCAACCCAGCACTGAGCACTCACCCCCAGCAATGACCCCCCTCACACCCAACACTGACACCCTCACCCCAACACTGACACCACTCACCCTCAACACTGATACCCTCATCCCCAACACTGACACACCTCACCCCCAACACTGACACCCTCAACCCCAGCACTGACCACCCTCATCCTAAATACTGACACCCTCACCATCAACACTGACACCCCTCACCCCCAACACTGACACCTCTCACCCCCAAACACTGACACCCTCACCCTCAATACAGACACCCTCACCCCCAGCACTGACACCCTCACCCCAACTCTGACACCCCTCACCCCTCAACACTGTCACTCTCACCCTTCAACACTGTCACACTCACCCCCAACACGGACACCCCTCACCCTCAACACTAACTCCCTCACACTCAACATTGACACCCTCAACCCCATCACTGACACCCTCACCCTCAACTCAGTTACCCCTCACCCCCAACATTGACACCCCTCACCCCCAGCACTGACCACTCACCCCCAGCAATGACCCCCGTCACCCCCAACACTGTCACCCTCACCCTCAACACTGACACGCTCACCCCCAACACTGACACCCCTCACCCCCAACACTGACATCATCACCCCTAACATTGACACCCCTCACCCCAGCACTGACCACTCACCGCCAGCAATGATCCCCCTCACCCCCAACACTGACACCCTCACCCCCAACACTGACACACCTCACCCCCAACACTGACACCCATCACCCCCAACACTGACACCCCTCACCCCCAGCACGGACACTCTCACCCCCAACACTGACACCCTCACCCCCAACACTGACACACCTCACACCCAACACTGACACTCTCACCCCCAACACTGAGACCCTCACCTCCAACACTGACACCCTCACCCTCACACTGACACTTTCACCCCCAACACTGAGACCCTCACCCCCAACACTGACACACCTCACCCTCAACACTGACACTCTCACCCCCAACACTGACACCCTCACCCCCAACACTGACACCCTCACCACCAACACTGACACACTCAACCTCAACACTGACACCCATCACCCCCAACACTGACAGCTCACACCCTCAACACTGACACCCCTCACCCCCAACACTGACCCCCTCACCCCCATCACTGACATCCCTCAGTCCTCAACACTGACACCCTCACCCCCAACACTGACACACCTCACCCCCAACATTGACACCCTCACCCCCAACACTGACACACCTCACACCCAACACTGACACACCTCACACCCAACACTGACACACCTCACCCCCAACACTGACACTCTCACCCCCAACATTGACACACCTCACCCCCAACACTGATACACCTCACCCCCAACACTGACCCCCCTCACCCCCAACACTGATACACCTCACCCCCAACACTGACCCCCCTCACCCCCAACACTGACCCCCCTCACCCCCAACACTGATACACCTCATCCCCAACACTGACACCCCTCACCCCCAACACTGACCTCTCACCCCCAACACTGAGATCCTCACCCACAACACTGACACCCTCACCCCCAACACTGACACCCCTCACCCCCAACACTGACCTCTCACCCCCAACACTGAGATCCTCACCCACAACACTGACACCCTCACCCCCAACACTGACACCCTCACCCCCAACACTGACACCCCTCACCCTCAACACTGACACTTTCACCCCCAACACTGAGACCCTCACCCCCAACACTGACACCCTCACCCTCAACACTGACACTTTCACCTCCAACACTGAGACCCTCACCCCCAACACTGACACCCTCACCCCCAACACTGACACACCTCACACCCAACACTGACACCCCTCACAACCAGCACTGACACCCTCACCCTCAACACTGACACCCCTCACACTCCAACACTGACACCCTCACCCCCAACACTGACAGCTCACTCCCTCAACACTGACACCCCTCACCCCCAACACTGACCCCCTCACCCACAAGACTGACATCCTCACACTCCAACACAGAGACCCCTCATTCCCAACACTGACTCCGCTCACGCCCCAACACTGACACTCCTCCCCCTCAACACTGACACTCCACACCCTCAACACTGACACCCCTCATCCCCAACACTGACACTCCTCACCCTTAACTCTGACACCCCTCACATTCAACACTGACACTCTCACCCCCAACACTGACACCCTCACCCCCAGCACTGATCACCCATCACCCCCAACACTGACCACCCCTCACACCCTCAACACTGACACCCCTCACCCCCAACACTGACCCCCTCACCCCCAACACTGACACCTCTCACCCCCAAACACTGACACCCTCACCCTCAACACAGACACCCTCACCCCCAGCACTGACACCCTCACCCCAACTCTGACACCCCTCACCCCTCAACACTGTCACTCTCACCCCCAGCACTGACACCCTCACCCCCAGCACTGACACCCTCACCCCAACTCTGACACCCCTCACCCTCAACACTAACTCCCTCACACTCAACACTGACAACCTCACACCCAACACGGACTCCCCTCAACCTCTACACTGACACCCCTTACACTCAACATTGTCACTCTCAACCCCATCACTGACACTCTCACCCTCAACAATGACACACTCACTCTCAAACGCTGATGCCTCTCACCCCCAAACACTGACACCTTCACCCACAACATTGACACCCCTCACACTCAACACTGACACCCTCACCCTCAACTCAGACACCCCTCACCCCCAACATTGACACCCCTCACCCCCAGCACTGTCCACTTACCCCCAGCAATGACCCCCCTCACCCCCAACACTGACACCCTCACCCCCAACACTGACACCACTCACCCCCATCACTGACACCCTCACCCCCAACACTGACACCCTCACCTTCAAGACAGACACCCCTCAGTACTCAACACAGACACCCTCACCCCCAACAGTGACACCCTCACCAACCAACACTGACACCCTCACCCTTAACACTGACACTTTCACCCCCAACACTGAGACCCTCACCCCCAACACTGACACCTTCACCGTCAACACTGACACTTTCACCCCCAACACTGAGATCCTCACCCACAACACTGACACCCTCACCCCCAACACTGACACCCTCACCAACCAACACTGAAACCCTCACCCCCAACACTGACCCCCTCACCCACAAGACTGACATCCTCACACTCCAACACAGCGACCCCTCATTCCCAACACTGACTCCGCTCACGCCCCAACACTGACACTCCTCCCCCTCAACACTGACACTCCACACCCTCAACACTGACACCCCTCATCCCCAACACTGACACTCCTCACCCTTAACTCTGACACCCCTCACATTCAACACTGACACCCTCACCAACCAACACTGACACCCTCACCACCAACACTGACACCCTCACCCTCAACACTGACACTCTCACCCCAACACTGACACCACTCACCCCCAACACTGACACTCTCACCCACAAGACTGACATCCTCACACTCCAACACAGCGACCCCTCATTCCCAACACTGACTCCGCTCACGCCCCAACACTGACACTCCTCCCCCTCAACAGTGACCCTCCACACCCTCAACACGGATACCCCTCACCCCCAACACTGACACTCCTCACCCTTAACTCTGACACCCTTCACACTCAACACTGACACCTCTCACCCCCAACACTGACTCTCCTCACCCTTAACTCTGACACCCCTCACACTCAACACTGACACCCTCACCCCCAACACTGACACCCTCAACCCCAACACTGACACCCCTCACCCCCAACACTGACACTCCTCACCCTTAACTCTGACACCCCTCACACTCAACACTGACAACCTCAACCCCAATACTGACACACCTCACCACCAACATTGACACCCCTCCCCCCCAGCACTGACCACTCACCCCCAGCAATGACCCCCCTCACCCGCAGCACTGACACTTTCACCCCCAACATTGACATCCCTCACCCCCAGCAATGCGCTCCCTCACCCCCAACACTGACACCCTCACCCCCAACACTGACACCCTCACCCTCCAATACAGATAGCCTTCATCCAGAATGCTGACACCCTCACCCCCAACTCTGACACCCTCACCCCCAACACTGACACCCATCACCCCCAACACTGACACCCTCAACCTCAACACTGACACCCATCACCCCCAACACTGACACCCATCACCCCCAACACTGACACACCTCACCCCCAACACTGTCACCCGCACCCCCAACACTGAGACACCTCACCCCCAACACTGACACCCGCACCCCCAACACTGACACACCTAACCCCCAACACTGACACTCTCACCCCCAACACTGACAAACCTCACCCCCAACACTGACACACCTCACCCCTACACTGACACCCTCACCCCCAACACTGACACACCTCACCCCCAACACTGACACCCGCACCCCCAACACAGACACACCTCACCCCCAACACTGACACCCTTACCCCCAACACTGACACCCATCACCACCAACACTAACACACCTCACCCCCAGCACTGACACTCTCACCCCCAACACTGACACACCTCACCCCCAACACTGACCCATTCACCCTCAACACTGACCCCCCTCACCCCCAACGCTGACACCCTCACCCCCCAACACTGACACCCTCACCCCAACACTGACACCCATCACCCCCAACACTGACACCCTCACCCCCCAACACTGACACCCTCACCCCCAACACTGACACCCATCACCCCCAACACTGACACCACTCACCCCCAACACTGACACCCTCACCCCCAACACTGACACCACTCACCCCCAACACTGACACTCTCACCCCCAACACTGACACCCATCACCCCCAACACTGACACACCTCACCCCCAACACTGACACCCGCACCCCCAACACTGACACACATCACCCCCAACACTGACTCCCATCACCCCCAACACTGACACACCTCACCCCCAACACTGACACCCTCACCCCCAACACTGACACCACTCACCCCCAACACTGACACTCTCACCCCCAACACTGACACCCATCACCCCCAACACTGACACACCTCACCCCCAACACTGACACCCCTCACCCCCAACACTGACACACCTCACCCCCAACACTGACACACCTCATCCCCAACACTGACACTCTCACTCCCAACACTGACACCCTCACCCCCAACACTGACACACCTCACACCCAATTCTGACACCCATCACCCCCAACACTGACACTCTCACTCCCAACACTGACTCTCCTCACCCCCAACACTGACACCCCTCACACTCAACACTGACAACCTCAACCCCAACACTGACACACCTCACCACCAACATTGACACCCCTCACCCCCAGCACTGACCACTCACCCCCAGCAATGACCCCCCTCACCCGCAACACTGACACTTTCACCCCCAACATTGACATCCCTCACCCCCAGCAATGACCCCCCTCACCCCCAACACTGACACCCTCACCCCCAACACTGAAACCCTCACCCACAATACAGATAGCCTTCATCCAGAATGCTGACACCCTCACCCCCAACACTGACACCCTCACCCCCCAACACTGACACCCTCACCCCCAACACTGACACCCCTCACCCCCAACACTGACACCCTCACCCCACAACACTGACACCCTCACCCCAACACTGACACCCATCACCCCCAACACTGACACCCTCACCCCCCAACACTGACACCCTCACCCCCAACACTGACACCCATCACCCCAACACTGACACCCTCAACCCCAACACTGACACCCATCACACCCAACACTGACACCACTCACCCCCAACACTGACACCCTCAACCCCAACACTGACACCACTCACCCCCAACACTGACACTCTCACCCCCTACACTGACACCCATCACCCCCAAAACTGACACACTTCACCCCCAACACTGACTCCCGCACCCCCAACACTGACACACCTCACCCCCAACACTGACACACCTCACACCCAATTCTGACAAACCTCACCCCCAACACTGACACACCTCACCCCCAACACTGACACCCTCACCCCCAACACTGACACCCATCACCCCCAACACTGACACACCTCACCCACAACACTGACACTCTCACACCCAACACTGACATCCCTCACCCCCAGCAATGCGCTCCCTCACCCCCAACACTGACACCCTCACCCTCCAATACAGATAGCCTTCATCCAGAATGCTGACACCCTCACCCCCAACACTGACACCCTCACACCCCAACACTGACACCCTCACCCCCAACACTGACACCCCTCACCCCCAACACTGACACCCTCACCCCCCAACACTGACACCCTCACCCCAACACTGACACCCATCACCCCCAACACTGACACCCTCACCCCCCAAAACTGACACCCTCACCACCAACACTGACACCCATCACCCCCAACACTGAAACCCTCAACCCCAACACTGACACCCATCACCCCCAGCACTGACACCCTCAGCCCCAACACTGACTCCATCACCCCCAGCACTGACACCCTCAGCCCCAACACTGACACACATCACCCCCAACACTGACACAATCACACCCAACATTGACACCCCTCACCCACAGCACTGACACCCTCACCCCCAACACTGACACACCTCACCCCCAACACTGACACCAATCACCCCCAACACTGACACTCTCACCCCCAACACTGACACCCATCACCCCCAGCACTGACACACCTCACCCCCAACACTGACACAATCACATCCAACATTGACACCCCTCACCCCCAGCACTGACACTCTCACCCCCAACACTGACACTCTCACCCCCAACACTAACGCACCTCACCCACAACACTGACACTCTCACACCCATCACCCCCAACACTGACACAATCACACCCAACATTGACACCCCTCACGCCCAGCACTGGCCACTCACCCCCAACACTGACACCCCTCACCCCCAACACTGACTCACCTCACCCCCAACACTAACACACCTCACCCCCAGCAATGACCCCCTCACCCCCAACATCGACACCCTTACACCCAACACTGACACACCTCACCCCCAACACTGACACCCATCACCCCCAACACTGACACAATCACACCCAACATTGACACCCCTCACCCCCAGCACTGACCACTCACCCCCAGCAATGACCCGCCTCACCCCCAACACTGACACCCTCACCCCCAACACTGACACTTTCACCCCCAACATTGACACCCCTCACCCCCAGCACTGACCACTCACCCCAAGCAATGACCCCCCTTACCCCCAACACTGACACCCCCACCCCCAACACTGACACAACTCACCCTCAACACTGACGCTCTTCACCCTCAACACTGACACCCTCACCCTCAACACTGACACTCTCACCCCCAAAACTGAGACCCTCACCTCCAACACTGACACCCTCACCCTCACATTGACACTTTCACCCCCAACACTGAGACCCTCACCCCCAACACTGACACCCTCACCCCCAACACTGACACCCTCACCAACCAACACTGAAACCCTCACCACCAACACTGACACACCTCACACCCAACACTGACACCCCTCACAACCAGCACTGACACCCATCACCCCCAACACTGACACAATCACACCCAAAATTGACACCCCTCACCCACAACACTGACACCCTCACCCCCAACACTGGCACACCTCACCCCCAACACTGACACACCTCACCCCCAACACTGACACCCTCACCCCCAACACTGACACCCTTACACCCAACACTGACACCCTCACCCCCAACACTGACTCACCTCACCCCCTACACTGACACACCTCACCCCCAGCAATGACCACCTCACCCCCAACACTGACACACCTCACCCCCAACACTGACACACCTCACCCCAAGCAATGACCCCCTCACCCCCAACACTGACACCCTTACACCCAACACTGACACCCTCACCCCCAACACTGACTCACCTCACCCCCAACACTGACACACCTCACCCCCAGCAATGACCACCTCACCCCCAACACTGACACAACTCACCCCCAACACTGACACACCTCAGCCCAAGCAATGACCCCCTCACCCCCAACACTGACACCCTTACACCCAACACTGACACACCTCACCCCCAACACTGACACCCATCACCCCCAACACTGACACAATCACACCCAACATTGACACCCCTCACCCCCAGCACTGACCACTCACCCCCAGCAATGACCCGCTCACCCCCAACACTGACACCCTTACCCTCAACACTGACACCATCACCCTCAACACTGACACCCTTACCCTCAACACTGACACCATCACCCTCAACACTGACACCCTCACCCCCAACACTGACACCCTCACCCCCAACACTGACACTTTCACCCCCAACATTGACACCCCTCACCCCCAGCACTGACCACTCACCCCCAGCAATGACCCCCCTTACCCCCAACACTGACACCCCCAACCCCAACACTGACACAACTCACCCTCAACACTGACACCCTCACCCTCAACACTGACACTCTCACCCCCAACACTGAGACCCTCACCTCCAACACTGACACCCTCACCCTCACACTGACACTTTCACCCCCAACACTGAGACCCTCACCCCCAACACTGACACCCTCACCCCCAACACTGACACCCGCACCCCCAACACTGACACACCACACCCCCAACACTGACACTCTCACCCCCAACACTGACAAACCTCACCCCCAACACTGACACACCTCACCCCTACACTAACACCCTCACCCCCAACACTGACACACCTCACCCCCAACACTGACACCCGCACCCCCAACACAGACACACCTCACCCCCAACACTGACACCCGTACCCCCAACACTGACACCCATCACCACCAACACTGACACACCTCACCCCCAACACTGACACTTTCACCCCCAACACTGACACACCTCACCCCCAACACTGATACACCTCACCCCCAACACTGACACCCATCACCCCCAACACTGACACAATCACACCCAACATTGACACCCCTCACCCCCAGCACTGACCACTCACCCCCAGCAATGACCCGCCTCACCCCCAACACTGACACCGTCACCCCCAACACTGACACTTTCACCCCCAACATTGACACCCCTCACCCCCAGCACTGACCACTCACCCCCAGCAATGACCCCCTTACCCCCAACACTGACACCCCCACCCCCAACACTGACACAACTCACTCTCAACACTGACACCCTCACCCTCAACACTGACACTCTCACCCCCAACACTGAGACTCTCACCCCCAACACTGACACCCTCACCCCCAACACTGACACTTTCACCCCCAACACTGAGACCCTCACCCCCAACACTGACACCCTCACCCCCAACACTGACACCCGCACCCCCAACACTGACACAACTCACTCTCAACACTGACACCCTCACCCTCAACACTGACACTTTCACCCCCAACACTGACACCCATCACCACCAACACTGACACACCTCACCCCCAACACTGACACTCTCACCCCCAACACTGACACACCTCACCCCCAACACTGACACACCTCACCCCCAACACTGACCCCTTCACCCTCAACACTGACACACCTCACCCCCAACACTGACACACCTCACCCCCAACACTTACAGGCTCACTCCCAACACTGACACCCATCACCCCCAACACTGACACCCTTCACCCCCAGCACTGACACTCTCACCCCCAACACTGACACCCTCACCCCCAACACTGACACACCACACCTCCACCACTGACACTCTCACCCCCAACACTGACACACCTCACCCCCAACACTGACACCCATCACCTCCACCACTGACACTCTCACCCCCAACACTGACACACCTCACCCCCAACACTGACACACCTCACCTCCACCACTGACACTCTCACCCCCAACACTGACACACCTCACCCCCAACACTGACCCCCTCACCCTCAACACTGACACCACTCACCCCCAACACTGACACCACTCACCCCCAACACTGACCCCCTCACCCCCAACACTGACACCACTCACCCCCAACACTGACACACCTCACCCCCAACACTGACACACCTCACCCCCAACACTGACAGCCTCACTCCCAACACTGACACCCATCACCCCCAACACTGACACCCCTCACCCCCAAGACTGACACAATCACATCCAACATTGACACCCCTCACCCCCAGCACTGACACTCTCACCCCCAACACTGACACTCTCACACCCATCACCCCCAACACTGACACAATCACACCCAACATTGACACCCCTCACCCCCAGCACTGGCCACTCACCCCCAACACTGACACCCTTACACCCAACACTGACACCCTCACCCCCAACACTGACTCACCTCACCCCCAACACTGACACCCCTCACCCCCTACAATGACACACCTCACCCCCAACACTGACATTCATCACCCCAACACTGACACTCATCACCCCCAACACTGACACTCATCACCCCCAACACTGACACACCTCACCCCCAACACTGACACTCATCACCCCCAACACTGACATTCATCACTCCCAACACTGACACACCTCACCCCCAACACTGACACCCCTCACCCACAGCACAGACACAATCACCCCCAACACTGACACCCCTCACCACAACACTGACACTCTCACCCACAACACTGACACCCATCACCCCCAACACTGACACACCTCACCCCCAACACTGACACACCTCACCCCCAACACTGACACTCTCACCCCAAACACTGAAACCACTCACCCTCAACACTGATACCCTCACCCCCAACACTGACACACCTCACCCCCAACTCTGACACTCTCACCCCAAACACTGACACCCATCGCCCCAAACACTGACACCCATCACCCCCAGCAATGACACCCCTCACACCCAACACTGACACCCTCACCCCAACACTGACACCACTCACCCCCAACACTGACACACCTCACCCCCAACACTGACACTCTCACCCCCAGCACTGACACCCATCACCCCCAACACTGACACCCTCACCCCAACACTGACACCACTCACCCTCAACACTGATACCCTCACCCCCAACACTGACACACCTCACCCCCAACACTGACACTCTCACCCCAAACACTGACACCCATCACCCCCAACACTGACACCCCTCACCCCCTACACTGACACACCTCACCCCCAACACTGACACACCTCACCCCCAACATTGACACCGCTCACCCCAGCACTGAGCACTCACCCCCAGCAATGACCCCCCTCACACCCAACACTGACACCCTCACCCCCAAACACTGACACCCTCACCCACAACATTGACTCCCCTCACACTCAACACTGACACCCTCACCCTCAACTCAGACACCACTCACCCCAACATTGACACCCCTCACCCCAGCACTGAGCACTCACCCCCAGCAATGACCCCCCTCACCCCCAACACTGACACACCTCACCCCCAAACACTGACACCCTCACCCACAACATTGACTCCCCTCACACTCAACACTGACACCCTCACTCTCAACTCAGACACCACTCACCCCCAACATTGACACCCCTCACCCCCAGCACTGACACACCTCACCCCCAACACTGACACCCTCACCCTCAACACTGACACCATCACCCCTAACATTGACACCCGTCTCCCCCAGCATTTACCACTCACCCCCAGCACTGACCCCCCCTCACCCCCGACACTGACACCCTCACCCCCGACACTGACACCCTCAGACTCCAACACTGCGACCACTCACCCCCAACACTGACACCCCTCACCCTCAACACTGACACCATCACCCCCAACACTGACACCCTCACCCCCAACACTGACACCCCTCACCCTCAACACTGACACCATCACCCCCAACACTGACACCCATCACCCCCAACACTGACACACCTCACCCCCAACACTGACACCCTCACCCCCAACACTGACACACCTCACCCTCAACACTGAGACACCTCACACCAACACTGACACTCTCACCCCCAACACTGACACCCCTCACCCTCTACCCTGACACACTCACCCTCACACACTGATGCCTCTTACCCCCAAACACTGACACCCTCACCCACAACATTGACACCCTCACACTCAACACTGACACCCTCACCCTCAACTCAGACACCCCTCACCCCCAACATTGACACGCCTCACCCCCAGCACTGACCACTCACCCCCAGCAATGACCCCCCTCACCCCCAACACTGACACACCTCACCCCCAAACACTGACACCCTCACCCACAACATTGACTCCCCTCACACTCAACACTGACACCCTCACTCTCAACTCAGACACCACTCACCCCCAACATTGACACCCCTCACCCCCAACACTGACACACCTCACCCCCAACACTGACACCCTCACCCTCAACACTGACACCATCACCCCTAACATTGACACCCGTCTCCCCCAGCATTTACCACTCACCCCCAGCACTGACCCCCCCTCACCCCCGACACTGACACCCTCACCCCCGACACTGACACCCTCAGACTCCAACACTGCGACAACTCACCCCCAACACTGACACCCCTCACCCTCAACACTGACACTCTCACCCCAAACACTGACACCCTCACCCCCAACACTGACACCCATCACCCCCAACACTGACACACCTCACCCTCAACACTGAGACACCTCACACCAACACTGACACTGTCACCCCCAACACTGACACCCCTCACCCACAACATTGACACCCTCACACTCAACACTGACACCCTCACCCTCAACTCAGACACCCCTCACCCCTAACATTGACACGCCTCACCCCCAGCACTGACCACTCACCCCCAGCAATGACCACCCTCACCCCCAACACTGACACCCTCACCCTCAACTCAGACACCCCTCACCCCCAACATTGAAACCCCTCACCCCCAGCACTGACCACTCAACCCCAGCAATGACCACCCTCACCCCCAACACTGACACCCTCACCCCCGACACTGACACCCTCAGACTCCAACACTGCGACCACTCACCCCCAACACTGACACCCCTCACCCTCAACACTGACACCATCACCCCTAACATTGACACCCCTCACCCCAGCACTGAGCACTCACCCCCAGCAATGACCCCCCTCACACCCAACACTGACACCCTCACCCCAACACTGATACCCTCACCCCCAAACACTGACACTCTCACCCACAACATTGACTCCCCTCACACTCAACACTGACACCCTCACCCTCAACTCAGACACCCCTCACCCCCAACATTGACACCCCTCACCCCTAGCACTGACCACTCACCCCCAGCAATGACCACCCTCATCCCCAACACTGACACCCTCACCCCCAACACTGACGCTCTCACCACCGACACTGACACCCTCACCCCCGACACTGACACCCTCACCCCAACACTGACACCACTCACCCTCAACACTGATACCCTCACCCCCAACACTGACACACCTCACCCCCAACACTGACACTCTCACCCCAAACACTGACACCCATCACCCCAAACACTGACACCCATCACCACCAACACTGACACACCTCACCCCCAACACTGACACACTCACCCCAACACTGACACACCTCACCCACAGCACTGACACCCCTCACCCCCAACACTGACACCCATCACCCCAAACACTGACACCCATCACCCCCAACACTGACACCCCTCACCCCCAACACTGACACCCTCACCCCAACATGGACACACCTCACCCCCTACACTGACACACCCCACCCCCAACACTGACACTCTCACCCCAAACACTGACACCCATCACCCCCAACACTGACACCCTCACCCCCAACACTGACACCCTCACCCCAACACTGACACACCTCACCCCCAGCACTGACACCCCTCACCCCCAACACTGACACCCATCACCCCCAACATTGACACCCCTCACCCCAGCACTGAGCACCCACCCCCAGCAATGAGCCCCCCACACCACCGACACTGACACCCTCACCCCCGACACTGACACCCTCAGACTCCAACACTGCGACCTCTCACCCCCAACACTGACACCCCTCACCCTCAACAATGACACCATCACCCCTAACATTGACACCCCTCAACCCAGCACTGAGCACTCACCCCCAGCAATGACCCCCCTCACACCCAACACTGACACCCTCACCCCAACACTGACACCACTCACCCTCAACACTGATACCCTCATCCCCAACACTGACACACCTCACCCCCAACACTGACACCCTCAACCCCAGCACTGACCACCCTCATCCTAAATACTGACACCCTCACCATCAACACTGACACCCCTCACCCCCAACACTGACACCTCTCACCCCCAAACACTGACACCCTCACCCTCAATACAGACACCCTCACCCCCAGCACTGACACCCTCACCCCAACTCTGACACCCCTCACCCCTCAACACTGTCACTCTCACCCCTCAACACTGTCACACTCACCCCCAACACGGACACCCCTCACCCTCAACACTAACTCCCTCACACTCAACATTGACACCCTCAACCCCATCACTGACACCCTCACCCTCAACTCAGTTACCCCTCACCCCCAACATTGACACCCCTCACCCCCAGCACTGACCACTCACCCCCAGCAATGACCCCCGTCACCCCCAACACTGTCACCCTCACCCTCAACACTGACACGCTCACCCCCAACATTGACACCCCTCACCCCCAACACTGACATCATCACCCCTAACATTGACACCCCTCACCCCAGCACTGACCACTCACCGCCAGCAATGACCCCCCTCACCCCCAACACTGACACCCTCACCCCCAACACTGACACACCTCACCCCCAACACTGACACACCTCACCCCCAACACTGACACCCATCACCCCCAACACTGACACCCCTCACCCCCAGCACTGACACTCTCACCCCCAACACTGACACCCTCACCCCCAACACTGACACACCTCACCCCCAACACTGACACTCTCACCCCCAACACTGAGACCCTCACCTCCAACACTGACACCCTCACCCTCACACTGACACTTTCACCCCCAACACTGAGACCCTCACCCCCAACACTGACACACCTCACCCTCAACACTGACACTCTCACCCCCAACACTGACACCCTCACCCCCAACACTGACACCCTCACCACCAACACTGACACACCTCACACCCAACACTGACACCCTCACAACCAGCACTGACACCCTCACCCCCAACACTGACAGCTCACACCCTCAACACTGACACCCCTCACCCCCAACACTGACCCCCTCACCCCCATCACTGACATCCCTCAGTCCTCAACACTGACACCCTCACCCCCAACACTGACAACCTCACCCCCAACACTGACACACCTCACCCCCAACATTGACACCCTCACCCCCAACACTGACACACCTCACCCCCAACACTGACACTCTCACCCCCAACATTGACACCCCACACCCCCAGCACTGACCTCTCACCCCCAGCACTGACCCACCTCACCCGCAACACTGACACTTTCACCCCCAACACTGAGATCCTCACCCACAACACTGACACCCTCACCCCCAACACTGACACCCTCACCCCCAACACTGACACCCCTCACCCTCAACACTGACACTTTCACCCCCAACACTGAGACCCTCACCCCCAACACTGACACCCTCACCCTCAACACTGACACTTTCACCTCCAACACTGAGACCCTCACCCCCAACACTGACACCCTCACCCCCAACACTGACACACCTCACACCCAACACTGACACCCCTCACAACCAGCACTGACACCCCTCACCCCCAACACTGACACCCTCACCCTCAACACTGACACCCCTCACACTCCAACACTGACACCCTCACCCCCAACACTGACAGCTCACTCCCTCAACACTGACACCCCTCACCCCCAACACTGACCCCCTCACCCACAAGACTGACATCCACACACTCCAACACAGCGACCCCTCATTCCCAACACTGACTCCGCTCACGCCCCAACACTGACACTCCTCCCCCTCAACACTGACACTCCACACCCTCAACACTGACACCCCTCATCCCCAACACTGACACTCCTCACCCTTAACTCTGACACCCCTCACATTCAACACTGACACCCTCAACCCCAACACTGACCACCCTCATCCTAAATACTGACACCCTCACCATCAACACTGACACCCCTCACCCCCAACACTGACACGTCTCACCCCCAAACACTGACACCCTCACCCTCAACACAGACACCCTCACCCCCAGCACTGACACCCTCACCCCAACTCTGACACCCCTCACCCCTCAACACTGTCACTCTCACCCCCAGCACTGACACCCTCACCCCCAGCACTGACACCCTCACCCCAACTCTGACACCCCTCACCCTCAACACTAACTCCCTCACACTCAACACTGACAACCTCACACCCAACACGGACTCCCCTCAACCTCTACACTGACACCCCTTACACTCAACATTGTCACTCTCAACCCCATCACTGACACTCTCACCCTCAACAATGACACACTCACTCTCAAACGCTGATGCCTCTCACCCCCAAACACTGACACCCTCACCCCCAACACTGACACCCTCACCCCCAACACTGACACCACTCACCCCCATCACTGACACCCTCACCCCCAACACTGACACCCTCACCTTCAAGACAGACACCCCTCAGTCCTCAACACAGACACCCTCACCCCCAACAGTGACACCCTCACCAACCAACACTGAAACCCTCACCCCCAACACTGACCCCCTCACCCACAAGACTGACATCCTCACACTCCAACACAGCGACCCCTCATTCCCAACACTGACTCCGCTCACGCCCCAACACTGACACTCCTCCCCCTCAACACTGACACTCCACACCCTCAACACTGACACCCCTCATCCCCAACACTGACACTCCTCACCCTTAACTCTGACACCCCTCACATTCAACACTGACACCCTCACCAACCAACACTGAAACCCTCACCACCAACACTGACACCCTCACCCTCAACACTGACACTCTCACCCCAACACTGACACCACTCACCCCCAACACTGACACCCTCACCCCCAGCACTGATCACCCATCACCCCCAACACTGACCACCCCTCACACCCTCAACACTGACACCCCTCACCCCCAACACTGACCCCCTCACCCACAAGACTGACATCCTCACACTCCAACACAGCGACCCCTCATTCCCAACACTGACTCCGCTCACGCCCCAACACTGACACTCCTCCCCCTCAACAGTGACCCTCCACACCCTCAACACGGATACCCCTCACCCCCAACACTGACACTCCTCACCCTTAACTCTGACACCCTTCACACTCAACACTGACACCTCTCACCCCCAACACTGACTCTCCTCACCCTTAACTCTGACACCCCTCACACTCAACACTGACACCCTCACCCCCAACACTGACACCCTCAACCCCAACACTGACACCCCTCACCCCCAACACTGACACTCCTCACCCTTAACTCTGACACCCCTCACACTCAACACTGACAACCTCAACCCCAATACTGACACACCTCACCACCAACATTGACACCCCTCACCCCCAGCACTGACCACTCACCCCCAGCAATGACCCCCCTCACCCGCAGCACTGACACTTTCACCCCCAACATTGACATCCCTCACCCCCAGCAATGCGCTCCCTCACCCCCAACTCTGACACCCTCACCCCCAACACTGACACCCATCACCCCCAACACTGACACCCTCAACCTCAACACTGACACCCATCACCCCCAACACTGACACCCATCACCCCCAACACTGACACACCTCACCCCCAACACTGTCACCCGCACCCCGAACACTGAGACACCTCACCCCCAACACTGACACCCGCACCCCCAACACTGACACACCTAACCCCCAACACTGACACTCTCACCCCCAACACTGACAAACCTCACCCCCAACACTGACACACCTCACGCCTACACGGACACCCTCACCCCCAACACTGACACACCTCACCCCCAACACTGACACCCGCACCCCCAACACAGACACACCTCACCCCCAACACTGACACCCTTACCCCCAACACTGAGACCCATCACCACCAACACTAACACACCTCACCCCCAGCACTGACACTCTCACCCCCAACACTGACACACCTCACCCCCAACACTGACCCATTCACCCTCAACACTGACCCCCCTCACCCCCAACGCTGACACCCTCACCCCCCAACACTGACACCCTCACCCCAACACTGACACCCATCACCCCCAACACTGACACCCTCACCCCCCAACACTGACACCCTCACCCCCAACACTGACACCCATCACCCCCAACACTGACACCACTCACCCCCAACACTGACACCCTCACCCCCAACACTGACACCACTCACCCCCAACACTGACACTCTCACCCCCAACACTGACACCCATCACCCCCAACACTGACACACCTCACCCCCAACACTGACACCCGCACCCCCAACACTGACACACATCACCCCCAACACTGACTCCCATCACCCCCAACACTGACACACCTCACCCCCAACACTGACACCCTCACCCCCAACACTGACACCACTCACCCCCAACACTGACACTCTCACCCCCAACACTGACACCCATCACCCCCAACACTGACACACCTCACCCCCAACACTGACACCCCTCACCCCCAACACTGACACACCTCACCCCCAACACTGACACACCTCATCCCCAACACTGACACTCTCACTCCCAACACTGACACCCTCACCCCCAACACTGACACACCTCACACCCAATTCTGACACCCATCACCCCCAACACTGACACTCTCACTCCCAACACTGACTCTCCTCACCCCCAACACTGACACCCCTCACACTCAACACTGACAACCTCAACCCCAACACTGACACACCTCACCACCAACATTGACTCCCCTCACCCCCAGCACTGACCACTCACCCCCAGCAATGACCCCCCTCACCCGCAACACTGACACTTTCACCCCCAACATTGACATCCCTCACCCCCAGCAATGACCCCCCTCACCCCCAACACTGACACCCTCACCCCCAACACTGAAACCCTCACCCACAATACAGATAGCCTTCATCCAGAATGCTGACACCCTCACCCCCAACACTGACACCCTCACCCCCCAACACTGACACCCTCACCCCCAACACTGACACCCCTCACCCCCAACACTGACACCCTCACCCCCCAACACTGACACCCTCACCCCAACACTGACACCCATCACCCCCAACACTGACACCCTCACCCCCCAACACTGACACCCTCACCCCCAACACTGACACCCATCACCCCAACACTGACACCCTCAACCCCAACACTGACACACATCAGACCCAAAACTGACACCACTCACCCCCAACACTGACACCCTCACCCCCAACACTGACACCACTCACCCCCAACACTGACACTCTCACCCCCAACACTGACACCCATCACCCCCAACACTGACACACCTCACCCCCAACACTGACACCCGCACCCCCAAAACTGACACACATCACCCCCAACACTGACTCCCGCACCCCCAACACTGACACACCTCACCCCCAACACTGACACACCTCACACCCAATTCTGACAAACCTCACCCCCAACACTGACACACCTCACCCCCAACACTGACACCCTCACCCCCAACACTGACACCCATCACCCCCAACACTGACACACCTCACCCACAACACTGACACTCTCACACCCAACACTGACATCCCTCACCCCCAGCAATGCGCTCCCTCACCCCCAACACTGACACCCTCACCCTCCAATACAGATAGCCTTCATCCAGAATGCTGACACCCTCACCCCCAACACTGACACCCTCACCCCCCAACACTGACACCCTCACCCCCAACACTGACACCCCTCACCCCCAACACTGACACCCTCACCCCCCAACACTGACACCCTCACCCCAACACTGACACCCATCACCCCCAACACTGACACCCTCACCCCCCAAAACTGACACCCTCACCCCCAACACTGACACCCATCACCCCCAACACTGAAACCCTCAACCCCAACACTGACACCCATCACCCCCAGCACTGACACCCTCAGCCCCAACACTGACTCCATCACCCCCAGCACTGACACCCTCAGCCCCAACACTGACACACATCACCCCCAACACTGACACAATCACACCCAACATTGACACCCCTCACCCACAGCACTGACACCCTCACCCCCAACACTGACACACCTCACCCCCAACACTGACACCAATCACCCCCAACACTGACACTCTCACCCCCAACACTGACACCCATCACCCCCAACACTGACACACTCACCCCAACACTGACACACCTCACCCACAGCACTGACACCCCTCACCCCCAACACTGACACCCATCACCCCAAACACTGACACCCATCACCCCCAACACTGACACCCCTCACCCCCAACACTGACACCCTCACCCCAACATGGACACATCTCACCCCCTACACTGACACACCCCACCCCCAACACTGACACTCTCACCCCAAACACTGACACCCATCACCCCCAACACTGACACCCTCACCCCCAACACTGACACCCTCACCCCAACACTGACACACCTCACCCCCAGCACTGACACCCCTCACCCCCAACACTGACACCCATCACCCCCAACATTGACACCCCTCACCCCAGCACTGAGCACCCACCCCCAGCAATGAGCCCCCCACACCACCGACACTGACACCCTCACCCCCGACACTGACACCCTCAGACTCCAACACTGCGACCTCTCACCCCCAACACTGACACCCCTCACCCTCAACAATGACACCATCACCCCTAACATTGACACCCCTCAACCCAGCACTGAGCACTCACCCCCAGCAATGACCCCCCTCACACCCAACACTGACACCCTCACCCCAACACTGACACCACTCACCCTCAACACTGATACCCTCATCCCCAACACTGACACACCTCACCCCCAACACTGACACCCTCAACCCCAGCACTGACCACCCTCATCCTAAATACTGACACCCTCACCATCAACACTGACACCCCTCACCCCCAACACTGACACCTCTCACCCCCAAACACTGACACCCTCACCCTCAATACAGACACCCTCACCCCCAGCACTGACACCCTCACCCCAACTCTGACACCCCTCACCCCTCAACACTGTCACTCTCACCCCTCAACACTGTCACACTCACCCCCAACACGGACACCCCTCACCCTCAACACTAACTCCCTCACACTCAACATTGACACCCTCAACCCCATCACTGACACCCTCACCCTCAACTCAGTTACCCATCACCCCCAACACTGACACCCTCACCCCCCAACACTGACACCCTCACCCCCAACACTGACACCCATCACCCCAACACTGACACCCTCAACCCCAACACTGACACACATCAGACCCAACACTGACACCACTCACCCCCAACACTGACACCCTCACCCCCAACACTGACACCACTCACCCCCAACACTGACACTCTCACCCCCAACACTGACACCCATCACCCCCAACACTGACACACCTCACCCCCAACACTGACACCCGCACCCCCAAAACTGACACACATCACCCCCAACACTGACTCCCGCACCCCCAACACTGACACACCTCACCCCCAACACTGACACACCTCACACCCAATTCTGACAAACCTCACCCCCAACACTGACACACCTCACCCCCAACACTGACACCCTCACCCCCAACACTGACACCCATCACCCCCAACACTGACACACCTCACCCACAACACTGACACTCTCACACCCAACACTGACATCCCTCACCCCCAGCAATGCGCTCCCTCACCCCCAACACTGACACCCTCACCCTCCAATACAGATAGCCTTCATCCAGAATGCTGACACCCTCACCCCCAACACTGACACCCTCACCCCCCAACACTGACACCCTCACCCCCAACACTGACACCCCTCACCCCCAACACTGACACCCTCACCCCCCAACACTGACACCCTCACCCCAACACTGACACCCATCACCCCCAACACTGACACCCTCACCCCCCAAAACTGACACCCTCACCCCCAACACTGACACCCATCACCCCCAACACTGAAACCCTCAACCCCAACACTGACACCCATCACCCCCAGCACTGACACCCTCAGCCCCAACACTGACTCCATCACCCCCAGCACTGACACCCTCAGCCCCAACACTGACACACATCACCCCCAACACTGACACAATCACACCCAACATTGACACCCCTCACCCACAGCACTGACACCCTCACCCCCAACACTGACACACCTCACCCCCAACACTGACACCAATCACCCCCAACACTGACACTCTCACCCCCAACACTGACACCCATCACCCCCAACACTGACACACTCACCCCAACACTGACACACCTCACCCACAGCACTGACACCCCTCACCCCCAACACTGACACCCATCACCCCAAACACTGACACCCATCACCCCCAACACTGACACCCCTCACCCCCAACACTGACACCCTCACCCCAACATGGACACATCTCACCCCCTACACTGACACACCCCACCCCCAACACTGACACTCTCACCCCAAACACTGACACCCATCACCCCCAACACTGACACCCTCACCCCCAACACTGACACCCTCACCCCAACACTGACACACCTCACCCCCAGCACTGACACCCCTCACCCCCAACACTGACACCCATCACCCCCAACATTGACACCCCTCACCCCAGCACTGAGCACCCACCCCCAGCAATGAGCCCCCCACACCACCGACACTGACACCCTCACCCCCGACACTGACACCCTCAGACTCCAACACTGCGACCTCTCACCCCCAACACTGACACCCCTCACCCTCAACAATGACACCATCACCCCTAACATTGACACCCCTCAACCCAGCACTGAGCACTCACCCCCAGCAATGACCCCCCTCACACCCAACACTGACACCCTCACCCCAACACTGACACCACTCACCCTCAACACTGATACCCTCATCCCCAACACTGACACACCTCACCCCCAACACTGACACCCTCAACCCCAGCACTGACCACCCTCATCCTAAATACTGACACCCTCACCATCAACACTGACACCCCTCACCCCCAACACTGACACCTCTCACCCCCAAACACTGACACCCTCACCCTCAATACAGACACCCTCACCCCCAGCACTGACACCCTCACCCCAACTCTGACACCCCTCACCCCTCAACACTGTCACTCTCACCCCTCAACACTGTCACACTCACCCCCAACACGGACACCCCTCACCCTCAACACTAACTCCCTCACACTCAACATTGACACCCTCAACCCCATCACTGACACCCTCACCCTCAACTCAGTTACCCCTCACCCCCAACATTGACACCCCTCACCCCCAGCACTGACCACTCACCCCCAGCAATGACCCCCGTCACCCCCAACACTGTCACCCTCACCCTCAACACTGACACGCTCACCCCCAACATTGACACCCCTCACCCCCAACACTGACATCATCACCCCTAACATTGACACCCCTCACCCCAGCACTGACCACTCACCGCCAGCAATGACCCCCCTCACCCCCAACACTGACACCCTCACCCCCAACACTGACACACCTCACCCCCAACACTGACACACCTCACCCCCAACACTGACACCCATCACCCCCAACACTGACACCCCTCACCCCCAGCACTGACACTCTCACCCCCAACACTGACACCCTCACCACCAACACTGACACACCTCACCCCCAACACTGACACTCTCACCCCCAACACTGAGACCCTCACCTCCAACACTGACACCCTCACCCTCACACTGACACTTTCACCCCCAACACTGAGACCCTCACCCCCAACACTGACACACCTCACCCTCAACACTGACACTCTCACCCCCAACACTGACACCCTCACCCCCAACACTGACACCCTCACCACCAACACTGACACACCTCACACCCAACACTGACACCCTCACAACCAGCACTGACACCCTCACCCCCAACACTGACAGCTCACACCCTCAACACTGACACCCCTCACCCCCAACACTGACCCCCTCACCCCCATCACTGACATCCCTCAGTCCTCAACACTGACACCCTCACCCCCAACACTGACAACCTCACCCCCAACACTGACACACCTCACCCCCAACATTGACACCCTCACCCCCAACACTGACACACCTCACCCCCAACACTGACACTCTCACCCCCAACATTGACACCCCACACCCCCAGCACTGACCTCTCACCCCCAGCACTGACCCACCTCACCCGCAACACTGACACTTTCACCCCCAACACTGAGATCCTCACCCACAACACTGACACCCTCACCCCCAACACTGACACCCTCACCCCCAACACTGACACCCCTCACCCTCAACACTGACACTTTCACCCCCAACACTGAAACCCTCACCCCCAACACTGACACCCTCACCCTCAACACTGACACTTTCACCTCCAACACTGAGACCCTCACCCCCAACACTGACACCCTCACCCCCAACACTGACACACCTCACACCCAACACTGACACCCCTCACAACCAGCACTGACACCCCTCACCCCCAACACTGACACCCTCACCCTCAACACTGACACCCCTCACACTCCAACACTGACACCCTCACCCCCAACACTGACAGCTCACTCCCTCAACACTGACACCCCTCACCCCCAACACTGACCCCCTCACCCACAAGACTGACATCCACACACTCCAACACAGCGACCCCTCATTCCCAACACTGACTCCGCTCACGCCCCAACACTGACACTCCTCCCCCTCAACACTGACACTCCACACCCTCAACACTGACACCCCTCATCCCCAACACTGACACTCCTCACCCTTAACTCTGACACCCCTCACATTCAACACTGACACCCTCAACCCCAACACTGACCACCCTCATCCTAAATACTGACACCCTCACCATCAACACTGACACCCCTCACCCCCAACACTGACACCTCTCACCCCCAAACACTGACACCCTCACCCTCAACACAGACACCCTCACCCCCAGCACTGACACCCTCACCCCAACTCTGACACCCCTCACCCCTCAACACTGTCACTCTCACCCCCAGCACTGACACCCTCACCCCCAGCACTGACACCCTCACCCCAACTCTGACACCCCTCACCCTCAACACTAACTCCCTCACACTCAACACTGACAACCTCACACCCAACACGGACTCCCCTCAACCTCTACACTGACACCCCTTACACTCAACATTGTCACTCTCAACCCCATCACTGACACTCTCACCCTCAACAATGACACACTCACTCTCAAACGCTGATGCCTCTCACCCCCAAACACTGACACCCTCACCCACAACATTGACACCCCTCACACTCAACACTGACACCCTCACCCTCAACTCAGACACCCCTCACCCCCAACATTGACACCCCTCACCCCCAGCACTGTCCACTTACCCCCAGCAATGACCCCCCTCACCCCCAACACTGACACCCTCACCCCCAACACTGACACCACTCACCCCCATCACTGACACCCTCACCCCCAACACTGACACCCTCACCTTCAAGACAGACACCCCTCAGTCCTCAACACAGACACCCTCACCCCCAACAGTGACACCCTCACCAACCAACACTGAAACCCTCACCCCCAACACTGACCCCCTCACCCACAAGACTGACATCCTCACACTCCAACACAGCGACCCCTCATTCCCAACACTGACTCCGCTCACGCCCCAACACTGACACTCCTCCCCCTCAACACTGACACTCCACACCCTCAACACTGACACCCCTCATCCCCAACACTGACACTCCTCACCCTTAACTCTGACACCCCTCACATTCAACACTGACACCCTCACCAACCAACACTGAAACCCTCACCACCAACACTGACACCCTCACCCTCAACACTGACACTCTCACCCCAACACTGACACCACTCACCCCCAACACTGACACCCTCACCCCCAGCACTGATCACCCATCACCCCCAACACTGACCACCCCTCACACCCTCAACACTGACACCCCTCACCCCCAACACTGACCCCCTCACCCACAAGACTGACATCCTCACACTCCAACACAGCGACCCCTCATTCCCAACACTGACTCCGCTCACGCCCCAACACTGACACTCCTCCCCCTCAACAGTGACCCTCCACACCCTCAACACGGATACCCCTCACCCCCAACACTGACACTCCTCACCCTTAACTCTGACACCCTTCACACTCAACACTGACACCTCTCACCCCCAACACTGACTCTCCTCACCCTTAACTCTGACACCCCTCACACTCAACACTGACACCCTCACCCCCAACACTGACACCCTCAACCCCAACACTGACACCCCTCACCCCCAACACTGACACTCCTCACCCTTAACTCTGACACCCCTCACACTCAACACTGACAACCTCAACCCCAATACTGACACACCTCACCACCAACATTGACACCCCTCCCCCCCAGCACTGACCACTCACCCCCAGCAATGACCCCCCTCACCCGCAGCACTGACACTTTCACCCCCAACATTGACATCCCTCACCCCCAGCAATGCGCTCCCTCACCCCCAACTCTGACACCCTCACCCCCAACACTGACACCCATCACCCCCAACACTGACACCCTCAACCTCAACACTGACACCCATCACCCCCAACACTGACACCCATCACCCCCAACACTGACACACCTCACCCCCAACACTGTCACCCGCACCCCCAACACTGAGACACCTCACCCCCAACACTGACACCCGCACCCCCAACACTGACACACCTAACCCCCAACACTGACACTCTCACCCCCAACACTGACAAACCTCACCCCCAGCACTGACACACCTCACGCCTACACTGACACCCTCACCCCCAACACTGACACACCTCACCCCCAACACTGACACCCGCACCCCCAACACAGACACACCTCACCCCCAACACTGACACCCTTACCCCCAACACTGACACCCATCACCACCAACACTAACACACCTCACCCCCAGCACTGACACTCTCACCCCCAACACTGACACACCTCACCCCCAACACTGACCCATTCACCCTCAACACTGACCCCCCTCACCCCCAACGCTGACACCCTCACCCCCCAACACTGACACCCTCACCCCAACACTGACACCCATCACCCCCAACACTGACACCCTCACCCCCCAACACTGACACCCTCACCCCCAACACTGACACCCATCACCCCCAACACTGACACCACTCACCCCCAACACTGACACCCTCACCCCCAACACTGACACCACTCACCCCCAACACTGACACTCTCACCCCCAACACTGACACCCATCACCCCCAACACTGACACACCTCACCCCCAACACTGACACCCGCACCCCCAACACTGACACACATCACCCCCAACACTGACTCCCATCACCCCCAACACTGACACACCTCACCCCCAACACTGACACACTCACCCCCAACACTGACACCACTCACCCCCAACACTGACACTCTCACCCCCAACACTGACACCCATCACCCCCAACACTGACACACCTCACCCCCAACACTGACACCCCTCACCCCCAACACTGACACACCTCACCCCCAACACTGACACACCTCATCCCCAACACTGACACTCTCACTCCCAACACTGACACCCTCACCCCCAACACTGACACACCTCACACCCAATTCTGACACCCATCACCCCCAACACTGACACTCTCACTCCCAACACTGACTCTCCTCACCCCCAACACTGACACCCCTCACACTCAACACTGACAACCTCAACCCCAACACTGACACACCTCACCACCAACATTGACACCCCTCACCCCCAGCACTGACCACTCACCCCCAGCAATGACCCCCCTCACCCGCAACACTGACACTTTCACCCCCAACATTGACATCCCTCACCCCCAGCAATGACCCCCCTCACCCCCAACACTGACACCCTCACCCCCAACACTGAAACCCTCACCCACAATACAGATAGCCTTCATCCAGAATGCTGACACCCTCACCCCCAACACTGACACCCTCACCCCCCAACACTGACACCCTCACCCCCAACACTGACACCCCTCACCCCCAACACTGACACCCTCACCCCCCAACACTGACACCCTCACCCCAACACTGACACCCATCACCCCCAACACTGACACCCTCACCCCCCAACACTGACACCCTCACCCCCAACACTGACACCCATCACCCCAACACTGACACCCTCAACCCCAACACTGACACCCATCACACCCAACACTGACACCACTCACCCCCAACACTGACACCCTCACCCCCAACACTGACACCACTCACCCCCAACACTGACACTCTCACCCCCAACACTGACACCCATCACCCCCAACACTGACACACCTCACCCCCAACACTGACACCCGCACCCCCAAAACTGACACACATCACCCCCAACACTGACTCCCGCACCCCCAACACTGACACACCTCACCCCCAACACTGACACACCTCACACCCAATTCTGACAAACCTCACCCCCAACACTGACACACCTCACCCCCAACACTGACACCCTCACCCCCAACACTGACACCCATCACCCCCAACACTGACACACCTCACCCACAACACTGACACTCTCACACCCAACACTGACATCCCTCACCCCCAGCAATGCGCTCCCTCACCCCCAACACTGACACCCTCACCCTCCAATACAGATAGCCTTCATCCAGAATGCTGACACCCTCACCCCCAACACTGACACCCTCACCCCCCAACACTGACACCCTCACCCCCAACACTGACACCCCTCACCCCCAACACTGACACCCTCACCCCCCAACACTGACACCCTCACCCCAACACTGACACCCATCACCCCCAACACTGACACCCTCACCCCCCAAAACTGACACCCTCACCCCCAACACTGACACCCATCACCCCCAACACTGAAACCCTCAACCCCAACACTGACACCCATCACCCCCAGCACTGACACCCTCAGCCCCAACACTGACTCCATCACCCCCAGCACTGACACCCTCAGCCCCAACACTGACACACATCACCCCCAACACTGACACAATCACACCCAACATTGACACCCCTCACCCACAGCACTGACACCCTCACCCCCAACACTGACACACCTCACCCCCAACACTGACACCAATCACCCCCAACACTGACACTCTCACCCCCAACACTGACACCCATCACCCCCAGCACTGACACACCTCACCCCCAACACTGACACAATCACATCCAACATTGACACCCCTCACCCCCAGCACTGACACTCTCACCCCCAACACTGACACTCTCACCCCCAACACTAACGCACCTCACCCACAACACTGACACTCTCACACCCATCACCCCCAACACTGACACAATCACACCCAACATTGACACCCCTCACCCCCAGCACTGGCCACTCACCCCCAACACTGACACCCCTCACCCCCAACACTGACTCACCTCACCCCCAACACTAACACACCTCACCCCCAGCAATGACCCCCTCACCCCCAACACTGACACCCTTACACCCAACACTGACACACCTCACCCCCAACACTGACACCCATCACCCCCAACACTGACACAATCACACCCAACATTGACACCCCTCACCCCCAGCACTGACCACTCACCCCCAGCAATGACCCGCCTCACCCCCAACACTGACACCCTCACCCCCAACACTGACACTTTCACCCCCAACATTGACACCCCTCACCCCCAGCACTGACCACTCACCCCAAGCAATGACCCCCCTTACCCCCAACACTGACACCCCCACCCCCAACACTGACACAACTCACCCTCAACACTGACGCTCTTCACCCTCAACACTGACACCCTCACCCTCAACAATGACACTCTCACCCCCAAAACTGAGACCCTCACCTCCAACACTGACACCCTCACCCTCACATTGACACTTTCACCCCCAACACTGAGACCCTCACCCCCAACACTGACACCCTCACCCCCAACACTGACACCCTCACCAACCAACACTGAAACCCTCACCACCAACACTGACACACCTCACACCCAACACTGACACCCCTCACAACCAGCACTGACACCCATCACCCCCAACACTGACACAATCACACCCAAAATTGACACCCCTCACCCACAACACTGACACCCTCACCCCCAACACTGACACACCTCACCCCCAACACTGACACACCTCACCCCCAACATTGACACCCTCACCCCCAACACTGACACCCTTACACCCAACACTGACACCCTCACCCCCAACACTGACACCCATCACCCCCAACACTGACACAATCACACCCAACATTGACACCCTCACCACATCTCACCCCCAGCACTGACCACTCACCCCCAGCAATGACCCGCTCACCCCCAACACTGACACCCTTACCCTCAACACTGACACCCTTACCCTCAACACTGACACCATCACCCTCAACACTGACACCCTCACCCCCAACACTGACACCCTCACCCCCAACACTGACACTTTCACCCCCAACATTGACACCCCTCACCCCCAGCACTGACCATTCACCCCCAGCAATGACCCCCCTTACCCCCAACACTGACACCCCCAACCCCAACACTGACACAACTCACCCTCAACACTGACACTCTCACCCCCAACACTGAGACCCTCACCTCCAACACTGACACCCTCACCCTCACACTGACACTTTCACCCCCAACACTGAGACCCTCACCCCCAACACTGACACCCTCACCCCCAACACTGACACCCGCACCCCCAACACTGACACACCTCACCCCCAACACTGACACTCTCACCCCCAACACTGACAAACCTCACCCCCAACACTGACACACCTCACCCCTACACTAACACCCTCACCCCCAACACTGACACACCTCACCCCCAACACTGACACCCGCACCCCCAACACAGACACACCTCACCCCCAACACTGACACCCTTACCCCCAACACTGACACCCATCACCACCAACACTGACACACCTCACCCCCAACACTGATACACCTCACCCCCAACACTGACACACATCACCCCCAACACTGACACAATCACACCCAACATTGACACCCCTCACCCCCAGCACTGGCCACTCACCCCCAACACTGACACCCTTACACCCAACACTGACACCCTCACCCCCAACACTGACTCACCTCACCCCCAACACTAACACACCTCACCCCCAGCAATGACCCCCTCACCCCCAACACTGACACCCTTACACCCAACACTGACACACCTCGCCCCCAACACTGACACCCATCACCCCCAACACTGACACAATCACACCCAACATTGACACCCCTCACCCCCAGCACTGACCACTCACCCCCAGCAATGACCCGCCTCACCCCCAACACTGACACCCTCACCCCCAACACTGACACTTTCACCCCCAACATTGACACCCCTCACCCCCAGCACTGACCACTCACCCCAAGCAATGACCCCCCTTACCCCCAACACTGACACCCCCACCCCCAACACTGACACAACTCACCCTCAACACTGACGCTCTTCACCCTCAACACTGACACCCTCACCCTCAACACTGACACTCTCACCCCCAACACTGAGACCCTCACCTCCAACACTGACACCCTCACCCTCACACTGACACTTTCACCCCCAACACTGAGACCCTCACCCCCAACACTGACACCCTCACCAACCAACACTGAAACCCTCACAACCAGCACTGACACCCTCACCCCCAACACTGACAGCTCACTCCCTCAACACTGACACCCCTCACCCTCAACACTGACCCCCTCACCCTCAAGACTGACATCCTCACACTCCAACACAGCGACCCCTCATTCCCAACACTGACTCCGCTCACGCCCCAACACTGACACTCCTCCCCCTCAACACTGACACTCCACACCCTCAACACTGACACCCCTCACCCCCAACACTGACACTCCTCACCCTTAACTCTGACACCCCTCACACTCAACACTGACACCCTCAACCCCAACACTGACACCCATCACCCTCAACACTGACACACCTCACCCCCAACACTGACACCCATCACCCCCAACACTGACCACCCTCATCCTAAATACTGACACCCTCACCATCAACACTGACACCCCTCACCCCCAACACTGACACCTCTCACCCCCAAACACTGACACCCTCACCCTCAATACAGACACCCTCACCCCCAGCACTGACACCCTCACCCCAACTCTGACACCCCTCACCCCTCAACACTGTCACTCTCACCCCTCAACACTGTCACTCTCACCCCAAACACTGACACCCTCACCCTCAATACAGACACCCTCACCCCCAGCACTGACACCCTCACCCCAACTCTGACACCCCTCACCCCTCAACACTGTCACTCTCACCCCACAACACTGTCACACTCACCCCCAACACGGACACCCCTCACCCTCAACACTAACTCCCTCACACTCAACATTGACACCCTCAACCCCATCACTGACACCCTCACCCTCAACTCAGTTACCCCTCACCCCCAACATTGACACCCCTCACCCCCAGCACTGACCACTCACCCCCAGCAATGACCCCCGTCACCCCCAACACTGTCACCCTCACCCTCAACACTGACACGCTCACCCCCAACATTGACACCCCTCACCCCCAACACTGACATCATCACCCCTAACATTGACACCCCTCACCCCAGCACTGACCACTCACCGCCAGCTATGACCCCCCTCACCCCCAACACTGACACCCTCACCCCCAACACTGACACACCTCACCCCCAACACTGACACACCTCACCCCCAACACTGACACCCATCACCCCAACACTGACACCCCTCACCCCCAGCACTGACACTCTCACCCCCAACACTGACACCCTCACCCCCAACACTGACACCTCTCACCCCCAAACACTGACACCCTCACCCTCAATACAGACACCCTCACCCCCAACACTGACACACCTCACCCCCAACACTGACACACCTCACCTCCACCACTGACACTCTCACCCCCAACACTGACACACCTCACCCCCAACACTGACCCCCTCACCCTCAACACTGACACCACTCACCCCCAACACTGACCCCCTCACCCCCAACACTGACACCACACACCCCCAACACTGACACCACTCACCCCCAACACTGACACACCTCACCCCCAACACTGACACACCTCACCCCCAACACTGACAGCCTCACTCCCAACACTGACACCCATCAGCCCCAACACTGACACCCCTCACCCCCAAGACTGACACAATCACATCCAACATTGACACCCCTCACCCCCAGAACTGACACTCTCACCCCCAACACTGACACTCTCACCCCCAACACTAACGCACCTCACCCACAACACTGACACTCTCACACCCATCACCCCCAACACTGACACAATCACACCCAACATTGACACCCCTCACCCCCAGCACAGGCCACTCACCCCCAACACTGACACCCTTACACCCAACACTGACACCCTCACCCCCAACACTGACTCACCTCACCCCCAACACTAACACACCTCACCCCCAGCAATGACCCCCTCACCCCCAACACTGACACCCTTACACCCAACACTGACACACCTCGCCCCCAACACTGACACCCATCACCCCCAACACTGACACAATCACACCCAACATTGACACCCCTCACCCCCAGCACTGACCACTCACCCCCAGCAATGACCCGCCTCACCCCCAACACTGACACCCTCACCCCCAACACTGACACTTTCACCCCCAACATTGACACCCCTCACCCCCAGCACTGACCACTCACCCCAAGCAATGACCCCCCTTACCCCCAACACTGACACCCCCACCCCCAACACTGACACAACTCACCCTCAACACTGACGCTCTTCACCCTCAACACTGACACCCTCACCCTCAACACTGACACTCTCACCCCCAACACTGAGACCCTCACCTCCAACACTGACACCCTCACCCTCACACTGACACTTTCACCCCCAACACTGAGACCCTCACCCCCAACACTGACACCCTCACCAACCAACACTGAAACCCTCACAACCAGCACTGACACCCTCACCCCCAACACTGACAGCTCACACCCTCAACACTGACACCCCTCACCCCCAACACTGACCCCCTCACCCACAAGACTGACATCCTCACACTCCAACACAGCGACCCCTCATTCCCAACACTGACTCCGCTCACGCCCCAACACTGACACTCCTCCCCCTCAACACTGACACTCCACACCCTCAACACTGACACCCCTCACCCCCAACACTGACACTCCTCACCCTTAACTCTGACACCCCTCACACTCAACACTGACACCCTCAACCCCAACACTGACACCCTCAACCCCAGCACTGACCACCCTCATCCTAAATACTGACACCCTCACCATCAACACTGACACCCCTCACCCCCAACACTGACACCTCTCACCCCCAAACACTGACACCCTCACCCTCAATACAGACACCCTCACCCCCAGCACTGACACCCTCACCCCAACTCTGACACCCCTCACCCCTCAACACTGTCACTCTCACCCCTCAACACTGTCACTCTCACCCCAAACACTGACACCCTCACCCTCAATACAGACACCCTCACCCCCAGCACTGACACCCTCACCCCAACTCTGACACCCCTCACCCCTCAACACTGTCACTCTCACCCCACAACACTGTCACACTCACCCCCAACACGGACACCCCTCACCCTCAACACTAACTCCCTCACACTCAACATTGACACCCTCAACCCCATCACTGACACCCTCACCCTCAACTCAGTTACCCCTCACCCCCAACATTGACACCCCTCACCCCCAGCACTGACCACTCACCCCCAGCAATGACCCCCGTCACCCCCAACACTGTCACCCTCACCCTCAACACTGACACGCTCACCCCCAACATTGACACCCCTCACCCCCAACACTGACATCATCACCCCTAACATTGACACCCCTCACCCCAGCACTGACCACTCACCGCCAGCAATGACCCCCCTCACCCCCAACACTGACACCCTCACCCCCAACACTGACACCCATCACCCCCAACACTGACACCCCTCACCCCCAGCACTGACACTCTCACCCCCAACACTGACACCCTCACCCCCAACACTGACACCTCTCACCCCCAAACACTGACACCCTCACCCTCAATACAGACACCCTCACCCCCAACACTGACACACCTCACCCCCAACACTGACACACCTCACCTCCACCACTGACACTCTCACCCCCAACACTGACACACCTCACCCCCAACACTGACCCCCTCACCCTCAACACTGACACCACTCACCCCCAACACTGACACCACTCACCCCCAACACTGACCCCCTCACCCCCAACACTGACACCACACACCCCCAACACTGACACCACTCACCCCCAACACTGACACACCTCACCCCCAACACTGACACACCTCACCCCCAACACTGACAGCCTCACTCCCAACACTGACACCCATCACCCCCCAACACTGACACCCCTCACCCCCAAGACTGACACAATCACATCCAACATTGACAACCCTCACCCCCAGAACTGACACTCTCACCCCCAACACTGACACTCTCACCCCCAAAACTAACGCACCTCACCCACAACACTGACACTCTCACACCCATCACCCCCAACACTGACACAATCACACCCAACATTGACACCCCTCACCCCCAGCACTGGCCACTCACCCCCAACACTGACACCCTTACACCCAACACTGACACCCTCACCCCCAACACTGACTCACCTCACCCCCAACACTAACACACCTCACCCCCAGCAATGACCCCCTCACCCCCAACACTGACACCCTTACACCCAACACTGACACACCTCACCCCCAACACTGACACCCATCACCCCCAACACTGACACAATCACACCCAACATTGACACCCCTCACCCCCAGCACTGACCACTCACCCCCAGCAATGACCCGCCTCACCCCCAACACTGACACCCTCACCCCCAACACTGACACTTTCACCCCCAACATTGACACCCCTCACCCCCAGCACTGACCACTCACCCCAAGCAATGACCCCCCTTACCCCCAACACTGACACCCCCACCCCCAACACTGACACAACTCACCCTCAACACTGACGCTCTTCACCCTCAACACTGACACCCTCACCCTCAACACTGACACTCTCACCCCCAACACTGAGACCCTCACCCCCAACACTGACACCCTCACCCCCAACACTGACACCCTCACCAACCAACACTGAAACCCTCACCACCAACACTGACACACCTCACACCCAACACTGACACCCCTCACAACCAGCACTGACACCCTCACCCCCAACACTGACACCCCTCACCCCCAACACTGACACCCCTCACCCCCAACACTGACACCCCTCACCCCCAACACTGACAGCTCACACCCTCAACACTGACACCCCTCACCCCCAACACTGACCCCCTCACCCACAAGACTGACATCCTCACACTCCAACACAGCGACCCCTCATTCCCAACACTGACTCCGCTCACGCCCCAACACTGACACTCCTCCCCCTCAACACTGACACTCCACACCCTCAACACTGACACCCCTCACCCCCAACACTGACACTCCTCACCCTTAACTCTGACACCCCTCACACTCAACACTGACACCCTCAACCCCAACACTGACACCCTCAACCCCAGCACTGACCACCCTCATCCTAAATACTGACACCCTCACCATCAACACTGACACCCCTCACCCCCAACACTGACACCTCTCACCCCCAAACACTGATACCCTCACCCTCAATACAGACACCCTCACCCCCAGCACTGACACCCTCACCCCAACTCTGACACCCCTCACCCCTCAACACTGTCACTCTCACCCCTCAACACTGTCACTCTCACCCCAAACACTGACACCCTCACCCTCAATACAGACACCCTCACCCCCAGCACTGACACCCTCACCCCAACTCTGACACCCCTCACCCCTCAACACTGTCACTCTCACCCCACAACACTGTCACACTCACCCCCAACACGGACACCCCTCACCCTCAACACTAACTCCCTCACACTCAACATTGACACCCTCAACCCCATCACTGACACCCTCACCCTCAACTCAGTTACCCCTCACCCCCAACATTGACACCCCTCACCCCCAGCACTGACCACTCACCCCCAGCAATGACCCCCGTCACCCCCAACACTGTCACCCTCACCCTCAACACTGACACGCTCACCCCCAACATTGACACCCCTCACCCCCAACACTGACATCATCACCCCTAACATTGACACCCCTCACCCCAGCACTGACCACTCACCGCCAGCAATGACCCCCCTCACCCCCAACACTGACACCCTCACCCCCAACACTGATACACCTCACCCCCAACACTGACACACCTCACCCCCAACACTGACACCCATCACCCCCAACACTGACACCCCTCACCCCCAGCACTGACACTCTCACCCCCAACACTGACACCCTCACCCCCAACACTGACACCTCTCACCCCCAAACACTGACACCCTCACCCTCAATACAGACACCCTCACCCCCAACACTGACACACCTCACCCCCAACACTGACACACCTCACCTCCACCACTGACACTCTCACCCCCAACACTGACACACCTCACCCCCAACACTGACCCCCTCACCCTCAACACTGACACCACTCACCCCCAACACTGACACCACTCACCCCCAACACTGACCCCCTCACCCCCAACACTGACACCACACACCCCCAACACTGACACCACTCACCCCCAACACTGACACACCTCACCCCCAACACTGACACACCTCACCCCCAACACTGACAGCCTCACTCCCAACACTGACACCCATCACCCCCCAACACTGACACCCCTCACCCCCAAGACTGACACAATCACATCCAACATTGACAACCCTCACCCCCAGAACTGACACTCTCACCCCCAACACTGACACTCTCACCCCCAACACTAACGCACCTCACCCACAACACTGACACTCTCACACCCATCACCCCCAACACTGACACAATCACACCCAACATTGACACCCCTCACCCCCAGCACTGGCCACTCACCCCCAACACTGACACCCTTACACCCAACACTGACACCCTCACCCCCAACACTGACTCACCTCACCCCCAACACTAACACACCTCACCCCCAGCAATGACCCCCTCACCCCCAACACTGACACCCTTACACCCAACACTGACACACCTCACCCCCAACACTGACACCCATCACCCCCAACACTGACACAATCACACCCAACATTGACACCCCTCACCCCCAGCACTGACCACTCACCCCCAGCAATGACCCGCCTCACCCCCAACACTGACACCCTCACCCCCAACACTGACACTTTCACCCCCAACATTGACACTCCTCACCCCCAGCACTGACCACTCACCCCAAGCAATGACCCCCCTTACCCCCAACACTGACACCCCCACCCCCAACACTGACACAACTCACCCTCAACACTGACGCTCTTCACCCTCAACACTGACACCCTCACCCTCAACACTGACACTCTCACCCCCAACACTGAGACCCTCACCTCCAACACTGACACCCTCACCCTCACACTGACACTTTCACCCCCAACACTGAGACCCTCACCCCCAACACTGACACCCTCACCCCCAACACTGACACCCTCACCAACCAACACTGAAACCCTCACCACCAACACTGACACACCTCACACCCAACACTGACACCCCTCACCCCCAACACTGACAGCTCACACCCCCAACACTGACAGCTCACACCCTCAACACTGAAACCCTCACCCCCAACACTGACCCCCTCACCCACAAGACTGACATCCTCACACTCCAACACAGCGACCCCTCATTCCCAACACTGACTCCGCTCACGCCCCAACACTGACACTCCTCCCCCTCAACACTGACACTCCACACCCTCAACACTGACACCCCTCACCCCCAACACTGACACTCCTCACCCTTAACTCTGACACCCCTCACACTCAACACTGACACCCTCAACCCCAACACTGACACCCTCAACCCCAGCACTGACCACCCTCATCCTAAATACTGACACCCTCACCATCAACACTGACACCCCTCACCCCCAACACTGACACCTCTCACCCCCAAACACTGATACCCTCACCCTCAATACAGACACCCTCACCCCCAGCACTGACACCCTCACCCCAACTCTGACACCCCTCACCCCTCAACACTGTCACTCTCACCCCTCAACACTGTCACTCTCACCCCAAACACTGACACCCTCACCCTCAATACAGACACCCTCACCCCCAGCACTGACACCCTCACCCCAACTCTGACACCCCTCACCCCTCAACACTGTCACTCTCACCCCACAACACTGTCACACTCACCCCCAACACGGACACCCCTCACCCTCAACACTAACTCCCTCACACTCAACATTGACACCCTCAACCCCATCACTGACACCCTCACCCTCAACTCAGTTACCCCTCACCCCCAACATTGACACCCCTCACCCCCAGCACTGACCACTCACCCCCAGCAATGACCCCCGTCACCCCCAACACTGTCACCCTCATCCTCAACACTGACACGCTCACCCCCAACATTGACACCCCTCACCCCCAACACTGACATCATCACCCCTAACATTGACACCCCTCACCCCAGCACTGACCACTCACCGCCAGCAATGACCCCCCTCACCCCCAACACTGACACCCTCACCCCCAACACTGACACACCTCACCCCCAACACTGACACCCATCACCCCCAACACTGACACCCCTCACCCCCAGCACTGACACTCTCACCCCCAACACTGACACCCTCACCCCCAACACTGACACACCTCACCCCCAACACTGACACTCTCACCCCCAACACTGAGACCCTCACCTCCAACACTGACACCCTCACCCTCACACTGACACTTTCACCCCCAACACTGAGACCCTCACCTCCAACACTGACACCCTCACCCTCACACTGACACTTTCACCCCCAACACTGACACACCTCACCCCCAACACTGACACTTTCACCCCCAACACTGAGACCCTCACCTCCAACACTGACACCCTCACCCTCACACTGACACTTTCACCCCCAACACTGAGACCCTCACCCCCAACACTGACACACCTCACCCTCAACACTGACACTCTCACCCCCAACACTGAAACCCTCACCCCCAACACTGACAGCTCACACCCTCAACACTGACACCCCTCACCCCCAACACTGACCCCCTCACCCCCATCACTGACACTCTCACCCCCAACACTGACACCCCTCACCCCCAACACTGACCCCCTCACCCCCATCACTGACATCCCTCAGTCCTCAACACTGACACCCTCACCCCCAACACTGACACACCTCACCCCCAACATTGACACCCCACACCCCCAGCACTGACCTCTCACCCCCAGCAATGACCCACCTCACCCGCAACACTGACACTTTCACCCCCAACACTGAGATCCTCACCCACAACACTGACACACTCACCCCCAACACTGACACCCTCACCAACCAACACTGAAACCCTCACTACCCAACACTGACACACCTCACCACCAACACTGACACCCTCACCCTCAACACTGACACTTTCACCCCCAACACTGAGACCCTCACCCCCAACACTGACACCCTCACCCTCAACACTGACACTTTCACCTCCAACACTGAGACCCTCACCCCCAACACTGACACCCTCACCCCCAACACTGACACACCTCACACCCAACACTGACACCCCTCACAACCAGCACTGACACCCTCACCCTCAACACTGACACCCCTCACACTCCAACACTGACACCCTCACCCCCAACACTGACAGCTCACTCCCTCAACACTGACACCCCTCACCCCCAACACTGACCCCCTCACCCACAAGACTGACATCCTCACACTCCAACACAGCGACCCCTCATTCCCAACACTGACTCCGCTCACGCCCCAACACTGACACTCCTCCCCCTCAACACTGACACTCCACACCCTCAACACTGACAACCCTCACCCCCAACACTGACCCCCTCACCCACAAGACTGACATCCTCACACTCCAACACAGCGACCCCTCATTCCCAACACTGACTCCGCTCACGCCCCAACACTGACACTCCTCCCCCTCAACACTGACACTCCACACCCCCAACACTGACACTCCTCACCCTTAACTCTGACACCCCTCACACTCAACACTGACACCCTCACACTCAACACTGACACCCTCAACCCCAACACTGACCACCCTCATCCTAAATACTGACACCCTCACCATCAACACTGACACCCCTCACCCGCAACACTGACACCTCTCACCCCCAAACACTGACACCCTCACCCTCAACACAGACACCCTCACCCCCAGCACTGACACCCTCACCCCCAGCACTGACACCCTCACCCCAACTCTGACACCCCTCACCCTCAACACTAACTCCCTCACACTCAACACTGACAACCTCACACCCAACACGGACTCCCCTCAACCTCTACACTGACACCCCTTACACTCAACATTGTCACTCTCAACCCCATCACTGACACTCTCACCCTCAACAATGACACACTCACTCTCAAACGCTGATGCCTCTCACCCCCAAACACTGACACCCTCACCCACAACATTGACACCCCTCACACTCAACACTGACACCCTCACCCTCAACTCAGACACCCCTCACCCCCAACATTGACACCCCTCACCCCCAGCACTGTCCACTTACCCCCAGCAATGACCCCCCTCACCCCCAACACTGACACCCTCACCCCCAACACTGACACCACTCACCCCCATCACTGACACCCTCACCCTAAACACTGACACCCTCACCCCCAACACTGACACCCTCACCCTCCAATACAGATAGCCTTCATCCAGAATGCTGACACCCTCACCCCCCAACACTGACACCCTCACCCCCAACACTGACCCCCCTCACCCCCAACACTGACACCCTCACCTTCAAGACAGACACCCCTCAGTCCTCAACACAGACACCCTCACCCCCAACAGTGACACCCTCACCAACCAACACTGAAACCCTCACCACCAACACTGACACCCTCACCCTCAACACTGACACTTTCACCCCCAACACTGAGACCCTCACCCCCAACAGTGACACCCCTCACCCCTCAGCACTGTCACCCTCACCCCCAGCACTGACACCCTCACCCCAACACTGACACCCTCACCCCCAACACTGACCCCCCTCACCCCCAACACTGACACCCCTCACCCCTCAGCACTGTCACCCTCACCCCCAGCACTGACACCCTCACCCCAACACTGACACCCTCACCCCCAACTCTGACACCCCTCTCCCCTCAACACTGTCACCCTCACCCTCAACACTGACACACTCACCCTCAAACGCTGATGCCTCTCACCCCCAAACACTGACACCCTCACCCACAACATTGACACCCATCACATTCAACACTGACACCCTCACCCTCAACTCAGACAGCCCTCACCCCCAACACTGACACCCTCACCCTCCAATACAGATAGCCTTCATCCAGAATGCTGACACCCTCACCCCCCAACACAGACACCCTTCACCCCTCAACACTGTCACCCTCACCCCAACACTGACACCTCTCACCCCCAACACTGACACCCCTCACCCTCAACACTAACTCCCTCACACTCAACACTGACAACCTCACACCCAACACAGACTCCCCTCAACCTCTACACTGACACCCCTTACACTCAACATTGTCACTCTCAACCCCATCACTGACACTCTCACCCTCAACAATGACACACTCACTCTCAAACGCTGATGCCTCTCACCCCCAAACACTGACACCCTCACCCACAACATTGACACCCCTCACACTCAACACTGACACCCTCACCCTCAACTCAGACACCCCTCACCCCCAACATTGACACCCCTCACCCCCAGCACTGTCCACTTACCCCCAGCAATGACCCCCCTCACCCCCAACACTGACACCCTCACCCCCAACACTGACACCACTCACCCCCATCACTGACACCCCTCACCCCTCAGCACTGACACCCTCACCCCCAACATTGACACCCCTCACCCCCAGCACTGACCACTCACCCCCAACACTGACACCCCTCACCCCCAGCACTGTCACCCTCACCCCCAACACTGACACCCCTCACCCCCAACACTGACACCCTCACCCCCAACACTGACACCACTCACCCCCATCACTGACACCCCTCACCCCTCAGCACTGACACCCTCACCCCCAACATTGACACCCCTCACCCCCAGCACTGACACCCTCACCCCCAACATTGACACCCCTCACCCCCAGCACTGTCCACTTACCCCCAGCAATGACCCCCCTCACCCCCAACACTGACACCCTCACCCCCAACACTGACACCACTCACCCCCAACACTGACACCCTCACCCTCAGCACTGACACCCTCACCCCCAACATTGACACCCCTCACCCCCAGCACTGACCACTCACCCCCAGCAATGATCCCCCTCACCCCCAACACTGACACCCTCACCCCCAACACTGACACCCTCACCCTCCAATACAGATAGCCTTCATCCAGAATGCTGACACCCTCACCCCCCAACACTGACACCCTCACCCCCAACACTGACCCCCCTCACCCCCAACACTGACACCCTCACCTTCAAGACAGACACCCCTCAGTCCTCAACACAGACACCCTCACCCCCAACAGTGACACCCCTCACCCCTCAGCACTGTCACCCTCACCCCCAACACTGACACCACTCACCCCCAACACTGACACCCTCACCCCCAACACTGACACCACTCACCCCCAACACTGACACACCTCACCCCCAACTCTGACACCCCTCTCCCCTCAACACTGTCACCCTCACCCTCAACACTGACACACTCACCCTCAAATGCTGATGCCTCTCACCCCCAAACACTGACACCCTCACCCACAACATTGACACCCATCACATTCAACACTGACACCCTCACCCTCAACTCAGACACCCCTCACCCCCAACACTGACACCCTCACCCTCCAATACAGATAGCCTTCATCCAGAATGCTGACACCCTCACCCCCCAACACAGACACCCTTCACCCCTCAACACTGTCACCCTCACCCCAACACTGACACCCTCACCCCCAACACTGACATACCTCACCCCAACACTGACACCCTCCTCCCCCAACATTGTCACCCCACACCCCGATACCTACACACCTCACACACAACACTGACCGCCCTGTCTCACTGACACTGACACTCAGTCACTGACACTGACACCCCTCATTCCCTGATTCTTGCTCCTCCGCACCCCCACCCCCCCCCCCACACACACACAATCTTCCAATCCAAACCAGCCACTGTTTGCTTAACTTGTCAGCCATTGTATCCACTTCGGATAATAAGAATTTCTGCCAAAAATCATAAAAGTACTCCCCACCTGCGTCCTGTCTGTTGATAATCTGGTCAGCCCAGCATTATCCATCTTATTGCCATGACACGATCTGTCTCTTGTCCCCTTTCCATGCCTGCTGAATGTGGGAGTTGTGAATGCTGTTTACAATAGCTCGGTGTCTCTTCCCATCTGATATCAATCAGGTTTGTTCAATAATCGGCCTCACAGCTCTCCCTGGTGTAGTCTGGGTTGTGGCATGCTGGGGTGCTGCTTTGCCCCACAGTGAGCAAAAGGGTCTTTTCCACCAGCTGTGTGATATCTCCCATGATCTTTCACTTATAAGTTGAACAAGTATCTGTCAGTGCCGTTGATATGCTCCAGAATACTGGAGTCTTTTATGATTGTGTACAGCTCCCATTCTTACAGGGACAGTCTGTGAATCAGTATCTTCTGTTTGCTTTGACTTTCTTCACAGCTTATCTTCCAGTCGGGGATTTCCAGTGGTTCTGTTTTCCCCTTTTTATCCAGGTACTTGTGTCCTCACCACTCAACCAAACAACTTGATATTACCCTGATAGCAACTTCCACATCACTAAATATATATGCCTGATGTCAAGTGCATCAAGTCCCAGATGATCATTATGAGTGGAGAGATAAATCAAGGGATTAGTGATGAAATCAATGTCAAGAGTAGTTGACTGTCAGTATATTCAATGACACTCACAGACTCCAATGCCAAAGCAGACTTCTTCTTGGACAGTTAAAGTTATGCAAACAGACTGTATTTGGCAGCATAACAAACCCCTAAGTGTCTGAATATCAATCACATTGACCGCAGTCAGACAATTTGAAGGGTTCCGCCAAATTGCCACCTGCCCTGCCTTGAAGACTGAGTGTGGGGGCAAATGCTGAGTGTTTACCCATATCTCTGCTTCATAATTCAACCACACAGTGACTTCCAGCCAGCCTATTGGCCACAAGGGCAGCACATAAATATTTCCAGCTTGCAGTCACTCTCAGCAAGGTTTCTTTTTCGTGCGTTTTATCTGAAAACCATAATCATTATTTCTGCTCTGGAATCAAAGATCCACCAGGCCTTCATAGAAGCAAGGAAACTGCTTAGCCATAGCTCAAAGCTCCCAGTTAAGTAAAACAATATCACTGGAATCAGGAAATGCAATGACTCTTTGTACACGTCAGTATCCCAGGTGGACCAACAGGTTGTCTACTTTCAGTAATCTTGATCTCCAAGAAAATGATATAATTACCATGCTTTTCTCCTAAATAATTCCATGAGGTCTTTAGCTGGAGGTCTGTAATTCGTGATGCGCCACAGAGATCTGTGCTGGGACCTCTGCTGTTTGTGATGTATATAAATAACCTGGATTAAAACATAGATAATGTAGATAATTATTGAGTAGTGGATCGTGTAGAAGACTGGCAAAGAATACAGTGTGATATATATCAGTTGCAGTTATGGTAAGATAAATGGCAGATGAGTTTAACCCAGATAAATGTGAAGTTTTGCACCTTGATAGAGACAGCACACTGTTAAGGGCAAGATCCTTAACAATGTTGCTGAGCAAAGAGATCTTGAGATCCAAGTTCACATCTCCTGAAAGTGGCTACACAAGTTGATAAGGTGGTTAAGAAGGCTTATGGAATGCCTACTTTTAATAGTCGAGGCATTGAGTTCAAGAGTCAAGAGTTTATGTTACAACTTTATAAAGCTCTAGTAAGGCCACATCTGGAATATTGCATATAGGTCTGGTCACCTCATTATAGGAAGGATATTGAGTCTTTGGAGAGGGTGCAGAAGAGGTTCACCAGGACGCTGCCTGGTTTAGAGGGTATGTGCTATCACGAGAGGCTGAATAAACTTGGGTCGTGTTCTTTGGAGCATCGGAGGCTGAGGGGAGATCTGATAAAGGTTTATAAGATTATGAGAGGCATAGATAGAGTAGACAGGGAGTATATGTTTCCCAAGGTTGAAATGTCTAATACTAGATGGCATGCATTGAAGGTGAAAGGGGATAGGTTCAAAGGGGATATAAGGGTTTAAATATTTTACTCAGAGAGTTGTGGATGCCTGGAATGCATGGCCTGGTATGCTGGTAGAGGCAAATACATTAGATGCTTTTAAGAGATGTTTGGATAGGCACATGGATGTGAGGAAGATGGAGGGATATGGACATGGTGTAGGTAGGAGGGATTAGTGACTGGATGTTTTTCATTTGTTTTTTGGCTGGTTTAGCACAAAATTGTGGGCCGAAGGGCCTGTTCCTGTGCTGTACTGTCCTATGTTCTCTGTTCTACCACAGAGAATCTCTGCAACTGCAACAGTGCTACATTCCTGTTGGACTACATCCATGTTCAGGTCTGTGGTTGGACCTCCTAGCTCAGTGACAGTAGAGTAGACTGAACTGTGTTGGCACCCAATGGGGCACATTACTGATACATTTTACTGGTGGTACAGGTGCCTCCCTGCCTGGCATGCAATGTACTCTGCTGTTTACACATGTAGTGATAGTTAATCATGTTATTCCTATGTCACTCAGTTAGCTAGTCCCACAGGGGAGGAGTTCACATACTGTACAAGCAGGATTTTCAGTAACGTTCAGCTGAGTACCCTGCATGCCAGCCCCCTGGTGTGCTCTGCACTCTCCCTCAATAACAAACACAACATGGTGTCAGAAGTGGGTGATTGTCAATGCTCTAGTGCTGCAGACTAAGTGAGGTTCCCGACAAGAGATAATTTACATTAAGACTGCTGTTGTTTGCATATATCTGTGAAAAATATCCAGAGACTTATCAGCCTATGCTAGTTTGCTAAGGGTATGTGCCATGAGTCATGAGCTGAGGAAGGGCCGGGGTTACTAGGCAATGCCTTCAAACTACACCCAAAGGTGGATGCATTGTAATCATCTGTGGACCACGAGCTTGAGGAAGTGCAAAGAGACACAGACACAGCAGAGAAGTCAGTCATACTCTCAGGGAGAGAAAGTAAGACTTTTGTGGTCCAAATAAATAAAATAATAAACAAAAATACAAACAGGAAAATAGAGCAAGTACTTGCAGTACCTACATCTACTGACGTCATAAAGCCACCCGTCCCCCCCCACCTCCGAGACATTTGATATCTCTAAACAGATGACTTTGAGAGATGGCTCAGACACTTGGAGAGATTTAGGTTTTTAAGCAACCTCACTCAGGCTTCAGAAGAGCATCAAGTAAGCATACTGATATACTGAATGGGTGACAAAGCATGGGTGCTCAGAAAAAGGAGTACAACATAGTGCAGGAAAAATTCAAAAAATATTTCAGAGAAAAATGTGATATATAAGAGGACAAAGTTCAACTCCAGAAAACAGGAGCCGGTTGAAAGTGTAATTGACTTCATCACGGTGTTGTATGTCCTGTCACATAACTGTGCATATGGAAATCTGAGAGATGAGTTCATAAAGGCTACTAGACACCAAATTGTCAGGGAGACTTTAGTTGCAGGCAAATCTCACACTAGAGAAAGCTATTATCATGGTCAGGCAGAGTGAGAATCTTTGTCAGCAACAGGCAGAACTCAAGCATGAAAATGATGCTGAGGTAAAGCGAGAATCTGTACAAAATGAAGGATACAAGCAAGAAAGACGTGAAAGGAGAGTTCAGCTCAAACAAAACAGACAAGCAAGAGTAGGTAAAATGTTCAATTGCAGTAGGTACGCCAAGCCTGATTGCTCAAGTACCAGGGCCTTCTTCCAACAGCAGTGTACACCGCCTGCTGTCTCAATATTTGTCAATGTCGGTGAGGAACCAGATCGTCCAAGGGGCCACACCCTAAAGGCATGCATCTTCCAGGTTGCTCCTGGAGATATCGAAACGTCAAGCTGCAGGGTGAGTCCGAGAATGAGAACCCACCGCTCCTGGGGGACCGGAGTTTGTGCTGCTGCTGTAGATCACAGACTCTGACAGGACCCCAGCCACCTTGAAAAGAAAAGAAAGAACAATAAGCTGTTTCTCAAAATACTCAATTAATTGTGAGACAGGTTGGAGAACCTTCAGGGGCTCTGAAAACTTCTTTGCTGGATGCCAACAGTTACAGGAATATTCCATGATGGTGGTCATATGATGATTCTCCATGAATTTAATAATATATACTGGAGTCCTGTGAGTGTGATGTTATTTATGGGTGACTTGCAACATATCTGTCAGAGGAATCCTCTGTGTGTGTATGTGTGTATATTAGTGTATACTTATATGTGCTTGTGTAATTGTGTGTGTGTGTGTGCACGTGTGGGCACATATACATGTGAGTGGTTGCATGTGCATTGAAGGTAATTGCCATGTGTGGGCTTGACAGCATGTCTACTACAGGCAGTGACCTGTTCCTGAACGTCGCAGTGTACCATTAGAAGATGGTAATCATCCCTCACTTGTTGTCGTCCCTTATTTGTGGTAAATATGCCCCTTGGAGGTAACTGAGCTGCCCCTGTGTAAGGCTGTTTCAGAGATGATGTTGTATCTAATTATTTGCCATCCACATCTCTTCAGGTGAATACATCGTCATGACCACACACTTCCACCTAAAGAGGAAGATTGGTTACTTTGTGATCCAGACCTACCTGCCCTGCATCATGACTGTCATACTCTCGCAGGTCTCCTTCTGGCTGAACAGGGAATCGGTCCCTGCACGCACTGTCTTTGGTGAGCGGGCAGCCTCTTCTATCTATTCAGTGGAGACAGTTACAGCCACTGTAAATGGGGATTTGTGTGTAAGCAAGCCATTTCAGGATGAGATATTTTTAACCGAGTGTTTAGTGCAAAGGAGTGAATGCTGGGTTCTCTACTTTCTGTGAGATTATAATGTTCTATGTTAACAACGTGCATCAGAGTATTCTGCCCCAGTCTTCCTGGAAGCGGGCTCTTTGGCCCATATTGTCAGTGTCGACCATGTCACCAAGTTAAATCAAACCTATTTGTCTACATATGATCCCTCCAATCTTTAAATATTTGTGTGCCTGATTAAATGCCATTATTGCCTCTGCTTCCACTACCACCCCTGGCAGTGCACGCTGAGCTTTTACTAACCTTTGTATAGAAAAAAAATACCCCACGCATCTTGTTTAAACTTTGCTCTGCGCAGCTTAAATTTATACCTTCTTGGGTTTGATATTTCTACCATTGGATTATCTACCCACCCTGTCCATGCCTCTCCGAACTTCTGCCAATCTCCTCTCAGTCTTCACCGCTCTAGAGAAAAGCCTCCAAGTGTATCCAAACTCTCCTAACTAACATTCCCTAATCCAGGCAGCCTCCTAGCAAACCCCTTCTGCACCCACTCCTGAGTCTCCTTCCTGTAAGTGAAGCAACAGAAATGCACACAATACTCCAAATAAGCCCAGCAAAAGATCAGCAAAATGACTTGTGGCCCTTTAGACTTAGTGTATGTGGCATTGCATCTTCTATACCTTCTTTACCTCCACGTAGACTGTATTTCAAGGAGCTATGGACTTGAACCCAAAATCCCTCCGTACGTCAATGCTCCTCAAGGTCCTGCCAGCCCCACAATGTTTTGCCAACTTTTAACCTACTCCGAGATCAATCTAATGCTTCCTGCCCGCATAGTCCTCCAATTTTATTTCATCCATGTGCCTGTCGAAGGTTTCTTTAACTGTCACCAATGTTCCTGCCTCTGCCACCACCCCATCAGCCCATTCCACTCTCGGTGCTAAAAATCTACTTCTGATATGGCCCCTATACTTTCCTCCAATCACATTAAAATTCATCCCTCTCGTCTTAGCATTTATACCCTAGGGGAAAAGGCTCTGGCTGTCTACATCTCATAATATCTTATACACCTCTATCTAATCTCCTCTTTTCTTTATACCTTTTATTTAACCTGTCGAAATGTAACACCTCACTCTTGACTGGTTGAAGCTTCATCAGCCATTTTTATACCCTATCGGCAACTGATCTATATTCCTTTGTATCCTTTGGCCATCTTCCACATTATCCCCAACTCCACCAATTTTTGTGTCATCTTGTTCCTCTGTGTCCCAGCCCTTCACTAGCAAACCTCACAGCCAGGTTATTAGTCTGTGTCCTTTTTGTACAGGTCCCACCTTCCCTGGGAGAGAAGCCAATGATCCATGTTCCTAAAATCCTTCTTCCTACACCAGCCCTTTAGCCACACACATAACAGAACTATCTTCCTACATCTTGCCTCACCAGGACATGGCATGGGGAGTAATTCTGAGATTACCACCTTCAAGGTCCTGCTTTTTAATTTTGCACAAAATCCCTTCAATTCCCTCTGAAGGACCACATCTGATGTTGGTACCAATACAGACCCCTCTCCCCTTTCACAACGTCCTGTACTCGTTCAGAAGCATACTTGATCCTTACACCAACACACCATCAGATTTTTGCTTGCAACCACAAGAGCACCTGCCTGTGCCCCTGACGGAGTTCCCTGTCAATATTGCTCACCTGGCCTTTGCCTGCTCCCTTGCTGTACAACAAAGCCAGTATGGTGCCACAGACCTGGCTGCTGCTGATATTTTCTCCTGAGCGGCCATTTCAACACCGGCCAGTGTCTGAAATAATCTTCTCATTTGAGAGAAGTACAGCTACAATACCTGCCTCACCTCCCTGTCAGTCAACTGACTTACCCTTTGGTGTGGTCAACCCATAGAACTCTGCCTATTACACTTCCTGCCTGCTGAATGCTTCTTAGGGAATCCCCAACTGATCAATGTTTTCTGCCACAAGCTGCCACAGAGGCAATGCTCAGGGTCACCGCTGGCTCCTGATATCACTACATATCAAGATCTTACCATTCTGCTGCCCTATTGAGTAAGCAAATAGAGCTTCGAGAAAGGAAGCACCTTATCCAGTCATTACTCTGTTGCTGCTTGTCCTCCTCACCAAAAGCATCACCTTAACCCAAAAGCAGCCCTTCTCAAAGTGGATGCTTCACCAGAGACCACTGTCCTGGACCAGCAGCCTCCACCAGGCCATCAGGTGGACTAACCCTTACATACTGTTCGGGTCAAATTTGACCTGTTTTGACATTTGACAGCAGTAAAAACACCCTAAGTGCCATTTTTTAAACCAAAATGTGATGACTTTTCCTAAAGTGACCCAAAATGCGCAAAAATGAAAATATTTAAAAATTTTATACTTTTGTACAGGTGCTGCAAATTTTTGTACATTGAGGCTGTTCTGGGTCAAATTTGACCCGTAGCTATTGAAATGGATTTTAGACCCCTGAAACATTAATTAAGGATTAATCATTCATTTATTAATATCAGATAGGCTATTTATACATACTAAATAGATCTGTGATTCAAAATTTGGTATAGAGATTTGTTATGAGGGGATTCTTGGGCCGAGTCAAAATTGACCCGGACCATACTGCGAAGGTATAGGATATGAACAGGTTGCCTGGATTAACTCACGCTGATACAACTGTATTTCTATGCCATATTGACTGTCCTGTTGTATATACTATTTATTACAAATTACTATAAATTGCACATTGCAAATTTAGATGGAGACGTAACGTAAAGATTTTTACTCATGTGTGAGGGAGGTAAGAAATAAAGTCAATTCGATCCAACGACAAAGCCTTTCAGGAGGAGGACAAGCAATCACTCGCGAGTAATGGACTTTCCTAAAGCTTCAGCTGCTCCTCCTCTCAGCCTCAAGGTGCTGACGCCTGCTATTCCAAAGCCACTTGTACATGAAAGGTCAGCATAGCTGCTGCGCGTAGCGTGAGCCATGAGTTTCCAAAGGCTGATGATAATTTGATAGCGTTCCTTTTAATTTCCCAGGGGTCACCACAGTATTGACGATGACCACGCTGAGCATCAGTGCCAGGAACTCCTTACCAAAGGTTGCCTACGCGACCGCCATGGACTGGTTCATCGCTGTGTGCTACGCGTTTGTGTTCTCAGCACTCATTGAATTTGCTACCGTCAACTACTTCACCAAGAGGAGCTGGCCTTGGGATGGAAGGAAAGCCATGGAAGCTCAGGAGCTGAAGGTGAGTCTGTCAGCCCCTTTGACGGAGAATTGGTGAATCCAGTGCATACCTCGGTCTAGGGCTGCTGAGTCATTTACATCCCTCACCCAGGAACTGGTGAGTGTATCACAGCTCCCATTCAGGAGATGGTGAGCCCCCCCACCCCTTGACCAGGAACCACTAAACCCACTGCACCCCTCAACCAGGAGTTGGTGAACTCACCCTACCCCTCCACCCCTCAACCAGGAGTTGGTGAACTCACCCTACCCCTCCAACCCTCAACCAGGAGTTGGTGAACACACCCTACCCCTCCAACCCTCAACCAGGAGTTGGTGAGCCCACCCTACCCCTCCACCCCTCAAACAGGAGTTGGTGAGCCTACCCTACCCCTCCACCCCTCAACCAGGAGTTGGTGAGCCCACCCTACCCCTCCACATCTCAACCAGGAGTTGGTGAGCCCACCCTACCCCTCAACCAGGAGTTGGTGAGCCCACCCCACCCCTCAACCAGGAGTTGGTGAGCTCACCTCACACCTCCACCCCTCAACCAGGAGTTGGTGAGCTCACACACCCCTCCACCCCTCAACCAGGAGTTGGTGAACCCACCCCAACCCTCAACCAGGAGTTGGTGAGCTCACACACCCCTCCACCCCTCAACCAGGAGTTGGTGAACCCACCCCAACCCTCAACCAGGAGTTGGTGAGCTCACACAGCCCTCCACCCCTCAACCAGGAGTTGGTGAATCCACCCCACCCCTCCAACCCTCAACCAGGAGTTGGTGAGCCCATCTCACCCCTCCACCCCTCAACCAGGAGTTGGTGAGCTCACCCCATGCCCTGCCCAGGAGCAGGTGAGCCCACTGCACCTCTCGCCCAGGAGTTGATTTGTCACTCACAGCTCTCGCCTGGGCTGTCTTCAGATTCAGGCAACAATGTCGTGAACTTGAATCTCAGCTCTCCCAACCTGCCGACGTGGCTTGGTGTTTACAATCGCATTACTGTCCCTGCCTTATGTTTGGAAGAGGACGGTCAGTGGTCAGCTGTAGTGAAGTGGCAGGGCTGGTAGGGGAAGTGCTCTCAGACTGCCCTGCTCCTCAGAGCCGGGCTCAGAGCTGACTACCAGTCAGTGCTTGCACGCTTTTCATTCGGTAAACTCCTGGAGGACGGGGTCTGGAGAGGTGTGAGCGTGACAGCCAGTGAGACCTCACTCTGCTGGTCTTCGCCTGTGAGCTGGTGGACTGAGCTGGCTGTGGCTGACCTGTGACCTGTGATCACAGCTGAACTCTGGCAGGTCACCTCAAGCAGACTCATTTACACTGGAAGGGATAAATCATGAGGGTAAAGTGTAGGGAGTCACATTTATTCTCATGAATACTGAAAGTTGAAGGCTGATATCTAAGAGTACAATACAAGGAACCATGTCTATATTAACCATCAGGGTGATTAAAATTCACCGGTACATGGTCCCTATCCCTCCTTTCCCCGTCTGTTCATGTGTCTATCACCACTTCCCCAGCAGTGCATCTCTTGCAACTTTCCCACTCTTACTTCAAAGCTATGCTACCAGCATTTGACTGTAAAAGTCTCTATGCTCCTCATAATGTACGTACTTCTATCAGGTCACCTCTCAGTTTCTAGATCTCCAAATAAAACAACCCAAGTCGTCCAACCTCTGCTTATCGTTAACGCTCTGCACCTTAGGGTACATCTCCAGCGCCTTCTCCACATCCTTCCTGCAATGCCCCAACCTGAACAGGACACACTAACACAATACTCATCTCAAAGTTCATACAGCTGCTGCGTGGTTTTCCAACCTCCATCTCAATGCACTAACCGATAAAGGCAAGCATGCTGGGTGCCTTCTTTACCACCCGATGCATGTTTTACCGCCATGGACTCGGCCAAGGTGCATAGACAGACAGCAGCTTCGAGAGAGAGAGAGAAGTGCAGCACTGAGCAACGTAAAGAGGTAGCTCTTCACACAAGAGGCAGTGGAGTGCTGAAGGTCCCCCAAAAAGAGTCAGGTTTAACTAAAAATTTCAAAACAGGGAACATTTTTGTTGTGTGAAGAAACTGAGGGGTAGTTTAATTGAGGTGCATAAAATCATGACAAGCTATCCTCTTAATGCCTTAATAACTGGTGATCTGAGGGTCAGGACAGGTTATTAGGAAATCACTGTCTCAGGAGATGGCAGCAGCCATTTCCCTATACCTGGGTTACCTGAAGAAGCATGACAGACAAAGTTATTGATTAACACCTGCTCCAGCTGGCAAGGACACATGGCCAAGTGGCTTTCTGTTGTTCTGTAACTTTTTGAATCTGTAATTAAATCTTCCACTTGATTTATCTGAACCTACAGTGATCCTCACCTTAAACAATGGCTCCACTCTGTCCCAACCCGAGTTCTCCTTCTAGATCCTGCCCTTCCTGCTTCCTCCTGTTCACTTCTTGAGAACATCCACTTCCCAATGAGCATCTGACATGTGGGCTGGACAGGATACGAGAGAGAAGATGTCAAGAGATTAGCTGGATTAGTAACAACCTTTCATCTCTTGGTTAGCCAGATCTTTGGAACAAGCAGACAGTTAGCAGATCAATGGGATAAAGGCATGGCTCAGATCATCATCTGTCACTCCAGTCTTGTTTTGCCACATGTGATCTAACTCCCGCTAGATTTCAATTATTCAGCATCAGCTTGACTTTTAAACACGTTCTGCATTTCAGAAAAGAGAGCCGGTAACTCTAGCGAAGAAAACCAACAACACATACAATATTGTGGGGACGACCTACACGCTGAACATCACCAAGGATCCTGGGCTAGCCACCATAGCGAAGAGTGCAGGGGCTCACGCCAAGCTGGGCAAGGTCGAGGAGAAGCTGCTGGAGAGCAAGAAGACTTTCAACAGTGTCAGCAAGGTTGACAAAATGTCCCGGATCATCTTCCCTGTTCTCTTTGTAATCTTCAACTTGGTTTACTGGGCCACATACGTCAACAGGGAGCCAATAATTAAAGGCATGATTCCCCAGAAATAGACTCCACTCTCAGCTTGTTCTCAGGTGGTTTCTTTGTAAGTGGTTTCTAAAGAAAGCAGTGTAACGTGTTTGAAAGGACGTGCCTGTTCATTGTTTGACTTAATGAAGTTGTATTTAACTGTTTGCATGCCACATAATTGGAGGTGTGTTCATACGAGGCTGGGTACCTTGATAATTGAGAGGTTATATCTGCCACTTGTCTTTGTGTCTTCACTGGCTGAGGACATCTCTCACACTCACTTTCATACTTAGTGCGGATGGTTTCACCGTCATGCTCCCACAGCACCTCCCTCATTCCTGCTTCTCTCTCAGACTTGGTTCACACGTGATTCCGCCCTCTGGCATTGGCCGTGTCTTCTTACTTTCCACTCACTTGGGAGTTCCCATTCTCGTTAGTGAAGGCTACTTATGCAAGCATTGGCCCTTATGTAAGCACTGGTGCTTAATGACCTCACTCTCTCGGACTGTCTCCTTCCCGTTTGTCCCCATGCCCGTCACTGACTGATTCTGCCTTGCACTCACAATGTCCAATGATATACGGCCATAAGCACAGAAGCAAGTCCTTCAGCCCACCAACTGCATTGACCATCATCCATCCATTTACACTACACTGATACCACTTTACTTTCCCCACGCCCCCATAAACTCCCAGCAGACTCTGCCACTCACCGAAACAGCAGTAGTACGGCAACCAATCACCCAGCAAACCACACACATCTGAGATGTGAAAGGAAATGGAGCACCTAGGTGAAATCCATGCAGTCAGAGGGTAGACGTGAAAACTCCACATGGAAAGCACGCCAGGTCAGTAATGGATCTCTCAGGCAGCAGCTCCACGAGCCATGCCTCTGAGCTGTCCTGGTGTTGACCAGGCAGTCCTTTCTCTGCCAGTACTGAGTAAGATCATGGCAGTCCATGCAATCTCATCCCGTTCCTCTCATTCTAAAACCCTATTGGTCTCAATGTATTGTCCACAGCTGAGCACCTGTACTCTCTGATCTGGAGAACTACAAATACTTCCACACCTTTAAATGAAGAGAGTTTGGTGCGTTGCATTCCTGAAAGACCTAACCTTTGTGCTGACATATTGCTCACTAATGCCAGACACTCTAATCTCCCAAACACGAGAAGATCTGCAGATGCTGGAAATCCAAAGCAACACACACAAAATGCTGGAGGAACTCAGCAGGTCAGGCAGCCGTTAGGGGAATAAGTAAGTCAAAGTTCTGGGCAGAGACCCTTCATTAGGACTGAGAGGGAAGGGGCGAGTTACCTGAATTATGAGGAGGGGAGAGAGGGGAAAGAGGCTAGCTGGAAGGTGATTGGTGGGTGGGAAAAGTCAAGGGCTGGAGATGAAAGAACCTGATAGGAGAGAGGGTGGACAATAGGAGAATGAGAAGGAGGGGGGGACCCGGGGGAAATAATAAGCTGGTGAGAAGAAGTAAAAGGTGCAATGTCGATATAAGCTTATGGCATGGCTCCTTACTCTCTCCTGAACTTGACATTCAATTCGATAATAAAATATAGTCAGCTGCTCTCACGTTTCTCACTTGCAGCATTCTGGTCTCATTTGTCATAGTTACACCTTCTCCACCATCTCTCAGCCACCAGCAGCCAGCACTTGTGTTAGTTATTCTCCCCCAGTCTCCACCCGTAACACAGCCCTCTTCTTTTATCCTCTCCGCCCCTCCACCCTTTCTCTGCAAAATCAGTATGAACTTCTTCCAATTCTCATGAAGGGTCACTAACCTGACTCTGCCTCTCTTCTCAGATGCCTTTTGCCCTACTGAATATTTCCTGCAGTTTTTTATTTACGTTGAATTCCCAGCATCTCAGATGTTTCACTTCCATGTCATTGTTTTAAAAATATCATTTTTCACTAACCTTCTAACCTCTCATTTTCCCACCATATACATAGTCCCCTGCCTTTTCACTCTCTTGTGTAACCTACCTATAATCACTTTGCATGCCTGACCAAAAGTTACAGCATACTATCAGCAAACTCAGATGAAGAGTCGGTGCAGACTCTCCAAGTCAAAGTCTTTGACTAACCGAGGGGTTTTGGCTGATCTCTGACCTATCAGCAATATCAATCACCCAACGGCATGGTGCCCTGGCATCTGACCTCCCGCTCACCTCCACGTCACTAAGCTCAACTACAGACTGCAAATAACCTGCAAGTCCCCCACGGGTCTGTAAGCTCCAGGTAAGCTAAGTCTGGGTTATTAATCATGTTAAAATCCTCAGCTGTTCCCTCCATTCCTGTCCCATTTACTGAGTGTTTTGCTGCGATTAGAGCAAATGTTTAATGTCTGGTCATTTCTATATTTGACATATTCCCTACAGACTTGTATCTGTGTTTATAAGTCCTCTCACTTTTCTTTCAGTCATTTTTACTGCTTTCTAAACTTTACTAATTTTTAAGTTACCACCCTTTTGACGTCTTTTAATCTCAGCTCCTGATGGATCACTTTTCCTGTATTTAATAGAATGTGTATTGATTGAGAGTTTTGAAACATTTCTTTAGGTCTTTGCCATTGTTTGTCAACCGACAGATCTTTTACTCTCATTTCCCAATCCACCTTCATATCTACAAAACTGAGTGAACTCACGTTAATTTCCACAAGACCTGTATATTGCGATTAATTGTAGTACAGTCTCTTTACACAGCGAGAGGTCCAACATTGTACACTCCCTAGTCAGTATCATTGCACTTTGTTTAGGTGGACTCTACAGATCATCCTCAAATTTTCATTTTGCTAATTCAACTTCCCTCAATGTTTATTATATTTCTCTTGTTAGAACATATCCTTTAGTGATCAATTTTTTCCCACTTGTTAGAGGGCCTCTAAATACCCCTTAGTCGGTTTTTATCCAATTTTTTCTCTTCTCTCCACCCATACTGATCCAATATGCCAGGATTGCTCCTCACCACCATCCTCGTGTCATCCTTTATAACTAATGCCACTCCAATGATGCTGGTCTCCTTCAAAATCTGCTAGCTGGAATATGCAAACATACCACTACAACAGTGGATCAATCCCCTTTGTTCCTACTTACGTCATAAGGAACTCATTGGTCTGTTTGTCTCAGTACTACGTTAGTCATCATGCTTACTGACCAAGTCATGGGAGAGCTGGAGTTTCTGCTTTTGCAAAAAAAAAGGATTTCAATGATAATAAAAAATATATATTTTGAATTGTCATCAGCTGTCCAGCATCATTATTGCCCATGCTATATCATGAGCATGGTAAACCCAAAGAGGGTTTGTTATTGGATTAACAGGGTTAACTTGGCATTATTGAGTGTACTTTGATAAGATAACCAGCCTGTCTGATACACACCTCGCCATTTCATGTAAATCTCGAGCATTCCATCTATCATACAACAGGTAGGTCAGGTTATTAACAACTATTTGCTTTTCACCTTTGTTAAGGTAGTTCAGGACAAACGTAAGAGTTCCCTTTCTTTTATTACAAAGGACCAAAAGAACATGACTACAGGCGGAAGTGGCTGAAGAATGCAGCTGGCAGTGCCTTCTCATGTTGAGAGATTGTATGCAGGTGGTGTTTTAGCACTGCAAGAATGCAATTACACTGCACCTTCAAGCTGCTGTGGTGCAGGGCCATATTCTCTCTTCTGCAAGAATGCGAGGCAGGTGATTTGATATTTGCTGTGTACCCATGTTTTATTGTACCTGAAACCTGAACCAAACTTTATGGCCCTCATATGAGTGAGTAAAGGCAGCCCATCCCAAAACGCCAGTCATTCAGAAGGTCCCATGATGTTATTTGGACTTTGGTTGCATACTAACTGAATGGGCAGACAACACTGAGGCTGTCCAGGAAGAAGAAGAGGCCAAATCTTACTGGATTTTTAGACCAGCCCTGCTCTGGATTGTCCTCTTCTCTATTCCTTCTTTGGGTAGGTGGAGGCCACAGACAAGCTCCCAGCTTCCTCTCCGTATAGTCAGACATTAAGTGAAATCTGAATCTCTCTCTAAAGAGGTTCAGATGGAAAGTTTAAAGCTAAGATGATAGATTTATTCAGGTGCTAATCAGCTATGATCTAACTGAATGGTGGATAAGCTCAAGAGCCTCCTCTGACGAACAGTATCCTTCATTTACAGAAAGCCTGAGACAGGTATCCATGATGCTAAGCAGCAAAATAGGTGGAATTTGCCAGGCACTGAGCAGCAACTGAGGGCACGTCCAAAAGAACAGAGTGGGGCAATTTGGAGAGAAAACTGACAGTCCACAAACCACTCTCATTGTCCCCACCAGAACACGCTCATCAACTCACAGCACGCCCATTGCTGTACTCCACACCACCCAAAGCACCATCTCTGTAATTCAACCCATTCCAGGCACATATCCTGCCAATGCCATAGGAAACAGAAGCAGGAAAATCCAATCAGCACCTCGAACCTGTCCACCATACAGTCAAATCATCCAAGTTTCTCTTAAATGTTGAAACCTAACCTGCATCCGCCACTTCTGTTGGCAGCTCATTCCACACTCTCACCACCTTCTGAGTGAAGTTGCCCCTCATGTTCCCTTTAAATATTTCATCTTTCGCCCTTAACCCATACCTCTAGTTCTAGTCCCACGCAGCTTCAGTGAAAAAGCCTGCTTGCATTTATTCTATCTATACCCCTCATACTTTTGTATACCTCTATCAAATCTCCCCTCATTCCTCTATGCTCCTGAGAATAAAGTCCCAAACTATTCAACCTTTCCCTAGAACTCTGATCTTCATTTCCTCTGTATTCTTTTAACCTTATTTACATCTTTTCTGTAGATAGGTGACCAAAATTGCACACAATACTCCAATTTAGGCCTCACCAACTTCAACATAACATTCCAACTTGTACTTAACACTTTCAGTTATGAAGTCAGGTGCATCAAAACTTTTCTTTATGACTCTATCTACCTGTGATACCACTTTTAAGGAATTATGGATCTATATTCTCAGATCTCTGTGTTCTACACTCCTCGTGTAAGAGCTGCCCTGGTATGTCCTCCCAAAGTGCAACACTTCACACTTTGCATTAAATTCTATCTGTGATTTTCAGCCCATTTTCCCACATGGACCAGATCTTGCTGCAAGCTTTGATAGTCTTCCTTGCTGTACACTACAGCCCCAATCCTGGTGTCAACAGCAAATTTGCTTATCCAGTTAACCAGGTCATTGATATAGATGACAAACAACAATGGATTTAGCACTGACCCCTGCAGCACACCACCAGTTACAGACCTCCAGTCAGAGAGGCAATCCACTCTTTGCCTTCCAATTTACTACATCATCTTGAATGCCAAGCAAATGAAATTCTTGTCCAACTTCCCATATGGGACCTCATCCAAAGTCTTGCTAAAGTCCACGTAGACAACATACACAGCCTTGCCTTTATCAACTTTCCTAATAAATTTCTCGAAAAACTCAATAAGATTAGTTAGAGATGACCCACCATGCACAAAGCCATGCTGACCATCCCTAATCAGCCCCTGTCTATCCAAATACTAATATATCTGGTCCATCAGAATACCTTCCAATAACTTACCCACTACTGATGTCAGACTCACCAGCCTAAAATTTTCTGGTTTATTCTTAGAGCCCTTCTTAAACAATGGAACAACATAATCTATCCTCCAATCCTCCAGCACCCCACCCATGCCTAATGACATTTTAAATATGTCTGCTAGGGCCTCTGCAGTTTCTGCACCAGCTTCCCACAAAGTCCAAGGCAACACTTTGTCAGGTCCCAGGGATTTAATTTTCCCTCTCCTCTGTAATTTGTATATGGTACATGACCTTACTGCTGCTTTGTCTCACTTCTATAGACTTGGAGTCCACCTAATAAGTATACAGAGATGCAAAAAAAAAAATTATTTAACATCTCTCCAATATCTTTCAGCTCTTTGAATAGATGACCACCCTGATCTTCCAGAGAACCAATTTTGTTCCTTGCTATCTTCTTGCTCTTAATATACTGTATCTATAGAAGCCCTTTGGGATTCTCCTTCATCTTGTCTACTGAAGCAAATTCATGCCTTCTTTTAGCCCTCCTAATTCCCTTAAGTGTTCTGCTGCATTCCGTATACTCCTTATGTACCTCATTTGCACCTTCCTGCCTATACCTGCTATGCACCTCCTTTTTTCTTAAGCACGGCCTTAATAGCTCTTGAAAAAAACAAGGTTTCCTAATACTATTTCCCTTGCATTTTATTCTGCCAGGAACATACAAATCCTGTGCTCTCAAAATATCACTGTTGAAGTCTTCCCACTTACCAAGTGCACCTTTGCCAGAAAACAGCCTGTCCCAATTCACATTTGCCAGCTCCTTTCTGATACCATCAAAATTGGCCTTTCTCCAACCTAAAATCTCAACCTGAAAACCAGACCAATTCTTCTCCATAATTATCTTGAAACTAATAGCATTATTATCACTAGATACAAAAACGTCTGTCAACTGCCCTGTCTCATTCCTTACTAAGAGATCTAGTATTGCACTCCCTAGTCAGACCTCTATGGACTGATTAAGGAAACTTTCCTGAGCACATTTGAAAAAAAAACTCTATCCCACCCAGCCTTTTTAAAGTATGGAATTCCCATTCAACATGTGGAAAGTTAAAATCACTTGTATCATAACCTTATTCTTCTCTGCAACAGTCTGCAATCGCTCTACAAATTCACTCCTCTAAATCCCATGGACTACTGGCTGGTCTATAACATAATCCCATCAACATGGTCATCCTCAGTTCCACCCATATAGACTCAGTAGAAGATCTCCAGTCTGCCCTGTTTGAGCATTGCTGTGACAATTTCCCTGACTAGAAATGCCACTCCTTCCCCTTTAGTCCCTCCTGCTCTATTACATTTAAAGCAGTGCAACACTGAGCTGCCAGTCCTGTTGCTCCTGTAACCAAGTCTTACAAAAAATATTTAACTACCTGGTACTTTAAATGTTTGTTAGTTTTCAGACTATTCTGTGACTCTTCCTCCTGATCTGTGTCTTAGTGAACTGTAAAGACTCATGCTCTCTGAGGGAAGAAATTCCTACACGTCTCCATCTTAAATGGGTGACCCCCTTATCCTGAAACTATGCCCCCTAGTTCCGGATAACCCCACTGGGGAATCATCTTCTCGGCACTCACTTAGTCCACCCTTCAAAATTTTGTCTTATGTAATTTTGTCTTCAAAAGATGCTGTCTCATTCTTCTAAACTCCTGTAAGAATTGTCCCAAAATGTTCACCCTGGCTTCATCTGTCAACCCCTTTATCTGTGTGTAGAGTTCCATGTGTAATCTCACCAGTGCTCTTAAAGTTATAGAAATAGTTACTTACTCCCTTGGACTACAGCCCAAAAGTCCATTAGCTTTCCACGTGATCTACTGCACCTGCATCCCAGTTCCTGGTGTGTTATCTACTGGAACCCTGCAGTCCTTTCTCCCCCAGCATTATGTAGCCTCACTCCATTTCAATGACATTTTTTTCAGTTTTCCTCCAAAAAGAATAACCTCTCACTTTTCAACATTATGCTTGACCTGCCAAATGCTTGCACACTTAACAAAATTCTTCATATCCCCTTGCAGGCTCTTTCCTTCTTGTATGCAAACCCATTCCCTACCATGCACACTTGTGCTGACCTGTACTTCCTTACCACACTTAGCCCAGCCCTCTGTGTAAAGGAGTCTCAGTCTCTAATTTACTGTGTTAGTCAAGTCAGACTTTGAATATGTTGCAGGGTGGGGTGGGGGAGGGGGGTGCTGATTTTGGGTTAGTCAAAATAAGTCTCAACTTTGTTGACTGTAGAATATTAAAAAAGAGAACAAGGACTACAGTCCATCACCATCTTTGACCTTTCATCCAAAAAGCAATCCATTTAATTCCATTTCCCTTCACTGTTGTTCTTCTTCCTAACTATACAGTAGCTGACACTATATCTCTTTTTTTCCCTTCCCAGAGAACGTATCCCAAATCTTAGGCACTTAATTTTGTTAATTTCATGTGATTCTTTCTTCCAATTAAAACTTTGTAAATTATTTTCCCTGTTTACTTTGACTAGAACAGTTCAGGGTTTTAAACAGTTCAGGGATTTAAGCATCAAATCTCAGCTTAGAACTCTCGGCTCCAAGGGAGAACAACTTGAATTTCCCAATCTCTTGGTTAAAAATGTAACTCTCAGAACCATTTTAGTCAATTTTTTCTGCACCATAATTAATCAGAATGTTGCAAATGAAGCAAAACCGTGATCTCAGCCAGATTTGCCACAATCTTTTGTACTTTTTACTCTGTATTTCAGCTGTCAACTTCAGGACCCTGTCGCTTTACCTATTGCTTTATAACTTGTCCAAACTATATTGAAGCAATTGCAGAAATCATCCCCAGGTGTCTTGCACCCCATTTAACCAAGCACCATTCATCTTCTTGCTCATTTCACCAGAATATAGTACCTTGTACTGAGCTTCATGTGTCACATATCAGCTTTCTTGCAGACCATTATCAGCTCCTTCTACCTGGCAGTGACTGTGACTTCACCTTTTCTGGGCCAGAGTCCTCCTCAATTTCTTTTAAACAACCGCCCTCTCATTAGGTATTTTTACACTGATTGGACCTTGGGCTACTGGAAAACTTGCAATGCAGTGATCACCATGTTAAGATGATATTCATACTGGGACTTGTCCATTACCCTGGCCCAATTCCATCAATGGTCAGGGAACCAAATGAAACCAAAAGTTCTCCTGACCACATTTCAGAAATCTTGATCTCATCTCTGCCACTTACATAATACAGTCCAGAGTTTGATAGGTTCCTGATTAGTCAGGGTATGACTGGTTATGGGGAGAAGGCAAGAGATTGGGGCTGAGAGGGAAATGGATCAGCCATGATGAAGTGGCAGAACAGACTCGATGGGCCAAATAGCCTAATTCTGCTCCTATATCTTCTGGTCTTATGGTTAATATTGGTGAATATAGAATCAATATTATAGATCATGCAATACTGAATAAGTTGTTATTCTATCTTTTCCCTTAAATATGCAACAAATGATAAAATCTGTATGGTCCTTCACTTCAGTAATTCTACCTTTGGCCCTTTCATTCCATTCCCTCTTCCTAACACACTTCTCCTAAAATAAAACTCCAATCTTTCTTTTTCCTTTCTGCCTTGTCTCAATCATGTGATCCCAGAAACAATATGGATCACATTGTCCCCTTTTATGATTTAGGTCTTAGGCAGATTCTCTGTCAATATAAATACATGAGCCTAAATTTAATCAGCTTTCTTCACCACAATACTGCATTTTCATTTGCAGTTCAAATCTAACTTAGACCTCTTGAGTGCTGGCTTTGATTTCACCTGATTGGCATATTATTTTTGATTATCTCCCAGTCTTTGTTTCTTCACTTCACTGCCAAGCTTCTACTAAATGAGTTTAAACCTGACACTGTAGAACTAGTGAATATGCCTGATGTCCTGAACTACCTCTATTCTTCATTAGTTATTGTCTTGGTATTAATGCTACACTCTCTATTGTGTATCTATGTAATTGCCTTTGTCTCAACTAATAAAAAGTACTTTAAATGACTCCAATGCATCAGGTAATGCTCTCTCACACTGTTTCAGACTAACATCTGTACATGACAACTGTGAGATATCCAGCATCAGTTCGACCTCATGGATATACAGTATATATGATATTGGAAATGCTGTAATTTGATCTATGCTCATGTTATACAATGTACTTAATGATTAAAATGCTGGAATGCAAGATATAATTTAATATATGGTTTGCCTTTATTTTCTGTCTGAGCAAGAGGTTGTGTCATGTTTTGAAACTGTCTAAATATCGGTCTACAGGAAGTGTTGGGACTTGACATTCAAACACAGAAGTTAAAATTCAACTTAAAGCATTCCAGTGCATTCTCAACCCACATCACATCCCATTGGTTTCTACAGCTTATTCCAGTTTTCTACAGTTTTGTGAACTTCTCACTAACTTTCATCTGATTCAAATCTCCTACTTTATGCAAACCAACTCAATTCAACAAACTTAATTTACTCCATCTCTTCCCTACGCAACCCATTCCCTCCATCTAAATCTACCAACTACAGCACTGTTTCATTCAGTTCAATTGGGGTAGTGACATCCAGCCCTATTCAGGCTATCCCAGCTCATGATACCCTTGTAAAACCCACCTACAACAAACCAAATCAAACCTACTTCAGTCCATATCAGATTCTACCATGGGTCAGTCGATCCATCCTTTCTCAAATGAACATAATTCTTCATTTTCAGTTGGTGTGCAATACCAAACTGAAACTATCCCCACCCTGGAGAAAAATACATGGGGCAAACTTATCTGCATCCTGGGCACTAATCTGGAACAGGAAATAGAACCTACTAAATTAATTTCATTTCAAGCAATCTGGTCTCCAAGCAATTGGGTCATTGTTGTCACATGTACTGAGATACGTCATGTCTTTCAGGCAGGTAATTCTATACATAAGGACGTCAGGATAGAAGGCTGTTACATAAAGGCACTTCATGGGACTGAGTCTTGTAGTTCAGAATCAGAATCAGAATCAGGTTTATTATCACCGGCATGTGACGTGAAATCTGTTAGCTTAGCAGCAGCAGTTCAATGCAATACATAATATAGCAGAGAGAGAGAAAAAAAAATAATAAATAAATAAAATAAAATAAAACATAATAAATAAACAAGTAAATCAATTACGTATATTGAATGGATTTTTTTTAAATGTGCAAAAACAGAAATACTGTATATTAAGAAAGTGAGGTTGTGTCCAAAGATTCAATGTCAATTTAGGAATCGGATGGCAGAGGGGAAGAAGCTGTTCCTGAATTCCTGAGTGTGTGCCTTCAGGCTTCTGTATCTCCTACCTGATGATAACAGTGAGAAAAGGGCATGCCCTGGGTGCTGGAGATCCTTAATAATGGATGCTGCCTTTCTGAGACACTGCTCCCTAAAGATGTCCTGGGTACTTTGTAGGGTAGTACCCAAGATGGAGCTGAGTGGATTTACAACCTTCTGCAGCTTCTCAGAATGCTCTCCGTGGTACAACTATAGAAGTTTTTGAGTGTACTTGTTGTATTTGAGTTTTCTGAGTTCTGGAACAACCCAACACCCAACATTACAGGTACAATACATTGGTCTTGCCTGGCCATTCACCACATCTGCCAACTATCCAGTTTCACTGGAGTACAGGATATCATCAGTTGCAATAATTTTACTTCCACAATTTTCAAGTGAGTCGGATGCTATAGAGGAGAAACTGGACGTACTTTGTGCTTTCCTCATCAGAATCAGAAGAATGGAGTGAAACACATTTGTTTCAGTGAACATGAAGTTTCTTCTCATATCTATTTTGCTTTGACAGTAAATTCCCCTTCACAGATGGCAGGTTCAGTCCGGAGAGTGTGTCACCAACATATAATACAGCACGCATCATTCAACCCAACCCCTCCACCAGAGTAAAGATGCTTCACCCTACTCTTCCTCACTTAATTCTATCAGCTCACCTCCTCCCTCATGTTTTCTATTAAATGCATCAGTTACTACTCAAATACTTCCTGAGGTAAGAACTTCTGTATCCTCATAACTCACTTGGTGAAGAAGTTTCTTTTAAATTCCTTCACAAGAGAAAATCTGCAGATGCTGGAAATCCAAGCAACACACACAAAATGCTGGAGGAACTCAGCAGGGCAGGCAGCATCTATGGAAAAAATGTACAGTCAAAGCTTTGGGCTGAAACCCTTTGGAGAAAAAATGCTGAGAAGTAGCTTTGAAAGGGGGGAGGGGGAGAGAGAAATGCAATGTGATAGGTGAAACTTGAAGGCAGAGGGATTAATCAAAGAGCTAGAAAGTTGATTGGTGAAAGAGTCAGAAGGCCGTGGATGTAAAAAAAGGGGGGAAGAGCACCAGAGGGAGGTGATGGGCAGGCAAGGAGATAACATGAGGGACCAGGGGATGGGAAATGGTGAAAGTGGGGGGTGGGGACATTACTGGGTTTGAAAAATCAATATTCATGCCATTAGGTTGGAGGCTACCCAAACGGAATATAAGGTATTGTTCCTCCAACCTAAGTGTGGACGTATCAGAATGGGAATGGGAAGTATAACTAAAATGGGTGGCCACTGGCGGAACATGCTCGGCGAAGCAGTCTCCCAATCTACGTCGGGTCTCACCAATGTTCAAGAGGCCTCATGGGGAGCACTGAACACAATATATGACCCAGCCGACTCACAGGTGAAGTGTCGCGTCACCTGGAAGGACTGTTTGGGGCTCTGAATGGTAGTGAGTGAGGAGGTGTAGGAACAGGTGAAACACTTGTTCAGCTTGCAAGGAGAAGTGCCAGGAGGGAGATCAGTGGGGAGGGGAAAATGGATAAGGGAGTTGCCTAGGGAGCGATCCCTGCGGAAAGCAGAAAGTGTGGGGGGCGAGGGAAAGATGTGCTTGGTGGTGGGATCCAGTTGGAGGTGGCAGAAGTTTTGGAAAATTATGTGCTGGACGAGGAGCTGGTGGGGTGGTAGGTGAGGACAAGAGGAACCCTATCCCTGGTAGTGTGGCAGGAGGATGGGGTAAGAGCAGATGTACGTGAAATGGAAGAGATGCGGTTGAGGGGAGCATTGACGGTGGAGAAAGAGAAACCCCTTTCTTTGAAAAAGGTGAACATCTCTTCATTCTGGAATAAAAAGTTTCACCCTGAGAGCAGATGTGACAGAGACGGAGAAATTGAGAGAAGGGGATGGCGTTTTACAATTAGCAGGGTGTGGCGAGGTAAATTCCAGGCAGTTGTAAGAGTCTCTTGGTTCACAATAGACATCGGTGGATAAGCTGTCTCCAGAGACAGAGACAGTGAGATTGAGAAAGGGAAGGGAAGTTTCAGAAATGGACTAGGGCTGACTGGAAGTTGGAGGCAAAGTATTTGAAGTCAATGAGTTCAGCACGGGTGCAGGAAGCATCACCAATGCAGTTGTTCATGTAGCATGGGAAAAGTGCGGGATGGTCACCAGTGTAGGCTTGCAACGTAGATTGGTCCACGTTGCCGATAAACAGGCAGGCACAGCTGGGACCCATGTGAGTGCCCTAGGCTAACCCTTTTGTTTGAAGGAAGTGGGAGGGGCCAAAGGAGAAATTGTTTAAAGTGAGGACAAGTTCCACTAAGTGGAGGAGAGTGATGGTGGAGGGGAACTGGTTAGGTCTGGTGTCCAGAAAGCAACGGAGAGCTTTGAGACCTTCCTGGTGGGGGTTGGAGGTGTAGTGGGACTGGACATGCATAGTAAAAATAAGATGGTGGGAGCCAGGGAACTTGAAATCCTTGAAAAGATCCAAAGCATGTGCGGTGTCACGGATGTTGGTGGGGACCACATCTCTTCCATTTCACGCACATCTGCTCTTACACCATCCTCCGGCCACGCTACCAGAGACAGGGCTCCTCTTGTCCTCACCTACTACCCCACCAGCCTCCACGTCCAGCATATAATTCTCCAAAACTTCTGCCACCTCCAATTGGATCTAACCACCAGACTCATCTTTCCTTCCATGCCCCCTCCACTTTCTGCTTTCCGTTCATCCCTCCCCACTGATCTCCCTCCTGGCACTTATCCTTGCAAGCAGAACAAGTGCTACACCTGCCCCTACACCTCCTCCCTCACTATAATTTGGACCCCAAACAGTCCTTCCAGGTGAGGCAACACTTCACCTGTGAGTCTGGTGGAGTCGTATACTGTGTTCAGTGCTCCCGGTGTGGCCTCTTGTTATTCGGTGAGACCCGGCGTAACCGCCTCACCGAGGACCTATGTTCTATCCACCAGAACAAATGGGATCTCCCTGTGGCCACCCATTTTAATTCCACTTCCCATTCCCATTCCGATATGTCCATCCATGGCCTCCTCAGCTGTCGGGATGAGGCCACACTTAGGCTGGAGGAACAAATCACTTACTGGTTGATGTAACACTTTGGGGGAGGGGGCTAGAAATTGCCTAGCAGGAGAAAAGCACAGTGATCAGGTATCTGGCACAGAGTCTGGCTCTGTGCTCAGAAGGGATGGGAGGTGAAGCAGAGAACAATAGTTATAGAGGATTCAATAGTTTTGGGGACGGACCGAAGATTCTGTGGAAGTGAAAGAGACTCCAGGATGGTCTATCACCTCCCAGGTGCCAAGGTCAGGGATGTCTCAGATCAGGTCCACTGCATTCTTAAAGGAATTGTCAGTGTAGGTGAATTCAGAAAGGGGTTATTGTTGAGGAATTGTCAGTGTAGGTGAATTCAGAAAGGGGTTATTGTTGAGGAATTGTCAGTGTAGGTGAAGTCAGAAAGGGGTTATTGTTGAGGAATTGTCAGTGTAGGTGAATTCAGAAAGGGGTTATTGTTGAGGGATTGTCAGTGTAGGTGAAGTCAGAAACAGGAAAGAGCAATCACTTTATTTGGGAGTATTTTATAGACCCACCCCCAGCCCCTGTAGCAGCATAAACACTAGGGAGCAGATTAATAGGCACATTTTAGAAAGGTGCAAAAATAACAGAGTTGGTGTCATGGGTGACTTCACCTTCTCTAATATTGATTGGCACCTCCTTAGTGCAAAATGATGAGATGGGGCAGAATTTGTTAAATGTGTTCAGGAATACGCAGATAGAATGACTAGAGGATAGCCATATTGGATCTGGTGCTCAGCAATAAACCTCGTCAGGTAATAGTTCTGTTGATGGATGAGCATTTTGGAGTCAGTGATTCTCTTTAACCCTACTTGCCAAGACATTTCATGGCCCATCCTGGCTTTCCTAATTCCTTTCTTCAGTTCTTTCCTTCCTTCTTTACAGTCCTCATGAGCTCTATTCGATCCTAACTTCTGAAGCTTTACCTACTTTTCCTTTTCCTTCTTGACTAAATTCATCATTTCTCTGGACACCCAAGGTTCTCTTATCTTTCCATCCCTGTCCTTCCTTCTAACAGGAACATAGCTTTCCTGTACTCTGTGCAATTGATCTTTAAATGCATGTCTGATGTGGACTTGCTAAACGAAAGATGTTCCCAGTTAACTATTCTTAGTTCCTGCCTAATGCCCTTGTAATTTTCCCCACCCTAATTTAAGTTCTCCTACCAGGACCATATTGATCCTTATCGATAGCTATCTTGAGAGTCAAGGAGTTGTGGTCACTGTTCCCGAACTGCCAACACACTGAAAGGTCAGTTCCTGGCCAGGCTCATCACCCACACCAGGTCCAGTGCAGCCACTCCTCTCGTTGGGCCATCCACATATTGATTTATGAAACCCTCCTAGATGCACCAGTCAAATTCTGTCCCTCTTGCACTAAATCAGTTTATATCAGGGAAGCTGAAATCTTCCATGACAACAATCCTATCATTTTTCTCATTTCCTTAATCTATTTATGTATCTGTTCCCAATAACCCGGTGGCTAGTGGGGGGAGTGGGCGGGGGTCTGTAGTACAATCTCATCAGTGTGATCGTTTCTTTCCTATGCTTGAGTTCTACCAAATGGACTCAGTGGCTGGACCCTCCATTATATCTCCCCTGAGTGCAGCAGTAATATTGTCCCTGATTAGTAGGGCAACTCCACCACCCCTTCCACAAGCACACACACTTTTACCTCCTTCTCTATCTTCTCTAAACCTTCGAAAACGTGGTATATTAATCTCACAATCCAGTCCCTCTCTCAACCACATTTCTGTAATGGCCAGAACATCATAGTTCCATGTACTGATCCAAGCCCTAAGGTCATCAACATTGCCCAGAATACTCCTAGCCTTAAAATATATACACTTCAAACTGTCTGACCCATCATACTTGTTATCTGGATTTTGCCTTTCAATACTTCCCCTTCCTGTTTAAACTCTCCCAAGTAGCATTAGCAAACCTCCCAGCCAGGATATTGGCTCTCTTACGGTTCCGGTGCAACCCGGCCATTTTGAACAGATAGGTTTAGGAGGCAAAGATCAGACAGGGCTCCTGAGAGTTCTAAGCTTGCCAGAAAGGAACTTGGGATGTGCAATTTGCACCCAAATCCTGCCAAAGTTAAAATTTCTGAACCATCCCAATCCACTGGCACAGTGCCCTGTCACTGCCTGCTTCCACCTACTCTCCACGTCACCCTGCGGAGGCACGGCAGCCATAGATTCCCAACCCCTGTATGCACAAAGTCTTTGCAACACTGCAGAGAAAATTTCTATTGGTTTTGAATGTAGAGCATACCATCACCCCGGCATCATGTTACACACAGCTACCACTCTGTGTAAAAAAAACATTATTGCTGACATCCCTCCTAAACTTTCTTCCAAACACCTTAATGTTATGTCACTCATATTAGCTATTTCTGCCCCAAGGAAAATCTCTCTGGCTGTCCACTCTATGCATCTTACCATCTTGTACACCTCTCAATGGCCTTCTCTCCAAAGAGAAAAACACTAGCCTGCTCGACCTATCCTCATAAGACATGCTCTCTAATCCTGGCAGCCTCACAGTAAACCTCCTCTGCACCCTCTATAAAGCCTCCACATCTTTGTGCTGATGACACAAAGGTTGGGGGTGTTGTGGATAGTGTGGAGGGCTGTCCGAGGTTACAGCGGGACATTGATAGGATGCCAAACTGGCTTGAGAAGTGGCAGATAGATTTCAACCCTTATAAGTGTGAGGTGGTTCATTTTGGTAGGTCAAATATGATGGCAGAATATAACATTAATGGCAAGACTTGGCAGTGTGGAGGATCAGAGGGATCTTGGGGTCCCTCTGTGCAGGTTGACTCTGTGGTTAAGAAGGCATATGGTGCATTGGCCTTCATCAATCGTGGGATTGAGTTTAAAAGCCGAGAGACGATGTTGTGGCTATATAGGACCCTGGTCAGACCCTACTTGGAGTACTGTGCTCAATTCTGGTCGCCTCACTACAGGAAGCATGTGGAAGCCATAGAAAGGGTGCAGAGGAGATTTACAAGGATGTTGCCCGGATTGCGGAGCATGCCTTGTGAAAATAGGTTGAGTGAACTCGGCCTTTTCTCCTTGGAGCGACGGAGGATGAGAGATGACCTGATAGAGGTGTACAAGATAATGAGAGGCATTGATCATGTGGATAGTCAGAAGCTTTTTCCCAGGGTGGCTAGCACAAGAGGGCATATTTTTAAGGTGCTTGGAAGTAGGTACAGAGGAGATGTCAGGGGTAAGTTTTTTATGCAGAGAGTGGTATGAGCGTGGGATGGGCTGTTGGCAGTGGTGGTGGAGGTGGAAACGATAGTGTCTTTTAAGAGACTCCTGGATGGCTACATGGAGGTTAGAAAAATAGAGGGCTATGGGTAAAGCCTAGGTAGTTCTATGGTAAGGACATGTTTGGCACAGCATAGTGGTTGCAGGGCCTGTATTGTGCTGCAGGTTTTCTATGTTTCTATCTTTCCTATAACGAGGTAACCAGAACTGAACACAAGAAACCAAGTTTGGTTTAACCAGAGTTTTGTAAAGCTGCGACATTTTCTCGCAGCTCTTGAACTCAATCCCTTGGCTAACACAGGCCAACACACCATATGCCTTCTTAACCGCCCTATCAACTTGGCACAGAAACTTCAAGGGATCTATGGATGAAAACCAAAAACCCCCTCTGTTCCTCTACATTTTAAAGTTTTGAATCCCTTTTTATAAATTGATTCAAAGTCTTCTCATTATAATTGGAACTGTTACCCCGCTAGACCTGTTAGCTTGACATCAGTGGTTGGGGAGTTGTTGGAATTGATCGTTTAGGGATGAGATTACAGAGTACCTGGAGGCACATGACAAGATAGACCAATGCCAGAATGGTTTCCTGAAAGGAAAATCCTGCCTGACAAAACTACTGCAATTCTTTGAAGAAATTACAAGCAGGGTAGACAAAGGAGACTTAGTAGATGTGGTGTACTTGGATTTTCAGAAGGCCTTTGTCAAGGTGCCGCACATGAGGTTGCTTAGCAAGATAGGAGCCCATGGAATTACAGGGAAGCTACTAGCATGGGTGGTCAGCAGAAAACAGAGAGTGGGAATTAAGTGATCCTATTCTGGCTGGTTGCCAGTTACCAGTGGAGTTCCAGTGGGGTCGGTGTTGGGACCGCTGCTTTTTACAATGTACGTCAATGATTTGGACTACGGTATTAATGAATTTGAGGCTAAATTTGCTGATGATACAAAGATAGATGGAGGGGCGGGTAGTGTTGACAAAACAGAGTGCCTGCAGAGAGACTTAGGGGAATGGGCAAAGAAGTGGCAAATGAAATACAATGTTGGGAATTGTATGGTCATGCGCTTTGGCAGAAGAAATAAATGGGCAGACTATTACTTAGATGGGGAGAGATTACAAAATGCAGAGATGCAAAGGGACTTGCGCAAGATACCCTGAAGGTTAAATTCCAGGTTGAATCGGTTGTGAAGAAGGCGAATGCAATGTTGGCATTCATTTCTAGAGGTATAGCATATAAGAACAGGGGTGTGATGTTGAGGCTCTAAAAGGGACACGTGAGACCACTCTTGGAGTTTTGTGTGCAGTTTTGGCTCCTTATTTTAGAAAAGATATACTGACATTGGAGACGGTTCAGAGAAGATTCACAAGAATGATTCCAGGAATGAAAGGGTTACCGTATGAGGAACATCTGGCACCTCTTGGGCTGTATTCCCTGGAGTTCAGGAGAATGAGGGGGGATCTCATAGAAACATTCCGAATGTTAGAAGGCCTGAACAGATTAGATATGGCAAAGTTATTTCCCAGTGGCTGGGGATTCTAGGACAAGCAGGCATGACTTCAAGATTGAAGGATGTCCAGTTAGAACTAAGATGCAGAGAAATTACTTTAGTCAGAGGGTGGTAAATCTGTGGAATTTGTTGTCATGAACAGCTGTGGAGGCCAAGTCATTGGGTGTATTTAAGGCAGAGATAGAGGGGTTCTTGATTAGCCAGGGCATCAAACGGTATGGGGTGAAAGCAGGGGAGTGGGGATGACAGGAAGAATTGGATCAGCCCATAATTGAATGGTGGCGCAGACTCAAGGGGCCGAATGGCCTACTTCTGCTCCTATATCTTATGGTCTTATAATCGTTTAATTCCTTAAAACCCTTATTTTAAAAAAACGATTTCTGCAGAGTCATGAACCTGAAACACCACAATACACTTGACAGCCAATGAGATACATTTTGCTGTAATGAAGCTTAACAACTGGTATTTACACAGCATGGTTTGCCACTTCAATGATGAGATAAATCATCAAATGAATTTCATTCGGGAAAATCAATGCCAATGTACAGTAGTCTGACACAGAAGCTGCAAGAGTGATTCTTTCAAACAAGTTCATAACAACTGCTAAATACATGCTAGTTTATCTTCAAAGTTAATATTAAGTTGCTATCTGTCTTTTGTTTCTAAATAGATGCATGTTTTTCTGCTTCTGATATATTTTCCAAAAGTGACTTTAAAATTATTGGTTACTTAATTCACAATACTCTGGAACCATTCACTTTGCTGAAAACAGTATTGCACTGAAAACAGGAGCACCTTCAAACTTTGAGGATTTGGGGCGAACTCTTCCTACTTCAGTCATATCTTGTAGACTATCTTTGCTTTTCTCATCCATACTTGTGTCCACTGACATGTGACAAGGGTTAGTTATCTCTGACACAATATTAGTTTCTTTCCTGTTTTGGGTGATGAAGCCTGAGCAGTCAACTCTCATTTGGCCATCACACAAGTCATCTGCTACAGATATCTCTGTGACTTCTGATGCAGCCTCCATTGCTGAACGATTCCTCGGATACTTGGACAGCCGCAGAAAATTGCGGCAGTGAGCTTGTTCTCTGATTAACCCACGGCTATAATGATCTGGTATCATACTCCCACTTTACTGTCTTTGTTTTAGATGCGGGGAACACCAGCGTCACCAGCTGTCAGAATAAGACTTCTTGTTGCAGACCATCCAGAAATGAAGAGGGCTTAAATACATCAAATATGTGTAATGGCCTGGGCTGCTACTGCAAAATAAAGCTAATTTTCATGGCCTTTCTGTATTACTTATGTTTGCCAATGACAATAAAATTGAACATGATCAGATGTAAGAAAAGGGACAGCAGTTGGCTATCCAGTCCCTCTAGCCCGGCCTAAATACTGTTCTGATTATTGACCTTGTTCTGCATTCTTTGATCAGGGAAACATCTTTTCAATGTATGCTTTGTAAAGACCCTCAGTGTCTTGTATACGTCAATAAAATCTTATTCTTTCAAATTTCAGTTTCTCCCGATCTACTCAATCTTCCTTTACCTTCTAAAATTTCTGCCAAACTGCTTGAAGTCAGATATACCCTTCATGAAATGACAAGACCTGACTTCAGAAGTGGTCTGATCAAAGGCCTGGAGAATTATAGGAAGGTCTATCCCCTTGCAATAAAGATGAATGCTTCATTCACCCTGCTTAACAACATCCCACACCTGCACACTAATTTTCTGTTACTTGTATGAGAGTACGGACTCTTCCCTGGACACAAACATTTAATTGTCTCATACCACACTTATTTAATGTCCACTTTTCTATTCCTCCAGTGATCTCTAATTCTTCTCATGATTTGATTTTGACTATCAGAGTTTGACTGATGTTTCCATCGGATACCCAGCCTCTGGCTTGTCACGTATTTGAGTCGTCGTACAATGATAAATCCTGGGATGTTGACGTGCAGGTCTCGCTGCAGGTGATGCCACTGGTGGCCAAGTGGGCAGGTTTTCACTAACTGGACACAACCATGCCTGACATCTGTGTGATGCCGTTTAACAGCCGATGCCTGATGGCTGTCAAGCTCTTGTTGTTTTCATTAGCTGATCATTGATAATTCAGCTCAGACAAGATAACTGAAGTCCAAACAATTTCACCCAGAGTGCACATACTTGGCCTCACACTAAACTTGTCCACTTGGTTCCTGTGATGGGGCTGTTTCATTACCAGGCTGTGTGGGATACACCATCGCTCGCAGATTCACTGGGGGATGCAGCAGTGACAGCCCTGTCAGTTAAAGTTTAATAATGAGAGGAAGTGGAGTTTTATCTACTTTGATTGGAGGACATTAATTAAATGTAGTGAGAATATTAAATATTTCTGTCCAGGGAACGAGGCTCTTTGGCCTACTAAGCTCATGCATCAAGACTATCAAACATCCAAATTCTCTGGACTTATTAAAATACTGGATCACATCTCCACAATAGTCTGTTGCTTCAGCATACTAGTGGCTTCCTCCATTTGGATATGTGAATTATAAACAGGTTTGAGCAGGGTCTCAGCTGGAAAGTGGGACATCCCAGTACCTCCATAGATGCTGCCCGATCCACTGAGCAGTTTGTTTTTAGACCAGAACCTGCAGCCCAGAATGGGAACAGGTGGGTTGGACTGTAGCAGCTGTGTAGCTTTGCCCTGCACGATCCAGATCCATTCCTGACATGTCCGACCCACATTCCCATTTGCTGAGATTCATCAGGGTTGTTCACATCGACGTTAAACTAAACCCAATCCAACACCAAAGGGCATCAAACTACATCAAGTCACTTCATCAAACTCTAAAGGGGGGTTTCTTCTTTTTATTTGTTACTGTGTATGTTAATCAAAATGGCTTCTTTGTTTTGTTAAAAGTAGGAATGCTTCTTTGTTGCGAGAGAGTGCTGGAAGCTTGTTTGGGTTAAAATTTACTGATAACGAGAATTGTATTCCTTTGTAAACCAATTGGGATTAATGTTGTTCTTTCTTCTGAGTCTGTAAGCTATTGTTGGCAGGCTTTTGGGGAGATCGGCGTGAGGGGGTGAGAGAGAGAGAATGCGATGCTGTAAACTGGGCGAGGAACGGACCCCAAGCGGGGTCCAAGGCCAGGAGGTACCCCGAGGAGAGGAGACGAAGATAGATGTGCTTGGTTGACAACTTCGGGTGGTCCTGAGCTGCGAGTCGAGGAGTTCGGAGGGGATCGAATGGTGGCCAGAAGACTTCAGTAATTGAGCTCCAACGGTTGTGCATGAAGTGGTTTGGACTTTGATAAGTTTGGCACCTTTACTTTATTTTCTTTTCCTTCATGTATACTGTATCATTATTAATTACTTAGTTATAGTAATCTTTATAAACTATAATCATTTAATCGCATATGGTGTCCTGTTTGTTCTTTGGCGAGGCGGGGACATCACACAGCATCCACACCAGCTGATTACCCAGTTTGGCGGGGCCGAAGGCTGCTCACCCTAGACGAGAATGAGCTGAGCGAGCCTGAAGCGACCCAGGGGGTTACAAAATGATGGGAAAATAATTACCCTCCCCACCCAGAAGCCTGCCCCATCTCTTGAACTCCACCCGCTCATAGTGGGGTATCTACTGTCTCACCTCATCCATAATTTCTAGCTGTCATGGATGATCTCTGAGCAAGTTCTTGGATCTGTTCTGGTTCCTTTGGTGCCTGAATAAACTTCTCATGTTAAGTTGATGGAGTGGCTGGCTTCCCCGAGTCAAAGATAGAAGAAGTGAGGTGGAGAAAAACAAAGCTCGACAAGGACACAGAAACAATTTTCTTTCAATAATCATGAAGACCTTTATAACTTATTTAATACAGGTTGGTTTTTACTTTGTCAGTCCTCCAAAGTATGATGTCTGTTGCTGTGCATGGGATGGTTCGGGGTCAGAGGAGAGATCAGGTAGAAAGATGAGCCTTTGCACACAAGGCTTGAAGGATATCTGGCTGTGCCTTTGGGCTGAAGTATTTGAAGTGCAGGGACCACATCTGGGCCACAGGTGATCAAAGACAGTGACTGTGTATCCCCAGCTGAGTGAGCACGGTGATTGCCAGGCATAGCCTCAGTGCGTTTGAGAAATGTTTAATCTTGCATGCCCCAAGGGATGCCAGGAATTATTCCTGCTATCTAGTAACATGCACTCCATCGTGTTCATGACAGAAGGAACCTTCAGAATACCTAATCAAAAATGAAGTAAACATGACAGAAAATTAGACTGAGAACTCTTCTCACAAATGCAGATTTTTAAAAATCTCCTCACCAACTATGTTCTGAAGACACTGATTCTGCATCACTACCATTTAAATGCATCTCTGAGCCTTGATCAAATTTAACATTCTCCTTGTGGGAGTTTAGATTTGGACATTGCCCAGAGCCCACCCAGTGGAGATGCCAAGTAATCTACAAACATACCTACACTTCTCAATGGAATCAATAGGTGAGGGTAAGGGAAACAGGACCCCAGCTCAACTTTGTCAAGTTCAGTAATCATCCAAAGAACGGGTCTCCCATATAACACGGAGACCAGGTGACATTCTTGTTTTTCCCAGAGCACAGTGCATATTTGGAGCACATTGGCTCAAAGGGAGGTATGAGCAGAATTTGTTCTGAGGCCGATAGATTCTTGATAGTTAAAAAGGTGAAAGTAGGTGAGAAATTTGATACCAATCGGATCGGGAACAATATCACAGGGTGCTGGGGCAGGGTTTGGGGGGCAGAGTGGGCCTTTCCTAACCCCAATTCGTAGATTCTTGGAGGCCAGCAACCTCAATACATCTGTGCTGACTATGCTAGTCTGCACTACTCTGGAATCGGAGGCACCTTTCTCTTCAACAGTCTGCCCTCTTCAGCTATTTTGGAAAGGCCTTGCTGAGCCTTCCTTCTCCAATGTTGCAAGAGTCTGGTTGACTTGATTCCTGTCAATTTAAGAATTATTTTCCATTCACCCTCGCTGTAATGGGCTTCACCCAATGTGTAGGTGAGGCTGTGGCATTACATCCAGTGACTATAGGCAAACACATATTTCCAACATACTTCCCTCCATTCTCACACTGTCTTTGGCCTCCTCTACAGCCACAGTCAGGCTAAACACAAGGAACAAGGCTTCATATTTTGACTGGGTAGTCCAAATTCTGACGGTATGAACACCTGTAAATGTCTGGTAACCTACTCTCCTCTGTCCTTTTCCACACTCCCCTGATCTACCCCGCAGCCATCGTACTCTTTTCCCTCCTCCATCCTTTCCTTCTGCCCTTCACCCACACACTCCTCCCACTGGTTCACCTCCCCACTTCCATCCCTCTATTACTTGCCGCCTTCCTCTCCTTCCAACTTTCATCAGTTTCAGCCCTCTGTCACTTCTATCTATCAGCTCCCAGTTTCTGGTGCTATTGACACTCCCCTGCTCCATCTGCCTATGATCCCTCCCCACCTCAACCCATCTATCACCTGCCAGCTCTTGCAATCTCTCCCTTTCTGTATAATGGCTATTTTCCCTCTGTCTGTCAGTTCAGATGAAGTGCCTCAATTGAGAACATGGACTGTCCGTTTCCCTCTGCAGACGCTGCCTAACCCATTGATTTCTCCAGTGTTTATTATATTCCTACATTAGTCCCTAGTCCCTCATCTCTGGAACCTTTCTTGTATGTCTCTTCCAGACCCTTCTTGGACTGTCACAACCATCTTGAGGTAGGAAGCCATGAATAGCCACAACACATGATGTGGCCTATGCTTTCACCATCTTTCAACAAAACAACACAGGGGCACACAGCAAGCAGAGCTGATAACTCACTGTTCCAGTGATCAGGTTTCAAATCTGGCCTTGGGTGCTATAATCGAGGAGTTTCTGTGTTCTTCCTGTGACCATTTGGCTTTCCTATGGGTGCTCCGGTTTCCTCCCACAACTCAAGGGTGTGTGGGTCGGTAAGTAACCGGCCGCTGTAAATTGCCCCCTGTGTGTAGAAGAGGGGAAGAATCTGGGGGGAGTTGAGAACATGGGGAAAATAACAAAATGGGATTAATGCAGGATTAGATTGACTAAATAGTAAATGTTTAGTATGGACAGTGGGCAGAAGGGCCTGTTTGTGACCTATATCTCTCTATTACTAACGGGTTTGTGAATTAAAGTCCCATAAACCCTTTTGAACTCTACTATTTGGTTTATGCTGTTTCTCCCTCCATTCCACCAAAATGAATCACAACACACTTTCAAAACGGGACTTCAGCCTGCCGACAACATTCCACTGCACACACTTCACTGACATTTGCACTTCTGAATCATTTCTGCTAAAGACATGTCCGCACATTGACAGAGAGTGTGGAGAAGGATGACTGGCTGGAAAACTGCTGGCAATGTGCCTTCCACACAGGAGGCTCATGGGTCAGAACCCAAACAACACAGGAGGTGCATGGGTCAGAACCCAAACGACACAGGAGGCTCATGGGTCAGAACCCAAACGACACAGGAGGTGCATGGGTCAGAACCCAAATGACACAGGAGGCTCATGGGTCAGAACCCAAATGACACAGGAGGCTCATGGGTCAGAACCCAAACGACACAGGAGGTGCATGGGTCAGAACCCAAATGACACAGGAGGCTCATGGGTCAGAACCCAAACGACACAGGAGGCTCATGGGTCAGAACCCAAACGACTCAGGAGGCTCATGGGTCAGAACCCAAACAACACAGGAGATGCATGGGTCAGAACCCAAATAACACAGGAGGTTCATGGGTCAGAACCCAAATGACACAGGAGGCTCCTGGGTCAGAACCCAAACGACACAGGAGGCTCATGGGTCAGAACCCAAACAACACAGGAGGCTCATGGGTCAGAACCGAAACGACACAGGAGGTGCACGGGTCAGAACCCAAACGACACAGGAGGCTCATGGGTCGGAACCGAAATGACACAGGAGGTGCATGGGTCGGAAACCGAAACGACACAGGAGGTGCATGGGTCAGAACTGAAACGACACAGGAGGCTCATGGGTCAGAACTGAAATGACACAGGAAGTGCATGGGTCAGAACTGAAACGACACAGGAAGTGCATGGGTCAGAACCCAAACGACACAGGAGGCGCATGGGTCAGAACCCAAACGACACAGGAGGCACATGGGTCAGAACCCAAACGACACAGGAGGCTCATGGGTCGGAACCGAAATGACACAGGAGGTGCATGGGTCGGAAACCGAAACGACACAGGAGGTGCATGGGTCAGAAACCGAAACGACACAGGAGGTGCATGGGTCAGAACGCAAACGACACAGGAGGCTCATGGGTCGGAACCGAAATGACACAGGAGGTGCATGGGTCGGAAACCGAAACGACACAGGAGGTGCATGGGTCAGAACCCAAACGACACAGGAGGCACATGGGTCAGAACCCAAACGACACAGGAGGTGCATGGGTCAGAACCCAAACGACACAGGAGGCACATGGGTCAGAACCCAAACGACACAGGAGGTGCATGGGTCAGAACCCAAACGACACAGGAGGCTCATGGGTCAGAATCAAAGGGGTGTCCAGGAGTTTCCTGGTAAGCAAGTATAGGTGGTTATAATGTGAGGAACAGTCCTGTCTGAAACCAGTGGCAAGGAGATTTTTAGCTACCAGTCAGTTAGCTAGACAAGAAGAAACAAATATTTCCACCACACACACAATTAACAATTCTATTAATGGAAAAATATTCCAGAGTTATTGTCTACTGCCAAAGTTAACAGAGTCAGCTTCAGTCTGTCCCTATTAAATCACTGCTGTCCAATACCAGAATTGTTCCTTTGTGAAGTAAACATGAGATGAACAACCTCCCTTTGTGCTGTCACTTGGCTGGTTATGGACTGTCTCATTTATTCTGCTCACAGCCCAGTCTTCATCCAGCTCCAGACATGTCTTCCTATTGTCATTTTCCTTTGTTTATCCAAGTGACAATTCCTGTTGAGTTGCTGCCTTCTGAACTTTCCATTGTTTCTGGGGGAAAGGGATGGAAATTCCTTTATCCTATTCCACAAGTCCTGTACCTCAGATGCAGAAATCTCTTAACCAAAGTGTTGTCAGGAGATGGGGGAGCCTACCCCTGCCAGGGGTCTGCTGCATCGATTTTTTTCTTCCCGACTTCCGATTGATCTTCGGTATGGACACCAGGACTCGGCGATGACAGTGAACGAGGACCCTGAACGCTAGGCCTCAAACTCCAGTCTCATCGATTCGCATATCTGAGCTGGGGCAGAGATCACTGCTGCTTATGCCTCCAGCCCACACAAAAATCCACTCTCGGATCCCGTCTACAACTCACTGACCTATGAGGGGCTCGACCTGGTCTACGGCCCAACCTCTGACCATGGACATCCTACATCACATGGTTTTGAACACAGAGTAGAGGCCTCGAGTCCAGCCTGACACCTAGCTCCCTGTTCCGTACCCAAAACCAGCCCTACAAATTAAAAAGCAACTAAGTTTGAATCACAACCTCGACCTTGAAAGAGATGAAAAAGAGATGCTCTTCATCAACAACCCTCAAACCTTTCTAGTCCAACTTTTCAAAGGGCTGATACAATGGCGTAGTCAGGAGAGCTGCTATCTCACAACACCAAAGACCCCAGTTCAATTCTGATCTTGGGTATTGACTGTGTGGAGTTTGCATGTTCTTTCACATCCCAGAGACGTGCATTGGTAGGTTAATTGGCCATTGTAGATTACCCCTAGTGTGCAGGTGAGTGGTAGAATCTGAGGAGTGGTTTAAATATTGAAGAATAAAATGGGACTAAAGTAACACACAGAAGGTTGGAGGATCTCAACAGGTCAGGCAGCACCTATGGAAATGAATAAACAGTCACGTTTCAGGCCAAGACCCTTCTCAGGGCTAAGAAAGAAGGGGGAAGATGCCAGAATAAAAAAGGTGGGGGGAGGGGAAGGAGGCTAACTGGAGGGAATAGCTGAAGCCAGGTGTGTGGGAAAGGTCAAGGGTTGGAGGGGAAGAAATCTGATAGGAGAGGACAGTGTACCATAGGAGAAAGGGAAGGGGTCCATGGGGAGGTGACAGGCAGGTGAGAAGAGGTGAAAGGTTGGAGGGAACAGAGAAAGGGGGCAGGGAGAAACATGTTTACTGGAAGGAGAAATCAATATTCACACCATCAGGTTGGAGGCTAACCAGGTGGAATATCAGGTGTTGCTCCTCCCCCTCAAGGGTGATCTCATTGTGGCACAAGAAGATTGGGAATCGGAATTAAAATGCTTGGCCACTGGGAAGTCCTGCTTGTGGCGGGTGGCGTGGAGGTGCTCAACGAAGTGGTACCCCAATTTACGCTGGGACCGCCAGACACAATGGACAACCCCAGGCAATGGGATTTGTGCAGTTGGGTTGCTGCTGGTCTGAAGCGCCCCTTTCCGTGCCGTATCTGTCATTCCTTCACCTAATTCCAATTGACAAGGTGGTGGCGAGTAATCCCTTTGATCTGCGAGTGTCCATGAGGTGAAGGTAGGGAGCATTTTCAGGACTCCGACCCAGTGAGCCATTCCCAAGCCCAGAGAGGAGCCTGCCGCTGCCCCATTTACCAGCCTTGTCCTTCTCAGGTTTGCACAATGGTGTCAGAATAGCTTGCAGTCATAGTCAACGTGTGACATCCATATATAGCAGCAACAACTCCTTTCGGTTATTTAAGTCTCAGGGAATCATCAGCATCTTACTGTGTTAAATAAAGAGATGTTAGCGTTGAGGTCTGGAAGTCTGATCAATGAGCAGGACTTGAAGATGATTCTTAAAGCGGGATGAAGAGAATAAATCCGGGGTTGCCAGAGCTCCAGGCCCTGGCAGCTGAAGGCATGGCTGCCAGGCCAGATCAGCTTGGAACCTGTGCCAGGCCAGAGGCCAGATTGGCAGCAAGACTGAGACTGTGTAAACTGAGCAGGAGACTGTCCAGATTTTCCAGTGCTAAGCCCATTTCTGGACAGTGAACCAGGGCTACCGTCCTTCTAATTTGGGCAAAATCATCTTGTTTAATGAATTAAAAAAAGATAGCTGCAGAACATAGCCCCTAATCCCCTCAGACTATAGAGACTGGAGAAGGAGCAGTCAGACCAGTGTAACCAATATAATCACTGCGGAGCCTTACACTTTAAACATTTCACCCTCTGGCCTGTATCACTGGCAGTGTAACTAATGTTTTGATGTGTGGATCAGGGGACATCTCAAGTGTGAGTAATAAATCTCTGTTTGGTGGGGAAAATAGACTAAGCTAAGTGCTGCAACTGGCCACGACCTTGTGGCTGACATCAAGCATTAGTTCTCATCCATTTCTTTGAACTATTGGCTTCATCTGGGATTTGGGATAACCCCCACTCACCAAGCAACAAAGGGAAGGACACAGCTGAAGCCAAGGGTATGAAGCAACTGGGGATGGGCTACTTGCCAGCCAAAGGGTTTTTCCTAATAATCTTATTCTGAGGGAAATAGCATTACGTTACTGATTGCTTTGAAATGAATCTCACTCGATTCCATGGTGGTTCCCAGCCAATGTACAGGAGGTGCTGTCTCTGCTGAAGAGTCTTTGTGAGCAGGGGAGTGGAAATAATTGAAGTTCTGTTTCAGAGATAGCACTGGAATGATGGGTTGAATAGCCTGGGTGCTGTGTCACTCTGAGATCATGCGTTTCAGAATGTGGTGCAGTCCTGCCTAAGATGAAAAAGGCTCTTAAACAAAGAGCTATAAGGTTGTCGGAAATAATCTCTTATGGGAACTGCTACTGTTAATTCCAGCTTCCACAGATACATAAAACTGTTGCATTCTCAGGGCAAATAGAGGCTGTCACTCCGCAGGTTTTGGCCCTGATTTCAGTGTTGCAAAAAGCCCTCCATAAATTCAGAATCAGAGAGTTCTAGGCTGGTACAGCACAGGAACAGTCCCTTCAGCTCATCATTCATTCCACCAAACTCAACTAATCCCATTTGCCTGCTTATTTAAGTGTTTAAATGGCTTTTAAACCTAGTGATAGCATCTGATGCCACCACCTCCTCTGGCAGCGAGTTCCAAATGTCAATTACTGTGTTACTCTCTGTAAAAGGACACCTATTAGATCCTCTATAAAGCTCTCCCCTCCTTTAAAGTATGGCCTCTTGTTTTTTATATCATGTGCCACGGAAAAAAAATTCTACTCTATTTATGTTTATACTAATTTTATATTGGTTCAGGGAAAACAAACACAGACTATCCAGCCTCTCTTAATCAATAAAATCCAATCCAGGCAATATCTTGGCAAGTCTTGTCTGAACTCTCTTCAGCAGTCATATCCTAGCCATAGTAAAAGTATAGTATTGTACAATTGTAAAATATCATCACAATTTTTATATTCTATTCCCCAACGTATTAAAGCTAACATGCAGTACACCTTCTTCACCACCTTATTGATCTGTGTACCTGTGTCCTACTTTCAGGGATCTATGGACTTGAGCTCCAAGATCTCCCTGTTCATCAAAGTCCTTTAGAACTCTACCATTTACTGCACGTGTCCTACCCTTATTTCATTTCCAGAAATAAGACCACCTTGCACAGGTTGGAATTAAATTTCATAGACCAACACTTTGCTGGTTTTCCATCTGATCTACATTCTGATTTCCTCACTATCCACCAACGTTGCCAATTTTCATGTCATTTGCAAACAATCTGTTTACTGGAATAGTTACCAACAGATGGCCCACTTGTGGACTACTATCTCTGGCTTAAAGATGTTCAAAGGATCTGCATTCACCATCCTTTAAGGAAGAGAATACACACCAATTTATAAGAGAAAAAAATCATTTCTTTTAAATGGATTAGCCTTTATTTTTAAACAATGAGCCCTAGTTCTAACCTCTGCAGGGAGAAAACCCACCCTCCACACCTACCATCATGACTCCTCAGTATGGTATGTTTAAATCAAGTCCCCTCTTGGTTTACTAAACTCCAGTGGATATAAGACCAACCTGCTCAACCTTCTCTCAGATGACAACCCACCCAGCCCAGGTACTGGTCTGACAAACCTCCCTGAGCTGCTTTCTATTTAGTGATATCCTCCCCTAAATTATAAGATAAATCCTGTCCATGGCCTAGGTAATGATGGTTCCATGTGTCTGGAATCACTTAAAGAAAGTCGATCTAATACTGTGCTGAAAAACTTCAATAGCAGGAGCTGAAACAAGAGTCAAACAACTACAGTGTTAAGGATTCTTCTGTTGTTGTATAATAAAGAGCTTTATGAACTTCATTTGGTCACTTTTTCTAATAAGAATTCTGATGAAAACATCACAAATGCTTTATAAGTTCTAAGTTACTGAAGAGATTCACCCTTTAGAAACACATCAGCGAAAGATGAAAGGGATGATTCATACCTTGCTTTTCACCCCACAGAGTTTTCAATGTTCTGTCAGATATGACAGGTCATGACTGTAAGAGGCCCAATCATCCCACAACTAAGGCTGTCCCCCATTCCTAATATCAACCTAGACGTGTTATACAGGATCAATCTCAAAATTTGCATATGTCATCCATATACTTCTGAAATCCTTTTGAAAACGACGGATGAAATGTGATCAGTAAAAAAAAAAGCAGTTTACCCATTATCTCCCAATACCGGAAGACACAGTGTAAGTTATCAGTGCCATTGAATCAATGAATATGATTTTTCTTGCTGTACTGTATTTATATGGAATGATGAGCATGTCAATCATTTCCACATTAGTGGAATCCAAATTAATTTAAATAACTTAACTTCTTTCATTCCTGGGTTATATTTTTTTAAAACTAACTTCCTTTGGTTTTTCTCCTTCAATAGGTTCTTGGATCTCTAACATTTCTCCACCTCACCTGCTATGGAGATGGAGACATGCTTCAAAGGATGATCTCTCCTTTAAAGGATATTGGTTGACAAGTTCAATATACAGAAAGTGGTTGGTGCCTAGAAACAGCTGTCAAGATGCAAACATGATAAAAACTTTTGCTTTACACAAGGCCTCCTTTAGAGAATGTGTCTTATGAGGAAAGGTTGAATGAGCTAAGGGCTTTTCTCCTTGGAATGATGGATGATAAGGGGCGACTTTATAGATGTGTATAAGATGATGAGTGGTGATGAGGAGTGTCTTTATCCTAGGCAATTGCATTCACCCTGCAATTTGAGAAGGAGAAGCTAAAGTCAGGCGTATCAGTATTATAGTGGAGTGAAAGGAATTACAGAGGCATGAGAGATGAGCTGGCAAAAATTGATAAGAATGCTGGCAGGGATGACAGCAGAGCTGGAATTTCTGGGAGCAATTCAGAATGCACAGGATACATACATCCCAAAGAGAAAGAAGTGTACTACAGGCAAGATTACACAACCGTAGCTAACAAGACAAGTCATAGCCAACTTAAAAGCCAAAAGAGAGGGCATATAATAGAGCAAAAATTACTCGGAGTTCAGAGAATTGGGAAGTTTTTAAAAACCAACAGAAGGCAACAAAATGTCATTAAGAAGGAAAGGATGGAATACGAAGGTAATCAAACCAATAATATTAAAGAGGATACCAAAAGTTTCTTCAGACACATCAAGTGTAAAAGAGAGGCGAGAACCGATATCAGACCACTGGAAAATGATGCTGGGGAAGTACTAATGGGGGACAAGGAAATGGCAGACAAACTGAGTGAGTATTTTGCATCAGTCTTCAGTATGGAAGGCACTGGCACTATGCTTAAGATTCAAGATTGTCAAGGGCAGAAGAGTGTGAAGTTGCCATCACTAGGGAGAAGGGGCTTGAGAAACTGAAAGGTCTGAAGGTAGATAAGTCACCTGGACCACATGGTGTACACCCCAGGGTTCTGAAAGAGGCAGCTGAAGAGACTGTGGAGGCATAAGTAAAGATCTTCCAACAATCATTTGACTCTGGCATAGTTCCAGAGGAATGGAAAATTGCAAATGTCATTCCACTCTTCAAGAAGGGGAGAAGCAGAAGAAAGGACATTATAGGCCAGTTAATCTGACCTTAGTGGCTGGAAAGATGTTGGAGTTGATTTTTAAGGCTATTATTTCAGGGTACTTGGAGGCACATGATACAATAGGTCTTAGTCAGCATGGTTTCCTCAAGGGATTATCTTAACTAACGAACCTGTTGGAATTCTTTGAAGAAACAGTAAGCATGATGGGCAAAGGAGAATTGGTGGATGTTGCGTACTTGGATTTTCAGAAAGCCTTTGACAAGATGCCACACATGACAGCTGTTTAACATGGTATTACAGGAAAGGTTCTAGCGTGGATCAAGCAGTAGCTGATTGGCGAGGGGCAAAGAGTGGGAGCTGCCAGTGACTAGTGGTGTTCCACAGAGGTTTGCGTTGAGACCAGTTTTTTTATGTTACATGTCAATAACTTGGATAATGGAATTGATGGCTTTGTGCCAAAGTTTGCAGACAATATGAAGATAGGTGAAAGGGCAGGTAGTTTTGACAAAGTTGGAAGACTACAGATAAACTTCGACCTATTAGGAGAACAGGCAAAGAAGTAGCAGATGGAATACTATCGGGAAGAGTATGGTGGTGTACTTCTGTAGAAAAGAATTAAAGAGTAGACTATTTTCTAAATGGAGAGAAAATTCAAAAATCTGAAGTGCAAAGGGACTTAGAAGTCCTCATGCAGGATTCCCTTAGGGTAAATTTGCAGGTTGGCTCGGTGGTGAGGAAGGCAAATGTGATGTTAGCACTCATTTCAAGAGGAATAGAATATAAAGGTGAGGATGGAAGGTTGAGGCTTTATAAAGCACTGGTGAGGCCTCACTTGGAGCATTGTGAGCAATATAGGGCCCTTACCTCAGAAAGAAAGTGCTGACATTGGAAAGGGTTCATGTAACACAATTCTGGCATTGCAAGGCTTGTGATATGAGGAGCCTTTACTCTCTGGAATTCAGAAGAATGAAGGGTGGTATCATTAAACCTAGTGTGCTTTGAAAAGAGCTGATAGAGTGGATGTGAAGAGGATGTTTCCTATGGTAGAAGTGTCTAAGACCAGAGGACACGGTCTCAAAATAGAGGGGCATCTGTTTAGAATTGTGATGATGAGGAATTTCTTTAGCCAGAGTGGAGAAACTGTAAAATTTGTTTCTACAGGTAGCTGTAGAGGCCAAATGACTGGGTATATTTAAGGCAGAAGTTGATAGATTCTTGGTACGAAGGGATACAGGGAGAAGGCAGGAGATGAGAGCGGAGAGGAAAAATGGATCAGACATGATGAAATTGTGGAGCAGACTCAATGGGCCAAATGGCCTCATTCTGCTTCTATATCTTATGGTCTCCCTTTGCATTTCAGATTTCTTTTAATTTTCTGCCCTTTTCGAAAATAGTCTCTGCTTTTATTCTTTCTACCAAAGCGCATGGCCTTACATTTCCCAACACTGTATTCCAGCTACCACTGCTTTGCCCATTCTTCTAGTCTGTCACAGTCCTTCTGCAGTTACCCTGCTTCCTCAACACTACCTGTCTTTCCAGCTATCTTTGTATTGTCTTCCATCTTGGCCAGAAAGCCACCGATTCTGTCATCCAAATCATTGACATACAACATATAAAGAAGCAGTCCCAACACCAGTCCCTGCAGAACACCACTAGTTGCCGGCAACCAATCACAAAAGGCTCCCTATATCCCCACTCTTTGCCTCAAGTCAATCAGCGAATGCTCTATCCATGCTTATATCTTTCCTGTAATACCACAGGTTCTTATCTTGTTCAGCAGCCTCATGTGCAGCACCTTGTCCAAGGCCTTCTGAGAATCCGAGTACACAACATCCACTGATTTCCTTTTTTCTATCCTGCTTGTTATTTCCTCAAACAATTCCAACATATTTGTCAGGCAAGATTTTCCCTTCAAAAACCATGCTGACTTTGGCCTACTTTATCATGTGCCTCCAAATACCTGAAACCACATTCTTAACAATCAACTCAACCTCAGCTGTCTGACTAACTGGACTATAATTTCCTTTTTTGGCCTCCCTCCTTTTTCGAAGAGTGGAGTAACATTTGCAATTTTCCAAAATTCCAGAACCATGTCAGAATCTATTGATTCTTGTAAGATCATAAATAATGCCTCAACAATCTCTTCAGCTACCTCATCAGAACCCTGGGTTGTAGTCCATTATGTCCAGGTGACTTATCTAACTTCAGACTCTCAGTTTCCTAAGCACCTTCTCCCTAGTAATAGCAACTGCATCACTTCTGCCCCCTGACAGTCTCCAACTTCTAGCATACTGCTTGTGTCTTCCACAGTGAAGGCTGATGCAAATTACTTGTCTAGTTCCTCCCCAATTTCCTCATCCCTTATTACTATTTCTCCAGTACCTTTATCTACTCTTGCTTCTTTTCCACTCTTTATATATCTGAAGAAACATTTGGTATCTACTTTGATATTATTGGCCTCCTTAGCTTCATGTTTGTTTCCCCCCAAGGGTTTTTTAGTTGCCCTCTGTGGTTTTTAAAAGTTTCCCAATCCACTAACTTCCCTCTATTATATGTCCTGTCTTGCTTTTATGTTGGCTTTGACTTCTCTTGTCAGCCACAGTTGTGTCATCCGCCTTTAGAATACTTCTTCTTCTTCTTTAGGATATATTTATCCTACATTTTCTGAATTGCTCTGAGAAACTTCAGCCATAGCTGATCTGTTGTCATCCCTACTAGTGTCCCTTCCAATCAACTTTGGCCAGCTCTTCTCTCATGCCTCTGTAATTCCCTTTGCTCCACTGCAATACTGATATATCTGACTTTAGTTTCTCCCTCTCAAATTGTAGGTAATTTTTTTCGTATTATGATCACTGCCTCCTAACGGTTCCTTTACCTTGGGCTCTGTAATCAATTCCGATTAATTGCACAACACCCAATACAGAGTAGCAGATCCCCTATTGGGCTCAACCACAAGCTGCTCCAAAAACCTGTCTTGTGGGCATTTTACAAATTCCTTTTCTTAGGATCCAGCACCAATCTAATTTTCCCACTCTACCTGCATATTGAAATCCCCCATGACTATCAAAACATTGCCATTTTATATGCTTCTTTCTATCTCCCATTGTAATCATTTCTCCCACCTCTCTCAGTTTATTCATATTCATCAATTCACACACACATCTTACTGCCTTAGTCACATTCAGTCCTTTTTCTTGATCTTCAGCTGGAGCCATGTCTCTGCTCTATAAAACATCACTTGCCTCAAGCACTTGATGTATTGATAATAAATGAAATAAATCCTCTGGAGCACCAGGCTTTGAAATAAAAAGTGGATTTTAATTCATCAAAAGAAGTTAACTAATATCACAGAATAGAAGCACATACTGTATGAAAGTGATGGTGGAGTAGATCATTTGGCCTCACATGCCTGCTCTACCATTCATAGGATCTTTTGCCTCAATTGCTGCATGAACACCCTGATTCCTCATGAGCTAGTGTAGTGGAAATCACATCAGGTTTAGTGTAAGCAAAGCCATTGTTTGCATATCGTAAACAAGAGAAAACCTGCAGATGCTGGAAATCCAAGCAACACACACAAAATGTTGGTGGAACGCAACAGGCCAGAGAGCATCTATGGAGAAGAGTAACCAGTCAACATTTCAGGCCGACCCTTCATCAGAACTTGTAACCAGCTTTGGAGATCCCACTATGTAGATACAATTTAGCATGAACATCAGTGTTCCTATATAGATGGAGTGTGATGTCAAACAATAGTGTTAATTGGATACAGAGTGTGATATGCTGTGATATAGAATCAGCGAGATGATTCACATGGTGTTAAGTGCAAACAGTGTGAAACAATTGTCTGATTTTAATGACAAGCAAATTGGAACTGTGTATGGTTCAGATGGAGGAAGCAGTACAGCAGGGGATGTTGGAAGAAGCCAGCAGGTCAGGCAGCATCTGTGGAGGAAAGAGAACAAAGTTAACATTTCACCTTCCATTGAAACGTGGAAAACAATCATGTTTTTTGATGTACCCTTGAGAGCATTCTGATTGGCTGAATCACTGTCTGGTATGGGGCAAGCACTGCACAGGATCAAAGTAAGTTGCAGAAAGTTATAAATATATATATATTTATGTATATACTCACTGTAATTCATTTTTTTCTTCTATATTTATCATGTATTGCATTATACTGCTGCCGCTGAGATAAATTTCATGGCATATGCCAGTGATGTTAACCTTGACTCTGATTCTGATGTTTTAAGGTGGAGAGAACAAGGGTTGTGATAGACTGCCTGTAAGAGGGTGAAGAATGAGAGACTGAATGATATAAGTGTTGGTGATTCTGGCTGAGAGACGAGCAGAAGGATTGTTAATCATAGTTGATCTATTTGGAGGTGATATAAATAGAGGGAGAGGAATAAAAGCAAAGGAGTGAGGAAATAAAGCAACAGGCTGGAACTGTGAGATTGCACTGCATATTGAAACAGAGGATGCTGGAAATATTCAGCAGGTCAGGTGGCATCTGTGGAAAGGGAAAGACTGAGTTAATGTAACCACTAGATGATCTGTCTTTAGAAATGGGCAATTCTGGGATAAACTCAAAAGGCTGGTTATCTGTAATTGTTGAATTCAATATTAATTTGTGAGGGTTGTAACATGTCTTGTTGGAAAATAACCAACCCATGGAACAGAGCAAAAAGCCAAAGGCTGGAGTAAACAAAGTGATAAAACAAAGAGAGTTAAAGTGATATGCAAGTGGTTATCTGAGTTGACTAATGAACATGTTTGGAAAGTGGCTATCGAATCCATTTGTGGCCTGTCCTGTGTAGAGGATCACTGCTGTACTCTGGTTTGGAGGAAGAGTGATTGAGCTGTTTCTTCACCTTGGAGGAAGGTTTGGATCCCCGGATGCTGCAGGTGAAGTAGTAGGTTCTATGCCTCCCATGGTGGCTTGGGAAGATGCTGTAAGAAGTGGCGGGGTTCTGCTTTGCTCAGGGCATCACAGAAAGAACGGGATCTTTGAATGGTGAAAGGGTAAAGGTTGGGAATGATGCATCCAGTGAAATGAGGCTGGTGAGATGGAAGGTGAAGACAAAGGAAGCCCTCTCCTTGTTCTGACTGGGAGGGAAGTGACAGCAGAAGTTTTGGCAACAGAAAAAACTACTGAGATCTACCAGTCATGGGGGGTGGGGGTGGGGAGGAAACCATGGGGAAAAGGAAGACATCTCGGAGTGCCGGTCTAGAAAGTCTCATTGTGAGACTTGTGGAAATTGAGACAAGAGATCGCAGGAGCATTAGCCATGATCTTTGAATCCTCTTTGGCTGCAGGGGAAGTGCCAGAGGACTGGAGAATGGCAAATGTAGTTCCCTTGTTTAAAAAAGGTAATAGGGAGAAACCTGGGAACTATAGATCGATGAGTCTTATGTCAATGGTCTGCAAACTATTGGAAAGGATTCTTAAGGATAGGATCTATGAGCATTTGGAGAAGTACAGTCTACTCATGGATAATCAACATGGCTTTGTGAAAGGAAGATCGTGCCTCACAAGCCTGATAGAGTTTTTTGAAGAGGTAGCAAAAGAAATTGATGAGGGTAGGGCAGTGGATGTGCTCTACATAGACTTTAGCAAGGCATTTGACAAGGTCCCTCACAAGAGAATCATCCAGAAAGTCATGAGGCATGGGACAAGTGGAACCTTGGCTGTTTGGATAAAAAATTGGCTTAAAGGAAGAAAGCAGAGGGTAGTTGTGGAAAGAAAGTATTCTGCCTGGGGGTCGGTGACTAGTGGAGTTCCACAGGGATCTGTCCTGGGACCCTTGCTATTTGTGATTTTTATAAATGACCTGGATGTAGAGGCGGAAGGATGGGTGAGTAAGTTTGACACGAAGATTGGAGAAGTTGTGGATGGAGCTATAGGTGGTCGAAGGATACAAGAGGATATAGACAGGCTGCAGATTTGGGCAGAAAAATGGCAGATGGAGTTCAATCCGGACAAGTGTGAGGTGATGCATTTTGGAAGGACAAACCAGAAGACTGAGTACAGGATTAATGGTCAGTTACTTAAGAGTGTGGATGAACCTTGGGGTTCAAATCCATACATCCCTCAAAGTCGCTGCACAGGTTGATAGGGTAGTTAAGAAGGCCTATAGGATGCTAGGCTTCATTAACAGGGGAATTGAGTTCAAGAGTAGAGAGGTCATGTTGCAACTCTACAAATCTCTGGTGAGACTGCACTTAGACTATTGTGTTCAATTCTGGTCACCTCATTATAGGAAGGATGTGGAAGCTATGGAGAGGGTGCAGAGGAGATTTACCAGGATGTTGCCTGGATTGGAGAACAAGTCATATGAAGCAAGGTTAGCAGAGCTGGGACTTTTCTCTTTGGAGTGTAGAAGAATGAGAGGGGACTTGATAGAGGTCTACAAGATTATGAGAAGCATAGATAGGGTGGATAGTCAGTACCTGTTTCCCAGGGCACCAATAGCAAACACCAGAATTAAGGGAGGGGAGATTAGGGGAGACATCAGGGGTAAGTTTTTTCACAGAGGGTTGTGAGTGCTTGGAATAACTTGCCAGGGATGGTGGTGGAGGCTAAAACATTAGGGGTATTTAAGAGCCTCTTGGACAGGCAGATAGATGAAAGAAAAATGAAGGGTTATGGGGTAGTGTGGGTTTAGTACTTTTTTTAAGGATTATATGGCTCAGCACAACATGGAGGGCTGAAGGGCCTGTATTGTGCTGTAGTGTTCTATGGTTCTATGGTTACAATAAAAACAGAGGATCTGGGAGACTGGAAGTGGAATCCTCACAGCAAGAAGATGGGAGTGGGTGGGATTGAGAGAGCTATGGGAATCAGTAGGCTTGTAATAGTTATTATTTGCCAGTTTGTTGCCTATGATGGAGATAGATGATGTGAAGGAAGGGAAGAGAGAGATTTAGAGACAGGCCATGTAGAGGTGAAGGCAGTATGGGAATTGGCAGTGAAAACATACAATTGTTCCATTCTGCACCAATGCAGGAATGTAGTCAATAAAAACATGACACAAGAGATGAGGAGGCACTCTAGGACTGGAATAGTTCACAAGTAGACAGGACCAACAGCTTTGATGGACACTGAGTGGAGTTGAAGGAGAAGTTGTTCAATGTGAAGACATACAACCAGTGGAAGGAGTGAAATGGTGGAGGGTCCTCTGTTTAAGGTGGGTATAAAAAAAGCCCTCAGATGGAGGCATACAGGGATTAGACACCCATGTAACATCAGAGTCAATTGACAGCAGGAAAATGGGACTGTCAGAAGCATCATGGATGTAAGTGAGAAGGAAATAGATAAGAGAAGAAAGAATAAAAACAAGGTAGAAGAATTGAGTCCTGTGGCACAAGATGAGTCTACCAGGACAATCTATGATATCATAAGACAGGGGAGAAGAATTAGGCTATTCAGCCCATTGAGTCTGTTCTGCCATTTAGCCATGGCTGATTTACTATTCTCTTTCAACCCCATTCTTCAGCCTTCCCTACAAAATCTTTGACACTCTTAATAATAAAAAACATATCAACCTCCATTTTGAATATACCCAAGGATTTGGCTTCGATAGTAGTATGCTGAAATGAATTCCACAGATTCACTACCCTTTGACTAAAGAAATTCTTCCTCATCTCTGCTCTAGAGGGACATTCTTCTATTATGAGGCTGTGCCCTCTGGTCCAAGACTCCCCCACAAGAGGAAACATCCTCTCCACCTCCACTCTGTAAAACTATAATACTGTAAGTGCTGCTTGAGGATCAAGGTAATGAGTTCTGTAGGTTGAGGGATGATGAGTCTAAGTTTGATGAGATTAATGAGTGTGGGGCGTAATCATTTCTCTGGCTGGAAAGCTGATAACAGTAGGGTTTCAGGAGGCAGGTCCCTTGCTGTTTCGAATATTTATCGATGACAGATCTCAATGTAGGGGACATGATATCGAAGATAATAGATGATACAATAATATAGGTGATAGAATAATATGTGATTAAGAGTGAGGAGACAAGCTTTACAGTACAGGAGGGTTGGTCAAGTGGACAGGGAAATGGAAATAGGATATGTGTATAATCTAGAGAAGGCCGGGCTGATGCACCTGGCGAGGGTAACAAGGCAAGGGAAGGTATGATAAATGGAAGGAAGTGGCTCTTAGATTTAGGGATGTAGTGCAGAAAGTGGGAATAGATTGGGTGGGACAGACAGGCTGGGCTGAATTGTCTCCTGCGTTGTACTTTTGTTCTACAATTTCCTGTAAGTTGCCTCACTGGCACAAAGAACCAGCACTGCATCATGGGTAAAACCCTCCCACCCACTGAGTACATCTACATGAAACTTGGCCATCCAAAAGCAGCATCCACCATCAAAGATCCACCACCCCGGCCATGCTCTCTTCTCACTGCTGCCATTGGGTAGAAGGCGCAGGAGCCTCAGGACTTACCCCACCAGGTTCAAAAACAGTTCCTGCCCCTCGGGCCATCAGGCTGTTGACCAAAAGAGGATAACTAAACTCATTCTACTCCACAACCAATGGCTTCATTTTACAGACTCTTCATCTTGCTGTTTCATGTTCGTTAATTATTGCTATTTATATTTGCATTGATCTTAATTGGAGTTACTGTTCTATACATTTGCTGGGCATGCCCACAGGAAAAAGAATTTCAGGATTGTACGTGGTGGCATCAACGTACTCTGATAATTTTAGTTTGATCTTTTGAGTTTCCCACCGGACCATACTGGGAGGGGGTTGCAGGAGGTGGGGGCCAGGAAGGTAGGTGCGGGTCCCTGACACTTCCCGAGAGTAACTGCAGGAACCAGGGATTCAGTGTTCTTAACGTTGTGAGGGCAGAGAAGTTGGGAACCTTTATGGGAGGCTGTCATGTTGACCGGGGAGAGAGAACCAGCCTGGACACTGAGGCTCGCCAGCCCTTCACTGGATCTGATCTAAGAAAGATCCTCCTTCTCCCTCCACGGATGCTGCTCGAAACTCTCCAACTTGGCAAAATTCTCTTTTTAACGTGGCTGTGCAGCATCTGCAGGATTTGTCGTTTGCCTCTGCACTGCCAGGGTTTCACCATCCCGCAGTCCTTTTCTCTGCATGAGTTCCCCCTCCACTCCCCCCAGAAAGGGCAATCCTTCCCACTCTCTCCTGCTCCCACCCTCTCCCAGCCAGGACCACCAGCCCCGCTGCCACCCACGGTCTCCTGATGTCACACTCCCATTCCTGGCCCCACCTTGTCCCAGCCACGAGTGACAACCCGTCTTCTCCTGGTGAAACCCACCCATCCGTGCTTCAACTCCTCTTCCGTTCTCCCCACCACCTCTTCTCAGCAGCCTAAAGCAGGGTGCCGACCCCTGCCTACAGGTGCTGTCCTGTCCAGGGCTCCTCCCTCCGCCGACGCTGCTCGACTTCTTCGCCCGCCGGAGCTCTGGGTCTGGGTCTGCTCGCCAGTCACCGGGCGGGTTCCCAGCCTAGGGTCCACTTACCCTCCGGCTAATGGTAAGGGTCCTTGGCATTTAAAAAGGTTGGGAACCCCTGCCGCACCTTCTGGAAACGTCTGTGACGGGATCGCGACGCTCAGTTTCAGGCGGAGAGCGGGCGGGCGGACGAGGTTCGCAGTGCCGAGGTAGCAGCGGCAGCAGCATTGGGATCTCGGCTCCGACCGGGGACACCCGTGCTTCACCCTCCCGGCAGCCAGCGGAACCCGACCGTCACCGGGCGGACTCCGGCCGACAACTTCTGTTGCCGGGGACAGCGGCGAGCGAGACCGCCCAGTACCTCGGGCGATCCAGCGCTGCAGCGGCCGGAATGTTCGCCAAACTTTTCATCCTCCTCCTTCTCCAGCTGGCCATCCAAGCCAGGTGAGTTGTGGTGGCTTGATGCAGAAACCGGCCGTCTCCCTCTGACTCTCTCTGATCCTCTCCCTCCCACTGTCTCTCTCTCCCCCTCTCTCTCTGTCTCCCTCTGACTCTCTCTCTCACTGTCTCTCCCCTTCTCTCTCTGTATCTCTCTCTGTCTCCCTCTGACTCTCTCTCTCTCCTTGTCTGTCTGTATCTCTCTGTCTGTCTCTCTGACTCTCTCCCCGTCTGTCTCCCTGTCTCCCCTCTCTCTCTCTGTCTCTCTTTCTCTCCTTATGTCTCTGTCTCTCTCCCTCTCTCTCCCTCTCCCCCTCTTTCTCACACACACTGTCTCCCTCTCTGTCCTCTTTCTCCCTCTGTATTATCTCCTCTCTGTCTGTCTCCTTCTGCCTGTATCCATAGCTCTGACTCATTCCTCTGCCTCTCTTCTCTCTGTTTCTCTTTTCTCCTTTCCCTGTCTCCCCTTCTCTCTCTCTCCCCTCTCTCTCTCCCCCCTCTCTCTCTCTCCCCCCCCCCCCCCCGTCTCCTCTCTCTCTTTCTGATTTGTTGGAACCTCAGGTTTGTGGTTTCCCCAGACTTTCTCCCCTTTGTCTCATCTCTCTATTCTTCCCACCTCTCCCTCTCTCTTTCCTTTTTCCTCTCTTCTCCCCCTCCTACTCTTCTTTCTATTTCTCCCCTCCCCTCTCTGTCCCCCCTCCTCCCACTCTCTTTCCCCTCTGGGAGAGTGGATCCCTGTTGAGTGAATTGGATATAATGTGACCCTGACGGTGGCAGAGGGCTGGAATGAGCATATTCTCTGTGCACTGTGGACTCAGACAATGTCTGGACATTCCTGATGAGACGTAATCCAAAGGTCAAAATAAAATGCTGCAGCTGCTGGAATCCTGACATTGAAACCAAATGCTGGGTTCAGAATCAGAATATATCATTGATATATTGCATGTAATTTGTTGTTTTGTGTTCCCCAGTATAGTACAGAGACAAAATAATCTATCAATTATAAAAACAAATATTGCAAATATAATAACATGGGTTTAAGGACTGTTCAGAGACCTGGCGGTGGAGGGGAAGAAACTGTTTCTAAACTGAGTGTAGGACTTTAGTACCTCATCCCTGATGGTAGTAACATGAAGTGGGCTTGTTCCGAGTGGTGAGAGGCCTTAATAATGGATGCCACCTTCTCAAGGCAACCCTTTGGAAGATGCCCTGGATGCTGGGGAGGGCAGTGCCTGTGAGGAGTGGCTGAGTCTACAGCCCTCTGCGGCCTCTTGCGATCGTGTGCACTGGGGCTTCCACACCAGACTGTGATGCAACCGGTTGGAAAAGGCAGTGGAGCAGGCTGCATCTGTGGAGAGGAGTACAGAGGTCAGGTCTCAGGTTCGTAGGTGCCCATCAATGTGGAGGCAAGATTCAGTATTTTCTAATTCTCTGTTTAAAGTAAAACCAAACTGATGATTTGCTATTTTGATGAAGGGTCCTTTACTGAAAACATTAACTCTATTCGTCTCTCCACAGATGCTGCCGGACCTGCTGCGTGCTTCCAGCAGGCTCATTTTTTGTTAATAATTTGGTGATGGGGAGGTGAAGCCTTAGGTTCAGGCAGGACTGAAGGGAATGCCGATCCCAGGAATCCTGGGACATAGGCATAGGTCGGTCACTGAGCTTGGAAACACTTAATGATAGAATGACTCAAAATGGGTGGCCATTCGGTACATTGTGAATGTGCCAGCCCTCTCGTGGAGCTAATCTGTTGCTCCTGCTTCATAGTGGGTCTGTATTCCTTGGAGTTTAGGGGAATGGAGGGGGCCTTTATTTAAATGTATAAGATCCGAAAGGGCTTGATAGGAAGATGTTGAAAATGTTTACACTCCCCGGAGAGCCATGAGGACATAGATTTAGTTATTGGATAGGAGACTGGCTATTTAAAATTAAGGTACATAGATACTTCTTCTTTCAGAGTGTGGTGCAACTCTGTCCCAGGGATAGAGGAAGTCAGATAATTAGATGCAGTATATTTAAGGTGGAGGCAGATAAATATTGAAAGATGGAGGGTTATGGGAAGTTGTCTTAGAAGAGATGAGGCCAAGGGCAGATCAGTCTTGATCTAGTAGCCTACTTTTTCTTCTACACTCCCATGCACTTGTACTTCCTTGTCTTCCCCTCATTACCAACCTTCAACCTTTGGATGTTCATGCAACTGTCTCAAGAAGGGAGAGGTTGGAGGCCAGAGGAGTAAGCAGGCTTGAAGATTGGTCACACACTATAGAGACACAGATGGGACTAAATCAGTGATACCCTCACATTCCAATGAAAAACAAACTGTAACTTGTAGGATGTTCACACCTTCCTTGGGAAGCATGATCGGATCTATACAAATTTCACGGCGCGTGCCGGTGATGATAAACCTGATTCCGATTCTGCTTCCCATCGTCTACTTGGAACAAAAGCGTCCCCATTCAGTGGAGAGAGCTGCTCATCTTGCATCCAAATGAGACAAAGCAAAGAGTTAATGTCTATGAGAGGGTGCTGTGTAGAACACATCCCAACCATCCACCATGTTCAAAGACGGTGATGTTAATGCCTCCATACATTACAGTAGTGCCAGGCGATCAGTGTTTGCAATGGGGCATGAATCCTTGTGATTAGAGCTCCAGAATGCTGTGTGCAGTTCAGATAATCATACTACAAGAAGGAAGTGATTAAGCTAGAGAGGGCATAGAAAACACTCATAAGGATGTTGCCAGGACTAGAGGGGTTAAGGATTGGATGGGCTGAGTCAGTTTTCCCTCAGTTGGAGGTGGCTGAGAGAAGACATGACAAAGGGAAATAAGATTACAGGTAACATAGACAGGTAGATAATGAGAGTCTAATTCCTGGGGGAGGTGTGTCTGAACCTAGATAGCAAAGGATTCAGGTGAGCTGGAAGTGGGTTAAAGGGGATGTGAGATGTATTATTTTATGCAAAGAGTAGCTGGTGTCCGGAATGAGCTGTCAGAAGATGTAACTGTACAGGGTACTGGTGAGGCCGCACCTGGAGTACAGCGTGCAGTTCTGATCTCCTTACTTGAGGAAGGATATACTGGCTTTGGAGGCAGTGCAGCGGAGGTTCACCAGGTTGATTCCAGAGATGAGGGGTTTAGACTGTGATGAGAGATTGATTCACCTGGGACTGTACTCACTGGAATTCAGAAGAATGAGAGGAGATCTTATAGACACATATAAAATTATGAAAGGGACAGATAAGATAGAGGCAGGGAAGTTGTTTACACTGGTAGGTTAGACTGAAACCAGGGGAGAAAGCCTCAAGATCTCGAGCAGTAGATTTAGGACGGAGATGAGGAGGAGCCATTTCTCCCAGAGAGTGGTGAATCTGTGAAATTCTCTGCCCAGTGAAACAGTGGAAGCTACCTCAGAAAATATATTTAAGACAAGGTTGGATAGATTTTTGCATAGTAGGGGCATTTAGGGGGTATGGGGAAAAGGCAGGTAGGTGGAGAAGAGTCCATGGCCAGATCAGCCATGATCTTATTGAATGTTGGAGCAGGCTCGATGGGCCAGATGGCCTTGTCCTGCTCCTATTTCTTATGTTGTTATGTTGTTAAGAGATAATGGTGGCAGGAACAGTAAGAACATTTCAGAGGTACCTGAATGAACAACAAACACAAAATGCTGGTGGAACTCAGCAGGTCAGGCAGCATCTACAGGTGGAAATGAACAGTCAACATTTTGGGCCGAGACCCTTCATCAGGTACTTGAATAGGCAAGGTTTAGTGGGATAATGAATAAAGTGAGATTAATATACAGTAGACATGGCAAGTTGAATCTAGTTCAGTGCTGTACAACTCTCATTTGATGACCTTGTGATTGCAGCTTTGTAATAGTACAAGATGTCTTTGAACATAGTTTTGTGGATGTTGCAGGATCCCTTGTGATCAGAACTCTGTAGTGGTGCGAAATTATTTGTGATTAGACATACATGATGTTGTGAGACCCTTTGTGACAGAACTGTGTGATATGCAAGACTGCTTATGATCAGAAAATGAAATGTAATAAACCACAGCTGCCAGAAATCTGAAATAAACACGGTGTTTACACTGGTAGGTTAGACTGAAACCAGGGGAGAAAGCCTCAAGATCTCGGGCAGTAGATTTAGGACGGAGATGAGGAGGAACTGCTTTTCCCAGAGAGTGGTGTATCTGTGAAATTCTCTGTCCAGTGAAGAAGTGGAGGCTACCTCAGTAAATATATTTAAGACAAGGTTGGATAGATGTTAGCGTATTAGGGGAATTAAGGGTTATGGGGAAAGTGGAAGCACTGAACTGATCAGTCAGCATCTATGGAGAAAGAAGCTGCTCTAGTTTCAGGTTGACACCCTTTCATCAGAATTATTGATCACTGTCCGATGATGCTTTGAGATTCTGTGGTCAGGACTCTGTGGTGGTGTAAGGATTCTTTCAATCAGAGTCTTGTTGTGGGCTGGATGGTTTGCAATCTGTGTAGCACCAGGCTCTTGCTGAAGTACAACTTTTAGTTTCAACCAAGACAACACTCCACACCCCAGCAAAGGGCTTACGTTTATATCTTGCTCACCAAATGAAACCCCTGAACTGGCTATAAACTCCAACCATGCAGAATTCATTGTGATTGTGCTGGAGGAAGTGCAGAAGAGTTTCGTCAGAATGCTGGTTGAATTGGAGGACGTAAGTTACAGGGAGAGATTTGCCTTGGATTTCATAATGTTGGTGTTTGACGTAAGAAAGTTTGAGGTGAATACGGCTATCTCAGGTGGAGTGAGAGCTACCTTCTTTAGTGTTCTTGCCAGGGGAGGTATTGTGAAAATGGGCCCCCTAGTGAGGGTGTCCAGGCAGAGGACAGAGCCACAGGGGTGTGTGTTGGCCTTCTTTGGTTGGATGTAGGAGAATGAGGGGTGAGCTTACCGAAAAGTTTAAAATTATGACAGCCATAGATAAGTTGGATGATAACAGTCTTTTCGACAAGGTAAGAGAGTCCAAAGCTAGGGTTAATTGATTTAGGGTGAGAAGAGACAGATTTAAAAGGGACCCAAGGGACATTTTCATGCAGAGGGTAGTAGAATATGGAATGAGCTGCCAGAGGATGTGGTTGTTGGTAAGTGCAAAAGTACCCTTTAAGAAGCACTAGGGTAGATACATTCAGGGATGGGTCTTGGTGACAACCAGGTGGGTGAGCACCATGGCCAGCATGGACTTGTTGAGCTGAAAGGCCTGTATCCATGCTGTGTTGCTCAATAATTCTATGGCCACTAAAGAATGTGGATTTTTAAAATCTTTCCCTTAGAGAGCCCCAGAAAGTTACTGGGTATTTTCAAGGCTAGGTTAACATTTTTTGATATAGAGGAAATTACAGATTATGGGACATGGTGGAAATTGCAATAGTTAATGTGACAATAACATCTTAGGCTTTGGTGGCACTTGGGAGTGATTAAATTCCTGACCAGTTTTAAGACGTGAAATGTTAATCTGCAGTCAATTCTACCTTGGCAGCTTGGGAGAGAGAGAAGAAATCTGTTCTGAAATTAGTCCCGGTGATTTCAATCACAGAGCCAATGTGACAATTTCTGGCTCATTCAAGCACTTCAGGGTGGAATATCTTGTTACCCATTCTGAACTCCAGACCCAGCAGTGTTTGTTAGTCTCTATGTTCGTCGCCTGGTGTGGACGTCACTGACAGCGCTAGTGTTGTCCATCTCAAATGGCCTCAGAACCAGTGAGATGGTTGATAATTAACTAATTTGTGATTAACTTTCTTTTGGTATAACTTAGGACCCACACAGGATATGAAGCATTTAAAAATGGACTTAACTACCATAGCCAAAAAAAAATTAAAAAGAACCAATCAGAACTTTGGATGGTCCATTTAATTCTTTCTTTTCTCCTTGTTCAAAGATGATTGATTCAGTGATTACAGTATCACAGGAACACAGTGTTAATATCCTTCATGATACACACTATTTATAGTTTCAAATTAGAGCACTGCTATCTCTATCCAGCACACACTCAAACCCCTCCCAATGAATTCTTGGGATCAATCGACAATGGTGTGAGATCCTCCCCATCACCAGGGGTCTGTGCGGAGACCCACCCCTAGTGATCAGGAGTCCATGATGGTCTATAATTGTAACTGTGGGCCATTTGAGGTGACTGGTGTAGATACCCTTTGTTCTCTGGGCAGGTGACAGTGTCCCAATGGAACCTGTTCACCATTGTTACTATCAGCAGCAAAGCAGGAGCAAGTGGTTTGATGGTGCCGAGTCAGGACGCTTTACCTCAGACCAAAAAAAAAACATCTGCAACAGGACAGATGAACTGGTAACGGTGTGAGGTAGGAATGTGTTTGAACTGATACTGATTACTGGGCTGTGTCTGCACCGAGCTGAAATAGTTGAGGAAGTGAAGTGTTTGAGAAGAGGAGGAGGAATGCAGTGGAGGGGTGAGACCTGACAATGAGGCATGAGAAGAGTAATCTCGACACACTGGATCAGTAGAATCGATATGGCTGGTGATTAAAAAACTAAGGCACAGATAACAATAGTGATGGTATTCTGCGCAACTAAATAATCTTGTCAGAGTATTAATGTAGAAATAATATGAATGTATAGCAAAGTTACTACAATAATCATAAAAGTCTGAAAAAATCAAACTGGAAATCTGGTCTACAGAATAAATTCACAAGATGCAGTCCAGACATTAACGTACAACAGTGCAAGCAGGGAACGGGGCACCTTACATTTTGTAATTTGCTGAGAGACAAGACACATTAGTTATTTCATCATAAACGATCCTTTGGGAAACGATAGTCATAATGTGGTAACATTCCAGACAGTTTTGCAGACACATTTATAATACAAATGTAGAGCCTTAAAGGTAAACCCTGTTACATTGATAGAGGGGATTAAATGGCAGAGATTGTTTGGAAGATCAGTCTTAAACATATGATGGTCAATATGTGTTAAAGGAATATTTGAGAATTCCTTTTTGTAAGGTCTTACCTTCCCCAGAAGAAATCCCAGTGATCTAGAGATCAGAAATCCTGCACCCTGCACCACTTCCTCAGCCACTTACTCATCTGACCTATCATCCTATCCCTGCCATGACCAGCAGATAGTACTGGAATTACTACCTTGGAAGACCTTCTCATCAATCTCTTCCCTAACTCCCTATACTCACTGCTCAGGACCTCTCTATGTCATCGGTGCAGATGGGCACCGCTGGCTGCTCACCCTCCCACTTGAGAATCTTCTGCCACCACTCTGAGACATCCAGGACACCAGCACTCAGGAGGCAACACACCATCCTGGCTTCTGTATTGTGGCCACAGTATCTGCTGTCCCATGCATTTTAGTGTAGGAAGAAGATTTATGAACAATTACTTGGGGTCCGAGTCCATAGGATGCTCAAAGCAGCTGCACAGGTTGACTCTGTGGCTAAGAAGGCATACGGTGTATTGGCCTTCATCAATCATGGAATTGAATTTAAGAGCCAAGAGGTAATGTTGCAGCAATATAGGACCCTGGTCAGACCCCATTTGGAGTACTGTGCTCAGTTCTGGTCACCTCACTACAGGAAGGATGTGGAAACCATAGAAAGGGTGCAGAAAAGATTTACAAGGATGTTGCCTGGATTGGGGAGCATGCCTTATGAGAATAGGTTGAGTGAACTCGGCCTTTTCTCCTTGGAGTGGCGAAGGATGAGCGGTGACCTGATAGAGGTGTATAAGATGATGAGAGGCATTGATCTTGCGGATAATCAGAGGGTTTTACCCAGGACTGAAATGGCTGGCATGAGAGGGCACAGTTTTAAGGTGCTTGGAATAGGTACAGAGGAGATGTCAGGGGTAAGTTTTTTATACAGAGAGTGTTGAGTGCCTAGAATGGGCTGCCGGTGACAGTGGTGGAGACGGATACGATAGGGTCTTTTAAGAGACTCCTGGACAGGTACATGGAGCTCAGAAAAATAGAGGGCGATGGGTAACCCTAGGTAATTTCTAAGGTAAGGGCCTGTATTGTGCTGTAGGTTTTCCATGTTTCTATGAGTAAGGTTGAGAGCAGGAATAAGGAAAAAAATTGAATCATTGAACAAATATTTTGCATTAGTGTTTAGAATAAGGTAAACTCACACTATTCCAGATATGACAAGTGTCCAGAGGTTCAGCAAAGTGCATGGTTTGGAACATGGCTTTATGGAGGGGAAGAAGAGGCAAGGGAATGGGAAAGCTTTCTGAGTATGTGACTGGTAAGGCTGATAAAAGGGAACTATGAGCTAATGTTTGCAGTGATTTTTAAAAGCAACACACACAAAATGCTTGAGGAACTCAGTGAGTCAGGCAGTATCTATGGAAGTAAATAAATAGTCAACATTTTGCCCGAGAGACTTCATCAGAACTGGTAAGGGAGGGGGGGGGGGGAAGAAGATGCCAGAATAAGAAGGTGGAGGAGGGGAAGGAGGACAAGCTAGAAGGTGATAGGTGAAGCCGGGTGGGTGGGGAAGGAGATTAAATAAGTAAGAAGCTGGGAGGTGTTAGGTGGGAAAGGCAAAGGGTTGGAGAAGAGGTATCTGATAGATCATGAGAGTTGACCATAGGATAAAGGAGGGACACCATGTGGAAGTGATAAGCAGGTGAGGAGAAGAGGTAAGAAGCCAGAGTGGTTAAAATAAAAGAAGAGGGAAGGGGGAGGGGAGAAAGGCAAATTACCAGATGTTGGAAAATTAAAGAATTCATGCCATCATGTTGGAGGTGACTTTGATAGTTCCTGGTCATAGCAGAAGAGGAAGCCATGGACTGGCATGTTGGAACTGGAATAGGGATAAGAATTAAAATGGTTGGCCACCATGAAATTGCACTTTTTGCGGATGGAACAGAGATGCTTGATAAAGAGGTTCCCCAATCTGCGTTGTGTCTTACCAGTGTAGAGAAGGCTACGTCAGGAGCATTGGAATCTGACGACCCCAACAGATTGGCAGGTAAAGTGCTGTCACACATGGAAGGCTGTTTGGGGTCGTGGATGCAGGTGAAAGAGGGAGGTGAAGTACTTCTGCCCCTTGCAGGGATAAATACCAGGAGGGAGATTGCGGGGAGGAACAAATGGACAAGGGAATCACAAGGGAGAAATCCCTGTGGAAAGTGTGTGTGTGGTGGGGGGGGGGGGGTGCAGTTAAAGATGTGTTTGGTGGTAGATGGTGTAAGTTGCAGAGAATGAAATGTTGGATGCGGGTCCTCATGTGATAGTCGAAGAGGAACTCTATCCCTGTTAAAGTGACGAGAAGCTGGCATTCTTAATGGAGAATAGGAATAGAAGAGCATAGGGATTGGACATCCACGGTGAAAATGAGGTGATCACGGCCAGGGAATTTCAAGTTGTTGAGATTGAGAGCATGTGAAGTGTCTTGGATGTAGATGGGAAGGGACTGAATCCGGGGGATAAAATGGAGTCAACAACCATTGGTCAGCAGGTGGACTTCAATGTACAAAACAAAGTCAGGTCATTCTGGGAAGCATCAAAAAGCCCAGTCAGGTCTGCTGAGTAATTGCATTGTTCTGTTCCTGTTACTCTGAAGTGGGCCCCTGGCTTCCATTTCCTTCTGGATCTTCACCTTCCATTCATTGGATATCAGAATGCAGCAGTGCTTCTGACCTCTGGAACTGAACAAAAGTTCTACATGAAAAGGGTAAGGTGAAGGCAATAGATCTGAAGCTCTTGATAACTTCTCCCAGGAGCATTAAAAGGATTTGCTTTTAATTTGGATTAGTATCAAGCTTTCATAGGATGATCTTTCCAACCCCACCATCAGCATGTGAGAATGAGGTTCTGGTTTAAACCCTCATTAATGAAATCCAGCAATCAGAATGTATTAACAAAATATACAGGAATTAGAATTTATTATCAAATCCCAGAATGTCCCAGGAGGCAGGTTGAATGGATCAAGGCTGTATCCTCTAGAGTTTAGAAGGAAGAGAGGGAGTGTGGTCGTAAGACATGAGAGCAGAATTAGGCCATTCAGCCCATCAAGTCTGTTCTGCCATTCCATTGTGGCTGATCCCAGATCCCACTCAACTCCATATACCTCACCATATTGTTTGATGGCCTGACCAATCTAGAAATGATCAACTTCCACCTTAAATATACACGTGGACTTGGCCTCCACCACAGTCTTTGGTAGAGCACTCCACAGATTTACTACTCTCTGGCTAAAAAAATTCCTCCCTACCTCTGTTCCAAAGGATCGCCTCTCAATATTGAGGCTGTGCCCTCTAGTTCTGGATACTCCCACCATAGGAAACATCTTCTCCACATCCACCCAATTTAGTCCTTTCAACATTTGGTAGGTTTCAATGAGAATCCCCCTGCATTCTTCCAAATTCCAATGAGTACAGGTCCAAAGCTGCAAAATGCTCCTCATATGTTAACCCCTTCATTCCCGGAATCATCCTCATGAACCTTCTTTGGACTCTCTCCATGCCAACACATCTTTTCTGAGATATGGGGCCTAAAATTGTTGACAATACTTTAAGTGTGGCCTGTCTAATGTCTTATAAAGGCTCAGCATTATCTCCTTGCAGTTTTATTCTATTCCCCTTGAAGTAAATGCCAACATTGCATTTGTCTTCTTTACCACAGACTTAACCTATAAATTAACCTCTGGGGGTCTTGCACAAGGACTCCTAAGTCCCTCTGCACTTCTGATGCTTGAACTTCTCCCCATTTAGATAATAGTCTGCACTATTGATCCTTTTAACAAAATGCATTATCATACATTTCCCAACACTGTATTCCATCATGGTCTCAATGATACGGGGTGAGCCATTTAATGCCAAGATAAAGAGATGTTTCTTCTCTCAGATGGCAGTGAATTTTTCAATCCATCCTGGGCGAAATGAAGGCTCAGTCATTGAGTTCATTCCAAACAGATTTGGAGAATTAGAATCAGATTTAGTATTACTGGCATATGTTGTGAAACTTGTTAACTTTATGGCCCCAGTACAATGCAATATATAATAAATACAGGAAAAAAACTGAAATACAGTAAATATATGTATATTAAATAGTTAACTTAAAATTAAGTAGTGCAAAACAGAAATGTCAAAAAAAGTAGTGAGGGTTCAATGTCCATTGAGAAATTGAATGGCAGAGAGGAAGAAGCTGTTCCTGAATAGTTGAGTGTGTGCCTTCAGATTTCTGTACTTCCTTCCTGATGGCAAAAATGAGAAGAGGGCATGTCCTGGATAGTGGGGGTCCTTAATGATGGACACCACCTTTCTGAGGCACTGCTTCTTGAAGATATTTTGAATACTATGGAGGCTAGTACCCCTGATGGAGCCGACTAATTTTACAGCTTTCTGGGGCTTACTTCAATCCTGTGCAGCCCCCCCCCCCCACATACCCAACAGTGATGCAGCCAGTCAAAATGCTCTCCACTGTACATCTTTAGAAGTTTCAGGTGACAAGCCAAATCTCCTCAAATTCCTAATGAAATGTAACTGTTGCCTTGCCTTCTTCGTAGCTGCATCAATATGTTGGGAGCAGGTTAGGTCCTCAGAGATCTTGACACCCAGGAACTTCAAACTGCTCACTCTTTCCAATTCTGATTCCTCTGACGATTCGTTTGTGTTCCCTCATCTTTCCTTTTCTGAAGTCCACAATTAACTTTTGGTCTTACTAATGTTGAGTGCAAGGTCGATGCCACTACTTGGCATACCTCACTCCTGTATGCCCTTTCGTCACCATCTGGGATCCTGCCAACAATAGTTGTATCATCAGCTAATATATAGATGACGTTTGAGCTGTGCCTAGCCGCACAGTCATGGGTGTAGAGAGAGTAGACCAGTGGGCTCAGCACATGTCGCAGAGGTGCACTGGTGCTGGAAAATATGCAAGCATAGATCAGCCGTGATCTTGATGAATGTGTGAGGAGCACCAAGGTCTGAATGGCTGACTGCTACTCCCGCTTGTTCCATTCTCATTGTCGTGGCGTCAGAATGAGAATCAGTTTGTGAGGTTTAGCATTGCTAGGGCTGGTCACAGCAGCAAAAAGGTTAAAGGGAATGAATGCAGGGAATGCAGGCGTGAATTGACATCTATTATTAATGATACAAATCAGTGTCTCGGCCCAGACTTTTTCATGTCTTGAAACCATAATAAACAGCAACAATGACAAAACAAATTAATGTATGGACTACATGGTGACAGCAGTTATTAAAAAACTTTCATTTATGTTAAGCCCTGTGAGTGTTATTCTTAATAAAGTCTGACAATTTGATAAGCAGACCCAAATTTTGCCGTCAATTTTATTTTTATTTCTAAACTGTAACACATGGGGCTGTGCAGGAAGTGTTTTTGACACCTACAGCCAAGTCCCAGCTGAAAGCAGTCTTTCTTTTATTTTGCTTATTGCTTCATTTGAAAGCGAAGTACAGACTCTAAATGGTAAGAGGCAGGGACAAGGGAGCAATATCATGAGTGGCTAATTCATCATTTTCACTCTGGTTCTTCTTCTAAGAGGTGTTAAATCTAAACCATTTCATATCATCGTCCAGCTGCGGTCCTTGGATAGGCATCTTCTGGCGTGCTCCAGGAGCTGGCATAGTACAAAGCTCCAGATAAGGAAGGAATGGTTGGTCTTATAGTCTAAGGATCACCTATACACTGTTTCTACAATTCTGGGAGGTTTCTACAGTTGCAACCCCCAGAGTTTAGGTGCAGTCCCGGGGCACAGCTGCTCTGGATAAGACTAGACTAACCGAACCTCACAGTTCAAGGCTGAGGAGCTGTCTTGGTGCTGAATTGCAGTTGCAAGTTTAAAGACCATAAGATATAGGAGCAGAATTAGGCCATTCAGGGCTGATTTATTATCCCTGTCAACCTTATTCTTCTGCCTTCTCTTTGTAACCTTTGACATCCTTACTAATCAAGTTATCAATCATTGATTTAAATATACCTAATGACTTGACCTCCATAACCATCCGTAGCAATGAGTGCCGCAGATTCACCACCCTACGACTAATGAAGTTCATCACTATCTCTGTTCTGAAGGAACGTTCTTCTATTCTGAGGTTGTACCTTCTGGTCTCCCTCAATATCAGAAACATCCTCTCCACATCCACTCTGTCTAGGCCTTCAAAACTGTAGTCCCAGGGATAAAGATTAGTCCAGGATTACAGCTGAGTCCTGGAGTTGAGGTAGAGTCCAAAGGTTGGGAGCAGACCTAGGACTGGGATAAATTCCCACAGTTTGTGATACAATCTTTGGGTTGGAGTACAGTCCCAGGGTTGTGTTACAATCCTGGCATAAGAGTACAGTAAAGGCACATTACCATAGCTGTGGTATACTCCCAAGGGCTGGAGTTCAGTTTTGAAGTTGGGATAAAGTTCTGTTATTAGTGTATAATCCTGGGGTTTGCATATAATCTATGGATTTGAGGCACAGTAACTCCTAGTGGTTGGGGTAGAGACACATTTTTGGGTAGAGACACATTTTTGGGTACAGACAGAGTTGGGGTTAAGACTTAGGTTTGGAATTAAGTCTTAGGACTGGAGAACGGAAGGTAGTGTCAGGGTTGCAATGCAGTCCTATGAACTGAGATACCTGAGAAAGAGCTTAGCAGTCTAAGATGCCACACTGCAAAGTGTCAACAGCCATTGAAAGTGGTACGAGTATTAATCCAAATCTCCCATGGCCTTACAGCCAAAAAAAACCACTGCAACCTTGCAGCAAAGGATGGGAGTGTCAGAAATTGATGAAGTCACCACAGACTACAACGCTCATCAGTGGGGTGTGTATCAGCACAGGTTGGGGGAGGCCACCAAACTGAATGTGCAAGCGGGTGATCCAGTGAGCAGCAGAGGTGTGCTGTGGAGCTTGTGAGCAACCAGTTGATCCATGCACGATCCGTTTGCGAGCCCTGTTCTTGGTGCTGAGAGCAGAGGTCACTCTACCTACCTCAGCTCTCCTCAATGTAACCAAAGTCCTAGAATGTTCCAGTAGGCCCTATTCTCTCACTGGCCCATTGTCAGTAGATGACCAGAAGATTCTCCCCTTGCCTGGGCAAAGTATTGAGAAGTTTCATTTCCCTATCTTAAGCATCCATCCCCATGATGTTTCTTGCAGAATGTGAAGAATTTGAAGTTTATAACTAAGAAGATGTGACTCTTGGCAGCATAGCTATGGGATTCCTGGTGAGGAATCTTCAAATATTTGTAAATATAACAGTTACCCACCAAGCAAAAGTAAGCACAGGTGGTTGGTAGTTCTTCAGAACAACTTGAGAACATGAAGGGCAACAATACAGTGTGAGGAGATAGTTTACTGGCCTGGTAATAAACTAGCACTAACTAACTGTGACGCCTACACTAACAACCCAGTAAACAACCTAAATTCAAATTTGAGCACTGCCAAGGTTCCTTTTAAATTGGGTTAATAATCTGAATTTTTTTGTTTCAAGGTCATTAACAGTACTGACCATGAAGCTACATGACTGCTGTAACAATCTGCCCACTGCTGATACCCTCTTAAGAGTGGTAATCTGCCACTTGGCACAACCCACATTGACGCACCTGGCCCTGCTGGTACTCCTTGCCCACCGATGTGATTGGCCCAACAAAACCCCCAGTTCAAGGGCAGGAATTGCTGGCCTTGGCAGTGCAGCCAGACCCTGGATAAATAAATAAATAATCCCTCACGTGCGCATATTATCTGCTAATTTATCTTCCTGCCAGGGAGTATACTGTCAAAAATATTCCGAACCCCACACCTATTCCATTCTCTTCCTCTACCTGCCGCCTGTCCACCCTGACTCTCCCCCTCTAACTTCTCAAAGCACGTATTGCTTTTGCCCCCGAATTTTCAACGTGGTAGGCAATAGATTATTTTATGTGTCATAATTTCATGTAACATAATGAAATGTGTATCAATAGTACAGATCGCCAAGCCAGAGAACCAGTCAGTTGTTGGTAGCAGAACAGATAGTGAGTATTCCCTCATGATGCCAGCTCACATATTCGACAGCCTTCCTTAGTGTCTTGCTAAGAGGCAGGCAGTTGGTGATATGATATAAGGTGAATTACTTTTGGATAAATATTGAGGCTTGAGAATGGTTTCTGGATAAATACTGAAGCAGTTTGCTGGTGACACTGGGTGAAAGTGCAACAGTGGTGTTAATTTGGAAGGTTACAGAGCAGTTTTGCTGGTGACATTAGGGCCAGTACCAACACAAATAAAGAAAGTTGGACTTTAGAATTGCTTCCATATGTATGTTTACAGAGTAATAGCAAGCAATGAAATGATTGGATTAGTTTAGGCTATAGGGAAAAATTGAGACCATGGGATGAGTCTGGGATATTCAGGGATATATGGAGTGTGAATTATTTGGGATTGAGAGGCCAAAGCAGAGTGTGGATCATTCTGACTGATTTTGTACTGATGCATAGCAGGCAAGAGGTTCCATTATTGTGGTCACCAGGCTTGAAGAATCTAATAGTCAGGATGTCAGAGTAAGTTATAGCACACAAAGGACAGTGAAGGGGGAGCAAACCAATAGGATAAAGCTGTGTTGACCAGCTGACTTGCAGAGAGTCTTTCTGTGAACCTACGAGTCTGTCAGAGTCATCTACTGTAGCCAATGCTCTGGCTGCAGTCTGCTCTGCATTGGTGAAATCCAAATAACTGTAATTGGGGGACAACTTCAGCAAGTACCTTCACTCCATTACCCACAAAAGGTGGGGATTTCCTGTTGCTACCCATTTTAATTCTACTCCTCATTCCTGCTCTAACACGTTGGTCCTTTGCCTCATCCACCATCTTAATGAGGCCACACTCAGGTTGGAGAAGGAACACCTCATACTCCGTCTGGGTAGCCTCTAGCTTGAAGGCATGAACATCGATTTCTCTAACTTCCAGTAATTTCTCATCCCTCCCCCTTCCCCCTTTTTCCATTCCTCATTCTGCTTCCCCTGATATTTCTTCCCTTCTCCTCACCTGTCCACCATTTCCCTCTGGTTCCTCTCCTCCTTCCCGTTTGCCCGTGGTCCACTGTCCTCTCCTGTGAGGTACTTGTCCTGTCAGCCCTTTATCGTTTTCATCTATCACTCCCAGCTTCCTCTTCCCCCACCCACCCACCTTCTCCCTCAACTGGTTTCAACTATCACCTGCTAGCTCGTACTCCTCCCACCTTCTAAATCTGACTTCTGCCCCTTTCTTTCCCTGTCCTGATGAAGGGTCTCAGCTCAAAACACCAACTCCATAGATGCTGGCTGACCTGCTGAGTGTTAACTTGCAGAGAGCCCTGAGCTGAATCACGTACTCCGTAGCACAAGTTTCTTCGCTGATTATCTGAGACTTCAGAATGCCAAACTTGATGACATAGTTAACTTCACACTTTAAGAAAATGACTTTTAACAGCTATGAATACCAGTCTAATTTAGACACAAGTGTCAACACAGTGCAAGCCATATGCCTTCCATACATTAGTTAAAAATCTAGGAGCAGCAGCTGCTTCCTCAGCTGTGATACTGTGCAATAAAATGTGGCGGCTTAATATTCTATCACTTGATCACATTCAAATGCAGCATGATGAGTGGGGTGAGTACAGATGGGTCAACACAGACCGAGTGGACTGAAGGAGCTGTTTCTGTGAATACAGGCCATGTTAGCAAAGTATGGGCTGAACAAAACTAGTCAAAACCTAATAAAGTTGAAAATATCCTTGTATGAGAAATGATTAGGGAACAGGAGAAGGGAACTGATTGGATAGTAAGGATTGATGGGATGAATCAGCTCTCTCCATGTCGTTAAATTCATTCATACAATTTAAAATAATTCTGCTTTCTGCATTGCTTTTTCCTTGTACTTGTGTTTTGAAATCATCTGTTGAGTCAGGATGAGTCAGGTTTATTATCATTGACATATGTAATGAATTTTGCTGTTTTGCAGTTGCAGTGCAAGGCAAATATATTTAAAATTTACTCTGAGTTACAATAAGAAATATATACAGAATAAACTGTAATGCAAAAAGAGATTAAAATTGTGTGGCTGTGTTCATGGGCTCATGGACTGCTCAGAAATCTGATGATGGACGGAAAGAAGCTGAGTGTATGTCTCCAAGTACCCATACCACCTCCCTGATGGTAGTAACGAGAAAAGGAAATGTCCCAGTGCTGGGAGTCCTTAATGATGGCTAAGCTCACCTCCTTCAAGTGTGCAAAATAAAGTTTTTCACAGTCTCTTGGTACACGTGGCCATATTAAACCAATTACCAGCTGAAGATGGGGTGAACACAGTGTAGACCCATGCTGGGCATATCTCTGGGTGTCAGTGTCTATCAGGAAATTGTCTCCTCATTCTCAATAGCTTATTGTTCTCTTGGGCAATTTTCTCAACAAATGACATTAACAGCACGTAGTATGCATCATTCGGTAACTTCACTGCTCTGAAAAGTGCCGGTTCTCTACACACAGGACAGGTAGGTTTTACTAGCCCCATTTCCCAAGACTGTGCAGTTTAAGTGGCCAGCACATCAACTGCACTGCTTGCCCTCACTGAGAGCTGTGACTAGTGTTCATCTGGACTACCTTGCCCACGGGATTGGGCTTGCAGTCACCCTCAAGACCATTCCCTGTCCTGCTGGCCTCTGCAGCATTCCACCCTGCTGCTTTGGGAGATCAGAGTTGAGGAGACAAGACTTCGGAATATTGAACATAGAACAGTACAGCACAGACCCACAATGTTGTGCCAAATCAGCTAAAAGGTACCTTTAAAAAAAAACTGATCCCTTCTACCTATACAACTTCCATATCCCTCCATCTTAATCATATTCATTTGCTTATCTTAATGTCTTTTAAAAGTCTCTAAAGTATTTGGCTCAACCACCATACCAGGAAGCTAATTGCAGGCAACCACCACCTGTCACATCCCCCTTGAACCTACCCCTCTCACCTTCAATGTATGCCCTCTGGTATTAGATATTTCTACCCTGGGGAGAAAAGATGCACCTTGCCTACTCTATCTATGCCTCTCCTAATCTTACAAACCACCTATAAACTTTGTACACCTCTCCTTCATCTTACAGGAGCGCTAGATGATGTGGGTTTCTGGAAGATTCTGTCACTGCAAGCTGTTTTTCAGCTGCCTGTCCCCTGGGAACATTTGGCCCCAACCAATCCCTCTACATGCCAGCCGCTCCCCTCATTGTGTTGCTGGGGCTGGCCTACATAGCCTCCCTGGACTGCTCCCAGGGGTCTCTGACTGCCTGGGCACTTTATTATTCTTAATGCTTCCTGACATTAATGTGACAGGGACAATCCCTGAGAGACCAGGATGGTGAACCTAACGTGCACAAAATGATTTTTTGGTGCATGGCATGCAGTGCCACCCCTCAATTATTTAAACCAGGGCCATAATAAAACAACACCTAATGATTGTCTTCACTGCAAGAGGAAGCAGTGAATGAGTCAGTGATGGGGAATATGTTAGAATCGTGGCTAGAGTGTGCTCCTTTCCATTCTGACTGATATTCAAAGGATTCACAGTACACTTATTATCAAAGTATGTATGCAGTATTCATCTCTGAAATTCAGCCACAGAACAAAGAACCATGGAATCCATTAAAGGGAAAACATTAACCACCCCCATGCACATGTAAAGAAAAGACAAATCACACAAATGGCAATGAAAGAAATGTGCAAAAACACAGGATATAAAACACAAAATCAAAAGGCATTTTTTAATGCAGCTCAGAGTTCATTATCTGCAGACCACCCCGATTCAAAATCGCCCAAAACTTGCAACAAAGAAAAAGGATCAACTAGTCCAGAAAAGGAAAAAGAATCACCACGGCACCCAAGAGAACTTTGTAGAAGATTATTGCCAATTCGGGCGCACGATCCCAAAAAGGTTTGCTGCCCCTGTACTAGGACCTGCCTCATCACAGGAAGGCAAGAGGACAAGGGTGTGGATGGATGGAGCCAAGGAGGATTGGTGAGAGTTGGATGATGGTTGGAGGGGGTGACTAGTTGTTTGGAATAGGTAGGGGGTGAAAGGTTGGGCAGGGATATAGGGGTGGTTGGAGATGTGGGGGATGAGTTGGAGGGATATAAGGTATAAATAGCACAGATATATGGCAATCTCACAAGCCTTTGGTGTACCAGGCAGTGTAACAATGAATGTCGCATTCCGAGGGACAATTTTCTTTAAAGGTAGATGTTAACAACTGTTTTCTGAGCTGCAAAGCCCTTCCTTGCACAGACAGCACTGTCCTTACAAGGTTCGTAAATGCAGATCAAATTTCCTTGAACCATTGCCGTGGGCAGGAGTCTCCTGGGGGCAGCACCCCAGAGGGATGGGCAACAAGAGACTCTGCTGTCCTATCAGGAAACGGTTGTGTCTCTGTCTCACTGGGTGTGGCAAGGAATGGAATGTGGAATGGGGGGAATCCCAGTCCACTGGGGTAGAGTAACTGAACTGTGGCCCGTTAAAGGAGAGGGACAAGTGGATTACATGATTCAATTCATCCTCTTAGAAAAACAAAATACAGCAAGTGCTGGAGTGATGAAGCATGTTGTAAAGTCCCACATCTGGGACATGTGTTCAAATCTCACCACAGGAGAATTTAAATTCCAGTAATTAAATGAATCTGGAATTAAAGCTCAACTCAGTAGCATGACCATGAAACTACCCGGTTTTCAAGTGCTTTTCGGGATTGAATCTGTCCTCCTCATGCAGTCTGCCTAGTACCGTAAGTCACTGCAGAATGTCCAGTAGACGCTGGTACCGGTATCAGTTGAGATGACAATACTGAACTGACAGTGCTCATTTGTCAGTGATAATCATTTTGATTTAATTCCACAGTGTTGTAATAACTCAGGATTCACAATCCAAGACTGTTTAATGTCACTCTTCAGTACGCAAGTGTAAAGCAGAACAAAATGATTGTTACTCCAGATCTGATGCAACATAAAAAAAATAACAAGAATAAAGAACACAATAAATAAAACAAAGAAACACAAGAAATATAAATCAATCCTATGAAACATAATGTACAAGTATCTTCATGCAGATAAACTGATTGTACATAAAATGTACATACTGTAATTCAGTTATTTTTCTATTATTGTGTGTTTCATTGAACTGCTGCCACAAAGTTAATCAATTTCCCAACATATGCCAGTGATATTAAACCTGATTCTGATTGTGTGATCAGCCCATTGTCCACAGCACCCATCAACGATGCATTTATACTGGTTTTACATTCATCTAATTTTTATTTCCCCACATTCCTATCAACAAACCCCGCCCACAGAATCTACCACTCACCCAGACATTAGAGACAATTTACAGCAAACAGTTAACCTACCTAGCCACAAGCCCTTGGGATGCAAGAGGAAACAGGAGCACCCAAGTGAAACACACGGGGTCACAGGCAGAGTGTGCAAACTCCATTCCTATAACACGATTGAACCTGAGCTGGAGCTGTGAGACAGCGTCTATCAGCTATGTCACCATGCCAGCAGTCATTGGAGCTATTAATCTCAGTGAAGGTTCTGATAATGATGCAGAGATGTTATGTTTAATATCAACCAGGGCTTCATTGGAAGTGTGCCCACCTCTGTGGTAAGGGTTGGACATCCTGTCCTGCTCCACCTACAAATATCTATCTGGCACCTTGGCGTAGAACCAAGAGTGCACTGCTGCTCTGCCCAGACTCTCATTAGTGCTGCCATCTTAAGCAGGGCCAAGAGATCCTAAGCACTGTCTGGTCAGGGTTGATCAATTCTCCCCTACTGTCTCAGCCAATATCTATCCTCAACTAACATCAGAACAGACCATCTGGCTACTTGTCTCACTGTTCTTCATGTGTCTTGTTCTGTTTTCACTGCCCCGTTTTCTAAAGTGAAAGAAATATAAATGACGTAATTCCAAGTTGTTAGTGTAGGGTAATGTCTTTGGGAGAAATGTACCTAGATCGCAACCATCGACATTGAGTTGGGGTTTCACTGTAAGAGGCTGGTTTGATGTGATGAGGCTATTATGTAAAGGATTTTAGCACAGTTTGTTGTGTAGGTTTTGGAGTTCAATAAAATGTATTACGGGTTTTATTAAACATAAAATGCCTCACTTTGTTTTATTTGTGAAAGCCTGCATTGTGCCCCCGATGCTTTAGGACGATTCCAGAGTTATTGAACATGTCCGCCAACACACTCACTTTGAAACTGCCAGAGTTTTGGGAGCAAAATGCCATCATTTGGCTCATACAAGCCGAGGCACAGTTCGCTCTGTCAACAGCACCAAATTCTACTATGTCGTAGTGTTGCTCAGTATTTCCACGGCTACGAGAGTGGTGAGTCTGCTTGAACACCAGCCTGAATGTGATAAATACCGATCGCTGAAAACTCAACATTTACAGACTTTTGGACTGTTGGAATCTGAGCGCGCCAAACATCTGCTCTCCTCGTCCAGCCTCAGTGAGCTAAGCCATCGGAGCTAATGGACCACATGCTGTCTCTCCTGGAAAATCACCATCCTTGTTTTATTCTTAAGGAACTCTTCTGCAGAAAATGTCAGATCAAGTTTCCATAGCCCTCGCTAATACATCTGTGATGAACTTTAGGCAGCTTGCTAAAGTGGCTGATAGTCTATACTCAGCCAGGCAGCAGTGCATCATTCCTCCTTTCCCTATCTCAATAAGCCCGATCAGCAAGGTCCCCAACATAAGGACACCCGCGGCTGTGAAACAGACGATGCCGGGTCTGTGCTTTGACCATGTTCGCTTTGGTATGAATACTAGGAAGTGCTGACCACATTGCAGTTTCAACAGTGCCAGTGCATTGGGACAGAAGAGGTCTGTGAGTACAGTGGGTTCCAGCTGCCAGGATTGTCTACTATTCGTTACGGACACCCTTGTGTGACATGGCTGTCGCATCGCCTATCGATGAGAAGGCAAAGAGCGATGAGACCTCACTGGAGGCCACCAACAGTAGCAAGATCCAGACTTACGGGACACTCTGCTTCAGTGGGTGATGTTACACATGGGAACTTCATCCTGTCTAAAGTGGCCAGATCTCTGCTTGGTGCAGATTCCTTTGTGTTTCCTGTGGGGCTTCTGGATGTAAAGGGCTTTAGGTTGTTACCCTGCTCCCCCAGTAAGTTGTCTGTCAAGTGCATGCACCACCGCATGTGTGTTTACTCAATTGCTGGGCAAATTCTCAGACCTCATCGAGCCCACATTCTCCACTACAGTCACAAAACATGGGGTGAGTACCACGGTCCCACAACCGTCCCGCCAGTCCAGGCCCGAGCACGTAGACTGGACCCAGAAAAGTTGACAACTGCAAAGACCGAGATTGCCAACATGGAAAGGCTCAGAATAGTTCCCAGGTCGAATAACTCCTGGGCTTCACCTCTCCATATGGTCCTTAAGTCTGATGGTGGTTGCCACCCATGTGGTGATTACCACACCTTAATGAGGCCACCACCTCTGATCACTGCCTGGTCCCACACAATTATTGGTATGTACATTTAGCTGAAAAGTTCATTTTTTTCCAAAGTTGATTTAGTTTGGGGCTACCAGCAGGTGCCTGTGTGCTCGGAGGTCATTCCCAAAATAGCTGTGATAATCCCGTTTAGCCTCTTTGAGTTTCTGCACATGCCATTTGGACTGCAAAAATGCAGCACAGACTTTCCAACGGCTGATGGGCTCTGTATTAAAAAACTTCAATTTTATTTTTGTTTACCTGGATGACATACTTGTTGCCAGTGTGTTCAAATCTGAACACGTATTTCATCTCCAACTGAGCCAACTAGGATTGATTATTAACCCTGCTAAATGCCAGTTTGGGTCGTCAGTTATTGACTTTCTCAGCTTTGCATGTCCGCAGAATGTATGAAACTTCTCCCATCAAAGAGAGCCGCTATTCTGGATATCCTACTGCCCTGCACTACAAAAAAAACTACAAGTAAATTTCTATTGTTGCTTCATTCTGCAGGCTGCTGAACTTGTGCTTCCCCTGTATAGTGTGCTTAAAGACAATACCCCTAATCAGTGCTTGACTGGTCAGTGGACATGACCAGGGCATTTGGTGATACCAAACCATCTCTTTCCAACTCCCCAGTGCCCCCATAGCCATTACTTCTGTACTATGGGTGCTGTGCATGAACAATGGGTCAGTGGTGTGTGGCTGCCCTCTTCAGCCAGCAGCTCCGACCCCTGAATGGAAGTTCAGCACATTTGACCATGAACCTCTTGGTCTCTATCTGGCTGTCTGCCATTTTTGTTTTCTTCTAGAGGGTCGCCATTTCACAGCGTTCATTGACCACATACACGCGATGGCCAAAGTATCAGACCCTTGGTCTGCACAGCAGCAACGCCACCTGGCTTACATATGCGGGTTCACAACCGATATACAACATCCCAAGGGGAAAACTAATTCTGTGGCTGATTGCCTCTCACAGCTGTTGATGCCGTACACATATGGGTTGAATATGCTGGCATGGCAGCTGACCCAGAGGTCCAGGCTTACTGAACAGCGGTCATGGGCTTGCAGCTGGCTGACGTTAAGTTTGGGAAATTGGGGTTTCTCTCCTGTGCGATGTCTCCTCATCCCACAGTGCCCTCAAACTGAGGGTGATCTGTTTTCAACTCCATATATGGCCTCTCACATCCGGACTAGAAGGCCTCACAGAAACTGGTTGCATTAAAGTTTGTTTGGCACAGCCTCAGAAAGGACCCGCATGATTGGATTGCAGCCTTTGTGGAGAGCCAGTGGGCAGAAATTAACCGTCATGTTCCAGCGCCTTTTGAGGTCCTTGAGCAACGGTTTGACAATATCAATGTGGACCTTGTTGGTCCTTTTCCCAGCTCCAGCAGGTTCATACACCTCCTCACCATGTGGACTGTACCACCAGGGGGCCAGAGGTCCCTCTACTATCGACGACAGCTACAGATGTGGCTCAGGCATTCATCAGATATTTCCTCTAACCATGATCCCTGATTCATTTGAGACCTCTGGGCTTCAATGGCCCAGGACCTCTGCATTAGGCTACGTCACACTGTGGCGTATCACCCACAGTCCAATGGCCAATGTGAATGGTTTCACCATTCCTTAAAGGCTGCTCTGAGGGCTTCCCTGACCGATGATTGTTGGCATGATCGGCGCCCGTGGGTCCCGCTCGGGCTCAGGACAGCTCCAAAAGAGAACCTGCAGTCGTCTGTGGCTGCTGGTATACAGGGAGCCTTACGAGTGCCAGGTGATTTCATTCCTGCACCATGACTGTCCGGTCAGCCTCACAACAGCATTCCACCCTTCTCAGTAATTTCAATTCCTTTTCACCCATCATGGCATACTGCACTCTTGGGTTCCTTTTGAACTACATTCCACCTCGATTGTTTTCAGCCACCATGACGCACACCAACGTCCCCTTACGACGGCCCATTCCGCTTTTTGGAAAGGGAAGAAAAGACTTTTATCATAGAAAAGAGAGGTAAACCTGAATGTGTTTTGGTAGATCATTTTAAACCAGACCACCAAGATTCGGAGGATTCCACTCTGCTGTCACGACGTGACCATGAGCGAGTAAACACACCTCTGGATGAGCCAGGGACACCTGCTGTTCCTCCACCCATGGAGCACAGGACCCAAGCTGGGAGACTTGTCCAGTTCCAGACAGGTTCACAGTGCCGGATTTAGTGAATTCTGGAGTGGGGGCCTGTGTAGGATAATGTAATTGGGAGAAATGTACATAATTCACAACCATCAACATTGAGTTGAGGTTTCACTTTAAGAAGCTGGTCTGACATGATGATCTTATAACATAAAGAGTTTTCGCATGTTGTTGTTGTGTGTGGGTCTCCAAATTCAATAAAATGTATTATGGGTTTCATTAAACGTAAAACATTTCATTTTGTTTTATTTGCAAAAACCTACATTGTTCTGATTCTAAACACTTGTCATGATTTATACCCACTTAGGACTCCTTTCCCTGAAGAATTTATCGTTTGTTCTCTCAAAGTCTTTCATGATTATGAACGGGACAATTAGGTTCCTCATTAATCTTAACTCCAATTCTCTAATTTCTCTACATAATTAAGTTCCTTACTTTGAACCCATTCTGGTGACTCCCTCACCTTCTTCTGTTGGAACAATAAAGCCAAGGATCCCATGTGCTTATTTCTTTGACCTTCTCAAGTTGTTCTCATTCTTTCAAGGATTTGGGGGGGGGGGGGGGTGGAGTGTGTGTGTGTGTGTGTGTCCCCGCACACCTGGTTCTCCCTATCCCCGCACCAATTGTTCAAGGTACACCACTTCAAACCTTTGTGCACTGAGCTGCATCTGACCCTTTTCCCAGTAGCTGCCTGTCATCCTGGTTTGTTACTTTTCTAATGGTTAACCATATTTTTGAACTTCATCAAATTTTAAAATTCCAGACTGTGTATCATTCTTTCCAGAATGCTGTGTAAACCACAAAGTCACTGTTCTTAATTGTCACTTCACTGATCTCTTGAGTAAAAAACAACCATTCACTGCTGCTCTTCCCAAGTCAGTTTTGTGCCCACGCTGCTACTCTCCCTTTCATCTTACTAACAAATTTATGAATTATAAGGTACTTTGTCAAATACCTATTAGAATTGCAAACACAGAGCACAAGACATATTAGTTTCATCAATCGTCCCCTTTACTTCATAACAGAACTCAACCAAGTCAGTCAAACAGGACTTGCTTTCAATAAATCTGTGCTGACTTTCATTTGTTACCCTATTGTGCATTAAATTGACTGGCCTGAAGTTGTTGGATTTATCCTGACCTTGTCTTGAAATCGCAGTAATACTTGTAAGGTTCTGACATAAATCCCACACTTGGGAGCTTGGGAATATTGTGGACAGAGCCCAATACTTTTGCCCTTTCTTTATTGCAAAATATTGCCAATATTGCCTCTAAATCCTGTTTAATAATTGTCTTTTAGCTCCCTCCAAAGTTGGAAGCAACGCCCTTGTTACTAGCTCAGCCTCACAAGACTCTTTTTGGTTACCACCCTGCCTCCGCTCTTTGTTAGCCTTTGACCAATAAGGTTATCCAAACATAAAACATAGCAAAAATAAGCCATTCAGCCCCTCATCCCTGCTCTGTCATTCAATAAGTTCACGGCTGATCGTTTACCTCTGTGCCAATATTCGGCATAAATCCTATGTCACTTGATGATATTGTCATCCAGAATCAATTGGCCCAAGTCGTGAATGTCTCAGTGACAAGTCCCAATAGCCCTCTGGGTAAGGACATTTTCCCTTATCATTGTCAGGAATGGCTGACCCCGCATTCTTCACCACACACCTTCAGTTCCTCTTTCCATTTCTAACACCTCTTCCAGATTCTGCCCACCCCCATACATCCACTGAGCCCATTCCCTCAACCCTCCTTCCAGGTTCATTCCCTCAACCCTCCTTCCACCTTCATTCCCTCGGCCACTCCAAGTCCTCCAATCACATTGACGCCTTCACCTCCCCCACAGTAACACCATCACCACCACCTCCGACCACTCCATGCCTCCCCTCTGTCCATACACCACTCACATTCTGATTCCCCATCTCTTCACTCCCTTTAAATCCTCTAACCCTCTCCACCACCTCCCCCCATTTAGTTAATTACCCCACACATACACGCCTTATCTACTACTTCTACCCTAATAGTCTCTGTAAACTTATGACCCTCAGGGTCTTGGCCTTCAGTTCCTTCACCCATATCCTGCAATCACCCTCTTCGTCTCTCCCATCCTCCCCCTCTCATCTTCAGCTCTCCACATCCACCTACCTCTGCCTCTACCCTGCTACTCATTTTAATCCCATGTCTCTTCTGAGGCCAGATGTTGACCCAGAATACTTTGGATGGAAATGATCGACTCTTTCCTGTGCTCTCCCACCATGGATCTAACTCAAGCCATCATCAGCCTGTAGAGCCCAGCTCTAAATTGTCAGTAGTAAAATGACACATCAGAGCTTGGGATTATGTCCTACAGATGGAATTTATTCCAGGATACTTGTATTTATTTAGGAATAACTTAGTGACAACACCCACCAAGCTGAGGACCAGCCTGACTTGGGAATATATTCCATATCCTTTCCATTACTGGGTCTAGATGCTGGACTTGCTTTCCTCACCTGACTATAGACGTAACCTCACCACATGGACAGTAGTAGAATGAGATGAATTTTCCTCTTTGAGGGCAAAAGGGATGGGCTATAAGTGCTGGATATGCCATGTCTCAACCAAACCATTCTATCTCCATCTATTTCACAGGAGCAGACTTGAAGAGGAAGAAGATGATGATGAGGTTGGGGTGAACAAGACTTGGGTGCTGACTCCAAAGTCTCAAGATGCGGATGCAACACACATCCTCAACTCGTTGCTGGGAGGGTATGACAACAAACTGCGGCCAGATGTTGGCAGTAAGTGAGAGGCTTGTCATTGCTCACCTAACAGTGCTTCAGTGCAGGGTCACGAGAGGCTGCTCTTGTGTGATGAGATCAGATGAGCAGAGGGAAAGTTGGGGTTCCATTCACAGATCCCTGAACGTAACAATACAGGTGGATATGTGGTGAAAATAACCGGTGGTATTCTTCCATTCAGGGCACAGATTATAAGATTTGGGATATTACGTTGCAACTGGTTAGACTGTATGTGGAGCATTGAGAGCAGTTCTGTCACTATGCTAAAGGAAGGGTGCTGTTGTGCTGAAGAGAGCGGGCAGAGGAGATTCCTGGATAGGATGTGCTGAGGAGATTGTGGATAGGATGTGTAGAGGAGATTGTGGATAGGATGTGCAGAGGAGATTCCTGGATAGTATGGGCTAAGGAGATTGTGGATAGGATAGGCTGAGGAGGTTCCTGGATAGGATGTGCTGAGGAGATTGTGGATAGGATGTGCTGAGGAGATTGTGGATAGGATGTGCAGAGGAGATTGTGGATAGGATGTGCAGAGGAGATTGTGGATAGGATGTGCTGAGGAGATTGTGGATAGGATGTGCAGAGGAGATTCCTGGATAGGATGTGCTGAGGAGATTGTGGATAGGATGTGCAGAGGAGATTGTGGATAGGATGTGCTGAGGAGATTGTGGATAGGATGGGCTGAGGAGATTGTGGATAGGATGTGCAGAGGAGATTGTGGATAGGATGTGCAGAGGAGATTGTGGATAGGATGTGCTGAGGAGATTGTGGATAGGATGGGCTGAGGAGATTGTGGATAGGATGTGCAGAGGAGATTGTGGATAGGATGGGCTGAGGAGATTGTGGATAGGATGTGCAGAGGAGATTGTGGATAGGATGTGCAGAGGAGACTGTGGATAGGATGTGCTGAGGAGATTGTGGATAGGATGTGCAGAGGAGATTGTGGATAGGATGTGCTGAGGAGATTGTGGATAGGATGTGCAGAGGAGATTGTGGATAGGATGGGCTGAGGAGATTGTGGATAGGATGTGCAGAGGAGATTGTGGATAGGATGTGCTGAGGAGATTGTGGATAGGATGGGCTGAGGAGATTGTGGATAGGATGTGCAGAGGAGATTGTGGATAGAATGTGCAGAGGAGATTGTGGATAGGATGTGCTGAGGAGATTGTGGATAGGATGGGCTGAGGAGATTGTGGATAGGATGTGCAGAGGAGATTGTGGATAGGATGTGCAGAGGAGATTGTGTATAGAATGTGCTGAGGAGATTGTGGATAGGATGGGCTGAGGAGATTGTGGATAGGATGTGCAGAGGAGATTCCTGGATAGGATGGGCTGAGGAGATTGTGGATAGGATGTGCAGAGGAGGTTCCTGGATAGGATGTGCAGCAGAGATTCCTGGACAGGGTGTGCTGAGGAGATACCTGGATTGGATGTGCAGAAGAGATTTCTGGATTTCTGCTGAGGATGTTGCCTGGAAAACTCTAGTTGTGGGAAAGACTGCATAGGCTGAATATGTTTTCCAGAATCAGGTTTAATATTACCGGCATATGTCGTGAAACTTGTTGATTTTGCAGCAGCAGTACAATATAATACATAATAATGAAAACTGTGAATTAAAGATTATCTACTCTAGCCAGTAAATATATCCATTCAGAAATCGGATGGCAGAGGGGAAGAAGCTGTTCCTGAAACATTGAGTGTGTGACTTCAGGTTCCAGTACCTCCTTCCTGATAGCATGTCCTGTGTGTTGGGGGTTCTTAATGGTGCTTCCACAAAGCAAAGGATTTACCTGATAAAGGTGAATAAAATTATGAGATGTGTCAATAAGAGTGAGAATCTCTTTCCCATAGTTGGGGTACAAAAATAGAGGACACAGAATTAAAGTGATATGGTGGAGTTTGAAAGAATGGCTGATGGGAAATCTTTTGAATTAGAAGTATAATTAGAATTGACTTTATTTCTACATCCTTCACATACATGAGGAGTAAAAATCTCTACATCTCTGTCTAATGTGCAATGTGCAGTTTATAGTAATTTGTAATAAATGATACTCTATGTACAACAGGACAGTCAATATAACACAGAAATGCAATTGTATCAGCATGAATTAATCAGCCTGATGGCCTGGTGGAAGAAGCTGTCCTGGAGCTTGTTGGTTCTGGCTGTTATGCTGTGGTACTGTTTCCCGGATGGTAGCAGCTTTTACACAGTAAATGGTTGATATCTGCAACATTTATTATTTAGAGATATAATGCAGAATGGGCCCTTCGGGCTGAATGTGCTGTGCCACCCAGCAACCCACCTATTTAACTCCAGCCTAATCACAGAACAATTTACAAAGACCAATTAACTTATTAACCAATGCGTCTATGGACTGTGGGTGGAAGTCGGAGCCCCCAGAGGAAACCCACGCAGTCACGGGGAGAATGTACAAACTCCTTACAGAGGGTGCCGGAACTCAACTCCGAACTCTGACACCCCCGATGTAAGAGTGCCCCACTCACTGCCATGCCACTCTGGCACCCAAACTGCCAGAGGAGGTGCTGGTCGGAAACAACAACTATGTTAAGAGGCACTAGGGTGGGTACCTAAACAGGCAAGGCATATAGTCATCATGAGCACAGATGGGTGTAATGGTCAGTATGAAGATGGTGGGCTGAAGGACTCATTTTTGTACTTTGTAAATTTATGACTCTATTACAGTTAGGCTAGAGATATTAGGCAGGGTTCTATCCAATTGGAGCAAGATGTCTTCATTCTTGCAATGAAGGCTATACTGTTGCCTATCTTTGTATCAGGAAGGCTGGGGAGTTAGAATGGGTAGAAGTGCGTTCAGAGAGCTGGGTTGGAAGCAGGGAGCATCAGAACTGCACAGCTGGGCTGGTTGTGAACGTGAGTAATGTAAGAATGACAAGGAGAGTGGGTTTAGATGTGGTACAGGCAGTTAGCTGGGAAACAGGATTAGTTCAGCAATAGATGGGGTGTGAGGATTACTGTGAGTGTGCCATTGAAGTGTTTAAAGAATGAAAGACCAGACTGCATGGGAAAATAGAGGATACAGAGGGTTGGATGGTGGGATTTTAAAGTTTATACCAACTGGATAAGAGTGGGATGAATATGAAAGGATAGGGCGCTGGAGAAAAAGACTCAATGTGGACAGGAAGAGGTATTACATGGAATATCGAGGGGTTGAGTTTTGCTCTAACCTGCTCCTGTGGAGAAACAGCAGCTCAGACATTTTGGGCCAAGTTGTTTTTCTCTGTGTTTAATGATCTTATGATTATCTCCCATATTAGGGGGATCTTGTCCAGTGATCTATTTTCAGTAGTCTACTTGTTCCATTCCAGTGAAAATGCTGAATGGAGGGAGACCAAGTTCTCTCTATCACTCGTTCTTATGGTAGGTTCATTCCTCACCAGGCATGGTCGGATAAACTTCCCTTGCAGCATGATTCTTGGCACTTGGGGATTTAGTGAGCATCAACTTGTACTCCAGAGAGCTGCAAATGAATCATTAGCTCTGGGACATCCAAGTCTTCCTGTTTACTCCTCAAGGCATCTGGAGACTTCCATCAGAAAACACCTCAGGGATGTTGTTTGACAGTGTTTAAAATTCCCTACAGCATCTGTGAAAAGAGGGACCCTCTGCAGCCTCTCAGCACATTTCTCTCTCAACTAGCATCACCAACACAGATTATCTGATCATTATCGCATTGCTGCCTGTAGGACTTGGCTAAGTAAAAATTGGCATGCCATGCTCCCTATAAAATAACATTGCAAAACACTTCATTGGCTGCAAAGCTTTTTTGGATGTGAAGACATTGTGAAAGATACCACATAAATGTAATTCATTTTCTTTCCACAAAATGGAAGCACCCCTGCTGTGTCACTTTAGTGCAAAGGTTTAAAACTGCTCAACTCCCACCATTCCAACACGTGGCAATACCGAGTGCCAGCGGGGAGGGGTAATGTCCTGTCCTCACACACCTAACCTGCCCTTTCCCATCCCACAACTCAGGAACAGGGACCTCTGTAGCCACAGTTGAAATTCGGGCTGCTGCCCTTGTAGTTCTGCTGTCTAGTGCAAGAGTTTCCAGCACTCAACGTGAGTGGGCACCTCGGTGCAAGCATAGGATCCCTGACAAGTGATTTCTAGATTCTGCTCAGCGCCAGAGCCTACCGCACCTCAAATAGTGGAAGGGAAGTTACTGGCAAAATTGCTGAGGAACAAGGTCAACAATCATTTAAAAAGGCAGAAGTTGAACAAGGACAGTCAGCACAGATTTGCTGTAGGGAGAATCTGCCTGACTAAGCCGACTAATCCTTTTGCAGATGTAATAAAATGTATTGATGAGGATGGTGCAACTGATGTTGTTTGCTTGGAATTCATGAAGGTCTTTGAAAGGTCCTATATGGAAGGCTGACCTAAAGATTTAAATCCCATGGGATCTAAAATAAGTTGGCAAATTGGATCCAAAGTTAGCTTGATAATAGGTGACCACAATTGATAGTCGAGAGTCACTTTTAATGTTGGAAGCCTGCAGCTAGTAGTATACCACAAAGATCCTTTTGTTAAATACTTATAGAGTCATAGAAAAGTACAGGACCTTCAGCCATCTAGTTTGTGCTGAACCACTTAAGCTGCCCACTCCCATTCACCTGCACCCGGACCAAAGTCCTCCATACCCCTGCCATTCACGTATATCCAAATTTCTCTTACATATTGAAATTGAGCTTGCATGCACCGCCTGCACTGGCAGTTTGTTCCACACTCTCACAGTGAAGAAGCTTCCCCTCATGTTCCCCTTAAACATTTCACCTTTCACCCTCAACCCATGACCTCTAGTTGTAGTCCCATCGAACTTCAATGGAAAAAGCATGCTTGCACTGACCTTATCTAAACTTTCATAATTTTGTATACCTCTATCAAATCTCCCCTCAATCATCTATGTTCCAAGGAATAAAGTCCTAATCTATTCCTCCATTTCTCTAAGTTCCATGTACCTATCTAAGAGTTTCTTAAAAGACCCTATTGTATCCGCCTCTACCATTATTGCTGGCAGTGCATTCCATGCATGCACCACTCTCTGTGTGAAAAACTTACCTCTGACCTACCCTTGTGTCTACTTCAAGCACCTTAAAACTATGCCCCAAACTTCCTTGTAACCATCCTTGTAAATTTTCTCTGTTCTTTTTCAACCTTATTTACATCTTTCCAGTACGTAGGTGACCAAAACTGCACACAAAACTCCAAATTAAGCCTCACCAATGTTTTATGCAACTTCAACATAACATCCCATCTCCTGTATTCAATACTTTGATTTATGAAGATCAATGTGCCCAAAGCCTTCGTCATGACCCTATCTACCTGTGCTGCCTGTTTCAATGAATTATAGACAGGTATTCCCAGATCTCTTTGTTCTACCACATTCCTTGGTGCCCTAACATTCATTGTGTAAGACCTACCCTGGTTGGTCCTATCAAAATGCAATGCCTCGCACTTGGCTGCATGAAATTCCATCGGCCATTCTTTAGCTGGTCCAGATCCCACTGCAAGCTCTGATAGTCTTCCTCGCTGCCCATTGCACCCCCAATCTTGGTGTCATTCACAAATTTGCTGATCCAGTTAACCACACTGTCAACCAACAACAGACCTTGCACCAATCCCTTTGGCTCTTCACTAGTCGCACACCTCCAGTCAGAGAGGCAATCATCTCCTACCACTGTCTGGCTTCTTCCACAAAACCAATGTCTAATCCAATTTACACAAAATGCTGGAGGAACTCAGCAGGCCAGGCAGCATCTATGAAAGAAAGCACAGTCAACATTTTGGCCAAAACATTGTCTATGCTTTTACCTATAGATGCTGCCTGGCCTGCTGAGTTCCTCCAGCATTTTGTGTGCGTTGCTCAGATTTCCAGCATCTGCAGATTTTCTCTTGTTTCTACCTCATCTTGAGTGTCAAGTGACTGAATTTTTTTGAATAACCTCCCATGTGAGACCTAGTTAAATGCCTTGCTAAAGTCCATGTAGAAAACATTCACTGTTTTCATCAATTTTCCTGGTAACTTCCTCGAGAGACTCTACAAGATTGGCTAGAGCACAGCCTACTACACATGAAGTCATGCAGACTATTCCTAATCAGTCCCTGTCTATCCAAATGTTCATGTATCCAATTCCTTTGAATAACTTTCCCACTATAGGCTCACCAACCTCTGTTTTCATGGTTTATTTTTAGAGCCTCTCTTAAACAGTGGAACAACATTAGCTATCCTCCAATCCACCGGTACCTCACTTGTCACTAAGGATCATTTAACCTCCGCAATTCCTGCACTTACCTCCCACAGAAACACATTGTCAGGCCCTGGGGATTTATCCACCCTAATTTGCCTCACAACAGCAAACACCTCCTCCTCTGTAATCTGTATGGTGATTTAGTTATGAATGTTAGAGTCATTATTAACAAGTTTGAAAATGACATGAAAATTGGTGATGGTGTTGTTACGAGGAGAGTAGTCTCACACTGATCAGCTGTTAAATTGGGCAGAGAAACGCCAGATGGAATTTAATTCAGATAGTTACAAGGAGATGGCATTGGATTGGCTGGCATGGAGGGGGCCGAGGGTTGCCCTGGTACATAAAATTATGAAGGGCAGAGATAAGGTGGCAGAGATGTTTAAAGTGAGGAGTAGAAGGTCTGGGGAGTGAGGCAGGAGGTGATCAGAGGAACATTGTTTTTATCTGGAGAGTTGTTAGATTCTGAAGCACCCTACCCGAGGAATGGTGGAGGTAGAGACTCCCACATTTAGGCATCCGTTAGTCTCGTGAGATCATGGATTTGTCCTTGGAAGGTTTCCAGAGCGCAGGCCTGGGCAGGGTTGTATGGGAGACTGGCAGTTGCCCAAGCTGCAAGCCTTCCCCTCTCCACGCCACCGATGTTGTCCAAGGGAAGGACACTAGGACCCATGCAGCTTGGTGCCGGTATCATCGCAGAGCAATGTGTTGTTAAGTGCCTTGCTCAAGGACACAACACGCTGCCTCAGCTGAGACTCGAACCAGTGACCTTCAGATCACTAGACCGATGCCTTATCCCACATTACAGTACCTATTTAATCAAAAAACATGCGTACTTGATGGTTGACATAAGCATAGTGGGCTGAAGGGCCAGTTTCTGTGCTATATGACTCTATGACCTTTGAAAATCAAAGGACTGCAAATCTAATTCAAAACAAAAAAAAATGGAACACACAATAGGTCTGGCAGCTGTGGAGGGAGAAAAACTGAACATTCATGGCCAAAAAACTCAGGAGAGAAAACCAATTAGTTTTTAGCTGCAGGAAGGGGAAGGGAAGGTGGGATGGATAGGACAAAGCAAATATCTGTGGCAGCTGTTGACAGGGCTGCTTTAGTGACAAGAGGCTGATAAAGCCATCTGGTCAATAAACTCATTAGCTGCAAAGCACATTTGGATTTGAAGATGTTCTGAAGGTTTCTTCATGTGTCCATTCATCTTTTCCAGGGTTGTGGTTATTGGACCTCACTAAAAGTACATACAACCACATCAATTAGGAGTGGAAAGCAGTACACACAAGCTGCTGGAGGAACTCAGCAGGCCAGGCAGCATCTATGGAAAAGAGTAAACAGTCGATGTTTCGGGCCAAGACCTTTCAGCAGGACTGGAAAGAAAGAGGAGGTGTCAGAGTAAGAAGATGGGGGGAGGAGAGAAAGAAGTACAAGGTGGTAGGTGATAGGTGAAACCAGGTGAGGGGGAGGGGTGAGGTAAAGAGCTGGGAAGCTAATTGGTGAAAGAGTTAAAGGTCTGGAGGAGGGGGAATCTGATGGGAGAGGATAGAAGACCATGGAAGAAAGGGAAGGGAGAGGAGCACCAGTGGGAGGTGATGGGCAGGTAAGGAGATAAGTTGAGAGGGAGAAACAGGAATGGAAAATGGTGAAGGAGAGGGGGTGGAATTATCGGAAGTTAGAGAAGTCAATGTTCATGCCAACAGGTTGGAAGCTACCCAGACGGAATATAAGGTGTTGCTCCTCCAACCCGAGTGTAGCTTCATCACAACGGTGGAGGAGGCCATAAACTGACATGTTGGAATGGGAGTGGGAAGTAGAATTGAAATGGGGGGGGGGCTGCCAGGAGATCCCACTTTTGATGGTGCACAGGGCAAAGTTGCTCAGCGAAGCAGTCTTCCAATCTATGCCAGGTCTCACCAATATACAGGAGGCCACACTGGGAGCACTGGATACAGTAGATGATCCCCACAAACTCACAGGTGAAGTGTCTCCTCACCTGGAAGGACTATTTGGGGCCCTGAGTGCTAGTGAGGGAGGAGGTGTAGGGGCAGGTGTGTCACTTGTTCCACTTGCTATAAATGCTAGGAGGGAGATCAATGGGGAGGGATGAGTGGACAAGGGAGGTGCATGGGGACAGCTGTAGTTCTCTCCATCAATTAGGCAATAATAACCACCATCCCCACCCCTACACAATGTACAGTACATTAACAAATGATCAGATTTTAATATAACAGGACTGGATATTTCATACAATAGAGTAAATGTGTAATGGATTTTGCTTCTTGTGTTTGTGTTGCTTTGGATTTCCAACATCTGCAGATTTTCTCATGTTTGAGGAATTAGGCGTTGAGATTACAATTGTTGCTTTGCAACTACGTTTATGTGGCAACTCATGTCACAGGGATACTGGCAATTGTTTTGTATCAAATAAAAACCAAACATCCACAGTCACTCCTACATTGTGGGAAGTTGCAGTGGATGAACTGTGTCTTACAGGACTGAATAGGTTCAGATCACCTCCTAATAAAGTAATGTAACTCCGCATCCCTGGAGCACCTTCAACACAGTCACCTTCATTATTGCGCATTTGTATTCAGGCTTCTGTACCTCCTTCTCAATGGTAACAATGAGAAGAGGGCATGTCCTGGGTGGTGGGGGTCTTGAATGATGGATATTGTCTTCCTGACGCACTGCTCCTTGAAAATGCCTTGGATACTGTGGAGGCTAGTACCCATGATGGATCTGACTAATTTTACAATTTTCTGCAGCTTACTTCAATCCTGTGCAGTAGATCCCTACCCTCCATACCAGATGATGATGCAGCCAGTCAGAATGCTCTCCACGGTACATCTGTAGAAGTACATCTTATGTAACTGAAGTGTAACCTGTCTTTTTCTTAGAGTTATTGCATAATGATGTCATATACACAGAGATACGTCCTTCAGCGAGCCATGTCCACCCAACCATTCAGCACCTTCTTCACTCATCCCATTTAGCAGCACTTCGCCCATAGCCTTCTCTGATTTAGTTATTCAAATGTTTATTTAGATACAGTACATTTTAAAATCTTCTGAGAGTGCCTGTCTCCATTATCACATCCCCTCTGTAGTCTAGCAACCAGTCCTCCATTAATAGCCTAACAGTGTTTTCTGAAGTTATACTACAATATTGATGTTCTTTATACTCTATGTCCCTGCTAATGAAGTCTAACACCCTACATCTTCAGGAATCTTTGGATTTGGTCCTTCAGTACTCCTCAGGGCCCTGCCATTCATGATATGTCACCCTCACAAAATATATTAACTCACACTTACCAGTATTAGGTTCTACCAGCCATTGCTCTGCCCAACTTAGCAGCTGATCAATATTTATTGCTATTTATTTATATATGCATTTATGTTTGTTAACTTCGGCACTATGGTTGAATGCCCTAGTTGACCAGTCTTTCATTGATCCCGTTATAGTTACTATTCTATAGATTGGTTGAGTATACCCACGAGAAAATGTACCTCAGGATTGTATATGATGACATATATGTACATTGACAATAAAACTTACTTTGAACTTCACATTAATGTGTATAACTAACAATTTGGACCGAGCACCAAAAATTGTTATAGGCTTCTGATCACAAAAACAACCCTCCATTTCCACACTCTGCCTCTTGTCAAAAATATTTTGCATCCAATTTCCCAACTGCTTCGGATTCCTTGGCCACTTACCATTTTAGACCAGTCCAACATGTTGGACCTTATCAAAACTCTTCAATGTCCTTCAACTGCACTATCATCATTTAGTTTCTCTTCAAAACAATTCAATGAAATTAAATCTTATATTTCATTCCTGTCACAATGAATGGTAACATTCTGTTAGTTTTCCTAATTACCTGCCATGCCTGCATTCTCGTCTTTTGTGAATCATACACTGGACCTCTGTATTCTTGCATCATGTGGATAATAAGCCTCCTTCTCCCTTTCTCATTCTCTGCATTTGCCAGATCTTTGCCTGTTCACTATATGAGCATCTTGGTGCCTCTTGTTCTAGGGTCACTTGTCCTCAGAAGTACCAAGACTACCTTCAGGTGTGGCCTAACGTGGCCAGAGCCACACAGGGCCACTGTCCATTTCAGCAAGAAAAGATTTAGAATTTAGATTTTATCTCTGCTGGACAAGTTCTGTATAGCCCCCTGTACGACTGGCCAACATGGAGAATAATCGCCGACTGACAGAATGAAACTTTCACCCACATGCATCTCATCAGTAGCTGCTAATTTGTTGCTAGACTGACTGTGGTCAGGACACATGCTGGGGCAGAAACTGACCATTGCTGCCATGGTGGGTAGGGCAGCCATTGGAAATAGTGATCTACTGTCTGTGTGCCCCCCTCCTGATGGAGCTTTGATCGTCCACCCCATTGTGAGGGGTGAGCTGGCTGGACATTGCAGCATCTTATACCAGGGTGCCTGGCAGAATACAGATGTGATCACAGAGTGAGCTCACCCAGTATTGCTACATACTTAGTGAGCAGCAGAACAATCAGCCTGGCAGATGGTGTACCTTGGACATCAGTGCCACATTGGGAACATTATAATTCATATCCCATTTCCTTCACTCCCTAGTTGTTAAATACTTGGTAAGCAAAGGTCAGAGGTCACATCATCATGAAGTGACTTCCATTTGTGACCGTGGGAACATCAGTTGTAAACACAATGATGTCATTGAATCTGGGACTGACCTACGGAATATACCAGCTATATGAGCCGAATTTCCCACAGAGGTGCCCAGCTAGTTTAACAATGGTCACAGTTTTGCTCGGATATAATCACTTCTGCAATATGACACAGGGATGTGCACAGAAAAAAACAGGCACATGTGTGTCCACTTCCTAGGTAAAATAATGTAACCATCTCCTCTTGACATTTAGTGCTACTAGTGCCTCGCCATTAAATTCTGAGGGTCATTATGCATAGAATACTTAACTATGTAACAGTTTCTTCCCCCAAGCTATCAGACTCCTCAATACCCAGAGCCTGGACTGACACCTTACCCTATTGTCCTGTTTATTATTTATTGTAATGTCTGCACTGTTTTATGCACTTTACGCAGTCCTGTGTAGGTCTGTAGTCTAGTGTAGCTTTCTCTGTGTTGTTTTTTTTACGTAGTTCAGTCTAGTTTTTGTACTGTGTCATGTAACAACATGGTCCTGAAAAACATTATTTCATTTTTACTATGTACTGTACCAGCAGTTATGGTCGAAATGACAATAAAAGTGACTTGACTTGACTTGGTCTTGCCACACAGAAACTGTGGCTACGAGCCAGGTCAGTGGCTGGTATACTATTGAAAGTGACTCACCTTTCGACACCCCAAAATCTCCATCAATTTAGGATGGTATTTGCTCCTTGCCTGGCCTGGGTGAGCTGTGCTCCAGCAATACTCAGCACACTTCAGGATAGAGTTATCCACCTGGTCTCCAGCTAGTCCCATGCTCCAAGGCTGTGGGACAGTGGCTGCACTTTGTAACATCTACAAAATGCACCTCTTCAACCAGCTATGGCTTCTTCAACAGTGCCAGTCAAATTCGCAGCCTCTTCCACCTTGGAAGACAGGATGAGAAGGCACCTGGAAATGTATAAGCTGCAAAGCTGCATTCTCCTCACCTTAGGAAAGAACTGTTGTATCTTTACTGATGATGAATCCAAATACAGGAAGTTCATAGCAACAAAACTATAGAAGTATCTTCACCAGCTGACCACCACCACAGATCAGCACCCAGGCAAGAAGGGGCAATAGGGATGGACAAGCTGGCAATAGTGCTCTTTTCATCAGTAATATATGCATTTATTTGATTGATTGAATGAATTAAATTTTTATTGTAAGTGATCTGAATAATTGATAGACTGTGCAGATATTAGATGGCATGGGATAGATGTTTTATGGGCTAGGGTTGATGTTTGATGTACTAAAACCGTGGTTGATTTTTAATAGTTGTAATAGATACTTGTGGGCAAGGGGATGATATTTGATGAAGCAAGTTTAATTTCGATAGGTTGAGATTGATGTTTAATGGAGTGATATTGAGTTTTGATAGGGTGGGCATAAGGTTTGATGGGGTGGAATTGGTGTTTGGTGGAGTGATGTTGTGGTTTGATGAAATGCAGTTAAGTTTTGATGAGATACTGTTTATGTTTGACAGAATAGGGTTGACATTTGATGGAATGGACTGCTTGATTGATGGTTTATCATAGAGTGTTTGCATTGGTTCTGCTGCCTATATACCACATTCCATCTTACATTGTTTGTAGGAGTTATTATTGCCAAGTAAAGTTGTGTGATGATTATTCAATACCAAAGTTTCCCCCAAAGAATTTTGGTTTGTTGGTGTGGCTGGTGGTGTACATCCCAACTTTTCCCCAGCTTATACTTCGTTTTGACTTACTATCCTCCAAGTTCCGATAGAAGCTGCAGTAATAGGTGATGCACCAAGTTAGAGGCCCTTTTATTTTTTGATTTCTTTTATTGTTTTGTGCATTTGGATGTTCAAAAGACACATTATATTTGAGATAATTGCTAATCATCATTATTTGCTGTTAAGACTACTGGAAATTGGATATTGGGCTAATTTGTACCTGTTTGTGACTGTTATTCAGCCTGAGGCAATGTTAACATTACTTTGGATTTATGGCTCTGAAATTGCCGATTTTCCAACACTTCTTTTACAGCGGGGCAGCTGCATTCCCTGGAATCCTTCTTTCCAACTGCATCCTGGTTTCCACTTGGTTACCCCATTTTCTGCCCCTGTATCTTTTCTTCGAAATCAGTACTGGTTCTGTTCTATTGACAGACGCAGAGGTTTAGGGGGAGAAACCCAGAGGTCACCCTTGGCAGCTGCAGCCTCATTTGTCATGGGGTCAGTGATTACGAATGGAGGGTCACAACAGTCACAGGAGCTTGTAGGATGGAGAAAGTTACAGAGCGTAAGGCTGAGCTCATGGAACAATAAGATGATCTATCTCAAATATCAGGGTGGAATGGGACAGATGCATGACAGAGGACTCAGGAAAGATGTGTAAGATGCACCACGGGTACATTGGCTGCACTTAAATAAGTACTGGGTCTTTCTTTCACAAAGGCAACTTGGACATTAATTTGTTGGTCATACCAGGTAATAAACTCCGAGATTATTCTGGTCAACCTCCCACCTTCCACTCTCCATTACCTGGGTTCAATGAGGCTGTTACATAGATAAGAAAGGTTTATAGGGATTGATTCCAAACACAAGCATGTAAGACGAGCTCAAAAAGCCACCCTGGACCATGTGGATCAATTGGGCAGAAGGAACTGTGTGAATGTGCGAGAGAGAGAGAGAGGGAGAGTTCCAGGATCTGGACCCAGTGACACTGCAGAATGGTGAAATATTTCAAAATAAGGACTATAGGTGACAGAGGGTATTCCAAGATCTCAACGTAACAATGAGGGATAGTGAAACTTTTCTAATCAAGGTGATATGCAATTTTGTAGCTGGTAATGATCCATCTGCCATCTCCATGCCTATTGGCATCAGGAAGCCTTATTCCTCTATCACACCGTCTTCAGCACATTTCCACCCCCTGCACAGTGTTTTCTGCCTTCCTGGTCCTGTGGAGAATGAGTGATCAATGTGCCGATCTAAGCTAATCTAGTTTTCCGGTGTTTTGGCCCTTGTCCCTCAAAACCTTTCCTATCCATTTACCTGTCCAGGTTTATTAAAATCATTATAATTCTACTGGCCTCTGCCATCTCCTCTGGCAGCTCATTTCATTTACCCACCAGCCTCTGTGTGGAAAAACCTGCATTGTAGGAATCCTTCCTCTCATCTCATTTAGAGGTGCCCTCTCCTCTTAGACCCCTACTCTGGAGAAAAAGACTGGGCCTCTTTTCTGACCTATGCCACTCATAATGTGACAAATCCCTCGGACTCCTGTGAGCCACAGAATACAGTCCCAGCCTATCCAATCTCTCCTTCTGACTCAATCCCTTGTGAGCCTCAGCAATATCCTTGGGGATCTTTTCTACACCCTGTCCAGTTTAATCACATACTTGAGGAACTCAGCAGGCCAGGCAGCACCAATGGAGGGGAATAAACATTTGGCGATTTGGGCTGAGATCCTTCATCAGGTAGGAAAGGAGCAGGAAGAAGACAGAATGAGAAGGTGGGTGGAAGGGGAGGAGTACAAGCTGGCAGGTGATTGGCGAAACCAGGTGTGTGCATGGAGGAGGGGGCATGAAGTAAGAAGCTGGGAGGTGATTGGTGGAAGATGTAAAGGGCTGAAGAAGAAGGACTCTGATAGGAAAGGAGACCATGGGAGAAAGGGAAGGAGAAGGTGATGATCAGGTGACAAGAAGAGAAAGGGCAGGAGGGGAACCAGAATGAGGAATGGAAAAAAAAGAGAATGGGGAGACGGGAGAATTCTGAGGGCACCCAGATGGAATATGAGATGCAACCTGAATGTGGCCTCATCATGGCTGTAGAGGAAGCTAAGGACCAACGTGTCATAATGGGAATGAAAAGTCAAACTGAAGTAGGTGGCCACAGGGATATCCTGCCTTTCTGGTGGACATACTGAGTTCTGCAAGCATTTTGTATGCATTGCTCAAGAATTTCAGTGTCTGCAGAATCTCTGGTGTTCCATCATATCCTTTCTATACTACGGCATTCGAACAGAACACCTCAAGTGTGAATTGCCCTTTCAACTTGGATGTTCTCAAGGAAACCAGCAGACCAAAATTGAAAAACAGACTGCTGTCCCTGGTCATATCATCCCCTCCAAGTGAAAGAAATTTTCCCAGCTTTGACTCAGAGTTTGTCTGCAATTAAACCTTTCCTTCATTTTGTTCCTTTACAAAGGTCTTCAGATGTTCTATTTCTCCATTTGTCCCTGATCACTGCTGTTGGTAGATCTTTCCTTTCCCTCAGCAATACAACTGTTCAGTCCCCAGTGTCTGGAGTGGATATATTTGACAATGTTGTTCCAACATAGTTTGTTGGGAGTTACCCCTCACCTCAGAAGGTCAGGTCACCAGAAGCACCCATCTCACTTCTCATGGTAAAATATGACCTAAGAGTCCCCTCACTGTCTCTTTACATCCTGTCTGACTCACTCACTCTCTTCAGGTGCTGCACAGTCCCTTATTGTACGGTAGCTTCCTCACTCCCTGGAGGAGTGGCTGAGACTCGAATATGTCTCAGCATTTTGAGTGTCTCAAGCTCAGTACCCTCGCTTCCTTGAGGTTGGCTCGGTTTAGTCCATTGTATTCTCCCCCACAACGCAAAACCTTTGTGCACTCTGCTCACGTCATCACAAGCATTCTTTCTAAGTGGCTCAACAGGGAGCAAAGGAGGCTCGTTTCTGGAAGGGTTGGGTCAAGTTGAAACTTTATCAGTTACACTTGCAGCAACATTTTGGCATAGATAACACCAATTACAGTGCATTGTGCTCAGTCTGTGCTCAACTCACCCACTCTACAGACTCCTGATGTCCTCTTCATTGTGAGCTGTTTGTAGACATCATTTTCCAGTCCACATGACGTAGACGGTTTCCCACGAGGACGTTTCTTCCAGCCGTTCACACAGCCCTCCATGATATTTATCTCTTACTGACTGAGCTTTCCCTATGCTGCCTTTTGACCCGAACTTCACCCCATGGGCATCCTGCCGGGGACATGCAACATTCCCAGTGTGGCTTTAGATAACTCCACAGTGCTTCATATCTGCGTGGACCTACCTCTCAGAGTGTCTCACACAGGAACTGTTCACTTGGAGTGGACTCCTGGATCCCACAAATAATCCCATCTCTGATGAGAAAGTTCTTCAAACATGTGAAACTGTGATTGCTTCCTAACAACCTTGGCTCCATTAACAAAGTATCTGAGGATTCTAGCTGCCTGTGTCTGTGTGGACAGAACTAGTGTGAGTGACAGTTTGATTACTCGATGGGTTGTGGAGTGTGTATAATGCATCCAGTGCACTCTCAAGGGGCTCATTTGAGGGCTTAATGGTTTAGTACAATCCTCTCCCCTTGTGGGCAATAAGACACAATACAATCTTTAATTTTGTCTGCTGTGGTTTATCTGCTACAGCCAGTCAACATATAGTGAGAGGTTTTCATTTCACTCTCTCCAGACTTTAGACAGGTTAGTGTCTGAGATCCAGTGGCTAGGTTATGGTATTTGTTCAGTTCTTCAGTCACTTAATTGAATCACACATTCTCCATTTCCTGGCACATACTTTCTTTGTTGGCAAGGACAGATCCATCTTTATGCAGGCTTTACTTTCTCTCAGAACATGGGCCATTCCTCAGACCAGATTTTGCTTTGTTATTCTGATTCAATCATGAATGTCATTGCTTCATCAATTAACAATTCTGACACCATGTCTCATTAACTCTTTCATTCATTTGCTATAGGATAGATGAATCTAGGTGCTAAGTTAAGCAAACTAGCACAGGTTCATAAATTTAAAATGGCCACTTCTGATGTACTGAGAGGAAGCAAGTTATTAGCTTTTGTAGGGCTTATTATTTGTCTGTAATGTGCCAGACAGAGGATGAGGTGTTCGTCCTCGAGCAGGTGTCGGGCCTCACTGAACCGATGCAGGAGGCCATAGAGAGCGAGGTCAGGGCATCACTCACACTGATTGAAGGGAGGTAGAGGTTCTTGAACCTAGTGGTGTGGGACTTCAGGTGCCTGTACCTCCTGTCTAATGGTAGTGGAGGGAAGGTAGAATGGCCTGGATGGTGGGGGACCCTTTGATGACAGGTGCAGCCATCCTGAGGTAGCCCCTCGTGAAGATATTACCGATGGTAGGGAGGGATGAGCTCGTCATGTATTGGTCTGCATCCACTAGTGTCTGCAGCTTCCTATGCTCCTGTGCATTTGATTTGCCATTCTAGACCATGATGCACCCAGTCACGACACATTCAGTACAAGTTTGTAGGAGTGCTTGATGAAAAACTGAAACTCTTTAACCTTCTAAGAAAATGAAGACACTGATGTGCTTACTTTGTGGTGCACAGATTGACGATACTAGCTGTAGTACTAGCTAGCGCGGTGAGAATGGGTCCAGGGTCAATGACATGTTCTTCCTGTGAGATGTGGGATCTCTGAGAGACCACCAGGCTCCCTGATAATGATATCTGCATGAGGTGAATCTAGCTACAAACCTAACTGCAACTTGATGTCCTTCAGCCCTTACGGGAGAATGAGGATGAGGTAGGTAAGAGCAGTAGGGAGGTCCTACATTGCAGGAGGCAGGTATCTGTGTGACTACCAGGAAAGTGAAAGGAAGTGCAGAGTACTCCTATGGCCAGTTCCCCTCAGTAATAAGTATACTACATTAGACTCTGTTGGGGGAGGTGAGAAATGACCTACCAGGGAAAAACCATAGCAACCAGTTCTCTGGCATTGAATCTGTCTCTGTGGCTCAGATGGGAAAGTGGGGGGTGGGGTGGGGGAAAACAGTACAGTAGTGAAGAACGGATTCTATTGTTAGAGGAGCAGACAGGAGGTTCTGTGAATGTGAAAGACCTAGATGATATGTTGCCTCCCAGGTGCCAGGGTCAGGGAGGCTTTGGGTCAGGTCTACAGCATCCTAAAGTATCAGAAGTTGTGGTACATATTGATACCAATGACATAGATGGGAAAAGGGATGAGATCCTGAAGAGAGAATATAGAGAGCTAGTTAGAAAGCTGAAAAGCAGGACCATGAGCGGTTACTGGGACAAGGCCGTAATCTCTGGATTGCAGCCTGTGCCGCACGCCACTGAGGATAAGATTAGGATGATTTGGCAAATGGACGTGTTGTTGAGGGACTGGTGCAAGGGACAGGGTTTCAGATTTCTGGATCATTGGGACCTCTGCTGGGGTAAGTATGACTAGTAAAGAATGGTTACACCTGAACTTGAGGGGGACCAATATCCTTGTGGGCAGGTTTGCTAGAGCCGTTGGGGACGATTTAAAAAGCAGAGGGAAGGGAACCAGAGTGATAGAGTAGTAGATGGGCAGTTGCTATACAAGCAGATGCAATGTGCAGTGAGACTGAAGAATAGGCAGCTGATAAGGGCAAAATGCAGCCAGTGGGATGATTTGAATTGTATATTTAAATTGAATATATGTTCGACAGGTTAACAGTTTGGAAAAGTGAGGATAAAGTCAAAGGAAAGGAGAGTGCAGGCGAAATTGCAAAATTTTCCAGAATAAAGAAGAAGATAAAAAGTTTAGAAAGGGAAAAGAATTTAACTTCCAGTAGCATGCAGGCAAAATTGAAAAGGGCGATGAATAGAGGAATGAAGGTGTTATATTTGAATGCACACAGTAAACTGAATACAGTAGATGATTTTATAGCAATTAGAGTCTGGCAGGTATGACACTATGGGCATCACTGATTCGTAGTGGAAAGATCATAGTTGGGAAGTTAAGATCCAAGGATGCACATTATATCGAAAGCAAAGGCAGAGGGATGGGGTAATTCTGTTGGTAAAAAAAATGACATTGAATCCTCAGAAAGGGGTGACATGGGATTGGAGGATGTAGAATCCTTGTGAGTAGAGTTAAAAAATTGATGGGAGTTATATACAGACCTCCTAACAGTAGCCAGAATTTTGGGTATAACTAGGTGGCCGAAAGGGGATGTAAAAGGGGCAATGTTGTGATAATCATGGGGAATTTCAATATGCAAGTCAATTGATAAAATCAAGTTGGTGCTGGATCCCAAGAGAAGGATTTTAAGCTGGCTTTTTAGAATGGCTTGTGGTTAAGTCTACGGGGGTAAAAACAATTCTGGATGGATTATTACATAATGAACCAGATTTGATTAGAGAGCCTAAGGTAAAGGAACCCTTAGAGGACAGTATGATAGAATACACCCTGCGCTTTAAGAGGGAGAAGGTAAAATTAGATGTATCAGCATTGCACTGGAGTAAAAGGAATTACAGAGGCATGAGAGGAGCTGGCCAAAGTTGATTGGAAGGGAACACTAGAAGGGATGACAGCAGAGCAGCAATGGCTGGAGTTTCTGGAAGCAATTTGGAAGGTGCAAGGATACATCACAAAGTAGAAGTGGGGCAACCGTGGCTGACAAAGGAGGTCAAAACCTGTATAAAAGCAGAAGGGATGGCATACTGGACAATTTATCAAAAAACAGTGGAAGCTAGAGGATTGGAAAGCTTTTAAAAATAAGGAGAGAACCCCAAATGGACTGCTGGGGAAGAGTCCAAGTAGTTGCATCGATATGTAAAGCAATAATTTTATAAGGGTTTCTGCTGATGTTACATAAACTACAGAACTTACAGAGTAGCAGTAAGTGTTCTTGTACATCATAAAACAATGTCTGAAGAGTCCTCTTGGTTGGTCAAATGACTTGAGTTAATCTAAGATGAAATGAGGTTACAGAACAATATGCTTCAGGCTATAAATGGGAAAAATTCCCTGGGATCAGGCCTTGGCAAAGACAAGCGGATGTGCACTGTGCGCTGGCGTTGTTGTTAATCACGCAGCACTTCGATCCTGCTGATTCTGACTGTGTTACCACATTGCCAGCCTGAACAATTGTATAACATCCCTCAAGGACCGGGGAGCAGTTGAAGGTGTTCTGGTTAACAGTGCCGCAGTGGAATTCTACAAAATAATACAGACAACCAGGCCAGTCGAGAGCAGAAATCGAACAAATATGATGACAACTCGATATTTTGGTTTAAGCCACTTCAGCATAGAACTGATATGAATGGAGCTCAAGTGTTCTGTGAGCCTTACATTAACCTGGTTGTGATTCTGAACTCAGAATCTTAATTAGATCTGATAAATCGAAGGAGATATGGTCTCTTGAAGTGAATGCTGATTTCTAGCAAGGCAGTTGTGTCAGATCGGCAATGTCTGAATAGCCCCCAGCTTCAAATCCTTTTCATCTTCTCCTGCCTTTAGAAATGATGGACACTTCCTTGGAAACATCTCCACCCCTTTAAAATTCTTTCTGATCTCAGCTCTGTATATTCCCAGGGTGTTATAGCTAACAGCTCACCACAGTTCGAATCATGAATAAATGTTGAACAAGTAATTGCAGAAATCCTTCTGGATCTCAGAGCTGAGTTGTACCTCTGAGTCAAAGATTCTGAACATCTGGTTGCCAATTAGGGCCTTGTATCTCTTCTTGTCGCATCACGCACAAGTGTAGAGCTGCACTTCCACATTCACCTTTAATGAACCAGGACAAGCAAATTGATCTTGATGCTTCTGATATAATAGACTCTTTCTCAGCAAAGGTTAAAAGGACAGTCTGCCAATAAAAAGCCTGAGAAAGGTCCAACAGAGAGCTCATGACTTGGGTCTGATCCTAACCTTGAGTCCTGTTTGTTTGGAGTTTGCATGCCTGTGTTTCCTCAAGGTGCTTTGGTTTCTCCCACATTGCAAAAGCGTTCAGGTTGGTGGGTTAATTGGACATTATAAATTGTCCATCGTGTGTCAGTGAGTGGTAGAATCTGCTGAGAATCGATGGGAAACAGGGAGAATAAAATGGGATTAATGTGGTATATTTAAATGGGTAGTTGATGGATAGCATTGACTTGGTGGGCAGAAAGGACGTTTAGTGGAATTCTTTGGCTCTAAAAGTGAGAATTGTCGAAGTACTTCTGCATTTGTTTCAGAATGCTTGGAAGTTCTTTTTAATTAGTATGGCTGTTGGAGTAATATCAAATGTGTACTGCCAAATAGTGTGCAGCAGGAGAACAGATAAGTTGTATTGTGATATTAGATGAGGAAGACTATAAGCCAGGATGCTAGAAAGCAAGCTTGCTTGTTTTTTCAAAGCAGTGCTCGCTCAGAGATCCTTCACAGCAGTCTATCGATCTCCTTCACCCAGCTCTTGCCTTTTACTCTCCAATCCCTTCCTATGTCCTCATCAAGATTCCCTTGTCCATGGGACATGACTCATGCTCCTTCAGTTACACTCTTCTCCAAACGGTAGGCCACTCAACTGGTGATAGTGTAAATGAGGCTGTGTTCATGACAACAGCTCCTCCATTTCCAATGTTCCACCTACCTCCGACCTCCCTGACTCCTCCAAAGTGAGAATGTTTGAGTTGCCCAAATCCATGGCTATTCTTGAGAGCATTCCACATCTAAATCGCTCCAACCAAGTACTTGATGTTTGCTCAGCTTTTAAAAAAATCTCCAAGTGGCTGTGATGATAAAGGGCTTTACTGTTTGGAGAGAAGGAGGATGAGAGGAGACATGATAGAGGTGTACAAGATATTAAGAGGAATAGACATAGTGGACAGCCAGCACCTCTTCCCCAGGGCACCACTGCTCCGTACAAGAGGACATGACTTTAAGGTAAGGGGAGGGAAGTTCAAGGGGGATATTAGAGGAAGGTTTTTCATTCAGAGATTGGTTGGTGCGTGGAATGCACTGCCTGAGTCAGTGGTGGAGGCAGATACACTAGTGAAGTTTAAGGGACTACTAGACAGGTATGTGGAGGAATTTAAGGTGGGGGTTATATGGGAGGCAGGATTTGAGGGTCGGCACAACATTGTGGGCTGAAGAGCCTGTAATGTGCTGTACTATTCTATGTTCTATGATATAAACCATCACTCCTTATCCTCATAAACCTCTCTGATGTTACTGCAAACATCTGCCTTTGTCTTTGTGCAGACAACGCTTCCTTCCTCACTTACTCCACTCTTACTATTCTAGTCCTATCCAGAGTCCATAAGACATAGGAGCAGAATTAAACCATCTGGCCCATCGAGTCAGCTCCGCCATTCAATCATATCTGATCCTCCTTTTTCTCCTCCTCAACCCCAGTTCCTGACCTTCTCCCCGTAACCTTTGACAGCATGTCCAATCAAGAACCAACAACCTGGCCTCCACAACTGCATGTGGCAAGAAATTCCACAAATTCACCACTCTTTGGCTAAAGAAATTTCTCCACATCTCTGTTTTTATAGGACACTCCTCTATCCTCAGGCTGTGGCCTCTTGTCTGAGACTCTTCCACCATGGGATACATCCTCTCCACATCTACTCTGTCTAGGCCTTTCAACATTCGAAAGGTTTCAATGAGATTTCCCCCTCATTCTTCTGAATTCCAGCGAGTACAGACTCGGAGCCATCAAATGTTCCTTGTATGAAAACCCTTTCATTTCTGGAATCATCCTTGTGAACCTCCTCTGGACCCTCTCCAATGCCAGCACATCTTTTCTAAGATGAGGAGCCCAAACCTGTTCACAATACTCAAGGTGAGGCCTCACCAGTGCCTCATAAAGCCTCAGCATCACATCCCTGCTCTTATATTCTAGACCACTTGAAATGAATGCTAACATGCCATTTGCCTTCCTCACCACCAACTCAACCTGCAAGTTAACATTTAGGGTGTTCTGCAATATCCTCAAAGAACTCAAACAGGTTCATCAGGCAGGATTTTCCCTGAAGGAAACCATGTTGACTTTGTACTATCTTGTCCTATGTCACCAAGTACTCCATCACCTCATCCTTAACAATTGACTCTAACATCTTCCCAACCACTGTTAGGCTAACTGGTCTATAATTTCCTTTCTGCTACCTTCCTCCTTTCTTAATGAGTGGAGTGACATTTGCAATTTTTCAGTCCTCTGGCACCATGCCCGCGTCCAATGGTTTTTAAAAGATCATTTCTAATGCCACCCCAATCTCTAACGCTACTCTTTCAGAACCCAAAGGTGCAGTTCATCTGATCCGGGTGACTTATGTACCTTTAGATCTTTCAGCTTTTTGAGCACCTTCTCTCTTGTAGCAGTAACTGCATCCACTTCTCTTCCTTCACACACTACAACATCAGGCATACTGCTAGGGTCTTCCACAGTGAAGGCTGATGCTAAATACTCATTTAGTTCATCAACCATCTCCTTGTCCCCCATTATTATTTCTCCTGCTTCATTTTCTAGTGGTCCTATATCCACTCTCATTTCTCTTTTATTTTTAACATACTTGAAAAAACTTTTACTATCCACTTTGATATTATTTGCTTGCTCGCTTTCATATTTCATCTTTTCCCTTCTAATGATTATTCTACTTGACCTCTGTAGGTTTTTTAAAACTTCCCAATCCTCTATCTTCCCACTAATTTTTGCTTTGTTGTATGCCATTTCTTTTGCTTTTACAATGGCTTTGACTTCCCTTGTCAGCCATGGTTGTACTATTTTACCATTTGAGTATTTCTTCATTTTGGAATACACATGCCCTGCACCTTCCTCACTTTCCCAGAAGTACACGCCATTGCTGCTCTGCTGTCATCCCAGTCAGTAGCTCCCTCCAATTTACTTTGGCCAACTCCTCTCTCATATCATTGTAATTCCTTTACTCCACTGAAATACTGCTACATCAGACTTTACTTTCTTCCTATCAAATTTCAAATCAAACTCAATAATATTGTGATCACTGGTTCCTAAGGGTTCTTTTACCTTAAGCTTCCTAATCACCTCTGGTTCATTACATAACACCCAATCCAGTATAGCTGATCCCCTAGTAGGCTCAACACAAACTGCTCTAAAAAGCCATCTCTTAGGCATTCAACAAACTCACTCTCTTGAGATCCATTACCAACCTGATCTTCCCAATCGACCTGCTTGTTAAAATCTTCCATGACTATTGTAACATTGCCCTTTTGACATGTCTTTTCTATTTCCTGTTGTAATCTGTGGTCCACTGTTGGCAGGCCTGTGTATAACTGCCATCAACCTCCTTTTGCCCTTGCAGTTTCTTAACTCAACTCACAAGGATTCAACATCTTCCGATCCTATGTCACATCTTTCTAATGATTTAATGCCATTCTTTACCATTAGAGCCACACCACCCCCTCTGCCTACCTTCCTATCTCTCTGATATAATGTTTAACCTTAGACATTCAGCTCCCAACTACAGGTAGATTCCTACCTGGCAATCTGTAATATTCCAACAAGATCATCCACCTTTCTTCTTATACTACGCACGTTTAGATACAACACCTTGAGTACCAATCCTTTCTGATTCTGTATCCCTAATGTTTTGATACTCAGCCTGCTGGCTGCAACTAAGTCCCACACCTGCCTGCCCTTCCTGACAGTCTGACTGCACGCTATCTTTACTTTTTTACCACCATCCTATCCTGAGTCCCTTCACTCTGGTTCCCACCCCCCTGCCAAATTAGTCTAAACTCTCTCCAATAGCTCTAACAAACCTGCCCACAAGAATATTGGTCCTCCTTGGGTTCAGATGCAACCCGTCACTTCTGAACAGGGCATACCTTCCCCAGAAGAGATCCCAATGATCCAAGAACCTGAAGCCCTGCCCCCTGCACCAGCTTCTCTGTCACGCATTTATCTGCCAAATCATCCTGTTTCTGCCCTCACTGGTGCATGATCTGGATAGCAATCCAGAAATTACTACCTGGGGGAGGTCCTGCTTCTCAGCTCTCTAAATTCTCTTTTCAGGACCTCTTTGCTTTTCTGTCCTATGTCATTAGTACCAATGTGTACCAAGACATCTGGCTGCTCTCCCTCCCTCTCCAAAATGTTGTGGATGAGATCTGAGTCCTCCCCTCCATCCCACACCATTATCTCTGATATTCCCAATATTTGACCGTCATTTTGCCTGTTTTCCACTCACCTTCTGGACCAGGGGTTCTTCATCTGGGTTCCACAGACTCCTTGGTTAATGGCATTAAAAAAAAGGTCTATGCAGTAGTGATGCTAAAGGAGATGGAATTTAACTGGATATTAGTGACATATGCAGGAAAGATACAAGCATAATCATAGGTGACTTTAATCTACATACAAATCAAACTGTCAATAAAGCAGTGGAGGAGGAATTTCAGGAGTATTTTAAACCAGTGTGTTGCAGAACCAGCTAGACTAGGCTATCTTTGTTATGCTGTTTATAATTAATAGTGTTGCTCTGTATGCTCCTTTAGGGAGCAGTGGCATTGCTTGATACAATTTTTCATTAAAAGAGAGCATGAAGTGCTAGTGTCTGGATCTAAGTGAAGGAAACTCCACACGTACGAGGCATGGGTTGAGGAACTTGACTAAACAGTGGACATTAGAACAAAGAAAAAATCAGGATAAAGAGATTAACTGGAGTTTACAAAGGAAATTAGAGATGGTATTCAGATAGGCCCCTGACAAGCTTCCATGCATGAGACTGGTTCAAAAGGTGGGAGCGTATGGGATCCAGGGCATGAGAACATGGCTGGGTGACAGGTGGTAGAGGGTGATAGTGTAAGCTTGCTTTTGTATTAGGAATCTGAGACCTGTGGTGTACAACAGATAGGTTCCTTGTTGCTTCTTATCTGCATTAACAACTTGGATGTGATTTTTGGAGGTATGACAAGAAAGTCTGCAATTGAAATAAAAATTAGTGGTGTTGAATTGGTAGTGTTGATAGTGGAGGAGTGACCAGGTGTAGAATGAGTTGGTTTTGTTTATAAGTTGGCAGATAAAAAACAAAATTTAATCTTTAGGTGCAAAGTGATATATTTTCAGAGGTCAAATGAGGGTATGGTATATACAATGAACGGAAGGACCCTTGAAAGCAATGTGGAACAGTGGGATCTTGTGTGGATCCCTAAAAGTGACTGCTCAGGTAGATACGGTGCAAGGACAGCATATAGGATATCTGCCTCTCTTAATCAGGGCATAGAATATAAGAACATGGATTATAAACACTTTGGTTAGGTGACAACTGTGCAGTTGTGTAAAGGTGTGATTGCACAGGAGAGGGTTAAGAGATGATTTACCAGAACGTGGCTTGGGAATATTTCAGCTATGAGGAAAGACGGATAAGTTTGTTTACGTTGAAGTAGGAAATACTGAGATGGACTTGAGAGATTTATATAAAATTATAAAGATCTGTGATGGGGTAGACAATTTGAAACTTTTCCCCATTACTGTGGGGAAAATGAGGAAACCTAGAGGGCAGAGTTTAGTATAAGGGATAAAAGGTTTAGAGGAGATATGAGGAAGAACCTGTTATCTGAAGGTGGTTTGAATCTGGAATGTAGGCCTAAGGTGGGTCAAAGGACTGCCTTTGTGCTCTTTGACTCTGTGTATTAGATCCAAAGAGGGTGCATGTAAATTAGCCAGAAAAAGCAACAGGTCTGAAGATTAGGAGCAGTTCAAAGTTCAGCGAAGGACAAATAAGTAATGGGAGAAGATGGAGTTGGAAAGTAAATTTGCAGGAACGCAAAAGATATCTATAAATGCTTCTATAAAAATGTCAAAAGGAGGAGGTTGTAGAAAACAAATATATGTCACCAACGGTCAGAAATTGAGAAAAGTGTAATTGGGAAGAAAGAAATAGCAGGACATTTGAAGATAAAACGTTGTTCTTGTCTTCAGAAAGTGGGACATAAATAACCTCTCGGGAATGTTTGGTGACTCGGGTCTAGAGAGATGGACCTCAAGGAAATCGGTATAGTAAAGAATTAGTGATGGAAATGAATTGAGCTAAAGGCTGCCAAATGCCCATCACCAGAATGGCTTCTTACACCGCTATGTCATCACATGTCCCTCCTACCTCACCTCTTCTCTGGTAAAATCCTGATTGACGTTTTTTGCCACCTCTTAGTCCTCCTGTCTAGCCTCCCATTTTCTAGCCAACTTTACCTAATGTGCCTTATCCTCAGAGTCTGACACATTTGGCAAGCAGTCTGTATCAGCTCCTGTTTTAGCTGGGCCTGAGATATAAAAAAATACCCATTCTTGTTTTTAAAAACCTTCATCCTCTCTCTCTCTAGCTCTGTAAACTCTCACCCTAAGCTTTCTGTACTGCTCCCTTAATGCCCTGTGACTATCTCCAGTTTTAATTAATCCACCATTGTCAGCCATGCTTAAACCATATATTGCATAATTCTCTCCTTAACCCTCTCCACCAATCTGCTGCTCTCATCGAGACAAATCATTCATCACACACTCACTTGAATATTTCCTCATTTGACCCAATGTCAAAACTAAATTGTGATGCTCCGGCAAAGTCCTACGGCTATTTCTCCAGATTAAAGACAGTATATAAATACAAGTTATTCCAATCTATGTATGATCAGGTGACACAGGCTGTATTTGGTATGCATACTCTGATAATGCACATAATTTGAACTTTGTGCTATAGTTGAGCTGAAGTATCAATCAATATCAATATAACCAAGCTATGATTAGTACAAGCAAACCATACCCAGCCACAGTACGGTGTGCTACTGGAAAACACTGGTCATACAAAGTTGTTAGAGGGTGGATGCAGGGAGGGTGTTCCCCTGGTTGAGGTGTTTAGAGCCAAAGGTCACTGCTTCAAAGGTCAGCCACTCATGACTGAGGTGAGGCTGGTGAATGCTTAGAACTCTCTATGCTAGAGGACTATTCAGGCTCATTTACTGAGTACGTTCATGGCAAAGATGGATCAGTGCAGGTAGGTAGATCTGAGGTAGAAGATCAGCCATATTTGTGTTGAATGGTGGAACAGGAACTGGAGTCAAATGTCCTCACCGTGCTTCTTCTATCCTTAGCTTCTGTTGTTACTGAGATGAGCAATGCAGGAAGACCATTAGTTTGTGTGGCTCATGGGGGATACATGACATTAATTCTCCTTTTGATTGTTGACAGGAGATTGCTGGCGGATGGCTGGGGCCGAGGGCTTTGTTATCCGTTCAGTTGGGGACCCAGCTGCTCCTTCAACCTTAAAGCCAGGCACGGGGGCATATCCCATCACAGCTGACCTAGTAACATCTGTTTCTGGGTCAGATGTTCCACTGGGCCGTCACCCGCACATACAGAATGATTGGTTTACCAGTGTACATACCAGTCACCTCACACACAACGGGTTCCAGTGGAACAGTAGATGGGATAATGCCTGTCCAATCGTTTTTACTGACGTTGGCTGAAGGAATATTAGTCAGGACACCAAGGACAAATTCAAAGGTGTTTACCACAATCTGTCAAGATAGGCAGGGTCTTGTCCTAGTGTCTCCAGCGAAGGACCGCACACTCCCTGCCACAGTGCCTCAAAACATCTCATTCTGAATTCTGGATAGGGACTTCTCTCAATGATCTCCCACTTAGAAGGTATTGAACTACACCATATTTTAATAATCGATTGTTCATCTATAATTTTGTAGAGTGCTTTTTATATTTGTTATCATTCTTCCCTGAGAGCTCAGGTAACTGCAATGATCCTTCTTGTGTTTGTATTTCTGCAGTAAAACCAATCGTTATTGATGTGGACATCTACGTGAACAGTATTGGCCCCGTGTCAGTTATCCAGATGGTAAGTGACACACAGGAAAAAGGTGTGGAGGTCGCATTCTCGGGCACGTTCCCGCATCATTGTGGGTGACAAGTGCGGTGTCTAGTGTCTGTAGTAAGGCCTGGTGTCTACACTGAACCAACCTGCACAACCTTAGTCTGGCAACACGAGGACCACTTTGCACTTCAATGGACTTCTTTTTATTCTGCTGGTGTTCTTTCTTGTATAGTTTTTTATATAATGTATGTTTTATTTTCTTGCGAGTGTTGTGTTTTTAATGCTATGTGCCTGTTCTGCAGCTTCAAGTAAATTTTTCATTGCACTGGGTGTGTGCTCATGACAGTAAACTCAACCTTGACTTTGAACCAATTCACACAGCATTGCCAACAAAATGGACGTAATGATAATCAGCAGCTAATCTGTTTCACTGAGGTCCATCAGAGGAAAATATCAGTGCAGAAACTGAGAATTCCTCTGCTTTCCTTCTATTTGTCCTTTAATATTCCCTTGTACAAATAGATAGGGCTCTCTAATGTCTCAAAGGAAGGGTAACAACTCCACCGAGGCAGCACAACCTCAGCATCGCAAAGCCTTGGTCCAGCACCCTGTCCAAAGCACTATTAAACTTCCACATCCACTGTTTAGTTTGATGATTTTCTCTTGTCTGTTGGTAGCATAAAGATTAATTGTTCATCTCCACTACCAATTAAATTAAAGTAACCGACCAGCAGAAAGCAAAGGGACACAACAATTTTCATGTCAGTGTGGACAAGTAAAAAGAGACATATCACAACTGTGTCAGGAGCCATGGAACACTCAAAATAGGAGGTCATTCCATAAAGGCAAGAGTGCCTCTTGCAGAATAAATGCAGAACATACTGAAAACAATTAAGAGAAACAGAAGAGGTAAAAAGGATATATATTTTCAAAGTTGACATTTTTAAAATCTCTCCAAAATTTCCCCCATGACTATTGGTTGGACAATCAAAATTGTCTGTTCTGTAGCTCAGAGAGGCTGGTCAGTGTGAGTCACCAAATTCGCTGCTGACACTCTGACACCTTCAGAATTATGTGCAGTTCAAACTTGCCATGTGGATATGACTGGAGATCAGACTGAAATTTCAGAACCATTCAAATTATTAGTTAGCTTGGTGGCAAGAAGTGGTCTGGACAAGGTGCCAGCTCTCCCAGGCTGATTCACAGCTTGAGGCACCAGACAATTTTGAAAGATTTACAAATTCTCAACATGGCGTCATGTTCTCATCTAAAGCCCCATTTCTGAACCAACTAAGGAGCAAAGAAGGTTTGCTTGGATGGATCATTAGCACAGTATTTAATTAGCAATAACTGAGAAGATTACAATCCACCTGGACAGCAGATCCCTAATAATGTTCACTTTGTGTGAACACTCAATCATGGTGCCCAATCGCAGACATGTCACAACTGTATCTGAAGCCATGGAACTCCCAGAATAGGAAATCATTCAATAAAGACAAGATTTCCACTTGCAAGAAAACTGAAAGACATACTGGAAACATTTGGTAGATCAGCCAGCGTTTGTGGACAGATGCTAACGTCTAACATCTCAACAGAACTCTCAGAAGGAGCTCTCCTCTCGCTGCTGCCATCAGGAAGAAGGGAAAGAGCCTCATGAGCCTCATCACCAGGTTCAGAAACTGTTATTACCTTACAGCCTGAAGCGGAAGGATAACTCCACTCGCTCCATCACTGAACCGTTCCCACAAGCTATGGGCTCATTTTCAAGGACTCTCCAACTCATTTTCTCGATATTTATTGTCTATGTGTTAATTATTATTATTATTATTTTGTGTTTTTTCTCATTTTGTATTTGCACAGTGGCTGTTTGTCCATCCTATTGGAGGTGGCCTTTCATTGATTCTATTGTGTTTCTTGTATTTATTGTGAAAGCCTGCAAGACAATCAATCTCAGCATTGTATATGGTGGCCTATGCGTACTTTAATAATACATTTACTCTGATCTTTGAATATTGAGCTTTAAAACAGAAGAGAATGGGAAGCTCCTGGCCACTTCTGTGGACTGAACACAGGTGCTCCACAAAACATTCTGCACTGGTTTCTCAGAAGTACATAGTGGAGATCACATTATAAATCCTCAAGGTATGAATACTAGATAAGAAAAAGATTACTTTAGTGGGCTGCTTGAGTGATAAGTGAAACTTTGCTCAGAACTGCAGGTGGAATTCAGTGGGTCAGGCAGAGAAATGAACAGTTCATCTGGAATAGGTTCTGCCTGATTCCTGAGTTCTTCCAGCAGTGTGCATTTTGCTGGCGGTTACACCATCTGCAGTCTCTGTGTCTCCACTGTCCAGAACCTTGCCATCATTGAAAGGAGCTTCTTTTAGCTGGGCATTCAGTTTAGTCCCAGTGAAAAGGCAACGTATATGACCATGCCGTGTTCCCTCAGTAATTCAGAATCAGAATCACATTTAATATCACCAGCGTATCTTGTGAAATTTGTTAACTTTGTGGCAGCAGTACAATGCAATACATGATAAATATAGAAAAAAATCAATTACATTAAGAATATATATTTTTTATTTCTTTTTTTGCAAAAAACAATAGAAATAAAAAAGTAGTGAGGTAGTGTTCATGAGTTGAATGTCCATTCAGAAATCAGATGGCAGAGGGGAAGAAGCTGTTCCTGAATCACTGAGTGTGTGCCATCAGGCTTCTGTACCTCCTTCCTAATGATAACAATGAGAAGAGGATATGTCCTAGGTGATGGGGTTCCTTAATGATGGATGCTGCCTTTTTTAAGCACTGCTCCTTGAAGACATCTTGGACACCATGGAGGCTAGTGCCCATGATGGAGATGTCTAATTTTACAACTCTCTGCAGCTTACTTTGAACCTGCGCAGTAGACCCCCCCCTTGCCCCCCCCAACCCACTACCAGACAGTATAGCATCCAGTTAGAATGCTCTCCATGGTGCACCTATAGAAATTTGTGAGTGTGTTTGGTGACAAACCAAATCTCCTCAAACTCCTAATGAAATATAGCCACCGTCTTGACTTCTTTATGGGTGTGTCAATATGTTAGGCCCAGGTTAGGTCCTCAGAGATATTAACACCTAGGAACTTGAAATTGCTCACTCTCTCCACTTCTCATCCCTCTACGAGGACTGGTGTGTGTTCCCTCATCTTATCCTTTCTGGAATCCACAGTAAGTTCTTCGGTCTTACTGTCATTGAGTGCAAGGTTGTTGCTGCGATACCACTCAACCAATTGGTATATCTCGCTTTTGTACACCCTCTCATTACCATCTGAGATTCTGCCAACAATGGTTGTATCATCAGCAAATTTATAGATGGTATTTGAGCTATGCCTAGCCACACAGTTATGGGTGTAGAGGGAGTAGAGCAGTGGGCTAAGCACATATCCCTGAGGTGCACCAGTATTGAGCGAGGTGGAGATGTTATTTCTAATCCACACAGATTGCAATCTTCCAGTTAGGAAGTCCATGATCCAGTTACAGAGGGAGGTACAGAGGCTCAGGTTTTGTAGCCTTTCAATCAAAACTGTAGAAATGATTGTGTTATACTCTGAACTGTAGTCAGTAAACAGAATCCTGAAATAGGCATTTGTATTGTTTAAGTGAGCCAAGGCCACACGGAGAACCAATGACATTGTGTCCACCATAGATCTATTATGGCCTTAGGCAAACTGCAGTAGCTCTAGTTCCTTGCTGAGACATGAGTTGATTCTAGCCATAACCAACCTCTCTAAACACTTCATCACCACAGATGTGAGTGCTACTGGATGATTGTCATTAAGGCAGCTCCCTCTGCTCTTCTTGGGCACTGGAATAATGGTTGCTATTTTGAGATTGTAGCAATGAGAGATCGAAAATGCTTTTGAACTCCCCCGCCATTTTGAGTGTTGGGTTAAATGCTGTACCGTGATGCTGCTTGGGCCCAGATGCTCTGCCACAGAAGTGAATGTACCACGAGATGACCCATGGCTAGTCAGGATCTGGGTCAAGGAGAGAGACTCTCTCTTCAGCACCTAACTGTTAGTTTTGGGCATCCCCAGAACTCAGGGCATGGAATTCATTGTCTTTATTACAGAGGCTGTGTCGCGTAATGAAGAATCTGCCGTGTGTTCTTACCCGGATATTGTGCTGATTTCCCCAGCTGTAGCAGAAAATTTATTCACTGCTTATTTCTGTGAATTAAATCGCTGACTTGAAACTTGTGAAAAACTTGCTGAGGAAGCTTATGCCTCTTTCTGTTAACTTCAGCACAATCACTGCAGATTCACTCATTTGCTTCTCCTTATCTCAGCTATTCAGTCCGATTCTCCTTTTCCCTGCTCAACAAGGTTGGAGCCTGTGGTTGAATCTGTCTCTTCCATTGCCTCTCAACTGATGACAGCTTATGCAGTGCTCAGTGCGTCCTAGCCCAAAGATAAAAGAGGAAAGTTGTAAGCCTACAATACTTTATGGCTCAGAAGGAACTCAGGCAAAATAATGGATCTCTGCCCGTGGTGTACATGATGAGTTACTCTTCTTAAGATGCATCAGTGATTAGTAGAGCTTTTATTTGGTCTGAATGTTCAGTGATCTAGAGTCATTGTCAGAGAATCACATGATCCCCCTGCCCATCGAGTCGATGTTACCCATCAGACACAACACTGACCCTGTTTTATTCTCCCCAAACTTCTGATGTGGAAGGAAACCAGAGCAACTGAGGGAAATCCACAAAGCTTCAGGGATAACGGTTATTAAGAAGAACAATAGATGGAGAGTGGCTCAGGCAGATCAGCTGATACGGTATTGCTTGGCCACTCCACTCGTATTCAGTGGGTTCAATAGGAGCATTTCATGTCAGAGAAATGTATACAATATACATCCTGAAATTTTTTTCTTCGCAAACATCCATGAAAACAGAGGAGTACCCCGAGTATGAATGACAGTTAGAACCCTAAAGTACCCTCCATCTCCTCCTTCCATGCACAAGCAGCAGCAATGCCCCTACTCCCCCACTAGCACCCTCGACCGAGCACTCAAGCATGCAGCAAAGCATCAATAAAGACACAGACTTGCAGAACCCCAAAGACCACTCGTTCACCCAGTAATTCGATGTACCACAGGGTCTCTCTCTCTCTCCCTAATAAGGGAAAAAGAGCTGTCCCCATTTCACAGTGAGAGGGGAGACATAACAAACAACTCGCTGATTTATGATGTTAGAAGTCTCTTGCATCGCTTTTTCCAAGCTCTGTGCCCAGAGAATCAGGCCCAGAAAGGCTCAGGTCTCTGGACACACAGCTCCTGATGTTCCGTGTTCTCCCACGACACATCAGTCAGGGGCACCGGCCTCGAATCAGCCCCTCTCCAGAGCCACATAAATCCGGCACCCTGAAGGCGCATTAGTCTTCCTGGCCGCGTCCTTGGGATAGCGAAAAGCTGCTGGTCGTGAGACCCTGAGAGTGGGTCCCATTTCCGCAAAGAACTGAAGTCAGAGTGTGGCTCCAGGTCATGGTCTTTAAAAGAACCTTGAAAAGGAAAAAAAGAGATCTCAAAGATAGAAATTGTGCTGTTTCTGAAGATGCAAGCAAAGGAGTTGCCGTTTAGCGTCATCTTAATTTTGCTCCGCCCTCCAGGTCATCCAAATACATTTTATGTTTTTTCTGCTTAACGTTATATCTCTTTTAATGTGCAGTCATTGGACATACAAAACTGGCAACAGCAATCTCTTTCAAACAGTATTAATTCTACCTAACAATGCCAAAGTCTCAACTGGGTTTGCAGTCATATTAAGAATCAGATGCCCCCAGAAAATTAATGTGGTGAATTAGGAGATTCTGATTGTGGTTTCAGGTTTGTGGCCTTTAAAGCCTGAGAGTTATGGGTTAGGTGACAGGTCATTTGAAATCTTGGGAGGATGATAAATTGGAGCAAAGCAGCGGTGCAGGAGAAGGAACAATTTGCAGGATGGAGTGTTGGGAACACAAGGACAAGACTGGAATGATCTGTGAGAGAGATGGTGGAGCAAAGATAGGAAAATAATGACCCAATGAATATTAACACTAGAGAAAAATTACAATTGGACGTGATTGCTAAAAAAAAAAGATTAGGATAGTTAATCCTCTGTGGATGGCTGATACGTGTGATATTGAAATTCTTGATGGAGGAAGTCAAACAGCTCTAATCATTTATGATAGAGGAAATGTTAAAAGTACGTGGAGCATAATGATTAATGTTTTGAAATGATTAGTTCCTGTAAAGGTCACCACTATTTATTGGTGGTGTTGTATATTTCCTGCCGGACATTGCTTTGAAGCAGTTGATTCTATAGAGATACTGACTGACTGCAATGTAATAAAACAGATCGTGTTCTTAATTCTGACAGTTGTCGGTGACTGATAACCAGACTGGTATCTAATTCAGTCTTGTAAGTACTCTGCATACAAATGAGAAAAGTATGCAGAGTACTTACATTTCTAAACTAAAGCAATCAGCTGGGGGAACTTAGCAGACTGAGCGTGGAAAGCAACTGTTGACCTTTTGGGACAGGTGCTAATGCAGGGTCCCAACCCAAATGTTCAACAATTCCCATCCTCACCCTCCACTAGATGTTGTTTGAATGAGTGAGTTCCCTCAACAGTTAGTTGCTCTGGATGACACACCTGCAGTCTCTTGTGTCTCAAGCCCGGTTCTGCTCCTTACAGTTGACAATTCACCAATAGGGGCATGAGCACAAGTGGGTCTCAGTCACCCTCATCTAGAGAGCCGAAAGGTACAGCAAGGGCAGCCTGTGGACATGTTTGCGATGGTGCTGCAAGTGTTAGAAAAGTTTTCACTCAACGGCTTCCCCTTTGCCAATGACTACAAGTGATGAACCTCTCTGAGAAAAATTAAAATCGTTCCCCGGTGACGGGCTACTCGAGTGACCAAAATTTGCTTGAGTGCAAAGAAAATTTAAAGGCATGAGAAGGTGTGTAATAAATGAAAGGACAATGAATATCTTGAAAATTCCACCACCTGACCCAATGAAGGTAAATATTCCAATCATCAGGCAGTGCTTGAGTCAACAATTCAAGTCAGAATCAGAACTGAGGTCTGTCTGCTTTTGGATCTTTTCAAGATGAAGTTAGGTTTGAGAATGAAGGGCAACAGAAGGGTTTGAAATGAGACAGTCAGATACCAGAGTGGGCATTTCCCTTTATCCTCAGAGGGAACCTGGGGCCATTAACATTCATGTGAGTTGGCTGAGGAGCAACATTTTAACCTCACATGAGAGATAGCATGATCAGATCATCCTGAAACTCATGAACTTTTGACAAAGGCACAAGCCACTCTCAGCAACAAAGTGGTTACACTGCTGTAGTAGATAAATACTCCAAGGTACATAGTGGTATCTTATATGAAGCAATAGAAGTTTAAAGCTGGATATGACTAACAACCAAAAACCTGCTCATGTCAGTAGGATTTTAAGGAGCTTTAGAACGTAGCACTGGGAGATGTAGGGAAGGAATTCTAGAGCATTAGGACTGAGGAGAATTGGGACAAGAAGTGGAGGGTGAGAACATCATACTCATTATGGAAGTGGGGAGACTTCACATTGATTGTAATGACCGGAAGAAGAGAGGTAGAGCTAAGGATCTGAACATCAAAACCAAGTTCTTTCAATACAGTCATGGGCAGAGTGAGAGCTGGCAGAGTTCAGTGGAACCGGTGATCAAACATACCTTAGAGAAGAATTAGTGAAAGCACCAACATAGAGTCCTAGAGTCCTACAATAGAGCCAAACATCTGTTCCCTTCAGTGGCACATGGTCGATATGGCAGACTCTTCACCACCACATCCAGTCCCTTCACCACCACATCCAGTCACTTCATCACAGAATCCAGTCTCTTCATCACCACGTCCACTCTCTTCACCACCACATCCACTCTCTTCATCACCAAATCCAGTCTCTTCACCACCATGTCCACTCTCTTCACCACCACCTCCAATCTCTTCATCACCACATCCACTCTCTTAATCACCAAATCCAGTCTCGTCACCACCACAGTTAAAGAGACTGCATTCGGTGATGAAGTGGCTGGATGTGGAGCTGAAGAGACTGGATGTGGTGGTGAAGAGAGTGGATGTGGTGGTGAAGAGAGTGGATGTGGTGAGTGAAGAGACTGGATTTGGTGTTTAGGATCTGGATTCGGGGATGAAGTGACTGGATATGTTGGTGAAGAGACTGGATGTGCTGAGTGAAGAGAGTGGTTTCGGTGGTGAATAGACTGGATGTAGTGGTGAAGAGAGTGGATGTGTTGAGTGAAGAGAGTGGATGTGGTGGTGAGGAGACTTGATTCGGTGATGAAGTGGCTGGATGTGGTGCTGAAGAGACTGGATGTGGTAGTGAAGAGAGTGGATGTGGTGGTGAAGAGAGTGGATGTGGTGAGTGAAGTGACTGGATTCGGTGATGAAGTGACTGGATCCACTCTCTTCACTCACCACATCCAGTCTCTTCACCAACATATCCAGTCACTTCATCACTGAATTTAGTCTCTTCATCACCAAATCCAGTCTCTTCACCACCACATCCACTCTCTTCATCAACAGATCCAGTCTCTTCAGCACCACATCCAGTCTCTTCATCAGCACATCCAGTCTCTTCATAACCACATCCAGTCTCTTCAGCACCACATCCAGTCTCTTCAGCACCACATCCAGTCTCTTCATCACCGAATCCAGTCTCTTCACTCACCACATCCACTCTCTTCACCACCACATCCACTCTCTTCACTACCACATCCAGTCTCTTCAGCACCACATCCAGCCACTTCATCACCGAATCAAGTCTCCTCACCACCACATCCACTCTCTTCACTCAACACATCCACTCTCTTCACCACTACATCCAGTCTATTCACCACCGAAACCACTCTCTTCACTCAGCACATCCAGTCTCTTCACCAACATATCCAGTCACTTCATCACCGAATCCAGTCACTTCATCCCCAAATCCAGACCCTAAACACCACATCCAGTCTCTTCAGCACCACATCCAGTCTGTTCATCACCAAATCCAGTCTCTTCACTCACCACATCCACTCTCTTCACCACCACATCCAGTCTCTTCATCACCACATCCACTCTCTTCATCACCACATCCCCTCTCTTCAACACCACATCCAGTCTCTTTACCACCACATCCAGTCTCTTTACCATCACATCCAGTCTCTTCATCACCACATCCACTCTTTTCATCACCACATCCACATTCCTCATCACCATATCCACTCTCTTCACCACCACATCCACTCTCTTCATCACCACATCCAGTCTCTTCATCACCACATCCAGTCTCTTCATCACCACATCCAGTCTCTTCAACACCACATCCAGTCACTTCATCACCAACTCCACTCTCTTCATCACCACATCCACTCTGTTCATCACCACATCCGCTCTCTTCAACACCACATCCACTCTCTTCATCACCAAATCCAGTCTCTTCACCACCTTGTCCACTCTCTTCACCACCACCTCCAATCTCTTCATCACCACATCCACACTCTTAATCACCAAATCCAGTCTCGTCACCACCACATCCAGTCACTTCACCACCACAACCAGTCACTTCATCACCAAATCCAGTCTCTTCACCACCACGTCCAGTCTCTTCACTCACCACATCCAGTCTCTTCACCACCACATCCAGCCTCTTCACCACCACATCCAGTCTCTTCACCACCACATCCAGTCTCTTCATCACCACATACACTCTCATCATCACCACATCCACTCTATTCATCACCACATCCACTCTCTTCACTCACCACATCCATTCTCTGCACCAACACATCCAGTCACTTCATCACCGAATCCAGGCTCTTCATCACCAAATCCAGTCTCTTCACCACCACATCCACTCTCTTCATCACCACATCCAGTCACTTCATCACCACATCCACTCTCTTCATCACCACATCCACTCTCTTCAACACCACATCCAGTCTCTTCATCACCACATCCACTCTCTCCACCACTACATCCACTCTGTTCACCACCGAATCCACTCTCTTCACTCAGCACATCCAGTCTCTTCACCAACATATCCAGTCACTTCATCACCGAATCCAGTCTCTTCATCACTGAATCCAGTCTCTTCACCACCACATCCACTCTCTTCATCAACACATCCAGTCTCATCATCACCACATCCACTCTCTTAATCACAACATCCACTGTCTTCACCACCACATCCACTCTCTTCACTCAACACATCCACTCTCTTCACCACTACATCCAGTCTATTCACCACCGAAACCACTCTCTTCACTCAGCACATCCAGTCTCTTCACCAACATATCCAGTCACTTCCTCACCGAATCCAGTCACTTCATCCCCGAATCCAGATCCTAAACACCACATCCAGTCTCTTCAGCACCACATCCAGTCTGTTCATCACCAAATCCAGTCTCTTCACTCACCACATCCACTCTCTTCACCACCATATCCACTCTCTTCACCACCACATCCAGTCTCTTCAGCTCCACATCCAGCCACTTCATCACCGAATCCAGTCTCTTCAACACCGAATCCAGTCTCCTCACCACCACATCCAATCTCTTCATCACCACATCCACTCTCTTCACCACCACATTCAGTCTCTTCATCACCACATTCAGCCACTTCATCACCACATCCACTCACTTCATCACCACATCCAGACTCTTCACTCACCACATCCAGTCTCTTCACTCTCCTCATCCACGCACTTCAGCACCACATCCACTCACTTCATCACCGAATCCGGTCTCTGCATCACCAAATCCACTCTCTTCATCACCACGTCCAGTCTCTTCAGAACCACGTCCAGTCACTTCATCACTGAATCCAGTCTCTTCACCACCACGTCCACTCTCTCGATCACCACATCCAGTCACTTAATCACCACATCCACTCACTTCATCACCACATCCACTCTCTTCATCACCACATCCAGTCTCTTCATCACCACATCCAGTCTCTTCAACACCACATCCAGTCACTTCACCACCACGTCCAGTCTCTTCATCACCACATCCACTCTCATCATCACCACATCCACTCTATTCATCACCACATCCACTCTCTTCACTCACCACATCCATTCTCTTCACCAACACATCCAGTCACTTCATCACCGAATCCAGGCTCTTCATCACCAAATCCAGTCTCTTCACCACCACATCCACTCTCTTCATCACCACATCCAGTCACTTCATCACCACATCCACTCTCTTCATCACCACATCCACTCTCTTCATCACCACATCCACTCTCTTCAACACCACATCCAGTCTCTTCACTCACCACATCCATTCTCTTCACCAACACATCCAGTCACTTCATCACCGAATCCAGGCTCTTCATCACCAAATCCAGTCTCTTCACCACCACATCCACTCTCTTCATCACCACATCCAGTCTCATCATAACCACATCCACTCTCTTAATCACAACATCCACTGTCTTCACCACCACATCCACTCTCTTCATCACCACATCCACTCACTTCATCACCTCATCCAGTCTCGTCACTCTCCACATCCACTCACTTCACCACCACATCCAGTCACTTCATCACTGAATCCGTTCTCTGCATCACCAAATCCACTCTCTTCACCACCACATTCAGTCTCTTCATCACCACATTCAGCCACTTCATCACTACAACCACCCATTTCATCACCACATCCACTCTCTTAATCACAACATCCACTGTCTTCACCACCACATCCACTCTCTTCATCACCACAACCACTCTCTTCAGCACCACATCCAGTCTCTTCATCAGCACATACAGTCTCTTCATAACCACATCCAGTCTCTTCAGCACCACATCCAGTCTCTTCATCACCGAATCCAGTCTCTTCACTTACCACATCCACTCTCTTCACCACCACATCCACTCTCTTCACTACCACATCCTGTCTCTTCAGCACCACATCCAGCCACTTCATCAACGAATCAAGTCTCCTCACCACCACATCCACTCTCTTCACTCAGCACATCCACTCTCTTCACCACTACATCCAGTCTATTCACCACCGAAACCACTCTCTTCACTCAGCACATCCAGTCTCTTCACCAACATATCCAGTCACTTCATCACCGAATCCAGTCACTTCATCCCCGAATCCAGATCCTAAACACCACATCCAGTCTCTTCAGCACCACATCCAGTCTCTTCATCACCAAATCCAGTCTCTTCACTCAACACATCCACTCTCTTCACCACCACATCCAGTCTCTTCATCACCACATCCACTCTCTTCATCACCACATCCACTCACTTCATCACCACATCCAGTCTCTTCACTCACCACATCCACTCTCTTCACTCAGCACATCCAGTCTCTTCACCAACATATCCAGTCACTTCATCACCGAATCCAGTCACTTCATCCCGGAATCCAGTCTCTTCATCACCACATCCGCTCTCTTCAACACCACGCCCACTCTCTTTATCACCAACTCCAGTCTCTTCACCACCACGTCCACACTCTTCACCACCACATCCACTCTGTACATCACCACATCCACTCTCTTCACCACCACGTCCAGTCTCTTCAACACCACGTCCACTCTCTTCATCACAACATCCAGACTCTTCATCATCGAATCTACTCTCTTCAATCTCCACATCCAGTCTCTTCATCACCACATCCAGTCTCTTCATCACCACATCAAGTCTCTTCATCGCCAAGTCCAGTCTCTTCACCACCACATCCACACTCTTCCCCAGCACATCCACTCTGTACATCACCACGTCCACTCTCTTCATCACCACATCCAGACTCTTCATCATCAAATCCACTCTCTTCACTCTCCACATCCAGTCCCTTCATTAGCACATCCAGTCTCTTCATCACCAAATCCAGTCTATTCACCACCACGTCCGCTCTCTTCACCACCACAACCACTCTCTTCATCACCAAATCCAGTCTCTTCACCACCATGTCCACTCTCTTCACCACCACCTCCAATCTCTTCATCACCACATCCACTCTCTTAATCACCAAATCCAGTCTCGTCACCACCACATCCAGTCACTTCACCACCACATCCAGTCACTTCATCACCAAATCCAGTCTCTTCACCACCACGTCCAGTCTCTTCACTCACCACATCCAGTCTCTTCACCACCACATCCAGTCTCTTCACCACCACATCCAGCCTCTTCACCACCACATCCAGTCTCTTCACCACCACATCCAGTCTCTTCATCACCACATACACTCTCATCATCACCACATCCACTCTATTCATCACCACATCCACTCTCTTCACTCACCACATCCATTCTCTTCACCATCACATCCAGTCACTTCATCACCGAATCCAGGCTCTTCATCACCAAATCCAGTCTCTTCACCACCACATCCACTCTCTTCATCACCACATCCAGTCACTTCATCACCACATCCACTCTCTTCATCACCACATCCACTCTCTTCAACACCACATCCAGTCTCTTCATCACCACATCCACTCTCTCCACCACTACATCCACTCTGTTCACCACCGAATCCACTCTCTTCACTCAGCACATCCAGTCTCTTCACCAACATATCCAGTCACTTCATCACCGAATCCAGTCTCTTCATCACTGAATCCAGTCTCTTCACCACCACATCCACTCTCTTCATCAACACATCCAGTCTCATCAACACCACATCCACTCTCTTAATCACAACATCCACTGTCTTCACCACCACATCCACTCTCTTCACTCAACACATCCACTCTCTTCACCACTACATCCAGTCTATTCACCACCGAAACCACTCTCTTCACTCAGCACATCCAGTCTCTTCACCAACATATCCAGTCACTTCCTCACCGAATCCAGTCACTTCATCCCCGAATCCAGATCCTAAACACCACATCCAGACTCTTCAGCACCACATCCAGTCTGTTCATCACCAAATCCAGTCTCTTCACTCACCACATCCACTCTCTTCACCACCACATCCACTCTCTTCACCACCACATCCCGTCTCTTCAGCTCCACATCCAGCCACTTCATCACCGAATCCAGTCTCTTCAACACCGAATCCAGTCTCCTCACCACCACATCCAATCTCTTCATCACCACATCCACTCTCTTCACCACCACATTCAGTCTCTTCATCACCACATTCAGCCACTTCATCACCACATCCACTCACTTCATCACCACATCCAGTCTATTCACTCACCACATCCAGTCTCTTCACTCTACTCATCCACGCACTTCAGCACCACATCCAGTCACTTCATCACCGAATCCGGTCTCTGCATCACCAACTCCACTCTCTTCATCACCACGTCCAGTCTCTTCAGAACCACGTCCAGTCACTTCATCACTGAATCCAGTCTCTTCACCACCACGTCCACTCTCTCGATCACCACATCCAGTCACTTAATCACCACATCCACTCTCTTCATCACCACATCCACTCTCTTCATCACCACATCCACTCTCTTCAACACCACATCCAGTCTCTTTACCACCACATCCAGTCTCTTTACCATCACATCCAGTCTCTTCATCACCACATCCACGCTTTTCATCACCACATCCACATTCTTCATCACTACATCCACTCTCTTCAACAACACATCCACTCTCTTCATCACCACATCCAGTCTCTTCATCACCACATCCAGTCTCTTCATCACCACATCCAGTCTCTTCAACACCACATCCAGTCACTTCACCACCACATCCAGTCTCTTCACCACCACATCCAGTCTCTTCATCACCACATCCACTCTCATCATCACCACATCCACTCTATTCATCACCACATCCACTCTCTTCACTCACCACATCCATTCTCTTCACCAACACATCCAGTCACTTCATCACCGAATCCAGGCTCTTCATCACCAAATCCAGTCTCTTCACCACCACATCCACTCACTTCATCACCACATCCACTCTCTTCATCACCACATCCACTCTCTTCAACACCACATCCAGTCTCTTCATCACCACATCCACTCTCTCCACCACTACATCCACTCTGTTCACCACCGAATCCACTCTCTTCACTCAGCACATCCAGTCTCTTCACCAACATATCCAGTCACTTCATCACCACATCCACTCTCTTCATCACCACATCCACTCTCTTCATCACCACATCCACACTGTTCACCACCGAATCCACTCTCTTCACTCAGCACATCCAGTCTCTTCACCAACATATCCAGTCACTTCATCACCGAATCCAGTCTCTTCATCACTGAATCCAGTCTCTTCACCACCACATCCACTCTCTTCATCAACACATCCAGTCTCATCATCACCACATCCACTCTCTTAATCACAACATCCACTGTCTTCACCACCACATCCACTCTCTTCACTCAACACATCCACTCTCTTCACCACTACATCCAGTCTATTCACCACCGAAACCACTCTCTTCACTCAGCACATCCAGTCTCTTCACCAACATATCCAGTCACTTCCTCACCGAATCCAGTCACTTCATCCCCGAATCCAGATCCTAAACACCACATCCAGTCTCTTCAGCACCACATCCAGTCTGTTCATCACCAAATCCAGTCTCTTCACTCACCACATCCACTCTCTTCACCACCATATCCACTCTCTTCACCACCACATCCAGTCTCTTCAGCTCCACATCCAGCCACTTCATCACCGAATCCAGTCTCTTCAACACCGAATCCAGTCTCCTCACCACCACATCCAATCTCTTCATCACCACATCCACTCTCTTCACCACCACATTCAGTCTCTTCATCACCACATTCAGCCACTTCATCACCACATCCACTCACTTCATCACCACATCCAGACTCTTCACTCACCACATCCAGTCTCTTCACTCTCCTCATCCACGCACTTCAGCACCACATCCACTCACTTCATCACCGAATCCGGTCTCTGCATCACCAAATCCACTCTCTTCATCACCACGTCCAGTCTCTTCAGAACCACGTCCAGTCACTTCATCACTGAATCCAGTCTCTTCACCACCACGTCCACTCTCTCGATCACCACATCCAGTCACTTAATCACCACATCCACTCACTTCATCACCACATCCACTCTCTTCATCACCACATCCAGTCTCTTCATCACCACATCCAGTCTCTTCAACACCACATCCAGTCACTTCACCACCACATCCAGTCTCTTCATCACCACATCCACTCTCATCATCACCACATCCACTCTATTCATCACCACATCCACTCTCTTCACTCACCACATCCATTCTCTTCACCAACACATCCAGTCACTTCATCACCGAATCCAGGCTCTTCATCACCAAATCCAGTCTCTTCACCACCACATCCACTCTCTTCATCACCACATCCAGTCACTTCATCACCACATCCACTCTCTTCATCACCACATCCACTCTCTTCATCACCACATCCACTCTCTTCAACACCACATCCAGTCTCTTCACTCACCACATCCATTCTCTTCACCAACACATCCAGTCACTTCATCACCGAATCCAGGCTCTTCATCACCAAATCCAGTCTCTTCACCACCACATCCACTCTCTTCATCACCACATCCAGTCTCATCATAACCACATCCACTCTCTTAATCACAACATCCACTGTCTTCACCACCACATCCACTCTCTTCATCACCACATCCACTCACTTCATCACCTCATCCAGTCTCGTCACTCTCCACATCCACTCACTTCACCACCACATCCAGTCACTTCATCACTGAATCCGTTCTCTGCATCACCAAATCCACTCTCTTCACCACCACATTCAGTCTCTTCATCACCACATTCAGCCACTTCATCACTACAACCACCCATTTCATCACCACATCCACTCTCTTAATCACAACATCCACTGTCTTCACCACCACATCCACTCTCTTCATCACCACAACCACTCTCTTCAGCACCACATCCAGTCTCTTCATCAGCACATACAGTCTCTTCATAACCACATCCAGTCTCTTCAGCACCACATCCAGTCTCTTCATCACCGAATCCAGTCTCTTCACTTACCACATCCACTCTCTTCACCACCACATCCACTCTCTTCACTACCACATCCTGTCTCTTCAGCACCACATCCAGCCACTTCATCAACGAATCAAGTCTCCTCACCACCACATCCACTCTCTTCACTCAGCACATCCACTCTCTTCACCACTACATCCAGTCTATTCACCACCGAAACCACTCTCTTCACTCAGCACATCCAGTCTCTTCACCAACATATCCAGTCACTTCATCACCGAATCCAGTCACTTCATCCCCGAATCCAGATCCTAAACACCACATCCAGTCTCTTCAGCACCACATCCAGTCTCTTCATCACCAAATCCAGTCTCTTCACTCAACACATCCACTCTCTTCACCACCACATCCAGTCTCTTCATCACCACATCCACTCTCTTCATCACCACATCCACTCACTTCATCACCACATCCAGTCTCTTCACTCACCACATCCACTCTCTTCACTCAGCACATCCAGTCTCTTCACCAACATATCCAGTCACTTCATCACCGAATCCAGTCACTTCATCCCGGAATCCAGTCTCTTCATCACCACATCCGCTCTCTTCAACACCACGCCCACTCTCTTTATCACCAACTCCAGTCTCTTCACCACCACGTCCACACTCTTCACCACCACATCCACTCTGTACATCACCACATCCACTCTCTTCACCACCACGTCCAGTCTCTTCAACACCACGTCCACTCTCTTCATCACAACATCCAGACTCTTCATCATCGAATCTACTCTCTTCAATCTCCACATCCAGTCTCTTCATCACCACATCCAGTCTCTTCATCACCACATCAAGTCTCTTCATCACCAAGTCCAGTCTCTTCACCACCACATCCACACTCTTCCCCAGCACATCCACTCTGTACATCACCACGTCCACTCTCTTCATCACCACATCCAGACTCTTCATCATCAAATCCACTCTCTTCACTCTCCACATCCAGTCCCTTCATTAGCACATCCAGTCTCTTCATCACCAAATCCAGTCTATTCACCACCACGTCCGCTCTCTTCACCACCACAACCACTCTCTTCATCACCAAATCCAGTCTCTTCACCACCATGTCCACTCTCTTCACCACCACCTCCAATCTCTTCATCACCACATCCACTCTCTTAATCACCAAATCCAGTCTCGTCACCACCACATCCAGTCACTTCACCACCACATCCAGTCACTTCATCACCAAATCCAGTCTCTTCACCACCACGTCCAGTCTCTTCACTCACCACATCCAGTCTCTTCACCACCACATCCAGTCTCTTCACCACCACATCCAGCCTCTTCACCACCACATCCAGTCTCTTCACCACCACATCCAGTCTCTTCATCACCACATACACTCTCATCATCACCACATCCACTCTATTCATCACCACATCCACTCTCTTCACTCACCACATCCATTCTCTTCACCAACACATCCAGTCACTTCATCACCGAATCCAGGCTCTTCATCACCAAATCCAGTCTCTTCACCACCACATCCACTCTCTTCATCACCACATCCAGTCACTTCATCACCACATCCACTCTCTTCATCACCACATCCACTCTCTTCAACACCACATCCAGTCTCTTCATCACCACATCCACTCTCTCCACCACTACATCCACTCTGTTCACCACCGAATCCACTCTCTTCACTCAGCACATCCAGTCTCTTCACCAACATATCCAGTCACTTCATCACCGAATCCAGTCTCTTCATCACTGAATCCAGTCTCTTCACCACCACATCCACTCTCTTCATCAACACATCCAGTCTCATCAACACCACATCCACTCTCTTAATCACAACATCCACTGTCTTCACCACCACATCCACTCTCTTCACTCAACACATCCACTCTCTTCACCACTACATCCAGTCTATTCACCACCGAAACCACTCTCTTCACTCAGCACATCCAGTCTCTTCACCAACATATCCAGTCACTTCCTCACCGAATCCAGTCACTTCATCCCCGAATCCAGATCCTAAACACCACATCCAGACTCTTCAGCACCACATCCAGTCTGTTCATCACCAAATCCAGTCTCTTCACTCACCACATCCACTCTCTTCACCACCACATCCACTCTCTTCACCACCACATCCCGTCTCTTCAGCTCCACATCCAGCCACTTCATCACCGAATCCAGTCTCTTCAACACCGAATCCAGTCTCCTCACCACCACATCCAATCTCTTCATCACCACATCCACTCTCTTCACCACCACATTCAGTCTCTTCATCACCACATTCAGCCACTTCATCACCACATCCACTCACTTCATCACCACATCCAGTCTATTCACTCACCACATCCAGTCTCTTCACTCTACTCATCCACGCACTTCAGCACCACATCCAGTCACTTCATCACCGAATCCGGTCTCTGCATCACCAACTCCACTCTCTTCATCACCACGTCCAGTCTCTTCAGAACCACGTCCTGTCACTTCATCACTGAATCCAGTCTCTTCACCACCACGTCCACTCTCTCGATCACCACATCCAGTCACTTAATCACCACATCCACTCTCTTCATCACCACATCCACTCTCTTCATCACCACATCCACTCTCTTCAACACCACATCCAGTCTCTTTACCACCACATCCAGTCTCTTTACCATCACATCCAGTCTCTTCATCACCACATCCACGCTTTTCATCACCACATCCACATTCTTCATCACTACATCCACTCTCTTCAACAACACATCCACTCTCTTCATCACCACATCCAGTCTCTTCATCACCACATCCAGTCTCTTCATCACCACATCCAGTCTCTTCAACACCACATCCAGTCACTTCACCACCACATCCAGTCTCTTCACCACCACATCCAGTCTCTTCATCACCACATCCACTCTCATCATCACCACATCCACTCTATTCATCACCACATCCACTCTCTTCACTCACCACATCCATTCTCTTCACCAACACATCCAGTCACTTCATCACCGAATCCAGGCTCTTCATCACCAAATCCAGTCTCTTCACCACCACATCCACTCACTTCATCACCACATCCACTCTCTTCATCACCACATCCACTCTCTTCAACACCACATCCAGTCTCTTCATCACCACATCCACTCTCTCCACCACTACATCCACTCTGTTCACCACCGAATCCACTCTCTTCACTCAGCACATCCAGTCTCTTCACCAACATATCCAGTCACTTCATCACCACATCCACTCTCTTCATCACCACATCCACTCTCTTCATCACCACATCCACACTGTTCACCACCGAATCCACTCTCTTCACTCACCACATCCATTCTCTTCACCAACACATCCAGACACTTCATCACCGAATCCAGGCTCTTCATCACCAAATCCAGTCTCTTCACCACCACATCCACTCTCTTCATCACCACATCCAGTCTCATCATCACCACATCCACTCTCTTAATCACAACATCCACTGTCTTCACCACCACATCCACTCTCTTCATCACCACATCCACTCTCTTCAGCACCACATCCAGTCTCTTCATCACCACATCCACTCACTTCATCACCTCATCCAGTCTCGTCACTCTCCACATCCACTCACTTCACCACCACATCCAGTCACTTCATCACTGAATCCGTTCTCTGCATCACCAAATCCACTCTCTTCACCACCACATTCAGTCTCTTCATCACCACATTCAGCCACTTCATCACCACAACCACTCATTTCATCACCACATCCACTCTCTTAATCACAACATCCACTGTCTTCACCACCACATCCACTCTCTTCATCACCACATCCACTCTCTTCAGCACCACATCCAGTCTCTTCATCAGCACATCCAGTCTCTTCATAACCACATCCAGTCTCTTCAGCACCACATCCAGTCTCTTCATCACCGAATCCAGTCTCTTCACTCACCACATCCACTCTCTTCTCCACCACATCCACTCTCTTCACTACCACATCCAGTCTCTTCAGCACCACATCCAGCCACTTCATCACCGAATCAAGTCTCCTCACCACCACATCCACTCTCTTCACTCAACACATCCACTCTCTTCACCACTACATCCAGTCTATTCACCACCGAAACCACTCTCTTCACTCAGCACCTCCAGCCACTTCATCACCGAATCCAGTCTCCTCACCACCACATCCAATCTCTTCATCACCACATCCACTCTCTTCACCACCACATTCAGTCTCTTCATCACCACATTCAGCCACTTCATCACCACATCCACTCAATTCATCACCTCATCCAGTCTCGTCACTCTCCACATCCACTCACTTCACCACCACATCCACTCTGATCACCACCGAATCCACTCTCTTCACTCAGCACATCCACTCTCTTCATCACCACATCCACTCTCTTCATCTCCACATCCACTCTCTTCAACACCACATCCAGTCTCTTTACCACCACATCCAGTCTCTTTACCATCACATCCAGTCTCTTCATCACCACATCTACTCTTTTCATCACCACATCCACATTCTTCATCACCACATCCACTCTCTTCACCACCACATCCACTCTCTTCATCACCACATCCAGTCTATTCATCACCACATCCAGTCTCTTCAACACCACATCCAGTCACTTCATCACCACATCCACTCTCTTTAACACCACGTCCACTCTCTTTATCACCAACTCCAGTCTCTTCACCACCACGTCCACACTCTTCACCACCACATCCACTCTGTACATCACCACATCCACTCTCTTCACCACCACGTCCAGTCACTTCAACACCACGTCCACTCTCTTCATCACAACATCCAGACTCTTCATCATCGAATCCACTCTCTTCAATCTCCACATCCAGTCTCATCATCACCACATCCACTCTCTTAATCACAACATCCACTGTCTTCACCACCACATCCACTCTCTTCATCACCACATCCACTCTCTTCAACACCACATCCAGTCTCTTCACCACCACATCCAGTCTCTTCATCACTACATCCACTCTCATCATCACCACATCCACTCTATTCATCACCACATCCACTCTCTTCACTCACCACATCCATTCTCTTCACCAACACATCCAGTCACTTCATCACCGAATCCAGGCTCTTCATCACCAAATCCAGTCTCTTCACCACCACATCCACTCTCTTCATCACCACATCCAGTCACTTCATCACCACATCCACTCTCTTCATCACCACATCCACTCTCTTCATCACCACATCCACTCTCTTCAACACCACATCCAGTCTCTTCATCACCACATCCACTCTCTCCACCACTACATCCACTCTGTTCACCACCGAATCCACTCCCTTCACTCACCACATCCATTCTCTTCACCAACACATCCAGTCACTTCATCACCGAATCCAGGCTCTTCATCACCAAATCCAGTCTCTTCACCACCACATCCACTCTCTTCATCACCACATCCAGTCTCATCATCACCACATCCACTCTCTTAATCAAAACATCCACTGTCTTCACCACCACATCCACTCTCTTCATCACCACATCCACTCTCTTCAGCACCACATCCAGTCTCTTCATCACCACATCCACTCACTTCATCACCTCATCCAGTCTCGTCACTCTCCACATCCACTCACTTCACCACCACATCCAGTCACTTCATCACTGAATCCGTTCTCTGCATCACCAAATCCACTCTCTTCACCACCACATTCAGTCTCTTCATCACCACATTCAGCCACTTCATCACCACATCCACTCTCTTCATCACCACATCCACTCTCTTAATCACAACATCCACTGTCTTCACCACCACATCCACTCTCTTCATCACCACATCCACTCTCTTCAGCACCACATCCAGTCTCTTCATCAGCACATCCAGTCTCTTCATAACCACTTCTAGTCTCTTCAGCACCACATCCAGTCTCTTCATCACCGAATCCAGTCTCTTCACTCACCACATCCACTCTCTTCACCACCACATCCTCTCTCTTCACTACCACATCCAGTCTCTTCTGCACCACATCCAGCCACTTCATCACCGAATCCAGTCTCCTCACCACCACATCCAATCACTTCATCACCACATCCACTCTCTTCACCACCACATTCAGTCTCTTCATCACCACATTCAGCCACTTCATCAACACATCCACTCACTTCATCACCTCATCCAGTCTCGGCACTCTCCACATCCACTCACTTCCCCACCACATCCACTCTCTTCATCACCACATCACCTCTCTTCATCACCACATCCACTCTCTTCAACACCACATCCAGTCTCTTTACCACCACATCCAGTCTCTTTACCATCACATCCAGTCTCTTCATCACCACATCCACTCTTTTCATCACCAGATCCACATTCTTCATCACCACATCCAGTCTCTTCATCACCACATCCAGTCTCTTCAACACCACATCCAGTCACTTCATCACCACATCCACTCTCTTCAACACCACGTCCACTCTCTTTATCAACAACTCCAGTCTCTTCACCACCACGTCCACACTCTTCACCACCACATCCACTCTGTACATCACCACATCCACTCTCTTCACCACCACGTCCAGTCACTTCAACACCACGTCCACTCTCTTCATCACAACATCCAGACTCTTCATCATCGAATCCACTCACTTCATCACCACATCCACTCTCTTAATCACAACATCCACTGTCTTCACCACCACATCCACTCTCTTCATCACGACATCCACTCTCTTCAGCACCACATCCAGTCACTTCATCAGCACATCCAGTCTCTTCATAACCACATCCAGTCTCTTCAGCACCACATCCAGTCTCTTCAGCACCACATCCAGTCTCTTCATCACCGAATCCAGTCTCTTCACTCACCACATCCACTCTCTTCACCATCACATCCACTCTCTTCACTACCACATCCACTCTCTTCACCACTACATCCAGTCTATTCACCACCGAAACCACTCTCTTCACTCAGAACATCCAGTCTCTTCACCAACATATCCAGTCACTTCATCACCGAATCCAGTCACTTCATCCCCGAATCCAGATCCTAAACACCACATCCAGTCTCTTCAGCAACACATCCAGTCTCTTCATCACCAAATCCAGTCTCTTCACTCACCACATCCACTCTCTTCACCAACAAATTCACTCTCTTCACCACCACATCCATTCTCTTCAGCTCCACATCCAGCCACTTCATCACCGAATCCAGTCTCTTCAACACCGAATCCAGTCTCCTCACCACCACATCCAATCTCTTCACCACCACATTCAGTCTCTTCATCACCACATTCAGCCACTTCATCACCACATCCACTCACTTCATCACCTCATCCAGTCTCGTCACTCTCCACATCCACTCACTTCACCACCACATCCAGTCTCTTCAACACCACATCCAGTCTCTTTACCACCACATCCAGTCTCTTTACCATCACATCCAGTCTCTTCATCACCACATCCACGCTTTTCATCACCACATCCACATTCTTCATCACTACATCCACTCTCTTCAACAACACATCCACTCTCTTCATCACCACATCCAGTCTCTTCATCACCACATCCAGTCTCTTCATCACCACATCCAGTCTCTTCAACACCACATCCAGTCACTTCACCACCACATCCAGTCTCTTCACCACCACATCCAGTCTCTTCATCACCACATCCACTCTCATCATCACCACATCCACTCTATTCATCACCACATCCACTCTCTTCACTCACCACATCCATTCTCTTCACCAACACATCCACTCTCTTCATCACCACATCCACTCTCTTCATCACCACATCCACTCTGTTCACCACCGAATCCACTCTCTTCACTCACCACATCCATTCTCTTCACCAACACATCCAGTCACTTCATCACCGAATCCAGGCTCTTCATCACCAAATCCAGTCTCTTCACCACCACATCCACTCTCTTCATCACCACATCCAGTCACTTCATCACCACATCCACTCTCTTCATCACCACATCCACTCTGTTCACCACCGAATCCACTCTCTTCACTCACCACATCCATTCTCTTCACCAACACATCCAGTCACTTCAGCACCGAATCCAGGCTCTTCATCACCAAATCCAGTCTCTTCACCACCACATCCACTCTCTTCATCACCACATCCAGTCTCATCATCACCACATCCACTCTCTTAATCACAACATCCACTGTCTTCACCACCACATCCACTCTCTTCATCACCACATCCACTCTCTTCAGCACCACATCCAGTCTCTTCATCACCACATCCACTCACTTCATCACCTCATCCAGTCACTTCATCACCACATCCACTCTCTTCATCACCACATCCACTCTGTTCACCACCGAATCCACTCTCTTCACTCACCACATCCATTCTCTTCACCAACACATCCAGTCACTTCAGCACCGAATCCAGGCTCTTCATCACCAAATCCAGTCTCTTCACCACCACATCCACTCTCTTCATCACCACATCCAGTCTCATCATCACCACATCCACTCTCTTAATCACAACATCCACTGTCTTCACCACCACATCCACTCTCTTCATCACCACATCCACTCTCTTCAGCACCACATCCAGTCTCTTCATCACCACATCCACTCACTTCATCACCTCATCCAGTCTCGTCACTCTCCACATCCACTCACTTCACCACCACATCCAGTCACTTCATCACTGAATCCGTTCTCTGCATCACCAAATCCAATCTCTTCACCACCACATTCAGTCTCTTCATCACCACATTCAGCCACTTCATCACCACAACCACTCATTTCATCACCACATCCACTCTCTTAATCACAACATCCACTGTCTTCACCACCACATCCACTCTCTTCATCACCACATCCACTCTCTTCAGCACCACATCCAGGCTCTTCATCAGCACATCCAGTCTCTTCATAACCACATCCAGTCTCTTCAGCACCACATCCAGTCTCTTCATCACCGAATCCAGTCTCTTCACTCACCACATCCACTCTCTTCACCACCACATCCACTCTCTTCAGCACCACATCCTGTCTCTTCACCACCACATCCAGCCACTTCATCACCGAATCAAGTCTCCTCACCACCACATCCACTCTCTTCACTCAACACATCCACTCTCTTCACCACTATATCCAGTCTATTCACCACCGAAACCACTCTCTTCACTCAGCACATCCAGTCTCTTCACCAACATATCCAGTCACTTCATCACCGAATCCAGTCACTTCATCCCCGAATCCAGATCCTAAACACCACATCCTGTCTCTTCAGCACCACATCCAGCCACTTCATCACCGAATCAAGTCTCCTCACCACCACATCCACTCTCTTCACTCAACACATCCACTCTCTTCACCACTACATCCAGTCTATTCACCACCGAAACAACTCTCTTCACTCAGCACCTCCAGCCACTTCATCACCGAATCCAGTCTCCTCACCACCACATCCAATCTCTTCATCACCACATCCACTCTCTTCACCACCACATTCAGTCTCTTCATCACCACATTCAGCCACTTCATCACCACATCCACTCAATTCATCACCTCATCCAGTCTCGTCACTCTCCACATCCACTCACTTCACCACCACATCCAGTCTCTTCATCACCACATCCACTCTGATCACCACCGAATCCACTCTCTTCACTCAGCACATCCACTCTCTTCATCACCACATCCACTCTCTTCATCACCAGATCCACTCTCTTGAACACCACATCCAGTCTCTTCATCAGCACATCCAGTCTCTTCATAACCACTTCTAGTCTCTTCAGCACCACATCCAGTCTCTTCATCACCGAATCCAGTCTCTTCACTCACCACATCCACTCTCTTCACCACCACATCCTCTCTCTTCACTACCACATCCAGTCTCTTCTGCACCACATCCAGCCACTTCATCACCGAATCCAGTCTCCTCACCACCACATCCAATCACTTCATCACCACATCCACTCTCTTCACCACCACATTCAGTCTCTTCATCACCACATTCAGCCACTTCATCAACACATCCACTCACTTCATCACCTCATCCAGTCTCGGCACTCTCCACATCCACTCACTTCCCCACCACATCCACTCTCTTCATCACCACATCACCTCTCTTCATCACCACATCCACTCTCTTCAACACCACATCCAGTCTCTTTACCACCACATCCAGTCTCTTTACCATCACATCCAGTCTCTTCATCACCACATCCACTCTTTTCATCACCAGATCCACATTCTTCATCACCACATCCAGTCTCTTCATCACCACATCCAGTCTCTTCAACACCACATCCAGTCACTTCATCACCACATCCACTCTCTTCAACACCACGTCCACTCTCTTTATCAACAACTCCAGTCTCTTCACCACCACGTCCACACTCTTCACCACCACATCCACTCTGTACATCACCACATCCACTCTCTTCACCACCACGTCCAGTCACTTCAACACCACGTCCACTCTCTTCATCACAACATCCAGACTCTTCATCATCGAATCCACTCACTTCATCACCACATCCACTCTCTTAATCACAACATCCACTGTCTTCACCACCACATCCACTCTCTTCATCACGACATCCACTCTCTTCAGCACCACATCCAGTCACTTCATCAGCACATCCAGTCTCTTCATAACCACATCCAGTCTCTTCAGCACCACATCCAGTCTCTTCAGCACCACATCCAGTCTCTTCATCACCGAATCCAGTCTCTTCACTCACCACATCCACTCTCTTCACCATCACATCCACTCTCTTCACTACCACATCCACTCTCTTCACCACTACATCCAGTCTATTCACCACCGAAACCACTCTCTTCACTCAGAACATCCAGTCTCTTCACCAACATATCCAGTCACTTCATCACCGAATCCAGTCACTTCATCCCCGAATCCAGATCCTAAACACCACATCCAGTCTCTTCAGCAACACATCCAGTCTCTTCATCACCAAATCCAGTCTCTTCACTCACCACATCCACTCTCTTCACCAACAAATTCACTCTCTTCACCACCACATCCATTCTCTTCAGCTCCACATCCAGCCACTTCATCACCGAATCCAGTCTCTTCAACACCGAATCCAGTCTCCTCACCACCACATCCAATCTCTTCACCACCACATTCAGTCTCTTCATCACCACATTCAGCCACTTCATCACCACATCCACTCACTTCATCACCTCATCCAGTCTCGTCACTCTCCACATCCACTCACTTCACCACCACATCCAGTCTCTTCAACACCACATCCAGTCTCTTTACCACCACATCCAGTCTCTTTACCATCACATCCAGTCTCTTCATCACCACATCCACGCTTTTCATCACCACATCCACATTCTTCATCACTACATCCACTCTCTTCAACAACACATCCACTCTCTTCATCACCACATCCAGTCTCTTCATCACCACATCCAGTCTCTTCATCACCACATCCAGTCTCTTCAACACCACATCCAGTCACTTCACCACCACATCCAGTCACTTCACCACCACATCCAGTCTCTTCATCACCACATCCACTCTCATCATCACCACATCCACTCTATTCATCACCACATCCACTCTCTTCACTCACCACATCCATTCTCTTCACCAACACATCCACTCTCTTCATCACCACATCCACTCTCTTCATCACCACATCCACTCTGTTCACCACCGAATCCACTCTCTTCACTCACCACATCCATTCTCTTCACCAACACATCCAGTCACTTCATCACCGAATCCAGGCTCTTCATCACCAAATCCAGTCTCTTCACCACCACATCCACTCTCTTCATCACCACATCCAGTCACTTCATCACCACATCCACTCTCTTCATCACCACATCCACTCTGTTCACCACCGAATCCACTCTCTTCACTCACCACATCCATTCTCTTCACCAACACATCCAGTCACTTCAGCACCGAATCCAGGCTCTTCATCACCAAATCCAGTCTCTTCACCACCACATCCACTCTCTTCATCACCACATCCAGTCTCATCATCACCACATCCACTCTCTTAATCACAACATCCACTGTCTTCACCACCACATCCACTCTCTTCATCACCACATCCACTCTCTTCAGCACCACATCCAGTCTCTTCATCACCACATCCACTCACTTCATCACCTCATCCAGTCTCGTCACTCTCCACATCCACTCACTTCACCACCACATCCAGTCACTTCATCACTGAATCCGTTCTCTGCATCACCAAATCCAATCTCTTCACCACCACATTCAGTCTCTTCATCACCACATTCAGCCACTTCATCACCACAACCACTCATTTCATCACCACATCCACTCTCTTAATCACAACATCCACTGTCTTCACCACCACATCCACTCTCTTCATCACCACATCCACTCTCTTCAGCACCACATCCAGGCTCTTCATCAGCACATCCAGTCTCTTCATAACCACATCCAGTCTCTTCAGCACCACATCCAGTCTCTTCATCACCGAATCCAGTCTCTTCACTCACCACATCCACTCTCTTCACCACCACATCCACTCTCTTCAGCACCACATCCTGTCTCTTCACCACCACATCCAGCCACTTCATCACCGAATCAAGTCTCCTCACCACCACATCCACTCTCTTCACTCAACACATCCACTCTCTTCACCACTACATCCAGTCTATTCACCACCGAAACAACTCTCTTCACTCAGCACCTCCAGCCACTTCATCACCGAATCCAGTCTCCTCACCACCACATCCAATCTCTTCATCACCACATCCACTCTCTTCACCACCACATTCAGTCTCTTCATCACCACATTCAGCCACTTCATCACCACATCCACTCAATTCATCACCTCATCCAGTCTCGTCACTCTCCACATCCACTCACTTCACCACCACATCCAGTCTCTTCATCACCACATCCACTCTGATCACCACCGAATCCACTCTCTTCACTCAGCACATCCACTCTCTTCATCACCACATCCACTCTCTTCATCACCACATCCACTCTCTTCAACACCACATCCAGTCTCTTTACCACCACATCCAGTCTCTTTACCATCACATCCAGTCTCTTCATCACCACATCTACTCTTTTCATCACCACATCCACATTCTTCATCACCACATCCACTCTCTTCACCACCACATCCATTCTCTTCATCACCACATCCAGTCTATTCATCACCACATCCAGTCTCTTCAACACCACATCCAGTCACTTCATCAACACATCCACTCTCTTTAACACCACGTCCACTCTCTTCACCACCACGTCCAGTCTCTTCAACACCACATCCAGTCACTTCACCACCACATCCAGTCTCTTCACCACCACATCCAGTCTCTTCATCACCACATCCACTCTCATCATCACCACATCCACTCTATTCATCACCACATCCACTCTCTTCACTCACCACATCCATTCTCTTCACCAACACATCCACTCTCTTCATCACCACATCCACTCTCTTCATCACCACATCCACTCTGTTCACCACCGAATCCACTCTCTTCACTCACCACATCCATTCTCTTCACCAACACATCCAGTCACTTCATCACCGAATCCAGGCTCTTCATCACCAAATCCAGTCTCTTCACCACCACATCCACTCTCTTCATCACCACATCCAGTCACTTCATCACCACATCCACTCTCTTCATCACCACATCCACTCTGTTCACCACCGAATCCACTCTCTTCACTCACCACATCCATTCTCTTCACCAACACATCCAGTCACTTCAGCACCGAATCCAGGCTCTTCATCACCAAATCCAGTCTCTTCACCACCACATCCACTCTCTTCATCACCACATCCAGTCTCATCATCACCACATCCACTCTCTTAATCACAACATCCACTGTCTTCACCACCACATCCACTCTCTTCATCACCACATCCACTCTCTTCAGCACCACATCCAGTCTCTTCATCACCACATCCACTCACTTCATCACCTCATCCAGTCTCGTCACTCTCCACATCCACTCACTTCACCACCACATCCAGTCACTTCATCACTGAATCCGTTCTCTGCATCACCAAATCCAATCTCTTCACCACCACATTCAGTCTCTTCATCACCACATTCAGCCACTTCATCACCACAACCACTCATTTCATCACCACATCCACTCTCTTAATCACAACATCCACTGTCTTCACCACCACATCCACTCTCTTCATCACCACATCCACTCTCTTCAGCACCACATCCAGGCTCTTCATCAGCACATCCAGTCTCTTCATAACCACATCCAGTCTCTTCAGCACCACATCCAGTCTCTTCATCACCGAATCCAGTCTCTTCACTCACCACATCCACTCTCTTCACCACCACATCCACTCTCTTCAGCACCACATCCTGTCTCTTCACCACCACATCCAGCCACTTCATCACCGAATCAAGTCTCCTCACCACCACATCCACTCTCTTCACTCAACACATCCACTCTCTTCACCACTATATCCAGTCTATTCACCACCGAAACCACTCTCTTCACTCAGCACATCCAGTCTCTTCACCAACATATCCAGTCACTTCATCACCGAATCCAGTCACTTCATCCCCGAATCCAGATCCTAAACACCACATCCTGTCTCTTCAGCACCACATCCAGCCACTTCATCACCGAATCAAGTCTCCTCACCACCACATCCACTCTCTTCACTCAACACATCCACTCTCTTCACCACTACATCCAGTCTATTCACCACCGAAACAACTCTCTTCACTCAGCACCTCCAGCCACTTCATCACCGAATCCAGTCTCCTCACCACCACATCCAATCTCTTCATCACCACATCCACTCTCTTCACCACCACATTCAGTCTCTTCATCACCACATTCAGCCACTTCATCACCACATCCACTCAATTCATCACCTCATCCAGTCTCGTCACTCTCCACATCCACTCACTTCACCACCACATCCAGTCTCTTCATCACCACATCCACTCTGATCACCACCGAATCCACTCTCTTCACTCAGCACATCCACTCTCTTCATCACCACATCCACTCTCTTCATCACCACATCCACTCTCTTCAACACCACATCCAGTCTCTTTACCACCACATCCAGTCTCTTTACCATCACATCCAGTCTCTTCATCACCACATCTACTCTTTTCATCACCACATCCACATTCTTCATCACCACATCCACTCTCTTCACCACCACATCCATTCTCTTCATCACCACATCCAGTCTATTCATCACCACATCCAGTCTCTTCAACACCACATCCAGTCACTTCATCAACACATCCACTCTCTTTAACACCACGTCCACTCTCTTCACCACCACGTCCAGTCACTTCAACACCACATCCAGTCTATTCATCACCAACTCCAGTCTCTTCACCACCACGTCCACACTCTTCACCACCACATCCACTCTGTACATCACCACATCCACTCTCTTCACCACCACGTCCAGTCACTTCAACACCACGTCCCCTCTCTTCATCACAACATCCAGACTCTTCATCATCGAATCCACTCACTTCAATCTCCACATCCAGTCTCATCATCACCACATCCACTCTCTTAATCACAACATCCACTGTCTTCACCACCACATCCACTCTCTTCATCACCACATCCACTCTCTTCACCACCACATCCAGTCTCTTCACCACCACATCCAGTCTCTTCATCACTACATCCACTCTCATCATCACCACATCCACTCTATTCATCACCACATCCACTCTCTTCACTCACCACATCCATTCTCTTCACCAACACATCCAGTCACTTCATCACCGAATCCAGGCTCTTCATCACCAAATCCAGTCTCTTCATCACCACATCCAGTCACTTCATCACCACATCCACTCTCTTCATCACCACATCCACTCTCTTCATCACCACATCCACTCTCTTCAACACCACATCCAGTCTCTTCATCACCACATCCACTCTCTCCACCACTACATCCACTCTGTTCACCACCGAATCCACTCTCTTCACTCACCACATCCATTCTCTTCACCAACACATCCAGTCACTTCAGCACCGAATCCAGGCTCTTCATCACCAAATCCAGTCTCTTCACCACCACATCCACTCTCTTCATCACCACATCCAGTCTCATCATCACCACATCCACTCTCTTAATCACAACATCCACTGTCTTCACCACCACATCCACTCTCTTCATCACCACATCCACTCTCTTCAGCACCACATCCAGTCTCTTCATCACCACATCCACTCACTTCATCACCTCATCCAGTCTCGTCACTCTCCACATCCACTCACTTCACCACCACATCCAGTCACTTCATCACTGAATCCGTTCTCTGCATCACCAAATCCACTCTCTTCACCACCACATTCAGTCTCTTCATCACCACATTCAGCCACTTCATCACCACATCCACTCTCTTCATCACCACATCCACTCTCTTAATCACAACATCCACTGTCTTCACCACCACATCCACTCTCTTCATCACCACATCCACTCTCTTCAGCACCACATCCAGTCTCTTCATCAGCACATCCAGTCTCTTCATAACCACTTCTAGTCTCTTCAGCACCACATCCAGTCTCTTCATCACCGAATCCAGTCTCTTCACTCACCACATCCACTCTCTTCACCACCACATCCTCTCTCTTCACTACCACATCCAGTCTCTTCTGCACCACATCCAGCCACTTCATCACCGAATCCAGTCTCCTCACCACCACATCCAATCTCTTCATCACCACATCCACTCTCTTCACCACCACATTCAGTCTCTTCTTCACCACATTCAGCCACTTCATCAACACATCCACTCACTTCATCACCTCATCCAGTCTCGGCACTCTCCACATCCACTCACTTCCCCACCACATCCACTCTCTTCATCACCACATCCACTCTCTTCATCACCACATCCACTCTCTTCAACACCACATCCAGTCTCTTTACCATCACATCCAGTCTCTTCATCACCACATCCACTCTTTTCATCACCAGATCCACATTCTTCATCACCACATCCAGTCTCTTCATCACCACATCCAGTCTCTTCATCACCACATCCAGTCTCTTCAACACCACATCCAGTCACTTCATCACCACATCCACTTTCTTCAATACCACGTCCACTCTCTTTATCAACAACTCCAGTCTCTTCACCACCACGTCCACACTCTTCACCACCACATCCACTCTGTACATCACCACATCCACTCTCTTCACCACCACGTCCAGTCACTTCAACACCACGTCCACTCTCTTCATCACAACATCCAGACTCTTCATCATCGAATCCACTCGCTTCAATCTCCACATCCAGTCTCATCATCACCACATCCACTCTCTTAATCACAACATCCACTGTCTTCACCACCACATCCACTCTCTTCATCACCACATCCACTCTCTTCAGCACCACATCCAGTCTCTTCATCACCACATCCACTAACTTCACCACCACATCCAGTCACTTCATCACTGAATCCGTTCTCTGCATCACCAAATCCACTCTCTTCACCACCACATTCAGTCTCTTCATCACCACATTCAGCCACTTCATCACCACATCCACTCACTTCATCACCACATCCACTCTCTTAATCACAACATCCACTGTCTTCACCACCACATCCACTCTCTTCATCACGACATCCACTTTCTTCAGCACCACATCCAGTCACTTCATCAGCACATCCAGTCTCTTCATAACCACATCCAGTCTCTTCAGCACCACATCCAGTCTCTTCAGCACCACATCCAGTCTCTTCATCACCGAATCCAGTCTCTTCACTCACCACATCCACTCTCTTCACCACCACATCCACTCTCTTCACTACCACATCCAGTCTCTTCAGCACCACATCCAGCCACTTCATCACCGAATCAAGTCTTCTCACCACCACATCCACTCTCTTCACCACTACATCCAGTCTATTCACCACCGAAACCACTCTCTTCACTCAGAACATCCAGTCTCTTCACCAACATATCCAGTCACTTCATCACCGAATCCAGTCACTTCATCCCCGAATCCAGATCCTAAACACCACATCCAGTCTCTTCAGCAACACATCCAGTCTCTTCATCACCAAATCCAGTCTCTTCACTCACCACATCCACTCTCTTCACCACCAAATTCACTCTCTTCACCACCACATCCATTCTCTTCAGCTCCACATCCAGCCTCTTCATCACCGAATCCAGTCTCTTCAACACCGAATCCAGTCTCCTCACCACCACATCCAATCTCTTCACCACCACATTCAGTCTCTTCATCACCACATTCAGCCACTTCATCACCACATCCACTCACTTCATCACCTCATCCAGTCTCGTCACTCTCCACATCCACTCACTTCACCACCACATCCAGTCTCTTCATCACCACATCCACTCTGATCACCACCGATTCCACTCTCTTCACTCAGCACATCCACTCTCTTCATCACCACATCCACTCTCTTCATCACCACATCCACTCTCTTGAACACCACATCCAGTCTCTTTACCACCACATCCAGTCTCTTTACCATCACTTCCAGTCTCTTCATCACCACATCCACTCTTTTCATCACCACATCAACATTCTTCATCACCACATCCACTCTCTTCACCACCACATCCACTCTCTTCATCACCACATCCAGTCTCTTCATCACCACATCCAGTATCTTCATCACCACATCCAGTCTCTTCAACACCACATCCAGTCACTTCATCACCACATCCACTCTCTTCACCACCACGTCCACACTCTTCACCACCACATCCACTCTGTACATCACCACATCCACTCTCTTCACCACCACGTCCAGTCACTTCAACACCACGTCCACTCTCTTCATCACAACATCCAGACTCTTCATCATCGAATCCACTCTCTTCAATCTCCACATCCAGTCTCTTCATCACCACATCCAGTCTCTTCATCACCAAGTCCAGTCTCTTCACCACCACGTCCACACTCTTCACCAGCACATCCACTCTGTACATCACCACGTCCACTCTCTTCATCACCACATCCAGACTCTTCATCATCAAATCCACTCTCTTCACTCTCCACATCCAGTCCCTTCATCACCACATCCAGTCTCTTCATCACCAAATCCAGTCTATTCACCACCATGTCCACTCTCTTCACCACCATGTCCACTCTCTTCACCACCACCTCCAATCTCTTCATCACCACATCCACTCTCTTAATCACCAAATCCAGTCTCTTCACCACCACATCCAGCCTCTTCACCACCACATCCAGTTTCTTCACCACCACATCCAGTCTTTTCATCAACACATCCACTCTCATCATCACCACATCCACTCTATTCATCACCACATCCACTCTCTTCACTCACCACATCCATTCTCTTCACCAACACATCCAGTCACTTCATCACCGAATCCAGGCTCGTCATCACCAAATCCAGTCTCTTCACCACCACATCCACTCTCTTCATCACCACATCCAGTCTCTTCAGCACCACATCCACTCTCTTCATCACCACATCCATTCTCTTCAACACCACATCCACTCTCTTCATCACCACATCCACTCTCTCCACCACCACATCCACTCTGTTGACCACCGAATCCACTCTGTTCACTCAGCACATCCAGTCTCTTCACCAACATATCCAGTCACTTCATCACCGAATCCAGTCTCTTCATCACCGAATCCAGTCTCTTCACCACCACATCCACTCTCTTCATCAACACATCCAGTCTCATCATCACCACATCCACTCTCTTAATCACAACATCCACTCTCTTCACCACCACATCCACTCTCTTCAGCACCACATCCAGTCTCTTCATCAGCACATCCAGTCTCTTCATAACCACATCCAATCTCTTCAGCACCACATCCAGTCTCTTCAGCACCACATCCAGTCTCTTCATCACCGAATCCAGTCTCTTCACTCACCACATCCACTCTCTTCACCACCACATCCACTCTCTTCACTACCACATCCGGTCTCTTCAGCACCACATCCAGCCACTTCATCACCGAATCAAGTCTCCTCACCACCACATCCACTCTCTTCACTCAACACATCCACTCTCTTCACCACTACATCCAGTCTATTCACCACCGAAACCACTCTCTTCACTCAGCACATCCAGTCTCTTCACCAACATATCCAGTCACTTCATCACCAAATCCAGTCACTTCATCCCCGAATCCAGATCCTAAACACCACATCCAGTCTCTTCAGCACCACATCCAGTCTCTTCATCACCAAATCCAGTCTCTTCACTCACCACATCCACTCTCTTCGACACCTCATCCACTCTCTTCACCACCACATCCAGTCCCTTCATCACCACATCCACTCTCTTAATCACCAAATCCAGTCTCTTCACCACCATGTCCAGTTTCTTCACCACCACATCCAGTCTCTTCACCACCACACCCACTCTCTTCATCACCACATCCAGTCACTTCATCACCACATCCAGTCACTTCATCACCACATCCAGTCTCTTCACTCCTGCATCCACTCTCTTCACCACCATGTCCAGTCTCTTCACCACCAATCCACTCTCTTCATCACCACATCCAATCTCTTCACCACCCCATCCACTATCTTCATCACCAAATCCATTCTCTTCATCACCACGTCCTTTCTCTTCACCACCACATCCACTCTCTTCACTACCACATCCAGTCTCTTCAGCACCACATCCAGCCACTTCATCACCGAATCAAGTCTCCTCACCACCACATCCACTCTCTTCACTCAACACATCCACTCTCTTCACCACTATATCCAGTCTATTCACCACCGAAACCAATCTCTTACTTAGCACATCCAGTCTCTTCACCAACATATCCAGTCACTTCATCACCGAATCCAGTCACTTCATCCCCGAATCCAGATCCTAAACACCACATCCAGTCTCTTCAGCAACACATCCAGTCTCTTCATCACCAAATCCAGTCTCTTCACTCACCACATCCACTCTCCTCACCACCACATTCACTCTCTTCACCACCACATCCAGTCCCTTCATCACCACATCCACTCTCTTAATCACCAAATCCAGTCTCTTCACCACCATGTCCAGTTTCTTCACCACCACATCCAGTCTCTTCACCACCACACCCACTCTCTTCATCACCACATCCAGTCACTTCATCACCACATCCAGTCACTTCATCACCACATCCAGTCTCTTCACTCCTGCATCCACTCTCTTCACCACCATGTCCAGTCTCTTCACCACCAATCCACTCTCTTCATCACCACATCCAGTCTCTTCACCACCCCATCCACTATCTTCATCACCGAATCCATTCTCTTCATCACCACGTCCATTCTCTTCACCACCACATCCACTCTCTTCACTACCACATCCAGTCTCTTCAGCACCACATCCAGCCACTTCATCACCGAATCAATTCTCCTCACCACCACATCCACTCTCTTCACTCAACACATCCACTCTCTTCAGCACCACATCCAGCCACTTCATCACCGAATCAATTCTCCTCACCACCACATCCACTCTCTTCACTACCACATCCAGTCTCTTCAGCACCACATCCAGCCACTTCATCACCGAATCAAGTCTCCTCACCACCACATCCACTCTCTTCACCACTACATCCAGTCTATTCACCACCGAAACCACTCTCTTCACTCAGAACATCCAGTCTCTTCACCAACATATCCAGTCACTTCATCACCGAATCCAGTCACTTCATCCCCGAATCCAGATCCTAAACACCACATCCAGTCTCTTCAGCAACACATCCAGTCTCTTCATCACCAAATCCAGTCTCTTCACTCACCACATCCACTCTCTTCACCACCAAATTCACTCTCTTCACCACCACATCCATTCTCTTCAGCTCCACATCCAGCCTCTTCATCACCGAATCCAGTCTCTTCAACACCGAATCCAGTCTCCTCACCACCACATCCAATCTCTTCACCACCACATTCAGTCTCTTCATCACCACATTCAGCCACTTCATCACCACATCCACTCACTTCATCACCTCATCCAGTCTCGTCACTCTCCACATCCACTCACTTCACCACCACATCCAGTCTCTTCATAACCACATCCACTCTGATCACCACCGATTCCACTCTCTTCACTCAGCACATCCACTCTCTTCATCACCACATCCACTCTCTTCATCACCACATACACTCTCTTGAACACCACATCCAGTCTCTTTACCACCACATCCAGTCTCTTTACCATCACATCCAGTCTCTTCATCACCACATCCACTCTTTTCATCACCACATCCACATTCTTCATCACCACATCCACTCTCTTCACCACCACATCCACTCTCTTCATCACCACATCCAGTCTCTTCATCACCACATCCAGTCTCTTCATCACCACATCCAGTCTCTTCAACACCACGTCCACTCTCTTTATCACCAACTCCAGTCTCTTCACCACCACGTCCACACTCTTCACCACCACATCCACTCTGTACATCACCACATCCACTCTCTTCACCACCACGTCCAGTCACTTCAACACCACGTCCACTCTCTTCATCACAACATCCAGACTCTTCATCATCGAATCCACTCTCTTCAATCTCCACATCCAGTCTCTTCATCACCACATCCAGTCTCTTCATCACCAAGTCCAGTCTCTTCACCACCACGTCCACACTCTTCACCAGCACATCCACTCTGTACATCACCACGTCCACTCTCTTCATCACCACATCCAGACTCTTCATCATCAAATCCACTCTCTTCACTCTCCACATCCAGTCCCTTCATCACCACATCCAGTCTCTTCATCACCAAATCCAGTCTATTCACCACCATGTCCACTCTCTTCACCACCATGTCCACTCTCTTCACCACCACCTCCAATCTCTTCATCACCACATCCACTCTCTTAATCACCAAATCCAGTCTCTTCACCACCACATCCAGCCTCTTCACCACCACATCCAGTTTCTTCACCACCACATCCAGTCTTTTCATCAACACATCCACTCTCATCATCACCACATCCACTCTATTCATCACCACATCCACTCTCTTCACTCACCACATCCATTCTCTTCACCACCACATCCACTCTCTTCATCACCACATCCAGTCTCTTCACCAACATATCCAGTCACTTCATCACCGAATCCAGTCTCTTCATCACCGAATCCAGTCTCTTCACCACCACATCCACTCTCTTCATCAACACATCCAGTCTCATCATCACCACATCCACTCTCTTAATCACAACATCCACTCTCTTCACCACCACATCCACTCTCTTCAGCACCACATCCAGTCTCTTCATCAGCACATCCAGTCTCTTCATAACCACATCCAATCTCTTCAGCACCACATCCAGTCTCTTCAGCACCACATCCAGTCTCTTCATCACCGAATCCAGTCTCTTCACTCACCACATCCACTCTCTTCACCACCACATCCACTCTCTTCACTACCACATCCGGTCTCTTCAGCACCACATCCAGCCACTTCATCACCGAATCAAGTCTCCTCACCACCACATCCACTCTCTTCACTCAACACATCCACTCTCTTCACCACTACATCCAGTCTATTCACCACCGAAACCACTCTCTTCACTCAGCACATCCAGTCTCTTCACCAACATATCCAGTCACTTCATCACCAAATCCAGTCACTTCATCCCCGAATCCAGATCCTAAACACCACATCCAGTCTCTTCAGCACCACATCCAGTCTCTTCATCACCAAATCCAGTCTCTTCACTCACCACATCCACTCTCTTCGACACCTCATCCACTCTCTTCACCACCACATCCAGTCCCTTCATCACCACATCCACTCTCTTAATCACCAAATCCAGTCTCTTCACCACCATGTCCAGTTTCTTCACCACCACATCCTGTCTCTTCACCACCACACCCACTCTCTTCATCACCACATCCAGTCACTTCATCACCACGTCCAGTCACTTCATCACCACATCCAGTCTCTTCACTCCTGCATCCACTCTCTTCACCACCATGTCCAGTCTCTTCACCACCAATCCACTCTCTTCATCACCACATCCAGTCTCTTCACCACCCCATCCACTATCTTCATCACCGAATCCATTCTCTTCATCACCACGTCCATTCTCTTCACCACCACATCCACTCTCTTCACTACCACATCCAGTCTCTTCAGCAACACATCCAGCCACTTCATCACAGAATCAATTCTCCTCACCACCACATCCACTCTCTTCACTCAACACATCCACTCTCTTCACCACCAAATTCACTCTCTTCACCACCACATCCATTCTCTTCAGCTCCACATCCAGCCTCTTCATCACCGAATCCAGTCTCTTCAACACCGAATCCAGTCTCCTCACCACCACATCCAATCTCTTCACCACCACATTCAGTCTCTTCATCACCACATTCAGCCACTTCATCACCACATCCACTCACTTCATCACCTCATCCAGTCTCGTCACTCTCCACATCCACTCACTTCACCACCACATCCAGTCTCTTCATCACCACATCCACTCTGATCACCACCGATTCCACTCTCTTCACTCAGCACATCCACTCTCTTCATCACCACATCCACTCTCTTCATCACCACATCCACTCTCTTGAACACCACATCCAGTCTTTTTACCACCACATCCAGTCTCTTTACCATCACATCCAGTCTCTTCATCACCACATCCACTCTATTCATCACCACATCCACATTCTTCATCACCACATCCACTCTCTTCACAACCACATCCACTCTCTTCATCACCACATCCAGTCTCTTCATCACCACATCCAGTCTCTTCATCACCACATCCAGTCTCTTCAACACCACATCCAGTCACTTCATCACCACATCCACTCTCTTCAACACCACGTCCACTCTCTTTATCACCAACTCCAGTCTCTTCACCACCACGTCCACACTCTTCACCACCACATCCACTCTGTACATCACCACATCCACTCTCTTCACCACCACGTCCAGTCACTTCAACACCACGTCCACTCTCTTCATCACAACATCCAGACTCTTCATCATCGAATCCACTCTCTTCAATCTCCACATCCAGTCTCTTCATCACCACATCCAGTCTCTTCATCACCAAGTCCAGTCTCTTCACCACCACGTCCACACTCTTCACCAGCACATCCACTCTGTACATCACCACGTCCACTCTCTTCATCACCACATCCAGACTCTTCATCATCAAATCCACTCTCTTCACTCTCCACATCCAGTCCCTTCATCACCACATCCAGTCTCTTCATCACCAAATCCAGTCTATTCACCACCATGTCCACTCTCTTCACCACCATGTCCACTCTCTTCACCACCACCTCCAATCTCTTCATCACCATATCCACTCTCTTAATCACCAAATCCAGTCTCTTCACCACCACATCCAGCCTCTTCACCACCACATCCAGTTTCTTCAACACCACATCCAGTCTTTTCATCAAGACATCCACTCTCATCATCACCACATCCACTCTATTCATCACCACATCCACTCTCTTCACTCACCACATCCATTCTCTTCACCAACACATCCAGTCACTTCATCACCGAATCCAGGCTCGTCATCACCAAATCCAGTCTCTTCACCACCACATCCACTCTCTTCATCACCACATCCAGTCTCTTCAGCACCACATCCACTCTCTTCATCACCACATCCATTCTCTTCAACACCACATCCACTCTCTTCATCACCACATCCACTCTCTCCACCACCACATCCACTCTGTTGACCACCGAATCCACTCTGTTCACTCAGCACATCCAGTCTCTTCACCAACATATCCAGTCACTTCATCACCGAATCCAGTCACTTCATCACCGAATCCAGTCTCTTGACCACCACATCCACTCTCTTCATCAACACATCCAGTCTCATCATCACCACATCCACTCTCTTAATCACAACATCCACTCTCTTCACCACCACATCCACTCTCTTCAGCACCACATCCAGTCTCTTCATCAGCACATCCAGTCTCTTCATAACCACATCCAATCTCTTCAGCACCACATCCAGTCTCTTCAGCACCACATCCAGTCTCTTCATCACCGAATCCAGTCTCTTCACTCACCACATCCACTCTCTTCACCACCACATCCACTCTCTTCACTACCACATCCGGTCTCTTCAGCACCACATCCAGCCACTTCATCACCGAATCAAGTCTCCTCACCACCACATCCACTCTCTTCACTCAACACATCCACTCTCTTCACCACTACATCCAGTCTATTCACCACCGAAACCACTCTCTTCACTCAGCACATCCAGTCTCTTCACCAACATATCCAGTCACTTCATCACCAATTCCAGTCACTTCATCCCCGAATCCAGATCCTAAACACCACATTCAGTCTCTTCAGCACCACATCCAGTCTCTTCATCACCAAATCCAGTCTCTTCACTCACCACATCCACTCTCTTCGACACCTCATCCACTCTCTTCACCACCACATCCAGTCCCTTCATCACCACATCCACTCTCTTAATCACCAAATCCAGTCTCTTCACCACCATGTCCAGTTTCTTCACCACCACATCCAGTCTCTTCACCACCACACCCACTCTCTTCATCACCACTTCCAGTCACTTCATCACCACATCCAGTCACTTCATCACCACATCCAGTCTCTTCACTCCTGCATCCACTCTCTTCACCACCATGTCCAGTCTCTTCACCACCAATCCACTCTCTTCATCACCACATCCAGTCTCTTCACCACCCCATCCACTATCTTCATCACCGAATCCATTCTCTTCATCAACACGTCCATTCTCTTCACCACCACATCCACTCTCTTCACTACCACATCCAGTCTCTTCAGCACCACATCCAGCCACTTCATCACCGATTCAAGTCTCCTCACCACCACATCCACTCTCTTCACTCAACACATCCACTCTCTTCACCACTATATCCAGTCTATTCACCACCGAAACCAATCTCTTCACTCAGCACATCCAGTCTCTTCACCAACATATCCAGTCACTTCATCACCGAATCCAGTCACTTCATCCCCGAATCCAGATCCTAAACACCACATCCAGTCTCTTCAGCAACACATCCAGTCTCTTCATCACCAAATCCAGTCTCTTCACTCACCACATCCACTCTCCTCACCACCACATTCACTCTCTTCACCACCACATCCAGTCCCTTCATCACCACATCCACTCTCTTAATCACCAAATCCAGTCTCTTCACCACCATGTCCAGTTTCTTCACCACCACATCCAGTCTCTTCACCACCACACCCACTCCCTTCATCACCACATCCAGTCACTTCATCACCACATCCAGTCACTTCATCACCACATCCAGTCTCTTCACTCCTGCATCCACTCTCTTCACCACCATGTCCAGTCTCTTCACCACCAATCCACTCTCTTCATCACCACATCCAGTCTCTTCACCACCCCATCCACTATCTTCATCACCGAATCCATTCTCTTCATCACCACGTCCATTCTCTTCACCACCACATCCACTCTCTTCACTACTACATCCAGTCTCTTCAGCACCACATCCAGCCACTTCATCACCGAATCAATTCTCCTCACCACCACATCCACTCTCTTCACTCAACACATCCACTCTCTTCACCAACATATCCAGTCACTTCATCACCGAATCCAGTCACTTCATCCCCGAATCCAGATCCTAAACACCACATCCAGTCTCTTCAGCAACACATCCAGTCTCTTCATCACCAAATCCAGTCTCTTCACTCACCACATCCACTCTCCTCACCACCACATTCACTCTCTTCACCACCACATCCAGTCTCTTCAGCTCCACATCCAGCCACCTCATCACCGAATCCAGTCTCTTCAACACCGAATCCAGTCTCCTCACCACCACATCCAATCTCTTCATCACCACATCCACTCTCTTCACCACCACATCCACTCTCTTCATCACCACATCCAGTCTCTTCACCACCCCATGCACTATCTCCATCACCGAATCCATTCTCTTCATCACCACGTCCATTCTCTTCACCACCACATCCAGTCTCTTCACGACCACGTCCAGTCTCTTCACCACCACGTGCAGTCTCTTCACCACCACGTCCACTCTCTCGATCACCACGTCCAGTCTCTTCACCACCACATCCACTCTCTTCACCACCACATCCAGTCTCTTCACCACCACAACCAGTCTCTTTACCACCACATCCAGTCTCTTTACCATCACATCCTGTCTCTTCATCACCACATCCACTCTGTTCATCACCACATCCGCTCTCTTCACCACCACGTCCACTCTCTCGATCACCACATCCAGTCACTTAATCACCACATCCACTCTCTTCATCACCACATCCACTCTCTTCATCACCACATCCACTCTCTTCAACACCACATCCAGTCTCTTTACCACCACATCCAGTCTCTTTACCATCACATCCAGTCTCTTCATCACCACATCCACGCTTTTCATCACCACATCCACATTCTTCATCACTACATCCACTCTCTTCAACAACACATCCACTCTCTTCATCACCACATCCAGTCTCTTCATCACCACATCCAGTCTCTTCATCACCACATCCAGTCTCTTCAACACCACATCCAGTCACTTCACCACCACATCCAGTCTCTTCACCACCACATCCAGTCTCTTCATCACCACATCCACTCTCATCATCACCACATCCACTCTATTCATCACCACATCCACTCTCTTCACTCACCACATCCATTCTCTTCACCAACACATCCAGTCACTTCATCACCGAATCCAGGCTCTTCATCACCAAATCCAGTCTCTTCACCACCACATCCACTCTCTTCATCACCACATCCAGTCACTTCATCACCACATCCACTCTCTTCATCACCACATCCACTCTCTTCATCACCACATCCACTCTGTTCACCACCGAATCCACTCTCTTCACTCACCACATCCATTCTCTTCACCAACACATCCAGTCACTTCATCACCGAATCCAGGCTCTTCATCACCAAATCCAGTCTCTTCACCACCACATCAACTCTCTTCATCACCACATCCAGTCTCATCATCACCACATCCACTCTCTTATTCACAACATCCACTGTCTTCACCACCACATCCACTCTCTTCATCACCACACTCACTCTCTTCAGCACCACATCCAGTCTCTTCATCACCACATCCACTCACTTCATCACCTCATCCCGTCTCGTCACTCTCCACATCCACTCACTTCACCACCACATCCAGTCACTTCATCACTGAATCCGTTCTCTTCATCACCAAATCCACTCTCTTCACCACCACATTCAGTCTCTTCATCACCACATTCAGCCACTTCATCACCACAACCACTCATTTCATCACCACATCCACTCTCTTAATCACAACATCCACTGTCTTCACCACCACATCCACTCTCTTCATCACCACATCCACTCTCTTCAGCACCACATCCAGTCTCTTCATCAGCACATCCAGTCTCTTCATAACCACATCCAGTCTCTTCAGCACCACATCCAGTCTCTTCATCACCGAATCCAGTCTCTTCACTCACCACATCCACTCTCTTCACCACCACATCCACTCTCTTCACTACCACATCCTGTCTCTTCAGCACCACATCCAGCCACTTCATCACCGAATCAAGTCTCCTCACCACCACATCCACTCTCTTCACTCAACACATCCACTCTCTTCACCACTACATCCAGTCTATTCACCACCGAAACCACTCTCTTCACTCAGCACCTCCAGCCACTTCATCACCGAATCCAGTCTCCTCACCACCACATCCAATCTCTTCATCACCACATCCACTCTCTTCACCACCACATTCAGTCTCTTCATCACCACATTCAGCCACTTCATCACCACATCCACTCAATTCATCACCTCATCCAGTCTCGTCACTCTCCACATCCACTCACTTCACCACCACATCCAGTCTCTTCATCACCACATCCACTCTGATCACCACCGAATCCACTCTCTTCACTCAGCACATCCACTCTCTTCATCACCACATCCACTCTCTTCATCACCACATCCACTCTCTTCAACACCACATCCAGTCTCTTTACCACCACATCCAGTCTCTTTACCATCACATCCAGTCTCTTCATCACCACATCTACTCTTTTCATCACCACATCCACATTCTTCATCACCACATCCACTCTCTTCACCACCACATCCACTCTCTTCATCACCACATCCAGTCTCTTCATCACCACATCCAGTCTCTTCAACACCACATCCAGTCACTTCATCACCACATCCACTCTCTTCAACACCACGTCCACTCTCTTTATCACCAACTCCAGTCTCTTCACCACCACGTCCACACTCTTCACCACCACATCCACTCTGTACATCACCACATCCACTCTCTTCACCACCACGTCCAGTCACTTCAACACCACGTCCACTCTCTTCATCACAACATCCAGACGCTTCATCATCGAATCCACTCTCTTCAATCTCCACATCCAGTCTCATGATCACCACATCCACTCTCTTAATCACAACATCCACTGTCTTCACCACCACATCCACTCTCTTCATCACCACATCCACTCTCTTCACCACCACATCCAGTCTCTTCACCACCACATCCAGTCTCTTCATCACTACATCCACTCTCATCATCACCACATCCACTCTATTCATCACCACATCCACTCTCTTCACTCACCACATCCATTCTCTTCACCAACACATCCAGTCACTTCATCACCGAATCCAGGCTCTTCATCACCAAATCCAGTCTCTTCACCACCACATCCACTCTCTTCATCACCACATCCAGTCACTTCATCACCACATCCACTCTCTTCATCACCACATCCACTCTCTTCATCACCACATCCACTCTCTTCAACACCACATCCAGTCTCTTCATCACCACATCCACTCTCTCCACCACTACATCCACTCTGTTCACCACCGAATCCACTCTCTTCACTCACCACATCCATTCTCTTCACCAACACATCCAGTCACTTCATCACCGAATCCAGGCTCTTCATCACCAAATCCAGTCTCTTCACCACCACATCCACTCTCTTCATCACCACATCCAGTCTCATCATCACCACATCCACTCTCTTAATCACAACATCCACTGTCTTCACCACCACATCCACTCTCTTCATCACCACATCCACTCTCTTCAGCACCACATCCAGTCTCTTCATCACCACATCCACTCACTTCATCACCTCATCCAGTCTCGTCACTCTCCACATCCACTCACTTCACCACCACATCCAGTCACTTCATCACTGAATCCGTTCTCTGCATCACCAAATCCACTCTCTTCACCACCACATTCAGTCTCTTCATCACCACATTCAGCCACTTCATCACCACATCCACTCTCTTCATCACCACATCCACTCTCTTAATCACAACATCCACTGTCTTCACCACCACATCCACTCTCTTCATAACCACATCTAGTCTCTTCAGCACCACATCCAGTCTCTTCATCACCGAATCCAGTCTCTTCACTCACCACATCCACTCTCTTCACCACCACATCCTCTCTCTTCACTACCACATCCAGTCTCTTCTGCACCACATCCAGCCACTTCATCACCGAATCCAGTCTCCTCACCACCACATCCAATCTCTTCATCACCACATCCACTCTCTTCACCACCACATTCAGTCTCTTCATCACCACATTCAGCCACTTCATCAGCACATCCACTCACTTCATCACCTCATCCAGTCTCGGCACTCTCCACATCCACTCACTTCCCCACCACATCCACTCTCTTCATCACCACATCCACTCTCTTCATCACCACATCCACTCTCTTCAACACCACATCCAGTCTCTTTACCACCACATCCAGTCTCTTTACCATCACATCCAGTCTCTTCATCACCACATCCACTCTTTTCATCACCAGATCCACATTCTTCATCACCACATCCAGTCTCTTCATCACCACATCCAGTCTCTTCATCACCACATCCAGTCTCTTCAACACCACATCCAGTTACTTCATCACCACATCCACTCTCTTAATCACAACATCCACTGTCTTCACCACCACATCCACTCTCTTCATCACCACATCCACTCTCTTCAGCACCACATCCAGTCTCTTCATCACCACATCCACTCACTTCACCACAACATCCAGTCACTTCATCACTGAATCCGTTCTCTGCATCACCAAATCCACTCTCTTCACCACCACATTCAGTCTCTTCATCACCACATTCAGCCACTTCATCACCACATCCACTCACTTCATCACCACATCCACTCTCTTAATCACAACATCCACTGTCTTCACCACCACATCCACTCTCTTCATCACGACATCCACTCTCTTCAGCACCACATCCAGTCACTTCATCAGCACATCCAGTCTCTTCATCACCGAATCAAGTCTCCTCACCACCACATCCACTCTCTTCACCACTACATCCAGTCTATTCACCACCGAAACCACTCTCTTCACTCAGAACATCCAGTCTCTTCACCAACATATCCAGTCACTTCATCACCGAATCCAGTCACTTCATCCCCGAATCCAGATCCTAAACACCACATCCAGTCTCTTCAGCAACACATCCAGTCTCTTCATCACCAAATCCAGTCTCTTCACTCACCACATCCACTCTCTTCACCACCAAATTCACTCTCTTCACCACCACATCCATTCTCTTCAGCTCCACATCCAGCCACTTCATCACCGAATCCAGTCTCTTCAACACCGAATCCAGTCTCCTCACCACCACATCCAATCTCTTCATCACCACATCCACTCTCTTCACCACCACATTCAGTCTCTTCATCACCACATTCAGCCACTTCATCACCACATCCACTCACTTCATCACCTCATCCAGTCTCGTCACTCTCCACATCCACTCACTTCACCACCACATCCAGTCTCTTCATCACCACATCCACTCTGATCACCACCGATTCCACTCTCTTCACTCAGCACATCCACTCTCTTCATCACCACATCCACTCTCTTCATCACCAGATCCACTCTCTTGAACACCACATCCAGTCTCTTTACCACCACATCCAGTCTCTTTACCATCACATCCAGTCTCTTCATCACCACATCCACTCTTTTCATCACCACATCCACATTCTTCATCACCACATCCACTCTCTTCACCACCACATCCACTCTCTTCGTCACCACATCCAGTCTCTTCATCACCACATCCAGTCTCTTCATCACCACATCCAGTCTCTTCAACACCACATCCAGTCACTTCATCACCACATCCACTCTCTTCAACACCACGTCCACTCTCTTTATCACCAACTCCAGTCTCTTCACCACCACGTCCACACTTTTCACCACCACATCCACTCTGTACATCACCACATCCACTCTCTTCACCACCACGTCCAGTCACTTCAACACCACGTCCACTCTCTTCATCACAACATGCAGACTCTTCATCATCGAATCCACTCTCTTCAATCTCGACATCCAGTCTCATCATCACCACATCCAGTCTCTTTATCACCAAGTCCAGTCTCTTCACCACCACGTCCACACTCTTCACCAGCACATCCACTCTGTACATCACCACGTCCACTCTCTTCATCACCACATCCAGACTCTTCATCATCAAATCCACTCTCTTCACTCTCCATATCCAGTCCCTTCATCACCACATCCAGTCTCTTCATCACCAAATCCAGTCTATTCACCACCATGTCCACTCTCGTCACCACCATGTCCACTCTCTTCACCACCACCTCCAATCTCTTCATCACCAAATCCACTCTCTTCACCACCACATTCAGTCTCTTCATCACCACATTCAGCCACTTCATCACCACAACCACTCATTTCATCACCACATCCACTCTCTTAATCACAACATCCACTGTCTTCACCACCACATCCACTCTCTTCATCACCACATCCACTCTCTTCAGCACCACATCCAGTCTCTTCATCAGCACATCCAGTCTCTTCATAACCACATCCAGTCTCTTCAGCACCACATCCAGTCTCTTCATCACCGAATCCAGTCTCTTCACTCACCACATCCACTCTCTTCACCACCACATCCACTCTCTTCACTACCACATCCTGTCTCTTCAGCACCACATCCAGCCACTTCATCACCGAATCAAGTCTCCTCACCACCACATCCACTCTCTTCACTCAACACATCCACTCTCTTCACCACTACATCCAGTCTATTCACCACCGAAACCACTCTCTTCACTCAGCACCTCCAGCCACTTCATCACCGAATCCAGTCTCCTCACCACCACATCCAATCTCTTCATCACCACATCCACTCTCTTCACCACCACATTCAGTCTCTTCATCACCACATTCAGCCACTTCATCACCACATCCACTCAATTCATCACCTCATCCAGTCTCGTCACTCTCCACATCCACTCACTTCACCACCACATCCAGTCTCTTCATCACCACATCCACTCTGATCACCACCGAATCCACTCTCTTCACTCAGCACATCCACTCTCTTCATCACCACATCCACTCTCTTCATCACCACATCCACTCTCTTCAACACCACATCCAGTCTCTTTACCACCACATCCAGTCTCTTTACCATCACATCCAGTCTCTTCATCACCACATCTACTCTTTTCATCACCACATCCACATTCTTCATCACCACATCCACTCTCTTCACCACCACATCCACTCTCTTCATCACCACATCCAGTCTCTTCATCACCACATCCAGTCTCTTCAACACCACATCCAGTCACTTCATCACCACATCCACTCTCTTCAACACCACGTCCACTCTCTTTATCACCAACTCCAGTCTCTTCACCACCACGTCCACACTCTTCACCACCACATCCACTCTGTACATCACCACATCCACTCTCTTCACCACCACGTCCAGTCACTTCAACACCACGTCCACTCTCTTCATCACAACATCCAGACGCTTCATCATCGAATCCACTCTCTTCAATCTCCACATCCAGTCTCATGATCACCACATCCACTCTCTTAATCACAACATCCACTGTCTTCACCACCACATCCACTCTCTTCATCACCACATCCACTCTCTTCACCACCACATCCAGTCTCTTCACCACCACATCCAGTCTCTTCATCACTACATCCACTCTCATCATCACCACATCCACTCTATTCATCACCACATCCACTCTCTTCACTCACCACATCCATTCTCTTCACCAACACATCCAGTCACTTCATCACCGAATCCAGGCTCTTCATCACCAAATCCAGTCTCTTCACCACCACATCCACTCTCTTCATCACCACATCCAGTCACTTCATCACCACATCCACTCTCTTCATCACCACATCCACTCTCTTCATCACCACATCCACTCTCTTCAACACCACATCCAGTCTCTTCATCACCACATCCACTCTCTCCACCACTACATCCACTCTGTTCACCACCGAATCCACTCTCTTCACTCACCACATCCATTCTCTTCACCAACACATCCAGTCACTTCATCACCGAATCCAGGCTCTTCATCACCAAATCCAGTCTCTTCACCACCACATCCACTCTCTTCATCACCACATCCAGTCTCATCATCACCACATCCACTCTCTTAATCACAACATCCACTGTCTTCACCACCACATCCACTCTCTTCATCACCACATCCACTCTCTTCAGCACCACATCCAGTCTCTTCATCACCACATCCACTCACTTCATCACCTCATCCAGTCTCGTCACTCTCCACATCCACTCACTTCACCACCACATCCAGTCACTTCATCACTGAATCCGTTCTCTGCATCACCAAATCCACTCTCTTCACCACCACATTCAGTCTCTTCATCACCACATTCAGCCACTTCATCACCACATCCACTCTCTTCATCACCACATCCACTCTCTTAATCACAACATCCACTGTCTTCACCACCACATCCACTCTCTTCATAACCACATCTAGTCTCTTCAGCACCACATCCAGTCTCTTCATCACCGAATCCAGTCTCTTCACTCACCACATCCACTCTCTTCACCACCACATCCTCTCTCTTCACTACCACATCCAGTCTCTTCTGCACCACATCCAGCCACTTCATCACCGAATCCAGTCTCCTCACCACCACATCCAATCTCTTCATCACCACATCCACTCTCTTCACCACCACATTCAGTCTCTTCATCACCACATTCAGCCACTTCATCAGCACATCCACTCACTTCATCACCTCATCCAGTCTCGGCACTCTCCACATCCACTCACTTCCCCACCACATCCACTCTCTTCATCACCACATCCACTCTCTTCATCACCACATCCACTCTCTTCAACACCACATCCAGTCTCTTTACCACCACATCCAGTCTCTTTACCATCACATCCAGTCTCTTCATCACCACATCCACTCTTTTCATCACCAGATCCACATTCTTCATCACCACATCCAGTCTCTTCATCACCACATCCAGTCTCTTCATCACCACATCCAGTCTCTTCAACACCACATCCAGTTACTTCATCACCACATCCACTCTCTTAATCACAACATCCACTGTCTTCACCACCACATCCACTCTCTTCATCACCACATCCACTCTCTTCAGCACCACATCCAGTCTCTTCATCACCACATCCACTCACTTCACCACAACATCCAGTCACTTCATCACTGAATCCGTTCTCTGCATCACCAAATCCACTCTCTTCACCACCACATTCAGTCTCTTCATCACCACATTCAGCCACTTCATCACCACATCCACTCACTTCATCACCACATCCACTCTCTTAATCACAACATCCACTGTCTTCACCACCACATCCACTCTCTTCATCACGACATCCACTCTCTTCAGCACCACATCCAGTCACTTCATCAGCACATCCAGTCTCTTCATCACCGAATCAAGTCTCCTCACCACCACATCCACTCTCTTCACCACTACATCCAGTCTATTCACCACCGAAACCACTCTCTTCACTCAGAACATCCAGTCTCTTCACCAACATATCCAGTCACTTCATCACCGAATCCAGTCACTTCATCCCCGAATCCAGATCCTAAACACCACATCCAGTCTCTTCAGCAACACATCCAGTCTCTTCATCACCAAATCCAGTCTCTTCACTCACCACATCCACTCTCTTCACCACCAAATTCACTCTCTTCACCACCACATCCATTCTCTTCAGCTCCACATCCAGCCACTTCATCACCGAATCCAGTCTCTTCAACACCGAATCCAGTCTCCTCACCACCACATCCAATCTCTTCATCACCACATCCACTCTCTTCACCACCACATTCAGTCTCTTCATCACCACATTCAGCCACTTCATCACCACATCCACTCACTTCATCACCTCATCCAGTCTCGTCACTCTCCACATCCACTCACTTCACCACCACATCCAGTCTCTTCATCACCACATCCACTCTGATCACCACCGATTCCACTCTCTTCACTCAGCACATCCACTCTCTTCATCACCACATCCACTCTCTTCATCACCAGATCCACTCTCTTGAACACCACATCCAGTCTCTTTACCACCACATCCAGTCTCTTTACCATCACATCCAGTCTCTTCATCACCACATCCACTCTTTTCATCACCACATCCACATTCTTCATCACCACATCCACTCTCTTCACCACCACATCCACTCTCTTCGTCACCACATCCAGTCTCTTCATCACCACATCCAGTCTCTTCATCACCACATCCAGTCTCTTCAACACCACATCCAGTCACTTCATCACCACATCCACTCTCTTCAACACCACGTCCACTCTCTTTATCACCAACTCCAGTCTCTTCACCACCACGTCCACACTTTTCACCACCACATCCACTCTGTACATCACCACATCCACTCTCTTCACCACCACGTCCAGTCACTTCAACACCACGTCCACTCTCTTCATCACAACATGCAGACTCTTCATCATCGAATCCACTCTCTTCAATCTCGACATCCAGTCTCATCATCACCACATCCAGTCTCTTTATCACCAAGTCCAGTCTCTTCACCACCACGTCCACACTCTTCACCAGCACATCCACTCTGTACATCACCACGTCCACTCTCTTCATCACCACATCCAGACTCTTCATCATCAAATCCACTCTCTTCACTCTCCATATCCAGTCCCTTCATCACCACATCCAGTCTCTTCATCACCAAATCCAGTCTATTCACCACCATGTCCACTCTCGTCACCACCATGTCCACTCTCTTCACCACCACCTCCAATCTCTTCATCACCACATCCACTCTCTTAATCACCAAATCCAGTCTCTTCACCACCACATCCAGCCTCTTCACCACCACATCCAGTTTCTTCACCACCACATCCAGTCTTTTCATCAACACATCCACTCTCATCATCACCACATCCACTCTATTCATCACCACATCCACTCTCTTCACTCACCACATCCATTCTCTTCACCAACACATCCAGTCACTTCATCACCGAATCCAGGCTCGTCATCACCAAATCCAGTCTCTTCACCACCACATCCACTCTCTTCATCACCATATCCAGTCTCTTCAGCACCACATCCACTCTCTTCATCACCACATCCATTCTCTTCAACACCACATCCACTCTCTTCATCACCACATCCACTCTCTCCACCACCACATCCACTCTGTTGACCACCGAATCCACTCTGTTCACTCAGCACATCCAGTCTCTTCACCAACATATCCAGTCACTTCATCACCGAAACCAGTCTCTTCATCACCGAATCCAGTCTCTTCACCACCACATCCACTCTCTTCATCAACACATCCAGTCTCATCATCACCACATCCACTCTCTTAATCACAACATCCACTCTCTTCACCACCACATCCACTCTCTTCAGCACCACATCCAGTCTCTTCATCAGCACATCCAGTCTCTTCATAACCACATCCAGTCTCTTCAGCACCACATCCAGTCTCTTCAGCACCACATCCAGTCTCTTCATCACCGAATCCAGTCTCTTCACTCACCACATCCACTCTCTTCACCACCACATCCACTCTCTTCACTACCACATCCGGTCTCTTCAGCACCACATCCAGCCACTTCATCACCGAATCAAGTCTCCTCACCACCACATCCACTCTCTTCACTCAACACATCCACTCTCTTCACCACTACATCCAGTCTATTCACCACCGAAACCACTCTCTTCACTCAGCACATCCAGTCTCTTCACCAACATATCCAGTCACTTCATCCCCGAATCCAGATCCTAAACACCACATCCAGTCTCTTCAGCAACACATCCAGTCTCTTCATCAACAAATCCAGTCTCTTCACTCACCACATCCACTCTCCTCACCACCACATTCACTCTCTTCACCACCACATCCAGTCCCTTCATCACCACATCCACTCTCTTAATCACCAAATCCAGTCTCTTCACCACCATGTCCAGTTTCTTCACCACCACATCCAGTCTCTTCACCAACACACCCACTCTCTTCATCACCACATCCAGTCACTTCATCACCACATCCAGTCTCTTCACTCCTGCATCCACTCTCTTCACCACCATGTCCAGTCTCTTCACCACCAATCCACTCTCTTCATCACCACATCCAGTCTCTTCACCACCCCATCCACTATCTTCATCACCGAATCCATTCTCTTCATCACCACGTCCATTCTCTTCACCACCACATCCACTCTCTTCACTACCACATCCAGTCTCTTCAGCACCACATCCAGCCACTTCATCACCGAATCAAGTCTCCTCACCACCACATCCACTCTCTTCACTCAACACATCCACTCTCTTCACCACTATATCCAGTCTATTCACCACCGAAACCACTCTCTTCACTCAGCACATCCAGTCTCTTCACCAACATATCCAGTCACTTCATCACCGAATCCAGTCACTTCATCCCCGAATCCAGATCCTAAACACCACATCCAGTCTCTTCAGCAACACATCCAGTCTCTTCATCACCAAATCCAGTCTCTTCACTCACCACATCCACTCTCCTCACCACCACATTCACTCTCTTCACCACCACATCCAGTCTCTTCAGCTCCACATCCAGCCACCTCATCACCGAATCCAGTCTCTTCAACACCGAATCCAGTCTCCTCACCACCACATCCAATCTCTTCATCACCACATCCACTCTCTTCACCACCACATCCACTCTCTTCATCACCACATCCAGTCTCTTCACCACCCCATGCACTATCTCCATCACCGAATCCATTCTCTTCATCACCACGTCCATTCTCTTCACCACCACATCCAGTCTCTTCACGACCACGTCCAGTCTCTTCACCACCACGTGCAGTCTCTTCACCACCACGTCCACTCTCTCGATCACCACATCCAGTCACGTAATCACCACATCCACTCTCTTCACCACCACATCCAGTCTCTTCACCACCACAACCAGTCTCTTTACCACCACATCCAGTCTCTTTACCATCACATCCTGTCTCTTCATCACCACATCCACTCTGTTCATCACCACATCCGCTCTCTTCAACACCACGTCCACTGTCTTTATCACCAACTCCAGTCTCTTCACCACCACGTCAAGTCTCTTCATCACCAAATTCAGTCTCTTCACTCTCCACATCCACTCTCTTCACCACTGAATCCAGTCTCTTCACTCACCACATCCACTCTCTTCAACACCACATCCAGTCTCTTAATCACCACATCCAGTCTCTTCAAAACCACATCCAGTCACTTCATCACCAACTCCACTCTCTTCATCACCACATTCACTCTGTTCATCACCACATCCGCTCTCTTCAACACCACGTCCACTCTCTTTATCACCAACTCCAGTCTCTTCACCACCACGTCCACACTCTTCACCACCACATCCACTCTGTACATCACCACTTCCACTCTCTTCATCACCAAATCCAGTCTCTTCACCACCACGTCCAGTCGCTTCAACACCACGTCCAGTCACTTCAGCACCACATCCACTCACTTCATCACCACATCCACTCTCTTCATCACCACATCCACTCACTTCATCACCACATCCAGTCTCTTCACTCACCACATCCAGTCCCTTAATCACCAAATCCAGTCTCTTCACCACCACGTCCAGATTCTTCACCACCACATCCAGACTCTTCACCACCACATCCAATCCCTTCATCACCACATCCACTCTCTTAATCACCAAATCCAGTCTCTTCACCACCATGTCCAGTTTCTTCACCACCACATCCAGTCTCTTCACCAGCACCTCCAGTCTCTTCACCACCACATCCACTCTCTTCATCACCACATCCAGTCACTTCATCACCACATCCAGTCACTTCATCACCACATCCAGTCTCTTCACCCCTGCATCCACTCTCTTCACCACCACGTCCAGTCTCTTCACCACCACATCCACTCTTTTCACTCTCCACATCCAGTCACTTCATCACCACATCCAGTCTCTTCACCCCTGCATCCACTCTCTTCACTCTCCACATCCAGTCACTTCATCACCAACTCCACTCTCTTCATCACCACATTCACTCTGTTCATCACCACATCCGCTCTCTTCAACACCATGTCCACTCTCTTTATCACCAAATCCAGTCTCTTCACCACCACGTCCAGTCGCTTCAACACCACGTCCAGTCACTTCATCACCACATCCACTCTCTTCATCACCACATCCACTCACTTCATCACCACATCCAGTCTCTTCACTCACCACATCCAGTCCCTTAATCAACAAATCCAGTCTCTTCACCACCACGTCCAGATTCTTCACCACCACATCCAGACTCTTCACCACCACATCCAGTCCCTTCATCACCACATCCACTCTCTTAATCACCAAATCCAGTCTCTTCACCACCATGTCCAGTTTCTTCACCACCACATCCAGTCTCTTCACCACCACGTCCAGTCTCTTCACCACCACATCCACTCTCTTCATCACCACATCCAGTCACTTCATCACCACATCCAGTCACTTCATCACCACATCCAGTCTCTTCACCCCTGCATCCACTCTCTTCACCACCACGTCCAGTCTCTTCACCACCACGTCCACACTCTTCACCACCACATCCACTCTGTACATCACCACATCCACTCTCTTCATCACCAAATCCAGTCTCTTCACCACCACGTCCAGTCGCTTCAACACCACGTCCAGTCACTTCAGCACCACATCCACTCACTTCATCACCACATCCACTCTCTTCATCACCACATCCACTCACTTCATCACCACATCCAGTCTCTTCACTCACCACATCCAGTCCCTTAATCACCAAATCCAGTCTCTTCACCACCACGTCCAGATTCTTCACCACCACATCCAGACTCTTCACCACCACATCCAGTCCCTTCATCACCACATCCACTCTCTTAATCACCAAATCCAGTCTCTTCACCACCATGTCCAGTTTCTTCACCACCACATCCACTCTCTTCACTCAACACATCCACTCTCTTCACCACTACATCCAGTCTATTCACCACCGAAACCAATCTCTTCACTCAGCACATCCAGTCTCTTCACCAACATATCCAGTCACTTCATCACCGAATCCAGTCACTTCATCCCCGAATCCAGATCCTAAACACCACATCCAGTCTCTTCAGCAACACATCCAGTCTCTTCATCACCAAATCCAGTCTCTTCACTCACCACATCCACTCTCCTCACCACCACATTCACTCTCTTCACCACCACATCCAGTCCCTTCATCACCACATCCACTCTCTTAATCACCAAATCCATTCTCTTCACCACCATGTCCAGTTTCTTCACCACCACATCCAGTCTCTTCACCACCACACCCACTCTCTTCATCACCACATCCAGTCACTTCATCACCACATCCAGTCTCTTCACTCCTGCATCCACTCTCTTCACCACCATGTCCAGTCTCTTCACCACCAATCCACTCTCTTCATCACCACATCCAGTCTCTTCACCACCCCATCCACTATCTTCATCACCGAATCCATTCTCTTCATCACCACGTCCATTCTCTTCACCACCACATCCACTCTCTTCACTACCACATCCAGTCTCTTCAGCACCACATCCAGCCACTTCATCACCGAATCAAGTCTCCTCACCACCACATCCACTCTCTTCACTCAACACATCCACTCTCTTCACCACTACATCCAGTCTATTCACCACCGAAACCACTCTCTTCACTCAGCACATCCAGTCTCTTCACCAACATATCCAGTCACTTCATCACCGAATCCAGTCACTTCATCCCCGAATCCAGATCCTAAACACCACATCCAGTCTCTTCAGCAACACATCCAGTCTCTTCATCACCAAATCCAGTCTCTTCACTCACCACATCCACTCTCCTCACCACCACATTCACTCTCTTCACCACCACATCCAGTCTCTTCAGCTCCACATCCAGCCACCTCATCACCGAATCCAGTCTCTTCAACACCGAATCCAGTCTCCTCACCACCACATCCAATCTCTTCATCACCACATCCACTCTCTTCACCACCACATCCACTCTCTTCATCACCACATCCAGTCTCTTCACCACCCCATGCACTATCTCCATCACCGAATCCATTCTCTTCATCACCACGTCCATTCTCTTCACCACCACATCCAGTCTCTTCACGACCACGTCCAGTCTCTTCACCACCACGTGCAGTCTCTTCACCACCACGTCCACTCTCTCGATCACCACATCCAGTCACGTAATCACCACATCCACTCTCTTCACCACCACATCCAGTCTCTTCACCACCACAACCAGTCTCTTTACCACCACATCCAGTCTCTTTACCATCACATCCTGTCTCTTCATCACCACATCCACTCTGTTCATCACCACATCCGCTCTCTTCAACACCACGTCCACTCTCTTTATCACCAACTCCAGTCTCTTCACCACCACGTCAAGTCTCTTCATCACCAAATTCAGTCTCTTCACTCTCCACATCCACTCTCTTCACCACTGAATCCAGTCTCTTCACTCACCACATCCACTCTCTTCAACACCACATCCAGTCTCTTAATCACCACATCCAGTCTCTTCAAAACCACATCCAGTCACTTCATCACCAACTCCACTCTCTTCATCACCACATTCACTCTGTTCATCACCACATCCGCTCTCTGCAACACCACGTCCACTCTCTTTATCACCAACTCCAGTCTCTTCACCACCACGTCCACACTCTTCACCACCACATCCACTCTGTACATCACCACATCCACTCTCTTCATCACCAAATCCAGTCTCTTCACCACCACGTCCAGTCGCTTCAACACCACGTCCAGTCACTTCAGCACCACATCCACTCACTTCATCACCACATCCACTCTCTTCATCACCACATCCACTCACTTCATCACCACATCCAGTCTCTTCACTCACCACATCCAGTCCCTTAATCACCAAATCCAGTCTCTTCACCACCACGTCCAGATTCTTCACCACCACATCCAGACTCTTCACCACCACATCCAGTCCCTTCATCACCACATCCACTCTCTTAATCACCAAATCCAGTCTCTTCACCACCATGTCCAGTTTCTTCACCACCACATCCAGTCTCTTCACGACCACGTCCAGTCTCTTCACCACCACGTGCAGTCTCTTCACCACCACGTCCACTCTCTCGATCACCACATCCAGTCACGTAATCACCACATCCACTCTCTTCACCACCACATCCAGTCTCTTCACCACCACAACCAGTCTCTTTACCACCACATCCAGTCTCTTTACCATCACATCCTGTCTCTTCATCACCACATCCACTCAGTTCATCACCACATCCGCTCTCTTCAACACCACGTCCACTCTCTTTATCACCAACTCCAGTCTCTTCACCACCACGTCAAGTCTCTTCATCACCAAATTCAGTCTCTTCACTCTCCACATCCACTCTCTTCACCACTGAATCCAGTCTCTTCACTCACCACATCCACTCTCTTCAACACCACATCCAGTCTCTTAATCACCACATCCAGTCTCTTCAAAACCACATCCAGTCACTTCATCACCAACTCCACTCTCTTCATCACCACATTCACTCTGTTCATCACCACATCCGCTCTCTTCAACACCACGTCCACTCTCTTTATCACCAACTCCAGTCTCTTCACCACCACGTCCACACTCTTCACCACCACATCCACTCTGTACATCACCACATCCACTCTCTTCATCACCAAATCCAGTCTCTTCACCACCACGTCCAGTCGCTTCAACACCACGTCCAGTCACTTCAGCACCACATCCACTCACTTCATCACCACATCCACTCTCTTCATCACCACATCCACTCACTTCATCACCACATCCAGTCTCTTCACTCACCACATCCAGTCCCTTAATCAACAAATCCAGTCTCTTCACCACCACGTCCAGATTCTTCACCACCACATCCAGACTCTTCACCACCACATCCAGTCCCTTCATCACCACATCCACTCTCTTAATCACCAAATCCAGTCTCTTCACCACCATGTCCAGTTTCTTCACCACCACATCCAGTCTCTTCACCACCACGTCCAGTCTCTTCACCACCACATCCACTCTCTTCATCACCACATCCAGTCACTTCACTCACCACATCCAGTCCCTTAATCACCAAATCCAGTCTCTTCACCACCACATCCAGTCTCTTCAGCACCACATCCAGTCTCTTCATCACCGAATCCAGTCTCTTCACTCACCACATCCACTCTCTTCACCACCACATCCACTCTCTTCACTACCACATTCGGTCTCTTCAGCACCACATCCAGCCACTTCATCACCAAATCCAGTCTCTTCACCCCTGCATCCACTCTCTTCACCACCACGTCCAGTCTCTTCACCACCACGTCCACACTCTTCACCACCACATCCACTCTGTACATCACCACATCCACTCTCTTCATCACCAAATCCAGTCTCTTCACCACCACGTCCAGTCGCTTCAACACCACGTCCAGTCACTTCAGCACCACATCCACTCACTTCATCACCACATCCACTCTCTTCATCACCACATCCACTCACTTCATCACCACATCCAGTCTCTTCACTCACCACATCCAGTCCCTTAATCACCAAATCCAGTCTCTTCACCACCACGTCCAGATTCTTCACCACCACATCCAGACTCTTCACCACCACATCCAGTCCCTTCATCACCACATCCACTCTCTTAATCACCAAATCCAGTCTCTTCACCACCATGTCCAGTTTCTTCACCACCACATCCACTCTCTTCACTCAACACATCCACTCTCTTCACCACTACATCCAGTCTATTCACCACCGAAACCAATCTCTTCACTCAGCACATCCAGTCTCTTCACCAACATATCCAGTCACTTCATCACCGAATCCAGTCACTTCATCCCCGAATCCAGATCCTAAACACCACATCCAGTCTCTTCAGCAACACATCCAGTCTCTTCATCACCAAATCCAGTCTCTTCACTCACCACATCCACTCTCCTCACCACCACATTCACTCTCTTCACCACCACATCCAGTCCCTTCATCACCACATCCACTCTCTTAATCACCAAATCCAGTCTCTTCACCACCATGTCCAGTTTCTTCACCACCACATCCAGTCTCTTCACCACCACACCCACTCTCTTCATCACCACATCCAGTCACTTCATCACCACATCCAGTCTCTTCACTCCTGCATCCACTCTCTTCACCACCATGTCCAGTCTCTTCACCACCAATCCACTCTCTTCATCACCACATCCAGTCTCTTCACCACCCCATCCACTATCTTCATCACCGAATCCATTCTCTTCATCACCACGTCCATTCTCTTCACCACCACATCCACTCTCTTCACTACCACATCCAGTCTCTTCAGCACCACATCCAGCCACTTCATCACCGAATCAAGTCTCCTCACCACCACATCCACTCTCTTCACTCAACACATCCACTCTCTTCACCACTACATCCAGTCTATTCACCACCGAAACCACTCTCTTCACTCAGCACATCCAGTCTCTTCACCAACATATCCAGTCACTTCATCACCGAATCCAGTCACTTCATCCCCGAATCCAGATCCTAAACACCACATCCAGTCTCTTCAGCAACACATCCAGTCTCTTCATCACCAAATCCAGTCTCTTCACTCACCACATCCACTCTCCTCACCACCACATTCACTCTCTTCACCACCACATCCAGTCTCTTCAGCTCCACATCCAGCCACCTCATCACCGAATCCAGTCTCTTCAACACCGAATCCAGTCTCCTCACCACCACATCCAATCTCTTCATCACCACATCCACTCTCTTCACCACCACATCCACTCTCTTCATCACCACATCCAGTCTCTTCACCACCCCATGCACTATCTCCATCACCGAATCCATTCTCTTCATCACCACGTCCATTCTCTTCACCACCACATCCAGTCTCTTCACGACCACGTCCAGTCTCTTCACCACCACGTGCAGTCTCTTCACCACCATGTCCACTCTCTCGATCACCACATCCAGTCACGTAATCACCACATCCACTCTCTTCACCACCACATCCAGTCTCTTCACCACCACAACCAGTCTCTTTACCACCACATCCAGTCTCTTTACCATCACATCCTGTCTCTTCATCACCACATCCACTCTGTTCATCACCACATCCGCTCTCTTCAACACCACGTCCACTCTCTTTATCACCAACTCCAGTCTCTTCACCACCACGTCAAGTCTCTTCATCACCAAATTCAGTCTCTTCACTCTCCACATCCACTCTCTTCACCACTGAATCCAGTCTCTTCACTCACCACATCCACTCTCTTCAACACCACATCCAGTCTCTTAATCACCACATCCAGTCTCTTCAAAACCACATCCAGTCACTTCATCACCAACTCCACTCTCTTCATCACCACATTCACTCTGTTCATCACCACATCCGCTCTCTGCAACACCACGTCCACTCTCTTTATCACCAACTCCAGTCTCTTCACCACCACGTCCACACTCTTCACCACCACATCCACTCTGTACATCACCACATCCACTCTCTTCATCACCAAATCCAGTCTCTTCACCACCACGTCCAGTCGCTTCAACACCACGTCCAGTCACTTCAGCACCACATCCACTCACTTCATCACCACATCCACTCTCTTCATCACCACATCCACTCACTTCATCACCACATCCAGTCTCTTCACTCACCACATCCAGTCCCTTAATCACCAAATCCAGTCTCTTCACCACCACGTCCAGATTCTTCACCACCACATCCAGACTCTTCACCACCACATCCAGTCCCTTCATCACCACATCCACTCTCTTAATCACCAAATCCAGTCTCTTCACCACCATGTCCAGTTTCTTCACCACCACATCCAGTCTCTTCACGACCACGTCCAGTCTCTTCACCACCACGTGCAGTCTCTTCACCACCACGTCCACTCTCTCGATCACCACATCCAGTCACGTAATCACCACATCCACTCTCTTCACCACCACATCCAGTCTCTTCACCACCACAACCAGTCTCTTTACCACCACATCCAGTCTCTTTACCATCACATCCTGTCTCTTCATCACCACATCCACTCTGTTCATCACCACATCCGCTCTCTTCAACACCACGTCCACTCTCTTTATCACCAACTCCAGTCTCTTCACCACCACGTCAAGTCTCTTCATCACCAAATTCAGTCTCTTCACTCTCCACATCCACTCTCTTCACCACTGAATCCAGTCTCTTCACTCACCACATCCACTCTCTTCAACACCACATCCAGTCTCTTAATCACCACATCCAGTCTCTTCAAAACCACATCCAGTCACTTCATCACCAACTCCACTCTCTTCATCACCACATTCACTCTGTTCATCACCACATCCGCTCTCTTCAACACCACGTCCACTCTCTTATCACCAACTCCAGTCTCTTCACCACCACGTCCACACTCTTCACCACCACATCCAGTCACTTCAGCACCACATCCACTCACTTCATCACCACATCCACTCTCTTCATCACCACATCCACTCACTTCATCACCACATCCAGTCTCTTCACTCACCACATCCAGTCCCTTAATCACCAAATCCAGTCTCTTCACCACCACGTCCAGATTCTTCACCACCACATCCAGACTCTTCACCACCACATCCAGACCCTTCATCACCACATCCACTCTCTTAATCACCAAATCCAGTCTCTTCACCACCATGTCCAGTTTCTTCACCACCACATCCAGTCTCTTCACCACCACGTCCAGTCTCTTCACCACCACATCCACTCTCTTCATCACCACATCCAGTCACTTCATCACCACATCCAGTCACTTCATCACCACATCCAGTCTCTTCACCCCTGCATCCACTCTCTTCACCACCACGTCCAGGCTCTTCACCACCACATCCACTCTCTTCACTCTCCACATCCAGTCACTTCATCACCACATATAGTCACTTCATCACCACATCCAGTCTCTTCACCCCTGCATCCACTCTCTTCACTCTCCACATCCAGTCACTTCATCACCAACTCCACTCTCTTCATCACCACATTCACTCTGTTCATCACCACATCCGCTCTCTTCAACACCACGTCCACTCTCTTTATCACCAACTCCAGTCTCTTCACCACCACGTCCACACTCTTCACCACCACATCCACTCTGTACATCACCACATCCACTCTCTTCATCACCAAATCCAGTCTCTTCACCACCACGTCCAGTCGCTTCAACACCACGTCCAGTCACTTCAGCACCACATCCACTCACTTCATCACCACATCCACTCTCTTCATCACCACATCCACTCACTTCATCACCACATCCAGTCTCTTCACTCACCACATCCAGTCCCTTAATCAACAAATCCAGTCTCTTCACCACCACGTCCAGATTCTTCACCACCACATCCAGACTCTTCACCACCACATCCAGTCCCTTCATCACCACATCCACTCTCTTAATCACCAAATCCAGTCTCTTCACCACCATGTCCAGTTTCTTCACCACCACATCCAGTCTCTTCACCACCACGTCCAGTCTCTTCACCACCACATCCACTCTCTTCATCACCACATCCAGTCACTTCACTCACCACATCCAGTCCCTTAATCACCAAATCCAGTCTCTTCACCACCACATCCAGTCTCTTCAGCACCACATCCAGTCTCTTCATCACCGAATCCAGTCTCTTCACTCACCACATCCACTCTCTTCACCACCACATCCACTCTCTTCACTACCACATTCGGTCTCTTCAGCACCACATCCAGCCACTTCATCACCGAATCAAGTATCCTCACCACCACATCCACTCTCTTCACTCAACACATCCACTCTCTTCACCACTACATCCAGTCTATTCACCACCGAAACCAATCTCTTCACTCAGCACATCCAGTCTCTTCACCAACATATCCAGTCACATCATCACCAAATCCAGTCACTTCATCCCCGAATCCAGATCCTAAACACCACATCCAGTCTCTTCAGCACCACATCCAGTCCCTTCATCACCACATCCACTCTCTTAATCACCAAATCCAGTCTCTTCACCACCATGTCCCGTCTCTTCACCACCAATCCACTCTCTTCATCACCACATCCAGTCTCTTCACCACCCCATCCACTATCTTCATCACCGAATCCATTCTCTTCATCACCACGTCCATTCTCTTCACCACCACATCCACTCTCTTCACTACCACATCCAGTCTCTTCAGCAACACATCCAGCCACTTCATCACCGAATCAAGTCTCCTCACCACAACATCCACTCTCTTCACTCAACACATCCACTCTCTTCACCACTACATCCAGTCTATTCACCACCGAAACCAATCTCTTCACTCAGCACATCCAGTCTCTTCACCAACATATCCAGTCACTTCATCACCGAATCCAGTCACTTCATCCCTGAATCCAGATCCTAAACACCACATCCAGTCTCTTCAGCAACACATCCAGTCTCTTCATCACCAAATCCAGTCTCTTCACTCACCACATCCACTCTCCTCACCACCACATTCACTCTCTTCACCACCACATCCAGTCCCTTCATCACCACATCCACTCTCTTAATCACCAAATCCAGTCTCTTCACCACCATGTCCAGTTTCTTCACCACCACATCCAGTCTCTTCACCACCACACCCACTCTCTTCATCACCACATCCAGTCACTTCATCACCACATCCAGTCACTTCATCACCACATCCAGTCTCTTCACTCCTGCATCCACTCTCTTCACCACCATGTCCAGTCTCTTCACCACCAATCCACTCTCTTCATCACCACATCCAGTCTCTTCACCACCCCATCCACTATCTTCACCACCACATCCACTCTCTTCACTACCACATCCAGTCTCTTCAGCACCACATCCAGCCACTTCATCACCGAATCAATTCTCCTCACCACCACATCCACTCTCTTCACTCAACACATCCACTCTCTTCACCACTACATCCAGTCTATTCACCACCGAAACCACTCTCTTCACTCAGCACATCCAGTCTCTTCACCAACATATCCAGTCACTTCATCACCGAATCCAGTCACTTCATCCCCGAATCCAGATCCTAAACACCACATCCAGTCTCTTCAGCAACACATCCAGTCTCTTCATCACCAAATCCAGTCTCTTCACTCACCACATCCACTCTCCTCACCACCACATACACTCTCTTCACCACCACATCCAGTCTATTCAGCTCCACATCCAGCCACCTCATCACCGAATCCAGTCTCTTCAACACCGAATCCAGTCTCCTCACCACCACATCCACTCTCTTCACCACCACATCCAGTCTCTTCACCACCACGTCCAGTCTCTTCACCACCACATCCACTCTCTTCATCACCACATCCAGTCACTTCATCACCACATCCAGTCACTTCATCACCACATCCAGTCTCTTCACCCCTGCATCCACTCTCTTCACCACCACATCCAGTCTCTTCACCACCACATCCACTCTCTTCACTCTCCACATCCAGTCACTTCATCACCACATATAGTCACTTCATCACCACATCCAGTCTCTTCACCCCTGCATCCACTCTCTTCACTCTCCACATCCAGTCACTTCATCACCAACTCCACTCTCTTCATCACCACATTCACTCTGTTCATCACCACATCCGCTCTCTTCATCCCCACATCCACTCTCTTCATCACCAAATCCAGTCTCTTCACCACCACGTCCAGTCGCTTCAACACCACGTCCAGTCACTTCAGCACCACATCCACTCACTTCATCACCACATCCACTCTCTTCATCACCACATCCACTCACTTCATCACCACATCCAGTCTCTTCACTCACCACATCCAGTCCCTTAATCAACAAATCCAGTCTCTTCACCACCACGTCCAGATTCTTCACCACCACATCCAGACTCTTCACCACCACATCCAGTCCCTTCATCACCACATCCACTCTCTTAATCATCAAATCCAGTCTCTTCACCACCATGTCCAGTTTCTTCACCACCACATCCAGTCTCTTCACCACCACGTCCAGTCTCTTCACCACCACATCCACTCTCTTCATCACCACATCCAGTCACTTCACTCACCACATCCAGTCCCTTAATCACCAAATCCAGTCTCTTCACCACCACGTCCAGATTCTTCACCACCACATCCAGACTCTTCACCACCACATCCAGTCTCTTCAGCACCACATCCAGTCTCTTCATCACCGAATCCAGTCTCTTCACTCACCACATCCACTCTCTTCACCACCACATCCACTCTCTTCACTACCACATCCGGTCTCTTCAGCACCACATCCAGCCACTTCATCACCGAATCAAGTCTCCTCACCACCACATCCACTCTCTTCACTCAACACATCCACTCTCTTCACCACTACATCCAGTCTATTCACCACCGAAACCAATCTCTTCACTCAGCACATCCAGTCTCTTCACCAACATATCCACTCACATCATCACCAAATCCAGTCACTTCATCCCCGAATCCAGATCCTAAACACCACATCCAGTCTCTTCAGCACCACATCCAGTCCCTTCACCACCAATCCACTCTCTTCATCACCACATCCAGTCTCTTCACCACCCCATCCACTATCTTCATCACCGAATCCATTCTCTTCATCACCACGTCCATTCTCTTCACCACCACATCCACTCTCTTCACTACCACATCCAGTCTCTTCAGCACCACATCCAGCCACTTCATCACCGAATCAAGTCTCCTCACAACCACATCCACTCTCTTCACTCAACACATCCACTCTCTTCACCACTACATCCAGTCTATTCACCACCGAAACCAATCTCTTCACTCAGCACATCCAGTCTCTTCACCAACATATCCAGTCACTTCATCACCGAATCCAGTCACTTCATCCCCGAATCCAGATCCTAAACACCACATCCAGTCTCTTCAGCAACACATCCAGTCTCTTCATCACCAAATCCAGTCTCTTCACTCACCACATCCACTCTCCTCACCACCACATTCACTCTCTTCACCACCACATCCAGTCCCTTCATCACCACATCCACTCTCTTAATCACCAAATCCAGTCTCTTCACCACCATGTCCAGTTTCTTCACCACCACATCCAGTCTCTTCACCACCACACCCACTCTCTTCATCACCACATCCAGTCACTTCATCACCACATCCAGTCACTTCATCACCACATCCAGTCTCTTCACTCCTGCATCCACTCTCTTCACCACCATGTCCAGTCTCTTCACCACCAATCCACTCTCTTCATCACCACATCCAGTCTCTTCACCACCCCATCCACTATCTTCATCACCGAATCCATTCTCTTCATCACCACGTCCATTCTCTTCACCACCACATCCACTCTCTTCACTACCACATCCAGTCTCTTCAGCACCACATCCAGCCACTTCATCACCGAATCAAGTCTCCTCACCACCACATCCACTCTCTTCACTCAACACATCCACTCTCTTCACCACTACATCCAGTCTATTCACCACCGAAACCACTCTCTTCACTCAGCACATCCAGTCTCTTCACCAACATATCCAGTCACTTCATCACCGAATCCAGTCACTTCATCCCCGAATCCAGATCCTAAACACCACATCCAGTCTCTTCAGCAACACATCCAGTCTCTTCATCACCAAATCCAGTCTCTTCACTCACCACATCCACTCTCCTCACCACCACATTCACTCTCTTCACCACCACATCCAGTCTCTTCAGCTCCACATCCAGCCACCTCATCACCGAATCCAGTCTCTTCAACACCGAATCCAGTCTCCTCACCACCACATCCACTCTCTTCATCACCACATCCAGTCTCTTCACCACCCCATGCACTATCTCCATCACCGAATCCATTCTCTTCATCACCACGTCCATTCTCTTCACCACCACATCCAGTCTCTTCACGACCACGTCCAGTCTCTTCACCACCACGTGCAGTCTCTTCACCACCACGTCCACTCTCTCGATCACCACATCCAGTCACGTAATCACCACATCCACTCTCTTCACCACCACATCCAGTCTCTTCACCACCACAACCAGTCTCTTTACCACCACATCCAGTCTCTTTACCATCACATCCTGTCTCTTCATCACCACATCCACTCTGTTCATCACCACATAAGCTCTCTTCAACACCACGTCCACTCTCTTTATCACCAACTCCAGTCTCTTCACCACCACGTCAAGTCTCTTCATCACCAAATTCAGTCTCTTCACTCTCCACATCCACTCTCTTCACCACTGAATCCAGTCTCTTCACTCACCACATCCACTCTCTTCAACACCACATCCAGTCTCTTAATCACCACATCCAGTCTCTTCAAAACCACATCCAGTCACTTCATCACCAACTCCACTCTCTTCATCACCACATTCACTCTGTTCATCACCACATCCGCTCTCTTCAACACCACGTCCACTCTCTTTATCACCAACTCCAGTCTCTTCACCACCACATCTACACTCTTCACCACCACATCCACTCTGTACATCTGCACATCCACTCTCTTCATCACCAAATCCAGTCTCTTCACCACCACGTCCAGTCGCTTCAACACCACGTCCAGTCACTTCAGCACCACATCCACTCACTTCATCACCACATCCACTCTCTTCATCACCACATCCACTCACTTCATCACCACATCCAGTCTCTTCACTCACCACATCCAGTCCCTTAATCACCAAATCCAGTCTCTTCACCACCACGTCCAGATTCTTCACCACCACATCCAGACTCTTCACCACCACATCCAGTCCCTTCATCACCACATCCACTCTCTTAATCACCAAATCCAGTCTCTTCACCACCATGTCCAGTTTTTCACCACCACATCCAGTCTCTTCACGACCACGTCCAGTCTCTTCACCACCACGTGCAGTCTCTTCACCACCACGTCCACTCTCTCGATCACCACATCCAGTCACGTAATCACCACATCCACTCTCTTCACCACCACATCCAGTCTCTTCACCACCACAACCAGTCTCTTTACCACCACATCCAGTCTCTTTACCATCACATCCTGTCTCTTCATCACCACATCCACTCTGTTCATCACCACATCCGCTCTCTTCAACACCACGTCCACTCTCTTTATCACCAACTCCAGTCTCTTCACCACCACGTCAAGTCTCTTCATCACCAAATTCAGTCTCTTCACTCTCCACATCCACTCTCTTCACCACTGAATCCAGTCTCTTCACTCACCACATCCACTCTCTTCAACACCACATCCAGTCTCTTAATCACCACATCCAGTCTCTTCAAAACCACATCCAGTCACTTCATCACCAACTCCACTCTCTTCATCACCACATTCACTCTGTTCATCACCACATCCGCTCTCTTCAACACCACGTCCACTCTCTTTATCACCAACTCCAGTCTCTTCACCACCACGTCCACACTCTTCACCACCACATCCACTCTGTACATCACCACATCCACTCTCTTCATCACCAAATCCAGTCTCTTCACCACCACGTCCAGTCGCTTCAACACCACGTCCAGTCACTTCAGCACCACATCCACTCACTTCATCACCACATCCACTCTCTTCATCACCACATCCACTCACTTCATCACCACATCCAGTCTCTTCACTCACCACATCCAGTCCCTTAATCACCAAATCCAGTCTCTTCACCACCACGTCCAGATTCTTCACCACCACATCCAGACTCTTCACCACCACATCCAGTCCCTTCATCACCACATCCACTCTCTTAATCACCAAATCCAGTCTCTTCACCACCATGTCCAGTTTCTTCACCACCACATCCAGTCTCTTCACCACCACGTCCAGTCTCTTCACCACCACATCCACTCTCTTCATCACCACATCCAGTCACTTCATCACCACATCCAGTCACTTCATCACCACATCCAGTCTCTTCACCCCTGCATCCACTCTCTTCACCACCACGTCCAGTCTCTTCACCACCACATCCACTCTCTTCACTCTCCACATCCAGTCACTTCATCACCACATATAGTCACTTCATCACCACATCCAGTCTCTTCACCCCTGCATCCACTCTCTTCACTCTCCACATCCAGTCACTTCATCACCAACTCCACTCTCTTCATCACCACATTCACTCTGTTCATCACCACATCCGCTCTCTTCAACACCACGTCCACTCTCTTTATCACCAACTCCAGTCTCTTCACCACCACGTCCACACTCTTCACCACCACATCCACTCTGTACATCACCACATCCACTCTCTTCATCACCAAATCCAGTCTCTTCACCACCACGTCCAGTCGCTTCAACACCACGTCCAGTCACTTCAGCACCACATCCACTCACTTCATCAACACATCCACTCTCTTCATCACCACATCCACTCACTTCATCACCACATCCTGTCTCTTCATCACCACATCCACTCTCTTAATCACCAAATCCAGTCTCTTCACCACCATGTCCAGTTTCTTCACCACCACATCCAGTCTCTTCACCACCACGTCCAGTCTCTTCACCACCACATCCACTCTCTTCATCACCACATCCAGTCACTTCACTCACCACATCCAGTCCCTTAATCACCAAATCCAGTCTCTTCACCACCACGTCCAGATTCTTCACCACCACATCCAGACTCTTCACCACCACATCCACTCTCTTCAGCACCACATCCAGTCTCTTCATCACCGAATCCAGTCTCTTCACTCACCACATCCACTCTCTTCACCACCACATCCAATCTCTTAACTACCACATCCGGTCTCTTCAGCACCACATCCAGCCACTTCATCACCGAATCAAGTCTCCTCACCACCACATCCACTCTCTTCACTCAACACATCCACTCTCTTCACCACTACATCCAGTCTATTCACCACCGAAACCAATCTCTTCACTCAGCACATCCAGTCTCTTCACCAACATATCCAGTCACATCATCACCAAATCCAGTCACTTCATCCCCGAATCCAGATCCTAAACACCACATCCAGTCTCTTCAGCACCACATCCAGTCCCTTCATCACCACATCCACTCTCTTAATCACCAAATCCAGTCTCTTCACCACCATGTCCAGTTTCTTCACCACCACATCCAGTCTCTTCACCACAACACCCACTCTCTTCATCACCACATCCAGTCACTTCATCACCACATCCAGTCACTTCATCACCACATCCAGTCTCTTCACTCCTGCATCCACTCTCTTCACCACCATGTCCAGTCTCTTCACCACCAATCCACTCTCTTCATCACCACATCCACTATCTTCATCACCGAATCCATTCTCTTCATCACAACGTCCATTCTCTTCACTACCACATCCAGTCTCTTCAGCTCCACATCCAGCCACCTCATCACCGAATCCAGTCTCTTCAACACCGAATCCAGTCTCCTCACCACCACATCCAATCTCTTCATCACCACATCCACTCTCTTCACCACCACATCCACTCTCTTCATCACCACGTCCATTCTCTTCACCACCACATCCACTCTCTTCACTACCACATCCAGTCTCTTCATCACCAAATCCAGTCTCTTCACTCACCACATCCACTCTCCTCACCACCACATTCACTCTCTTCACCACCACATCCAGTCCCTTCATCACCACATCCACTCTCTTAATCACCAAATCCAGTCTCTTCACCACCATGTCCAGTTTCTTCACCACCACATCCAGTCTCTTCACCACCACACCCACTCTCTTCATCACCACATCCAGTCACTTCATCACCACATTCCAGTCACTTCATCACCACATCCAGTCTCTTCACTACTGCATCCACTCTCTTCACCACCACATCCAGTCCCTTCATCACCACATCCACTCTCTTAATCACCAAATCCAGTCTCTTCACCACCATGTCCAATTTCTTCACCACCACATCCAGTCTCTTCACCACCACACCCACTCTCTTCATCACCACATCCAGTCACTTCATCACCACATCCAGCCACCTCATCACCGAATCCAGTCTCTTCAACACCGAATCCAGTCTCCTCACCACCACATCCAATCTCTTCATCACCACATCCACTCTCTTCACCACCACATCCACTCTCTTCATCACCACGTCCATTCTCTTCACCCCTGCATCCACTCTCTTCACTCTCCACATCCAGTCACTTCATCACCAACTCCACTCTCTTCATCACCACATTCACTCTGTTCATCACCACATCCGCTCTCTTCAACACCACGTCCACTCTCTTTATCACCAACTCCAGTCTCTTCACCACCACGTCCACACTCTTCACCACCACATCCACTCTGTACATCACCACATCCACTCTCTTCAACACCACATCCAGTCTCTTAATCACCACATCCAGTCTCTTCAAAACCACATCCAGTCACTTCATCACCAACTCCACTCTCTTCATCACCACATTCACTCTGTTCATCACCACATCCGCTCTCTTCAACACCACGTCCACTCTCTTTATCACCAACTCCAGTCTCTTCACCACCACATCTACACTCTTCACCACCACATCCACTCTGTACATCTGCACATCCACTCTCTTCATCACCAAATCCAGTCTCTTCACCACCACGTCCAGTCGCTTCAACACCACGTCCAGTCACTTCAGCACCACATCCACTCACTTCATCACCACATCCACTCTCTTCATCACCACATCCACTCACTTCATCACCACATCCAGTCTCTTCACTCACCACATCCAGTCCCTTAATCACCAAATCCAGTCTCTTCACCACCACGTCCAGATTCTTCACCACCACATCCAGACTCTTCACCACCACATCCAGTCCCTTCATCACCACATCCACTCTCTTAATCACCAAATCCAGTCTCTTCACCACCATGTCCAGTTTTTCACCACCACATCCAGTCTCTTCACGACCACGTCCAGTCTCTTCACCACCACGTGCAGTCTCTTCACCACCACGTCCACTCTCTCGATCACCACATCCAGTCACGTAATCACCACATCCACTCTCTTCACCACCACATCCAGTCTCTTCACCACCACAACCAGTCTCTTTACCACCACATCCAGTCTCTTTACCATCACATCCTGTCTCTTCATCACCACATCCACTCTCTTAATCACCAAATCCAGTCTCTTCACCACCATGTCCAGTTTCTTCACCACCACATCCAGTCTCTTCACCACCACGTCCAGTCTCTTCACCACCACATCCACTCTCTTCATCACCACATCCAGTCACTTCACTCACCACATCCAGTCCCTTAATCACCAAATCCAGTCTCTTCACCACCACGTCCAGATTCTTCACCACCACATCCAGACTCTTCACCACCACATCCACTCTCTTCAGCACCACATCCAGTCTCTTCATCACCGAATCCAGTCTCTTCACTCACCACATCCACTCTCTTCACCACCACATCCACTCTCTTAACTACCACATCCGGTCTCTTCAGCACCACATCCAGCCACTTCATCACCGAATCAAGTCTCCTCACCACCACATCCACTCTCTTCACTCAACACATCCACTCTCTTCACCACTACATCCAGTCTATTCACCACCGAAACCAATCTCTTCACTCAGCACATCCAGTCTCTTCACCAACATATCCAGTCACATCATCACCAAATCCAGTCACTTCATCCCCGAATCCAGATCCTAAACACCACATCCAGTCTCTTCAGCACCACATCCAGTCCCTTCATCACCACATCCACTCTCTTAATCACCAAATCCAGTCTCTTTACCACCATGTCCAGTTCCTTCACCACCACATCCAGTCTCTTCACCACAACACCCACTCTCTTCATCACCACATCCAGTCACTTCATCACCACATCCAGTCACTTCATCACCACATCCAGTCTCTTCACTCCTGCATCCACTCTCTTCACCACCATGTCCAGTCTCTTCACCACCAATCCACTCTCTTCATCACCACATCCACTATCTTCATCACCGAATCCATTCTCTTCATCACAACGTCCATTCTCTTCACTACCACATCCAGTCTCTTCAGCTCCACATCCAGCCACCTCATCACCGAATCCAGTCTCTTCAACACCGAATCCAGTCTCCTCACCACCATATCCAATCTCTTCATCACCACATCCACTCTCTTCACCACCACATCCACTCTCTTCATCACCACGTCCATTCTCTTCACCACCACATCCACTCTCTTCACTACCACATCCAGTCTCTTCATCACCAAATCCAGTCTCTTCACTCACCACATCCACTCTCCTCACCACCACATTCACTCTCTTCACCACCACATCCAGTCCCTTCATCACCACATCCACTCTCTTAATCACCAAATCCAGTCTCTTCACCACCATGTCCAGTTTCTTCACCACCACATCCAGTCTCTTCACCACCACACCCACTCTCTTCATCACCACATCCAGTCACTTCATCACCACATTCCAGTCACTTCATCACCACATCCAGTCTCTTCACTACTGCATCCACTCTCTTCACCACCACATCCAGTCCCTTCATCACCACATCCACTCTCTTAATCACCAAATCCAGTCTCTTCACCAACATGTCCAATTTCTTCACCACCACATCCAGTCTCTTCACCACCACACCCACTCTCTTCATCACCACATCCAGTCACTTCATCACCACATCCAGCCACCTCATCACCGAATCCAGTCTCTTCAACACCGAATCCAGTCTCCTCACCACCACATCCAATCTCTTCATCACCACATCCACTCTCTTCACCACCACATCCACTCTCTTCATCACCACGTCCATTCTCTTCACCCCTGCATCCACTCTCTTCACTCTCCACATCCAGTCACTTCATCACCAACTCCACTCTCTTCATCACCACATTCACTCTGTTCATCACCACATCCGCTCTCTTCAACACCACGTCCACTCTCTTTATCACCAACTCCAGTCTCTTCACCACCACGTCCACACTCTTCACCACCACATCCACTCTGTACATCACCACATCCACTCTCTTCAACACCACATCCAGTCTCTTAATCACCACATCCAGTCTCTTCATCACCACATCCACTCACTTCATCACCAACTCCACTCTCTTCATCACCACATTCACTCTGTTCATCACCACATCCGCTCTCTTCAACACCACGTCCACTCTCTTTATCACCAACTCCAGTCTCTTCACCACCACATCTACACTCTTCACCACCACATCCACTCTGTACATCTGCACATCCACTCTCTTCATCACCAAATCCAGTCTCTTCACCACCACGTCCAGTCGCTTCAACACCACGTCCAGTCACTTCAGCACCACATCCACTCACTTCATCACCACATCCACTCTCTTCATCACCACATCCACTCACTTCATCACCACATCCAGTCTCTTCACTCACCACATCCAGTCCCTTAATCACCAAATCCAGTCTCTTCACCACCACGTCCAGATTCTTCACCACCACATCCAGACTCTTCACCACCACATCCAGTCCCTTCATCACCACATCCACTCTCTTAATCACCAAATCCAGTCTCTTCACCACCATGTCCAGTTTTTCACCACCACATCCAGTCTCTTCACGACCACGTCCAGTCTCTTCACCACCACGTGCAGTCTCTTCACCACCACGTCCACTCTCTCGATCACCACATCCAGTCACGTAATCACCACATCCACTCTCTTCACCACCACATCCAGTCTCTTCACCACCACAACCAGTCTCTTTACCACCACATCCAGTCTCTTTACCAGCACATCCTGTCTCTTCATCACCACATCCACTCTGTTCATCACCACATCCGCTCTCTTCAACACCACGTCCACTCTCTTTATCACCAACTCCAGTCTCTTCACCACCACGTCAAGTCTCTTCATCACCAAATTCAGTCTCTTCACTCTCCACATCCACTCTCTTCACCACTGAATCCAGTCTCTTCACTCACCACATCCACTCTCTTCAACACCACATCCAGTCTCTTAATCACCACATCCAGTCTCTTCAAAACCACATCCAGTCACTTCATCACCAACTCCACTCTCTTCATCACCACATTCACTCTGTTCATCACCACATCCGCTCTCTTCAACACCACGTCCACTCTCTTTATCACCAACTCCAGTCTCTTCACCACCACGTCCACACTCTTCACCACCACATCCACTCTGTACATCACCACATCCACTCTCTTCATCACCAAATCCAGTCTCTTCACCACCACGTCCAGTCGCTTCAACACCACGTCCAGTCACTTCAGCACCACATCCACTCACTTCATCACCACATCCACTCTCTTCATCACCACATCCACTCACTTCATCACCACATCCAGTCTCTTCACTCACCACATCCAGTCCCTTAATCACCAAATCCAGTCTCTTCACCACCACGTCCAGATTCTTCACCACCACATCCAGACTCTTCACCACCACATCCAGTCCCTTCATCACCACATCCACTCTCTTAATCACCAAATCCAGTCTCTTCACCACCATGTCCAGTTTCTTCACCACCACATCCAGTCTCTTCACCACCACGTCCAGTCTCTTCACCACCACATCCACTCTCTTCATCACCACATCCAGTCACTTCATCACCACATCCAGTCACTTCATCACCACATCCAGTCTCTTCACCCCTGCATCCACTCTCTTCACCACCACTTCCAGTCTCTTCACCACCACATCCACTCTCTTCACTCTCCACATCCAGTCACTTCATCACCACATATAGTCACTTCATCACCACATCCAGTCTCTTCACCCCTGCATCCACTCTCTTCACTCTCCACATCCAGTCACTTCATCACCAACTCCACTCTCTTCATCACCACATTCACTCTGTTCATCACCACATCCGCTCTCTTCAACACCACGTCCACTCTCTTTATCACCAACTCCAGTCTCTTCACCACCACGTCCACACTCTTCACCACCACATCCACTCTGTACATCACCACATCCACTCTCTTCATCACCAAATCCAGTCTCTTCACCACCACGTCCAGTCGCTTCAACACCACGTCCAGTCACTTCAGCACCACATCCACTCACTTCATCAACACATCCACTCTCTTCATCACCACATCCACTCACTTCATCACCACATCCAGTCTCTTCACTCACCACATCCAGTCCCTTAATCAACAAATCCAGTCTCTTCACCACCACGTCCAGATTCTTCACCACCACATCCAGACTCTTCACCACCACATCCAGTCCCTTCATCACCACATCCACTCTCTTAATCACCAAATCCAGTCTCTTCACCACCATGTCCAGTTTCTTCACCACCACATCCAGTCTCTTCACCACCACGTCCAGTCTCTTCACCACCACATCCACTCTCTTCATCACCACATCCAGTCACTTCACTCACCACATCCAGTCCCTTAATCACCAAATCCAGTCTCTTCACCACCACGTCCAGATTCTTCACCACCACATCCAGACTCTTCACCACCACATCCACTCTCTTCAGCACCACATCCAGTCTCTTCATCACCGAATCCAGTCTCTTCACTCACCACATCCACTCTCTTCACCACCACATCCACTCTCTTAACTACCACATCCGGTCTCTTCAGCACCACATCCAGCCACTTCATCACCGAATCAAGTCTCCTCACCACCACATCCACTCTCTTCACTCAACACATCCACTCTCTTCACCACTACATCCAGTCTATTCACCACCGAAACCAATCTCTTCACTCAGCACATCCAGTCTCTTCACCAACATATCCAGTCACATCATCACCAAATCCAGTCACTTCATCCCCGAATCCAGATCCTAAACACCACATCCAGTCTCTTCAGCACCACATCCAGTCCCTTCATCACCACATCCACTCTCTTAATCACCAAATCCAGTCTCTTCACCACCATGTCCAGTTTCTTCACCACCACATCCAGTCTCTTCACCACAACACCCACTCTCTTCATCACCACATCCAGTCACTTCATCACCACATCCAGTCACTTCATCACCACATCCAGTCTCTTCACTCCTGCATCCACTCTCTTCACCACCATGTCCAGTCTCTTCACCACCAATCCACTCTCTTCATCACCACATCCACTATCTTCATCACCGAATCCATTCTCTTCATCACAACGTCCATTCTCTTCACTACCACATCCAGTCTCTTCAGCTCCACATCCAGCCACCTCATCACCGAATCCAGTCTCTTCAACACCGAATCCAGTCTCCTCACCACCACATCCAATCTCTTCATCACCACATCCACTCTCTTCACCACCACATCCACTCTCTTCATCACCACGTCCATTCTCTTCACCACCACATCCACTCTCTTCACTACCACATCCAGTCTCTTCATCACCAAATCCAGTCTCTTCACTCACCACATCCACTCTCCTCACCACCACATTCACTCTCTTCACCACCACATCCAGTCCCTTCATCACCACATCCACTCTCTTAATCACCAAATCCAGTCTCTTCACCACCATGTCCAGTTTCTTCACCACCACATCCAGTCTCTTCACCACCACACCCACTCTCTTCATCACCACATCCAGTCACTTCATCACCACATTCCAGTCACTTCATCACCACATCCAGTCTCTTCACTACTGCATCCACTCTCTTCACCACCACATCCAGTCCCTTCATCACCACATCCACTCTCTTAATCACCAAATCCAGTCTCTTCACCAACATGTCCAATTTCTTCACCACCACATCCAGTCTCTTCACCACCACACCCACTCTCTTCATCACCACATCCAGTCACTTCATCACCACATCCAGCCACCTCATCACCGAATCCAGTCTCTTCAACACCGAATCCAGTCTCCTCACCACCACATCCAATCTCTTCATCACCACATCCACTCTCTTCACCACCACATCCACTCTCTTCATCACCACGTCCATTCTCTTCACCCCTGCATCCACTCTCTTCACTCTCCACATCCAGTCACTTCATCACCAACTCCACTCTCTTCATCACCACATTCACTCTGTTCATCACCACATCCGCTCTCTTCAACACCACGTCCACTCTCTTTATCACCAACTCCAGTCTCTTCACCACCACGTCCACACTCTTCACCACCACATCCACTCTGTACATCACCACATCCACTCTCTTCAACACCACATCCAGTCTCTTAATCACCACATCCAGTCTCTTCATCACCACATCCACTCACTTCATCACCAACTCCACTCTCTTCATCACCACATTCACTCTGTTCATCACCACATCCGCTCTCTTCAACACCACGTCCACTCTCTTTATCACCAACTCCAGTCTCTTCACCACCACATCTACACTCTTCACCACCACATCCACTCTGTACATCTGCACATCCACTCTCTTCATCACCAAATCCAGTCTCTTCACCACCACGTCCAGTCGCTTCAACACCACGTCCAGTCACTTCAGCACCACATCCACTCACTTCATCACCACATCCACTCTCTTCATCACCACATCCACTCACTTCATCACCACATCCAGTCTCTTCACTCACCACATCCAGTCCCTTAATCACCAAATCCAGTCTCTTCACCACCACGTCCAGATTCTTCACCACCACATCCAGACTCTTCACCACCACATCCAGTCCCTTCATCACCACATCCACTCTCTTAATCACCAAATCCAGTCTCTTCACCACCATGTCCAGTTTTTCACCACCACATCCAGTCTCTTCACGACCACGTCCAGTCTCTTCACCACCACGTGCAGTCTCTTCACCACCACGTCCACTCTCTCGATCACCACATCCAGTCACGTAATCACCACATCCACTCTCTTCACCACCACATCCAGTCTCTTCACCACCACAACCAGTCTCTTTACCACCACATCCAGTCTCTTTACCAGCACATCCTGTCTCTTCATCACCACATCCACTCTGTTCATCACCACATCCGCTCTCTTCAACACCACGTCCACTCTCTTTATCACCAACTCCAGTCTCTTCACCACCACGTCAAGTCTCTTCATCACCAAATTCAGTCTCTTCACTCTCCACATCCACTCTCTTCACCACTGAATCCAGTCTCTTCACTCACCACATCCACTCTCTTCAACACCACATCCAGTCTCTTAATCACCACATCCAGTCTCTTCAAAACCACATCCAGTCACTTCATCACCAACTCCACTCTCTTCATCACCACATTCACTCTGTTCATCACCACATCCGCTCTCTTCAACACCACGTCCACTCTCTTTATCACCAACTCCAGTCTCTTCACCACCACGTCCACACTCTTCACCACCACATCCACTCTGTACATCACCACATCCACTCTCTTCATCACCAAATCCAGTCTCTTCACCACCACGTCCAGTCGCTTCAACACCACGTCCAGTCACTTCAGCACCACATCCACTCACTTCATCACCACATCCACTCTCTTCATCACCACATCCACTCACTTCATCACCACATCCAGTCTCTTCACTCACCACATCCAGTCCCTTAATCACCAAATCCAGTCTCTTCACCACCACGTCCAGATTCTTCACCACCACATCCAGACTCTTCACCACCACATCCAGTCCCTTCATCACCACATCCACTCTCTTAATCACCAAATCCAGTCTCTTCACCACCATGTCCAGTTTCTTCACCACCACATCCAGTCTCTTCACCACCACGTCCAGTCTCTTCACCACCACATCCACTCTCTTCATCACCACATCCAGTCACTTCATCACCACATCCAGTCACTTCATCACCACATCCAGTCTCTTCACCCCTGCATCCACTCTCTTCACCACCACTTCCAGTCTCTTCACCACCACATCCACTCTCTTCACTCTCCACATCCAGTCACTTCATCACCACATATAGTCACTTCATCACCACATCCAGTCTCTTCACCCCTGCATCCACTCTCTTCACTCTCCACATCCAGTCACTTCATCACCAACTCCACTCTCTTCATCACCACATTCACTCTGTTCATCACCACATCCGCTCTCTTCAACACCACGTCCACTCTCTTTATCACCAACTCCAGTCTCTTCACCACCACGTCCACACTCTTCACCACCACATCCACTCTGTACATCACCACATCCACTCTCTTCATCACCAAATCCAGTCTCTTCACCACCACGTCCAGTCGCTTCAACACCACGTCCAGTCACTTCAGCACCACATCCACTCACTTCATCAACACATCCACTCTCTTCATCACCACATCCACTCACTTCATCACCACATCCAGTCTCTTCACTCACCACATCCAGTCCCTTAATCAACAAATCCAGTCTCTTCACCACCACGTCCAGATTCTTCACCACCACATCCAGACTCTTCACCACCACATCCAGTCCCTTCATCACCACATCCACTCTCTTAATCACCAAATCCAGTCTCTTCACCACCATGTCCAGTTTCTTCACCACCACATCCAGTCTCTTCACCACCACGTCCAGTCTCTTCACCACCACATCCACTCTCTTCATCACCACATCCAGTCACTTCACTCACCACATCCAGTCCCTTAATCACCAAATCCAGTCTCTTCACCACCACGTCCAGATTCTTCACCACCACATCCAGACTCTTCACCACCACATCCACTCTCTTCAGCACCACATCCAGTCTCTTCATCACCGAATCCAGTCTCTTCACTCACCACATCCACTCTCTTCACCACCACATCCACTCTCTTAACTACCACATCCGGTCTCTTCAGCACCACATCCAGCCACTTCATCACCGAATCAAGTCTCCTCACCACCACATCCACTCTCTTCACTCAACACATCCACTCTCTTCACCACTACATCCAGTCTATTCACCACCGAAACCAATCTCTTCACTCAGCACATCCAGTCTCTTCACCAACATATCCAGTCACATCATCACCAAATCCAGTCACTTCATCCCCGAATCCAGATCCTAAACACCACATCCAGTCTCTTCAGCACCACATCCAGTCCCTTCATCACCACATCCACTCTCTTAATCACCAAATCCAGTCTCTTCACCACCATGTCCAGTTTCTTCACCACCACATCCAGTCTCTTCACCACAACACCCACTCTCTTCATCACCACATCCAGTCACTTCATCACCACATCCAGTCACTTCATCACCACATCCAGTCTCTTCACTCCTGCATCCACTCTCTTCACCACCATGTCCAGTCTCTTCACCACCAATCCACTCTCTTCATCACCACATCCACTATCTTCATCACCGAATCCATTCTCTTCATCACAACGTCCATTCTCTTCACTACCACATCCAGTCTCTTCAGCTCCACATCCAGCCACCTCATCACCGAATCCAGTCTCTTCAACACCGAATCCAGTCTCCTCACCACCACATCCAATCTCTTCATCACCACATCCACTCTCTTCACCACCACATCCACTCTCTTCATCACCACGTCCATTCTCTTCACCACCACATCCACTCTCTTCACTACCACATCCAGTCTCTTCATCACCAAATCCAGTCTCTTCACTCACCACATCCACTCTCCTCACCACCACATTCACTCTCTTCACCACCACATCCAGTCCCTTCATCACCACATCCACTCTCTTAATCACCAAATCCAGTCTCTTCACCACCATGTCCAGTTTCTTCACCACCACATCCAGTCTCTTCACCACCACACCCACTCTCTTCATCACCACATCCAGTCACTTCATCACCACATTCCAGTCACTTCATCACCACATCCAGTCTCTTCACTACTGCATCCACTCTCTTCACCACCACATCCAGTCCCTTCATCACCACATCCACTCTCTTAATCACCAAATCCAGTCTCTTCACCACCATGTCCAATTTCTTCACCACCACATCCAGTCTCTTCACCACCACACCCACTCTCTTCATCACCACATCCAGTCACTTCATCACCACATCCAGCCACCTCATCACCGAATCCAGTCTCTTCAACACCGAATCCAGTCTCCTCACCACCACATCCAATCTCTTCATCACCACATCCACTCTCTTCACCACCACATCCACTCTCTTCATCACCACGTCCATTCTCTTCACCCCTGCATCCACTCTCTTCACTCTCCACATCCAGTCACTTCATCACCAACTCCACTCTCTTCATCACCACATTCACTCTGTTCATCACCACATCCGCTCTCTTCAACACCACGTCCACTCTCTTTATCACCAACTCCAGTCTCTTCACCACCACGTCCACACTCTTCACCACCACATCTACTCTGTACATCACCACATCCACTCTCTTCATCACCAAATCCAGTCTCTTCACCACCACGTCCAGTCGCTTCAACACCACGTCCAGTCACTTCAGCACCACATCCACTCACTTCATCACCACATCCACTCTCTTCATCACCACATCCACTCACTTCATCACCACATCCAGTCTCTTCACTCACCACATCCAGTCCCTTAATCACCAAATCCAGTCTCTTCACCACCACGTCCAGATTCTTCACCACCACATCCAGACTCTTCACCACCACATCCAGTCCCTTCATCACCACATCCACTCTCTTAATCACCAAATCCAGTCTCTTCACCACCATGTCCAGTTTCTTCACCACCACATCCAGTCTCTTCACCACCACGTCCAGTCTCTTCACCACCACATCCACTCTCTTCATCACCACATCCAGTCACTTCATCACCACATCCAGTCACTTCATCACCACATCCAGTCTCTTCACCCCTGCATCCACTCTCTTCACCACCACGTCCACTCTCTTCATCACCAAATCCAGTCTCTTCACCACCACGTCCAGTCGCTTCAACACCACGTCCAGTCACTTCAGCACCACATCCACTCACTTCATCAACACATCCACTCTCTTCATCACCACATCCACTCACTTCATCACCACATCCAGTCTCTTCACTCACCACAACCAGTCCCTTAATCAACAAATCCAGTCTCTTCACCACCACGTCCAGATTCTTCACCACCACATCCAGACTCTTCACCACCACATCCAGTCCCTTCATCACCACATCCACTCTCTTAATCACCAAATCCAGTCTCTTCACCACCATGTCCAGTTTCTTCACCACCACATCCAGTCTCTTCACCACCACGTCCAGTCTCTTCACCACCACATCCACTCTCTTCATCACCACATCCAGTCACTTCACTCACCACATCCAGTCCCTTAATCACCAAATCCAGTCTCTTCACCACCACGTCCAGATTCTTCACCACCACATCCAGACTCTTCACCACCACATCCACTCTCTTCAGCACCACATCCAGTCTCTTCATCACCGAATCCAGTCTCTTCACTCACCACATCCACTCTCTTCACCACCACATCCACTCTCTTCACTACCACATCCGGTCTCTTCAGCACCACATCCAGCCACTTCATCACCGAATCAAGTCTCCTCACCACCACATCCACTCTCTTCACTCAACACATCCACTCTCTTCACCACTACATCCAGTCTATTCACCACCGAAACCAATCTCTTCACTCAGCACATCCAGTCTCTTCACCTACATATCCAGTCACATCATCACCAAATCCAGTCACTTCATCCCCGAATCCAGATCCTAAACACCACATCCAGTCTCTTCAGCACCACATCCAGTCCCTTCATCACCACATCCACTCTCTTAATCACCAAATCCAGTCTCTTCACCACCATGTCCAGTTTCTTCACCACCACATCCAGTCTCTTCACCACCACACCCACTCTCTTCATCACCACATCCAGTCACTTCATCACCACATCCAGTCACTTCATCACCACATCCAGTCTCTTCACTCCTGCATCCACTCTCTTCACCACCATGTCCAGTCTCTTCACCACCAATCCACTCTCTTCATCACCACATCCACTATCTTCATCACCGAATCCATTCTCTTCATCACAACGTCCATTCTCTTCCCTACCACATCCAGTCTCTTCAGCTCCACATCCAGCCACCTCATCACCGAATCCAGTCTCTTCAACACCGAATCCAGTCTCCTCACCACCACATCCAATCTCTTCATCACCACATCCACTCTCTTCACCACCACATCCACTCTCTTCATCACCACGTCCATTCTCTTCACCACCACATCCACTCTCTTCACTACCACATCCAGTCTCTTCATCACCAAATCCAGTCTCTTCACTCACCACATCCACTCTCCTCACCACCACATTCACTCTCTTCACCACCACATCCAGTCCCTTCATCACCACATCCACTCTCTTAATCACCAAATCCAGTCTCTTCACCACCATGTCCAGTTTCTTCACCACCACATCCAGTCTCTTCACCACCACACCCACTCTCTTCATCACCACATCCAGTCACTTCATCACCACATCCAGTCACTTCATCACCACATCCAGTCTCTTCACTCCTGCATCCACTCTCTTCACCACCATGTCCAGTCTCTTCACCACCAATCCACTCTCTTCATCACCACATCCAGTCTCTTCACCACCCCATCCACTATCTTCATCACCGAATCCATTCTCTTCATCACCACGTCCATTCTCTTCACCACCACATCCACTCTCTTCACTACCACATCCAGTCTCTTCAGCACCACATCCAGCCACTTCATCACCGAATCAAGTCTCCTCACCACCACATCAACTCTCTTCACTCAACACATCCACTCTCTTCACCACTACATCCAGTCTATTCACCACCGAAACCACTCTCTTCACTCAGCACATCCAGTCTCTTCACCAACATATCCAGTCACTTCATCACCGAATCCAGTCACTTCATCCCCGAATCCAGATCCTAAACACCACATCCAGTCTCTTCAGCAACACATCCAGTCTCTTCATCACCAAATCCAGTCTCTTCACTCACCACATCCACTCTCCTCACCACCACATTCACTCTCTTCACCACCACATCCAGTCTCTTCAGCTCCACATCCAGCCACCTCATCACCGAATCCAGTCTCTTCAACACCGAATCCAGTCTCCTCACCACCACATCCAATCTCTTCATCACCACTTCCACTCTCTTCACCACCACATCCACTCTCTTCATCACCACATCCAGTCTCTTCACCACCCCATGCACTATCTCCATCACCGAATCCATTCTCTTCATCATCAGGTCCATTCTCTTCACCACCACATCCAATCTCTTCACGACCACGTCCAGTCTCTTCACCACCACGTGCAGTCTCTTCACCACCACGTCCACTCTCTCGATCACCACATCCAGTCACGTAATCACCACATCCACTCTCTTCACCACCACATCCAGTCTCTTCACCACCACAACCAGTCTCTTTACCACCACATCCAGCCTCTTTACCATCACATCCTGTCTCTTCATCACCACATGCACTCTGTTCATCACCACATCCGCTCTCTTCAACACCACGTCCACTCTCTTTATCACCAACTCCAGTCTCTTCACCACCACGTCAAGTCTCTTCATCACCAAATTCAGTCTCTTCACTCTCCACATCCACTCTCTTCACCACTGAATCCAGTCTCTTCACTCACCACATCCACTCTCTTCAACACCACATCCAGTCTCTTAATCACCACATCCAGTCTCTTCAAAACCACATCCAGTCACTTCATCACCAACTCCACTCTCTTCATCACCACATTCACTCTGTTCATCACCACATCCGCTCTCTTCAACACCACGTCCACTCTCTTTATCACCAACTCCAGTCTCTTCACCACCACGTCCACACTCTTCACCACCACATCCACTCTGTACATCACCACATCCACTCTCTTCATCACCAAATCCAGTCTCTTCACCACCACGTCCAGTCTCTTCACCACCAATCCACTCTCTTCATCACCACATCCACTATCTTCATCACCGAATCCATTCTCTTCATCACAACGTCCATTCTCTTCCCTACCACATCCAGTCTCTTCAGCTCCACATCCAGCCACCTCATCACCGAATCCAGTCTCTTCAACACCGAATCCAGTCTCCTCACCACCACATCCAATCTCTTCATCACCACATCCACTCTCTTCACCACCACATCCACTCTCTTCATCACCACGTCCATTCTCTTCACCACCACATCCACTCTCTTCACTACCACATCCAGTCTCTTCATCACCAAATCCACTCTTCACTCACCACATCCACTCTCCTCACCACCACATTCACTCTCTTCACCACCACATCCAGTCCCTTCATCACCACATCCACTCTCTTCATCACCACATCCAGTCACTTCACCACCACACCCACTCTCTTCATCACCACATCCAGTCACTTCATCACCACATCCAGTCACTTCATCACCACATCCAGTCTCTTCACTCCTGCATCCACTCTCTTCACCACCATGTCCAGTCTCTTCACCACCAATCCACTCTCTTCATCACCACATCCAGTCTCTTCACCACCCCATCCACTATCTTCATCACCGAATCCATTCTCTTCATCACCACGTCCATTCTCTTCACCACCACATCCACTCTCTTCACTACCACATCCAGTCTCTTCATCACCACATCCAGCCACTTCATCACCGAATCATGTCTCCTCACCACCACATCCACTCAACACATCCACTCTCTTCACCACTACATCCAGTCTATTCACCACCGAAACCACTCTCTTCACTCAGCACATCCAGTCTCTTCACCAACATATCCAGTCACTTCATCACCGAATCCAGTCACTTCATCCCCGAATCCAGATCCTAAACACCACATCCAGTCTCTTCAGCAACACATCCAGTCTCTTCATCACCAAATCCAGTCTCTTCACTCACCACATCCACTCTCCTCACCACCACATTCACTCTCTTCACCACCACATCCAGTCTCTTCAGCTCCACATCCAGCCACCTCATCACCGAATCCAGTCTCTTCAACACCGAATCCAGTCTCCTCACCACCACATCCAATCTCTTCATCACCACATCCACTCTCTTCACCACCACATCCACTCTCTTCATCACCACATCCAGTCTCTTCACCACCCCATGCACTATCTCCATCACCGAATCCATTCTCTTCATCACCACGTCCATTCTCTTCACCACCACATCCAGTCTCTTCACGACCACGTCCAGTCTCTTCACCACCACGTGCAGTCTCTTCACCACCACGTCCACTCTCTCGATCACCACATCCAGTCACGTAATCACCACATCCACTCTCTTCACCACCACATCCAGTCTCTTCACCACCACAACCAGTCTCTTTACCACCACATCCAGTCTCTTTACCATCACATCCTGTCTCTTCATCACCACATCCACTCTGTTCATCACCACATCCGCTCTCTTCAACACCACGTCCACTCTCTTTATCACCAACTCCAGTCTCTTCACCACCACGTCAAGTCTCTTCATCACCAAATTCAGTCTCTTCACTCTCCACATCCACTCTCTTCACCACTGAATCCAGTCTCTTCACTCACCACATCCACTCTCTTCAACACCACATCCAGTTTCTTAATCACCACATCCAGTCTCTTCAAAACCACATCCAGTCACTTCATCACCAACTCCACTCTCTTCATCACCACATTCACTCTGTTCATCACCACATCCGCTCTCTTCAACACCACGTCCACTCTCTTTATCACCAACTCCAGTCTCTTCACCACCACGTCCACACTCTTCACCACCACATCCACTCTGTACATCACCACATCCACTCTCTTCATCACCAAATCCAGTCTCTTCACCACCACGTCCAGTCGCTTCAACACCACGTCCAGTCACTTCAGCACCACATCCACTCACTTCATCACCACATCCACTCACTTCATCACCACATCCACTCACTTCATCACCAAATCCAGTCTCTTCACCACCACGTCCAGATTCTTCACCACCACATCCAGACTCTTCACCACCACATCCAGTCCCTTCATCACCACATCCACTCTCTTAATCACCAAATCCAGTCTCTTCACCACCATGTCCAGTTTCTTCACCACCACATCCAGTCTCTTCACCACCACGTCCAGTCTCTTCACCACCACATCCACTCTCTTCATCACCACATCCAGTCACTTCATCTCCACATCCAGTCTCTTCACCCCTGCATCCATTCTCTTCACTCTCCACATCCAGTCACTTCATCACCACATATAGTCACTTCATCACCACATCCAGTCTCTTCACCCCTGCATCCACTCTCTTCACTCTCCACATCCAGTCACTTCATCACCAACTCCACTCTCTTCATCACCACATTCACTCTGTTCATCACCACATCCGCTCTCTTCAACACCACGTCCACTCTCTTTATCACCAACTCCAGTCTCTTCACCACCACGTCCACACTCTTCACCACCACATCCACTCTGTACATCACCACATCCACTCTCTTCATCACCAAATCCAGTCTCTTCACCACCACGTCCAGTCGCTTCAACACCACGTCCAGTCACTTCAGCACCACATCCACTCACTTCATCACCACATCCACTCTCTTCATCACCACATCCACTCACTTCATCACCACATCCAGTCTCTTCACTCACCACATCCAGTCCCTTAATCACCAAATCCAGTCTCTTCACCACCACGTCCAGATTCTTCACCACCACATCCAGACTCTTCACCACCACATCCAGTCCCTTCATCACCACATCCACTCTCTTAATCACCAAATCCAGTCTCTTCACCACCATGTCCAGTTTCTTCACCACCACATCCAGTCTCTTCACCACCACATCCAGTCTCTTCATCACCACATCCACTCTCTTCATCACCACATCCAGTCACTTCATCACCACATCCAGTCACTTCATCACCACATCCAGTCTCTTCACCCCTGCATCCACTCTCTTCACCACCACGTCCAGTCTCTTCACCACCACGTCCACACTCTTCACCAGCACATCCACTCTGTACATCACCACATCCACTCTCTTCATCACCAAATCCAGTCTCTTCACCACCACGTCCAGTCGCTTCAACACCACGTCCACTCACTTCAGCACCACATCCACTCTCTTCATCACCACATCCACTCACTTCATCACCACATCCAGTCTCTTCACTCACCACATCCAGTCCCTTAATCACCAAATCCAGTCTCTTCACCACCACGTCCAGATTCTTCACCACCACATCCAGACTCTTCACCACCACATCCAGTCCCTTCATCACCACATCCACTCTCTTAATCACCAAATCCAGTCTCTTCACCACCGTCCAGTTTCTTCACCACCACATCCAGTCTCTTCACCACCACGTCCAGTCTCTTCACCACCACATCCACTCTCTTCATCACCACATCCAGTCACTTCATCACCACATCCAGTCACTTCATCACCACATCCAGTCTCTTCACCCCTGCATCCACTCTCTTCACCACCACGTCCAGTCTCTTCACCACCACATCCACTCTCTTCACTCTCCACATCCAGTCACTTCATCACCACATATAGTCACTTCATCACCACATCCAGTCTCTTCACCCCTGCATCCACTCTCTTCACTCTCCACATCCAGTCACTTCATCACCAACTCCACTCTCTTCATCACCACATTCACTCTGTTCATCACCACATCCAGTCACTTCTCTCACCACATCCAGTCCCTTAATCACCAAATCCAGTTTCTTCACCACCACGTCCAGATTCTTCACCACCACATCCAGACTCTTCACCACCACATCCAGTCTCTTCAGCACCACATCCAGTCTCTTCATCACCGAATCCAGTCTCTTCACTCACCACATCCACTCTCTTCACCACCAGATCCACTCTCTTCACTACCACATCCGGTCTCTTCAGCACCACATCCAGCCACTTCATCACCGAATCAAGTCTCCTCACCACCACATCCACTCTCTTCACCACTACATCCAGTCTATTCACCACCGAAACCACTCTCTTCACTCAGCACATCCAGTCTCTTCACCAACATATCCAGTCACTTCATTACCAAATCCATTCACTTCATCCCCGAATCCAGATCCTAAACACCACATCCAGTCTCTTCAGCACCACATCCAGTCCCTTCATCACCACATCCACTCTCTTAATCACCAAATCCAGTCTCTTCACCACCATGTCCAGTTTCTTCACCACCACATCCAGTCTCTTCACCACCACACCCACTCTCTTCATCACCACATCCAGTCACTTCATCACCACATCCAGTCACTTCATCACCACATCCAGTCTCTTCACTCCTGCATCCACTCTCTTCACCACCATGTCCAGTCTCTTCACCACCAATCCACTCTCTTCATCACCACATCCAGTCTCTTCACCACCCCATCCACTATCTTCATCACCGAATCCATTCTCTTCATCACCACGTCCATTCTCTTCACCACCACATCCACTCTCTTCACTACCACATCCAGTCTCTTCAGCACCACATCCAGCCACTTCATCACCGAATCAAGTCTCCTCACCACCACATCCACTCTCTTCACTCAACACATCCACTCTCTTCACCACTACATCCAGTCTATTCACCTCCGAAACCACTCTCTTCACTCAGCACATCCAGTCTCTTCACCATCATATCCAGTCACTTCATCACCGAATCCAGTCACTTCATCCCCGAATCCAGATCCTAAACACCACATCCAGTCTCTTCAGCAACACATCCAGTCTCTTCATCACCAAATCCAGTCTCTTCACTCACCACATCCACTCTCCTCACCACCACATTCACTCTCTTCACCACCACATCCAGTCTCTTCAGCTCCACATCCAGCCACCTCATCACCGAATCCAGTCTCTTCAACACCGAATCCAGTCTCCTCACCACCACATCCAATCTCTTCATCACCACATCCACTCTCTTCACCACCACATCCACTCTCTTCATCACCACATCCAGTCTCTTCACCACCCCATGCACTATCTCCATCACCGAATCCATTCTCTTCATCACCACGTCCATTCTCTTCACCACCACATCCAGTCTCTTCACCACCCCATGCACTATCTCCATCACCGAATCAATTCTCTTCATCACCACGTCCATTCTCTTCACCACCACATGCAGTCTCTTCACCACCACGTCCACTCTCTCGATCACCACATCCAGTCACGTAATCACCACATCCACTCTCTTCACCACCACATCCAGTCTCTTCACCACCACAACCAGTCTCTTTACCACCACATCCAGTCTCTTTACCATCACATCCTGTCTCTTCATCACCACATCCACTCTGTTCATCTCCACATCCGCTCTCTTCAACACCACGTCCACTCTCTTTATCACTAACTCCAGTCTCTTCACTCACCAGATCCACTCTCTTCAACACCACATCCAGTCTCTTAATCACCACATCCAGTCTCTTCAAAACCACATCCAGTCACTTCATCACCAAATCCACTCTCTTCATCACCACATTCACTCTGTTCATCACCACATCCGCTCTCTTCAACACCACGTCCACTCTCTTTATCACCAACTCCAGTCTCTTCACCACCACGTCCACACTCTTCACCACCACATCCACTCTGTACATCACCACATCCACTCTCTTCATCACCAAATCCAGTCTCTTCACCACCACGTCCAGTCACTTCAACACCACGTCCAGTCACTTCAGCACCACATCCACTCACTTCATCACCACATCCAGTCTCTTCACTCACCGCATCCAGTCCCTTAATCACCAAATCCAGTCTCTTCACCACCACGTCCAGATTCTTCACCACCACATCCAGACTCTTCACCACCACATCCAGTCCCTTCATCACCACATCCACTCTCTTAATCACCAAATCCAGTCTCTTCACCACCGTCCAGTTTCTTCACCACCACATCCAGTCTCTTCACCACCACGTCCAGTCTCTTCACCACCACATCCACTCTCTTCATCACCACATCCAGTCACTTCATCACCACATCCAGTCACTTCATCACCACATCCAGTCTCTTCACCCCTGCATCCACTCTCTTCACCACCACGTCCAGTCTCTTCACCACCACATCCACTCTCTTCACTCTCCACATCCAGTCACTTCATCACCACATATAGTCACTTCATCACCACATCCAGTCTCTTCACCCCTGCATCCACTCTCTTCACTCTCCACATCCAGTCACTTCATCACCAACTCCACTCTCTTCATCACCACATTCACTCTGTTCATCACCACATCCAGTCACTTCTCTCACCACATCCAGTCCCTTAATCACCAAATCCAGTTTCTTCACCACCACGTCCAGATTCTTCACCACCACATCCAGACTCTTCACCACCACATCCAGTCTCTTCAGCACCACATCCAGTCTCTTCATCACCGAATCCAGTCTCTTCACTCACCACATCCACTCTCTTCACCACCAGATCCACTCTCTTCACTACCACATCCGGTCTCTTCAGCACCACATCCAGCCACTTCATCACCGAATCAAGTCTCCTCACCACCACATCCACTCTCTTCACCACTACATCCAGTCTATTCACCACCGAAACCACTCTCTTCACTCAGCACATCCAGTCTCTTCACCAACATATCCAGTCACTTCATTACCAAATCCATTCACTTCATCCCCGAATCCAGATCCTAAACACCACATCCAGTCTCTTCAGCACCACATCCAGTCCCTTCATCACCACATCCACTCTCTTAATCACCAAATCCAGTCTCTTCACCACCATGTCCAGTTTCTTCACCACCACATCCAGTCTCTTCACCACCACACCCACTCTCTTCATCACCACATCCAGTCACTTCATCACCACATCCAGTCACTTCATCACCACATCCAGTCTCTTCACTCCTGCATCCACTCTCTTCACCACCATGTCCAGTCTCTTCACCACCAATCCACTCTCTTCATCACCACATCCAGTCTCTTCACCACCCCATCCACTATCTTCATCACCGAATCCATTCTCTTCATCACCACGTCCATTCTCTTCACCACCACATCCACTCTCTTCACTACCACATCCAGTCTCTTCAGCACCACATCCAGCCACTTCATCACCGAATCAAGTCTCCTCACCACCACATCCACTCTCTTCACTCAACACATCCACTCTCTTCACCACTACATCCAGTCTATTCACCTCCGAAACCACTCTCTTCACTCAGCACATCCAGTCTCTTCACCATCATATCCAGTCACTTCATCACCGAATCCAGTCACTTCATCCCCGAATCCAGATCCTAAACACCACATCCAGTCTCTTCAGCAACACATCCAGTCTCTTCATCACCAAATCCAGTCTCTTCACTCACCACATCCACTCTCCTCACCACCACATTCACTCTCTTCACCACCACATCCAGTCTCTTCAGCTCCACATCCAGCCACCTCATCACCGAATCCAGTCTCTTCAACACCGAATCCAGTCTCCTCACCACCACATCCAATCTCTTCATCACCACATCCACTCTCTTCACCACCACATCCACTCTCTTCATCACCACATCCAGTCTCTTCACCACCCCATGCACTATCTCCATCACCGAATCCATTCTCTTCATCACCACGTCCATTCTCTTCACCACCACATCCAGTCTCTTCACCACCCCATGCACTATCTCCATCACCGAATCAATTCTCTTCATCACCACGTCCATTCTCTTCACCACCACATGCAGTCTCTTCACCACCACGTCCACTCTCTCGATCACCACATCCAGTCACGTAATCACCACATCCACTCTCTTCACCACCACATCCAGTCTCTTCACCACCACAACCAGTCTCTTTACCACCACATCCAGTCTCTTTACCATCACATCCTGTCTCTTCATCACCACATCCACTCTGTTCATCTCCACATCCGCTCTCTTCAACACCACGTCCACTCTCTTTATCACTAACTCCAGTCTCTTCACTCACCAGATCCACTCTCTTCAACACCACATCCAGTCTCTTAATCACCACATCCAGTCTCTTCAAAACCACATCCAGTCACTTCATCACCAAATCCACTCTCTTCATCACCACATTCACTCTGTTCATCACCACATCCGCTCTCTTCAACACCACGTCCACTCTCTTTATCACCAACTCCAGTCTCTTCACCACCACGTCCACACTCTTCACCACCACATCCACTCTGTACATCACCACATCCACTCTCTTCATCACCAAATCCAGTCTCTTCACCACCACGTCCAGTCACTTCAACACCACGTCCAGTCACTTCAGCACCACATCCACTCACTTCATCACCACATCCAGTCTCTTCACTCACCGCATCCAGTCCCTTAATCACCAAATCCAGTCTCTTCACCACCACGTCCAGATTCTTCACCACCACATCCAGACTCTTCACCACCACATCCAGTCCCTTCATCACCACATCCACTCTCTTAATCACCAAATCCAGTCTCTTCACCACCATGTCCAGTTTTTTCACCACCACATCCAGTCTCTTCACCACCACGTCCAGTCTCTTCACCACCACATCCACTCTCTTCATCACCACATCCAGTCACTTCATCACCACATCCAGTCTCTTCACCCCTGCATCCACTCTCTTCACCACCACGTCCAGTCTCTTCACCACCAAATCCACTCTCTTCACTCTCCACATCCAGTCACTTCATCACCACATATAGTCACTTCATCACCACATCCAGTCTCTTCACCACCCCATGCACTATCTCCATCACCGAATCCATTCTCTTAATCACCACGTCCATTCTCTTCACCACCACATCCAGTCTCTTCACCACCCCATGCACTATCTCCATCACCGAATCAATTCTCTTCATCACCACGTCCATTCTCTTCACCACCACATGCAGTCTCTTCACCACCACGTCCACTCTCTCGATCACCACATCCAGTCACGTAATCACCACATCCACTCTCTTCACCACCACATCCAGTCTCTTCACCACCACAACCAGTCTCTTTACCACCACATCCAGTCTCTTTACCATCACATCCTGTCTCTTCATCACCACATCCACTCTGTTCATCTCCACATCCGCTCTCTTCAACACCACGTCCACTCTCTTTATCACTAACTCCAGTCTCTTCACTCACCAGATCCACTCTCTTCAACACCACATCCAGTCTCTTAATCACCACATCCAGTCTCTTCAAAACCACATCCAGTCACTTCATCACCAAATCCACTCTCTTCATCACCACATTCACTCTGTTCATCACCACATCCGCTCTCTTCAACACCACGTCCACTCTCTTTATCACCAACTCCAGTCTCTTCACCACCACGTCCACACTCTTCACCACCACATCCACTCTGTACATCACCACATCCACTCTCTTCATCACCAAATCCAGTCTCTTCACCACCACGTCCAGTCACTTCAACACCACGTCCAGTCACTTCAGCACCACATCCACTCACTTCATCACCACATCCAGTCTCTTCACTCACCGCATCCAGTCCCTTAATCACCAAATCCAGTCTCTTCACCACCACGTCCAGATTCTTCACCACCACATCCAGACTCTTCACCACCACATCCAGTCCCTTCATCACCACATCCACTCTCTTAATCACCAAATCCAGTCTCTTCACCACCATGTCCAGTTTTTTCACCACCACATCCAGTCTCTTCACCACCACGTCCAGTCTCTTCACCACCACATCCACTCTCTTCATCACCACATCCAGTCACTTCATCACCACATCCAGTCTCTTCACCCCTGCATCCACTCTCTTCACCACCACGTCCAGTCTCTTCACCACCAAATCCACTCTCTTCACTCTCCACATCCAGTCACTTCATCACCACATATAGTCACTTCATCACCACATCCAGTCTCTTCACCCCTGCATCCACTCTCTTCACTCTCCACATCCAGTCACTTCATCACCAACTCCACTCTCTTCATCACCACATTCACTCTGTTCATCACCACATCCGCTCTCTTCAACACCACGTCCACTCTCTTTATCACCAACTCCAGTCTCTTCACCACCACGTCCACACTCTTCACCACCACATCCACTCTGTACATCACCACATCCACACACTTCATCACCAAATCCAGTCTCTTCACCACCACGTCCAGTCGCTTCAACACCACGTCCAGTCACTTCAGCACCACATCCACTCACTTCATCACCACATCCACTCTCTTCATCACCACATCTACTCACTTCATCACCACATCCCGTCTCTTCACTCACCACATCCAGTCCCTTAATCACCAAATCCAGTCTCTTCACCACCACGTCCAGATTCTTCACCACCACATCCAGACTCTTCACCACCACATCCAGTCCCTTCATCACCACATCCACTCTCTTAATCACCAAATCCAGTCTCTTCACCACCATCTCCAGTTTCTTCACCACCACATCCTGTCTCTTCACCACCACGTCCAGTCTCTTCAACACCACATCCACTCTCTTCATCACCACATCCAGTCACTTCACTCACCACATCCAGTCCATTAATCACCAAATCCAGTCTCTTCACCACCACGTCCAGATTCTTCACCACCACATCCAGACTCTTCACCACCACATCCAGTCTCTTCAGCACCACATCCAGTCTCTTCATCACCGAATCCAGTCTCTTCACTCACCACATCCACTCTCTTCACCACCACATCCACTCTCTTCACTACCACATCCGGTCTCTTCAGCACCACATCCAGCCACTTCATCACCGAATCAAGTCTCCTCACCACCACATCCACTCTCTTCACTCAACACATCCACTCTCTTCACCACTACATCCAGTCTATTCACCACCGAAACCACTCTCTTCACTCAGCACATCCAGTCTCTTCACCAACATATCCAGTCACTTCATCACCAAATCCAGTCACATCATCCCCGAATCCAGATCCTAAACACCACATCCAGTCTCTTCAGCACCACATCCAGTCTCTTAATCACCAAATCCAGTCTCTTCACTCACCACATCCACTCTCTTCGACACCTCATCCTCTCTCTTCACCACCACATCCAGTCCCTTCATCACCACATCCACTCTCTTAATCACCAAATCCAGTCTCTTCACCACCGTCCAGTTTCTTCACCACCACATCCAGTCTCTTCACCACCACACCCACTCTCTTCATCACCACATCCAGTCACTTCATCACCACATCCAGTCACTTCATCACCACATCCAGTCTCTTCACTCCGGCATCCACTCTCTTCACCACCATGTCCAGTCTCTTCACCACCAATCCACTCTCTTCACTCAACACATCCACTTTCTTCATCACCACATCCACTCTATTCACCACCACATCCAGTCTTTTCACTCACCACATCCACTCTCTTCATCACCACATCCAGTCACTTCATCACAACATCCAGTCTGTTCACTCAGCACATCCTGTCTCTTCATCACCACATCCAGTCTCTACACTCTCCACATCCACTCGCTTCATCACCACATCCACTCTCTTCACCACCACATCCAGTCTCTTCATCACCAAGTCCAGTCTATTCACCACGATGTCCAATCTCTTTTCCACCACGTCCACTCTCTTCATCACAAATTCCAGACTCTTCACCACCATGTCGACTATCTTCACCACCACCTCCAATCTCTTCATCACCACATCCACTCACTTAATCACCATATCCAGCCTCTTCATCACCACATCCACTCTCTTCACTCACCACATCCATTCTCTTCACCAACACATCCATTCTCTTTACCAACACATTCAGTCACTTCATCACCGAATCCAGTCACTTCATCACCACATCCACTCTCTTCATCACCACATCCACTCTCTTCACCACCACATCCACTCTCTTCACCACCACATCCACTCTCTTCATCACCACATCCACTCTCTTCACCACCACATCCACTCTCTTCACCACCACATCCACTCTCTTCACTCACCACATAAACTCTCTTCACCACCACATCCAGTCTCTTAATCACCACATCCAGTCTCTTCAGCACCACATCCAGGCTCAACATCACCACATCCAGTCTCTTCAGCACCACATGCAGTCTCTTTATCACTGAATCCAGTCACTTAACTCACCACATCCACTCTCTTCACCACCACATCCAGTCCCTTCAACACCGAATCCAGTCTCTTCAGTCACCACATCCATTCTCTTCACCACCGAATCCAGTCTCTTCACTCACCACATCCACTCTCTTCACCACCACATCCAGTCTCTTATTCACCACATCCAGTTTCTTCAGCACCACATCCAGTCTCTTCAGCACCACATCCAGTCTCTTTATCACCGAATCCAGTCACTTCACTCACCACATCCACTCTATTCTCCACCACATCCAGTCTCTTCACTCACCACTTCAACTCTCTTCATCACCACATCCATTCACTTCATCACAACATCCCGTCTCTTCACTCAGCACATCCAGTGTCTTCATCACCACATCCACTCTCTTCACTCTCCACATCCACTCGCTTCAACACCACATCCACTCTCCTCATCACCACATCCAGTCTCTTCACCACCACATCCACTCTCTTCACCACCACATCCACTCTCTTCATCACCACATCCAGTCACTTCATCACCACATCCACTGCCTTCATCACCACATCCACTCTCTTCACCACCACATCCACTCTCTTCACCACCACATCCAGTCTCATCACCACCACATCCAGTCTCGTCACTCACCACATCCACTCTCTTCACCACCACATCCAGTCTCTTCACTCAGCACATCCATTCACTTCATCACAACATCCCGTCTCTTCACTCAGCACATCCAGTGTCTTCATCACCACATCCACTCTCTTCACTCTCCACATCCACTCGCTTCAACACCACATCCACTCTCCTCATCACCACATCCAGTCTCTTCACCACCACATCCACTCTCTTCACCACCACATCCACTCTCTTCATCACCACATCCAGTCACTTCATCACCACATCCACTGCCTTCATCACCACATCCACTCTCTTCACCACCACATCCACTCTCTTCACCACCACATCCAGTCTCTTCACCACCACATCCAGTCTCGTCACTCACCACATCCACTCTCTTCACCACCACATCCAGTCTCTTCACTCAGCACATCCACTCGCTTCAACACCACATCCACTCTCCTCATCACCACATCCAGTCTCTTCACCACCACATCCACTCTCTTCACCACCACATCCACTCTCTTCATCACCACATCCAGTCACTTCATCACCACATCCACTGCCTTCATCACCACATCCACTCTCTTCACCACCACATCCACTCTCTTCACCACCACATCCAGTCTCTTAATCACCACATCCAGTCTCTTCAAAACCACATCCAGTCACTTCATCACCAAATCCACTCTCTTCATCACCACATTCACTCTGTTCATCACCACATCCGCTCTCTTCAACACCACGTCCACTCTCTTTATCACCAACTCCAGTCTCTTCACCACCACGTCCACACTCTTCACCACCACATCCACTCTGTACATCACCACATCCACTCTCTTCATCACCAAATCCAGTCTCTTCACCACCACGTCCAGTCACTTCAACACCACGTCCAGTCACTTCAGCACCACATCCACTCACTTCATCACCACATCCAGTCTCTTCACTCACCGCATCCAGTCCCTTAATCACCAAATCCAGTCTCTTCACCACCACGTCCAGATTCTTCACCACCACATCCAGACTCTTCACCACCACATCCAGTCCCTTCATCACCACATCCACTCTCTTAATCACCAAATCCAGTCTCTTCACCACCATGTCCAGTTTTTTCACCACCACATCCAGTCTCTTCACCACCACGTCCAGTCTCTTCACCACCACATCCACTCTCTTCATCACCACATCCAGTCACTTCATCACCACATCCAGTCTCTTCACCCCTGCATCCACTCTCTTCACCACCACGTCCAGTCTCTTCACCACCAAATCCACTCTCTTCACTCTCCACATCCAGTCACTTCATCACCACATATAGTCACTTCATCACCACATCCAGTCTCTTCACCCCTGCATCCACTCTCTTCACTCTCCACATCCAGTCACTTCATCACCAACTCCACTCTCTTCATCACCACATTCACTCTGTTCATCACCACATCCGCTCTCTTCAACACCACGTCCACTCTCTTTATCACCAACTCCAGTCTCTTCACCACCACGTCCACACTCTTCACCACCACATCCACTCTGTACATCACCACATCCACACACTTCATCACCAAATCCAGTCTCTTCACCACCACGTCCAGTCGCTTCAACACCACGTCCAGTCACTTCAGCACCACATCCACTCACTTCATCACCACATCCACTCTCTTCATCACCACATCTACTCACTTCATCACCACATCCCGTCTCTTCACTCACCACATCCAGTCCCTTAATCACCAAATCCAGTCTCTTCACCACCACGTCCAGATTCTTCACCACCACATCCAGACTCTTCACCACCACATCCAGTCCCTTCATCACCACATCCACTCTCTTAATCACCAAATCCAGTCTCTTCACCACCATCTCCAGTTTCTTCACCACCACATCCTGTCTCTTCACCACCACGTCCAGTCTCTTCACCACCACATCCACTCTCTTCATCACCACATCCAGTCACTTCACTCACCACATCCAGTCCATTAATCACCAAATCCAGTCTCTTCACCACCACGTCCAGATTCTTCACCACCACATCCAGACTCTTCACCACCACATCCAGTCTCTTCAGCACCACATCCAGTCTCTTCATCACCGAATCCAGTCTCTTCACTCACCACATCCACTCTCTTCACCACCACATCCACTCTCTTCACTACCACATCCGGTCTCTTCAGCACCACATCCAGCCACTTCATCACCGAATCAAGTCTCCTCACCACCACATCCACTCTCTTCACTCAACACATCCACTCTCTTCACCACTACATCCAGTCTATTCACCACCGAAACCACTCTCTTCACTCAGCACATCCAGTCTCTTCACCAACATATCCAGTCACTTCATCACCAAATCCAGTCACATCATCCCCGAATCCAGATCCTAAACACCACATCCAGTCTCTTCAGCACCACATCCAGTCTCTTAATCACCAAATCCAGTCTCTTCACTCACCACATCCACTCTCTTCGACACCTCATCCTCTCTCTTCACCACCACATCCAGTCCCTTCATCACCACATCCACTCTCTTAATCACCAAATCCAGTCTCTTCACCACCGTCCAGTTTCTTCACCACCACATCCAGTCTCTTCACCACCACACCCACTCTCTTCATCACCACATCCAGTCACTTCATCACCACATCCAGTCACTTCATCACCACATCCAGTCTCTTCACTCCGGCATCCACTCTCTTCACCACCATGTCCAGTCTCTTCACCACCAATCCACTCTCTTCACTCAACACATCCACTTTCTTCATCACCACATCCACTCTATTCACCACCACATCCAGTCTTTTCACTCACCACATCCACTCTCTTCATCACCACATCCAGTCACTTCATCACAACATCCAGTCTGTTCACTCAGCACATCCTGTCTCTTCATCACCACATCCAGTCTCTACACTCTCCACATCCACTCGCTTCATCACCACATCCACTCTCTTCACCACCACATCCAGTCTCTTCATCACCAAGTCCAGTCTATTCACCACGATGTCCAATCTCTTTTCCACCACGTCCACTCTCTTCATCACAAATTCCAGACTCTTCACCACCATGTCGACTATCTTCACCACCACCTCCAATCTCTTCATCACCACATCCACTCACTTAATCACCATATCCAGCCTCTTCATCACCACATCCACTCTCTTCACTCACCACATCCATTCTCTTCACCAACACATCCATTCTCTTTACCAACACATTCAGTCACTTCATCACCGAATCCAGTCACTTCATCACCACATCCACTCTCTTCATCACCACATCCACTCTCTTCACCACCACATCCACTCTCTTCACCACCACATCCACTCTCTTCATCACCACATCCACTCTCTTCACCACCACATCCACTCTCTTCACCACCACATCCACTCTCTTCACTCACCACATAAACTCTCTTCACCACCACATCCAGTCTCTTAATCACCACATCCAGTCTCTTCAGCACCACATCCAGGCTCAACATCACCACATCCAGTCTCTTCAGCACCACATGCAGTCTCTTTATCACTGAATCCAGTCACTTAACTCACCACATCCACTCTCTTCACCACCACATCCAGTCCCTTCAACACCGAATCCAGTCTCTTCAGTCACCACATCCATTCTCTTCACCACCGAATCCAGTCTCTTCACTCACCACATCCACTCTCTTCACCACCACATCCAGTCTCTTATTCACCACATCCAGTTTCTTCAGCACCACATCCAGTCTCTTCAGCACCACATCCAGTCTCTTTATCACCGAATCCAGTCACTTCACTCACCACATCCACTCTATTCTCCACCACATCCAGTCTCTTCACTCACCACTTCAACTCTCTTCATCACCACATCCATTCACTTCATCACAACATCCCGTCTCTTCACTCAGCACATCCAGTGTCTTCATCACCACATCCACTCTCTTCACTCTCCACATCCACTCGCTTCAACACCACATCCACTCTCCTCATCACCACATCCAGTCTCTTCACCACCACATCCACTCTCTTCACCACCACATCCACTCTCTTCATCACCACATCCAGTCACTTCATCACCACATCCACTGCCTTCATCACCACATCCACTCTCTTCACCACCACATCCACTCTCTTCACCACCACATCCAGTCTCATCACCACCACATCCAGTCTCGTCACTCACCACATCCACTCTCTTCACCACCACATCCAGTCTCTTCACTCAGCACATCCATTCACTTCATCACAACATCCCGTCTCTTCACTCAGCACATCCAGTGTCTTCATCACCACATCCACTCTCTTCACTCTCCACATCCACTCGCTTCAACACCACATCCACTCTCCTCATCACCACATCCAGTCTCTTCACCACCACATCCACTCTCTTCACCACCACATCCACTCTCTTCATCACCACATCCAGTCACTTCATCACCACATCCACTGCCTTCATCACCACATCCACTCTCTTCACCACCACATCCACTCTCTTCACCACCACATCCAGTCTCTTCACCACCACATCCAGTCTCGTCACTCACCACATCCACTCTCTTCACCACCACATCCAGTCTCTTCACTCAGCACATCCACTCGCTTCAACACCACATCCACTCTCCTCATCACCACATCCAGTCTCTTCACCACCACATCCACTCTCTTCACCACCACATCCACTCTCTTCATCACCACATCCAGTCACTTCATCACCACATCCACTGCCTTCATCACCACATCCACTCTCTTCACCACCACATCCACTCTCTTCACCACCACATCCAGTCTCTTCACCACCACATCCAGTCTCGTCACTCATCACATCCACTCTCTTCACCACCACATCCAGTCTCTTCACTCAGCACATCCAGTCTCTTCATCACCACATCCAGTCTCTACACTCTCCACATCCACTCGCTTCATCACCACATTCACTCTCTTCACCACCACATCCACTCTCTTCATCACCACGTCCACTCTCTTCATCACCAATTCCAGATTCTTCACCACCATGTGACTATCTTGACCACCATCTCAAATCTCTTCATCACCACATCCACTCTCTTAATCACCATATCCAGCCTCTTCATCACCACATCCACTCTCTTCACTCACCACATCCATTCTCTTCACCAACACATTCAGTCACTTCATCACCGAATCCAGTCTCTTCATCACCAAATCCAGTCTCGTCACCACCACATCCAGTCTCTTCACCACCACATCCAGTCTCTTCATCACCAAATCCATTCTATTCACCATCACATCCACTCTGTTCACCACCACATCCACTCTGTTCACCACCACATCCACTCTCTTCACCACCATATCCACTCTCTTCATCACCACATCCAGTCTCTTCATCACCAAGTCCAGTCTATTCACCACGATGTCCAATCTCTTTTCCACCACGTCCACTCTCTTCATCACAAATTCCAGACTCTTCACCACCATGTCGACTATCTTCACCACCACCTCCAATCTCTTCATCACCACATCCACTCACTTAATCACCATATCCAGCCTCTTCATCACCACATCCACTCTCTTCACTCACCACATCCATTCTCTTCACCAACACATCCATTCTCTTTACCAACACATTCAGTCAGTTCATCACCGAATCCAGTCACTTCATCACCACATCCACTCTCTTCATCACCACATCCACTCTCTTCACCACCACATCCACTCTCTTCACCACCACATCCACTCTCTTCATCACCACATCCACTCTCTTCACCACCACATCCACTCTCTTCACCACCACATCCACTCTCTTCACTCACCACATAAACTCTCTTCACCACCACTTCCAGTCTCTTAATCACCACATCCAGTCTCTTCAGCACCACATCCAGGCTCAACATCACCACATCCAGTCTCTTCAGCACCACATGCAGTCTCTTTATCACTGAATCCAGTCACTTAACTCACCACATCCACTCTCTTCACCACCACATCCAGTCCCTTCAACACCGAATCCAGTCTCTTCAGTCACCACATCCATTCTCTTCACCACCGAATCCAGTCTCTTCACTCACCACATCCACTCTCTTCACCACCACATCCAGTCTCTTAATCACCACATCCAGTTTCTTCAGCACCACATCCAGTCTCTTCAGCACCACATCCAGTCTCTTTATCACCGAATCCAGTCACTTCACTCACCACATCCACTCTATTCTCCACCACATCCAGTCTCTTCACTCACCACTTCAACTCTCTTCATCACCACATCCATTCACTTCATCACAACATCCCGTCTCTTCACTCAGCACATCCAGTGTCTTCATCACCACATCCACTCTCTTCACTCTCCACATCCACTCGCTTCAACACCACATCCACTCTCCTCATCACCACATCCAGTCTCTTCACCACCACATCCACTCTCTTCACCACCACATCCACTCTCTTCATCACCACATCCAGTCACTTCATCACCACATCCACTGCCTTCATCACCACATCCACTCTCTTCACCACCACATCCACTCTCTTCACCACCACATCCAGTCTCTTCACCACCACATCCAGTCTCGTCACTCACCACATCCACTCTCTTCACCACCACATCCAGTCTCTTCACTCAGCACATCCATTCACTTCATCACAACATCCCGTCTCTTCACTCAGCACATCCAGTGTCTTCATCACCACATCCACTCTCTTCACTCTCCACATCCACTCGCTTCAACACCACATCCACTCTCCTCATCACCACATCCAGTCTCTTCACCACCACATCCACTCTCTTCACCACCACATCCACTCTCTTCATCACCACATCCAGTCACTTCATCACCACATCCACTGCCTTCATCACCACATCCACTCTCTTCACCACCACATCCACTCTCTTCACCACCACATCCAGTCTCTTCACCACCACATCCAGTCTCGTCACTCACCACATCCACTCTCTTCACCACCACATCCAGTCTCTTCACTCAGCACATCCACTCGCTTCAACACCACATCCACTCTCCTCATCACCACATCCAGTCTCTTCACCACCACATCCACTCTCTTCACCACCACATCCACTCTCTTCATCACCACATCCAGTCACTTCATCACCACATCCACTGCCTTCATCACCACATCCACTCTCTTCACCACCACATCCACTCTCTTCACCACCACATCCAGTCTCTTCACCACCACATCCAGTCTCGTCACTCATCACATCCACTCTCTTCACCACCACATCCAGTCTCTTCACTCAGCACATCCAGTCTCTACACTCTCCACATCCACTCACTTCATCACCACATTCACTCTCTTCACCACCACATCCACTCTCTTCATCACCACGTCCACTCTCTTCATCACCAATTCCAGATTCTTCACCACCATGTGACTATCTTGACCACCATCTCAAATCTCTTCATCACCACATCCACTCTCTTAATCACCATATCCAGCCTCTTCATCACCACATCCACTCTCTTCACTCACCACATCCATTCTCTTCACCAACACATTCAGTCACTTCATCACCGAATCCAGTCTCTTCATCACCAAATCCAGTCTCGTCACCACCACATCCAGTCTCTTCACCACCACATCCAGTCTCTTCATCACCAAATCCATTCTATTCACCATCACATCCACTCTGTTCACCACCACATCCACTCTCTTCACCACCATATCCACTCTCTTCATCACCACATCCAGTCACTTCATCACCACATCCACTGCCTTCATCACCACATCCACTCTCTTCACCACCACATCCACTCTCTTCACCACCACATCCAGTCTCTTCACCACCACATCCAGTCTCTTCACTCACCACATCCACTCTCTTCACCACCACATCCAGTCTCTTCACTCAGCACATCCAGTCTCTTCATCACCACATCCAGTCTCTACACTCTCCCTCGCTTCATCACCACATTCACTCTCTTCACCACCACATCCACTCTCTTCATCACCACGTCCACTCTCTTCATCACCAATTCCAGATTCTTCACCACCATGTGACTATCTTCACCACCATCTCAAATCTCTTCATCACCACATCCACTCTCTTAATCACCATATCCAGCCTCTTCATCACCACATCCACTCTCATCATTCACCACATCCATTCTCTTCCCCAACACATTCAGTCACTTCATCACCAAATCCAGTCTCTTCATCACCAAAACCAGTCTTTTCACCACCACATCCACTCTCTTCATCACCACATCCACTCTCTTCACCACCACATCCACTCTCTTCACCACCACATCCACTCTCTTCACCACCACATCCAGTCACTTCACTCACCACATCCACTCTCTTCACCACCACATCCAGTCTCTTAATCACCATATCCAGCCTCTTCACCACCACATCCACTCTCTTCATCACCACATCCAGTCACTTCATCACCACATCTACTGCCTTCATCACCACATCCACTCTCTTCACCACCACATCCACTCTCTTCACCACCACATCCAGTCTCTTCACCACCACATCCAGTCTCGTCACTCACCACATCCACTCTCTTCACCACCACATCCAGTCTCTTCACTCAGCACATCCAGTCTCTTCATCACCACATCCAGTCTCTACACTCTCCACATCCACTCGCTTCATCACCACATTCACTCTCTTCACCACCACATCCACTCTCTTCATCACCACGTCCACTCTCTTCATCACCAATTCCAGATTCTTCACCACCATGTGACTATCTTCACCACCATCTCAAATCTCTTCATCACCACATCCACTCTCTTAATCACCATATCCAGCCTCTTCATCACCACATCCACTCTCTTCACTCACCACATCCATTCTCTTCACCAACACATTCAGTCACTTCATCACCGAATCCAGTCTCTTCATCACCAAATCCAGTCTCGTCACCACCACATCCAGTCTCTTCACCACCACATCCAGTCTCTTCATCACCAAATCCATTCTATTCACCATCACATCCACTCTGTTCACCACCACATCCACTCTCTTCACCACCACATCCACTCTCTTCATCACCACATCCAGTCACTTCATCACCACATCCACTGCCTTCATCACCACATCCACTCTCTTCACCACCACATCCACTCTCTTCACCACCACATCCAGTCTCTTCACCACCACATCCAGTCTCTTCACTCACCACATCCACTCTCTTCACCACCACATCCAGTCTCTTCACTCAGCACATCCAGTCTCTTCATCACCACATCCAGTCTCTACACTCTCCCTCGCTTCATCACCACATTCACTCTCTTCACCACCACATCCACTCTCTTCATCACCACGTCCACTCTCTTCATCACCAATTCCAGATTCTTCACCACCATGTGACTATCTTGACCACCATCTCAAATCTCTTCATCACCACATCCACTCTCTTAATCACCATATCCAGCCTCTTCATCACCACATCCACTCTCTTCACTCACCACATCCATTCTCTTCACCAACACATTCAGTCACTTCATCACCGAATCCAGTCTCTTCATCACCAAATCCAGTCTCGTCACCACCACATCCAGTCTCTTCACCACCACATCCAGTCTCTTCATCACCAAATCCATTCTATTCACCATCACATCCACTCTGTTCACCACCACATCCACTCTGTTCACCACCACATCCACTCTCTTCACCACCATATCCACTCTCTTCATCACCACATCCAGTCTCTTCATCACCAAGTCCAGTCTATTCACCACGATGTCCAATCTCTTTTCCACCACGTCCACTCTCTTCATCACAAATTCCAGACTCTTCACCACCATGTCGACTATCTTCACCACCACCTCCAATCTCTTCATCACCACATCCACTCACTTAATCACCATATCCAGCCTCTTCATCACCACATCCACTCTCTTCACTCACCACATCCATTCTCTTCACCAACACATCCATTCTCTTTACCAACACATTCAGTCACTTCATCACCGAATCCAGTCACTTCATCACCACATCCACTCTCTTCATCACCACATCCACTCTCTTCACCACCACATCCACTCTCTTCACCACCACATCCACTCTCTTCATCACCACATCCACTCTCTTCACCACCACATCCACTCTCTTCACCACCACATCCACTCTCTTCACTCACCACATAAACTCTCTTCACCACCACATCCAGTCTCTTAATCACCACATCCAGTCTCTTCAGCACCACATCCAGGCTCAACATCACCACATCCAGTCTCTTCAGCACCACATGCAGTCTCTTTATCACTGAATCCAGTCACTTAACTCACCACATCCACTCTCTTCACCACCACATCCAGTCCCTTCAACACCGAATCCAGTCTCTTCAGTCACCACATCCATTCTCTTCACCACTGAATCCAGTCTCTTCACTCACCACATCCACTCTCTTCACCACCACATCCAGTCTCTTAATCACCACATCCAGTTTCTTCAGCACCACATCCAGTCTCTTCAGCACCACATCCAGTCTCTTTATCACCGAATCCAGTCACTTCACTCACCACATCCACTCTATTCTCCACCACATCCAGTCTCTTCACTCACCACTTCAACTCTCTTCATCACCACATCCATTCACTTCATCACAACATCCCGTCTCTTCACTCAGCACATCCAGTGTCTTCATCACCACATCCACTCTCTTCACTCTCCACATCCACTCGCTTCAACACCACATCCACTCTCCTCATCACCACATCCAGTCTCTTCACCACCACATCCACTCTCTTCACCACCACATCCACTCTCTTCATCACCACATCCAGTCACTTCATCACCACATCCACTGCCTTCATCACCACATCCACTCTCTTCACCACCACATCCACTCTCTTCACCACCACATCCAGTCTCTTCACCACCACATCCAGTCTCGTCACTCACCACATCCACTCTCTTCACCACCACATCCAGTCTCTTCACTCAGCACATCCATTCACTTCATCACAACATCCCGTCTCTTCACTCAGCACATCCAGTGTCTTCATCACCACATCCACTCTCTTCACTCTCCACATCCACTCGCTTCAACACCACATCCACTCTCCTCATCACCACATCCAGTCTCTTCACCACCACATCCACTCTCTTCACCACCACATCCACTCTCTTCATCACCACATCCAGTCACTTCATCACCACATCCACTGCCTTCATCACCACATCCACTCTCTTCACCACCACATCCACTCTCTTCACCACCACATCCAGTCTCTTCACCACCACATCCAGTCTCGTCACTCACCACATCCACTCTCTTCACCACCACATCCAGTCTCTTCACTCAGCACATCCACTCGCTTCAACACCACATCCACTCTCCTCATCACCACATCCAGTCTCTTCACCACCACATCCACTCTCTTCACCACCACATCCACTCTCTTCATCACCACATCCAGTCACTTCATCACCACATCCACTGCCTTCATCACCACATCCACTCTCTTCACCACCACATCCACTCTCTTCACCACCACATCCAGTCTCTTCACCACCACATCCAGTCTCGTCACTCATCACATCCACTCTCTTCACCACCACATCCAGTCTCTTCACTCAGCACATCCAGTCTCTTCATCACCACATCCAGTCTCTACACTCTCCACATCCACTCGCTTCATCACCACATTCACTCTCTTCACCACCACATCCACTCTCTTCATCACCACGTCCACTCTCTTCATCACCAATTCCAGATTCTTCACCACCATGTGACTATCTTGACCACCATCTCAAATCTCTTCATCACCACATCCACTCTCTTAATCACCATATCCAGCCTCTTCATCACCACATCCACTCTCTTCACTCACCACATCCATTCTCTTCACCAACACATTCAGTCACTTCATCACCGAATCCAGTCTCTTCATCACCAAATCCAGTCTCGTCACCACCACATCCAGTCTCTTCACCACCACATCCAGTCTCTTCATCACCAAATCCATTCTATTCACCATCACATCCACTCTGTTCACCACCACATCCACTCTCTTCACCACCATATCCACTCTCTTCATCACCACATCCAGTCACTTCATCACCACATCCACTGCCTTCATCACCACATCCACTCTCTTCACCACCACATCCACTCTCTTCACCACCACATCCAGTCTCTTCACTCAGCACATCCAGTCTCTTCATCACCACATCCAGTCTCTACACTCTCCCTCGCTTCATCACCACATTCACTCTCTTCACCACCACATCCACTCTCTTCATCACCACGTCCACTCTCTTCATCACCAATTCCAGATTCTTCACCACCATGTGACTATCTTCACCACCATCTCAAATCTCTTCATCACCACATCCACTCTCTTAATCACCATATCCAGCCTCTTCATCACCACATCCACTCTCATCATTCACCACATCCATTCTCTTCCCCAACACATTCAGTCACTTCATCACCAAATCCAGTCTCTTCATCACCAAAACCAGTCTTTTCACCACCACATCCACTCTCTTCATCACCACATCCACTCTCTTCACCACCACATCCACTCTCTTCACCACCACATCCACTCTCTTCACCACCACATCCAGTCTCTTCACTCACCACATCCACTCTCTTCACCACCACATCCAGTCTCTTAATCACCATATCCAGCCTCTTCACCACCACATCCACTCTCTTCATCACCACATCCAGTCACTTCATCACCACATCTACTGCCTTCATCACCACATCCACTCTCTTCACCACCACATCCACTCTCTTCACCACCACATCCAGTCTCTTCACCACCACATCCAGTCTCGTCACTCACCACATCCACTCTCTTCACCACCACATCCAGTCTCTTCACTCAGCACATCCAGTCTCTTCATCACCACATCCAGTCTCTACACTCTCCACATCCACTCGCTTCATCACCACATTCACTCTCTTCACCACCACATCCACTCTCTTCATCACCACGTCCACTCTCTTCATCACCAATTCCAGATTCTTCACCACCATGTGACTATCTTCACCACCATCTCAAATCTCTTCATCACCACATCCACTCTCTTAATCACCATATCCAGCCTCTTCATCACCACATCCACTCTCTTCACTCACCACATCCATTCTCTTCACCAACACATTCAGTCACTTCATCACCGAATCCAGTCTCTTCATCACCAAATCCAGTCTCGTCACCACCACATCCAGTCTCTTCACCACCACATCCAGTCTCTTCATCACCAAATCCATTCTATTCACCATCACATCCACTCTGTTCACCACCACATCCACTCTCTTCACCACCACATCCACTCTCTTCATCACCACATCCAGTCACTTCATCACCACATCCACTGCCTTCATCACCACATCCACTCTCTTCACCACCACATCCACTCTCTTCACCACCACATCCAGTCTCTTCACCACCACATCCAGTCTCTTCACTCACCACATCCACTCTCTTCACCACCACATCCAGTCTCTTCACTCAGCACATCCAGTCTCTTCATCACCACATCCAGTCTCTACACTCTCCCTCGCTTCATCACCACATTCACTCTCTTCACCACCACATCCACTCTCTTCATCACCACGTCCACTCTCTTCATCACCAATTCCAGATTCTTCACCACCATGTGACTATCTTCACCACCATCTCAAATCTCTTCATCACCACATCCACTCTCTTAATCACCATATCCAGCCTCTTCATCACCACATCCACTCTCATCATTCACCACATCCATTCTCTTCCCCAACACATTCAGTCACTTCATCACCAAATCCAGTCTCTTCATCACCAAAACCAGTCTTTTCACCACCACATCCACTCTCTTCATCACCACATCCAGTCAATTCATCACCACATCCACTGTCTTCATCACCACATCCACTCTCTTCACCACCACATCCACTCTCTTCACCACCACATCCACTCTCTTCACCACCACATCCAGTCTCTTCACTCACCACATCCACTCTCTTCACCACCACATCCAGTCTCTTAATCACCATATCCAGCCTCTTCATCACCACATCCACTCCCTTCACTCACCACATCCATTCTCTTCACCAACACATTCAGTCACTTCATCACCGAATCCAGTCTCTTCATCACCAAATCCAGTCTCTTCACCACCACATCCACTCTCTTGATCACCACATCCAGTCTCTTCATCACCAAATCCAGTCTCTTCACCACCACATCCACTCTCTTGATCACCACATCCAGTCTCTTCATCACCACATCCACTGTCTTCATCACCACATCCACTCTCTTCACCACCACATCCACTCTCTTCATCACCACATCCACTCTCTTCACCACCACATCCACTCTCTTCACCACCACATCCAGTCTCTTCACTCACCACATCCACTCTCTTCAACACCACATCCAGTCTCTTAATCACCACATACAGTCACTTCATCACCACATCCACTCTCTTCACCACCACATCCACTCTCTTCATCACCAAATCCAGTCTCTTCACCACCACATCCAGTCTCTTCATCACCACATCCAGTCTCTTCCCTCTCCACATCCACTCGCTTCATCACCACATCCACTCTCCTCATCTCCACATCCAGGCTCTTCACCACCATGTCCACTCTCTTCACCACCACCTCCAATCTCTTCATCAGCAAATCCACTCTCTTAATCACCAAATCCAGTCTCGTCACCACCACATCCAGTCTCTTCACCACCACATCCAGTCTCTTCATCACCAAATCCAGTCTATTCACCACCACATCCACTCTGTTCACCACCACATCCACTCTCTTCACCACCACATCCACTCTCTTCATCACCACATCCAGTCACCTCATCACCACATCCACTGCCTTCATCACCACATCCACTCTCTTCACCACCACATCCACTCTCTTCACCACCACATCCAGTCTCTTCACCACCACATCCAGTCTCTTCACTCACCACATCCACTCTCTTCACCACCACGTCCAGTCTCTTCACTCAGCACATCCAGTCTCTTCATCACCACATCCAGTCTCTACACTCTCTCTCGCTTCATCACCACATTCACTCTCTTCACAACCACATCCACTCTCTTCATCACCACATCCACTCTCTTAATCACCATATCCAGCCTCTTCATCACCACATCCACTCTCTTCACTCACCACATCCATTCTCTTCACCAACACATTCAGTCACTTCATCACCGAATCCAGTCTCTTCATCACCAAATCCAGTCTCTTCACCACCACATCCACTCTCTTGATCTCCACATCCAGTCACTTCATCACCACATCCACTGTCTTCATCCCCACATCCACTCTCTTCACCACCAAATCCACTCTCTTCACCACCACATCCACTCTCTTCATCACCACATCCACTCTCTTCACCACCACATCCACTCTCTTCACCACCACATCCAGTCTCTTCAATCACCACATCCACTCTCTTCACCACCACATCCAGTCTCTTAATCACCACATCCAGTCTCTTCAGCACCACATCCAGTCTCTACATCACCACATCCAGTCTCTTCAGCACCACATCCAGTCTCTTTATCATCGAATCCAGTCACTTAACTCACCACATCCACTCTCTTAACCACCACATCCAGTCCCTTCATCACCGAATCCAGTCTCTTCAGTCACCACATCCATTCTCTTCACCACCGAATCCAGTCTCTTCACTCACCACATCCACTCTCTTCACCACCACATCAAGTCTCTTAATCACCACATCCAGTTTCTTCAGCACAACATCCAGTCTCTTCATCATCCCATGCAGTCTCTTCAGCACCACATCCAGTCTCTTCACTCACCACTTCAACTCTCTTCATCACCACATCCATTCACTTCATCACAACATCCAGTCTCTTCATCATCCCATCCAGTCTCATCAGCACCACCTCCAATCTCTTCATCAGCAAATCCACTCTCTTAATCACCAAATCCAGTCTCGTCACCACCACATCCAGTCTCTTCACCACCACATCCAGTCTCTTCATCACCAAATCCAGTCTATTCACCACCACATCCACTCTCTTCACCACCACATCCACTCTCTTCACCACCACATCCACTCTCTTCATCACCACATCCAGTCACTTCATCACCACATCCACTGCCATCATCACCACATCCACTCTCTTCACCACCACATCCACTCTCTTCACCACCACATCCAGTCTCTTCACTCACCACATCCACTCTCTTCACCACCGCATCCAGTCTCTTCACTCAGCACATCCAGTCTCTTTATCACCACATCCAGTCTCTACACTCTCCACATCCACTCGCTTCATCACCACATCCACTCTCTTCACCACCACATCCACTCTCTTCACCACCACTTCCACTCTCTTAATCACCATATCCAACCTCTTCATCACCACATCCACTCTCTTCACTCAACACATCCATTCTCTTCACCAACACATTCAGTCACCTCATCACCAAATCCAATCTTTTCATCACCAAATCCAGTCTTTTCACAACCACATCCACTCTCTTCATCACCACATCCAGTCACTTCATCACCACATCCACTGTCTTAATCACCACATCCAGTCTCTTCAGCACCACATCCAGTCTCTACATCACCAATTCCAGTCTATTCAGCAACACATCCAGTCTCTTTATCACCGAATCCAGTCACTTAACTCACCACATCAACTCTCTTCACCACCACATCCAGTCCCTTCATCACCAAATCCAGTCTCTTCAGTCACCACATCCATTCTCTTCACCACCAAATCCAGTCTCTTCACTCACCACATCCACTCTCTTCACCACCACATCCAGTCTCTTAATCACCACATCCAGTTTCTGCAGCAACACATCCAGTCTCTTCATCATACCATCCAGTCTCTTCAGCACCATATCCAGTCGCTTTATCACCGAATCCAGTCACTTCACTCACCACATCCACTCTCTTCATCACCACATCCACTCTATTCACCACCACATCCAGTCACTTCATCACAACATCCAGTCTCTTCACTCAGCACATCCAGTCTCTTCATCACCACATCCAGTCTCTTCACTCTCCACATCCACTCGCTTCATCACCATATCCACTCTCTTCATCACCACATCCAGTCTCTTCACCAACATGTCCACTCTCTTCACCACCACCTCCAATCTCTTCATCAGCAAATCCACTCTCTTAATCACCAAATCCAGTATCGTCACCACCACATCCAGTCTCTTCACCACCACATCCAGTCTCTTCATCACCAAATCCAGTCTATTCACCACCACATCCACTCTGTTCACCACCACATCCACTCTCTTCACCACCACATCCACTCTCTTCATCACCACATCCAGTCACTTCATCACCACATCCACTGCCTTCATCACCACATCCACTCTCTTCACCACCACATCCACTCTCTTCACCACCACATCCAGTCTCTTCACCACCACATCCAGTCTCTTCACTCATCACATCCACTCTCTTCACCACCACATCCAGTCTCTTCACTCAGCACATCCAGTCTCTTCATCACCACATCCAGTCTCTACACTCTCCACATCCACTCGCTTCATCACCACATCCACTCTCTTCACCACCACATCCAGTCTCTTCATCACCACGTCCACTCTCTTCATCACCAATTCCAGATTCTTCACCACCATGTCGACTATCTTCACCACCAGCTCCAATCTCTTCATCACCACATCCACTCTCTTAATCACCATATCCAGCCTCTTCATCACCACATCCACTCTCATCACTCACCACATCCATTCTCTTCACCAACACATCCACTGTCTTCATCACCACATCCACTCTCTTCACCACCACATCCACTCTCTTCACCACCACATCCACTCTCTTCACCACCACATCCAGTCTCTTCACTGACCACATCCACTCTCTTCACCACCACATCCAGTCTCTTAATCACCATATCCAGCCTCTTCATCACCACATCCACTCTCTTCACTCACCACATCCATTCTCTTCACCAACACATTCAGTCACTTCATCACCGAATCCAGTCTCTTCATCACCAAATCCAGTCTCTTCACCACCACATCCACTCTCTTGATCTCCACATCCAGTCACTTCATCACCACATCCACTGTCTTCATCACCACATCCACTCTCTTCACCACCAAATCCACTCTCTTCACCACCACATCCACTCTCTTCATCACCACATCCACTCTCTTCACCACCACATCCACTCTCTTCACCACCACATCCAGTCTCTTCAATCACCACATCCACTCTCTTCACCACCACATCCAGTCTCTTAAACACCACATCCAGTCTCTTCAGCACCACATCCAGTCTCTACATCACCACATCCAGTCTCTTCAGCACCACATCCAGTCTCTTTATCATCGAATCCAGTCACTTAACTCACCACATCCACTCTCTTCACCACCACATCCTCTCTCTTCACCACCACATCCAGTCTCTTCAATCACCACATCCACTCTCTTCACCACCACATCCAGTCTCTTAATCACCACATCCAGTCTCTTCAGCACCACATCCAGTCTCTACATCACCACATCCAGTCTCTTCAGCACCACATCCAGTCTCTTTATCATCGAATCCAGTCACTTAACTCACCACATCCACTCTCTTAACCACCACATCCAGTCCCTTCATCACAGAATCCAGTCTCTTCAGTCACCACATCCATTCTCTTCACCACCGAATCCAGTCTCTTCACTCACCACATCCACTCTCTTCACCACCACATCAAGTCTCTTAATCACCACATCCAGTTTCTTCAGCACAACATCCAGTCTCTTCATCACCCCATCCAGTCTCTTCAGCACCACATCCAGTCTCTTCACTCACCACTTCAACTCTCTTCATCACCACATCCATTCACTTCATCACAACATCCAGTCTCTTCACTCAGCACATCCAGTCTCTTCAGCACCACCTCCAATCTCTTCATCAGCAAATCCACTCTCTTAATCACCAAATCCAGTCTCGTCACCACCACATCCAGTCTCTTCACCACCACATCCAGTCTCTTCATCACCAAATCCAGTCTATTCACCACCACATCCACTCTCTTCACCACCACATCCACTCTCTTCACCACCACATCCACTCTGTTCATCGCCACATCCAGTCACTTCATCACCACATCCACTGCCATCATCACCACATCCACTCTCTTCACCACCACATCCACTCTCTTCATCACCACATCCAGTCTCTTCACTCACCACATCCACTCTCTTCACCACCACATCCAGTCTCTTCACTCAGCACATCCAGTCTCTTTATCACCACATCCAGTCTCTACACTCTCCACATCCACTCGCTTCATCACCACATCCACTCTCTTCACCACCACATCCACTCTCTTCACCACCACTTCCACTCTCTTAATCACCATATCCAGCCTCTTCATCACCACATCCACTCTCTTCACTCAACACATCCATTCTCATCACCAACACATTCAGTCACTTCATCACCAAATCCAATCTTTTCATCACCAAATCCAGTCTTTTCACCACCACATCCACTCTCTTCATCACCACATCCAGTCACTTCATCACCACATCCACTGTCTTAATCACCACATCCAGTCTCTTCAGCACCACATCCAGTCTCTACATCACCAATTCCAGTCTATTCAGCAACACATCCAGTCTCTTTATCACCGAATCCAGTCACTTAACTCACCACATCAACTCTCTTCACCACCACATCCAGTCCCTTCATCACCAAATCCAGTCTCTTCAGTCACCACATCCATTCTCTTCACCACCACATCCACTCTCTTCACCACCACTTCCACTCTCTTAATCACCATATCCAGCCTCTTCATCACCACATCCACTCTCTTCACTCAACACATCCATTCTCTTCACCAACACATTCAGTCACTTCATCACCAAATCCAATCTTTTCATCACCAAATCCAGTCCTTTCACCACCACATCCACTCTCTTCTTCACCACATCCAGTCACTTCAGCACCACATCCAGTCTCTACATCACCAATTCCAGTCTATTCAGCAACACATCCAGTCTCTTTATCACCGAATCCAGTCACTTAACTCACCACATCAACTCTCTTCACCACCACATCCAGTCCCTTCATCACCAAATCCAGTCTCTTCAGTCACCACATCCATTCTCTTCACCACCAAATCCAGTCTCTTCACTCACCACATCCACTCTCTTCACCACCACATCCAGTCTCTTAATCACCACATCCAGCCTCTTCATCACCACATCCACTCTCTTCACTCACCACATCCAGTCTCTTCACTCAGCACATCCAGTCTCTTCATCACCACATCCAGTCTCTACACTCTCCAGATCCACTCGCTTCATCACCACATCCACTCTCTTCACCACCACATCCACTCTCTTCATCACCACGTCCACTCTCTTCATCACCAATTCCAGATTCTTCACCACCATGTCGACTATCTTCACCACCAGCTCCAATCTCTTCATCACCACATCCACTCTCTTAATCACCATATCCAGCCTCTTCATCACCACATCCACTCTCATCACTCACCACATCCATTCTCTTCACCAACACATTCAGTCACTTCATCACCAAATCCAGTCTCTTCATCACCAAAACCAGTCTTTTCACCACCACATCCACTCTCTGCATCACCACATCCAGTCACTTCATCACCACATCCACTGTCTTCATCACCACATCCACTCTCTTCACCACCACATGCACTCTCTTCACCACCACATCCACTCTCTTCACCACCACATCCAGTCTCTTCACTCACCACATCCACTCTCTTCACCACCACATCCAGTCTCTTAATCACCATATCCAGCCTCTTCATCACCACATCCACTCTCTTCACTCACCACATCCATTCTCTTCACCAACACATTCAGTCACTTCATCACCGAATCCAGTCTCTTCATCACCAAATCCAGTCTCTTCACCACCACATCCACTCTCTTGATCTCCACATCCAGTCACTTCATCACCACATCCACTGTCTTCATCACCACATCCACTCTCTTCACCACCAAATCCACTCTCTTCACCACCACATCCACTCTCTTCATCACCACATCCACTCTCTTCACCACCACATCCACTCTCTTCACCACAACATCCAGTCTCTTCAATCACCACATCCACTCTCTTCACCACCACATCCAGTCTCTTAATCACCACATCCAGTCTCTTCAGCACCACATCCAGTCTCTACATCACCACATCCAGTCTCTTCAGCACCACATCCAGTCTCTTTATCATCGAATCCAGTCACTTAACTCACCACATCCACTCTCTTAACCACCACATCCAGTCCCTTCATCACCGAATCCAGTCTCTTCAGTCACCACATCCATTCTCTTCACCACCGAATCCTGTCTCTTCACTCACCACATCCACTCTCTTCACCACCACATCAAGTCTCTTAATCACCACATCCAGTTTCTTCAGCACAACATCCAGTCTCTTCATCATCCCATCCAGTCTCTTCAGCACCACATCCAGTCTCTTCACTCACCACTTCAACTCTCTTCATCACCACATCCATTCACTTCATCACAACATCCAGTCTCTTCACTCAGCACATCCAGTCTCATCAGCACCACCTCCAATCTCTTCATCAGCAAATCCACTCTCTTAATCACCAAATCCAGTCTCGACACCACCACATCCAGTCTCTTCACCACCACATCCAGTCTCTTCATCACCAAATCCAGTCTATTCACCACCACATCCACTCTCTTCACCACCACATCCACTCTCTTCACCACCACATCCACTCTCTTCATCACCACATCCAGTCACTTCATCACCACATCCACTGCCATCATCACCACATCCACTCTCTTCACCACCACATCCACTCTCTTCACCACCACATCCAGTCTCTTCACTCACCACATCCACTCTCTTCACCACCGCATCCAGTCTCTTCACTCAGCACATCCAGTCTCTTTATCACCACATCCAGTCTCTACACTCTCCACATCCACTCGCTTCATCACCACATCCACTCTCTTCACCACCACATCCACTCTCTTCACCACCACTTCCACTCTCTTAATCACCATATCCAGCCTCTTCATCACCACATCCACTCTCTTCACTCAACACATCCATTCTCTTCACCAACACATTCAGTCACCTCATCACCAAATCCAATCTTTTCATCACCAAATCCAGTCTTTTCACAACCACATCCACTCTCTTCATCACCACATCCAGTCACTTCATCACCACATCCACTGTCTTAATCACCACATCCAGTCTCTTCAGCACCACATCCAGTCTCTACATCACCAATTCCAGTCTATTCAGCAACACATCCAGTCTCTTTATCACCGAATCCAGTCACTTAACTCACCACATCAACTCTCTTCACCACCACATCCAGTCCCTTCATCACCGAATCCAGTCTCTTCAGTCACCACATCCATTCTCTTCACCACCAAATCCAGTCTCTTCACTCACCACATCCACTCTCTTCACCACCACATCCAGTCTCTTAATCACCACATCCAGTTTCTGCAGCACCACATCCAGTCTCTTCATCATACCATCCAGTCTCTTCAGCACCATATCCAGTCTCTTTATCACCGAATCCAGTCACTTCACTCACCACATCCACTCTCTTCATCACCACATCCACTCTATTCACCACCACATCCAGTCACTTCATCACAACATCCAGTCTCTTCACTCAGCACATCCAGTCTCTTCATCACCACATCCAGTCTCTTCACTCTCCACATCCACTCGCTTCATCACCATATCCAATCTCTTCATCACCCCATCCAGTCTCTTCAGCACCACATCCAGTCTCTTCACTCACCACTTCAACTCTCTTCATCACCACATCCATTCACTTCATCACAACATCCAGTCTCTTCACTCAGCACATCCAGTCTCTTCAGCACCACCTCCAATCTCTTCATCAGCAAATCCACTCTCTTAATCACCAAATCCAGTCTCGTCACCACCACATCCAGTCTCTTCACCACCACATCCAGTCTCTTCATCACCAAATCCAGTCTATTCACCACCACATCCACTCTCTTCACCACCACATCCACTCTCTTCACCACCACATCCACTCTCTTCATCGCCACATCCAGTCACTTCATCACCACATCCACTGCCATCATCACCACATCCACTCTCTTCACCACCACATCCACTCTCTTCACCACCACATCCAGTCTCTTCACTCACCACATCCACTCTCTTCACCACCACATCCAGTCTCTTCACTCAGCACATCCAGTCTCTTTATCACCACATCCAGTCTCTACACTCTCCACATCCACTCGCTTCATCACCACATCCACTCTCTTCACCACCACATCCACTCTCTTCACCACCACTTCCACTCTCTTAATCACCATATCCAGCCTCTTCATCACCACATCCACTCTCTTCACTCAACACATCCATTCTCATCACCAACACATTCAGTCACTTCATCACCAAATCCAATCTTTTCATCACCAAATCCAGTCTTTTCACCACCACATCCACTCTCTTCATCACCACATCCAGTCACTTCATCACCACATCCACTGTCTTAATCACCACATCCAGTCTCTTCAGCACCACATCCAGTCTCTACATCACCAATTCCAGTCTTTTCACCACCACATCCACTCTCTTCATCACCACATCCAGTCACTTCATCACCACATCCACTGTCTTAATCACCACATCCAGCCTCTTCATCACCACATCCACTCTCTTCACTCAACACATCCATTCTCTTCACCAACACATTCAGTCACCTCATCACCAAATCCAATCTTTTCATCACCAAATCCAGTCTTTTCACAACCACATCCACTCTCTTCATCACCACATCCAGTCACTTCATCACCACATCCACTGTCTTAATCACCACATCCAGTCTCTTCAGCACCACATCCAGTCTCTACATCACCAATTCCAGTCTATTCAGCAACACATCCAGTCTCTTTATCACCGAATCCAGTCACTTAACTCACCACATCAACTCTCTTCACCACCACATCCAGTCCCTTCATCACCGAATCCAGTCTCTTCAGTCACCACATCCATTCTCTTCACCACCAAATCCAGTCTCTTCACTCACCACATCCACTCTCTTCACCACCACATCCAGTCTCTTAATCACCACATCCAGTTTCTGCAGCACCACATCCAGTCTCTTCATCATACCATCCAGTCTCTTCAGCACCATATCCAGTCTCTTTATCACCGAATCCAGTCACTTCACTCACCACATCCACTCTCTTCATCACCACATCCACTCTATTCACCACCACATCCAGTCACTTCATCACAACATCCAGTCTCTTCACTCAGCACATCCAGTCTCTTCATCACCACATCCAGTCTCTTCACTCTCCACATCCACTCGCTTCATCACCATATCCACTCTCTTCATCACCCCATCCAGTCTCTTCAGCACCACATCCAGTCTCTTCACTCACCACTTCAACTCTCTTCATCACCACATCCATTCACTTCATCACAACATCCAGTCTCTTCACTCAGCACATCCAGTCTCTTCAGCACCACCTCCAATCTCTTCATCAGCAAATCCACTCTCTTAATCACCAAATCCAGTCTCGTCACCACCACATCCAGTCTCTTCACCACCACATCCAGTCTCTTCATCACCAAATCCTGTCTATTCACCACCACATCCACTCTCTTCACCACCACATCCACTCTCTTCACCACCACATCCACTCTCTTCATCGCCACATCCAGTCACTTCATCACCACATCCACTGCCATCATCACCACATCCACTCTCTTCACCACCACATCCACTCTCTTCACCACCACATCCAGTCTCTTCACTCACCACATCCACTCTCTTCACCACCACATCCAGTCTCTTCACTCAGCACATCCAGTCTCTTTATCACCACATCCAGTCTCTACACTCTCCACATCCACTCGCTTCATCACCACATCCACTCTCTTCACCACCACATCCACTCTCTTCACCACCACTTCCACTCTCTTAATCACCATATCCAGCCTCTTCATCACCACATCCACTCTCTTCACTCAACACATCCATTCTCATCACCAACACATTCAGTCACTTCATCACCAAATCCAATCTTTTCATCACCAAATCCAGTCTTTTCACCACCACATCCACTCTCTTCATCACCACATCCAGTCACTTCATCACCACATCCACTGTCTTAATCACCACATCCAGTCTCTTCAGCACCACATCCAGTCTCTACATCACCAATTCCAGTCTATTCAGCAACACATCCAGTCTCTTTATCACCGAATCCAGTCACTTAACTCACCACATCAACTCTCTTCACCACCACATCCAGTCCCTTCATCACCAAATCCAGTCTCTTCAGTCACCACATCCATTCTCTTCACCACCACATCCACTCTCTTCACCACCACTTCCACTCTCTTAATCACCATATCCAGCCTCTTCATCACCACATCCACTCTCTTCACTCAACACATCCATTCTCTTCACCAACACATTCAGTCACTTCATCACCAAATCCAATCTTTTCATGACCAAATCCAGTCCTTTCACCACCACATCCACTCTCTTCTTCACCACATCCAGTCACTTCAGCACCACATCCAGTCTCTACATCACCAATTCCAGTCTATTCAGCAACACATCCAGTCTCTTTATCACCGAATCCAGTCACTTAACTCACCACATCAACTCTCTTCACCACCACATCCAGTCCCTTCATCACCAAATCCAGTCTCTTCAGTCACCACATCCATTCTCTTCACCACCAAATCCAGTCTCTTCACTCACCACATCCACTCTCTTCACCACCACATCCAGTCTCTTAATCACCACATCCAGCCTCTTCATCACCACATCCACTCTCTTCACTCACCACATCCAGTCTCTTCACTCAGCACATCCAGTCTCTTCATCACCACATCCAGTCTCTACACTCTCCAGATCCACTCGCTTCATCACCACATCCACTCTCTTCACCACCACATCCACTCTCTTCATCACCACGTCCACTCTCTTCATCACCAATTCCAGATTCTTCACCACCATGTCGACTATCTTCACCACCAGCTCCAATCTCTTCATCACCACATCCACTCTCTTAATCACCATATCCAGCCTCTTCATCACCACATCCACTCTCATCACTCACCACATCCATTCTCTTCACCAACACATTCAGTCACTTCATCACCAAATCCAGTCTCTTCATCACCAAAACCAGTCTTTTCACCACCACATCCACTCTCTGCATCACCACATCCAGTCACTTCATCACCACATCCACTGTCTTCATCACCACATCCACTCTCTTCACCACCACATGCACTCTCTTCACCACCACATCCACTCTCTTCACCACCACATCCAGTCTCTTCACTCACCACATCCAGTCTCTTAATCACCATATCCAGCCTCTTCATCACCACATCCACTCTCTTCACTCACCACATCCATTCTCTTCACCAACACATTCAGTCACTTCATCACCGAATCCAGTCTCTTCATCACCAAATCCAGTCTCTTCACCACCACATCCACTCTCTTGATCTCCACATCCAGTCACTTCATCACCACATCCACTGTCTTAATCACCACATCCAGTCTCTTCAGCACCACATCCAGTCTCTACATCACCAATTCCAGTCTATTCAGCAACACATCCAGTCTCTTTATCACCGAATCCAGTCACTTAACTCACCACATCAACTCTCTTCACCACCACATCCAGTCCCTTCATCACCAAATCCAGTCTCTTCAGTCACCACATCCATTCTCTTCACCACCAAATCCAGTCTCTTCACTCACCACATCCACTCTCTTCACCACCACATCCAGTCTCTTAATCACCACATCCAGTTTCTGCAGCAACACATCCAGTCTCTTCATCATACCATCCAGTCTCTTCAGCACCATATCCAGTCGCTTTATCACCGAATCCAGTCACTTCACTCACCACATCCACTCTCTTCATCACCACATCCACTCTATTCACTCACCACATCCAGTCTCTTCACTCAGCACATCCAGTCTCTTCATCACCACATCCAGTCTCTACACTCTCCAGATCCACTCGCTTCATCACCACATCCACTCTCTTCACCACCACATCCACTCTCTTCATCACCACGTCCACTCTCTTCATCACCAATTCCAGATTCTTCACCACCATGTCGACTATCTTCACCACCAGCTCCAATCTCTTCATCACCACATCCACTCTCTTAATCACCATATCCAGCCTCTTCATCACCACATCCACTCTCATCACTCACCACATCCATTCTCTTCACCAACACATTCAGTCACTTCATCACCAAATCCAGTCTCTTCATCACCAAAACCAGTCTTTTCACCACCACATCCACTCTCTGCATCACCACATCCAGTCACTTCATCACCACATCCACTGTCTTCATCACCACATCCACTCTCTTCACCACCACATGCACTCTCTTCACCACCACATCCACTCTCTTCACCACCACATCCAGTCTCTTCACTCACCACATCCAGTCTCTTAATCACCATATCCAGCCTCTTCATCACCACATCCACTCTCTTCACTCACCACATCCATTCTCTTCACCAACACATTCAGTCACTTCATCACCGAATCCAGTCTCTTCATCACCAAATCCAGTCTCTTCACCACCACATCCACTCTCTTGATCTCCACATCCAGTCACTTCATCACCACATCCACTGTCTTAATCACCACATCCAGTCTCTTCAGCACCACATCCAGTCTCTACATCACCAATTCCAGTCTATTCAGCAACACATCCAGTCTCTTTATCACCGAATCCAGTCACTTAACTCACCACATCAACTCTCTTCACCACCACATCCAGTCCCTTCATCACCAAATCCAGTCTCTTCAGTCACCACATCCATTCTCTTCACCACCAAATCCAGTCTCTTCACTCACCACATCCACTCTCTTCACCACCACATCCAGTCTCTTAATCACCACATCCAGTTTCTGCAGCAACACATCCAGTCTCTTCATCATACCATCCAGTCTCTTCAGCACCATATCCAGTCGCTTTATCACCGAATCCAGTCACTTCACTCACCACATCCACTCTCTTCATCACCACATCCACTCTATTCACCACCACATCCAGTCACTTCATCACAACATCCAGTCTCTTCACTCAGCACATCCAGTCTCTTCATCACCACATCCAGTCTCTTCACTCTCCACATCCACTCGCTTCATCACCATATCCACTCTCTTCATCACCACATCCAGTCTCTTCACCAACATGTCCACTCTCTTCACCACCACCTCCAATCTCTTCATCAGCAAATCCACTCTCTTAATCACCAAATCCAGTATCGTCACCACCACATCCAGTCTCTTCACCACCACATCCAGTCTCTTCATCACCAAATCCAGTCTATTCACCACCACATCCACTCTGTTCACCACCACATCCACTCTCTTCACCACCACATCCACTCTCTTCATCACCACATCCAGTCACTTCATCACCACATCCACTGCCTTCATCACCACATCCACTCTCTTCACCACCACATCCACTCTCTTCACCACCACATCCAGTCTCTTCACCACCACATCCAGTCTCTTCACTCATCACATCCACTCTCTTCACCACCACATCCAGTCTCTTCACTCAGCACATCCAGTCTCTTCATCACCACATCCAGTCTCTACACTCTCCACATCCACTCGCTTCATCACCACATCCACTCTCTTCACCACCACATCCAGTCTCTTCATCACCACGTCCACTCTCTTCATCACCAATTCCAGATTCTTCACCACCATGTCGACTATCTTCACCACCAGCTCCAATCTCTTCATCACCACATCCACTCTCTTAATCACCATATCCAGCCTCTTCATCACCACATCCACTCTCATCACTCACCACATCCATTCTCTTCACCAACACATCCACTGTCTTCATCACCACATCCACTCTCTTCACCACCACATCCACTCTCTTCACCACCACATCCACTCTCTTCACCACCACATCCAGTCTCTTCACTGACCACATCCACTCTCTTCACCACCACATCCAGTCTCTTAATCACCATATCCAGCCTCTTCATCACCACATCCACTCTCTTCACTCACCACATCCATTCTCTTCACCAACACATTCAGTCACTTCATCACCGAATCCAGTCTCTTCATCACCAAATCCAGTCTCTTCACCACCACATCCACTCTCTTGATCTCCACATCCAGTCACTTCATCACCACATCCACTGTCTTCATCACCACATCCACTCTCTTCACCACCAAATCCACTCTCTTCACCACCACATCCACTCTCTTCATCACCACATCCACTCTCTTCACCACCACATCCACTCTCTTCACCACCACATCCAGTCTCTTCAATCACCACATCCACTCTCTTCACCACCACATCCAGTCTCTTAAACACCACATCCAGTCTCTTCAGCACCACATCCAGTCTCTACATCACCACATCCAGTCTCTTCAGCACCACATCCAGTCTCTTTATCATCGAATCCAGTCACTTAACTCACCACATCCACTCTCTTCACCACCACATCCTCTCTCTTCACCACCACATCCAGTCTCTTCAATCACCACATCCACTCTTTTCACCACCACATCCAGTCTCTTAATCACCACATCCAGTCTCTTCAGCACCACATCCAGTCTCTACATCACCACATCCAGTCTCTTCAGCACCACATCCAGTCTCTTTATCATCGAATCCAGTCACTTAACTCACCACATCCACTCTCTTAACCACCACATCCAGTCCCTTCATCACAGAATCCAGTCTCTTCAGTCACCACATCCATTCTCTTCACCACCGAATCCAGTCTCTTCACTCACCACATCCACTCTCTTCACCACCACATCAAGTCTCTTAATCACCACATCCAGTTTCTTCAGCACAACATCCAGTCTCTTCATCACCCCATCCAGTCTCTTCAGCACCACATCCAGTCTCTTCACTCACCACTTCAACTCTCTTCATCACCACATCCATTCACTTCATCACAACATCCAGTCTCTTCACTCAGCACATCCAGTCTCTTCAGCACCACCTCCAATCTCTTCATCAGCAAATCCACTCTCTTAATCACCAAATCCAGTCTCGTCACCACCACATCCAGTCTCTTCACCACCACATCCAGTCTCTTCATCACCAAATCCAGTCTATTCACCACCACATCCACTCTCTTCACCACCACATCCACTCTCTTCACCACCACATCCACTCTCTTCATCGCCACATCCAGTCACTTCATCACCACATCCACTGCCATCATCACCACATCCACTCTCTTCACCACCACATCCACTCTCTTCATCACCACATCCAGTCTCTTCACTCACCACATCCACTCTCTTCACCACCACATCCAGTCTCTTCACTCAGCACATCCAGTCTCTTTATCACCACATCCAGTCTCTACACTCTCCACATCCACTCGCTTCATCACCACATCCACTCTCTTCACCACCACATCCACTCTCTTCACCACCACTTCCACTCTCTTAATCACCATATCCAGCCTCTTCATCACCACATCCACTCTCTTCACTCAACACATCCATTCTCATCACCAACACATTCAGTCACTTCATCACCAAATCCAATCTTTTCATCACCAAATCCAGTCTTTTCACCACCACATCCACTCTCTTCATCACCACATCCAGTCACTTCATCACCACATCCACTGTCTTAATCACCACATCCAGTCTCTTCAGCACCACATCCAGTCTCTACATCACCAATTCCAGTCTATTCAGCAACACATCCAGTCTCTTTATCACCGAATCCAGTCACTTAACTCACCACATCAACTCTCTTCACCACCACATCCAGTCCCTTCATCACCAAATCCAGTCTCTTCAGTCACCACATCCATTCTCTTCACCACCACATCCACTCTCTTCACCACCACTTCCACTCTCTTAATCACCATATCCAGCCTCTTCATCACCACATCCACTCTCTTCACTCAACACATCCATTCTCTTCACCAACACATTCAGTCACTTCATCACCAAATCCAATCTTTTCATCACCAAATCCAGTCCTTTCACCACCACATCCACTCTCTTCTTCACCACATCCAGTCACTTCAGCACCACATCCAGTCTCTACATCACCAATTCCAGTCTATTCAGCAACACATCCAGTCTCTTTATCACCGAATCCAGTCACTTAACTCACCACATCAACTCTCTTCACCACCACATCCAGTCCCTTCATCACCAAATCCAGTCTCTTCAGTCACCACATCCATTCTCTTCACCACCAAATCCAGTCTCTTCACTCACCACATCCACTCTCTTCACCACCACATCCAGTCTCTTAATCACCACATCCAGCCTCTTCATCACCACATCCACTCTCTTCACTCACCACATCCAGTCTCTTCACTCAGCACATCCAGTCTCTTCATCACCACATCCAGTCTCTACACTCTCCAGATCCACTCGCTTCATCACCACATCCACTCTCTTCACCACCACATCCACTCTCTTCATCACCACGTCCACTCTCTTCATCACCAATTCCAGATTCTTCACCACCATGTCGACTATCTTCACCACCAGCTCCAATCTCTTCATCACCACATCCACTCTCTTAATCACCATATCCAGCCTCTTCATCACCACATCCACTCTCATCACTCACCACATCCATTCTCTTCACCAACACATTCAGTCACTTCATCACCAAATCCAGTCTCTTCATCACCAAAACCAGTCTTTTCACCACCACATCCACTCTCTGCATCACCACATCCAGTCACTTCATCACCACATCCACTGTCTTCATCACCACATCCACTCTCTTCACCACCACATGCACTCTCTTCACCACCACATCCACTCTCTTCACCACCACATCCAGTCTCTTCACTCACCACATCCACTCTCTTCACCACCACATCCAGTCTCTTAATCACCATATCCAGCCTCTTCATCACCACATCCACTCTCTTCACTCACCACATCCATTCTCTTCACCAACACATTCAGTCACTTCATCACCGAATCCAGTCTCTTCATCACCAAATCCAGTCTCTTCACCACCACATCCACTCTCTTGATCTCCACATCCAGTCACTTCATCACCACATCCACTGTCTTCATCACCACATCCACTCTCTTCACCACCAAATCCACTCTCTTCACCACCACATCCACTCTCTTCATCACCACATCCACTCTCTTCACCACCACATCCACTCTCTTCACCACAACATCCAGTCTCTTCAATCACCACATCCACTCTCTTCACCACCACATCCAGTCTCTTAATCACCACATCCAGTCTCTTCAGCACCACATCCAGTCTCTACATCACCACATCCAGTCTCTTCAGCACCACATCCAGTCTCTTTATCATCGAATCCAGTCACTTAACTCACCACATCCACTCTCTTAACCACCACATCCAGTCCCTTCATCACCGAATCCAGTCTCTTCAGTCACCACATCCATTCTCTTCACCACCGAATCCTGTCTCTTCACTCACCACATCCACTCTCTTCACCACCACATCAAGTCTCTTAATCACCACATCCAGTTTCTTCAGCACAACATCCAGTCTCTTCATCATCCCATCCAGTCTCTTCAGCACCACATCCAGTCTCTTCACTCACCACTTCAACTCTCTTCATCACCACATCCATTCACTTCATCACAACATCCAGTCTCTTCACTCAGCACATCCAGTCTCATCAGCACCACCTCCAATCTCTTCATCAGCAAATCCACTCTCTTAATCACCAAATCCAGTCTCGACACCACCACATCCAGTCTCTTCACCACCACATCCAGTCTCTTCATCACCAAATCCAGTCTATTCACCACCACATCCACTCTCTTCACCACCACATCCACTCTCTTCACCACCACATCCACTCTCTTCATCACCACATCCAGTCACTTCATCACCACATCCACTGCCATCATCACCACATCCACTCTCTTCACCACCACATCCACTCTCTTCACCACCACATCCAGTCTCTTCACTCACCACATCCACTCTCTTCACCACCGCATCCAGTCTCTTCACTCAGCACATCCAGTCTCTTTATCACCACATCCAGTCTCTACACTCTCCACATCCACTCGCTTCATCACCACATCCACTCTCTTCACCACCACATCCACTCTCTTCACCACCACTTCCACTCTCTTAATCACCATATCCAGCCTCTTCATCACCACATCCACTCTCTTCACTCAACACATCCATTCTCTTCACCAACACATTCAGTCACCTCATCACCAAATCCAATCTTTTCATCACCAAATCCAGTCTTTTCACAACCACATCCACTCTCTTCATCACCACATCCAGTCACTTCATCACCACATCCACTGTCTTAATCACCACATCCAGTCTCTTCAGCACCACATCCAGTCTCTACATCACCAATTCCAGTCTATTCAGCAACACATCCAGTCTCTTTATCACCGAATCCAGTCACTTAACTCACCACATCAACTCTCTTCACCACCACATCCAGTCCCTTCATCACCGAATCCAGTCTCTTCAGTCACCACATCCATTCTCTTCACCACCAAATCCAGTCTCTTCACTCACCACATCCACTCTCTTCACCACCACATCCAGTCTCTTAATCACCACATCCAGTTTCTGCAGCACCACATCCAGTCTCTTCATCATACCATCCAGTCTCTTCAGCACCATATCCAGTCTCTTTATCACCGAATCCAGTCACTTCACTCACCACATCCACTCTCTTCATCACCACATCCACTCTATTCACCACCACATCCAGTCACTTCATCACAACATCCAGTCTCTTCACTCAGCACATCCAGTCTCTTCATCACCACATCCAGTCTCTTCACTCTCCACATCCACTCGCTTCATCACCATATCCAATCTCTTCATCACCCCATCCAGTCTCTTCAGCACCACATCCAGTCTCTTCACTCACCACTTCAACTCTCTTCATCACCACATCCATTCACTTCATCACAACATCCAGTCTCTTCACTCAGCACATCCAGTCTCTTCAGCACCACCTCCAATCTCTTCATCAGCAAATCCACTCTCTTAATCACCAAATCCAGTCTCGTCACCACCACATCCAGTCTCTTCACCACCACATCCAGTCTCTTCATCACCAAATCCAGTCTATTCACCACCACATCCACTCTCTTCACCACCACATCCACTCTCTTCACCACCACATCCACTCTCTTCATCGCCACATCCAGTCACTTCATCACCACATCCACTGCCATCATCACCACATCCACTCTCTTCACCACCACATCCACTCTCTTCACCACCACATCCAGTCTCTTCACTCACCACATCCACTCTCTTCACCACCACATCCAGTCTCTTCACTCAGCACATCCAGTCTCTTTATCACCACATCCAGTCTCTACACTCTCCACATCCACTCGCTTCATCACCACATCCACTCTCTTCACCACCACATCCACTCTCTTCACCACCACTTCCACTCTCTTAATCACCATATCCAGCCTCTTCATCACCACATCCACTCTCTTCACTCAACACATCCATTCTCATCACCAACACATTCAGTCACTTCATCACCAAATCCAATCTTTTCATCACCAAATCCAGTCTTTTCACCACCACATCCACTCTCTTCATCACCACATCCAGTCACTTCATCACCACATCCACTGTCTTAATCACCACATCCAGTCTCTTCAGCACCACATCCAGTCTCTACATCACCAATTCCAGTCTTTTCACCACCACATCCACTCTCTTCATCACCACATCCAGTCACTTCATCACCACATCCACTGTCTTAATCACCACATCCAGCCTCTTCATCACCACATCCACTCTCTTCACTCAACACATCCATTCTCTTCACCAACACATTCAGTCACCTCATCACCAAATCCAATCTTTTCATCACCAAATCCAGTCTTTTCACAACCACATCCACTCTCTTCATCACCACATCCAGTCACTTCATCACCACATCCACTGTCTTAATCACCACATCCAGTCTCTTCAGCACCACATCCAGTCTCTACATCACCAATTCCAGTCTATTCAGCAACACATCCAGTCTCTTTATCACCGAATCCAGTCACTTAACTCACCACATCAACTCTCTTCACCACCACATCCAGTCCCTTCATCACCGAATCCAGTCTCTTCAGTCACCACATCCATTCTCTTCACCACCAAATCCAGTCTCTTCACTCACCACATCCACTCTCTTCACCACCACATCCAGTCTCTTAATCACCACATCCAGTTTCTGCAGCACCACATCCAGTCTCTTCATCATACCATCCAGTCTCTTCAGCACCATATCCAGTCTCTTTATCACCGAATCCAGTCACTTCACTCACCACATCCACTCTCTTCATCACCACATCCACTCTATTCACCACCACATCCAGTCACTTCATCACAACATCCAGTCTCTTCACTCAGCACATCCAGTCTCTTCATCACCACATCCAGTCTCTTCACTCTCCACATCCACTCGCTTCATCACCATATCCACTCTCTTCATCACCCCATCCAGTCTCTTCAGCACCACATCCAGTCTCTTCACTCACCACTTCAACTCTCTTCATCACCACATCCATTCACTTCATCACAACATCCAGTCTCTTCACTCAGCACATCCAGTCTCTTCAGCACCACCTCCAATCTCTTCATCAGCAAATCCACTCTCTTAATCACCAAATCCAGTCTCGTCACCACCACATCCAGTCTCTTCACCACCACATCCAGTCTCTTCATCACCAAATCCTGTCTATTCACCACCACATCCACTCTCTTCACCACCACATCCACTCTCTTCACCACCACATCCACTCTCTTCATCGCCACATCCAGTCACTTCATCACCACATCCACTGCCATCATCACCACATCCACTCTCTTCACCACCACATCCACTCTCTTCACCACCACATCCAGTCTCTTCACTCACCACATCCACTCTCTTCACCACCACATCCAGTCTCTTCACTCAGCACATCCAGTCTCTTTATCACCACATCCAGTCTCTACACTCTCCACATCCACTCGCTTCATCACCACATCCACTCTCTTCACCACCACATCCACTCTCTTCACCACCACTTCCACTCTCTTAATCACCATATCCAGCCTCTTCATCACCACATCCACTCTCTTCACTCAACACATCCATTCTCATCACCAACACATTCAGTCACTTCATCACCAAATCCAATCTTTTCATCACCAAATCCAGTCTTTTCACCACCACATCCACTCTCTTCATCACCACATCCAGTCACTTCATCACCACATCCACTGTCTTAATCACCACATCCAGTCTCTTCAGCACCACATCCAGTCTCTACATCACCAATTCCAGTCTATTCAGCAACACATCCAGTCTCTTTATCACCGAATCCAGTCACTTAACTCACCACATCAACTCTCTTCACCACCACATCCAGTCCCTTCATCACCAAATCCAGTCTCTTCAGTCACCACATCCATTCTCTTCACCACCACATCCACTCTCTTCACCACCACTTCCACTCTCTTAATCACCATATCCAGCCTCTTCATCACCACATCCACTCTCTTCACTCAACACATCCATTCTCTTCACCAACACATTCAGTCACTTCATCACCAAATCCAATCTTTTCATGACCAAATCCAGTCCTTTCACCACCACATCCACTCTCTTCTTCACCACATCCAGTCACTTCAGCACCACATCCAGTCTCTACATCACCAATTCCAGTCTATTCAGCAACACATCCAGTCTCTTTATCACCGAATCCAGTCACTTAACTCACCACATCAACTCTCTTCACCACCACATCCAGTCCCTTCATCACCAAATCCAGTCTCTTCAGTCACCACATCCATTCTCTTCACCACCAAATCCAGTCTCTTCACTCACCACATCCACTCTCTTCACCACCACATCCAGTCTCTTAATCACCACATCCAGCCTCTTCATCACCACATCCACTCTCTTCACTCACCACATCCAGTCTCTTCACTCAGCACATCCAGTCTCTTCATCACCACATCCAGTCTCTACACTCTCCAGATCCACTCGCTTCATCACCACATCCACTCTCTTCACCACCACATCCACTCTCTTCATCACCACGTCCACTCTCTTCATCACCAATTCCAGATTCTTCACCACCATGTCGACTATCTTCACCACCAGCTCCAATCTCTTCATCACCACATCCACTCTCTTAATCACCATATCCAGCCTCTTCATCACCACATCCACTCTCATCACTCACCACATCCATTCTCTTCACCAACACATTCAGTCACTTCATCACCAAATCCAGTCTCTTCATCACCAAAACCAGTCTTTTCACCACCACATCCACTCTCTGCATCACCACATCCAGTCACTTCATCACCACATCCACTGTCTTCATCACCACATCCACTCTCTTCACCACCACATGCACTCTCTTCACCACCACATCCACTCTCTTCACCACCACATCCAGTCTCTTCACTCACCACATCCAGTCTCTTAATCACCATATCCAGCCTCTTCATCACCAGATCCACTCTCTTCACTCACCACATCCATTCTCTTCACCAACACATTCAGTCACTTCATCACCGAATCCAGTCTCTTCATCACCAAATCCAGTCTCTTCACCACCACATCCACTCTCTTGATCTCCACATCCAGTCACTTCATCACCACATCCACTCTCTTCACCACCACATCCAGTCTCTTCAATCACCACATCCACTCTCTTCACCACCAAATCCACTCTCTTCACCACCACATCCACTCTCTTCATCACCACATCCACTCTCTTCACCACCACATCCACTCTCTTCACCACCACATCCAGTCTCTTCAATCACCACATCCACTCTCTTCACCACCACATCCAGTCTCTTAATCACCACATCCAGTCTCTTCAGCACCACATCCAGTCTCTACATCACCACATCCAGTCTCTTCAGCACCACATCCAGTCTCTTTATCATCGAATCCAGTCACTTAACTCACCACATCCACTCTCTTAACCACCACATCCAGTCCCTTCATCACCGAATCCAGTCTCTTCAGTCACCACATCCATTCTCTTCACCACCGAATCCTGTCTCTTCACTCACCACATCCACTCTCTTCACCACCACATCAAGTCTCTTAATCACCACATCCAGTTTCTTCAGCACAACATCCAGTCTCTTCATCATCCCATCCAGTCTCTTCAGCACCACATCCAGTCTCTTCACTCACCACTTCAACTCTCTTCATCACCACATCCATTCACTTCATCACAACATCCAGTCTCTTCACTCAGCACATCCAGTCTCATCAGCACCACCTCCAATCTCTTCATCAGCAAATCCACTCTCTTAATCACCAAATCCAGTCTCGTCACCACCACATCCAGTCTCTTCACCACCACATCCAGTCTCTTCATCACCAAATCCAGTCTATTCACCACCACATCCACTCTCTTCACCACCACATCCACTCTCTTCACCACCACATCCACTCTCTTCATCACCACATCCAGTCACTTCATCACCACATCCACTGCCATCATCACCACATCCACTCTCTTCACCACCACATCCACTCTCTTCACCACCACATCCAGTCTCTTCACTCACCACATCCACTCTCTTCACCACCACATCCAGTCTCTACACTCTCCACATCCACTCGCTTCATCACCACATCCACTCTCTTCACCACCACATCCACTCTCTTCACCACCACTTCCACTCTCTTAATCACCATATCCAGCCTCTTCATCACCACATCCACTCTCTTCACTCAACACATCCATTCTCTTCACCAACACATTCAGTCACCTCATCACCAAATCCAATCTTTTCATCACCAAATCCAGTCTTTTCACAACCACATCCACTCTCTTCATCACCACATCCAGTCACTTCATCACCACATCCACTGTCTTAATCACCACATCCAGTCTCTTCAGCACCACATCCAGTCTCTACATCACCAATTCCAGTCTATTCAGCAACACATCCAGTCTCTTTATCACCGAATCCAGTCACTTAACTCACCACATCAACTCTCTTCACCACCACATCCAGTCCCTTCATCACCAAATCCAGTCTCTTCAGTCACCACATCCATTCTCTTCACCACCAAATCCAGTCTCTTCACTCACCACATCCACTCTCTTCACCACCACATCCAGTCTCTTAATCACCACATCCAGTTTCTGCAGCACCACATCCAGTCTCTTCATCATACCATCCAGTCTCTTCAGCACCATATCCAGTCTCTTTATCACCGAATCCAGTCACTTCACTCACCACATCCACTCTCTTCATCACCACATCCACTCTATTCACCACCACATCCAGTCACTTCATCACAACATCCAGTCTCTTCACTCAGCACATCCAGTCTCTTCATCACCACATCCAGTCTCTTCACTCTCCACATCCACTCGCTTCATCACCATATCCACTCTCTTCATCACCACATCCAGACTCTTCACCAACATGTCCACTCTCTTCACCACCACCTCCAATCTCTTCATCAGCAAATCCACTCTCTTAATCACCAAATCCAGTATCGTCACCACCACATCCAGTCTCTTCACCACCACATCCAGTCTCTTCATCACCAAATCCAGTCTATTCACCACCACATCCACTCTGTTCACCACCACATCCACTCTCTTCACCACCACATCCACTCTCTTCATCACCACATCCAGTCACTTCATCACCACATCCACTGCCTTCATCACCACATCCACTCTCTTCACCACCACATCCACTCTCTTCACCACCACATCCAGTCTCTTCACCACCACATCCAGTCTCTTCACTCATCACATCCACTCTCTTCACCACCACATCCAGTCTCTTCACTCAGCACATCCAGTCTCTTCATCACCACATCCAGTCTCTACACTCTCCACATCCACTCGCTTCATCACCACATCCACTCTCTTCACCACCACATCCACTCTCTTCATCACCACGTCCACTCTCTTCATCACCAATTCCAGATTCTTCACCACCATGTCGACTATCTTCACCACCAGCTCCAATCTCTTCATCACCACATCCACTCTCTTAATCACCATATCCAGCCTCTTCATCACCACATCCACTCTCATCATCTCATCACTCACCACATCCATTCTCTTCACCAACACATTCAGTCACTTCATCACCAAATCCAGTCTCTTCACCACCAAATCCAGTCTCTTCACTCACCACATCCACTCTCTTCACCACCACATCCAGTCTCTTAATCACCACATCCAGTTTCTGCAGCACCACATCCAGTCTCTTCATCATACCATCCAGTCTCTTCAGCACCATATCCAGTCTCTTTATCACCGAATCCAGTCACTTCACTCACCACATCCACTCTCTTCATCACCACATCCACTCTATTCACCACCACATCCAGTCACTTCATCACAACATCCAGTCTCTTCACTCAGCACATCCAGTCTCTTCATCACCACATCCAGTCTCTTCACTCTCCACATCCACTCGCTTCATCACCATATCCAATCTCTTCATCACCCCATCCAGTCTCTTCAGCACCACATCCAGTCTCTTCACTCACCACTTCAACTCTCTTCATCACCACATCCATTCACTTCATCACAACATCCAGTCTCTTCACTCAGCACATCCAGTCTCTTCAGCACCACCTCCAATCTCTTCATCAGCAAATCCACTCTCTTAATCACCAAATCCAGTCTCGTCACCACCACATCCAGTCTCTTCACCACCACATCCAGTCTCTTCATCACCAAATCCAGTCTATTCACCACCACATCCACTCTCTTCACCACCACATCCACTCTCTTCACCACCACATCCACTCTCTTCATCGCCACATCCAGTCACTTCATCACCACATCCACTGCCATCATCACCACATCCACTCTCTTCACCACCACATCCACTCTCTTCACCACCACATCCAGTCTCTTCACTCACCACATCCACTCTCTTCACCACCACATCCAGTCTCTTCACTCAGCACATCCAGTCTCTTTATCACCACATCCAGTCTCTACACTCTCCACATCCACTCGCTTCATCACCACATCCACTCTCTTCACCACCACATCCACTCTCTTCACCACCACTTCCACTCTCTTAATCACCATATCCAGCCTCTTCATCACCACATCCACTCTCTTCACTCAACACATCCATTCTCATCACCAACACATTCAGTCACTTCATCACCAAATCCAATCTTTTCATCACCAAATCCAGTCTTTTCACCACCACATCCACTCTCTTCATCACCACATCCAGTCACTTCATCACCACATCCACTGTCTTAATCACCACATCCAGTCTCTTCAGCACCACATCCAGTCTCTACATCACCAATTCCAGTCTTTTCACCACCACATCCACTCTCTTCATCACCACATCCAGTCACTTCATCACCACATCCACTGTCTTAATCACCACATCCAGCCTCTTCATCACCACATCCACTCTCTTCACTCAACACATCCATTCTCTTCACCAACACATTCAGTCACCTCATCACCAAATCCAATCTTTTCATCACCAAATCCAGTCTTTTCACAACCACATCCACTCTCTTCATCACCACATCCAGTCACTTCATCACCACATCCACTGTCTTAATCACCACATCCAGTCTCTTCAGCACCACATCCAGTCTCTACATCACCAATTCCAGTCTATTCAGCAACACATCCAGTCTCTTTATCACCGAATCCAGTCACTTAACTCACCACATCAACTCTCTTCACCACCACATCCAGTCCCTTCATCACCGAATCCAGTCGCTTCAGTCACCACATCCATTCTCTTCACCACCAAATCCAGTCTCTTCACTCACCACATCCACTCTCTTCACCACCACATCCAGTCTCTTAATCACCACATCCAGTTTCTGCAGCACCACATCCAGTCTCTTCATCATACCATCCAGTCTCTTCAGCACCATATCCAGTCTCTTTATCACCGAATCCAGTCACTTCACTCACCACATCCACTCTCTTCATCACCACATCCACTCTATTCACCACCACATCCAGTCACTTCATCACAACATCCAGTCTCTTCACTCAGCACATCCAGTCTCTTCATCACCACATCCAGTCTCTTCACTCTCCACATCCACTCGCTTCATCACCATATCCACTCTCTTCATCACCCCATCCAGTCTCTTCAGCACCACATCCAGTCTCTTCACTCACCACTTCAACTCTCTTCATCACCACATCCATTCACTTCATCACAACATCCAGTCTCTTCACTCAGCACATCCAGTCTCTTCAGCACCACCTCCAATCTCTTCATCAGCAAATCCACTCTCTTAATCACCAAATCCAGTCTCGTCACCACCACATCCAGTCTCTTCACCACCACATCCAGTCTCTTCATCACCAAATCCAGTCTATTCACCACCACATCCACTCTCTTCACCACCACATCCACTCTCTTCACCACCACATCCACTCTCTTCATCGCCACATCCAGTCACTTCATCACCACATCCACTGCCATCATCACCACATCCACTCTCTTCACCACCACATCCACTCTCTTCACCACCACATCCAGTCTCTTCACTCACCACATCCACTCTCTTCACCACCACATCCAGTCTCTTCACTCAGCACATCCAGTCTCTTTATCACCACATCCAGTCTCTACACTCTCCACATCCACTCGCTTCATCACCACATCCACTCTCTTCACCACCACATCCACTCTCTTCACCACCACTTCCACTCTCTTAATCACCATATCCAGCCTCTTCATCACCACATCCACTCTCTTCACTCAACACATCCATTCTCATCACCAACACATTCAGTCACTTCATCACCAAATCCAATCTTTTCATCACCAAATCCAGTCTTTTCACCACCACATCCACTCTCTTCATCACCACATCCAGTCACTTCATCACCACATCCACTGTCTTAATCACCACATCCAGTCTCTTCAGCACCACATCCAGTCTCTACATCACCAATTCCAGTCTATTCAGCAACACATCCAGTCTCTTTATCACCGAATCCAGTCACTTAACTCACCACATCAACTCTCTTCACCACCACATCCAGTCCCTTCATCACCAAATCCAGTCTCTTCAGTCACCACATCCATTCTCTTCACCACCACATCCACTCTCTTCACCACCACTTCCACTCTCTTAATCACCATATCCAGCCTCTTCATCACCACATCCACTCTCTTCACTCAACACATCCATTCTCTTCACCAACACATTCAGTCACTTCATCACCAAATCCAATCTTTTCATGACCAAATCCAGTCCTTTCACCACCACATCCACTCTCTTCTTCACCACATCCAGTCACTTCAGCACCACATCCAGTCTCTACATCACCAATTCCAGTCTATTCAGCAACACATCCAGTCTCTTTATCACCGAATCCAGTCACTTAACTCACCACATCAACTCTCTTCACCACCACATCCAGTCCCTTCATCACCAAATCCAGTCTCTTCAGTCACCACATCCATTCTCTTCACCACCAAATCCAGTCTCTTCACTCACCACATCCACTCTCTTCACCACCACATCCAGTCTCTTAATCACCACATCCAGCCTCTTCATCACCACATCCACTCTCTTCACTCACCACATCCAGTCTCTTCACTCAGCACATCCAGTCTCTTCATCACCACATCCAGTCTCTACACTCTCCAGATCCACTCGCTTCATCACCACATCCACTCTCTTCACCACCACATCCACTCTCTTCATCACCACGTCCACTCTCTTCATCACCAATTCCAGATTCTTCACCACCATGTCGACTATCTTCACCCCCAGCTCCAATCTCTTCATCACCACATCCACTCTCTTAATCACCATATCCAGCCTCTTCATCACCACATCCACTCTCATCACTCACCACATCCATTCTCTTCACCAACACATTCAGTCACTTCATCACCAAATCCAGTCTCTTCATCACCAAAACCAGTCTTTTCACCACCACATCCACTCTCTGCATCACCACATCCAGTCACTTCATCACCACATCCACTGTCTTCATCACCACATCCACTCTCTTCACCACCACATGCACTCTCTTCACCACCACATCCACTCTCTTCACCACCACATCCAGTCTCTTCACTCACCACATCCAGTCTCTTAATCACCATATCCAGCCTCTTCATCACCACATCCACTCTCTTCACTCACCACATCCATTCTCTTCACCAACACATTCAGTCACTTCATCACCGAATCCAGTCTCTTCATCACCAAATCCAGTCTCTTCACCACCACATCCACTCTCTTGATCTCCACATCCAGTCACTTCATCACCACATCCACTGTCTTCATCACCACATCCACTCTCTTCACCACCAAATCCACTCTCTTCACCACCACATCCACTCTCTTCATCACCACATCCACTCTCTTCACCACCACATCCACTCTCTTCACCACCACATCCAGTCTCTTCAATCACCACATCCACTCTCTTCACCACCACATCCAGTCTCTTAATCACCACATCCAGTCTCTTCAGCACCACATCCAGTCTCTACATCACCACATCCAGTCTCTTCAGCACCACATCCAGTCTCTTTATCATCGAATCCAGTCACTTAACTCACCACATCCACTCTCTTAACCACCACATCCAGTCCCTTCATCACCGAATCCAGTCTCTTCAGTCACCACATCCATTCTCTTCACCACCGAATCCTGTCTCTTCACTCACCACATCCACTCTCTTCACCACCACATCAAGTCTCTTAATCACCACATCCAGTTTCTTCAGCACAACATCCAGTCTCTTCATCATCCCATCCAGTCTCTTCAGCACCACATCCAGTCTCTTCACTCACCACTTCAACTCTCTTCATCACCACATCCATTCACTTCATCACAACATCCAGTCTCTTCACTCAGCACATCCAGTCTCATCAGCACCACCTCCAATCTCTTCATCAGCAAATCCACTCTCTTAATCACCAAATCCAGTCTCGTCACCACCACATCCAGTCTCTTCACCACCACATCCAGTCTCTTCATCACCAAATCCAGTCTATTCACCACCACATCCACTCTCTTCACCACCACATCCACTTTCTTCACCACCACATCCACTCTCTTCATCACCACATCCAGTCACTTCATCACCACATCCACTGCCATCATCACCACATCCACTCTCTTCACCACCACATCCACTCTCTTCACCACCACATCCAGTCTCTTCACTCACCACATCCACTCTCTTCACCACCGCATCCAGTCTCTTCACTCAGCACATCCAGTCTCTTTATCACCACATCCAGTCTCTACACTCTCCACATCCACTCGCTTCATCACCACATCCACTCTCTTCATCACCACATCCACTCTCTTCACTCAACACATCCATTCTCTTCACCAACACATTCAGTCACCTCATCACCAAATCCAATCTTTTCATCACCAAATCCAGTCTTTTCACAACCACATCCACTCTCTTCATCACCACATCCAGTCTCTTCAGCACCACATCCAGTCTCTACATCACCAATTCCAGTCTATTCAGCAACACATCCAGTCTCTTTATCACCGAATCCAGTCACTTAACTCACCACATCAACTCTCTTCACCACCACATCCAGTCCCTTCATCACCAAATCCAGTCTCTTCAGTCACCACATCCATTCTCTTCACCACCAAATCCAGTCTCTTCACTCACCACATCCACTCTCTTCACCACCACATCCAGTCTCTTAATCACCACATCCAGTTTCTGCAGCACCACATCCAGTCTCTTCATCATACCATCCAGTCTCTTCAGCACCATATCCAGTCTCTTTATCACCGAATCCAGTCACTTCACTCACCACATCCACTCTCTTCATCACCACATCCACTCTATTCACCACCACATCCAGTCACTTCATCACAACATCCAGTCTCTTCACTCAGCACATCCAGTCTCTTCATCACCACATCCAGTCTCTTCACTCTCCACATCCACTCGCTTCATCACCATATCCACTCTCTTCATCACCACATCCAGTCTCTTCACCAACATGTCCACTCTCTTCACCACCACCTCCAATCTCTTCATCAGCAAATCCACTCTCTTAATCACCAAATCCAGTATCGTCACCACCACATCCAGTCTCTTCACCACCACATCCAGTCTCTTCATCACCAAATCCAGTCTATTCACCACCACATCCACTCTGTTCACCACCACATCCACTCTCTTCACCACCACATCCACTCTCTTCATCACCACATCCAGTCACTTCATCACCACATCCACTGCCTTCATCACCACATCCACTCTCTTCACCACCACATCCACTCTCTTCACCACCACATCCAGTCTCTTCACCACCACATCCAGTCTCTTCACTCATCACATCCACTCTCTTCACCACCACATCCAGTCTCTTCACTCAGCACATCCAGTCTCTTCATCACCACATCCAGTCTCTACACTCTCCACATCCACTCGCTTCATCACCACATCCACTCTCTTCACCACCACATCCACTCTCTTCATCACCACGTCCACTCTCTTCATCACCAATTCCAGATTCTTCACCACCATGTCGACTATCTTCACCACCAGCTCCAATCTCTTCATCACCACATCCACTCTCTTAATCACCATATCCAGCCTCTTCATCACCACATCCACTCTCATCACTCACCACATCCATTCTCTTCACCAACACATTCAGTCACTTCATCACCAAATCCAGTCTCTTCATCACCAAAACCAGTCTTTTCACCACCACATCCACTCTCTTCATCACCACATCCAGTCACTTCATCACCACATCCACTGTCTTCATCACCACATCCACTCTCTTCACCACCACATCCACTCTCTTCACCACCACATCCAGTCTCTTCACTCACCACATCCACTCTCTTCACCACCACATCCAGTCTCTTAATCACCATATCCAGCCTCTTCATCACCACATCCACTCTCTTCACTCACCACATCCATTCTCTTCACCAACACATTCAGTCACTTCATCACCGAATCCAGTCTCTTCATCACCAAATCCAGTCTCTTCACCACCACATCCACTCTCTTGATCTCCACATCCAGTCACTTCATCACCACATCCACTGTCTTCATCACCACATCCACTCTCTTCACCACCAAATCCACTCTCTTCACCACCACATCCACTCTCTTCATCACCACATCCACTCTCTTCACCACCACATCCACTCTCTTCACCACCACATCCAGTCTCTTCAATCACCACATCCACTCTCTTCACCACCACATCCAGTCTCTTAAACACCACATCCAGTCTCTTCAGCACCACATCCAGTCTCTACATCACCACATCCAGTCTCTTCAGCACCACATCCAGTCTCTTTATCATCGAATCCAGTCACTTAACTCACCACATCCACTCTCTTAACCACCACATCCAGTCCCTTCATCACCGAATCCAGTCTCTTCAGTCACCTCATCCATTCTCTTCACCACCGAATCCAGTCTCTTCACTCACCACATCCACTCTCTTCACCACCACATCAAGTCTCTTAATCACCACATCCAGTTTCTTCAGCACAACATCCAGTCTCTTCAGCACCACATCCAGTCTCTTCACTCACCACTTCAACTCTCTTCATCACCACATCCATTCACTTCATCACAACATCCAGTCTCTTCACTCAGCACATCCAGTCTCTTCAGCACCACCTCCAATCTCTTCATCAGCAAATCCACTCTCTTAATCACCAAATCCAGTCTCGTCACCACCACATCCAGTCTCTTCACCACCACATCCAGTCTCTTCATCACCAAATCCAGTCTATTCACCACCACATCCACTCTCTTCACCACCACATCCACTCTCTTCACCACCACATCCACTCTCTTCATCGCCACATCCAGTCACTTCATCACCACATCCACTGCCATCATCACCACATCCACTCTCTTCACCACCACATCCACTCTCTTCACCACCACATCCAGTCTCTTCACTCACCACATCCACTCTCTTCACCACCACATCCAGTCTCTTCACTCAGCACATCCAGTCTCTTTATCACCACATCCAGTCTCTACACTCTCCACATCCACTCGCTTCATCACCACATCCACTCTCTTCACCACCACATCCACTCTCTTCACCACCACTTCCACTCTCTTAATCACCATATCCAGCCTCTTCATCACCACATCCACTCTCTTCACTCAACACATCCATTCTCATCACCAACACATTCAGTCACTTCATCACCAAATCCAATCTTTTCATCACCACATCCACTCTCTTCACCACCACATCCACTCTCTTCACCACCACTTCCACTCTCTTAATCACCATATCCAGCCTCTTCATCACCACATCCACTCTCTTCACTCAACACATCCATTCTCTTCACCAACACATTCAGTCACCTCATCACCAAATCCAATCTTTTCATCACCAAATCCAGTCTTTTCACAACCACATCCACTCTCTTCATCACCACATCCAGTCACTTCATCACCACATCCACTGTCTTAATCACCACATCCAGTCTCTTCAGCACCACATCCAGTCTCTACATCACCAATTCCAGTCTATTCAGCAACACATCCAGTCTCTTTATCACCGAATCCAGTCACTTAACTCACCACATCAACTCTCTTCACCACCACATCCAGTCCCTTCATCACCAAATCCAGTCTCTTCAGTCACCACATCCATTCTCTTCACCACCAAATCCAGTCTCTTCACTCACCACATCCACTCTCTTCACCACCACATCCAGTCTCTTAATCACCACATCCAGTTTCTGCAGCACCACATCCAGTCTCTTCATCATACCATCCAGTCTCTTCAGCACCATATCCAGTCTCTTTATCACCGAATCCAGTCACTTCACTCACCACATCCACTCTCTTCATCACCACATCCACTCTATTCACCACCACATCCAGTCACTTCATCACAACATCCAGTCTCTTCACTCAGCACATCCAGTCTCTTCATCACCACATCCAGTCTCTTCACTCTCCACATCCACTCGCTTCATCACCATATCCACTCTCTTCATCACCACATCCAGTCTCTTCACCAACATGTCCACTCTCTTCACCACCACCTCCAATCTCTTCATCAGCAAATCCACTCTCTTAATCACCAAATCCAGTATCGTCACCACCACATCCAGTCTCTTCACCACCACATCCAGTCTCTTCATCACCAAATCCAGTCTATTCACCACCACATCCACTCTGTTCACCACCACATCCACTCTCTTCACCACCACATCCACTCTCTTCATCACCACATCCAGTCACTTCATCACCACATCCACTGCCTTCATCACCACATCCACTCTCTTCACCACCACATCCACTCTCTTCACCACCACATCCAGTCTCTTCACCACCACATCCAGTCTCTTCACTCATCACATCCACTCTCTTCACCACCACATCCAGTCTCTTCACTCAGCACATCCAGTCTCTTCATCACCACATCCAGTCTCTACACTCTCCACATCCACTCGCTTCATCACCACATCCACTCTCTTCACCACCACATCCACTCTCTTCATCACCACGTCCACTCTCTTCATCACCAATTCCAGATTCTTCACCACCATGTCGACTATCTTCACCACCAGCTCCAATCTCTTCATCACCACATCCACTCTCTTAATCACCATATCCAGCCTCTTCATCACCACATCCACTCTCATCACTCACCACATCCATTCTCTTCACCAACACATTCAGTCACTTCATCACCAAATCCAGTCTCTTCATCACCAAAACCAGTCTTTTCACCACCACATCCACTCTCTTCATCACCACATCCAGTCACTTCATCACCACATCCACTGTCTTCATCACCACATCCACTCTCTTCACCACCACATCCACTCTCTTCACCACCACATCCACTCTCTTCACCACCACATCCAGTCTCTTCACTCACCACATCCACTCTCTTCACCACCACATCCAGTCTCTTAATCACCATATCCAGCCTCTTCATCACCACATCCACTCTCTTCACTCACCACATCCATTCTCTTCACCAACACATTCAGTCACTTCATCACCGAATCCAGTCTCTTCATCACCAAATCCAGTCTCTTCACCACCACATCCACTCTCTTGATCTCCACATCCAGTCACTTCATCACCACATCCACTGTCTTCATCACCACATCCACTCTCTTCACCACCAAATCCACTCTCTTCACCACCACATCCACTCTCTTCATCACCACATCCACTCTCTTCACCACCACATCCACTCTCTTCACCACCACATCCAGTCTCTTCAATCACCACATCCACTCTCTTCACCACCACATCCAGTCTCTTAAACACCACATCCAGTCTCTTCAGCACCACATCCAGTCTCTAAATCACCACATCCAGTCTCTTCAGCACCACATCCAGTCTCTTTATCATCGAATCCAGTCACTTAACTCACCACATCCACTCTCTTAACCACCACATCCAGTCCCTTCATCACCGAATCCAGTCTCTTCAGTCACCTCATCCATTCTCTTCACCACCGAATCCAGTCTCTTCACTCACCACATCCACTCTCTTCACCACCACATCAAGTCTCTTAATCACCACATCCAGTTTCTTCAGCACAACATCCAGTCTCTTCATCACCCCATCCAGTCTCTTCAGCACCACATCCAGTCTCTTCACTCACCACTTCAACTCTCTTCATCACCACATCCATTCACTTCATCACAACATCCAGTCTCTTCACTCAGCACATCCAGTCTCTTCAGCACCACCTCCAATCTCTTCATCAGCAAATCCACTCTCTTAATCACCAAATCCAGTCTCGTCACCACCACATCCAGTCTCTTCACCACCACATCCAGTCTCTTCATCACCAAATCCAGTCTATTCACCACCACATCCACTCTCTTCACCACCACATCCACTCTCTTCACCACCACATCCACTCTCTTCATCGCCACATCCAGTCACTTCATCACCACATCCACTGCCATCATCACCACATCCACTCTCTTCACCACCACATCCACTCTCTTCACCACCACATCCAGTCTCTTCACTCACCACATCCACTCTCTTCACCACCACATCCAGTCTCTTCACTCAGCACATCCAGTCTCTTTATCACCACATCCAGTCTCTACACTCTCCACATCCACTCGCTTCATCACCACATCCACTCTCTTCACCACCACATCCACTCTCTTCACCACCACTTCCACTCTCTTAATCACCATATCCAGCCTCTTCATCACCACATCCACTCTCTTCACTCAACACATCCATTCTCATCACCAACACATTCAGTCACTTCATCACCAAATCCAATCTTTTCATCACCAAATCCAGTCTTTTCACCACCACATCCACTCTCTTCATCACCACATCCAGTCACTTCATCACCACATCCACTGTCTTAATCACCACATCCAGTCTCTTCAGCACCACATCCAGTCTCTACATCACCAATTCCAGTCTATTCAGCAACACATCCAGTCTCTTTATCACCGAATCCAGTCACTTAACTCACCACATCAACTCTCTTCACCACCACATCCAGTCCCTTCATCACCAAATCCAGTCTCTTCAGTCACCACATCCATTCTCTTCACCACCACATCCACTCTCTTCACCACCACTTCCACTCTCTTAATCACCATATCCAGCCTCTTCATCACCACATCCACTCTCTTCACTCAACACATCCATTCTCTTCACCAACACATTCAGTCACTTCATCACCAAATCCAATCTTTTCATCACCAAATCCAGTCCTTTCACCACCACATCCACTCTCTTCATCACCACATCCAGTCACTTCATCACCACATCCACTGTCTTAATCACCACATCCAGTCTCTTCAGCACCACATCCAGTCTCTACATCACCAATTCCAGTCTATTCAGCAACACATCCAGTCTCTTTATCACCGAATCCAGTCACTTAACTCACCACATCAACTCTCTTCACCACCACATCCAGTCCCTTCATCACCAAATCCAGTCTCTTCAGTCACCACATCCATTCTCTTCACCACCAAATCCAGTCTCTTCACTCACCACATCCACTCTCTTCACCACCACATCCAGTCTCTTAATCACCACATCCAGCCTCTTCATCACCACATCCACTCTCTTCACTCACCACATCCAGTCTCTTCACTCAGCACATCCAGTCTCTTCATCACCACATCCAGTCTCTACACTCTCCAGATCCACTCGCTTCATCACCACATCCACTCTCTTCACCACCACATCCACTCTCTTCATCACCACATCCACTCTCTTCATCACCAATTCCAGATTCTTCACCACCATGTCGACTATCTTCACCACCACATCCTGTCTCTTCACTCACCACATCCACTCTCTTCACCACCACATCCCGTCTCTTAATCACCATATCCAGCCTCTTCATCACCACATCCAGTCTCTTCAATCACCACATCCACTCTCTTCACCACCACATCCAGTCTCTTAATCACCACATCCAGTCTCTTCAGCACCACATCCAGTCTCTACATCACCACATCCAGTCTCTTCAGCACCACATCCAGTCTCTTTATCATCGAATCCAGTCACTTAACTCACCACATCCACTCTCTTAACCACCACATCCAGTCCCTTCATCACCGAATCCAGTCTCTTCAGTCACCACATCCATTCTCTTCACCACCGAATCCAGTCTCTTCAATCACCACATCCACTCTCTTCACCACCACATCAAGTCTCTTAATCACTACATCCAGTTTCTTCAGCACAACATCCAGTCTCTTCATCACCCCATCCAGTCTCTTCAGCACCACATCCAGTCTCTTCACTCACCACTTCAACTCTCTTCATCACCACATCCATTCACTTCATCACAACATCCAGTCTCTTCACTCAGCACATCCAGTCTCTTCAGCACCACCTCCAATCTCTTCATCAGCAAATCCACTCTCTTAATCACCAAATCCAGTCTCGTCACCACCACATCCAGTCTCTTCACCACCACATCCAGTCTCTTCATCACCAAATCCAGTCTATTCACCACCACATCCACTCTCTTCACCACCACATCCACTCTCTTCACCACCACATCCACTCTCTTCATCACCACATCCAGTCACTTCATCACCACATCCACTGCCATCATCACCACATCCACTCTCTTCACCACCACATCCACTCTCTTCACCACCACATCCAGTCTCTTCACTCACCACATCCACTCTCTTCACCACCACATCCAGTCTCTTCACTCAGCACATCCAGTCTCTTTATCACCACATCCAGTCTCTACACTCTCCACATCCACTCGCTTCATCACCACATCCACTCTCTTCACCACCACATCCACTCTCTTCACCACCACTTCCACTCTCTTAATCACCATATCCAGCCTCTTCATCACCACATCCACTCTCTTCACTCAACACATCCATTCTCATCACCAACACATTCAGTCATTTCATCACCAAATCCAATCTTTTCATCACCAAATCCAGTCTTTTCACCACCACATCCACTCTCTTCATCACCACATCCAGTCACTTCATCACCACATCCACTGTCTTAATCACCACATCCAGTCTCTTCAGCACCACATCCAGTCTCTACATCACCAATTCCAGTCTATTCAGCAACACATCCAGTCTCTTTATCACCGAATCCAGTCACTTAACTCACCACATCAACTCTCTTCACCACCACATCCAGTCCCTTCATCACCACATCCAGTCTCTTCAGTCACCACATCCATTCTCTTCACCACCAAATCCAGTCTCTTCACTCACCACATCCACTCTCTTCACCACCACATCCAGTCTCTTAATCACCACATCCAGCCTCTTCATCACCACATCCACTCTCTTCACTCACCATATCCAGTCTCTTCACTCAGCACATCCAGTCTCTTCATCACCACATCCAGTCTCTACACTCTCCAGATCCACTCGCTTCATCATCACATCCACTCTCTTCACCACCACATCCACTCTCTTCATCACCACGTCCACTCTCTTCATCACCAATTCCAGATTCTTCACCACCATGTCGACTATCTTCACCACCAGCTCCAATCTCTTCATCACCACATCCACTCTCTTAATCACCATATCCAGCCTCTTCATCACCACATCCACTCTCATCACTCACCACATCCATTCTCTTCACCAACACATTCAGTCACTTCATCACCAAATCCAGTCTCTTCATCACCAAAACCAGTCTTTTCACCACCACATCCACTCTCTGCATCACCACATCCAGTCACTTCATCACCACATCCACTGTCTTCATCACCACATCCACTCTCTTCACCACCACATGCACTCTCTTCACCACCACATCCACTCTCTTCACCACCACATCCAGTCTCTTCACTCACCACATCCACTCTCTTCACCACCACATCCCGTCTCTTAATCACCATATCCAGCCTCTTCATCACCACATCCACTCTCTTCACTCACCACATCCATTCTCTTCACCAACACATTCAGTCACTTCATCACCGAATCCAGTCTCTTCATCACCAAATCCAGTCTCTTCACCACCACATCCACTCTCTTGATCTCCACATCCAGTCACTTCATCACCACATCCACTGTCTTCATCACCACATCCACTCTCTTCACCACCAAATCCACTCTCTTCACCACCACATCCACTCTCTTCATCACCACATCCACTCTCTTCACCACCACATCCACTCTCTTCACCACCACATCCAGTCTCTTCAATCACCACATCCACTCTCTTCACCACCACATCCAGTCTCTTAATCACCACATCCAGTCTCTTCAGCACCACATCCAGTCTCTACATCACCACATCCAGTCTCTTCAGCACCACATCCAGTCTCTTTATCATCGAATCCAGTCACTTAACTCACCACATCCACTCTCTTAACCACCACATCCAGTCCCTTCATCACCGAATCCAGTCTCTTCAGTCACCACATCCATTCTCTTCACCACCGAATCCAGTCTCTTCACTCACCACATCCACTCTCTTCACCACCACATCAAGTCTCTTAATCACCACATCCAGTTTCTTCAGCACAACATCCAGTCTCTTCATCACCCCATCCAGTCTCTTCAGCACCACATCCAGTCTCTTCACTCACCACTTCAACTCTCTTCATCACCACATCCATTCACTTCATCACAACATCCAGTCTCTTCACTCAGCACATCCAGTCTCATCAGCACCACCTCCAATCTCTTCATCAGCAAATCCACTCTCTTAATCACCAAATCCAGTCTCGTCACCACCACATCCAGTCTCTTCACCACCACATCCAGTCTCTTCATCACCAAATCCAGTCTATTCACCACCACATCCACTCTCTTCACCACCACATCCACTCTCTTCATCACCACATCTAGTCACTTCATCACCACATCCACTGCCATCATCACCACATCCACTCTCTTCACCACCACATCCACTCTCTTCACCACCACATCCAGTCTCTTCACTCACCACATCCACTCTCTTCACCACCACATCCAGTCTCTTCACTCAGCACATCCAGTCTCTTTATCACCACATCCAGTCTCTACACTCTCCACATCCACTCGCTTCATCACCACATCCACTCTCTTCACCACCACATCCACTCTCTTCACCACCACTTCCACTCTCTTAATCACCATATCCAGCCTCTTCATCACCACATCCACTCTCTTCACTCAACACATCCATTCTCTTCACCAACACATTCAGTCACTTCATCACCAAATTCAATCTTTTCATCACCAAATCCAGTCTTTTCACCACCACATCCACTCTCTTAATCACCACATCCAGTCACTTCATCACCACATCCACTGTCTTAATCATCACATCCAGTCTCTTCAGCACCACATCCAGTCTCTACATCACCAATTCCAGTCTATTCAGCAACACGTCCAGTCTCTTTATCACCGAATCCAGTCACTTAACTCACCACATCAACTCTCTTCACCACCACATCCAGTCCCTTCATCACCAAATCCAGTCTCTTCAGTCACCACATCCATTCTCTTCACCACCAAATCCAGTCTCTTCACTCACCACATCCACTCTCTTCACCACCACATCCAGTCTCTTAATCACCACATCCAGTTTCTGCAGCACCACATCCAGTCTCTTCATCATACCATCCAGTCTCTTCAGCACCATATCCAGTCTCTTTATCACCGAATCCAGTCACTTCACTCACCACATCCAATCTCTTCATCACCACATCCACTCTATTCACCACCACATCCAGTCACTTCATCACAACTTCCAGTCTCTTCACTCAGCACATCCAGTCTCTTCATCACCACATCCAGTCTCTTCACTCTCCACATCCACTCGCTTCATCACCATATCCACTCTCTTCATCACCACATCCAGTCTCTTCACCAACATGTCCACTCTCTTCACCACCACCTCCAATCTCTTCATCAGCAAATCCACTCTCTTAATCACCAAATCCAGTATCGTCACCACCACATCCAGTCTCTTCACCACCACATCCAGTCTCTTCATCACCAAATCCAGTCTATTCACCACCACATCCACTCTGTTCACCACCACATCCACTCTCTTCACCACCACATCCACTCTCTTCATCACCACATCCAGTCACTTCATCACCACTTCCACTCTCTTCACCACCACATCCACTCTCTTCACCACCACATCCAGTCTCTTCACCACCACATCCAGTCTCTTCACTCATCACATCCACTCTCTTCACCACCACATCCAGTCTCTTCACTCAGCACATCCAGTCTCTTCATCACCACATCCAGTCTCTACACTCTCCACATCCAGTCACTTCATCACCACATCCACTGTCTTCATCACCACATCCACTCTCTTCACCACCACATCCACTCTCTTCACCACCACATCCACTCTCTTCACCACCACATCCAGTCTCTTCACTCACCACATCCACTCTCTTCACCACCACATCCAGTCTCTTAATCACCATATCCAGCCTCTTCATCACCACATCCACTCTCTTCACTCACCACATCCATTCTCTTCACCAACACATTCAGTCACTTCATCACCGAATCCAGTCTCTTCATCACCAAATCCAGTCTCTTCACCACCACATCCACTCTCTTGATCTCCACATCCAGTCACTTCATCACCACATCCACTGTCTTCATCACCACATCCACTCTCTTCACCACCAAATCCACTCTCTTCACCACCACATCCACTCTCTTCATCACCACATCCACTCTCTTCACAACCACATCTACTCTCTTCACCACCACATCCAGTCTCTTCAATCACCACATCCACTCTCTTCACCACCACATCCAGTCTCTTAAACACCACATCCAGTCTCTTCAGCACCACATCCAGTCTCTACATCACCACATCCAGTCTCTTCAGCACCACATCCAGTCTCTTTATCATCGAATCCAGTCACTTAACTCACCACATCCACTCTCTTCACCACCACATCCACTCTCTTCACCACCACATCCAGTCTCTTCAATCACCACATCCACTCTCTTCACCACCACATCCAGTCTCTTAATCACCACATCCAGTCTCTTCAGCACCACATCCAGTCTCTACATCACCACATCCAGTCTCTTCAGCACCACATCCAGTCTCTTTATCATCGAATCCAGTCACTTAACTCACCACATCCACTCTCTTAACCACCACATCCAGTCCCTTCATCACCGAATCCAGTCTCTTCAGTCACCACATCCATTCTCTTCACCACCGAATCCAGTCTCTTCACTCACCACATCCACTCTCTTCACCACCACATCAAGTCTCTTAATCACCACATCCAGTTTCTTCAGCACAACATCCAGTCTCTTCATCACCCCATCCAGTCTCTTCAGCACCACATCCAGTCTCTTCACTCACCACTTCAACTCTGTTCATCACCACATCCATTCACTTCATCACAACATCCAGTCTCTTCACTCAGCACATCCAGTCTCTTCAGCACCACCTCCAATCTCTTCATCAGCAAATCCACTCTCTTAATCACCAAATCCAGTCTCGTCACCACCACATCCAGTCTCTTCACCACCACATCCAGTCTCTTCATCACCAAATCCAGTCTATTCACCACCACATCCACTCTCTTCACCACCACATCCACTCTCTTCACCACCACATCCACTCTCTTCATCACCACATCCAGTCACTTCATCACCACATCCACTGCCGTCATCACCACATCCACTCTCTTCACCACCACATCCACTCTCTTCACCACCACATCCAGTCTCTTCACTCACCACATCCACTCTCTTCACCACCACATCCAGTCTCTTCACTCAGCACATCCAGTCTCTTTATCACCACATCCAGTCTCTACACTCTCCACATCCACTCGCTTCATCACCACATCCACTCTCTTCACCACCACATCCACTCTCTTCACCACCACTTCCACTCTCTTAATCACCATATCCAGCCTCTTCATCACCACATCCACTCTCTTCACTCAACACATCCATTCTCATCACCAACACATTCAGTCACTTCATCACCAAATCCAATCTTTTCATCACCAAATCCAGTCTTTTCACCACCACATCCACTCTCTTCATCACCACATCCAGTCACTTCATCACCACATCCACTGTCTTAATCACCACATCCAGTCTCTTCAGCACCACATCCAGTCTCTACATCACCAATTCCAGTCTATTCAGCAACACATCCAGTCTCTTTATCACCGAATCCAGTCACTTAACTCACCACATCAACTCTCTTCACCACCACATCCAGTCCCTTCATCACCAAATCCAGTCTCTTCAGTCACCACATCCATTCCTTTCACCACCACATCCACTCTCTTCACCACCACTTCCACTCTCTTAATCACCATATCCAGCCTCTTCATCACCACATCCACTCTCTTCACTCAACACATCCATTCTCTTCACCAACACATTCAGTCACTTCATCACCAAATCCAATCTTTTCATCACCAAATCCAGTCTTTTCACCACCACATCCACTCTCTTCATCACCACATCCAGTCACTTCATCACCACATCCACTGTCTTAATCACCACATCCCGTCTCTTCAGCACCACATCCAGTCTCTACATCACCAATTCCAGTCTATTCAGCAACACATCCAGTCTCTTTATCACCGAATCCAGTCACTTAACTCACCACATCAACTCTCTTCACCACCACATCCAGTCCCTTCATCACCAAATCCAGTCTCTTCAGTCACCACATCCATTCTCTTCACCACCAAATCCAGTCTCTTCACTCACCACATCCACTCTCTTCACCAGCACATCCAGTCTCTTAATCACCACATCCAGTTTCTGCAGCACCACATCCAGTCTCTTCATCATACCATCCAGTCTCTTCAGCACCATATCCAGTCTCTTTATCACCGAATCCAGTCACTTCACTCACCACATCCACTCTCTTCATCACCACATCCACTCTATTCACCACCACATCCAGTCACTTCATCACAACTTCCAGTCTCTTCACTCAGCACATCCAGTCTCTTCATCACCACATCCAGTCTCTTCACTCTCCACATCCACTTTCTTCATCACCACATCCAGTCTCTTCACCAACATGTCCACTCTCTTCACCACCACCTCCAATCTCTTCATCAGCAAATCCACTCTCTTAATCACCAAATCCAGTATCGTCACCACCACATCCAGTCTCTTCACCACCACATCCAGTCTCTTCATCACCAAATCCAGTCTATTCACCACCACATCCACTCTGTTCACCACCACATCCACTCTCTTCACCACCACATCCACTCTCTTCATCACCACATCCAGTCACTTCATCACCACATCCACTGCCTTCATCACCACATCCACTCTCTTCACCACCACATCCACTCTCTTCACCACCACATCCAGTCTCTTCACCACCACATCCAGTCTCTTCACTCATCACATCCACTCTCTTCACCACCACATCCAGTCTCTTCACTCAGCACATCCAGTCTCTTCATCACCACATCCAGTCTCTACACTCTCCACATCCACTCGCTTCATCACCACATCCACTCTCTTCACCACCACATCCACTCTCTTCATCACCACGTCCACTCTCTTCATCACCAATTCCAGATTCTTCACCACCATGTCGACTATCTTCATCACCAGCTCCAATCTCTTCATCACCACATCCACTCTCTTAATCACCATATCCAGCCTCTTCATCACCACATCCACTCTCATCACTCACCACATCCATTCTCTTCACCAACACATTCAGTCACTTCATCACCAAATCCAGTCTCTTCATCACCAAAACCAGTCTTTTCACCACCACATCCACTCTCTTCATCACCACATCCAGTCACTTCATCACCACATCCACTGTCTTCATCACCACATCCACTCTCTTCACCACCACATCCACTCTCTTCACCACCACATCCACTCTCTTCACCACCACATCCAGTCTCTTCACTCAACACATCCACTCTCTTCACCACCACATCCAGTCTCTTAATCACCATATCCAGCCTCTTCATCACCACATCCACTCTCTTCACTCACCACATCCATTCTCTTCACCAACACATTCAGTCACTTCAACACCGAATCCAGTCTCTTCATCACCAAATCCAGTCTCTTCACCACCACATCCACTCTCTTGATCTCCACATCCAGTCACTTCATCACCACATCCACTGTCTTCATCACCACATCCACTCTCTTCACCACCAAATCCACTCTCTTCACCACCACATCCACTCTCTTCATCACCACATCCACTCTCTTCACAACCACATCTACTCTCTTCACCACCACATCCAGTCTCTTCAATCACCACATCCACTCTCTTCACCACCACATCCAGTCTCTTAAACACCACATCCAGTCGCTTCAGCACCACATCCAGTCTCTACATCACCACATCCAGTCTCTTCAGCACCACATCCAGTCTCTTTATCATCGAATCCAGTCACTTAACTCACCACATCCACTCTCTTCACCACCACATCCACTCTCTTCACCACCACATCCAGTCTCTTCAATCACCACATCCACTCTCTTCACCACCACATCCAGTCTCTTAATCACCACATCCAGTCTCTTCAGCACCACATCCAGTCTCTACATCACCACATCCAGTCTCTTCAGCACCACATCCAGTCTCTTTATCATCGAATCCAGTCACTTAACTCACCACATCCACTCTCTTAACCACCACATCCAGTCCCTTCATCACCGAATCCAGTCTCTTCAGTCACCACATCCATTCTCTTCACCACCGAATCCAGTCTCTTCACTCACCACATCCACTCTCTTCACCACCACATCAAGTCTCTTAATCACCACATCCAGTTTCTTCAGCACAACATCCAGTCTCTTCATCACCCCATCCAGTCTCTTCAGCACCACATCCAGTCTCTTCACTCACCACTTCAACTCTGTTCATCACCACATCCATTCACTTCATCACAACATCCAGTCTCTTCACTCAGCACATCCAGTCTCTTCAGCACCACCTCCAATCTCTTCATCAGCAAATCCACTCTCTTAATCACCAAATCCAGTCTCGTCACCACCACATCCAGTCTCTTCATCACCAAATCCAGTCTATTCACCACCACATCCACTCTCTTCACCACCACATCCACTCTCTTCACCACCACATCCACTCTCTTCATCACCACATCCAGTCACTTCATCACCACATCCACTGCCATCATCACCACATCCACTCTCTTCACCACCACATCCACTCTCTTCACCACCACATCCAGTCTCTTCACTCACCACATCCACTCTCTTCACCACCACATCCAGTCTCTTCACTCAGCACATCCAGTCTCTTTATCACCACATCCAGTCTCTACACGCTCCACATCCACTCGCTTCATCACCACATCCACTCTCTTCACCACCACATCCACTCTCTTCACCACCACTTCCACTCTCTTAATCACCATATCCAGCCTCTTCATCACCACATCCACTCTCTTCACTCAACACATCCATTCTCATCACCAACACATTCAGTCACTTCATCACCAAATCCAATCTTTTCATCACCAAATCCAGTCTTTTCACCACCACATCCACTCTCTTCATCACCACATCCAGTCACTTCATCACCACATCCACTGTCTTAATCACCACATCCAGTCTCTTCAGCACCACATCCAGTCTCTACATCACCAATTCCAGTCTATTCAGCAACACATCCAGTCTCTTTATCACCGAATCCAGTCACTTAACTCACCACATCAACTCTCTTCACCACCACATCCAGTCCCTTCATCACCAAATCCAGTCTCTTCAGTCACCACATCCATTCTCTTCACCACCAAATCCAGTCTCTTCACTCACCACATCCACTCTCTTCACCAGCACATCCAGTCTCTTAATCACCACATCCAGTTTCTGCAGCACCACATCCAGTCTCTTCATCATACCATCCAGTCTCTTCAGCACCATATCCAGTCTCTTTATCACCGAATCCAGTCACTTCACTCACCACATCCACTCTCTTCATCACCACATCCACTCTATTCACCACCACATCCAGTCACTTCATCACAACATCCAGTCTCTTCACTCAGCACATCCAGTCTCTTCATCACCACCTCCAGTCTCTTCACTCTCCACATCCACTCGCTTCATCACCATATCCACTCTCTTCATCACCACATCCAGTCTCTTCACCAACATGTCCACTCTCTTCACCACCACCTCCAATCTCTTCATCAGCAAATCCACTATCTTAATCACCAAATCCAGTATCGTCACCACCAAATCCAGTCTCTTCACCACCACATCCAGTCTCTTCATCACCAAATCCAGTCTATTCACCACCACATCCACTCTGTTCACCACCACATCCACTCTCTTCACCACCACATCCACTCTCTTCATCACCACATCCAGTCACTTCATCACCACATCCACTGCCTTCATCACCACATCCACTCTCTTCACCACCACATCCACTCTCTTCACCACCACATCCAGTCTCTTCACCACCACATCCAGTCTCTTCACTCATCACATCCACTCTCTTCACCACCACATCCAGTCTCTTCACTCAGCACATCCACTCTCTTCACCACCACATCCACTCTCTTCATCACCACGTTCACTCTCTTCATCACCAATTCCAGATTCTTCACCACCATGTCGACTATCTTCACCACCAGCTCCAATCTCTTCATCACCACATCCACTCTCTTAATCACCATATCCAGCCTCTTCATCACCACATCCACTCTCATCACTCACCACATCCATTCTCTTCACCAACACATTCAGTCACTTCATCACCAAATCCAGTGTCTTCATCAACAAAACCAGTCTTTTCACCACCACATCCACTCTCTTCATCACCACATCCAGTCACTTCATCACCAAATCCACTGTCTGCATCACCACATCCACTCTCTTCACCACCACATCCACTCTCTTCACCACCACATCCAGTCTCTTCACTCACCACATCCACTCTCTTCACCACCACATCCAGTCTCTTAATCACCATATCCAGCCTCTTCATCACCACATCCACTCTCTTCACTCACCACATCCATTCTCTTCACCAACACATTCAGTCACTTCATCACCGAATCCAGTCTCTTCATCACCAAATCCAGTCTCTTCACCACCACATCCACTCTCTTGATCTCCACATCCAGTCACTTCATCACCACATCCACTGTCTTCATCACCACATCCACTCTCTTCACCACCAAATCCACTCTCTTCACCACCACATCCACTCTCTTCATCACCACATCCACTCTCTTCACCACCACATCCACTCTCTTCACCACCACATCCAGTCTCTGCAATCACCACATCCACTCTCTTCACCACCACATCCAGTCTCTTAAACACCACATCCAGTCTCTTCAGCACCACATCCAGTCTCTACATCACCACATCCAGTCTCTTCAGCACCACATCCAGTCTCTGTATCATCGAATCCAGTCACTTAACTCACCACATCCACTCTCTTCACCACCACATCCACTCTCTTCACCAACACATCCAGTCTCTTCAATCACCACATCCACTCTCTTCACCACCACATCCAGTCTCTTAATCACCACATCCAGTCTCTTCAGCACCACATCCAGTCTCTACATCACCACATCCAGTCTCTTCAGCACCACATCCAGTCTCTTTATCATCGAATCCAGTCACTTAACTCACCACATCCACTCTCTTAACCACCACATCCAGTCCCTTCATCACCGAATCCAGTCTCTTCAGTCACCACATCCATTCTCTTCACCACCGAATCCAGTCTCTTCACTCACCACATCCACTCTCTTCACCACCACATCAAGTCTCTTAATCACCACATCCATTTTCTTCAGCACAACATCCAGTCTCTTCATCACCCCATCCAGTCTCTTCAGCACCACATCCAATCTCTTCACTCACCACTTCAACTCTCTTCATCACCACATCCATTCACTTCATCACAACATCCAGTCTCTTCACTCAGCACATCCAGTCTCTTCAGCACCACCTCCAATCTCTTCATCAGCAAATCCACTCTCTTAATCACCAAATCCAGTCTCGTCACCACCACATCCAGTCTCTTCACCACCACATCCAGTCTCTTCATCACCAAATCCAGTCTATTCACCACCACATCCACTCTCTTCACCACCACATCCACTCTCTTCACCACCACATCCACTCTCTTCATCACCACATCCAGTCACTTCATCACCACATCCACTGCCATCATCACCACATCCACTCTCTTCACCACCACATCCACTCTCTTCACCACCACATCCAGTCTCTTCACTCACCACATCCACTCTCTTCACCACCACATCCAGTCTCTTCACTCAGCACATCCAGTCTCTTTATCACCACATCCAGTCTCTACACTCTCCACATCCACTCGCTTCATCACCACATCCACTCTCTTCACCACCACATCCACTCTCTTCACCACCACTTCCACTCTCTTAATCACCATATCCAGCCTCTTCATCACCACATCCACTCTCTTCACTCAACACATCCATTCTCATCACCAACACATTCAGTCACTTCATCACCAAATCCAATCTTTTCATCACCAAATCCAGTCTTTTCACCACCACATCCACTCTCTTCATCACCACATCCAGTCACTCCATCACCACATCCACTGTCTTAATCACCACATCCAGTCTCTTCAGCACCACATCCAGTCTCTACATCACCAATTGCAGTCTATTCAGCAACACATCCAGTCTCTTTATCACCGAATCCAGTCACTTAACTCACCACATCAACTCTCTTCACCACCACATCCAGTCCCTTCATCACCAAATCCAGTCTCTTCAGTCATCACATCCATTCTCTTCACCACCAAATCCAGTCTCTTCACTCACCACATCCACTCTCTTCACCAGCACATCCAGTCTCTTAATCACCACATCCAGTTTCTGCACACCACATCCAGTCTCTTCATCATACCATCCACTCTTCAGCACCATATCCAGTCTCTTTATCACCGAATCCAGTCACTTCACTCACCACATCCACTCTCTTCATCACCACATCCACTCTATTCACCACCACATCCAGTCACTTCATCACAACATCCAGTCTCTTCACTCAGCACATCCAGTCTCTTCATCACCACATCCAGTCTCTTCACTCTCCACATCCACTCGCTTCATCACCATATCCACTCTCTTCATCACCACATCCAGTCTCTTCACCAACATGTCCAATCTCTTCACCACCACCTCCAATCTCTTCATCAGCAAATCCACTCTCTTAATCACCAAATCCAGTCTCGTCACCACCACATCCAGTCTCTTCACCACCACATCCAGTCTCTTCATCACCAAATCCAGTCTATTCACCACCACATCCACTCTGTTCACCACCACATCCACTCTCTTCACCACCACATCCACTCTCTTCATCACCACATCCAGTCACTTCATCACCAGATCCACTGCCTTCATCACCACTTCCACTCTCTTCACCACCACATCCACTCTCTTCACCATCACATCCAGTCTCTTCACCACCACATCCAGTCTCTTCACTCTTCACATCCACTCTCTTCACCACCACATCCAGTCTCTTCACTCAGCACATCCAGTCTCTTCATCTACACATCCAGTCTCTACACTCTCCACATCCACTCGCTTCATCACCACATCCACTCTCTTCAACACCACATCCACTCTCTTCATCACCACATCCACTCTCTTCATCACCACATCCAGTCACTTCTTCACCACATCCACTGCCATCATCACCACATCCACTCTCTTCACCACCACATCCACTCTCTTCACCACCACATCCAGTCTCTTCACTCACCACATCCACTCTCTTCACCACCACATCCAGTCTCTTCACTCAGCACATCCAGTCTCTTTATCACCACATCCAGTCTCTACACTCTCCACATCCACTCGCTTCATCACCACATCCACTCTCTTCACCACCACATCCACTCTCTTCACCACCACTTCCACTCTCTTAATCACCATATCCAGCCTCTTCATCACCACATCCACTCTCTTCACTCAACACATCCATTCTCATCACCAACACATTCAGTCACTTCATCACCAAATCCAATCTTTTCATCACCAAATCCAGTCTTTTCACCACCACATCCACTCTCTTCATCACCACATCCAGTCACTTCATCACCACATCCACTGTCTTAATCACCACATCCAGTCTCTTCAGCACCACATCCAGTCTCTACATCACCAATTCCAGTCTATTCAGCAACACATCCAGTCTCTTTATCACCGAATCCAGTCACTTAACTCACCACATCAACTCTCTTCACCACCACATCCAGTCCCTTCATCACCAAATCCAGTCTCTTCAGTCACCACATCCATTCCTTTCACCACCACATCCACTCTCTTCACCACCACTTCTACTCTCTTAATCACCATATCCAGCCTCTTCATCACCACATCCACTCTCTTCACTCAACACATCCATTCTCTTCACCAACACATTCAGTCACTTCATCACCAAATCCAATCTTTTCATCACCAAATCCAGTCTTTTCACCACCACATCCACTCTCTTCATCACCACATCCAGTCACTTCATCACCACATCCACTGTCTTAATCACCACATCCCGTCTCTTCAGCACCACATCCAGTCTCTACATCACCAATTCCAGTCTATTCAGCAACACATCCAGTCTCTTTATCACCGAATCCAGTCACTAAACTCACCACATCAACTCTCTTCACCAGCACATCCAGTCCCTTCATCACCAAATCCAGTCTCTTCAGTCACCACATCCAGTCTCTTCAGTCACCACATCCATTCTCTTCACCACCAAATCCAGTCTCTTCACTCACCACATCCACTCTCTTCACCAGCACATCCAGTCTCTTAATCACCACATCCAGTTTCTGCAGCACCACATCCAGTCTCTTCATCATACCATCCAGTCTCTTCAGCACCATATCCAGTCTCTTTATCACCGAATCCAGTCACTTCACTCACCACATCCACTCTCTTCATCACCACATCCACTCTATTCACCACCACATCCAGTCACTTCATCACAACATCCAGTCTCTTCACTCAGCACATCCAGTCTCTTCATCACCACCTCCAGTCTCTTCACTCTCCACATCCACTCGCTTCATCACCATATCCACTCTCTTCATCACCACATCCAGTCTCTTCACCAACATGTCCACTCTCTTCACCACCACCTCCAATCTCTTCATCAGCAAATCCACTATCTTAATCACCAAATCCAGTATCGTCACCACCAAATCCAGTCTCTTCACCACCACATCCAGTCTCTTCATCACCAAATCCAGTCTATTCACCACCACATCCACTCTGTTCACCACCACATCCACTCTCTTCACCACCACATCCACTCTCTTCATCACCACATCCAGTCACTTCATCACCACATCCACTGCCTTCATCACCACATCCACTCTCTTCACCACCACATCCACTCTCTTCACCACCACATCCAGTCTCTTCACCACCACATCCAGTCTCTTCACTCATCACATCCACTCTCTTCACCACCACATCCAGTCTCTTCACTCAGCACATCCAGTCTCTTCATCACCACATCCAGTCTCTACACTCTCCACATCCACTCGCTTCATCACCACATCCACTCTCTTCACCACCACATCCACTCTCTTCATCACCACGTCCACTCTCTTCATCACCAATTCCAGATTCTTCACCACCATGTCGACTATCTTCACCACCAGCTCCAATCTCTTCATCACCACATCCACTCTCTTAATCACCATATCCAGCCTCTTCATCACCACATCCACTCTCATCACTCACCACATCCATTCTCTTCACCAACACATTCAGTCACTTCATCACCAAATCCAGTCTCTTCATCACCAAAACCAGTCTTTTCACCACCACATCCACTCTCTTCATCACCACATCCAGTCACTTCATCACCACATCCACTGTCTTCATCACCACATCCACTCTCTTCACCACCAAATCCACTCTCTTCACCACCACATCCACTCTCTTCATCACCACATCCACTCTCTTCACCACCACATCCACTCTCTTCACCACCACATCCAGTCTCTTCAATCACCACATCCACTCTCTTCACCACCACATCCAGTCTCTTAAACACCACATCCAGTCTCTTCAGCACCACATCCAGTCTCTACATCACCACATCCAGTCTCTTCAGCACCACATCCAGTCTCTGTATCATCAAATCCAGTCACTTAACTCACCACATCCACTCTCTTCACCACCACATCCACTCTCTTCACCACCACATCCAGTCTCTTCAGCACCACCTCCAATCTCTTCATCAGCAAATCCACTCTCTTAATCACCAAATCCAGTCTCGTCACCACCACATCCAGTCTCTTCACCACCACATCCAGTCTCTTCATCACCAAATCCAGTCTATTCACCACCACATCCACTCTCTTCACCACCACATCCACTCTCTTCACCACCACATCCACTCTCTTCATCACCACATCCAGTCACTTCATCACCACATCCACTGCCATCATCACCACATCCACTCTCTTCACCACCACATCCACTCTCTTCACTCAGCACATCCAGTCTCTTTATCACCACATCCAGTCTCTACACTCTCCACATCCACTCGCTTCATCACCACATCAACTCTCTTCACCACCACATCCAGTCCCTTCATCACCAAATCCAGTCTCTTCAGTCACCACATCCATTCCTTTCACCACCACATCCACTCTCTTCACCACCACTTCCACTCTCTTAATCACCATATCCAGCCTCTTCATCACCACATCCACTCTCTTCACTCAACACATCCATTCTCTTCACCAACACATTCAGTCACTTCATCACCAAATCCAATCTTTTCATCACCAAATCCAGTCTTTTCACCACCACATCCACTCTCTTCATCACCACATCCAGTCACTTCATCACCACATCCACTGTCTTAATCACCACATCCCGTCTCTTCAGCACCACATCCAGTCTCTACATCACCAATTCCAGTCTATTCAGCAACACATCCAGTCTCTTTATCACCGAATCCAGTCACTTAACTCACCACATCAACTCTCTTCACCACCACATCCAGTCCCTTCATCACCAAATCCAGTCTCTTCAGTCACCACATCCAGTCTCTTCAGTCACCACATCCATTCTCTTCACCACCAAATCCAGTCTCTTCACTCACCACATCCACTCTCTTCACCAGCACATCCAGTCTCTTAATCACCACATCCAGTTTCTGCAGCACCACATCCAGTCTCTTCATCATACCATCCAGTCTCTTCAGCACCATATCCAGTCTCTTTATCACCGAATCCAGTCACTTCACTCACCACATCCACTCTCTTCATCACCACATCCACTCTATTCACCACCACATCCAGTCACTTCATCACAACATCCAGTCTCTTCACTCAGCACATCCAGTCTCTTCATCACCACCTCCAGTCTCTTCACTCTCCACATCCACTCGCTTCATCACCATATCCACTCTCTTCATCACCACATCCAGTCTCTTCACCAACATGTCCACTCTCTTCACCACCACCTCCAATCTCTTCATCAGCAAATCCACTATCTTAATCACCAAATCCAGTATCGTCACCACCAAATCCAGTCTCTTCACCACCACATCCAGTCTCTTCATCACCAAATCCAGTCTATTCACCACCACATCCACTCTGTTCACCACCACATCCACTCTCTTCACCACCACATCCACTCTCTTCATCACCACATCCAGTCACTTCATCACCACATCCACTGCCTTCATCACCACATCCACTCTCTTCACCACCACATCCACTCTCTTCACCACCACATCCAGTCTCTTCACTCATCACATCCACTCTCTTCACCACCACATCCAGTCTCTTCACTCAGCACATCCAGTCTCTTCATCACCACATCCAGTCTCTACACTCTCCACATCCACTCGCTTCATCACCACATCCACTCTCTTCACCACCACATCCACTCTCTTCATCACCACGTCCACTCTCTTCAACACCAATTCCAGATTCTTCACCACCATGTCGACTATCTTCACCACCAGCTCCAATCTCTTCATCACCACATCCACTCTCTTAATCACCATATCCAGCCTCTTCATCACCACATCCACTCTCATCACTCACCACATCCATTCTCTTCACCAACACATTCAGTCACTTCATCACCAAATCCAGTCTCTTCATCACCAAAACCAGTCTTTTCACCACCACATCCACTCTCTTCATCACCACATCCAGTCACTTCATCACCACATCCACTGTCTTCATCACCACATCCACTCTCTTCACCACCAAATCCACTCTCTTCACCACCACATCCACTCTCTTCATCACCACATCCACTCTCTTCACCACCACATCCACTCTCTTCACCACCACATCCAGTCTCTTCAATCACCACATCCACTCTCTTCACCACCACATCCAGTCTCTTAAACACCACATCCAGTCTCTTCAGCACCACATCCAGTCTCTACATCACCACATCCAGTCTCTTCAGCACCACATCCAGTCTCTGTATCATCGAATCCAGTCACTTAACTCACCACATCCACTCTCTTCACCACCACATCCACTCTCTTCACCACCACATCCAGTCTCTTCAATCACCACATCCACTCTCTTCACCACCACATCCAGTCTCTTAATCACCACATCCAGTCTCTTCAGCACCACATCCAGTCTCTACATCACCACATCCAGTCTCTTCAGCACCACATCCAGTCTCTTTATCATCGAATCCAGTCACTTAACTCACCACATCCACTCTCTTAACCACCACATCCAGTCCCTTCATCACCGAATCCAGTCTCTTCAGTCACCACATCCATTCTCTTCACCACCGAATCCAGTCTCTTCACTCACCACATCCACTCTCTTCACCACCACATCAAGTCTCTTAATCACCACATCCAGTTTCTTCAGCACAACATCCAGTCTCTTCATCACCCCATCCAGTCTCTTCAGCACCACATCCAGTCTCTTCACTCACCACTTCAACTCTCTTCATCACCACATCCATTCACTTCATCACAACATCCAGTCTCTTCACTCAGCACATCCAGTCTCTTCAGCACCACCTCCAATCTCTTCATCAGCAAATCCACTCTCTTAATCACCAAATCCAGTCTCGTCACCACCACATCCAGTCTCTTCACCACCACATCCAGTCTCTTCATCACCAAATCCAGTCTATTCACCACCACATCCACTCTCTTCACCACCACATCCACTCTCTTCACCACCACATCCACTCTCTTCATCACCACATCCAGTCACTTCATCACCACATCCACTGCCATCATCACCACATCCACTCTCTTCACCACCACATCCACTCTCTTCACCACCACATCCAGTCTCTTCACTCACCACATCCACTCTCTTCACCACCACATCCAGTCTCTTCACTCAGCACTTCCAGTCTCTTTATCACCACATCCAGTCTCTACACTCTCCACATCCACTCGCTTCATCACCACATCCACTCTCTTCACCACCACATCCACTCTCTTCACCACCACTTCCACTCTCTTAATCACCATATCCAGCCTCTTCATCACCACATCCACTCTCTTCACTCAACACATCCATTCTCATCACCAACACATTCAGTCACTTCATCACCAAATCCAATCTTTTCATCACCAAATCCAGTCTTTTCACCACCACATCCACTCTCTTCATCACCACATCCAGTCACTCCATCACCACATCCACTGTCTTAATCACCACATCCAGTCTCTTCAGCACCACATCCAGTCTCTACATCACCAATTCCAGTCTATTCAGCAACACATCCAGTCTCTTTATCACCGAATCCAGTCACTTAACTCACCACATCAACTCTCTTCACCACCACATCCAGTCCCTTCATCACCAAATCCAGTCTCTTCAGTCACCACATCCATTCTCTTCACCACCAAATCCAGTCTCTTCACTCACCACATCCACTCTCTTCACCAGCACATCCAGTCTCTTAATCACCACATCCAGTTTCTGCAGCACCACATCCAGTCTCTTCATCATACCATCCACTCTTCAGCACCATATCCAGTCTCTTTATCACCGAATCCAGTCACTTCACTCACCACATCCACTCTCTTCATCACCACATCCACTCTATTCACCACCACATCCAGTCACTTCATCACAACATCCAGTCTCTTCACTCAGCACATCCAGTCTCTTCATCACCACATCCAGTCTCTTCACTCTCCACATCCACTCGCTTCATCACCATATCCACTCTCTTCATCACCACATCCAGTCTCTTCACCAACATGTCCAATCTCTTCACCACCACCTCCAATCTCTTCATCAGCAAATCCACTCTCTTAATCAACAAATCCAGTCTCGTCACCACCACATCCAGTCTCTTCACCACCACATCCAGTCTCTTCATCACCAAATCCAGTCTATTCACCACCACATCCACTCTGTTCACCACCACATCCACTCTCTTCACCACCACATCCACTCTCTTCATCACCACATCCAGTCACTTCATCACCAGATCCACTGCCTTCATCACCACTTCCACTCTCTTCACCACCACATCCACTCTCTTCACCATCACATCCAGTCTCTTCACCACCACATCCAGTCTCTTCACTCTTCACATCCACTCTCTTCACCACCACATCCAGTCTCTTCACTCAGCACATCCAGTCTCTTCATCTACACATCCAGTCTCTACACTCTCCACATCCACTCGCTTCATCACCACATCCACTCTCTTCAACACCACATCCACTCTCTTCATCACCACGTCCACTCTCTTCATCACCAATTCCAGATTCTTCACCACCATGTCGACTATCTTCACCACCAGCTCCAATCTCTTCATCACCACATCCACTCTCTTAATCACCATATCCAGCCTCTTCATCACCACATCCACTCTCATCACTCACCACATCCATTCTCTTCACCAACACATTCAGTCACTTCATCACCAAATCCAGTCTCTTCATCACCAAAACCAGACTTTTCACCACCACATCCACTCTCTTCATCACCACATCCAGTCACTTCATCACCACATCCACTGTCTTCATCACCACATCCACTCTCTTCACCACCACATCCACTCTCTTCACCACCACATCCAGTCTCTTCACTCACCACATCCGCTCTCTTCACCACCACATCCAGTCTCTTAATCACCATATCCAGCCTCTTCATCACCACATCCACTCTCTTCACTCACCACATCCATTCTCTTCACCAACACATTCAGTCACTTCATCACCGAATCCAGTCTCTTCATCACCAAATCCAGTCTCTTCACCACCACATCCACTCTCTTGATCTCCACATCCAGTCACTTCATCACCACATCCACTGTCTTCATCACCACATCCACTCTCTTCACCACCAAATCCACTCTCTTCAACACCACATCCACTCTCTTCATCACCACATCCACTCTCTTCACCACCACATACACTCTCTTCACCACCACATCCAGTCTCTTCAATCACCACATCCACTCTCTTCACCACCACATCCAGTCTCTTAATCACCACATCCAGTCTCTTCAGCACCACATCCAGTCTCTACATCACCACATCCAGTCTCTTCAGCACCACATCCAGTCTCTTTATCATCGAATCCAGTCACTTAACTCACCACATCCACTCTCTTAACCACCACATCCAGTCCCTTCATCACCTAATCCAGTCTCTTCAGTCACCACATCCATTCTATTCACCACCGAATCCAGTCTCTTCACTCACCACATCCACTCTCTTCACCACCACTTCAAGTCTCTTAATCACCACATCCAATTTCTTCAGCACAACATCCAGTCTCTTCATCACCCCATCCAGTCTCTTCAGCACCACATCCAGTCTCTTCACTCACCACTTCAACTCTCTTCATCACCACATCCATTCACTTCATCACAACATCCAGTCTCTTCACTCAGCACATCCAGTCTCTTCAGCACCACCTCCAATCTCTTCATCAGCAAATCCACTCTCTTAATCACCAAATCCAGTCTCGTCACCACCACATCCAGTCTCTTCACCACCACATCCAGTCTCTTCATCACCAAATCCAGTCTATTCACCACCACATCCACTCTCTTCACCACCACATCCACTCTCTTCACCACCACATCCACTCTCTTCATCACCACATCCAGTCACTTCATCACCACATCCACTGCCATCATCACCACATCCACTCTCTTCACCACCACATCCACTCTCTTCACCACCACATCCAGTCTCTTCACTCACCACATCCACTCTCTTCACCACCACATCCAGTCTCTTCACTCAGCACATCCAGTCTCTTTATCACCACATCCAGTCTCTACACTCTCCACATCCACTCGCTTCATCACCACATCCACTCTCTTCACCACCACATCCACTCTCTTCACCACCACTTCCACTCTCTTAATCACCATATCCAGCCTCTTCATCACCACATCCACTCTCTTCACTCAACACATCCATTCTCATCACCAACACATTCAGTCACTTCATCACCAAATCCAATCTTTTCATCACCAAATCCAGTCTTTTCACCTCCACATCCAGTCTCTTCATCACCACATCCAGTCACTTCATCACCACATCCACTGTCTTAATCACCACATCCAGTCTCTTCAGCACCACATCCAGTCTCTACATCACCAATTCCAGTCTATTCAGCAACACATCCAGTCTCTTTATCACCGAATCCAGTCACTTAACTCACCACATCAACTCTCTTCACCACCACATCCAGTCCCTTCATCACCAAATCCAGTCTCTTCAGTCACCACATCCATTCTCTTCACCACCAAATCCAGTCTCTTCACTCACCACATCCACTCTCTTCACCACCACATCCAGTCTCTTAATCACCACATCCAGTTTCTTCAGCACCACATCCAGTCTCTTCATCATCCCATCCACTCTCTTCATCACCACATCCACTCTATTCACCACCACATCCAGTCACTTCATCACAACATCCAGTCTCTTCACTCAGCACATCCAGTCTCTTCATCACCACATCCAGTCTCTTCACTCTCCACATCCACTTGCTTCATCACCATATCCACTCTCTTCATCACCACATCCAGTCTCTTCACCAACATGTCCACTCTCTTCACCACCACCTCCAATCTCTTCATCAGCAAATCCACTCTCTTAATCACCAAATCCAGTTTCGTTACCAACACATTCAGTCACTTCATCACCGAATCAAGTCTCTTCATCACCAAATCCAGTTTCTTCACCACCACATCCAGTCTCTTCATCACCACATCCTGTCTCTTCACTCTCCACATCCACTCGCTTCATCACCACATCCACTCTCCTCATCACCACATCCAGTCTCTTCACCACCATGTCCACTCTCTTCACCACCACCTCCAATCTCTTCATCAGCAAATCCACTCTCTTAATCACTAAATCCAGTCCCGTCACCACCACATCCAGTCTCTTCACCACCACATCCAGTCTCTTCATCACCAAATCCAGTCTATTCACCACCACATCCACTCTGTTCACCACCACATCCACTCTCTTCACCACCACATCCACTCTCTTCAACACCACATCCAGTCTATTAATCACAATATCCAGCCTCTTCATCACCACATCCACTCTCTTCACGCACCACATCCATTCTCTTCACCAACACATTCAGTCGCTTCATCACCGAATCCAGTCTCTTCATCACCAAATCCAGTCTCTTCACCACCACCTCCAATCTCTTCATCAGCAAATCCACTCTCTTAATCACCAAATCCAGTCTCGTCACCACCACATCCAGTCTCTTCACCACCACATCCAGTCTCTTCATCACCAAATCCAGTCTATTCACCACCACATCCACTCTGTTCACCACCACATCCACTCTCTTCACCACCACATCCACTCTCTTCATCACCACATCCAGTCACTTCATCACCAGATCCACTGCCTTCATCACCACTTCCACTCTCTTCACCACCACATCCACTCTCTTCACCATCACATCCAGTCTCTTCACCACCACATCCAGTCTCTTCACTCTTCACATCCACTCTCTTCACCACCACATCCAGTCTCTTCACTCAGCACATCCAGTCTCTACATCTACACATCCAGTCTCTACACTCTCCACATCCACTCGCTTCATCACCACATCCACTCTCTTCAACACCACATCCACTCTCTTCATCACCACGTCCACTCTCTTCATCACCAATTCCAGATTCTTCACCACCATGTCGACTATCTTCACCACCAGCTCCAATCTCTTCATCACCACATCCACTCTCTTAATCACCATATCCAGCCTCTTCATCACCACATCCACTCTCATCACTCACCACATCCATTCTCTTCACCAACACATTCAGTCACTTCATCACCAAATCCAGTCTCTTCATCACCAAAACCAGTCTTTTCACCACCACATCCACTCTCTTCATCACCACATCCAGTCACTTGATCACCACATCCACTGTCTTCATCACCACATCCACTCTCTTCACCACCACATCCACTCTCTTCACCACCACATCCACTCTCTTCACCACCACATCCAGTCTCTTCACTCACCACATCCACTCTCTTCACCACCACATCCAGTCTCTTAATCACCATATCCAGCCTCTTCATCACCACATCCACTCTCTTCACTCACCACATCCATTCTCTTCACCAACACATTCAGTCACTTCATCACCGAATCCAGTCTCTTCATCACCAAATCCAGTCTCTTCACCACCACATCCACTCTCTTGATCTCCACATCCAGTCACTTCATCACCACATCCACTGTCTTCATCACCACATCCACTCTCTTCACCACCAAATCCACTCTCTTCAACACCACATCCACTCTCTTCATCACCACATCCACTCTCTTCACCACCACATACACTCTCTTCACCACCACATCCAGTCTCTTCAATCACCACATCCACTCTCTTCACCACCACATCCAGTCTCTTAATCACCACATCCAGTCTCTTCAGCACCACATCCAGTCTCTACATCACCACATCCAGTCTCTTCAGCACCACATCCAGTCTCTTTATCATCGAATCCAGTCACTTAACTCACCACATCCACTCTCTTAACCACCACATCCACTCCCTTCATCACCTAATCCAGTCTCTTCAGTCACCACATCCATTCTATTCACCACCGAATCCAGTCTCTTCACTCACCACATCCACTCTCTTCACCACCACTTCAAGTCTCTTAATCACCACATCCAATTTCTTCAGCACAACATCCAGTCTCTTCATCACCCCATCCAGTCTCTTCAGCACCACATCCAGTCTCTTCACTCACCACTTCAACTCTCTTCATCACCACATCCATTCACTTCATCACAACATCCAGTCTCTTCACTCAGCACATCCAGTCTCTTCAGCACCACCTCCAATCTCTTCATAAGCAAATCCACTCTCTTAATCACCAAATCCAGTCTCTTCACCACCACATCCAGTCTCTTCACCACCACATCCAGTCTCTTCATCACCAAATCCAGTCTATTCACCACCACATCCACTCTCTTCACCACCACATCCACTCTCTTCACCACCACATCCACTCTCTTCATCACCACATCCAGTCACTTCATCACCACATCCACTGCCATCATCACCACATCCACTCTCTTCACCACCACATCCACTCTCTTCACCACCACATCCAGTCTCTTCACCTACCACATCCACTCTCTTCACCACCACATCCAGTCTCTTCACTCAGCACATCCAGTCTCTTTATCACCACATCCAGTCTCTACACTCTCCACATCCACTCGCTTCATCACCACATCCACTCTCTTCACCACCACATCCACTCTCTTCACCACCACATCCACTCTCTTAATCACCATATCCAGCCTCTTCATCACCAAATCCACTCTCTTCACTCAACACATAAATTCTCTTCACCAACACATTCAGTCACTTCATCACCAAATCCAATCTTTTCATCACCAAATCCAGTCTTTTCACCTCCACATCCAGTCTCTTCATCACCACATCCAGTCACTTCATCACCACATCCACTGTCTTAATCACCACATCCAGTCTCTTCAGCACCACATCCAGTCTCTACATCACCAATTCCAGTCTATTCAGCAACACATCCAGTCTCTTTATCACCGAATCCAGTCACTTAACTCACCACATCAACTCTCTTCACCACCACATCCAGTCCCTTCATCACCAAATCCAGTCTCTTCAGTCACCACATCCATTCTCTTCACCACCAAATCCAGTCTCTTCACTCACCACATCCACTCTCTTCACCACCACATCCAGTCTCTTAATCACCACATCCAGTTTCTTCAGCACCACATCCAGTCTCTTCATCATCCCATCCACTCTCTTCATCACCACATCCACTCTATTCACCACCACATCCAGTCACTTCATCACAACATCCAGTCTCTTCACTCAGCACATCCAGTCTCTTCATCACCACATCCAGTCTCTTCACTCTCCACATCCACTTGCTTCATCACCATATCCACTCTCTTCATCACCACATCCAGTCTCTTCACCAACATGTCCACTCTCTTCACCACCACCTCCAATCTCTTCATCAGCAAATCCACTCTCTTAATCACCAAATCCAGTTTCGTTACCAACACATTCAGTCACTTCATCACCGAATCCAGTCTCTTCATCACCAAATCCAGTTTCTTCACCACCACATCCAGTCTCTTCATCACCACATCCTGTCTCTTCACTCTCCACATCCACTCGCTTCATCACCACATCCACTCTCCTCATCACCACATCCAGTCTCTTCACCACCATGTCCACTCTCTTCACCACCACCTCCAATCTCTTCATCAGCAAATCCACTCTCTTAATCACTAAATCCAGTCCCGTCACCACCACATCCAGTCTCTTCACCACCACATCCAGTCTCTTCATCACCAAATCCAGTCTATTCACCACCACATCCACTCTGTTCACCACCACATCCACTCTCTTCACCACCACATCCACTCTCTTCAACACCACATCCAGTCTATTAATCACAATATCCAGCCTCTTCATCACAACATCCACTCTCTTCACGCACCACATCCATTCTCTTCACCAACACATTCAGTCGCTTCATCACCGAATCCAGTCTCTTCATCACCAAATCCAGTCTCTTCACCACCACATCCACTCTCTTGATCTCCACATCCAGTCACTTCATCACCACATCCACTGCCTTCATCACCACATCCACTCTCTTCACCACCACATCCACTCTCTTCATCACCACATCCAGTCTCTTCACCGCCACATCCAGTCTCTTCATCACCAAATCCAGTCTTTTCACCACAACATCCACTCTCTTCATCACCACATCCAGTCACTTCATCACCACATCCACTGTCTTCATCACCACATCCACTCTCTTCACCACCACATCCACTCTCTTCATCACCACATCCACTCTCTTCACCACCACAACCACTCTCTTCACCACCACATCCAGTCTCTTCACTCACCACATCCACTCTCTTCACCACCACATCCAGTCTCTAAATCACCATATCCAGCCTCTTCATCACCACATCCAGTCTCTTCACTCACCACATCCACTCTCTTCACCACCACATCCAGTCTCTTCACTCAGCACATCCAGTCTCTTTATCACCACATCCAGTCTCTACACTCTCCACATCCACTCGCTTCATCACCACATCCACTCTCTTCACCACCACATCCACTTTCTTCATCACCACGTCCACTCTCTTCATCACCAATTCCAGATTCTTCACCACCATGTCGACTATCTTCACCACCAGCTCCAATCTCTTCATCACCACATCCACTCTCTTAATCACCATATCCAGCCTCTTCATCACCACATCCACTCTCATCACTCACCACATGCATTCTCTTCACCAACACATTCAGTCACTTCATCACCAAATCCAGTCTCTTCATCACCAAAACCAGTCTTTTCACCACCACATCCACTCTCTTCATCACCACATCCAGTCACTTCATCACCACATCCACTGTCTTCATCACCACATCCACTCTCTTCACCACCACATCCACTCTCTTCATCACCACATCCACTCTCTTCACCACCACATCCACTCTCTTCACCACCACATCCAGTCTCTTCACTTACCACATCCACTCTCTTCACCACCACATCCAGTCTCTTAATCACCATATCCAGCCTCTTCATCACCACATCCACTCTCTTCACTCACCACATCCAGTCTCTTCACTCAGCACATCCAGTCTCTTCATCACCACATCCAGTCTCTACACTCTCCACATCCACTCGCTTCATCACCACATCCACTCTCTTCACCACCACATCCACTCTCTTCATCACCACGTCCACTCTCTTCATCACCAATTCCAGATTCTTCACCACCATGTCGACTATCTTCACCACCACATGCACTCTCTTCACCACCACATCCACTCTCTTCACCACCACATCCAGTCTCTTCACTCACCACATCCACTCTCTTCATCACCACATCCAGTCTCTTAATCACCATATCCAGCCTCTTCATCACCACATCCACTCTCTTCACTCACCACATCCATTCTCTTCACCAACACATTCAGTCACTTCATCACCGAATCCAGTCTCTTCATCAACAAATCCAGTCTCTTCACCACCACATCCACTCTCTTGATCTCCACATCCAGTCACTTCATCACCACATCCACTGTCTTCATCACCACATCCACTCTCTTCACCACCAAATCCACTCTCTTCACCACCACATCCACTCTCTTCATCACCACATCCACTCTCTTCACCACCACATCCACTCTCTTCACCACCACATCCAGTCTCTTCAATCACCACATCCACTCTCTTCACCACCACATCCAGTCTCTTAATCACCACATCCAGTCTCTTCAGCACCACATCCAGTCTCTTTATCATCGAATCCAGTCACTTAACTCACCACATCCACTCTCTTAACCACCACATCCAGTCCCTTCATCACCGAATCCAGTCTCTTCAGTCACCACATCCATTCTCTTCACCACCGAATCCAGTCTCTTCACTCACCACATCCACTCTCTTCACCACCACATCAAGTCTCTTAATCACCACATCCAGTTTCTTCAGCACAACATCCAGTCTCTTCATCACCCCATCCAGTCTCCTCAGCACCACATCCAGTCTCTTCACTCACCACTTCAACTCTCTTCATCACCACATCCATTCACTTCATCACAACATCCAGTCTCTTCACTCAGCACATCCAGTCTCTTCAGCACCACCTCCAATCTCTTCAGCAAATCCACTCTCTTAATCACCAAATCCAGTCTCGTCACCACCACATCCAGTCTCTTCACCACCACATCCAGTCTCTTCATCACCAATTCCAGTCTATTCACCACCACATCCACTCTCTTCACCACCACATCCACTCTCTTCACCACCACATCCACTCTCTTCACCACCACATCCACTCTCTTCATCACCACATCCAGTCACTTCATCACCACATCCACTGCCATCATCACCACATCCTCTCTCTTCACCACCACATCCACCCTCTTCACCACCACATCCAGTCTCTTCACTCAGCACATCCAGTCTCTTTATCACCACATCCAGTCTCTACACTCTCCACATCCACTCGCTTCATCACCACATCCACTCTCTTCACCACCACATCCACTCTCTTCACCACCACTTCCACTCTCTTAATCACCATATCCAGCCTCTTCATCACCAAACCCACTCTCTTCACTCAACACATCCATTCTCTTCACCAACACATTCAGTCACTTCATCACCAAATCCAATCTTTTCATCACCAAATCCAGTCTTTTCACCACCACATCCACTCTCTTCATCACCACATCCAGTCACTTCATCACCACATCCACTGTCTTAATCAGCACATCCAGTCTCTTCAGCACCACATCCAGTCTCTACATCACCAATTCCAGTCTATTCAGCAACACATCCAGTCTCTTTATCACCAAATCCATCACTTAACTCCCCACATCAACTCTCTTCACCACCACATCCAGTCCCTTCATCACCAAATCCAGTCTCTTCAGTCACCACATCCAGTTTCTTCAGCACAACATCCAGTCTCTAGATCACCCCATCCAGTCTCTTCAGCACCACATCCAGTCTCTTCACTCACCACTTCAACTCTCTTCATCACCACATCCATTCACTTCATCACAACATCCAGTCTCTTCACTCAGCACATCCAGTCTCTTCAGCACCACCTCCAATCTCTTCATCAGCAAATCCACTCTCTTAATCACCAAATCCGGTCTCGTCACCACCACATCCAGTCTCTTCACCACCACATCCAGTCTCTTCATCACCAAATCCAGTCTATTCACCACCACATCCACTCTCTTCACCACCAGATTCACTCTCTTCACCACCACATCCACTCTCTTCATCACCACATCCAGTCACTTCATCACCACATCCACTGCCATCATCACCACATCCACTCTCTTCACCACCACATCCACTCTCTTCACCACCACATCCAGTCTCTTCACTCACCACATCCACTCTCTTCACCACCACATCCAGTCTCTTCACTCAGCACATCCAGTCTCTTTATCACCACATCCAGTCTCTACACTCTCCACATGCACTCGCTTCATCACCACATCCACTCTCTTCACCACCACATCCACTCTCTTCACCACCACTTCCACTCTCTTAATCACCATATCCAGCCTCTTCATCACCACATCCACTCTCTTCACTCAACACATCCATTCTCTTCACCAACACATTCAGTCACTTCATCACCAAATCCAATCTTTTCATCACCAAATCCAGTCTTTTCACCACCACATCCACTCTCTTCATCACCACATCCAGTCACTTCATCACCACATCCACTGTCTTAATCACCACATCCAGTCTCTTCAGCACCACATCCAGTCTCTACATCACCAATTCCAGTCTATTCAGCAACACATCCAGTCTCTTTATCACCGAATCCAGTCACTTAACTCACCACATCAACTCTCTTCACCACCACATCCAGTCCCTTCATCACCAAATCCAGTCTCTTCAGTCACCACATCCATTCTCTTCACCACCAAATCCAGTCTCTTCACTCACCACATCCACTCGCTTCATCACCACATCCACTCTCTTCACCACCACATCCACTCTCTTCATCACCACGTCCACTCTCTTCATCACCAATTCCAGATTCTTCACCACCATGTCGACTATCTTCACCACCAGCTCCAATCTCTTCATCACCACATCCACTCTCTTAATCACCATATCCAGCCTCTTCATCACCACATCCACTCTCATCACTCACCACATCCATTCTCTTCACCAACACATTCAGTCACTTCATCACCAAATCCAGTCTCTTCATCACCAAATCCAGTCTTTTCACCACCACATCCACTCTCTTCATCACCACATCCAGTCACTTCATCACCACATCCACTGTCTTCATCACCACATCCACTCTCTTCACCACCACATCCACTCTCTTCATCACCACATCCACTCTCTTCACCACCACATCCACTCTCTTCACCACCACATCCAGTCTCTTCACTCACCACATCCACTCTCTTCACCACCACATCCAGTCTCTTAATCACCATATCCAGCCTCTTCATCACCACATCCACTCTCTTCACTCACCACATCCAGTCTCTTCACTCAGCACATCCAGTCTCTTCATCACCACATCCAGTCTCTACACTCTCCACATCCACTCGCTTCATCACCACATCCACTCTCTTCACCACCACATCCACTCTCTTCATCACCACGTCCACTCTCTTCATCACCAATTCCAGATTCTTCACCACCATGTCGACTATCTTCACCACCAGCTCCAATCTCTTCATCACCACATCCACTCTCTTAATCACCATATCCAGCCTCTTCATCACCACATCCACTCTCATCACTCACCACATCCATTCTCTTCACCAACACATTCAGTCACTTCATCACCAAATCCACTCTCTTCATCACCAAAACCAGTCTTTTCACCACCACATCCACTCTCTTCATCACCACATCCAGTCACTTCATCACCACATCCACTGTCTTCATCACCACATCCACTCTCTTCACCACCACATGCACTCTCTTCACCACCACATCCACTCTCTTCACCACCACATCCAGTCTCTTCACTCACCACATCCACTCTCTTCACCACCACATCCAGTCTCTTAATCACCATATCCAGCCTCTTCATCACCACATCCACTCTCTTCACACAACACATCCATTCTCTTCACCAACACATTCAGTCACTTCATCACCGAATCCAGTCTCTTCATCACAAAATCCAGTCTCTTCACCACCACATCCACTCTCTTGATCTCCACATCCAGTCACTTCATCACCACATCCACTGTCTTCATCACCACATCCAATCTCTTCACCACCAAATCCACTCTCTTCACCACCACATCCAGTCTCTTAATCACCATATCCATCCTTTTCATCACCACATCCACTCTCTTCACTCACCACATCCATTCTCTTCACCAACACATTCAGTCACTTCATCACCGAATCCAGTCTCTTCATCACCAAATCCAGTCTCTTCACCACCACATCCAGTCTCTTCATCACCACATCCAGTCTCTTCACTCTCCACATCCACTCGCTTCATCACCACATCCACTCTCCTCATCACCACATCCAGTCTCTTCACCACCACGTCCACTCTCTTCACCACCACCTCCAATCTCTTCATCAGCAAATCCACTCTCTTAATCACCAAATCCAGTCTCGTCACCACCACATCCAGTCTCTTCACCACCACATCCAGTCTCTTCATCACCAAATCCAGTCTATTCACCACCACATCCACTCTGTTCACCACCACATCCACTCTCTTCACCACCACATCCACTCTCTTCACCACCACATCCAGTCTCTTAATCACCATATCCAGCCTCTTCATCACCACATCCACTCTCTTCACTCACCACATCCATTCTCTTCACCAACACATTCAGTCACTTCATCACCGAATCCAGTCTCTTCATCACCAAATCCAGTCTCTTCACCACCACATCCACTCTCTTGATCTCCACATCCAGTCACTTCATCACCACATCCACTGTCTTCATCACCACATCCACTCTCTTCACCACCAAATCCACTGTCTTCATCACCACATCCACTCTCTTCACCACCAAATCCACTGTCTTCATCACCACATCCAGTCTCTACACTCACCACATCCACTCTCTTCACCACCACATCTAGTCTCTTCACTCAGCACATCCAGTCTCTTCATCACCACATCCAGTCTCTACACTCTCCACATCCACTCGCTTCATCACCACATCCACTCTCTTCACCACCACATCCACTCTCTTCATCACCACGTCCACTCTCTTCATCACCAATTCCAGATTCTTCACCACCATGTCGACTATCTTCACCACCAGCTCCAATCTCTTCATCACCACCTCCACTCTCTTAATCACCATATCCAGCCTCTTCATCACCACATCCACTCTCATCACTCACCACATCCATTCTCTTCACCAACACATTCAGTCACTTCATCACCAAATCCAGTCTCTTCATCACCAAATCCAGTCTTTTCACCACCACATCCACTCTCTTCATCACCACATCCAGTCACTTCATCACCACATCCACTGTCTTCATCACCACATCCACTCTCTTCACCACCACATCCACTCTCTTCATCACCACATCCACTCTCTTCACCACCACATCCACTCTCTTCACCACCACATCCACTCTCTTCACCACCACATCCAGTCTCTTAATCACCATATCCAGCCTCTTCATCACCACATCCAGTCTCTTCACTCACCACATCCACTCTCTTCACCACCACATCCAGTCTCTTCACTCAGCACATCCAGTCTCTTCATCACCACATCCAGTCTCTACACTCTCCACATCCATTCGCTTCATCACCACATCCACTCTCTTCACCACCACATCCACTCTCTTCATCACCACGTCCACTCTCTTCATCACCAATTCCAGATTCTTCACCACAATGTCGACTATCTTCACCGCCAGCTCCAATCTCTTCATCACCACATCCACTCTCTTAATCACCATATCCAGCCTCTTCATCACCACATCCACTCTCATCACTCACCACATCCATTCTCTTCACCAACACATTCAGTCACTTCATCACCAAATCCAGTCTCTTCATCACCAAATCCAGTCTTTTCACCACCACATCCACTCTCTTCATCACCACATCCAGTCACTTCATCACCACATCCACTGTCTTCATCACCACATCCACTCTCTTCACCACCACATCCACTCTCTTCATCACCACATCTACTCTCTTCACCACCACATCCACTCTCTTCACGACCACATCCAGTCTCTTCACTCACCACATCCACTCTCTTCACCACCACATCCAGTCTCTTAATCACCATATCCAGCCTCTTCATCACCACATCCACTCTCTTCACTCACCACATCCAGTCTCTTCACTCAGCACATCCAGTCTCTTCATCACCACATCCAGTCTCTACACTCTCCACATCCACTCGCTTCATCACCACATCCACTCTCTTCACCACCACATCCACTCTCTTCATCACCACGTCGACTCTCTTCATCACCAATTCCAGATTCTTCACCACAATGTCGACTATCTTCACCAACAGCTCCAATCTCTTCATCACCACATCCACTCTCTTAATCACCATATCCAGCCTCTTCATCACCACATCCACTCTCATCACTCACCACATCCATTCTCTTCACCAACACATTCAGTCACTTCATCACCAAATCCAGTCTCTTCATCACCAAATCCAGTCTTTTCACCACCACATCCACTCTCTTCATCACCACATCCAGTCACTTCATCACCACATCCACTGTCTTCATCACCACATCCACTCTCTTCACCACCACATCCACTCTCTTCATCACCACATCTACTCTCTTCACCACCACATCCACTCTCTTCACCACCACATCCAGTCTCTTCACTCACCACATCTACTCTCTTCACCACCACATCCAGTCTCTTAATCACCATATCCAGCCTCTTCATCACCACATCCACTCTCTTCACTCACCACATCCAGTCTCTTCACTCAGCACATCCAGTCTCTTCATCACCACATCCAGTCTCTACACTCTCCACATCCACTCGCTTCATCACCACATCCACTCTCTTCACCACCACATCCACTCTCTTCATCACCACGTCGACTCTCTTCATCACCAATTCCAGATTCTTCACCACCATGTCGACAATCTTCACCACCAGCTCCAATCTCTTCATCACCACATCCACTCTCTTAATCACCATATCCAGCCTCTTCATCACCACATCCACTCTCATCACTCACCACATCCATTCTCTTCACCAACACATTCAGTCACTTCATCACCAAATCCAGTCTCTTCATCACCAAAACCAGTCTTTTCACCACCACATCCACTCTCTTCATCACCACATCCAGTCACTTCATCACCACATCCACTGTCTTCATCACCACATCCACTCTCTTCACCACCACATCCACTCTCTTCACCACCAAATCCACTCTCTTCACCACCACATCCACTCTCTTCATCACCACATCCACTCTCTTCACCACCACATCCACTCTCTTCACCACCACATCCAGTCTCTTCAATCACCACATCCTCTCTCTTCACCACCACATCCAGTCTCTTAATCACCACATCCAGTCTCTTCAGCACCACATCCAGTCTCTACATCACCACATCCAGTCTCTTCAGCACCACATCCAGTCTCTTTATCATCGAATCCAGTCACTTAACTCACCACATCCACTCTCTTAACCACCACATCCAGTCCCTTCATCACCGAATCCAGTCTCTTCAGTCACCACATCCATTCTCTTCACCACCGAATCCAGTCTCTTCACTCACCACATCCACTCTCTTCACCACCACATCAAGTCTCTTAATCACGACATCCAGTTTCTTCAGCACAACATCCAGTCTCTTCATCACCCCATCCAGTCTCTTCAGCACCACATCCAGTCTCTTCACTCACCACTTCAACTCTCTTCATCACCACATCCATTCACTTCATCACAACATCCAGTCTCTTCACTCAGCACATCCAGTCTCTTCAGCACCACCTCCAATCTCTTCATCAGCAAATCCACTCTCTTAATCACCAAATCCAGTCTCGTCACCACCACATCCTGTCTCTTCACCACCACATCCAGTCTCTTCATCACCAAATCCAGTCTATTCACCACCACATCCACTCTCTTCACCACCACATCCACTCTCTTCACCACCTCATCCACTCTCTTCATCACCACATCCAGTCACTTCATCACCACATCCACTGCCATCATCACCACATCCACTCTCTTCACCACCACATCCACTCTCTTCACCACCACATCCAGTCTCTTTATCACCACATCCAGTCTCTACACTCTGCACATCCACTCGCTTCACCACCACATCCAGTCTCTTCACTCAGCACATCCAGTCTCTTTATCACCACATCCAGTCTCTACACTCTCCACATCCACTCGCTTCATCACCACATCCACTCTCTTCACCACCACATCCACTCTCTTCACCACCACTTCCACTCTCTTAATCACCATATCCAGCCTCTTCATCACCACATCCACTCTCTTCACTCAACACATCCATTCTCCTCACCAACACATTCAGTCACTTCATCACCAAATCCAATCTTTTCATCACCAAATCCAGTCTTTTCACCACCACATCCACTCTCTTCATCACCACATCCAGTCACTTCATCACCACATCCACTGTCTTAATCACCACATCCAGTCTCTTCAGCACCACATCCAGTCTCTACATCACCAATTCCAGTCTATTCAGCAACACATCCAGTCTCTTTATCACCGAATCCAGTCACTTAACTCACCACATCAACTCTCTTCACCACCACATCCAGTCCCTTCATCACCAAATCCAGTCTCTTCAGTCACCACATCCATTCTCTTCACCACCAAATCCAGTCTCTTCACTCACCACATCCACTCGCTTCATCACCACATCCACTCTCTTCACCACCACATCCACTCTCTTCATCACCACGTCCACTCTCTTCATCACCAATTCCAGATTCTTCACCACCATGTCGACTATCTTCACCACCAGCTCCAATCTCTTCATCACCACATCCACTCTCTTAATCACCATACCCAGCCTCTTCATCACCACATCCACTCTCATCACTCACCACATCCATTCTCTTCACCAACACATTCAGTCACTTCATCACCAAATCCAGTTTCTTCATCACCAAATCCAGTCTTTTCACCACCACATCCACTCTCTTCATCACCACATCCAGTCACATCATCACCACATCCACTGTCTTCATCACCACATCCACTCTCTTCACCACCACATCCACTCTCTTCATCACCACATCCACTCTCTTCACCACCACATCCACTGTCTTCACCACCACATCCAGTCTCTTAATCACCATATCCAGCCTCTTCATCACCACATCCACTCTCTTCACTCACCACATCCAGTCTCTTCACTCAGCACATCCAGTCTCTTCATCACCACATCCAGTCTCTACACTCTCCACATCCACTCGCTTCATCACCACATCCACTCTCTTCACCACCACATCCACTCTCTTCATCACCACGTCCACTCTCTTCATCACCAATTCCAGATTCTTCACCACCATGTCGACTATCTTCACCACCAGCTCCAATCTCTTCATCACCACATCCACTCTCTTAATCACCATATCCAGCCTCTTCATCACCACATCCACTCTCATCACTCACCACATCCATTCTCTTCACCATCACATTCAGTCACTTCATCACCAAATCCAGTCTCTTCATCACCAAAACCAGTCTTTTCACCACCACATCCACTCTCTTCATCACCACATCCAGTCACTTAATCACCACATCCACTGTCTTCATCACCACATCCACTCTCTTCACCACCACATGCACTCTCTTCACCACCACATCCACTCTCTTCACCACCACATCCAGTCTCTTCACTCACCACATCCACTCTCTTCACCACCACATCCAGTCTCTTAATCACCATATCCAGCCTCTTCATCACCACATCCACTCTCTTCACTCACCACATCCATTCTCTTCACCAACACATTCAGTCACTTCATCACCGAATCCAGTCTCTTCATCATCAAATCCAGTCTCTTCACCACCACATCCACTCTCTTGATCTCCACATCCAGTCACTTCATCACCACATCCACTGTCTTCATCACCACATCCACTCTCTTCACCACCAAATCCACTCTCTTCACCACCACATCCACTCTCTTCATCACCACATCCACTCTCTTCACCACCACATCCACTCTCTTCACCACCACATCCAGTCTCTTCAATCACCACATCCACTCTCTTCACCACCACATCCAGTCTCTTAATCACCACATCCAGTCTCTTCAGCACCACATCCAGTCTCTACATCACCACATCCAGTCTCTTCAGCACCACATCCAGTCTCTTTATCATCGAATCCAGTCACTTAACTCACCACATCCACTCTCTTAACCACCACATCCAGTCCCTTCATCACCGAATCCAGTCTCTTCAGTCACCACATCCATTCTCTTCACCACCGAATCCAGTCTCTTCACTCACCACATCCACTCTCTTCACCACCACATCCACTCTCTTCACCACCACATCCACTCTCTTCATCACCACATCCAGTCACTTCATCACCACATCCACTGCCATCATCACCACATCCACTCTCTTCACCACCACATCCACTCTCTTCACCACCACATCCAGTCTCTTCACTCACCACATCCACTCTCTTCACCACCACATCCAGTCTCTTCACTCAGCACATCCAGTCTCTTTATCACCACATCCAGTCTCTACACTCTCCACATCCACTCGCTTCATCACCACATCCACTCTCTTCACCACCACATCCACTCTCTTCACCACCACTTCCACTCTCTTAATCACCATATCCAGCCTCTTCATCACCACATCCACTCTCTTCACTCAACACATCCATTCTCTTCACCAACACATTCAGTCACTTCATCACCAAATCCAATCTTTTCATCACCAAATCCAGTCTTTTCACCACCACATCCACTCTCTTCATCACCACATCCAGTCATGTCATCACCACATCCACTGTCTTAATCACCACATCCAGTCTCTTCAGCACCACATCCAGTCTCTACATCACCAATTCCAGTCTATTCAGCAACACATCCAGTCTCTTTATCACCGAATCCAGTCACTTAACTCACCACATCAACTCTCTTCACCACCACATCCAGTCCCTTCATCACCAAATCCAGTCTCTTCAGTCACCACATCCATTCTCTTCACCACCAAATCCAGTCTCTTCACTCACCACATCCACTCTCTTCACCACCACATCCAGTCTCTTAATCACCACATCCAGTTTCTGCAGCACCACATCCAGTCTCTTCATCATACCATCCAGTCTCTTCAGCACCATATCCAGTCTCTTTATCACCGAATCCAGTCACTTCACTCACCACATCCACTCTCTTCATCACCACATCCACTCTATTCACCACCACATCCAGTCACTTCATCACAACATCCAGTCTCTTCACTCAGCACATCCAGTCTCTTCATCACCACATCCAGTCTCTTCACTCTCCACATCCACTCGCTTCATCACCATATCCACTCTCTTCATCACCACATCCAGTCTCTTCACCAACATGTCCACTCTCTTCACCACCACCTCCAATCTCTTCATCAGCAAATCCACTCTCTTAATCACCAAATCCAGTCTCGTCACCACCACATCCAGTCTCTTCACCACCACATCCAGTCTCTTCATCACCAAATCCAGTCTATTCACCACCTCATCCACTCTGTTCACCACCACATCCACTCTCTTCACCACCACATCCACTCTCTTCATCACCACATCCAGTCACTTCATCACCACATCCACTGCCTTCATCGCCACATCCACTCTCTTCACCACCACATCCACTCTCTTCACCACCACATCCAGTCTCTTCACCACCACATCCAGTCTCTTCACTCATCACATCCACTCTCTTCACCACCACATCCAGTCTCTTCACTCAGCACATCCAGTCTCTTCATCACCACATCCAGTCTCTACACTCTCCACATCCACTCGCTTCATCACCACATCCACTCTCTTCACCACCACATCCACTCTCTTCATCACCACGTCCACTCTCTTCATCACCAATTCCAGATTCTTCACCACCATGTCGACTATCTTCACCACCAGCTCCAATCTCTTCATCACCACATCCACTCTCTTAGTCACCATATCCAGCCTCTTCATCACCACATCCACTCTCATCACTCACCATATCCATTCTCTTCACCAACACATTCAGTCACTTCATCACCAAATCCAGTCTCTTCATCACCAAAACCAGTCTTTTCACCACCACATCCACTCTCTTCATCACCACATCCAGTCACTTCATCACCACATCCACTGTCTTCATCACCACATCCACTCTCTTCACCACCACATCCACTCTCTTCACCACCACATCCACTCTCTTCACCACCACATCCAGTCTCTTCACTCACCACATCCACTCTCTTCACCACCACATCCAGTCTCTTAATCACCATATCCAGCCTCTTCATCACCACATCCACTCTCTTCACTCACCACATCCATTCTCTTCACCAACACATTCAGTCACTTCATCACCGAATCCAGTCTCTTCATCACCAAATCCAGTCTCTTCACCACCACATCCACTCTCTTGATCTCCACATCCAGTCACTTCATCACCACATCCACTGTCTTCATCACCACTTCCACTCACTTCACCACCAAATCCACTCTCTTCACCACCACATCCACTCTCTTCATCACCACATCCACTCTCTTCACCACCACATCCACTCTCTTCACCACCACATCCAGTCTCTTCAATCACCACATCCACTCTCTTCACCACCACATCCTGTCTCTTAATCACCACATCCAGTCTCTTCAGCACCACATCCAGTCTCTACATCACCACATCCAGTCTCTTCAGCACCACATCCAGTCTCTTTATCATCGAATCCAGTCACTTAACTCACCACATCCACTCTCTTAACCACCTCATCCAGTCCCTTCATCAACCAATCCAGTCTCTTCAGTCACCATATCCATTCTCTTCACCACCGAATCCAGTCTCTTCACTCACCACATCCACTCTCTTCACCACCACATCAAGTCTCTTAATCACCACATCCAGTTTCTTCAGCACAACATCCAGTCTCTTCATCACCCCATCCAGTCTCTTCAGCACCACATCCAGTCTCTTCACTCAGCACTTCAACTCTCTTCATCACCACATCCATTCACTTCATCACAACATCCAGTCTCTTCACTCAGCACATCCAGTCACTTCAGCACCACCTCCAATCTCTTCATCAGCAAATCCACTCTCTTAATCACCAAATCCAGTCTCGTCACCACCACATCCAGTCTCTTCACCACCACATCCAGTCTCTTCATCACCAAATCCAGTCTATTCACCACCACATCCACTGTCTTCATCACCACATCCACTCTCTTCACCACCACATGCACTCTCTTCACCACCACATCCACTCTCTTCACCACCACATCCAGTCTCTTCACTCACCACATCCACTCTCTTCACCACCACATCCACTCTCTTAATCACCATATCCAGCCTCTTCATCACCACATCCACTCTCTTCACTCACCACATCCATTCTCTTCACCAACACATTCAGTCACTTCATCACCACATCCACTGTCTTCATCACCACATCCACTCTCTTCACCACCAAATCCACTCTCTTCACCACCACATCCACTCTCTTCATCACCACATCCACTCTCTTCACCACCACATCCACTCTCTTCACCACCACATCCAGTCTCTTCAATCACCACATCCACTCTCTTCACCACCACATCCAGTCTCTTAATCACCACATCCAGTCTCTTCAGCACCACATCCAGTCTCTACATCACCACATCCAGTCTCTTCAGCACCACATCCAGTCTCTTTATCATCGAATCCAGTCACTTAACTCACCACATCCACTCTCTTAACCACCACATCCAGTCCCTTCATCACCGAATCCAGTCTCTTCAGTCACCACATCCATTCTCTTCACCACCGAATCCAGTCTCTTCACTCACCACATCCACTCTCTTCACCACCACATCAAGTCTCTTAATCACGACATCCAGTTTCTTCAGCACAACATCCAGTCTCTTCATCACCCCATCCAGTCTCATCAGCACAACATCCAGTCTCTTCACTCACCACTTCAACTCTCTTCATCACCACATCCATTCACTTCATCACAACATCCAGTCTCTTCACTCACCACATCCACTGCCATCATCACCACATCCACTCTCTTCACCACCACATCCACTCTCTTCACCACCACATCCAGTCTCTTCACTCACCACATCCACTCTCTTCACCACCACATCCAGTCTCTTCACTCAGCACATCCAGTCTCTTTATCACCACATCCAGTCTCTACACTCTCCACATCCACTCGCTTCATCACCACATCCACTCTCTTCACCACCACATCCACTCTCTTCACCACCACTTCCACTCTCTTAATCACCATATCCAGCCTCTTCATCACCACATCCACTCTCTTCACTCAACACATCCATTCTCTTCACCAACACATTCAGTCACTTCATCACCAAATCCAATCTTTTCATCACCAAATCCAGTCTTTTCACCACCACATCCACTCTCTTCATCACCACATCCAGTCACTTCATCACCACATCCACTGTCTTAATCACCACATCCAGTCTCTTCAGCACCACATCCAGTCTCTACATCACCAATTCCAGTCTATTCAGCAACACATCCAGTCTCTTTATCACCGAATCCAGTCACTTAACTCACCACATCAACTCTCTTCACCACCACATCCAGTCCCTTCATCACCAAATCCAGTCTCTTCAGTCACCACATCCATTCTCTTCACCACCAAATCCAGTCTCTTCACTCACCACATCCACTCTCTTCACCACCACATCCAGTCTCTAAATCAGCACATCCAGTTTCTGCAGCACCACATCCAGTCTCTTCATCATACCATCCAGTCTCTTCAGCACCATATCCAGTCTCTTCACCAACATGTCCACTCTCTTCACCACCACCTCCAATCTCTTCATCAGCAAATCCACTCTCTTAATCACCAAATCCAGTCTCGTCACCACCACATCCAGTCTCTTCACCACCACATCCAGTCTCTTCATGACCAAATCCAGTCTATTCACCACCACATCCACTCTGTTCACCACCACATCCACTCTCTTCACCACCACATCCACTCTCTTCATCACCACATCCAGTCACTTCATCACCACATCCACTGCCTTCATCACCACATCCACTCTCTTCACCACCACATCCACTCTCTTCACCTCCACATCCAGTCTCTTCACCACCACATCCAGTCTCTTCACTCATCACATCCACTCTCTTCACCACCACATCCAGTCTCTTCACTCAGCACATCCAGTCTCTTCATCACCACATCCAGTCTCTACACTCTCCACATCCACTCGCTTCATCTCCACAGCCACTCACTTCACTACCACATCCACTCTCTTCATCACCACGTCCACTCTCTTCATCACCAATTCCAGATTCTTCACCACCATGTCGACTATCTTCACCACCAGCTCCAATCTCTTCATCACCACATCCACTCTCTTAGTCACCATATCCAGCCTCTTCATCACCACATCCACTCTCATCACTCACCACATCCATTCTCTTCACCAACACATTCAGTCACTTCATCACCAAATCCAGTCTCTTCATCACCAAAACCAGTCTTTTCACCACCACATCCACTCTCTTCATCACCACATCCAGTCACTTCATCACCACATCCACTGTCTTCATCACCACATCCACTCTCTTCACCACCACATCCACTCTCTTCACCACCACATCCACTCTCTTCACCACCACATCCAGTCTCTTCACTCACCACATCCACTCTCTTCACCACCACATCCAGTCTCTTAATCACCATATCCAGCCTCTTCATCACCACATCCACTCTCTTCACTCACCACATCCATTCTCTTCACCAACACATTCAGTCTCTTCACCACCACATCCACTCTCTTGATCTCCACATCCAGTCACTTCATCATCACATCCACTGTCTTCATCACCACATCCACTCTCTTCACCACCAAATCCACTCTCTTCACCACCACATCCACTCTCTTCATCACCACATCCACTCTCTTCACCACCACATCCACTCTCTTCACCACCACATCCAGTGTCTTCAATCACCACATCCACTCTCTTCACCACCACGTCCAGTCTCTTAATCACCACATCCAGTCTCTTCAGCACCACATCCACTCTACATCACCACATCCAGTCTCTTCAGCACCACATCCAGTCTCTTTATCATCAAATCCAGTCACTTAACTCACCACATCCACTCTCTTAACCACCACATCCAGTCCCTTCATCACCGAATCCAGTCTCTTCAGTCACCACATCCATTGTCTTCACCACCGAATCCAATCTCTTCACTCACCACATCCACTCTCTTCACCACCACATCAAGTCTCTTAATCACCACATCCAGTTTCTTCAGCACAACATCCAGTCTCTTCATCACCCCATCCAGTCTCTTCAGCACCACATCCAGTCTCTTCACTCACCACTTCAACTCTCTTCATCACCACATCCATTCACTTCATCACAACATCCAGTCTCTTCACTCAGCACATCCAGTCTCTTCAGCACCACCTCCAATCTCTTCATCAGCAAATCCACTCTCTTAATCACCAAATCCAGTCTCGTCACCACCACATCCAGTCTCTTCACCACCACATCCAGTCTCTTCATCACCAAATCCAGTCTATTCACCAACACATCCACTCTCTTCACCACCACATCCACTCTCTTCACCACCACATCCACTCTCTTCATCACCACATCCAGTCACTTCATCACCACATCCACTGCCATCATCACCACATCCACTCTCTTCACTCTCCACATCCACTCGCTTCATCACCACATCCAGTCTCTACACTCTCCACATCCACTCGCTTCATCACCACATCCACTCTCTTCACCACCACATCCACTCTCTTCATCACCACATCCACTCTCTTCATCACCACGTCCACTCCCTTAATCACCAATTCCAGATTCTTCACCACCATGTCGACTATCTTCACCACCAGCTCCAATCTCTTCATCACCACATCCACTCTCTTAGTCACCATATCCAGCCTCTTCATCACCACATCCACTCTCATCACTCACCACATCCATTCTCTTCACCAACACAATCAGTCACTTCATCACCAAATCCAGTCTCTTTATCACCAAAACCAGTCTTTTCACCACCACATCCACTCTCTTCATCACCACATCCAGTCACTTCATCACCACATCCACTGTCTTCATCACCACATCCACTCTCTTCACCACCACATCCACTCTCTTCACCACCACATCCACTCTCTTCACCACCACATCCAGTCTCTTCACTCACCACATCCACTCTCTTCACCACCACATCCAGTCTCTTAATCACCATATCCAGCCTCTTCATCACCACATCCACTCTCTTCACTCACCACATCCATTCTCTTCACCAACACATTCAGTCACTTCATCACCGAATCCAGTCTCTTCATCACCAAATCCAGTCTCTTCACCACCACATCCACTCTCTTGATCTCCACATCCAGTCACTTCATCACCACATCCACTGTCTTCATCACCACATCCACTCTCTTCACCACCAAATCCACTCTCTTCACCACCACATCCACTCTCTTCATCACCACATCCACTCTCTTCACCACCACATCCACTCTCTTCACCACCACATCCAGTCTCTTCAATCACCACATCCACTCTCTTCACCACCACATCCAGTCTCTTAATCACCACATCCAGTCTCTTCAGCACCACATCCAGTCTCTACATCACCACATCCAGTCTCTTCAGCACCAGATCCAGTCTCTTTATCATCGAATCCAGTCACTTAACTCACCACATCCACTCTCTTATCCACCACATCCAGTCCCTTCATCACCGAATCCAGTCTCTTCAGTCACCACATCCATTCTCTTCACCACCGAATCCAGTCTCTACACTCACCACATCCACTCTCTTCACCACCACATCAAGTCTCTTAATCACCACATCCAGTTTCTTCAGCACAACATCCAGTCTCTTCATCACCCCATCCAGTCTCTTCAGCACCACATCCAGTCTCTTCACTCACCACTTCAACTCTCTTCATCACCACATCCATTCACTTCATCACAACATCCAGTCTCTTCACTCAGCACATCCAGTCTCTTCAGCACCACCTCCAATCTCTTCATCAGCAAATCCATTCTCTTAATCACCAAATCCAGTCTCGTCACCACCACATCCAGTCTCTTCACCACCACATCCAGTGTCTTCATCACCAAATCCAGTCTATTCACCACCACATCCACTCTCTTCACCACCACATCCACTCTCTTCACCACCACATCCACTCTCTTCATCACCACATCCAGTCACTTCATCACCACATCCACTGCCATCATCACCACATCCGCTCTCTTCACCACCACATCCACTCTCTTCACCACCACATCCAGTCTCTTCACTCACCACATCCACTCTCTTCACCACCACATCCAGTCTCTTCACTCAGCACATCCTGTCTCTTTATCACCACATCCAGTCTCTACACTCTCCACATCTACTCGCTTCATCACCACATCCACTCTCTTCACCACCACATCCACTCTCTTCACCACCACATCCACTCTCTTAATCACCATATCCAGCCTCTTCATCACCACATCCACTCTCTTCACACAACACATCCATTCTCTTCACCAACACATTCAGTCACTTCATCACCAAATCCAATCTTTTCATCACCAAATCCAGTCTTTTCACCACCACATCCACTCTCTTCATCACCACATCCAGTCACTTCATCACCACATCCACTGTCTTAATCACCACATCCAGTCTCTTCAGCACCACATCCAGTCTCTACATCACCAATTCCAGTCTATTCAGCAACACATCCAGTCTCTTTATCACCGAATCCAGTCACTTAACTCACCACATCAACTCTCTTCACCACCACATCCAGTCCCTTCATCACCAAATCCAGTCTCTTCAGTCACCACATCCATTCTCTTCACCACCAAATCCAGTCTCTTCACTCACCACATCCACTCTCTTCACCACCACATCCAGTCTCTTAATCACCACATCCAGTTTCTTCAGCACCACATCCAGTCTCTTCAGCACCACATCCAGTCTCTTCATCATCTATCCAGTCTCTTCAGCACCATATCCAGTCTCTTTATGACCGAATCCAGTCACTTCACTCACCACATCCACTCTCTTCATCACCACATCCACTCTATTCACCACCACATCCAGTCACTTCATCACAACATCCAGTCTCTTCACTCAGCACATCCAGTCTCTTCATCACCACATCCAGTCTCTTCACTCTCCACATCCACTCGCTTCATCACCATATCCACTCTCTTCATCACCACATCCAGTCTCTTCACCAACATGTCCACTCTCTTCACCACCACCTCCAATCTCTTCATCAGCAAATCCACTCTCTTAATCACCAAATCCAGTCTCGTCACCACCACTTCCAGTCTCTTCATCACCAAATCCAGTCTATTCTCCACCACATCCACTCTCTTCACCACCACATCCAGTCTCTTCACCACCACATCCAGTCTCTTCACTCACCACATCCACTCTCTTCACCACCACATCCAGTCTCTTCACCACCACATCCAGTCTCTTCACTCACCACATCCACTCTCTTCACCACCACATCCAGTCTCTTAATCACCACATCCAGTCTCTTCAGCACCACATTCAGTCTCTACATCACCACATCCAGTCTCTTCAGCACCACATCCAGTCTCTTTATCACCGAATCCAGTCACTTAACTCACCACATCCACTCTCTTCACCACCACATCCAGTCCCTTCATCACCGAATCCAGTCTCTTCAGTCACCACATCCATTCTCTTCACCACCACGTCCACTCTCTTCATCACCAATTCCAGATTCTTCACCACCATGTCGACTATCTTCACCACCAGCTCCAATCTCTTCATCACCACATCCACTCTCTTAATCACCATATCCAGCCTCTTCATCACCACATCCACTCTCATCACTCACCACATCCATTCTCTTCACCAACACATTCAGTCACTTCATCACCAAATCCACTCTCTTCATCACCAAATCCAGTCTTTTCACCACCACATCCACACTCTTCATTACCACATCCAGTCACTTCATCACCACATCCACTGTCTTCATCACCACATCCACTCTCTTCACCACCACATCCACTCTCTTCATCACCACATCCACTCTCTTCACCACCACATCCACTCTCTTCACCACCACATCCAGTCTCATCACTCACCACATCCACTCTCTTCAACACCACATCCAGTCTCTTAATCACCATATCCAGCCTTTTCATCACCACATCCACTCTCTTCACTCACCACATCCATTCTCTTCACCAACACATTCAGTCACTTCATCACCGAATCCAGTCTCTTCATCACCAAATCCAGTCTCTTCACCACCACATCCAGTCTCTTCATCACCACATCCAGTCACTTCACTCTCCACATCCACTCTCCTCATCACCACATCCAGTCTCTTCACCACCATGTCCACTCTCTTCACCACCACCTCCAATCTCTTCATCAGCAAATCCACTCTCTTAATCACCAAATCCAGTCTCGTCTCCACCACATCCTGTCTCTTCACCACCACATCCAGTCTCTTCATCACCAAATCCAGTCTATTCACCACCACATCCACTCTGTTCACCACCACATCCACTCTCTTCACCACCACATCCACTCTCTTCACCACCACATCCAGTCTCTTCAGCACCACATCCAGTCTCTTCACTCATCACATCCACTCTCTTCACCACCACATCCAGTCTCTTCACTCAGCACATCCAGTCTCTTCATCACCACATCCAGTCTCTACACTCTCCACATCCACTCGCTTCATCACCACATCCACTCTCTTCACCACCACATCCAGTCTCTTAATCACCACATCCACTCTCTTCATTACCACATCCAGTCACTTCATCACCACATCCACTGTCTTCATCACCACATCCACTCTCTTCACCACCATATCCAGCCTTTTCATCACCACATCCAATCTCTTCACTCACCACATCCATTCTCTTCACCAACACATTCAGTCACTTCATCACCGAATCCAGTCTCTTCATCACCAAATCCAGTCTCTTCACCACCACATCCAGTCTCTTCACCACCAGCTCCAATCTCTTCATCACCACATCCACTCTCTTAATCACCATATCCAGCCTCTTCATCACCACATCCACTCTCATCACTCACTACATCCATTCTCTTCACCAACACATTCAGTCACTTCATCACCAAATCCAGTCTCTTCATCACCAAATCCAGTCTTTTCACCACCACATCCACTCTCTTCATTACCACATCCAGTCACTTCATCACCACATCCACTGTCCTCATCACCACATCCACTCTCTTCACCACCATATCCAGCCTTTTCATCACCACATCCACTCTCTTAACTCACCACATCCATTCTCTTCACCAACACATTCAGTCACTTCATCACCGAATCCAGTCTATTCACCACCACATCCACTCTGTTCACCACCACATCCACTCTCCTCACCACCACATCCACTCTCTTCACCACCACATCCAGTCTCTTCAGCACCACATCCAGTCTCTTCACTCATCACATCCACTCTCTTCACCACCACATCCAGTCTCTTCACTCAGCACATCCAGTCTCTTCATCACCACATCCAGTCTCTACACTCTCCACATCCACTCGCTTCATCACCACATCCACTCTCTTCATCACCACGTCCACTCTCTTCATCACCAATTCCAGATTCTTCACCACCATGTCGACTATCTTCACCACCAGCTCCAATCTCTTCATCACCACATCCACTCTCTTAATCACCATATCCAGCCTCTTCATCACCACATCCACTCTCATCACTCACCACATCCATTCTCTTCACCAACACATACAGTCACTTCATCACCAAATCCAGTCTCTTCATCACCAAAACCAGTCTTTTCACCACCACATCCACTCTCTTCATCACCACATCCAGTCACTTCATCACCACATCCACTGTGTTCATCACCACATCCACTCTCTTCACCACCACATCCACTCTCTTCACCACCACATCCACTCTCTTCACCACCACATCCAGTCTCTTCACTCACCACATCCACTCTCTCCACCACCACATCCAGTCTCTTAATCACCATATCCAGCCTCTTCATCACCACATCCACTCTCTTCACTCACCACATCCATTCTCTTCACCAACACATTCAGTCACTTCATCACCGAATCCAGTCTCTTCATCACCAAATCCAGTCTCTTCACCACCACATCCACTCTCTTGATCACCACATCCTGTCACTTCATCACCACATCCACTGTCTTCATCACCACATCCACTCTCTTCACGAGCAAATCCACTCTCTTCACCACCACATCCACTCTCTTCATCACCACATCCACTCTCTTCACCACCACATCCACTCTCTTGATCACCACATCCACTCTCTTCACCACCACATCCAGTCTCTTAATCACCTCATCCAGTCACTTCATCACCACATCCACTGCCTTCATCACCACATCTACTCTCTTCACCACCACATCCACTCTCTTCAACACCACATCCAGTCTCTTCACCGCCACATCCAGTCTCTTCACTCACCACATCCACTCTCTTCACCACCATATCCAGTCTCTTCACTCAGCACATCCAGTCTCTTCATCACCACATCCAGTCTCTACACTCTCCACATCCACTCGCTTCATCACCACATCCACTCTCTTCACCACCACATCCACTCTCTTCATCACCACGTCCACTCTCTTCATCACCAATTCCAGATTCTTCACCACCATGTCGACTATCTTCACCACCAGCTCCAATCTCTTCATCACCACATCCACTCTCTTAATCAGCATATCCAGCCTCTTCATCACCACATCCACTCTCATCACTCACTACATCCATTCTCTTCACCAACACATTCAGTCACTTCATCACCAAATCCAGTCTCTTCATCACCAAATCCAGTCTTTTCACCACCACATCCACTCTCTTCATTACCACATCCAGTCACTTCATCACCACATCCACTGTCTTCATCACCACATCCACTCTCTTCACCACCAAATCCACTCTCTTCATCACCACATCCACTCTCTTCACTCACCACATCCATTCTCTTCACCAACACATTCAGTCACTTCATCACCGAATCCAGTCTCTTCATCACCAAATCCTGTCTCTTCACCACCACATCCAGTCTCTTCACCACCACATTCACTCTCTTGATCACCACATCCTGTCACTTCATCACCACATCCACTGTCTTCATCACCACATCCACTCTCTTCACGACCAAATCCACTCTCTTCACCACCACATCCACTCTCTTCATCACCACATCCACTCTCTTCACCACCACATCCACTCTCTTCACCACCACATCCAGTCTCATCACTCACCACATCCACTCTCTTCACCACCACATCCAGTCTCTTAATCACCATATCCAGCCTTTTCATCACCACATCCACTCTCTTCACTCACCACATCCATTCTCTTCACCAACACATTCAGTCACTTCATCACCGAATCCAGTCTCTTCATCACCAAATCCAGTCTCTTCACCACCACATCCAGTCTCTTCATCACCACATCCAGTCTCTTCGCTCTCCACATCCACTCTCCTCATCACCACATCCAGTCTCTTCACCACCATGTCCACTCTCTTCACCACCACCTCCAATCTCTTCATCAGCAAATCCACTCTCTTAATCACCAAATCCAGTCTTGTCTCCACCACATCCAGTCTCTTCACCACCACATCCAGTCTCTTCATCACCAAATCCAGTCTATTCACCATCACATCCACTCTGTTCACCACCACATCCATTCTCTTCACCAACACATTCAGTCACTTCATCACCGAATCCAGTCTCTTCATCACCAAATCCAGTCTCTTCACCACCACATCCACTCTCTTGATCACCACATCCTGTCACTTCATCACCACATCCACTGTCTTCATCACCACATCCACTCTCTTCACGAGCAAATCCACTCTCTTCACCACCACATCCACTCTCTTCATCACCACATCCACTCTCTTCACCACCACATCCACTCTCTTGATCACCACATCCACTCTCTTCACCACCACATCCAGTCTCTTAATCACCTCATCCAGTCACTTCATCACCACATCCACTGCCTTCATCACCACATCCACTCTCTTCACCACCACATCCACTCTCTTCAACACCACATCCAGTCTCTTCACCGCCACATCCAGTCTCTTCACTCACCACATCCACTCTCTTCACCACCATATCCAGTCTCTTCACTCAGCACATCCAGTCTCTTCATCACCACATCCAGTCTCTACACTCTCCACATCCACTCGCTTCATCACCACATCCACTCTCTTCACCACCACATCCACTCTCTTCATCACCACGTCCACTCTCTTCATCACCAATTCCAGATTCTTCACCACCATGTCGACTATCTTCACCACCAGCTCCAATCTCTTCATCACCACATCCACTCTCTTAATCACCATATCCAGCCTCTTCATCACCACATCCACTCTCATCACTCACTACATCCATTCTCTTCACCAACACATTCAGTCACTTCATCACCAAATCCAGTCTCTTCATCACCAAATCCAGTCTTTTCACCACCACATCCACTCTCTTCATTACCACATCCAGTCACTTCATCACCACATCCACTGTCTTCATCACCACATCCACTCTCTTCACCACCACATCCACTCTCTTCATCACCACATCCACTCTCTTCACTCACCACATCCATTCTCTTCACCAACACATTCAGTCACTTCATCACCGAATCCAGTCTCTTCATCACCAAATCCAGTCTCTTCACCACCACATCCAGTCTCTTCACCACCACATTCACTCTCTTGATCACCACATCCTGTCACTTCATCACCACATCCACTGTCTTCATCACCACATCCACTCTCTTCACGACCAAATCCACTCTCTTCACCACCACATCCACTCTCTTCATCACCACATCCACTCTCTTCACCACCACATCCACTCTCTTCACCACCACATCCAGTCTCATCACTCACCACATCCACTCTCTTCACCACCACATCCAGTCTCTTAATCACCATATCCAGCCTTTTCATCACCACATCCACTCTCTTCACTCACCACATCCATTCTCTTCACCAACACATTCAGTCACTTCATCACCGAATCCAGTCTCTTCATCACCAAATCCAGTCTCTTCACCACCACATCCAGTCTCTTCATCACCACATCCAGTCTCTTCGCTCTCCACATCCACTCTCCTCATCACCACATCCAGTCTCTTCACCACCATGTCCACTCTCTTCACCACCACCTCCAATCTCTTCATCAGCAAATCCACTCTCTTAATCACCAAATCCAGTCTTGTCTCCACCACATCCAGTCTCTTCACCACCACATCCAGTCTCTTCATCACCAAATCCAGTCTATTCACCACCACATCCACTCTGTTCACCACCACATCCACTCTCTTCACCACCACATCCACTCTCTTCACCACCACATCCAGTCTCTTCAGCACCACATCCAGTCTCTTCACTCATCACATCCACTCTCTTCACCACCACATCCAGTCTCTTCACTCAGCACATCCAGTCTCTTCATCACCACATCCAGTCTCTACACTCTCCACATCCACTCGCTTCATCACCACATCCACTCTCTTCACCACCACATCCACTCTCTTCATCACCACGTCCACTCTCTTCATCACCAATTCCAGATTCTTCACCACCATGTCGACTATCTTCACCACCAGCTCCAATCTCTTCATCACCACATCCACTCTCTTAATCACCATATCCAGCCTCTTCATCACCACATCCACTCTCATCACTCACCACATCCATTCTCTTCACCAACACATACAGTCACTTCATCACCAAATCCAGTCTCTTCATCACCAAAACCAGTCTTTTCACCACCACATCCACTCTCTTCATCACCACATCCAGTCACTTCATCACCACATCCACTGTGTTCATCACCACATCCACTCTCTTCACCACCACATCCACTCTCTTCACCACCACATCCACTCTCTTCACCACCACATCCAGTCTCTTCACTCACCACATCCACTCTCTCCACCACCACATCCAGTCTCTTAATCACCATATCCAGCCTCTTCATCACCACATCCACTCTCTTCACTCACCACATCCATTCTCTTCACCAACACATTCAGTCACTTCATCACCGAATCCAGTCTCTTCATCACCAAATCCAGTCTCTTCACCACCACATCCACTCTCTTGATCACCACATCCTGTCACTTCATCACCACATCCACTGTCTTCATCACCACATCCACTCTCTTCACGAGCAAATCCACTCTCTTCACCACCACATCCACTCTCTTCATCACCACATCCACTCTCTTCACCACCACATCCACTCTCTTGATCACCACATCCACTCTCTTCACCACCACATCCAGTCTCTTAATCACCTCATCCAGTCACTTCATCACCACATCCACTGCCTTCATCACCACATCCACTCTCTTCACCACCACATCCACTCTCTTCAACACCACATCCAGTCTCTTCACCGCCACATCCAGTCTCTTCACTCACCACATCCACTCTCTTCACCACCACATCCAGTCTCTTCACTCAGCACATCCAGTCTCTTCATCACCACATCCAGTCTCTACACTCTCCACATCCACTCGCTTCATCACCACATCCACTCTCTTCACCAGCACATCCACTCTCTTCATCACCACGTCCACTCTCTTCATCACCAATTCCAGATTCTTCACCACCATGTCGACTATCTTCACCACCAGCTCCAATCTCTTCATCACCACATCCACTCTCTTAATCACCATATCCAGCCTCTTTATCACCACATCCACTCTCATCACTCACTACATCCATTCTCTTCACCAACACATTCAGTCACTTCATCACCAAATACAGTCTCTTCATCACCAAATCCAGTCTTTTCACCACCACATCCACTCTCTTCATTAACACATCCAGTCACTTCATCACCACATCCACTGTCTTCATCACCACATCCACTCTCTTCACCACCATATCCAGCCTTTTCATCACCACATCCACTCTCTTCACTCACCACATCCATTCTCTTCACCAACACATTCAGTCACTTCATCACCGAATCCAGTCTCTTCATCACCAAATCCAGTCTCTTCACCACCACATCCAGTCTCTTCACCACCACATCCACTCTCTTGATCACCACATCCTGTCACTTCATCACCACATCCACTGTCTTCATCACCACATCCACTCTCTTCACGACCAAATCCACTCTCTTCACCACCACATCCACTCTCTTCATCACCACATCCACTCTCTTCACCACCACATCCACTCTCTTGATCACCACATCCACTCTCTTCACCACCACATCCAGTCTCTTAATCACCTCATCCAGTCACTTCATCACCACATCCACTGCCTTCATCACCACATCCACTCTCTTCACGACCACATCCACTCTCTTCAACACCACATCCACTCTCTTCACCACCACATCCAGTCTCTTCACTCAGCACATTCAGTCTCTTCATCACCACATCCAGTCTCTACACTCTCCACATCCACTCGCTTCATCACCACATCCACTCTCTTCACCACCACATCCACTCTCTTCATCACCACATCCACTCTCATCACTCACCACATCCATTCTCTTCACCAACACATACAGTCACTTCATCACCAAATCAAGTCTCTTCATCACCAAAACCAGTCTTTTCACCACCACATCCACTCTCTTCATCACCACATCCAGTCACTTCATCACCACATCCACTGTCTTCATCACCACATCCACTCTCTTCACCACCACATCCACTCTCTTCACCACCACATCCACTCTCTTCACCACCACATCCAGTCTCTTCACTCACCACATCCACTCTCTCCACCACCACATCCAGTCTCTTAATCACCATATCCAGCCTCTTCATCACCACATCCACTCTCTTCACTCACCACATACATTCTCTTCACCAACACATTCAGTCACTTCATCACCGAATCCAGTCTCTTCATCACCAAATCCAGTCTCTTCACCACCACATCCACTCTCTTGATCACCACATCCTGTCACTTCATCACCACATCCACTGTCTTCATCACCACATCCACTCTCATCACGACCATATCCACTCTCTTCACCACCACATCCACTCTCTTCATCACCACATCCACTCTCTTCACCACCACATCCACTCTCTTGATCACCACATCCACTCTCTTCACCACCACATCCAGTCTCTTAATCACCTCATCCAGTCACTTCATCACCACATCCACTGCCTTCATCACCACATCCACTCTCTTCACCACCACATCCACTCTCTTCAACACCACATCCAGTCTCTTCACCGCCACATCCAGTCTCTTCACTCACCACATCCACTCTCTTCACCACCACATCCAGTCTCTTCACTCAGCACATCCAGTCTCTTCATCACCACATCCAGTCTCTACACTCTCCACATCCACTCGCTTCATCACCACATCCACTCTCTTCACCACCACATCCACTCTATTCATCACCACGTCCACTCTCTTCATCACCAATTCCAGATTCTTCACCACCATGTCGACTATCTTCACCACCAGCTCCAATCTCTTCATCACCACATCCACTCTCTTAATCACCACATCCAGTCTCTTCACTCACCACATCCACTCTCTCCACCACCACATCCAGTCTCTTAATCACCATATCCAGCCTCTTCATCACCACATCCACTCTCTTCACTCACCACATCCATTCTCTTCACCAACACATTCAGTCACTTCATCACCGAATCCAGTCTCTTCATCACCAAATCCAGTCTCTTCACCACCACATCCACTCTCTTGATCACCACATCCTGTCACTTCATCACCACATCCACTGTCTTCATCACCACATCCACTCTCTTCACGACCAAATCCACTCTCTTCACCACCACATCCACTCTCTTCATCACCACATCCACTCTCTTCACCACCACATCCACTCTCTTGATCACCACATCCACTCTCTTCACCACCACATCCAGTCTCTTAATCACCTCATCCAGTCACTTCATCACCACATCCACTGCCTTCATCACCACATCCACTCTCTTCACCACCACATCCACTCTCTTCAACACCACATCCAGTCTCTTCACCGCCACATCCAGTCTCTTCACTCACCACATCCACTCTCTTCACCACCACATCCAGTCTCTTCACTCAGCACATCCAGTCTCTTCACCGCCACATCCAGTCTCTTCACTCACCACATCCACTCTCTTCACCACCACATCCAGTCTCTTCACTCAGCACATCCAGTCTCTTCATCACCACATCCAGTCTCTACACTCTCCACATCCACTCGCTTCATCACCACATCCACTCTCTTCACCACCACATCCACTCTCTTCATCACCACGTCCACTCTCTTCATCACCAATTCCAGATTCTTCACCACCATGTCGACTATCTTCACCACCAGCTCCAATCTCTTCATCACCACATCCACTCTCTTAATCACCATATCCAGCCTCTTCATCACCACATCCACTCTCATCACTCACTACATCCATTCTCTTCACCAACACATTCAGTCACTTCATCACCAAATCCAGTCTCTTCATCACCAAATCCAGTCTTTTCACCACCAGCTCCAATCTCTTCATCACCACATCCACTCTCTTAATCACCATATCCAGCCTCTTCATCACCACATCCACTCTCATCACTCACTACATCCATTCTCTTCACCAACACATTCAGTCACTTCATCACCAAATCCAGTCTCTTCATCACCAAATCCAGTCTTTTCACCACCAGCTCCAATCTCTTCATCACCACATCCACTCTCTTCACTCACCACATCCACTCTCTTAATCACCACATCCAGTCTCTTCACTCACCACATCCACTCTCTCCACCACCACATCCAGTCTCTTAATCACCATATCCAGCCTCTTCATCACCACATCCACTCTCTTCACTCACCACATCCATTCTCTTCACCAACACATTCAGTCACTTCATCACCGAATCCAGTCTCTTCATCACCAAATCCAGTCTCTTCACCACCACATCCACTCTCTTGATAACCACATCCTGTCACTTCATCACCACATCCACTGTCTTCATCACCACATCCACTCTCTTCACGACCAAATCCACTCTCTTCACCACCACATCCACTCTCTTCATCACCACATCCACTCTCTTCACCACCACATCCACTCTCTTGATCACCACATCCACTCTCTTCACCACCACATCCAGTCTCTTAATCACCTCATCCAGTCACTTCATCACCACATCCACTGCCTTCATCACCACATCCACTCTCTTCACCACCACATCCACTCTCTTCAACACCACATCCAGTCTCTTCACCGCCACATCCAGTCTCTTCACTCACCACATCCACTCTCTTCACCACCACATCCAGTCTCTTCACTCAGCACATCCAGTCTCTTCATCACCACATCCACTCTCTTCACTCACCACATCCACTCTCTTAATCACCACATCCAGTCTCTTCACTCACCACATCCACTCTCTCCACCACCACATCCAGTCTCTTAATCACCATATCCAGCCTCTTCATCACCACATCCACTCTCTTCACTCACCACATCCATTCTCTTCACCAACACATTCAGTCACTTCATCACCGAATCCAGTCTCTTCATCACCAAATCCAGTCTCTTCACCACCACATCCACTCTCTTGATAACCACATCCTGTCACTTCATCACCACATCCACTGTCTTCATCACCACATCCACTCTCTTCACGACCAAATCCACTCTCTTCACCACCACATCCACTCTCTTCATCACCACATCCACTCTCTTCACCACCACATCCAGTCTCTTCACTCAGCACATCCAGTCTCTTCACCGCCACATCCAGTCTCTTCACTCACCACATCCACTCTCTTCACCACCACATCCAGTCTCTTCACTCAGCACATCCAGTCTCTTCATCACCACATCCAGTCTCTACACTCTCCACATCCACTCGCTTCACCACCACATCCACTCTCTTCATCACCACGTCCACTCTCTTCATCACCAATTCCAGATTCTTCACCACCATGTCGACTATCTTCACCACCAGCTCCAATCTCTTCATCACCACATCCACTCTCTTAATCACCATATCCAGCCTCTTCATCACCACATCCACTCTCATCACTCACTACATCCATTCTCTTCACCAACACATTCAGTCACTTCATCACCAAATCCAGTCTCTTCATCACCAAATCCAGTCTTTTCACCACCAGCTCCAATCTCTTCATCACCACATCCACTCTCTTAATCACCATATCCAGCCTCTTCATCACCACATCCACTCTCATCACTCACTACATCCATTCTCTTCACCAACACATTCAGTCACTTCATCACCAAATCCAGTCTCTTCATCACCAAATCCAGTCTTTTCACCACCAGCTCCAATCTCTTCATCACCACATCCACTCTCTTCACTCACCACATCCACTCTCTTAATCACCACATCCAGTCTCTTCACTCACCACATCCACTCTCTCCACCACCACATCCAGTCTCTTAATCACCATATCCAGCCTCTTCATCACCACATCCACTCTCTTCACTCACCACATCCATTCTCTTCACCAACACATTCAGTCACTTCATCACCGAATCCAGTCTCTTCATCACCAAATCCAGTCTCTTCACCACCACATCCACTCTCTTGATAACCACATCCTGTCACTTCATCACCACATCCACTGTCTTCATCACCACATCCACTCTCTTCACGACCAAATCCACTCTCTTCACCACCACATCCACTCTCTTCATCACCACATCCACTCTCTTCACCACCACATCCACTCTCTTGATCACCACATCCACTCTCTTCACCACCACATCCAGTCTCTTAATCACCTCATCCAGTCACTTCATCACCACATCCACTGCCTTCATCACCACATCCACTCTCTTCACCACCACATCCACTCTCTTCAACACCACATCCAGTCTCTTCACCGCCACATCCAGTCTCTTCACTCACCACATCCACTCTCTTCACCACCACATCCAGTCTCTTCACTCAGCACATCCAGTCTCTTCATCACCACATCCACTCTCTTCACTCACCACATCCACTCTCTTAATCACCACATCCAGTCTCTTCACTCACCACATCCACTCTCTCCACCACCACATCCAGTCTCTTAATCACCATATCCAGCCTCTTCATCACCACATCCACTCTCTTCACTCACCACATCCATTCTCTTCACCAACACATTCAGTCACTTCATCACCGAATCCAGTCTCTTCATCACCAAATCCAGTCTCTTCACCACCACATCCACTCTCTTGATAACCACATTCTGTCACTTCATCACCACATCCACTGTCTTCATCACCACATCCACTCTCTTCACGACCAAATCCACTCTCTTCACCACCACATCCACTCTCTTCATCACCACATCCACTCTCTTCACCACCACATCCACTCTCTTGATCACCACATCCACTCTCTTCACCACCACATCCAGTCTCTTAATCACCTCATCCAGTCACTTCATCACCACATCCACTGCCTTCATCACCACATCCACTCTCTTCACCACCACATCCACTCTCTTCAACACCACATCCAGTCTCTTCACCGCCACATCCAGTCTCTTCACTCACCACATCCACTCTCTTCACCACCACATCCAGTCTCTTCACTCAGCACATCCAGTCTCTTCACCGCCACATCCAGTCTCTTCACTCACCACATCCACTCTCTTCACCACCACATCCAGTCTCTTCACTCAGCACATCCAGTCTCTTCATCACCACATCCAGTCTCTACACTCTCCACATCCACTCGCTTCATCACCACATCCACTCTCTTCACCACCACATCCACTCTCTTCATCACCACGTCCACTCTCTTCATCACCAATTCCAGATTCTTCACCACCATGTCGACTATCTTCACCACCAGCTCCAATCTCTTCATCACCACATCCACTCTCTTAATCACCATATCCAGCCTCTTCATCACCACATCCACTCTCATCACTCACTACATCCATTCTCTTCACCAACACATTCAGTCACTTCATCACCAAATCCAGTCTCTTCATCACCAAATCCAGTCTTTTCACCACCAGCTCCAATCTCTTCATCACCACATCCACTCTCTTAATCACCATATCCAGCCTCTTCATCACCACATCCACTCTCATCACTCACTACATCCATTCTCTTCACCAACACATTCAGTCACTTCATCACCAAATCCAGTCTCTTCATCACCAAATCCAGTCTTTTCACCACCAGCTCCAATCTCTTCATCACCACATCCACTCTCTTCACTCACCACATCCACTCTCTTAATCAACACATCCAGTCTCTTCACTCACCACATCCACTCTCTCCACCACCACATCCAGTCTCTTAATCACAAAATCCAGCCTCTTCATCACCACATCCACTCTCTTCACTCACCACATCCATTCTCTTCACCAACACATTCAGTCACTTCATCACCGAATCCAGTCTCTTCATCACCAAATCCAGTCTCTTCACCACCACATCCACTCTCTTGATAACCATGATCCTGTCACTTCATCACCACATCCACTGTCTTCATCACCACATCCACTCTCTTCACGACCAAATCCACTCTCTTCACCACCACATCCACTCTCTTCATCACCACATCCACTCTCTTCACCACCACATCCACTCTCTTGATCACCACATCCACTCTCTTCACCACCACATCCAATCTCTTAATCACCTCATCCAGTCACTTCATCACCACATCCACTGCCTTCATCACCACATCCACTCTCTTCACCACCACATCCACTCTCTTCATCACCACGTCCACTCTCTTCATCACCAATTCCAGATTCTTCACCACCATGTCGACTATCTTCACCACCAGCTCCAATCTCTTCATCACCACATCCACTCTCTTAATCACCATATCCAGCCTCTTCATCACCACATCCACTCTCATCACTCACTACATCCATTCTCTTCACCAACACATTCAGTCACTTCATCACCAAATCCAGTCTCTTCATCACCAAATCCAGTCTTTTCACCACCAGCTCCAATCTCTTCATCACCACATCCACTCTCTTAATCACCATATCCAGCCTCTTCATCACCACATCCACTCTCATCACTCACTACATCCATTCTCTTCACCAACACATTCAGTCACTTCATCACCAAATCCAGTCTCTTCATCACCAAATCCAGTCTTTTCACCACCAGCTCCAATCTCTTCATCACCACATCCACTCTCTTCACTCACCACATCCACTCTCTTAATCACCACATCCAGTCTCTTCACTCACCACATCCACTCTCTCCACCACCACATCCAGTCTCTTAATCACCATATCCAGCCTCTTCATCACCACATCCACTCTCTTCACTCACCACATCCATTCTCTTCACCAACACATTCAGTCACTTCATCACCGAATCCAGTCTCTTCATCACCAAATCCAGTCTCTTCACCACCACATCCACTCTCTTGATAACCACATCCTGTCACTTCATCACCACATCCACTGTCTTCATCACCACATCCACTCTCTTCACGACCAAATCCACTCTCTTCACCACCACATCCACTCTCTTCATCACCACATCCACTCTCTTCACCACCACATCCAGTCTCTTCACTCAGCACATCCAGTCTCTTCACCGCCACATCCAGTCTCTTCACTCACCACATCCACTCTCTTCACCACCACATCCAGTCTCTTCACTCAGCACATCCAGTCTCTTCATCACCACATCCAGTCTCTACACTCTCCACATCCACTCGCTTCACCACCACATCCACTCTCTTCATCACCACGTCCACTCTCTTCATCACCAATTCCAGATTCTTCACCACCATGTCGACTATCTTCACCACCAGCTCCAATCTCTTCATCACCACATCCACTCTCTTAATCACCATATCCAGCCTCTTCATCACCACATCCACTCTCATCACTCACTACATCCATTCTCTTCACCAACACATTCAGTCACTTCATCACCAAATCCAGTCTCTTCATCACCAAATCCAGTCTTTTCACCACCAGCTCCAATCTCTTCATCACCACATCCACTCTCTTAATCACCATATCCAGCCTCTTCATCACCACATCCACTCTCATCACTCACTACATCCATTCTCTTCACCAACACATTCAGTCACTTCATCACCAAATCCAGTCTCTTCATCACCAAATCCAGTCTTTTCACCACCAGCTCCAATCTCTTCATCACCACATCCACTCTCTTCACTCACCACATCCACTCTCTTAATCACCACATCCAGTCTCTTCACTCACCACATCCACTCTCTCCACCACCACATCCAGTCTCTTAATCACCATATCCAGCCTCTTCATCACCACATCCACTCTCTTCACTCACCACATCCATTCTCTTCACCAACACATTCAGTCACTTCATCACCGAATCCAGTCTCTTCATCACCAAATCCAGTCTCTTCACCACCACATCCACTCTCTTGATAACCACATCCTGTCACTTCATCACCACATCCACTGTCTTCATCACCACATCCACTCTCTTCACGACCAAATCCACTCTCTTCACCACCACATCCACTCTCTTCATCACCACATCCACTCTCTTCACCACCACATCCACTCTCTTGATCACCACATCCACTCTCTTCACCACCACATCCAGTCTCTTAATCACCTCATCCAGTCACTTCATCACCACATCCACTGCCTTCATCACCACATCCACTCTCTTCACCACCACATCCACTCTCTTCAACACCACATCCAGTCTCTTCACCGCCACATCCAGTCTCTTCACTCACCACATCCACTCTCTTCACCACCACATCCAGTCTCTTCACTCAGCACATCCAGTCTCTTCATCACCACATCCACTCTCTTCACTCACCACATCCACTCTCTTAATCACCACATCCAGTCTCTTCACTCACCACATCCACTCTCTCCACCACCACATCCAGTCTCTTAATCACCATATCCAGCCTCTTCATCACCACATCCACTCTCTTCACTCACCACATCCATTCTCTTCACCAACACATTCAGTCACTTCATCACCGAATCCAGTCTCTTCATCACCAAATCCAGTCTCTTCACCACCACATCCACTCTCTTGATAACCACATCCTGTCACTTCATCACCACATCCACTGTCTTCATCACCACATCCACTCTCTTCACGACCAAATCCACTCTCTTCACCACCACATCCACTCTCTTCATCACCACATCCACTCTCTTCACCACCACATCCAGTCTCTTCACTCAGCACATCCAGTCTCTCCACCACCACATCCAGTCTCTTAATCACAAAATCCAGCCTCTTCATCACCACATCCACTCTCTTCACTCACCACATCCATTCTCTTCACCAACACATTCAGTCACTTCATCACCGAATCCAGTCTCTTCATCACCAAATCCAGTCTCTTCACCACCACATCCACTCTCTTGATAACCATGATCCTGTCACTTCATCACCACATCCACTGTCTTCATCACCACATCCACTCTCTTCACGACCAAATCCACTCTCTTCACCACCACATCCACTCTCTTCATCACCACATCCACTCTCTTCACCACCACATCCACTCTCTTGATCACCACATCCACTCTCTTCACCACCACATCCAATCTCTTAATCACCTCATCCAGTCACTTCATCACCACATCCACTGCCTTCATCACCACATCCACTCTCTTCACCACCACATCCACTCTCTTCATCACCACGTCCACTCTCTTCATCACCAATTCCAGATTCTTCACCACCATGTCGACTATCTTCACCACCAGCTCCAATCTCTTCATCACCACATCCACTCTCTTAATCACCATATCCAGCCTCTTCATCACCACATCCACTCTCATCACTCACTACATCCATTCTCTTCACCAACACATTCAGTCACTTCATCACCAAATCCAGTCTCTTCATCACCAAATCCAGTCTTTTCACCACCAGCTCCAATCTCTTCATCACCACATCCACTCTCTTAATCACCATATCCAGCCTCTTCATCACCACATCCACTCTCATCACTCACTACATCCATTCTCTTCACCAACACATTCAGTCACTTCATCACCAAATCCAGTCTCTTCATCACCAAATCCAGTCTTTTCACCACCAGCTCCAATCTCTTCATCACCACATCCACTCTCTTCACTCACCACATCCACTCTCTTAATCACCACATCCAGTCTCTTCACTCACCACATCCACTCTCTCCACCACCACATCCAGTCTCTTAATCACCATATCCAGCCTCTTCATCACCACATCCACTCTCTTCACTCACCACATCCATTCTCTTCACCAACACATTCAGTCACTTCATCACCGAATCCAGTCTCTTCATCACCAAATCCAGTCTCTTCACCACCACATCCACTCTCTTGATAACCACATCCTGTCACTTCATCACCACATCCACTGTCTTCATCACCACATCCACTCTCTTCACGACCAAATCCACTCTCTTCACCACCACATCCACTCTCTTCATCACCACATCCACTCTCTTCACCACCACATCCAGTCTCTTCACTCAGCACATCCAGTCTCTTCACCGCCACATCCAGTCTCTTCACTCACCACATCCACTCTCTTCACCACCACATCCAGTCTCTTCACTCAGCACATCCAGTCTCTTCATCACCACATCCAGTCTCTACACTCTCCACATCCACTCGCTTCACCACCACATCCACTCTCTTCATCACCACGTCCACTCTCTTCATCACCAATTCCAGATTCTTCACCACCATGTCGACTATCTTCACCACCAGCTCCAATCTCTTCATCACCACATCCACTCTCTTAATCACCATATCCAGCCTCTTCATCACCACATCCACTCTCATCACTCACTACATCCATTCTCTTCACCAACACATTCAGTCACTTCATCACCAAATCCAGTCTCTTCATCACCAAATCCAGTCTTTTCACCACCAGCTCCAATCTCTTCATCACCACATCCACTCTCTTAATCACCATATCCAGCCTCTTCATCACCACATCCACTCTCATCACTCACTACATCCATTCTCTTCACCAACACATTCAGTCACTTCATCACCAAATCCAGTCTCTTCATCACCAAATCCAGTCTTTTCACCACCAGCTCCAATCTCTTCATCACCACATCCACTCTCTTCACTCACCACATCCACTCTCTTAATCACCACATCCAGTCTCTTCACTCACCACATCCACTCTCTCCACCACCACATCCAGTCTCTTAATCACCATATCCAGCCTCTTCATCACCACATCCACTCTCTTCACTCACCACATCCATTCTCTTCACCAACACATTCAGTCACTTCATCACCGAATCCAGTCTCTTCATCACCAAATCCAGTCTCTTCACCACCACATCCACTCTCTTGATAACCACATCCTGTCACTTCATCACCACATCCACTGTCTTCATCACCACATCCACTCTCTTCACGACCAAATCCACTCTCTTCACCACCACATCCACTCTCTTCATCACCACATCCACTCTCTTCACCACCACATCCACTCTCTTGATCACCACATCCACTCTCTTCACCACCACATCCAGTCTCTTAATCACCTCATCCAGTCACTTCATCACCACATCCACTGCCTTCATCACCACATCCACTCTCTTCACCACCACATCCACTCTCTTCAACACCACATCCAGTCTCTTCACCGCCACATCCAGTCTCTTCACTCACCACATCCACTCTCTTCACCACCACATCCAGTCTCTTCACTCAGCACATCCAGTCTCTTCATCACCACATCCACTCTCTTCACTCACCACATCCACTCTCTTAATCACCACATCCAGTCTCTTCACTCACCACATCCACTCTCTCCACCAGCACATCCAGTCTCTTAATCACCATATCCAGCCTCTTCATCACCACATCCACTCTCTTCACTCACCACATCCATTCTCTTCACCAACACATTCAGTCACTTCATCACCGAATCCAGTCTCTTCATCACCAAATCCAGTCTCTTCACCACCACATCCACTCTCTTGATAACCACATCCTGTCACTTCATCACCACATCCACTGTCTTCATCACCACATCCACTCTCTTCACGACCAAATCCACTCTCTTCACCACCACATCCACTCTCTTCATCACCACATCCACTCTCTTCACCACCACATCCAGTCTCTTCACTCAGCACATCCAGTCTCTTCACCTCCACATCCAGTCTCTTCACTCACCACATCCACTCTCTTCACCACCACATCCAGTCTCTTCACTCAGCACATCCAGTCTCTTCATCACCACATCCAGTCTCTACACTCTCCACATCCACTCGCTTCATCACCACATCCACTCTCTTCACCACCACATCCACTCTCTTCATCACCACGTCCACTCTCTTCATCACCAATTCCAGATTCTTCACCACCATGTCGACTATCTTCACCACCAGCTCCAATCTCTTCATCACCACATCCACTCTCTTAATCACCATATCCAGCCTCTTCATCACCACATCCACTCTCATCACTCACTACATCCATTCTCTTCACCAACACATTCAGTCACTTCATCACCAAATCCAGTCTCTTCATCACCAAATCCAGTCTTTTCACCACCAGCTCCAATCTCTTCATCACCACATCCACTCTCTTAATCACCATATCCAGCCTCTTCATCACCACATCCACTCTCATCACTCACTACATCCATTCTCTTCACCAACACATTCAGTCACTTCATCACCAAATCCAGTCTCTTCATCACCAAATCCAGTCTTTTCACCACCAGCTCCAATCTCTTCATCACCACATCCACTCTCTTCACTCACCACATCCACTCTCTTAATCACCACATCCAGTCTCTTCACTCACCACATCCACTCTCTCCACCACCACATCCAGTCTCTTAATCACCATATCCAGCCTCTTCATCACCACATCCACTCTCTTCACTCACCACATCCATTCTCTTCACCAACACATTCAGTCACTTCATCACCGAATCCAGTCTCTTCATCACCAAATCCAGTCTCTTCACCACCACATCCACTCTCTTGATAACCACATCCTGTCACTTCATCACCACATCCACTGTCTTCATCACCACATCCACTCTCTTCACGACCAAATCCACTCTCTTCACCACCACATCCACTCTCTTCATCACCACATCCACTCTCTTCACCACCACATCCACTCTCTTGATCACCACATCCACTCTCTTCACCACCACATCCAGTCTCTTAATCACCTCATCCAGTCACTTCATCACCACATCCACTGCCTTCATCACCACATCCACTCTCTTCACCACCACATCCACTCTCTTCAACACCACATCCAGTCTCTTCACCGCCACATCCAGTCTCTTAACTCACCACATCCACTCTCTTCACCACCACATCCAGTCTCTTCACTCAGCACATCCAGTCTCTTCATCACCACATCCACTCTCTTCACTCACCACATCCACTCTCTTAATCACCACATCCAGTCTCTTCACTCACCACATCCACTCTCTCCACCACCACATCCAGTCTCTTAATCACCATATCCAGCATCTTCATCACCACATCCACTCTCTTCACTCACCACATCCATTCTCTTCACCAACACATTCAGTCACTTCATCACCGAATCCAGTCTCTTCATCACCAAATCCAGTCTCTTCACCACCACATCCACTCTCTTGATAACCACATCCTGTCACTTCATCACCACATCCACTGTCTTCATCACCACATCCACTCTCTTCACGACCAAATCCACTCTCTTCACCACCACATCCACTCTCTTCATCACCACATCCACTCTCTTCACCACCACATCCACTCTCTTGATCACCACATCCACTCTCTTCACCACCACATCCAGTCTCTTAATCACCTCATCCAGTCACTTCATCACCACATCCACTGCCTTCATCACCACATCCACTTTCTTCACCACCACATCCACTCTCTTCAACACCACATCCAGTCTCTTCACCGCCACATCCAGTCTCTTCACTCACCACATCCACTCTCTTCACCACCACATCCAGTCTCTTCACTCAGCACATCCAGTCTCTTCACCGCCACATCCAGTCTCTTCACTCACCACATCCACTCTCTTCACCACCACATCCAGTCTCTTCACTCAGCACATCCAGTCTCTTCATCACCACATCCAGTCTCTACACTCTCCACATCCACTCGCTTCATCACCACATCCACTCTCTTCACCACCACATCCACTCTCTTCATCACCACGTCCACTCTCTTCATCACCAATTCCAGATTCTTCACCACCATGTCGACTATCTTCACCACCAGCTCCAATCTCTTCATCACCACATCCACTCTCTTAATCACCATATCCAGCCTCTTCATCACCACATCCACTCTCATCACTCACTACATCCATTCTCTTCACCAACACATTCAGTCACTTCATCACCAAATCCAGTCTCTTCATCACCAAATCCAGTCTTTTCACCACCAGCTCCAATCTCTTCATCACCACATCCACTCTCTTAATCACCATATCCAGCCTCTTCATCACCACATCCACTCTCATCACTCACTACATCCATTCTCTTCACCAACACATTCAGTCACTTCATCACCAAATCCAGTCTCTTCATCACCAAATCCAGTCTTTTCACCACCAGCTCCAATCTCTTCATCACCACATCCACTCTCTTCACTCACCACATCCACTCTCTTAATCAACACATCCAGTCTCTTCACTCACCACATCCACTCTCTCCACCACCACATCCAGTCTCTTAATCACAAAATCCAGCCTCTTCATCACCACATCCACTCTCTTCACTCACCACATCCATTCTCTTCACCAACACATTCAGTCACTTCATCACCGAATCCAGTCTCTTCATCACCAAATCCAGTCTCTTCACCACCACATCCACTCTCTTGATAACCACATCCTGTCACTTCATCACCACATCCACTGTCTTCATCACCACATCCACTCTCTTCATCACCACATCCACTCTCTTCACCACCACATCCACTCTCTTGATCACCACATCCACTCTCTTCACCACCACATCCAGTCTCTTAATCACCTCATCCAGTCACTTCATCACCACATCCACTGCCTTCATCACCACATCCACTCTCTTCACCACCACATCCACTCTCTTCAACACCACATCCAGTCTCTTCACCGCCACATCCAGTCTCTTCACTCACCACATCCACTCTCTTCACCACCACATCCAGTCTCTTCACTCAGCACATCCAGTCTCTTCATCACCACATCCACTCTCTTCACTCACCACATCCACTCTCTTAATCACCACATCCAGTCTCTTCACTCACCACATCCACTCTCTCCACCAGCACATCCAGTCTCTTAATCACCATATCCAGCCTCTTCATCACCACATCCACTCTCTTCACTCACCACATCCATTCTCTTCACCAACACATTCAGTCACTTCATCACCGAATCCAGTCTCTTCATCACCAAATCCAGTCTCTTCACCACCACATCCACTCTCTTGATAACCACATCCTGTCACTTCATCACCACATCCACTGTCTTCATCACCACATCCACTCTCTTCACGACCAAATCCACTCTCTTCACCACCACATCCACTCTCTTCATCACCACATCCACTCTCTTCACCACCACATCCAGTCTCTTCACTCAGCACATCCAGTCTCTTCACCTCCACATCCAGTCTCTTCACTCACCACATCCACTCTCTTCACCACCACATCCAGTCTCTTCACTCAGCACATCCAGTCTCTTCATCACCACATCCAGTCTCTACACTCTCCACATCCACTCGCTTCATCACCACATCCACTCTCTTCACCACCACATCCACTCTCTTCATCACCACGTCCACTCTCTTCATCACCAATTCCAGATTCTTCACCACCATGTCGACTATCTTCACCACCAGCTCCAATCTCTTCATCACCACATCCACTCTCTTAATCACCATATCCAGCCTCTTCATCACCACATCCACTCTCATCACTCACTACATCCATTCTCTTCACCAACACATTCAGTCACTTCATCACCAAATCCAGTCTCTTCATCACCAAATCCAGTCTTTTCACCACCAGCTCCAATCTCTTCATCACCACATCCACTCTCTTAATCACCATATCCAGCCTCTTCATCACCACATCCACTCTCATCACTCACTACATCCATTCTCTTCACCAACACATTCAGTCACTTCATCACCAAATCCAGTCTCTTCATCACCAAATCCAGTCTTTTCACCACCAGCTCCAATCTCTTCATCACCACATCCACTCTCTTCACTCACCACATCCACTCTCTTAATCACCACATCCAGTCTCTTCACTCACCACATCCACTCTCTCCACCACCACATCCAGTCTCTTAATCACCATATCCAGCCTCTTCATCACCACATCCACTCTCTTCACTCACCACATCCATTCTCTTCACCAACACATTCAGTCACTTCATCACCGAATCCAGTCTCTTCATCACCAAATCCAGTCTCTTCACCACCACATCCACTCTCTTGATAACCACATCCTGTCACTTCATCACCACATCCACTGTCTTCATCACCACATCCACTCTCTTCACGACCAAATCCACTCTCTTCACCACCACATCCACTCTCTTCATCACCACATCCACTCTCTTCACCACCACATCCACTCTCTTGATCACCACATCCACTCTCTTCACCACCACATCCAGTCTCTTAATCACCTCATCCAGTCACTTCATCACCACATCCACTGCCTTCATCACCACATCCACTCTCTTCACCACCACATCCACTCTCTTCAACACCACATCCAGTCTCTTCACCGCCACATCCAGTCTCTTCACTCACCACATCCACTCTCTTCACCACCACATCCAGTCTCTTCACTCAGCACATCCAGTCTCTTCATCACCACATCCACTCTCTTCACTCACCACATCCACTCTCTTAATCACCACATCCAGTCTCTTCACTCACCACATCCACTCTCTCCACCACCACATCCAGTCTCTTAATCACCATATCCAGCCTCTTCATCACCACATCCACTCTCTTCACTCACCACATCCATTCTCTTCACCAACACATTCAGTCACTTCATCACCGAATCCAGTCTCTTCATCACCAAATCCAGTCTCTTCACCACCACATCCACTCTCTTGATAACCACATCCTGTCACTTCATCACCACATCCACTGTCTTCATCACCACATCCACTCTCTTCACGACCAAATCCACTCTCTTCACCACCACATCCACTCTCTTCATCACCACATCCACTCTCTTCACCACCACATCCACTCTCTTGATCACCACATCCACTCTCTTCACCACCACATCCAGTCTCTTAATCACCTCATCCAGTCACTTCATCACCACATCCACTGCCTTCATCACCACATCCACTTTCTTCACCACCACATCCACTCTCTTCAACACCACATCCAGTCTCTTCACCGCCACATCCAGTCTCTTCACTCACCACATCCACTCTCTTCACCACCACATCCAGTCTCTTCACTCAGCACATCCAGTCTCTTCACCGCCACATCCAGTCTCTTCACTCACCACATCCACTCTCTTCACCACCACATCCAGTCTCTTCACTCAGCACATCCAGTCTCTTCATCACCACATCCAGTCTCTACACTCTCCACATCCACTCGCTTCATCACCACATCCACTCTCTTCACCACCACATCCACTCTCTTCATCACCACGTCCACTCTCTTCATCACCAATTCCAGATTCTTCACCACCATGTCGACTATCTTCACCACCAGCTCCAATCTCTTCATCACCACATCCACTCTCTTAATCACCATATCCAGCCTCTTCATCACCACATCCACTCTCATCACTCACTACATCCATTCTCTTCACCAACACATTCAGTCACTTCATCACCAAATCCAGTCTCTTCATCACCAAATCCAGTCTTTTCACCACCAGCTCCAATCTCTTCATCACCACATCCACTCTCTTAATCACCATATCCAGCCTCTTCATCACCACATCCACTCTCATCACTCACTACATCCATTCTCTTCACCAACACATTCAGTCACTTCATCACCAAATCCAGTCTCTTCATCACCAAATCCAGTCTTTTCACCACCAGCTCCAATCTCTTCATCACCACATCCACTCTCTTCACTCACCACATCCACTCTCTTAATCAACACATCCAGTCTCTTCACTCACCACATCCACTCTCTCCACCACCACATCCAGTCTCTTAATCACAAAATCCAGCCTCTTCATCACCACATCCACTCTCTTCACTCACCACATCCATTCTCTTCACCAACACATTCAGTCACTTCATCACCGAATCCAGTCTCTTCATCACCAAATCCAGTCTCTTCACCACCACATCCACTCTCTTGATAACCACATCCTGTCACTTCATCACCACATCCACTGTCTTCATCACCACATCCACTCTCTTCACGACCAAATCCACTCTCTTCACCACCACATCCACTCTCTTCATCACCACATCCACTCTCTTCACCACCACATCCACTCTCTTGATCACCACATCCACTCTCTTCACCACCACATCCAGTCTCTTAATCACCTCATCCAGTCACTTCATCACCACATCCACTGCCTTCATCACCACATCCACTCTCTTCACCACCACATCCACTCTCTTCAACACCACATCCAGTCTCTTCACCGCCACATCCAGTCTCTTCACTCACCACATCCACTCTCTTCACCACCACATCCAGTCTCTTCACTCAGCACATCCAGTCTCTTCATCACCACATCCACTCTCTTCACTCACCACATCCACTCTCTTAATCACCACATCCAGTCTCTTCACTCACCACATCCACTCTCTCCACCACCACATCCAGTCTCTTAATCACCATATCCAGCCTCTTCATCACCACATCCACTCTCTTCACTCACCACATCCATTCTCTTCACCAACACATTCAGTCACTTCATCACCGAATCCAGTCTCTTCATCACCAAATCCAGTCTCTTCACCACCACATCCACTCTCTTGATAACCACATCCTGTCACTTCATCACCACATCCACTGTCTTCATCACCACATCCACTCTCTTCACGACCAAATCCACTCTCTTCACCACCACATCCACTCTCTTCATCACCACATCCACTCTCTTCACCACCACATCCAGTCTCTTCACTCAGCACATCCAGTCTCTTCACCGCCACATCCAGTCTCTTCACTCACCACATCCACTCTCTTCACCACCACATCCAGTCTCTTCACTCAGCACATCCAGTCTCTTCATCACCACATCCAGTCTCTACACTCTCCACATCCACTCGCTTCACCACCACATCCACTCTCTTCATCACCACGTCCACTCTCTTCATCACCAATTCCAGATTCTTCACCACCATGTCGACTATCTTCACCACCAGCTCCAATCTCTTCATCACCACATCCACTCTCTTAATCACCATATCCAGCCTCTTCATCACCACATCCACTCTCATCACTCACTACATCCATTCTCTTCACCAACACATTCAGTCACTTCATCACCAAATCCAGTCTCTTCATCACCAAATCCAGTCTTTTCACCACCAGCTCCAATCTCTTCATCACCACATCCACTCTCTTAATCACCATATCCAGCCTCTTCATCACCACATCCACTCTCATCACTCACTACATCCATTCTCTTCACCAACACATTCAGTCACTTCATCACCAAATCCAGTCTCTTCATCACCAAATCCAGTCTTTTCACCACCAGCTCCAATCTCTTCATCACCACATCCACTCTCTTCACTCACCACATCCACTCTCTTAATCACCACATCCAGTCTCTTCACTCACCACATCCACTCTCTCCACCACCACATCCAGTCTCTTAATCACCATATCCAGCCTCTTCATCACCACATCCACTCTCTTCACTCACCACATCCATTCTCTTCACCAACACATTCAGTCACTTCATCACCGAATCCAGTCTCTTCATCACCAAATCCAGTCTCTTCACCACCACATCCACTCTCTTGATAACCACATCCTGTCACTTCATCACCACATCCACTGTCTTCATCACCACATCCACTCTCTTCACGACCAAATCCACTCTCTTCACCACCACATCCACTCTCTTCATCACCACATCCACTCTCTTCACCACCACATCCACTCTCTTGATCACCACATCCACTCTCTTCACCACCACATCCAGTCTCTTAATCACCTCATCCAGTCACTTCATCACCACATCCACTGCCTTCATCACCACATCCACTCTCTTCACCACCACATCCACTCTCTTCAACACCACATCCAGTCTCTTCACCGCCACATCCAGTCTCTTCACTCACCACATCCACTCTCTTCACCACCACATCCAGTCTCTTCACTCAGCACATCCAGTCTCTTCATCACCACATCCACTCTCTTCACTCACCACATCCACTCTCTTAATCACCACATCCAGTCTCTTCACTCACCACATCCACTCTCTCCACCACCACATCCAGTCTCTTAATCACCATATCCAGCCTCTTCATCACCACATCCACTCTCTTCACTCACCACATCCATTCTCTTCACCAACACATTCAGTCACTTCATCACCGAATCCAGTCTCTTCATCACCAAATCCAGTCTCTTCACCACCACATCCACTCTCTTGATAACCACATCCTGTCACTTCATCACCACATCCACTGTCTTCATCACCACATCCACTCTCTTCACGACCAAATCCACTCTCTTCACCACCACATCCACTCTCTTCATCACCACATCCACTCTCTTCACCACCACATCCAGTCTCTTCACTCAGCACATCCAGTCTCTTCACCTCCACATCCAGTCTCTTCACTCACCACATCCACTCTCTTCACCACCACATCCAGTCTCTTCACTCAGCACATCCAGTCTCTTCATCACCACATCCAGTCTCTACACTCTCCACATCCACTCGCTTCATCACCACATCCACTCTCTTCACCACCACATCCACTCTCTTCATCACCACGTCCACTCTCTTCATCACCAATTCCAGATTCTTCACCACCATGTCGACTATCTTCACCACCAGCTCCAATCTCTTCATCACCACATCCACTCTCTTAATCACCATATCCAGCCTCTTCATCACCACATCCACTCTCATCACTCACTACATCCATTCTCTTCACCAACACATTCAGTCACTTCATCACCAAATCCAGACTCTTCATCACCAAATCCAGTCTTTTCACCACCAGCTCCAATCTCTTCATCACCACATCCACTCTCTTAATCACCATATCCAGCCTCTTCATCACCACATCCACTCTCATCACTCACTACATCCATTCTCTTCAGCAACACATTCAGTCACTTCATCAACAAATCCAGTCTCTTCATCACCAAATCCAGTCTTTTCACCACCAGCTCCAATCTCTTCATCACCACATCCACTCTCTTCACTCACCACATCCACTCTCTTAATCACCACATCCAGTCTCTTCACTCACCACATCCACTCTCTCCACCACCACATCCAGTCTCTTAATCACCATATCCAGCCTCTTCATCACCACATCCACTCTCTTCACTCACCACATCCATTCTCTTCACCAACACATTCAGTCACTTCATCACCGAATCCAGTCTCTTCATCACCAAATCCAGTCTCTTCACCACCACATCCACTCTCTTGATAACCACATCCTGTCACTTCATCACCACATCCACTGTCTTCATCACCACATCCACTCTCTTCACGACCAAATCCACTCTCTTCACCACCACATCCTCTCTCTTCATCACCACATCCACTCTCTTCACCACCACATCCACTCTCTTGATCACCACATCCACTCTCTTCACCACCACATCCAGTCTCTTAATCACCTCATCCAGTCACTTCATCACCACATCCACTGCCTTCATCACCACATCCACTCTCTTCACCACCACATCCACTCTCTTCAACACCACATCCAGTCTCTTCACCGCCACATCCAGTCTCTTCACTCACCACATCCACTCTCTTCACCACCACATCCAGTCTCTTCACTCAGCACATCCAGTCTCTTCATCACCACATCCACTCTCTTCACTCACCACATCCACTCTCTTAATCACCACATCCAGTCTCTTCACTCACCACATCCACTCTCTCCACCACCACATCCAGTCTCTTAATCACCATATCCAGCCTCTTCATCACCACATCCACTCTCTTCACTCACCACATCCATTCTCTTCACCAACACATTCAGTCACTTCATCACCGAATCCAGTCTCTTCATCACCAAATCCAGTCTCTTCACCACCACATCCACTCTCTTGATAACCACATCCTGTCACTTCATCACCACATCCACTGTCTTCATCACCACATCCACTCTCTTCACGACCAAATCCACTCTCTTCACCACCACATCCACTCTCTTCATCACCACATCCACTCTCTTCACCACCACATCCACTCTCTTGATCACCACATCCACTCTCTTCACCACCACATCCAGTCTCTTAATCACCTCATCCAGTCACTTCATCACCACATCCACTGCCTTCATCACCACATCCACTCTCTTCACCACCACATCCACTCTCTTCAACACCACATCCAGTCTCTTCACCGCCACATCCAGTCTCTTCACTCACCACATCCACTCTCTTCACCACCACATCCAGTCTCTTCACTCAGCACATCCAGTCTCTTCACCGCCACATCCAGTCTCTTCACTCACCACATCCACTCTCTTCACCACCACATCCAGTCTCTTCACTCAGCACATCCAGTCTCTTCATCACCACATCCAGTCTCTACACTCTCCACATCCACTCGCTTCATCACCACATCCACTCTCTTCACCACCACATCCACTCTCTTCATCACCACGTCCACTCTCTTCATCACCAATTCCAGATTCTTCACCACCATGTCGACTATCTTCACCACCAGCTCCAATCTCTTCATCACCACATCCACTCTCTTAATCACCATATCCAGCCTCTTCATCACCACATCCACTCTCATCACTCACTACATCCATTCTCTTCACCAACACATTCAGTCACTTCATCACCAAATCCAGTCTCTTCATCACCAAATCCAGTCTTTTCACCACCAGCTCCAATCTCTTCATCACCACATCCACTCTCTTAATCACCATATCCAGCCTCTTCATCACCACATCCACTCTCATCACTCACTACATCCATTCTCTTCACCAACACATTCAGTCACTTCATCACCAAATCCAGTCTCTTCATCACCAAATCCAGTCTTTTCACCACCAGCTCCAATCTCTTCATCACCACATCCACTCTCTTCACTCACCACATCCACTCTCTTAATCAACACATCCAGTCTCTTCACTCACCACATCCACTCTCTCCACCACCACATCCAGTCTCTTAATCACAAAATCCAGCCTCTTCATCACCACATCCACTCTCTTCACTCACCACATCCATTCTCTTCACCAACACATTCAGTCACTTCATCACCGAATCCAGTCTCTTCATCACCAAATCCAGTCTCTTCACCACCACATCCACTCTCTTGATAACCACATCCTGTCACTTCATCACCACATCCACTGTCTTCATCACCACATCCAATCTCTTCACGACCAAATCCACTCTCTTCACCACCACATCCACTCTCTTCATCACCACATCCACTCTCTTCACCACCACATCCACTCTCTTGATCACCACATCCACTCTCTTCACCACCACATCCAATCTCTTAATCACCTCATCCTGTCACTTCATCACCACATCCACTGCCTTCATCACCACATCCACTCTCTTCACCACCACATCCAGTCTCTTCACTCAGCACATCCAGTCTCTTCACCGCCACATCCAGTCTCTTCACTCACCACATCCACTCTCTTCACCACCACATCCAGTCTCTTCACTCAGAACATCCAGTCTCTTCATCACCACATCCAGTCTCTACACTCTCCACATCCACTCGCTTCATCACCACATCCACTCTCTTCACCACCACATCCACTCTCTTCATCACCACGTCCACTCTCTTCATCACCAATTCCAGATTCTTCACCACCATGTCGACTATCTTCACCACCAGCTCCAATCTCTTCATCACCACATCCACTCTCTTAATCACCATATCCAGCCTCTTCATCACCACATCCACTCTCATCACTCACTACATCCATTCTCTTCACCAACACATTCAGTCACTTCATCACCAAATCCAGTCTCTTCACCACCACATCCACTCTCTTCATCACCACATCCACTGCCTTCATCACCACATCCACTCTCTTCACCACCACATCCACTCTCTTCAACACCACATCCAGTCTCTTCACCGCCACATCCAGTCTCTTCACTCACCACATCCACTCTCTTCACCACCACATCCAGTCTCTTCACTCAGCACATCCAGTCTCTTCACCGCCACATCCAGTCTCTTCACTCACCACATCCACTCTCTTCACCACCACATCCAGTCTCTTCACTCAGCACATCCAGTCTCTTCATCACCACATCCAGTCTCTACACTCTCCACATCCACTCGCTTCATCACCACGTCCACTCTCTTCATCACCAATTCCAGATTCTTCACCACCATGTCGACTATCTTCACCACCAGCTCCAATCTCTTCATCACCACATCCACTCTCTTAATCACCATATCCAGCCTCTTCATCACCACATCCACTCTCATCACTCACTACATCCATTCTCTTCACCAACACATTCAGTCACTTCATCACCAAATCCAGTCTCTTCATCACCAAATCCAGTCTTTTCACCACCAGCTCCAATCTCTTCATCACCACATCCACTCTCTTAATCACCATATCCAGCCTCTTCATCACCACATCCACTCTCATCACTCACTACATCCATTCTCTTCACCAACACATTCAGTCACTTCATCACCAAATCCAGTCTCTTCATCACCAAATCCAGTCTTTTCACCACCAGCTCCAATCTCTTCATCACCACATCCACTCTCTTCACTCACCACATCCACTCTCTTAATCACCACATCCAGTCTCTTCACTCACCACATCCACTCTCTCCACCACCACATCCAGTCTCTTAATCACCATATCCAGCCTCTTCATCACCACATCCACTCTCTTCACTCACCACATCCATTCTCTTCACCAACACATTCAGTCACTTCATCACCGAATCCAGTCTCTTCATCACCAAATCCAGTCTCTTCACCACCACATCCACTCTCTTGATAACCACATCCTGTCACTTCATCACCACATCCACTGTCTTCATCACCACATCCACTCTCTTCACGACCAAATCCACTCTCTTCACCACCACATCCACTCTCTTCATCACCACATCCACTCTCTTCACCACCACATCCACTCTCTTGATCACCACATCCACTCTCTTCACCACCACATCCAATCTCTTAATCACCTCATCCAGTCACTTCATCACCACATCCACTGCCTTCATCACCACATCCACTCTCTTCACCACCACATCCAGTCTCTTCACTCAGCACATCCAGTCTCTTCACCGCCACATCCAGTCTCTTCACTCACCACATCCACTCTCTTCACCACCACATCCAGTCTCTTCACTCAGCACATCCAGTCTCTTCATCACCACATCCAGTCTCTACACTCTCCACATCCACTCGCTTCATCACCACATCCACTCTCTTCACCACCACATCCACTCTCTTCATCACCACGTCCACTCTCTTCATCACCAATTCCAGATTCTTCACCACCATGTCGACTATCTTCACCACCAGCTCCAATCTCTTCATCACCACATCCACTCTCTTAATCACCATATCCAGCCTCTTCATCACCACATCCACTCTCATCGCTCACTACATCCATTCTCTTCACCAACACATTCAGTCACTTCATCACCAAATCCAGTCTCTTCATCACCAAATCCAGTCTTTTCACCACCACATCCACTCTCTTCATCACCACATCCAGTCACCTCATCACCACATCCACTGTCTTCATCACCACATCCACTCTCTTCACCACCACATCCACTCTCTTCATCACCACATCCACTCTCTTCACCACCACATCCAGTCTCTTCACTCACCACATCCACTCTCTTCACCACCACATCCAGTCTCTTAATCACCATATCCAGCCTCTTCATCACCACATCCACTCTCTTCACTCACCACATCCATTCTCTTCACCAACACATTCAGTCACTTCATCACCGAATCCATTCTCTTCATCAACAAATCCAGTCTCTTCACCACCACATCCACTCTCTTCATCACCACATCCAGTCTCTTCACTCTCCACATCCACTCGCTTCATCACCACATCCACTCTCCTCATCACCACATCCAGTCTCTTCACCACCATGTCCAATCTCTTCACCACCACCTCCAAACCCTTCATCAGCAAATCCACTCTCTTAATCACCAAATCCAGTCTCGTCACCACCACATCCAGTCTCGTCACCACCACATCCAGTCTCTTCATCACCAAATCCAGTCTATTCACCACCACATCCAGTCTGTTCACCACCACATCCACTCTCTTCACCACCACATCCACTCTCTTCATCACCACATCCAGTCACTTCATCACCACATCCACTGCCTTCATCAACACATCCACTCTCTTCACCACCACATCCACTCTCTTCACCACCACATCCAGTCTCTTCACCACCACATCCAGTCTCTTCACTCATCACATCCACTCTCTTCACCACCACATCCAGTCTCTTCACTCAGCACATCCAGTCTCTTCATCACCACATCCAGTCTCTACACTCTCCACATCCACTCGCTTCATCACCACGTCCACTCTCTTCATCACCAATTCCAGATTCTTCACCACCATGTCGACTATCTTCACCACCAGCTCCAATCTCTTCATCACCACATCCACTCTCTTAATCACCATATCCAGCCTCTTCATCACCACATCCACTCTCATCACTCACCACATCCATTCTCTTCACCAACACATTCAGTCACTTCATCACCAAATCCAGTCTCTTCATCACCAAAACCAGTCTTTTCACCACCACATCCACTCTCTTCATCACCACATCCAGTCACTTCATCACCACATCCACTGTCTTCATCACCACATCCACTCTCTTCACCACCACATCCACTCTCTTCACCACCACATCCAGTCTCTTCACTCACCACATCCACTCTCTTCACCACCACATCCACTCTCTTGATCTCCACATCCAGTCACTTCATCACCACATCCACTCTCTTCATCACCACATCCACTCTCTTCACCACCAAATCCACTCACTTCACCACCACATCCACTCTCTTCATCACCACATCCACTCTCTTCACCACCACATCCACTCTCTTCACCACCACATCCAGTTTCTTAATCACCACATCCAGTCTCTTCAGCACCACATCCAGTCTCTACATCACCACATCCAGTCTCTTCAGCACCACATCCAGTCTCTTTATCATTGAATCCAGTCACTTAACTCACCACATCCACTCTCTTAACCACCACATCCAGTCCCTTCATCACCGAATCCAGTCTCTTCAGTCACCACATCCATTCTCTTCACCACCGAATCCAGTCTCTTCACTCACCACATCCACTCTCTTCACCACCACTTCAACTCTCTTCATCACCACATCCATTCACTTCATCACAACATCCAGTCTCTTCACTCAGCACATCCAGTCTCTTCAGCACCACCTCCAATCTCTTCATCAGCAAATCCACTCTCTTAATCACCAAATCCAGTCTCGTCACCACCACATCCAGTCTCTTCACCACCACATCCAGTCTCTTCATCACCAAATCCAGTCTATTCACCACCACATCCACTCTCTTCACCACCACATCCACTCTCTTCACCACCACATCCACTCTCTTCATCACCACATCCAGTCACTTCATCACCACATCCACTGCCATCATCACCACATCCACTCTCTTCACCACCACATCCACTCTCTTCACCACCACATCCAGTCTCTTCACTCACCACATCCACTCTCTTCATCACCACATCCACTCTCTTCACCACCACATCCACTCTCTTCACCACCACATCCAGTCTCTTAATCACCATATCCAGCCTCTTCATCACCACATCCACTCTCTTCACCACCACATCCAGTCTCTTCACTCAGCACATCCAGTCTCTTCATCACCACATCCAGTCTCTACACTCTCCACATCCACTCGCTTCATCACCACGTCCACTCTCTTCATCACCAATTCCAGATTCTTCACCACCATGTCGACTATCTTCACCACCAGCTCCAATCTCTTCATCACCACATCCACTCTCTTAATCACCATATCCAGCCTCTTCATCACCACATCCACTCTCATCACTCACTACATCCATTCTCTTCACCAACACATTCAGTCACTTCATCACCAAATCCAGTCTCTTCATCACCAAATCCAGTCTTTTCACCACCAGCTCCAATCTCTTCATCACCACATCCACTCTCTTAATCACCATATCCAGCCTCTTCATCACCACATCCACTCTCATCACTCACTACATCCATTCTCTTCACCAACACATTCAGTCACTTCATCACCAAATCCAGTCTCTTCATCACCAAATCCAGTCTTTTCACCACCAGCTCCAATCTCTTCATCACCACATCCACTCTCTTCACTCACCACATCCACTCTCTTAATCACCACATCCAGTCTCTTCACTCACCACATCCACTCTCTCCACCACCACATCCAGTCTCTTAATCACCATATCCAGCCTCTTCATCACCACATCCACTCTCTTCACTCACCACATCCATTCTCTTCACCAACACATTCAGTCACTTCATCACCGAATCCAGTCTCTTCATCACCAAATCCAGTCTCTTCACCACCACATCCACTCTCTTGATAACCACATCCTGTCACTTCATCACCACATCCACTGTCTTCATCACCACATCCACTCTCTTCACGACCAAATCCACTCTCTTCACCACCACATCCACTCTCTTCATCACCACATCCACTCTCTTCACCACCACATCCACTCTCTTGATCACCACATCCACTCTCTTCACCACCACATCCAATCTCTTAATCACCTCATCCAGTCACTTCATCACCACATCCACTGCCTTCATCACCACATCCACTCTCTTCACCACCACATCCAGTCTCTTCACTCAGCACATCCAGTCTCTTCACCGCCACATCCAGTCTCTTCACTCACCACATCCACTCTCTTCACCACCACATCCAGTCTCTTCACTCAGCACATCCAGTCTCTTCATCACCACATCCAGTCTCTACACTCTCCACATCCACTCGCTTCATCACCACATCCACTCTCTTCACCACCACATCCACTCTCTTCATCACCACGTCCACTCTCTTCATCACCAATTCCAGATTCTTCACCACCATGTCGACTATCTTCACCACCAGCTCCAATCTCTTCATCACCACATCCACTCTCTTAATCACCATATCCAGCCTCTTCATCACCACATCCACTCTCATCGCTCACTACATCCATTCTCTTCACCAACACATTCAGTCACTTCATCACCAAATCCAGTCTCTTCATCACCAAATCCAGTCTTTTCACCACCACATCCACTCTCTTCATCACCACATCCAGTCACCTCATCACCACATCCACTGTCTTCATCACCACATCCACTCTCTTCACCACCACATCCACTCTCTTCATCACCACATCCACTCTCTTCACTCACCACATCCACTCTCTTCACCACCACATCCAGTCTCTTAATCACCATATCCAGCCTCTTCATCACCACATCCACTCTCTTCACTCACCACATCCATTCTCTTCACCAACACATTCAGTCACTTCATCACCGAATCCATTCTCTTCATCAACAAATCCAGTCTCTTCACCACCACATCCACTCTCTTCATCACCACATCCAGTCTCTTCACTCTCCACATCCACTCGCTTCATCACCACATCCACTCTCCTCATCACCACATCCAGTCTCTTCACCACCATGTCCAATCTCTTCACCACCACCTCCAAACCCTTCATCAGCAAATCCACTCTCTTAATCACCAAATCCAGTCTCGTCACCACCACATCCAGTCTCGTCACCACCACATCCAGTCTCTTCATCACCAAATCCAGTCTATTCACCACCACATCCAGTCTGTTCACCACCACATCCACTCTCTTCACCACCACATCCACTCTCTTCATCACCACATCCAGTCACTTCATCACCACATCCACTGCCTTCATCAACACATCCACTCTCTTCACCACCACATCCACTCTCTTCACCACCACATCCAGTCTCTTCACCACCACATCCAGTCTCTTCACTCATCACATCCACTCTCTTCACCACCACATCCAGTCTCTTCACTCAGCACATCCAGTCTCTTCATCACCACATCCAGTCTCTACACTCTCCACATCCACTCGCTTCATCACCACGTCCACTCTCTTCATCACCAATTCCAGATTCTTCACCACCATGTCGACTATCTTCACCACCAGCTCCAATCTCTTCATCACCACATCCACTCTCTTAATCACCATATCCAGCCTCTTCATCACCACATCCACTCTCATCACTCACCACATCCATTCTCTTCACCAACACATTCAGTCACTTCATCACCAAATCCAGTCTCTTCATCACCAAAACCAGTCTTTTCACCACCACATCCACTCTCTTCATCACCACATCCAGTCACTTCATCACCACATCCACTGTCTTCATCACCACATCCACTCTCTTCACCACCACATCCACTCTCTTCACCACCACATCCAGTCTCTTCACTCACCACATCCACTCTCTTCACCACCACATCCACTCTCTTGATCTCCACATCCAGTCACTTCATCACCACATCCACTCTCTTCATCACCACATCCACTCTCTTCACCACCAAATCCACTCACTTCACCACCACATCCACTCTCTTCATCACCACATCCACTCTCTTCACCACCACATCCACTCTCTTCACCACCACATCCAGTTTCTTAATCACCACATCCAGTCTCTTCAGCACCACATCCAGTCTCTACATCACCACATCCAGTCTCTTCAGCACCACATCCAGTCTCTTTATCATTGAATCCAGTCACTTAACTCACCACATCCACTCTCTTAACCACCACATCCAGTCCCTTCATCACCGAATCCAGTCTCTTCAGTCACCACATCCATTCTCTTCACCACCGAATCCAGTCTCTTCACTCACCACATCCACTCTCTTCACCACCACTTCAACTCTCTTCATCACCACATCCATTCACTTCATCACAACATCCAGTCTCTTCACTCAGCACATCCAGTCTCTTCAGCACCACCTCCAATCTCTTCATCAGCAAATCCACTCTCTTAATCACCAAATCCAGTCTCGTCACCACCACATCCAGTCTCTTCACCACCACATCCAGTCTCTTCATCACCAAATCCAGTCTATTCACCACCACATCCACTCTCTTCACCACCACATCCACTCTCTTCACCACCACATCCACTCTCTTCATCACCACATCCAGTCACTTCATCACCACATCCACTGCCATCATCACCACATCCACTCTCTTCACCACCACATCCACTCTCTTCACCACCACATCCAGTCTCTTCACTCACCACATCCACTCTCTTCACCACCACATCCAGTCTCTTCACTCAGCACATCCAGTCTCTTTATCACCACATCCAGTCTCTACACTCTCCACATCCACTGTCTTAATCACCACATCCAGTCACTTCATCACCACATCCACTGTCTTAACCACCACATCCAGTCTCTTCAGCACCACATCCAGTCTCTACATCACCAAATCCAGTCTTTTCACCACCACATCCACTCTCTTCATCACCACATCCAGTCACTTCATCACCACATCCACTGTCTTAATCACCACATCCAGTCACTTCATCACCACATCCACTGTCTTAACCACCACATCCAGTCTCTTCAGCACCACATCCAGTCTCTACATCACCAATTCCAGTCTATTCAGCAACACATCCAGTCCCTTCATCACCAAATCCAGACTCTTCAGTCACCACATCCATTCTCTTCACCACCAAATCCAGTCTCTTCACTCACCACATCCACTCTCTTTACCACCACATCCAGTCTCTTAATCACCACATCCAGTTTCTTCAGCACCACATCCAGTCTCTTCATCATACCATCCAGTCTCTTCAGCACCATATCCAGTCTCTTTATCACCGAATCCAGTCACTTCACTCACCACATCCACTCTCTTCATCACAACATCCACTCTATTCACCACCACATCCAGTCACTTCATCACAACATCCAGTCTCTTCACTCAGCACATCCAGTCTCTTCATCACCACATCCAGTCTCTTCACTCTCCACATCCACTCGCTTCATCACCATATCCACTCTCTTCATCACCACATCCAGTCTCTTCACTCAGCACATCCAGTCTCTTCATCACCACATCCAGTCTCTACACTCTCCACATCCACTCGCTTCATCACCACATCCACTCTCTTCACCACCACATCCACTCTCTTCATCACCACGTCCACTCTCTTCATCACCAATTCCAGATTCTTCACCACCATGTCGACTATCTTCACCACCTGCTCCAATCTCTTCATCACCACATCCACTCTCTTAATCACCATATCCAGCCTCTTCATCACCACATCCACTCTCATCACTCACCACATCCATTCTCTTCACCAACACATTCAGTCATTTCATCACCAAATCCAGTCTCTTCATCACCAAAACCAGTCTTTTCACCACCACATCCACTCTCTTCATCACCAGATCCAGTCACTTCATCACCACATCCACTGTCTTCATCACCACATCCACTCTCTTCACCACCACATCCACTCTCTTCACTCACCACATCCACTCTCTTCACCACCACATCCAGTCTCTTAATCACCATATCCAGCCTCTTCATCACCACATCCACTCTCTTCACTCACCACATCCATTCTCTTCACCAACACACTCAGTCACTTCATCACCGAATCCAGTCTCTTCATCACCAAATCCAGTCTCTTCACCACCACATCCACTCTCTTGATCTCCACATCCAGTCACTTCATCACCACATCCACTGTCTTCATCACCACATCCACTCTCTTCACCACCAAATCCACTGTCTTCACCACCACATACACTCTCTTCATCACCACATCCACTCTCTTCACCACCACATCCACTCTCTTCACCACCACATCCAGTCTCTTCAATCACCACATCCACTCTCTTCACCACCACATCCAGTCTCTTAATCACCACATCCAGTCTCTTCAGCACCACATCCAGTCTCTACATCACCACATCCAGTCTCTTCAGCACCACATCCAGTCTCTTTATCATCGAATCCAGTCACTTAACTCACCACATCCACTCTCTTAACCACCACATCCAGTCCCTTCATCATCGAATCCAGTCTCTTCTGTCACCACATCCATTCACTTCATCACAACATCCAGTCTCTTCACTCAGCACATCCAGTCTCTTCAGCACCACCTCCAATCTCTTCATCAGCAAATCCACTCTCTTAATCACCAAATCCAGTCTCGTCACCACCACATCCAGTCTCTTCACCACCACATCCAGTCTCTTCATCACCAAATCCAGTCTATTCACCACCACATCCACTCTCTTCACCACCACATCCACTCTCTTCACCACCACATCCACTCTCTTCATCACCACATCCAGTCACTTCATCACCACATCCACTGCCATCATCACCACATCCACTCTCTTCACCACCACATCCACTCTCTTCACCACCACATCCAGTCTCTTCACTCACCACATCCACTCTCTTCACCACCACATCCAGTCTCTTCACTCAGCACATCCAGTCTCTTTATCACCACATCCAGTCTCTACACTCTCCACATGCACTCGCTTCATCACCACATCCACTCTCTTCACCACCACATCCACTCTCTTCACCACCACATCCACTCTCTTAATCACCATATCCAGCCTCTTCATCACCACATCCACTCTCTTCACTCAACACATCCATTCTCTTCACCAACACATTCAGTCACTTCATCACCAAATCCAATCTTTTCATCACCAAATCCATTCTTTTCACCACCACATCCACTCTCTTCATCACCACATCCAGTCACTTCATCACCACATCCACTGTCTTAATCACCACATCCAGTCTCTTCAGCACCACATCCAGTCTCTACATCACCAATTCCAGTCTATTCAGCAACACATCCAGTCTCTTTATCACCGAATCCAGTCACTTAACTCACCACATCAACTCTCTTCACCACCACATCCAGTCCCTTCATCACCGAATCCAGTCTCTTCAGTCACAACATCCATTCTCTTCACCACCAAATCCAGTCTCTTCACTCACCACATCCACTCTCTTCACCACCACATCCAGTCTCTTAATCACCACATCCAGTTTCTTCAGCACCACATCCAGTCTCTTCATCATCCCATCCAGTCTCTTCAGCACCATATCCAGTCTCTTTATCACCGAATCCAGTCACTTCACTCACCACATCCACTCTCTTCATCACCACATCCACTCTATTCACCACCACATCCAGTCACTTCATCACAACATCCAGTCTCTTCACTCAGCACATCCAGTCTCTTCATCACCACATCCAGTCTCTTCACTCTCCACATCCACTCGCTTCATCACCATATCCACTCTCTTCATCACCACATCCAGTCTCTTCACCAACATGTCCACTCTCTTCACCACCACCTCCAATCTCTTCATCAGCAAATCCACTATCTTAATCACCAAATCCAGTCTCGTCACCACCACATCCAGTCTCTTCATCACCAAATCCTGTCTATTCTCCACCACATCCACTCTCTTCACCACCACATCCAGTCTCTTCACCACCACATCCAGTCTCTTCACTCACCACATCCATTCTCTTCACCACCACATCCAGTCTCTTAATCACCACATCCAGTCTCTTCAGCACCACATTCAGTCTCTACATCACCACATCCAGTCTCTTCAGCACCACATCCAGTCTCTTTATCACCGAATCCAGTCACTTAACTCACCACATCCACTCTCTTCACCACCACATCCAGTCCCTTCATCACCGAATCCAGTCTCTTCAGTCACCACATCCATTCTCTTCACCACCGAATCCAGTCTCTTCACTCACCACATCCACTCTCTTCACCACCACATCAAGTCTCTTAATCACCACATCCAGTTTCTTCAGCACCACATACAGTCTCTTCATCACCCATCCAGTCTCTTCAGCACCACATCCAGACTCTTTATCACCACATCCAGTCTCTTCACTCTCCACATCCACTCGCTTCATCACCACATCCACTCTCTTCACCACCATGTCCACTCTCTTCACCACCACCGTCAATCTCTTCATCAGCAAATCCTTTCTCTTAATCACCGAATCCAGTCACTTCACTCACCACATCCACTCTCTTCATCACCACATCCACTCTATTCACCACCACATCCAGTCTCTTCACTCACCACTTCAACTTTCTTCATCACCACTTCCAGTCACTTCATCACAACATCCAGTCTCTTCACTCAGCACATCCACTCTCTTCATCACCACATCCAGTCTCTTCACCACCATGTCCACTCTCTTCACCACCACCTCCAATCTCTTCATCAGCAAATCCACTCTCTTAATCACCAAATCCAGTCTCATCACCACCACATCCAGTCTCTTCACCACCACATCCAGTCACTTCATCACAACATCCAGTCTCTTCACTCAGCACATCCAGTCTCTTCATCACCACATCCAGTCTCTTCACTCTCCACATCCACTCGCTTCATCACCATATCCACTCTCTTCATCACCACATCCAGTCTCTTCACCAACATGTCCATTCTCTTCACCACCACCTCCAATCTCTTCATCAGCAAATCCACTCTCTTAATCACCAAATCCAGTCTCGTCACCATCACATCCAGTCTCTTCACCACCACATCCAGTCTCTTCATCACCAAATCCAGTCTATTCACCACCACATCCACTCTGTTCACCACCACATCCACTCTCTTCACCACCACATCCACTCTCTTCATCACCACATCCAGTCACTTCATCACCACATCCACTGCCTTCATCACCACATCCACTCTCTTCACCACCACATACACTCTCTTCACCACCACATCCAGTCTCTACACCACCACATCCAGTCTCTTCACTCATCACATCTACTCTCTTCACCACCACATCCAGTCTCTTCACTCAGCACATCCAGTCTCTTCATCACCACATCCAGTCTCTACACTCTCCACATCCACTCGCTTCATCACCACATCCACTCTCTTCACCACCACATCCACTCTCTTCATCACCACGTCCACTCTCTTCATCACCAATTCCAGATTCTTCACCACCATGTCGACTATCTTCACCACCTGCTCCAATCTCTTCATCACCACATCCACTCTCTTAATCACCATATCCAGCCTCTTCATCACCACATCCACTCTCATCACTCACCACATCCATTCTCTTCACCAACACATTCAGTCACTTCATCACCAAATCCAGTCTCTTCATCACCAAAACCAGTCTTTTCACCACCACATCCACTCTCTTCATCACCAGATCCAGTCACTTCATCACCACATCCACTGTCTTCATCACCACATCCACTCTCTTCACCACCACATCCACTCTCTTCACTCACCACATCCACTCTCTTCACCACCACATCCAGTCTCTTAATCACCATATCCAGCCTCTTCATCACCACATCCACTCTCTTCACTCACCACATCCATTCTCTTCACCAACACACTCAGTCACTTCATCACCGAATCCAGTCTCTTCATCACCAAATCCAGTCTCTTCACCACCACATCCACTCTCTTGATCTCCACATCCAGTCACTTCATCACCACATCCACTCTCTTCACCACCAAATCCACTGTCTTCACCACCACATACACTCTCTTCATCACCACATCCACTCTCTTCACCACCACATCCACTCTCTTCACCACCACATCCAGTCTCTTCAATCACCACATCCACTCTCTTCACCACCACATCCAGTCTCTTAATCACCACATCCAGTCTCTTCAGCACCACATCCAGTCTCTACATCACCACATCCAGTCTCTTCAGCACCACATCCAGTCTCTTTATCATCGAATCCAGTCACTTAACTCACCACATCCACTCTCTTAACCACCACATCCAGTCCCTTCATCATCGAATCCAGTCTCTTCTGTCACCACATCCATTCACTTCATCACAACATCCAGTCTCTTCACTCAGCACATCCAGTCTCTTCAGCACCACCTCCAATCTCTTCATCAGCAAATCCACTCTCTTAATCACCAAATCCAGTCTCGTCACCACCACATCCAGTCTCTTCACCACCACATCCAGTCTCTTCATCACCAAATCCAGTCTATTCACCACCACATCCACTCTCTTCACCACCACATCCACTCTCTTCACCACCACATCCACTCTCTTCATCACCACATCCAGTCACTTCATCACCACATCCACTGCCATCATCACCACATCCACTCTCTTCACCACCACATCCACTCTCTTCACCACCACATCCAGTCTCTTCACTCACCACATCCACTCTCTTCACCACCACATCCAGTCTCTTCACTCTGCACATCCAGTCTCTTTATCACCACATCCAGTCTCTACACTCTCCACATGCACTCGCTTCATCACCACATCCACTCTCTTCACCACCACATCCACTCTCTTCACCACCACATCCACTCTCTTAATCACCATATCCAGCCTCTTCATCACCACATCCACTCTCTTCACTCAACACATCCATTCTCTTCACCAACACATTCAGTCACTTCATCACCAAATCCAATCTTTTCATCACCAAATCCATTCTTTTCACCACCACATCCACTCTCTTCATCACCACATCCACTGTCTTAATCACCACATCCAGTCTCTTCAGCACCACATCCAGTCTCTACATCACCAATTCCAGTCTATTCAGCAACACATCCAGTCTCTTTATCACCGAATCCAGTCACTTAACTCACCACATCAACTCTCTTCACCACCACATCCAGTCCCTTCATCACCGAATCCAGTCTCTTCAGTCACAACATCCATTCTCTTCACCACCAAATCCAGTCTCTTCACTCACCACATCCACTCTCTTCACCACCACATCCAGTCTCTTAATCACCACATCCAGTTTCTTCAGCACCACATCCAGTCTCTTCATCATCCCATCCAGTCTCTTCAGCACCATATCCAGTCTCTTTATCACCGAATCCAGTCACTTCACTCACCACATCCACTCTCTTCATCACCACATCCACTCTATTCACCACCACATCCAGTCACTTCATCACAACATCCAGTCTCTTCACTCAGCACATCCAGTCTCTTCATCACCACATCCAGTCTCTTCACTCTCCACATCCACTCGCTTCATCACCATATCCACTCTCTTCATCACCACATCCAGTCTCTTCACCAACATGTCCACTCTCTTCACCACCACCTCCAATCTCTTCATCAGCAAATCCACTATCTTAATCACCAAATCCAGTCTCGTCACCACCACATCCAGTCTCTTCATCACCAAATCCTGTCTATTCTCCACCACATCCACTCTCTTCACCACCACATCCAGTCTCTTCACCACCACATCCAGTCTCTTCACTCACCACATCCATTCTCTTCACCACCACATCCAGTCTCTTAATCACCACATCCAGTCTCTTCAGCACCACATTCAGTCTCTACATCACCACATCCAGTCTCTTCAGCACCACATCCAGTCTCTTTATCACCGAATCCAGTCACTTAACTCACCACATCCACTCTCTTCACCACCACATCCAGTCCCTTCATCACCGAATCCAGTCTCTTCAGTCACCACATCCATTCTCTTCACCACCGAATCCAGTCTCTTCACTCACCACATCCACTCTCTTCACCACCACATCAAGTCTCTTAATCACCACATCCAGTTTCTTCAGCACCACATACAGTCTCTTCATCACCCATCCAGTCTCTTCAGCACCACATCCAGACTCTTTATCACCACATCCAGTCTCTTCACTCTCCACATCCACTCGCTTCATCACCACATCCACTCTCTTCACCACCATGTCCACTCTCTTCACCACCACCGTCAATCTCTTCATCAGCAAATCCTTTCTCTTAATCACCGAATCCAGTCACTTCACTCACCACATCCACTCTCTTCATCACCACATCCACTCTATTCACCACCACATCCAGTCTCTTCACTCACCACTTCAACTTTCTTCATCACCACTTCCAGTCACTTCATCACAACATCCAGTCTCTTCACTCAGCACATCCACTCTCTTCATCACCACATCCAGTCTCTTCACCACCATGTCCACTCTCTTCACCACCACCTCCAATCTCTTCATCAGCAAATCCACTCTCTTAATCACCAAATACAGTCTCATCACCACCACATCCAGTCTCTTCACCACCACATCCAGTCTCTTCATCACCAAATCCAGTCTATTCTCCACCACATACACTCTCTTCACCACCATATCCACTCTCTTCATCACCACATCCAGTCACTTCATCACCACATCCACTGCCTTCATCACCACATCCACTCTCTTCACCACCACATCCACTCTCTTCACCACCACATGCACTCTCTTCACCACCATATCCAGTCTCTTCACTCATCACATCCAGACTCTTCAGCACCACATCCAGTCTCTTTATCACCAAATCCAGTCACTTAACTCACCACATCCACTCTCTTCACCACCACATCCATTCTCTTCACCACCGAATCCAGTCTCTTCACTCACCACATCCACTCTCTTCACCACCACATCCAGTCTCTTAATCACCACATCCAGTTTCTTCAGCACCACATCCAGTCTCTTCATCACCCATCCAGTCTCTTCAGCACCACATCCAGTCTCTTTATCACCACATCCAGTCTCTTCACTCTCCACATCCACTCTCTTCATCACCACATCCACTCTCCTCATCACCACGTCCGCTCTCTTCATCACCAAATCCAGTCTCTTCACCAACATGTCGACTATCTTCACCACCACCTCCAATCTCTTGATCACCACATCCAATCTCTTAATCACCATATCCAGCCTCTTCATCACCAAATCCAGTCTCTTCACCACCACATCCAGTCTCTTCATCACCACATCCACTCTCATTATCACCTCATCCACTCTCTTCATCACCACATCCACTCTCTTCACTCACCACATCCATTCTCTTCACCAAAACTGCCAGACACTTCATCACTGAATCCAGTCTCTTCATCACCAAATCCAATCTCTTCATCACCACATCCATTCTCTTCACCACCACATCCAGACGCTTCATCACCACATCCACTCTCTTCATCACCACATCCACTCTCTTCAGCACCACATCCAGTCTCTTCACCAACATATCCAGTGACTTCATCACCGAATCCAGTCACTTCATCACCGAATCCAATCTCTTCACCACCACATTCACTCTCTTCATCACCACATCCAGTCCCTTCATCACCGAATCCAGTCTCTTCAGTCACCACATCCATTCTCGTCACCACCGAATCCAGAATCTTCACTCACCACATCCACTCTCTTCACCACCACATCCAGTCTCTTAATCACCACATCCAGTTTCTTCAGCACCACATCCAGTCTCTTCATCATCCCATCCAGTCTCTTCAGCACCACATCCAGTCTCTTTATCACCGAATCCAGTCACTTCACTCACCACATCCACTCTCTTCATCACCACATCCACTCTATTCACCACCACATCCAGTCTCTTCACTCACCACTTCAACTTTCTTCATCACCACTTCCAGTCACTTCATCACAACATCCAGTCTCTTCACTCAGCACATCCACTCTCTTCATCACCACATCCAGTCTCTTCACCACCATGTCCACTCTCTTCACCACCAGCTCCAATCTCTTCATCAGCAAATCCACTCTCTTAATCACCAAATCCAGTCTCGTCACCACCACATCCACTGCCTTCATCACCACATCCACTCTCTTCACCACCACATCCACTCTCTTCACCACCACATGCACTCTCTTCACCACCATATCCAGTCTCTTCACTCATCACATCCAGACTCTTCAGCACCACATCCAGTCTCTTTATCACCGAATCCAGTCACTTAACTCACCACATCCACTCTCTTCACCACCACATCCATTCTCTTCACCACCGAATCCAGTCTCTTCACTCACCACATCCACTCTCTTCACCACCACATCCAGTCTCTTAATCACCACATCCAGTTTCTTCAGCACCACATCCAGTCTCTTCATCACCCATCCAGTCTCTTCAGCACCACATCCAGTCTCTTCACCACCACATCCAGACGCTTCATCACCACATCCACTCTCTTCATCACCACATCCACTCTCTTCAGCACCACATCCAGTCTCTTCACCAACATATCCAGTCACTTCATCACCGAATCCAATCTCTTCACCACCACATTCACTCTCTTCATCACCACATCCAGTCCCTTCATCACCGAATCCAGTCTCTTCAGTCACCACATCCATTCTCGTCACCACCGAATCCAGAATCTTCACTCACCACATCCACTCTCTTCACCACCACATCCAGTCTCTTAATCACCACATCCAGTTTCTTCAGCACCACATCCAGTCTCTTCATCATCCCATCCAGTCTCTTCAGCACCACATCCAGTCTCTTTATCACCGAATCCAGTCACTTCACTCACCACATCCACTCTCTTCATCACCACATCCACTCTATTCACCACCACATCCAGTCTCTTCACTCACCACTTCAACTTTCTTCATCACCACTTCCAGTCACTTCATCACAACATCCAGTCTCTTCACTCAGCACATCCACTCTCTTCATCACCACATCCAGTCTCTTCACCACCATGTCCACTCTCTTCACCACCAGCTCCAATCTCTTCATCAGCAAATCCACTCTCTTAATCACCAAATCCAGTCTCGTCACCACCACATCCAGTCTCTTCACCACCACATCCAGTCTCTTCATCACCAAATCCAGTCTATTCTCCACCACATACACTCTCTTCACCACCACATCCACTCTCTTCATCACCACATCCAGTTTCTTCAGCACCACATCCAGTCTCTTCATCACCCATCCAGTCTCTTCAGCACCACATCCAGTCTCTTTATCACCACATCCAGTCTCTTCACTCTCCACATCCACTCGCTTCATCACCACATCCATTCTCTTCACCACCATGTCCACTCTCTTCACCGCCACCTCCAATCTCTTCATCAGCAAATCCATTCTCTTAATCACCAATTCCAGTCTATTCACCACCACATCCAGTCCCTTCATCACCGAATCCAGTCTCTTCAGTCACCACATCCATTCTCTTCACCACCATGTCCACTCTCTTCACCACCACCGTCAATCTCTTCATCAGCAAATCCATTCTCTTAATCACCAAATCCAGTCTCGTCACCACCACATCCAGTCTCTTCTCCACCACATCCAGTCTCTTCATCACCAAATCCAGTCTCTTCACCACCACGTCCAGTCTTTTCACTCAACACACCCACTCTCTTAATCACCATATCTAGTCACTTCATCACCAAATCCAGTCTCTTCACCACCACATCCAGCCTCTTCACCACCACATCCAGTCTCTTCACCACCACATCCAGTCTCTTCATCACCACAACCACTCTCATTATCACCTCATCCACTCTCTTCATCACCACATCCAGTCACTTCATCACCACATCCAGTGACTTCATCACCACATCCACTGCCTTCATCAGCACATCCACTCTCTTCACCACCACATCCACTCTCTTCACCACCACATGCACTCTCTTCACCACCACATCCAGTCTCTTCACTCATCACATCCAGACTCATCAGCACCACATCCAGTCTCTTTATCACCGAATCCAGTCACTTAACTCACCACATCCACTCTCTTCACCACCACATCCATTCTCTTCACCACCGAATCCAGTCTCTTCACTCACCACATCCACTCTCTTCACCACCACATCCAGTCTCTTAATCACCACATCCAGTTTCTTCAGCACCACATCCAGTCTCTTCATCACCCATCCAGTCTCTTCAGCACCACATCCAGTCTCTTTATCACCACATCCAGTCTCTTCACTCTCCACATCCACTCGCTTCATCACCACATCCACTCTCTTCACCACCATGTCCACTCTCTTCACCGCCACCTCCAATCTCTTCATCAGCAAATCCATTCTCTTAATCACCAATTCCAGTCTATTCAGCAACACATCCAGTCTCTTTATCACCGAATCCAGTCACTTAACTCACCACATCAACTCTCTTCACCACCACATCCAGTCCCTTCATCACCGAATCCAGTCTCTTCAGTCACCACATCCATTCTCTTCACCACCATGTCCACTCTCTTCACCACCACCGTCAATCTCTTCATCAGCAAATCCATTCTCTTAATCACCAAATCCAGTCTCGTCACCACCACATCCAGTCTCTTCTCCACCACATCCAGTCTCTTCATCACCAAATCCGCTCTCTTCACCACCATGTCGACTATCTTCACCACCACCTCCAATCACTTCATCACCACATCCACTCTCTTAATCACCATATCCAGCCTCTTCATCACCACATCCAGTCACTTCATCACCAAATCCAGTCTCTTCACCACCACGTCCAGTCTCTTCACTCACCACATCCACTCTCTTCACCACCACATCCACTCTCTTCACCACCACATTCCGTCTCTTCATCACCACATTCAGTCACATCAACACCACATCCACTCACTTCATCACCACATCCAGTCTCTTCACTCACCACATCCAGTCTCTTCACTCTCCACATCCACTCACTTCATCACCACATCCACTCTCTTCATCACCACATCCAGTCACTTCAGCACCACATCCACTCACTTCATCACCACATCCACTCTCTTCACCACCACATTCAGTCTCTTCATCACCACATTCAGTCACTTCATCACCACATCCACTCTCTTAATCACCATATCTAGCCTCTTCATCACCACATCCACTCTCTTCACTCACCACATCCATTCTCTTCACCAACACATTCAGTCACTTCATCACCGATTCCAGTCTCTTCATCACCAAATCCAGTCTCTTCACCACCACATCCACTCTCTTCATCACCACATCCACTCTCCTCATCACCACGTCCACTCTCTTCATCACCAAATCCAGTCTCTTCACCAACATGTCGACTATCTTCACCACCACCTCCAATCTCTTGATCACCACATCCAATCTCTTAATCACCATATCCAGCCTCTTCATCACCAAATCCAGTCTCTTCACCACCACGTCCAGTCTTTTCACTCAACACACCCACTCTCTTAATCACCATATCTAGTCACTTCATCACCAAATCCAGTCTCTTCACCACCACATCCAGCCTCTTCACCACCACATCCAGTCTCTTCACCACCACATCCAGCCTCTTCACCACCACATCCAGTCTCTTCACCACCACATCCAGTCTCTTCATCACCACATCCACTCTCATCATCACCTCATCCACTCTCTTCATCACCACATCCACTCTCTTCACTCACCACATCCATTCTCTTCACCAAAACTGCCAGACACTTCATCACTGAATCCAGTCTCTTCATCACCAAATCCAATCTCTTCATCACCACATCCATTCTCTTCACCACCACATCCAGACGCTTCATCACCACATCCACTCTCTTCATCACCACATCCACTCTCTTCAGCACCACATCTAGTCTCTTGATCAGCACATCCAGTCTGTTCATCACCGAATCCAGTCTCTTCACTCAGCACATCCACTCTCTTCACCACCACATCCAGTCTATTCACCACCGAATCCACTCTCTTCACTCAGCACATCTAGTCTCTTCACCAACATATCCAGTGACTTCATCACCGAATCCAGTCACTTCATCACCGAATCCAATCCCTTCACCACCACATTCACTCTCTTCATCACCACATCCAGTGTATTCATCACCACATCCACTCTCTTTATCACCGAATCCAGTCAGTTCACTCACCACATCAACTCTCTTCACCACCACATCCAGACCCTTCATCACCGAATCCAGTCTCTTCAGTCACCACATCCATTCTCGTCACCACCGAATCCAGAATCTTCACTCACCACATCCACTCTCTTCACCACCACATCCAGTCTCTTAATCACCACATCCAGTTTCTTCAGCACCACATCCAGTCTCTTCATCATCCCATCCAGTCTCTTCAGCACCACATCCAGTCTCTTTATCACCGAATCCAGTCACTTCACTCACCACATCCACTCTCTTCATCACCACATCCACTCTATTCACCACCACATCCAGTCTCTTCACTCACCACTTCAACTTTCTTCATCACCACTTCCAGTCACTTCATCACAACATCCAGTCTCTTCACTCAGCACATCCGGTCTCTTCATCACCACATCCAGTCTCTTCACTCTCCACATCCACTCGCTTCATCACCACATCCACTCTCTTCATCACCACATCCAGTCTCTTCACCACCATGTCCACTCTCTTCACCACCACCTCCAATCTCTTCATCAGCAAATCCACTCTCTTAATCACCAAATCCAGTCTTGTCACCACCACTCCCAGTCTTTTCACCACCACATCCAGTCTCTTCATCACCAAATCCAGTCTATTCTCCACCACATACACTCTCGTCACCACCACATCCACTCTCTTCATCACCACATCCAGTCACTTCATCACCACATCCACTGCCTTCATCACCACATCCACTCTCTTCACCACCACATCCACTCTCTTCACCACCACATGCACTCTCTTCACCACCACATCCAGTCTCTTCACTCACCACATCCAGTCTCTTCAGCACCACATCCAGTCTCTTTATCACCGAATCCAGTCACTTAACTCACCACATCCACTCTCTGCACCACCACATCCATTCTCTTCACCACCGAATCCAGTCTCTTCACTCACCACATCCACTCTCTTCACCACCACATCCAGTCTCTTAATCACCACATCCAGTTTCTTCAGCACCACATCCAGTCTCTTCATCACCCATCCAGTCTCTTCAGCACCACATCCAGTCTCTTTATCACCACATCCAGTCTCTTCACTCTCCACATCCACTCGCTTCATCACCACATCCACTCTCTTCACCACCATGTCCACTCTCTTCACCGCCACCTCCAATCTCTTCATCAGCAAATCCATTCTCTTAATCACCAAATCCAGTCTCGTCACCACCACATCCAGTCTCTTCTCCACCACATCCAGTCTCTTCATCACCAAATCCAGTCTATTCACCACCATGTAGAGTATCTTCACAACCACCTCCAATCTCTTCATCACCACATCCACTCTCTTAATCACCATATCCAGACTCTTCATCACCACATCCAGTCACTTCATCACCAAATCCAGTCTCTTCATCACCACATCGACTCTCTTCACCACCGCATCCACTCTCTTCAGCACCACATCTACTCTCTTGATCAGCACATCCAGTCTCTTCATCATCGAATCCAGTCTCTTCACTCACTACATCCACTCTCTTCACCACCACATCCACTCTCTTCACCACCACATCCAGTCACTTCAGCACCACATCCAGTCTCTTCATCACCGAATCCAGTCTCTTCACTCAGCACATCCACTCTCTTCACCACCACATCCAGTCTATTCACCACCGAATCCACTCTCTTCACTCAGCACATCCAGTCTCTTCACCAACATATCCAGTGACTTCATCAACGAATCCAGTCACTTCATCACCGAATCCAGTCTCTTCATCACCGAATCCAGTCTCTTCACCACCACATCCACTCTCTTCATCACCAAATCCAGTCTATTCACCACCACATCCACTCTGTTCACCACCACATCCACTCTCTTCACCACCACATCCACTCTCTTCATCACCACATCCAGTCAGTTCATCACCACATCCACTGCCTTCATCACCACATCCACTCTCTTCACCACCACATCCACTCTCTTCACCACCACATCCAGTCTCTTCACCACCACATCCAGTCTCTTCACTCATCACATCCACTCTCTTCACCACGACATCCAGTCTCTTCACTCAGCACATCCAGTCTCTTCATCACCACATCCAGTCTCTACACTCTCCACATCCACTCGCTTATTCACCACATCCACTCTCTTCACCACCACATCCACTCTCTTCATCACCATGTCCACTCTCTTCATCACCAATTCCAGATTCTTCACCACCATGTCGACTATCTTCACCACCAGCTCCAATCTCTTCATCACCACATCCACTCTCTTAATCACCATATCCAGCCTCTTCATCACCACATCCACTCTCATCACTCACCACATCCATTCTCTTCACCAACACATTCAGTCACTTCATCACCAAATCCAGTCTCTTCATCACCAAAACCAGTCTTTTCACCACCACATCCACTCTCTTCATCACCACATCCAGTCACTTCATCACCACATCCACTGTCTTCATCACCACATCCACTCTCTTCACCACCACATCCACTCTCTTCACTACCACATCCAGTCTCTTCACTCACCACATCCACTCTCTTCACCACCACATCCAGTCTCTTAATCACCATATCCAGCCTCTTCATCACCACATCCACTCTCTTCACTCACCACATCCATTCTCTTCACCAACACATTCAGTCACTTCATCACCAAATCCAGTCTCTTCACCACCACATCCAGTCTCTTGATCTCCACATCCAGTCACTTCATCACCACATCCACTGTCTTCATCACCACATCCACTCTCTTCACCACCAAATCCACTCTCTTCACCACGAAATCCACTCTCTTCATCACCACATCCACTCTCTTCACCACCACATCCACTCTCTTCACCACCACATCCAGTCTCTTCACTCACCACATCCACTCTCTTCACCACCACATCCAGTCTCTTAATCACCACATCCAGTCTCTTCAGCACCACATCCAGTCTCTACATCACCACATCCAGTCTCTTCAGCACCACCTCCAGTCACTTTATCATCGAATCCAGTCACATAACTCACCACATCCACTCTCTTAACCATCACATCCAGTCCCTTCATCACCACATCCAGTCACTTCATCACCACTTCAACTCTCTTCATCACCACATCCATTCACTTCATCACAACATCCAGTCTCTTCACTCAGCACATCCAGTCTCTTCAGCACCACCTCCAATCTCTTCATCAGCAAATCCACTCTCTTAATCACCAAATCCAGTCTCGTCACCACCACATCCAGTCTCTTCACCACCACATCCAGTCTCTTCATCACCAAATCCAGTCTATTCACCACCACATCCACTCTCTTCACCACCACATCCACTCTCTTCACCACCACATCCACTCTCTTCATCACCACATCCAGTCACTTCATCACCTCATCCACTGCCATCATCACCACATCCACTCTCTTCACCACCACATCCAGTCTCTTCACACACCACATCCACTCTCTTCACCACCACATCCAGTCTCTTCACTCAGCACATCCAGTCTCTTTATCACCACATCGAGTCTCTACACTCTCCACATCAACTCGCTTCATCACCACATCCACTCTCTTCACCACCACATCCACTCTCTTCACCACCACATCCACTCTCTTAATCACAATATCCAGCCTCTTCATCACCACATCCACTCTCTTCACTCAACACATCCATTCTCTTCACCAACACATCCAGTCACTTCATCACCACATCCACTGGCTTAATCACCACATCCAGTCTCTTCAGCACCACATCCAGTCTCTACATCACCAATTCCAGTCTATTCAGCAACACATCCAGTCTCTTTATCACCGAATCCAGTCACTTAACTCACCACATCAACTCTCTTCACCACCACATCCAGTCCCTTCATCACCGAATCCAGTCTCTTCAGTCACCACATCCATTCTCTTCACCACCAAATCCAGTCTCTTCACTCACCACATCCACTCTCTTCACCACCACATCCAGTCTCTTAATCACCACATCCAGTTTCTTCAGCACCACATCCAGTCTCTTCATCATCCCATCCAGTCTCTTCAGCACCATATCCAGTCTCTTTATCACCGAATCCAGTCACTTCACTCACCACATCCACTCTCTTCATCACCACATCCACTCTATTCACCACCACATCCAGTCACTTCATCACAACATCCAGTCTCTTCACTCAGCACATCCAGTCTCTTCATCACCACATCCAGTCTCTTCACACTCCACATCCACTCGCTTCATCACCATATCCACTCTCTTCATCACAACATCCAGTCTCTTCACCAACATGTCCACTCTCTTCACCACCACCTCCAATCTCTTCATCAGCAAATCCACTCTCTTAATCACCAAATCCAGTCTCGTCACCACCACATCCAGTCTCTTCATCACCAAATCCAGTCTATTCTCCACCACATCCACTCTCTTCACCACCACATCCAGTCTCTTCACCACCACATCCAATCTCTTCACCACCACATCCTATCTCTTCACTCACCACATCCACTCTCTTCACCACCACATCCAGTCTCTTAATCACCACATCCAGTCTCTTCAGCACCACATTCAGTCTCTACATCACCACATCCAGTCTCTTCAGCACCACATCCAGTCTCTTTATCACCGAATCCAGTCACGTAACTCACCACATCCACTCTCTTCACCACCACATCCAGTCCCTTCATCACCGAATCCAGTCTCTTCAGTCACCACATCCATTCTCTTCACCATCGAATCCAGTCTCTTCACTCACCACATCCACTCTCTTCACCACCACATCCAGTCTCTTAATCACCACATCCAGTTTCTTCAGCACCACATACAGTCTCTTCATCACCCTTCCAGTCTCTTCAGCACCACATCCAGACTCTTTATCACCACATCCAGTCTCTTCACTCTCCACATCCACTCGCTTCATCACCACATCCACTCTCTTCACCACCATGTCCACTCTCTTCACCACCACCGTCAATCTCTTCATCAGCAAATCCATTCTCTTAATCACCAAATCCAGTCTCGTCACCACCACATCCAGTCTCTTCTCCACCACATCCAGTCTCTTCATCACCAAATCCGCTCTCTTCACCACCATGTCGACTATCTGCACCACCACCTCCAATCTGTTCATCACCACATCCACTCTCTTAATCACCATATCCAGCCTCTTCATCACCACATCCAGTCACTTCATCACCAAATCCAGTCTCTTCACCACCACGTCCAGTCTCTTCACTCACCACATCCACTCTCTTCACCACCACATCCACTCTCTTCACCACCACATTCAGTCTCTTCATCACCACATTCAGTCACATCAACACCACATCCACTCACTTCATCACCACATCCAGTCTCTTCACTCACCACATCCAGTCTCTTCACTCTCCACATCCACTCACTTCATCACCACATCCACACTCTTCATCACCACATCCAGTCACTTCAGCACCACATCCACTCACTTCATCACCACATCCACTCTCTTCACCACCACATTCAGTCTCTTCATCACCACATTCAGTCACTTCATCACCACATCCACTCTCTTCATCACCATATCTAGCCTCTTCATCACCACATCCACTCTCTTCACTCACCACATCCATTCTCTTCACCAACACATTCAGTCACTTCATCACCGAATCCTGTCTCTTCATCACCAAATCCAGTCTCTTCACCACCACATCCACTCTCTTCATCACCACATCCACTCTCCTCATCACCACGTCCGCTCTCTTCATCACCAAATCCAGTCTCTTCACCAACATGTCGACTTTCACCACCACCTCCAATCTCTTGATCACCACATCCAATCTCTTAATCACCATATCCAGCCTCTTCATCACCAAATCCAGTCTCTTCACCACCACGTCCAGTCTTTTCACTCAACACACCCACTCTCTTAATCACCATATCTAGTCACTTCATCACCAAATCCAGTCTCTTCACCACCACATCCAGCCTCTTCACCACCACATCCAGTCTCTTCACCACCACATCCAGTCTCTTCATCACCACATCCACTCTCATCATCACCTCATCCACTCTCTTCATCACCACATCCACTCTCTTCACTCACCACATCCATTCTCTTCACCAAAACTGCCAGACACTTCATCACTGAATCCAGTCTCTTCATCACCAAATCCAATCTCTTCATCACCACATCCATTCTCTTCACCACCACATCCAGACGCTTCATCACCACATCCACTCTCTTCACTCAGCACATCCAGTCTCTTCACCAACATATCCAGTGACTTCATCACCGAATCCAATCACTTCATCACCGAATCCAATCCCTTCACCACCACATTCACTCTGTTCATCACCACATCCAGTGTATTCATCACCACATCCACTCTCTTTATCACCGAATCCAGTCAGTTCACTCACCACATCAACTCTCTTCACCACCACATCCAGTCCCTTCATCACCGAATCCAGTCTCTTCAGTCACCACATCCATTCTCGTCACCACCGAATCCAGAATCTTCACTCACCACATCCAGTCTCTTCACCACCACATCCAGTCTCTTAATCACCACATCCAGTTTCTTCAGCACCACATTCAGTCTCCTCATCATCCCATCCAGTCTCTTCAGCACCACATCCAGTCTCTTTATCACCGAATCCAGTCACTTCACTCACCACATCCACTCTCTTCATCACCACATCCACTCTATTCACCACCACATCCAGTCTCTTCACTCACCACTTCAACTTTCTTCATCACCACTTCCAGTCACTTCATCACCACATCCAGCCTCTTCACCAACATGTCCACTCTCTTCACCACCACCTCCAATCTCTTCATCAGCAAATCCACTCTCTTAATCACCAAATCCAGTCTCGTCACCACAACATCCAGTCTCTTCATCACCAAATCCAGTCTATTCTCCACCACATCCACTCTCTTCACCACCACATCCAGTCTCTTCACCACCACATCCAGTCTCTTCACTCACCACATCCACTCTCTTCACCACCACATCCAGTCTCTTAATCACCACATCCAGTCTCTTCAGCAACACATTCAGTCTCTACATCACCACATCCAGTCTCTTCAGCACCACATCCAGTCTCTTTATCACCGAATCCAGTCACTTAACTCACCACATCCACTCTCTTCACCACCACATCCAGTCCCTTCATCACCGAATCCAGTCTCTTCAGTCACCACATCCATTCTCTTCACCACCGAATCCAGACTCTTCACTCACCACATCCACTCTCTTCACCACCACATCCAGTCCCTTCATCACCGAATCCAGTCTCTTCAGCACCACCTCCAATCTCTTCATCAGCAAATCCAGTCTCTTAATCACCAAATGCAGTCTCGTCACCACCACATCCAGTCTCTTCACCACCACATCCAGTCTCTTCATCACCAAATCCAGTCTATTCACCACCACATCCACTCTCTTCACCACCACATCCACTCTCTTCACCACCACATCCACTCTCTTCATCACCACATCCAGTCACTTCATCACCACATCCACTGCCATCATCACCACATCCACTCTCTTCACCACCACATCCAGTCTCTTCACTCACCACATCCACTCTCTTCACCACCACATCCAGTCTCTTCACTCAGCACATCCAGTCTCTTTATCACCACATCCAGTCTCTACACTCTCCACATCCACTCGCTACATCACCACATCCACTCTCTTCACCACCACATCCACTCTCTTCACCACCACATCCACTCTCTTAATCACCATATCCAGCCTGTTCATCACCACATCCACTCTCTTCACTCAACACATCCATTCTCTTCACCAACACATTCAGTCACTTCATCACCAAATCCAATCTCTTCATCACCAAATCCAGTCTTTTCACCACCACATCCACTCTCTTCATCACCACATCCAGTCACTTCATCACCACATCCACTGTCTTAATCACCACATCCAGTCTCTTCAGCACCACATCCAGTCTCTACATCACCAATTCCAGTCTATACAGCAACACATCCAGTCTCTTTATCACCGAATCCAGTCACTTAACTCACCACATCAACTCTCTTCACCACCACATCCAGTCCCTTCATCACCGAATCCAGTCTCTTCAGTCACCACATCCATTCTCTTCACCACCAAATCCAGTCTCTTCACTCACCACATCCACTCTCTTCACCACCACATCCAGTCTCTTAATCACCACATCCAGTTTCTTCAGCACCACATCCAGTCTCTTCATCATCCCATCCAGTCTCTTCAGCACCATATCCAGTCTCTTTATCACCGAATCCAGTCACTTCACTCACCACATCCACTCTCTTCATCACCACATCCACTCTATTCACCACCACATCCAGTCACTTCATCACAACATCCAGTCTCTTCACTCAGCACATCCAGTCTCTTCATCACCACATCCAGTCTCTTCACTCTCCACATCCACTCGCTTCATCACCATATCCACTCTCTTCATCACCACATCCAGTCTCTTTACCAACATGTCCACTCTCTTCACCACCACCTCCAATCTCTTCATCAGCAAATCCACTCTCTTAATCACCAAATCCAGTCTCGTCACCACCACATCCAGTCTCTTCATCACCAAATCCAGTCTATTCTCCACCACATCCACTCTCTTCACCACCACATCCAGTCTCTTCACCACCACATCCAATCTCTTCACTCACCACATCCACTCTCCACTCTCTTCACCACCACATCCAGTCTCTTAATCACCACATCCAGTCTCTTCAGCACCACATTCAGTCTCTACATCACCACATCCAGTCTCTTCAGCACCAGATCCAGTCCCTTCATCACCGAATCCAGTCTCTTCTGTCACCACATCCATTCTCTTCACCACCGAATCCAGTCTCTTCACTCACCACATCCACTCTCTTCATCACCCATCCAGTCTCTTCAGCACCACATCCAGACTCTTTATCACCACATCCAGTCTCTTCACTCTCCACATCCACTCGCTTCATCACCACATCCACTCTCTTCACCACCATGTCCACTCTCTTCACCACCACCGTCAATCTCTTCATCAGCAAATCCATTCTCTTAATCACCAAATCCAGTCTCGTCACCACCACATCCAGTCTCTTCTCCACCACATCCAGTCTCTTCATCACCACATCCACTCTCTTAATCACCATATCCAGCCTCTTCATCACCACATCCAGTCTCTTCATCACCACATTCAGTCACATCAACACCACATCCACTCACTTCATCACCACATCCAGTCTCTTCACTCACCACATCCAGTCTCTACACTCTCCACATCCACTCACTTCATCACCACATCCACACTCTTCATCACCACATCCAGTCACTTCAGCACCACATCCACTCACTTCATCACCACATCCACTCTCTTCACCACCACATTCAGTCTCTTCATCACCACATTCAGTCACTTCATCACCACATCCACTCTCTTAATCACCATATCTAGCCTCTTCATCACCACATCCACTCTCTTCACTCACCACATCCATTCTCTTCACCAACACATTCAGTCAATTCATCACTGAATCCAGTCTCTTCATCACCAAATCCAGTCTCTTCGCCACCACATCCACTCTCTTCATCACCACATCCACTCTCCTCATCACCACGTCGGCTCTCTTCATCACCAAATCCAGTCTCTTCACCAACATGTCGACTATCTTCACCACCACCTCCAATCTCTTGATCACCACATCCAATCTCTTAATCACCATATCCAGCCTCTTCATCACCAAATCCAGTCTCTTCACCACCACGTCCTGTCTTTTCACTCAACACACCCACTCTCTTAATCACCATATCTAGTCACTTCATCACCAAATCCAGTCTCTTCACCACCACATCCAGCCTCTTCACCACCACATCAAGTCTCTTCACCACCACATCCAGTCTCTTCATCACCATATCCAATCTCTTCATCACCACATCCATTCTCTTCACCACCACATCCAGACGCTTCATCACCACATCCACTCTCTTCACTCAGCACATCCAGTCTCTTCACCAACATATCCAGTGACTTCATCACCGAATCCAGTCACTTCATCACCGAATCCAATCCCTTCACCACCACATTCACTCTCTTCATCACCACATCCAGTGTATTCATCACCACATCCACTCTCTTTATCACCGAATCCAGTCAGTTCACTCACCACATCAACTCTCTTCACCACCACATCCAGTCCCTTCATCACCGAATCCAGTCTCTTCAGTCACCACATCCATTCTCGTCACCACCGAATCCAGAATCTTCACTCACCACATCCACTCTCTTCACCACCACATCCAGTCTCTTAATCACCACATCCAGTTTCTTCAGCACCACATCCAGTCTCTTCATCATCCCATCCAGTCTCTTCAGCACCACATCCAGTCTCTTTATCACCGAATCCAGTCACTTCACTCACCACATCCACTCTCTTCATCACCACATCCACTCTATTCACCACCACATCCAGTCTCTTCACTCACCACTTCAACTTTCTTCATCACCACTTCCAGTCACTTCATCACAACATCCAGTCTCTTCACTCAGCACATCCGGTCTCTTCATCACCACATCCAGTCTCTTCACTCTCCACATCCACTCGCTTCATCACCACATCCACTCTCTTCATCACCACATCCAGTCTCTTCACCACCATGTCCACTCTCTTCACCACCACCTCCAATCTCTTCATCAGCAAATCCACTCTCTTAATCACCAAATCCAGTCTCGTCACCACCACATCCAGTCTCTTCACCACCACATCCAGTCTCTTCATCACCAAATCCAGTCTATTCTCCACCACATACACTCTCTTCACCACCACATCCACTGCCTTCATCACCACATCCACTCTCTTCACCACCACATCCACTCTCTTCACCACCACATGCACTCTCTTCACCACCACATACAGTCTCTTCACTCACCACATCCAGTCTCTTCAGCAACACATCCAGTCTCTTTATCACCGAATCCAGTCACTTAACTCACCACATCAACTCTCTTCACCACCACATCCAGTCCCTTCATCACCGAATCCAGTCTCTTCAGTCACCACATCCATTCTCTTCACCACCAAATCCAGTCTCTTCACTCACCACATCCACTCTCTTCACCACCACATCCAGTCTCTTAATCAACACATCCAGTTTCTTCAGCACCACATCCAGTCTCTTCATCATCCCATCCAGTCTCTTCAGCACCATATCCAGTCTCTTTATCACCGAATCCAGTCACTTCACTCACCACATCCACTCTCTTCATCACCACATCCACTCTATTCACCACCACATCCAGTCACTTCATCACAACATCCAGTCTCTTCACTCAGCACATCCAGTCTCTTCATCACCACATCCAGTCTCTTCACTCTCCACATCCACTCGCTTCATCACCATATCCACTCTCTTCATCACCACATCCAGTCTCTTCACCAACATGTCCACTCTCTTCACCACCACCTCCAATCTCTTCATCAGCAAATCCACTCTCTTAATCACCAAATCCAGTCTCGTCACCACCACATCCAGTCTCTTCATCACCAAATCCAGTCTATTCTCCACCACATCCACTCTCTTCACCACCACATCCAGTCTCTTCACCACCACATCCAATCTCTTCACCACCACATCCTATCTCTTCACTCACCACATCCACTCTCTTCACCACCACATCCAGTCTCTTAATCACCACATCCAGTCTCTTCAGCACCACATTCAGTCTCTACATCACCACATCCAGTCTCTTCAGCACCACATCCAGTCTCTTTATCACCGAATCCAGTCACGTAACTCACCACATCCACTCTCTTCACCACCACATCCAGTCCCTTCATCACCGAATCCAGTCTCTTCAGTCACCACATCCATTCTCTTCACCATCGAATCCAGTCTCTTAACTCACCACATCCACTCTCTTCACCACCACATCCAGTCTCTTAATCACCACATCCAGTTTCTTCAGCACCACATACAGTCTCTTCATCACCCTTCCAGTCTCTTCAGCACCACATCCAGACTCTTTATCACCACATCCAGTCTCTTCACTCTCCACATCCACTCGCTTCATCACCACATCCACTCTCTTCAGCACCATGTCCACTCTCTTCACCACCACCGTCAATCTCTTCATCAGCAAATCCATTCCCTTAATCACCAAATCCAGTCTCGTCACCACCACATCCAGTCTCTTCTCCACCACATCCAGTCTCTTCATCACCAAATCCGCTCTCTTCACCACCATGTCGACTATCTGCACCACCACCTCCAATCTGTTCATCACCACATCCACTCTCTTAATCACCATATCCAGCCTCTTCATCACCACATCCAGTCACTTCATCACCAAATCCAGTCTCTTCACCACCACGTCCAGTCTCTTCACTCACCACATCCACTCTCTTCACCACCACATCCACTCTCTTCACCACCACATTCAGTCTCTTCATCACCACATTCAGTCACATCAACACCACATCCACTCACTTCATCACCACATCCAGTCTCTTCACTCACCACATCCAGTCTCTTCACTCTCCACATCCACTCACTTCATCACCACATCCACACTCTTCATCACCACATCCAGTCACTTCAGCACCACATCCACTCACTTCATCACCACATCCACTCTCTTCACCACCACATTCAGTCTCTTCATCACCACATTCAGTCACTTCATCACCACATCCACTCTCTTAATCACCATATCTAGCCTCTTCATCACCACATCCACTCTCTTCACTCACCACATCCATTCTATTCACCAACACATTCAGTCACTTCATCACCGAATCCAGTCTCTTCATCACCAAATCCAGTCTCTTCACCACCACATCCACTCTCTTCATCACCACATCCACTCTCCTCATCACCACGTCCGCTCTCTTCATCACCAAATCCAGTCTCTTCACCAACATGTCGACTTTCACCACCACCTCCAATCTCTTGATCACCACATCCAATCTCTTAATCACCATATCCAGCCTCTTCATCACCAAATCCAGTCTCTTCACCACCACGTCCAGTCTTTTCACTCAACACACCCACTCTCTTAATCACCATATCTAGTCACTTCATCACCAAATCCAGTCTCTTCACCACCACATCCAGCCTCTTCACCACCACATCCAGTCTCTTCACCACCACATCCAGTCTCTTCATCACCACATCCACTCTCATCATCACCTCATCCACTCTCTTCATCACCACATCCACTCTCTTCACTCACCACATCCATTCTCTTCACCAAAACTGCCAGACACTTCATCACTGAATCCAGTCTCTTCATCACCAAATCCAGTCTCGTCACCACCACATCCAGTCTCTTCATCACCAAATCCAGTCTATTCTCCACCACATCCACTCTCTTCACCACCACATCCAGTCTCTTCACCACCACATCCAATCTCTTCACCACCACATCCTATCTCTTCACTCACCACATCCACTCTCTTCACCACCACATCCAGTCTCTTAATCACCACATCCAGTCTCTTCAGCACCACATCCAGTCTCTTCATCATCCCATCCAGTCTCTTCAGCACCACATCCAGTCTCTTTATCACCGAATCCAGTCACTTCACTCACCACATCCACTCTCTTCATCACCACATCCACTCTATTCACCACCACATCCAGTCTCTTCACTCACCACTTCAACTTTCTTCATCACCACTTCCAGTCACTTCATCACAACATCCAGTCTCTTCACTCAGCACATCCGGTCTCTTCATCACCACATCCAGTCTCTTCACTCTCCACATCCACTCTCTTCATCACCACTTCCAGTCACTTCATCACCACATCCAGCTTCTTCACCAACATGTCCACTCTCTTCACCACCACCTCCAATCTCTTCATCAGCAAATCCACTCTCTTAATCACCAAATCCAGTCTCGTCACCACAACATCCAGTCTCTTCATCACCAAATCCAGTCTATTCTCCACCACATCCACTCTCTTCACCACCACATCCAGTCTCTTCACCACCACATCCAGTCTCTTCACTCACCACATCCACTCTCTTCACCACCACATCCAGTCTCTTAATCACCACATCCAGTCTCTTCAGCAACACATTCAGTCTCTACATCACCACATCCAGTCTCTTCAGCACCACATCCAGTCTCTTTATCACCGAATCCAGTCACTTAACTCACCACATCCACTCTCTTCACCACCACATCCAGTCCCTTCATCACCGAATCCAGTCTCTTCAGTCACCACATCCATTCTCTTCACCACCGAATCCAGTCTCTTCACTCACCACATCCACTCTCTTCACCACCACATCCAGTCCCTTCATCACCGAATCCAGTCTCTTCAGCACCACCTCCAATCTCTTCATCAGCAAATCCAGTCTCTTAATCACCAAATGCAGTCTCGTCACCACCACATCCAGTCTCTTCACCACCACATCCAGTCTCTTCATCACCAAATCCAGTCTATTCACCACCACATCCACTCTCTTCACCACCACATCCACTCTCTTCACCACCACATCCACTCTCTTCATCACCACATCCAGTCACTTCATCACCACATCCACTGCCATCATCACCACATCCACTCTCTTCACCACCACATCCAGTCTCTTCACTCACCACATCCACTCTCTTCACCACCACATCCAGTCTCTTCACTCAGCACATCCAGTCTCTTTATCACCACATCCAGTCTCTACACTCTCCACATCCACTCGCTACATCACCACATCCACTCTCTTCACCACCACATCCACTCTCTTCACCACCACATCCACTCTCTTAATCACCATATCCAGCCTCTTCATCACCACATCCACTCTCTTCACTCAACACATCCATTCTCTTCACCAACACATTCAGTCACTTCATCACCAAATCCAATCTCTTCATCACCAAATCCAGTCTTTTCACCACCACATCCACTCTCTTCATCACCACATCCAGTCACTTCATCACCACATCCACTGTCTTAATCACCACATCCAGTCTCTTCAGCACCACATCCAGTCTCTACATCACCAATTCCAGTCTATACAGCAACACATCCAGTCTCTTTATCACCGAATCCAGTCACTTAACTCACCACATCAACTCTCTTCACCACCACATCCAGTCCCTTCATCACCGAATCCAGTCTCTTCAGTCACCACATCCATTCTCTTCACCACCAAATCCAGTCTCTTCACTCACCACATCCACTCTCTTCACCACCACATCCAGTCTCTTAATCACCACATCCAGTTTCTTCAGCACCACATCCAGTCTCTTCATCACCCTTCCAGTCTCTTCAGCACCACATCCAGACTCTTTATCACCACATCCAGTCTCTTCACTCTCCACATCCACTCGCTTCATCACCACATCCACTCTCTTCAGCACCATGTCCACTCTCTTCACCACCACCGTCAATCTCTTCATCAGCAAATCCATTCCCTTAATCACCAAATCCAGTCTCGTCACCACCACATCCAGTCTCTTCTCCACCACATCCAGTCTCTTCATCACCAAATCCGCTCTCTTCACCACCATGTCGACTATCTGCACCACCACCTCCAATCTGTTCATCACCACATCCACTCTCTTAATCACCATATCCAGCCTCTTCATCACCACATCCAGTCACTTCATCACCAAATCCAGTCTCTTCACCACCACGTCCAGTCTCTTCACTCACCACATCCACTCTCTTCACCACCACATCCACTCTCTTCACCACCACATTCAGTCTCTTCATCACCACATTCAGTCACATCAACACCACATCCACTCACTTCATCACCACATCCAGTCTCTTCACTCACCACATCCAGTCTCTTCACTCTCCACATCCACTCACTTCATCACCACATCCACACTCTTCATCACCACATCCAGTCACTTCAGCACCACATCCACTCACTTCATCACCACATCCACTCTCTTCACCACCACATTCAGTCTCTTCATCACCACATTCAGTCACTTCATCACCACATCCACTCTCTTAATCACCATATCTAGCCTCTTCATCACCACATCCACTCTCTTCACTCACCACATCCATTCTATTCACCAACACATTCAGTCACTTCATCACCGAATCCAGTCTCTTCATCACCAAATCCAGTCTCTTCACCACCACATCCACTCTCTTCATCACCACATCCACTCTCCTCATCACCACGTCCGCTCTCTTCATCACCAAATCCAGTCTCTTCACCAACATGTCGACTTTCACCACCACCTCCAATCTCTTGATCACCACATCCAATCTCTTAATCACCATATCCAGCCTCTTCATCACCAAATCCAGTCTCTTCACCACCACGTCCAGTCTTTTCACTCAACACACCCACTCTCTTAATCACCATATCTAGTCACTTCATCACCAAATCCAGTCTCTTCACCACCACATCCAGCCTCTTCACCACCACATCCAGTCTCTTCACCACCACATCCAGTCTCTTCATCACCACATCCACTCTCATCATCACCTCATCCACTCTCTTCATCACCACATCCACTCTCTTCACTCACCACATCCATTCTCTTCACCAAAACTGCCAGACACTTCATCACTGAATCCAGTCTCTTCATCACCAAATCCAGTCTCGTCACCACCACATCCAGTCTCTTCATCACCAAATCCAGTCTATTCTCCACCACATCCACTCTCTTCACCACCACATCCAGTCTCTTCACCACCACATCCAATCTCTTCACCACCACATCCTATCTCTTCACTCACCACATCCACTCTCTTCACCACCACATCCAGTCTCTTAATCACCACATCCAGTCTCTTCAGCACCACATCCAGTCTCTTCATCATCCCATCCAGTCTCTTCAGCACCACATCCAGTCTCTTTATCACCGAATCCAGTCACTTCACTCACCACATCCACTCTCTTCATCACCACATCCACTCTATTCACCACCACATCCAGTCTCTTCACTCACCACTTCAACTTTCTTCATCACCACTTCCAGTCACTTCATCACAACATCCAGTCTCTTCACTCAGCACATCCGGTCTCTTCATCACCACATCCAGTCTCTTCACTCTCCACATCCACTCTCTTCATCACCACTTCCAGTCACTTCATCACCACATCCAGCCTCTTCACCAACATGTCCACTCTCTTCACCACCACCTCCAATCTCTTCATCAGCAAATCCACTCTCTTAATCACCAAATCCAGTCTCGTCACCACAACATCCAGTCTCTTCATCACCAAATCCAGTCTATTCTCCACCACATCCACTCTCTTCACCACCACATCCAGTCTCTTCACCACCACATCCAGTCTCTTCACTCACCACATCCACTCTCTTCACCACCACATCCAGTCTCTTAATCACCACATCCAGTCTCTTCAGCAACACATTCAGTCTCTACATCACCACATCCAGTCTCTTCAGCACCACATCCAGTCTCTTTATCACCGAATCCAGTCACTTAACTCACCACATCCACTCTCTTCACCACCACATCCAGTCCCTTCATCACCGAATCCAGTCTCTTCAGTCACCACATCCATTCTCTTCACCACCGAATCCAGTCTCTTCACTCACCACATCCACTCTCTTCACCACCACATCCAGTCCCTTCATCACCGAATCCAGTCTCTTCAGCACCACCTCCAATCTCTTCATCAGCAAATCCAGTCTCTTAATCACCAAATGCAGTCTCGTCACCACCACATCCAGTCTCTTCACCACCACATCCAGTCTCTTCATCACCAAATCCAGTCTATTCACCACCACATCCACTCTCTTCACCACCACATCCACTCTCTTCACCACCACATCCACTCTCTTCATCACCACATCCAGTCACTTCATCACCACATCCACTGCCATCATCACCACATCCACTCTCTTCACCACCACATCCAGTCTCTTCACTCACCACATCCACTCTCTTCACCACCACATCCAGTCTCTTCACTCAGCACATCCAGTCTCTTTATCACCACATCCAGTCTCTACACTCTCCACATCCACTCGCTACATCACCACATCCACTCTCTTCACCACCACATCCACTCTCTTCACCACCACATCCACTCTCTTAATCACCATATCCAGCCTCTTCATCACCACATCCACTCTCTTCACTCAACACATCCATTCTCTTCACCAACACATTCAGTCACTTCATCACCAAATCCAATCTCTTCATCACCAAATCCAGTCTTTTCACCACCACATCCACTCTCTTCATCACCACATCCAGTCACTTCATCACCACATCCACTGTCTTAATCACCACATCCAGTCTCTTCAGCACCACATCCAGTCTCTACATCACCAATTCCAGTCTATACAGCAACACATCCAGTCTCTTTATCACCGAATCCAGTCACTTAACTCACCACATCAACTCTCTTCACCACCACATCCAGTCCCTTCATCACCGAATCCAGTCTCTTCAGTCACCACATCCATTCTCTTCACCACCAAATCCAGTCTCTTCACTCACCACATCCACTCTCTTCACCACCACATCCAGTCTCTTAATCACCACATCCAGTTTCTTCAGCACCACATCCAGTCTCTTCATCATCCCATCCAGTCTCTTCAGCACCATATCCAGTCTCTTTATCACCGAATCCAGTCACTTCACTCACCACATCCACTCTCTTCATCACCACATCCACTCTATTCACCACCACATCCAGTCACTTCATCACAACATCCAGTCTCTTCACTCAGCACATCCAGTCTCTTCATCACCACATCCAGTCTCTTCACTCTCCACATCCACTCGCTTCATCACCATATCCACTCTCTTCATCACCACATCCAGTCTCTTTACCAACATGTCCACTCTCTTCACCACCACCTCCAATCTCTTCATCAGCAAATCCACTCTCTTAATCACCAAATCCAGTCTCGTCACCACCACATCCAGTCTCTTCATCACCAAATCCAGTCTATTCTCCACCACATCCACTCTCTTCACCACCACATCCAGTCTCTTCACCACCACATCCAATCTCTTCACTCACCACATCCACTCTCCACTCTCTTCACCACCACATCCAGTCTCTTAATCACCACATCCAGTCTCTTCAGCACCACATTCAGTCTCTACATCACCACATCCAGTCTCTTCAGCACCACATCCAGTCCCTTCATCACCGAATCCAGTCTCTTCTGTCACCACATCCATTCTCTTCACCACCGAATCCAGTCTCTTCACTCACCACATCCACTCTCTTCACCACCATATCCAGTCTCTTAATCACCACATCCAGTTTCTTCAGCACCACATACAGTCTCTTCATCACCCATCCAGTCTCTTCAGCACCACATCCAGACTCTTTATCACCACATCCAGTCTCTTCACTCTCCACATCCACTCGCTTCATCACCACATCCACTCTCTTCACCACCATGTCCACTCTCTTCACCACCACCGTCAATCTCTTCATCAGCAAATCCATTCTCTTAATCACCAAATCCAGTCTCGTCACCACCACATCCAGTCTCTTCTCCACCACATCCAGTCTCTTCATCACCACATCCACTCTCTTAATCACCATATCCATCCTCTTCATCACCACATCCAGTCTCTTCATCACCACATTCAGTCACATCAACACCACATCCACTCACTTCATCACCACATCCAGTCTCTTCACTCACCACATCCAGTCTCTTCACTCTCCACATCCACTCACTTCATCACCACATCCACACTCTTCATCACCACATCCAGTCACTTCAGCACCACATCCACTCACTTCATCACCACATCCACTCTCTTCACCACCACATTCAGTCTCTTCATCACCACATTCAGTCACTTCATCACCACATCCACTCTCTTAATCACCATATCTAGCCTCTTCATCACCACATCCACTCTCTTCACTCACCACATCCATTCTCTTCACCAACACATTCAGTCAATTCATCACTGAATCCAGTCTCTTCATCACCAAATCCAGTCTCTTCACCACCACATCCACTCTCTTCATCACCACATCCACTCTCCTCATCACCACGTCCGCTCTCTTCATCACCAAATCCAGTCTCTTCACCAACATGTCGACTATCTTCACCACCACCTCCAATCTCTTGATCACCACATCCAATCTCTTAATCACCATATCCAGCCTCTTCATCACCAAATCCAGTCTCTTCACCACCACGTCCTGTCTTTTCACTCAACACACCCACTCTCTTAATCACCATATCTAGTCACTTCATCACCAAATCCAGTCTCTTCACCACCACATCCAGCCTCTTCACCACCACATCAAGTCTCTTCACCACCACATCCAGTCTCTTCATCACCATATCCAATCTCTTCATCACCACATCCATTCTCTTCACCACCACATCCAGACGCTTCATCACCACATCCACTCTCTTCACTCAGCACATCCAGTCTCTTCACCAACATATCCAGTGACTTCATCACCGAATCCAGTCACTTCATCACCGAATCCAATCCCTTCACCACCACATTCACTCTCTTCATCACCACATCCAGTGTATTCATCACCACATCCACTCTCTTTATCACCGAATCCAGTCAGTTCACTCACCACATCAACTCTAATCACCACCACATCCAGTCCTTTCATCACCGAATCCAGTCTCTTCAGTCACCACATCCATTCTCGTCACCACCGAATCCAGAATCTTCACTCACCACATCCACTCTCTTCACCACCACATCCAGTCTCTTAATCACCACATCCAGTTTCTTCAGCACCACATCCAGTCTCTTCATCATCCCATCCAGTCTCTTCAGCACCACATCCAGTCTCTTTATCACCGAATCCAGTCACTTCACTCACCACATCCACTCTCTTCATCACCACATCCACTCTATTCACCACCACATCCAGTCTCTTCACTCACCACTTCAACTTTCTTCAACACCACTTCCAGTCACTTCATCACAACATCCAGTCTCTTCACTCAGCACATCCGGTCTCTTCATCACCACATCCAGTCTCTTCACTCTCCACATCCACTCGCTTCATCACCACATCCACTCTCTTCATCACCACATCCAGTCTCTTCACCACCATGTCCACTCTCTTCACCACCACCTCCAATCTCTTCATCAGCAAATCCACTCTCTTAATCACCATATCCAGTCTCGTCACCACCACATCCAGTCTCTTCACCACCACATCCAGTCTCTTCATCACAAAATCCAGTCTATTCTCCACCACATACACTCTCTTCACCACCACATCCACTGCCTTCATCACCACATCCACTCTCTTCACCACCACATCCACTCTCTTCACCACCACATGCACTCTCTTCACCACCACATACAGTCTCTTCACTCACCACATCCAGTCTCTTCAGCACCACATCCAGTCTCTTTATCACCGAATCCAGTCACTTAACTCACCACATCCACTCTCTTCACCACCACATCCATTCTCTTCACCACCGAATCCAGTCTCTTCACTCACCATATCCACTCTCTTCACCACCACATCCAGTCTCTTAATCACCACATCCAGTTTCTTCAGCACCACATCCAGTCTCTTCATCACCCATCCAGTCTCTTCAGCACCACATCCAGTCTCTTTATCACCACATCCAGTCTCTTCACTCTCCACATCCACTCGCTTCATCACCACATCCACTCTCTTCACCACCATGTCCACTCTCTTCACCGCCACCTCCAATCTCTTCATCAGCAAATCCATTCTCTTAATCACCAATTCCAGTCTATTCAGCAACACATCCAGTCTCATTATCACCGAATCCAGTCACTTAACTCACCACATCAACTCTCTTCACCACCACATCCAGTCCCTTCATCACCGAATCCAGTCTCTTCAGTCACCACATCCATTCTCTTCACCACCAAATCCAGTCTCTTCACTCACCACATCCACTCTCTTCACCACCACATCCAGTCTCTTAATCACCACATCCAGTTTCTTCAGCACCACATCCAGTCTCTTCATCATCCCATCCAGTCTCTTCAGCACCATATCCAGTCTCTTTATCACCGAATCCAGTCACTTCACTCACCACATCCACTCTCTTCATCACCACATCCACTCTATTCACCACCACATCCAGTCACTTCATCACAACATCCAGTCTCTTCACTCAGCACATCCAGTCTCTTCATCACCACATCCAGTCTCTTCACTCTCCACATCCACTCGCTTCATCACCATATCCACTCTCTTCATCACCACATCCAGTCTCTTCACCAACATGTCCACTCTCTTCACCACCACCTCCAATCTCTTCATCAGCAAATCCACTCTCTTAATCACCAAATCCAGTCTCGTCACCACCACATCCAGTCTCTTCAGCACCACATCCAGTCTCTTTATCACCGAATCCAGTCACTTAACTCACCACATCCACACTCTTCACCACCACATCCAGTCCCTTCATCACCGAATCCAGTCTCTTCAGTCACCACATCCATTCTCTTCACCACCGAATCCAGTCTCTTCACTCACCACATCCACTCTCTTCACCACCACATCCAGTCCCTTCATCACCACATCCAGTCTCTTCACTCTCCACATCCACTCGCTTCATCACCACATCCACTCTCTTCACCACCATGTCCACTCTCTTCACCACCACCGTAAATCTCTTCATCAGCAAATCCATTCTCTTAATCACCAAATCCAGTCTCGTCACCACCACATCCAGTCTCTTCATCACCAAATCCGCTCTCTTCACCACCATGTCGACTATCTGCACCACCACCTCCAATCTGTTCATCACCACATCCACTCTCTTAATCACCATATCCAGCCTCTTCATCACCACATCCAGTCACTTCATCACCAAATCCAGTCTCTTCACCACCACGTCCAGTCTCTTCACTCACCACATCCACTCTCTTCACCACCACATCCACTCTCTTCACCACCACATTCAGTCTCTTCATCACCACATTCAGTCACATCAACACCACATCCACTCACTTCATCACCACATCCAGTCTCTTCACTCACCACATCCAGTCTCTTCACTCTCCACATCCACTCACTTCATCACCACATCCACTCTCTTCACTACCACATTCAGTCTCTTCATCACCACATTCACTCACTTCATCACCACATCCACTCTCTTCACTACCACATTCAGTCTCTTCATCACCACATTCAGTCACTTCATCACCACATCCACTCTCTTAATCACCATATCTAGCCTCTTCATCACCACATCCACTCTCTTCACTCACCACATCCATTCTCTTCACCAACACATTCAGTCACTTCATCACCGAATCCAGTCTCTTCATCACCAAATCCAGTCTCTTCAACACCACATCCACTCTCTTCATCACCACATCCAATCTCCTCATCACCACGTCCGCTCTCTTCATCACCAAATCCAGTCTCTTCACCAACATGTCGACTTTCACCACCACCTCCAATCTCTTGATCACCACATCCAATCTCTTAATCACCATATCCAGCCTCTTCATCACCAAATCCAGTCTCTTCACCACCACGTCCAGTCTTTTCACTCAACACACCCACTCTCTTAATCACCATATCTAGTCACTTCATCACCAAATCCAGTCTCTTCACCACCACATCCAGCCTCTTCACCACCACATCCAGTCTCTTCATCACCACATCCACTCTCATCATCACCTCATCCACTCTCTTCATCACCACATCCACTCTCTTCACTCACCACATCCATTCTCTTCACCAAAACTGCCAGACACTTCATCACTGAATCCAGTCTCTTCATCACCAAATCCAATCTCTTCATCACCACATCCATTCTCTTCACCACCACATCCAGACGCTTCATCACCACATCCACTCTCTTCACTCAGCACATCCAGTCTCTTCACCAACATATCCAGTGACTTCATCACCGAATCCAATCACTTCATCACCGAATCCAATCCCTTCACCACCACATTCACTCTGTTCATCACCACATCCAGTGTATTCATCACCACATCCACTCTCTTTATCACCGAATCCAGTCAGTTCACTCACCACATCAACTCTCTTCACCACCACATCCAGTCCCTTCATCACCGAATCCAGTCTCTTCAGTCACCACATCCATTCTCGTCACCACCGAATCCAGAATCTTCACTCACCACATCCACTCTCTTCACCACCACATCCAGTCTCTTAATCACCACATCCAGTTTCTTCAGCACCACATCCAGTCTCTTCATCATCCCATCCAGTCTCTTCAGCAACACATCCAGTCTCTTTATCACCGAATCCAGTCACTTCACTCACCACATCCACTCTCTTCATCACCACATCCACTCTATTCACCACCACATCCAGTCTCTTCACTCACCACTTCAACTTTCTTCATCACCACTTCCAGTCACTTCATCACCACATCCAGTCTCTTCACCAACATGTCCACTCTCTTCACCACCACCTCCAATCTCTTCATCAGCAAATCCACTCTCTTAATCACCAAATCCAGTCTCGTCACCACAACATCCAGTCTCTTCATCACCAAATCCAGTCTATTCTCCACCACATCCACTCTCTTCACCACCACATCCAGTCTCTTCACCACCACATCCAGTCTCTTCACTCACCACATCCACTCTCTTCACCACCACATCCAGTCTCTTAATCACCACATCCAGTCTCTTCAGCACCACATCCAGTCTCTTTATCACCGAATCCAGTCACTTAACTCACCACATCCACTCTCTTCACCACCACATCCAGTCCCTTCATCACCGAATCCAGTCTCTTCAGTCACCACATCCATTCTCTTCACCACCGAATCCAGTCTCTTCACTCACCACATCCACTCTCTTCACCACCACATCCAGTCCCTTCATCACCGAATCCAGTCTCTTCAGCACCACCTCCAATCTCTTCATCAGCAAATCCACTCTCTTAATCACCGAATGCAGTCTCGTCACCACCACATCCAGTCTCTTCACCACCACATCCAGTCTCTTCATCACCAAATCCAGTCTATTCACCACCACATCCACTCTCTTCACCACCACATCCACTCTCTTCACCACCACATCCACTCTCTTCATCACCACATCCAGTCACTTCATCACCACATCCACTGCCATCATCACCACATCCACTCTCTTCACCACCACATCCAGTCTCTTCACTCACCACATCCACTCTCTTCACCACCACATCCAGTCTCTTCACTCAGCACATCCAGTCTCTTTATCACCACATCCAGTCTCTACACTCTCCACATCCACTCGCTACATCACCACATCCACTCTCTTCACCACCACATCCACTCTCTTCACCACCACATCCACTCTCTTAATCACCATATCCAGCCTCTTCATCACCACATCCACTCTCTTCACTCAACACATCCATTCTCTTCACCAACACATTCAGTCACTTCATCACCAAATCCAATCTCTTCATCACCAAATCCAGTCTTTTCACCACCACATCCACTCTCTTCATCACCACATCCAGTCACTTCATCACCACATCCACTGTCTTAATCACCACATCCAGTCTCTTCAGCACCACATCCAGTCTCTACATCACCAATTCCAGTCTATTCAGCAACACATCCAGTCTCATTATCACCGAATCCAGTCACTTAACTCACCACATCAACTCTCTTCACCACCACATCCAGTCCCTTCATCACCGAATCCAGTCTCTTCAGTCACCACATCCATTCTCTTCACCACCAAATCCAGTCTCTTCACTCACCACATCCACTCTCTTCACCACCACATCCAGTCTCTTAATCACCACATCCAGTTTCTTCAGCACCACATCCAGTCTCTTCATCATCCCATCCAGTCTCTTCAGCACCATATCCAGTCTCTTTATCACCGAATCCAGTCACTTCACTCACCACATCCACTCTCTTCATCACCACATCCACTCTATTCACCACCACATCCAGTCACTTCATCACAACATCCAGTCTCTTCACTCAGCACATCCAGTCTCTTCATCACCACATCCAGTCTCTTCACTCTCCACATCCACTCGCTTCATCACCATATCCACTCTCTTCATCACCACATCCAGTCTCTTCACCAACATGTCCACTCTCTTCACCACCACCTCCAATCTCTTCATCAGCAAATCCACTCTCTTAATCACCAAATCCAGTCTCGTCACCACCACATCCAGTCTCTTCATCACCAAATCCAGTCTATTCTCCACCACATCCACTCTCTTCACCACCACATCCAGTCTCTTCACCACCACATCCAATCTCTTCACTCACCACATCCACTCTCCACTCTCTTCACCACCACATCCAGTCTCTTAATCACCACATCCAGTCTCTTCAGCACCACATCCAGTCTCTTTATCACCGAATCCAGTCACTTAACTCACCACATCCACTCTCTTCACCACCACATCCAGTCCCTTCATCACCGAATCCAGTCTCTTCTGTCACCACATCCATTCTCTTCACCACCGAATCCAGTCTCTTCACTCACCACATCCACTCTCTTCACCACCACATCCAGTCTCTTAATCACCACATCCAGTTTCTTCAGCACCACATACAGTCTCTTCATCACCCATCCAGTCTCTTCAGCACCACATCCAGACCCTTTATCACCACATCCAGTCTCTTCACTCTCCACATCCACTCGCTTCATCACCACATCCACTCTCTTCACCACCATGTCCACTCTCTTCACCACCACCGTCAATCTCTTCATCAGCAAATCCATTCTCTTAATCACCAAATCCAGTCTCGTCACCACCACATCCAGTCTCTTCTCCACCACATCCAGTCTCTTCATCACCACATCCACTCTCTTAATCACCATATCCAGCCTCTTCATCACCACATCCAGTCACTTCATCACCAAATCCAGTCTCTTCACCACCACGTCCAGTCTCTTCACTCACCACATCCACTCTCTTCACCACCACATCCACTCTCTTGACCACCACATTCAGTCTCTTCATCACCACATTCAGTCACATCAACACCACATCCACTCACTTCATCACCACATCCAGTCTCTTCACTCACCACATCCAGTCTCTTCACTCTCCACATCCACTCACTTCATCACCACATCCACACTCTTCATCACCACATCCAGTCACTTCAGCACCACATCCACTCACTTCATCACCACATCCACTCTCTTCACCACCACATTCAGTCTCTTCATCACCACATTCAGTCACTTCATCACCACATCCACTCTCTTAATCACCATATCTAGCCTCTTCATCACCACATCCACTCTCTTCACTCACCACATCCATTCTCTTCACCAACACATTCAGTCACTTCATCACTGAATCCAGTCTCTTCATCACCAAATCCAGTCTCTTCACCACCACATCCACTCTCTTCACTCTCCACATCCATTCTCTTCACCAACACATTCAGTCACTTCATCACCGAATCCAGTCTCTTCATCACCAAATCCAGTCTCTTCACCACCACATCCACTCTCTTCATCACCACATCCACTCTCCTCATCACCACGTCCGCTCTCTTCATCACCAAATCCAGTCTCTTCACCAACATGTCGACTATCTTCACCACCACCTCCAATCTCTTGATCACCACATCCAATCTCTTAATCACCATATCCTGCCTCTTCATCACCAAATCCAGTCTCTTCACCACCACGTCCAGTCTTTTCACTCAACACACCCACTCTCTTAATCACCATATCTAGTCACTTCATCACCAAATCCAGTCTCTTCACCACCACATCTAGCCTCTTCACCACCACATCCAGTCTCTTCACCACCACATCCAGTCTCTTCATCACCACATCCACTCTCATTATCACCTCATCCACTCTCTTCATCACCACATCCACTCTCTTCACTCACCACATCCATTCTCTTCACCAAAACTGCCAGACACTTCATCACTGAATCCAGTCTCTTCATCACCAAATCCAATCTCTTCATCACCACATCCATTCTCTTCACCACCACATCCAGACGCTTCATCACCACATCCACTCTCTTCATCACCACATCCACTCTCTTCAGCACCACATCCAGTCTCTTCACCAACATATCCAGTGACTTCATCACCGAATCCAGTCACTTCATCACTAAATCCAATCTCTTCACCACCACATTCACTCTCTTCATCACCACATCCAGTCCCTTCATCACCGAATCCAGTCTCTTCAGTCACCACATCAATTCTCGTCACCACCGAATCCAGAATCTTCACTCACCACATCCACTCTCTTGACCACCACATTCAGTCTCTTCATCACCACATTCAGTCACATCAACACCACATCCACTCACTTCATCACCACATCCAGTCTCTTCACTCACCACATCCAGTCTCTTCACTCTCCACATGCACTCACTTCATCACCACATCCACACTCTTCATCACCACATCCAGTCACTTCAGCACCACATCCACTCACTTCATCACCACATCCACTCTCTTCACCACCACATTCAGTCTCTTCATCACCACATTCAGTCACTTCATCACCACATCCACTCTCTTAATCACCATATCTAGCCTCTTCATCACCACATCCACTCTCTTCACTCACCACATCCATTCTCTTCACCAACACATTCAGTCACTTCATCACCGAATCCAGTCTCTTCATCACCAAATCCCGTCTCTTCACCACCACATCCACTCTCTTCATCACCACATCCACTCTCCTCATCACCTCGTCCGCTCTCTTCATCACCAAATCCAGTCTCTTCACCAACATGTCGACTATCTTCACCACCACCTCCAATCTCTTGATCACCACATCCAATCTCTTAATCACCATATCCAGCCTCTTCATCACCAAATCCAGTCTCTTCACCACCACGTCCAGTCTTTTCACTCAACACACCCACTCTCTTAATCACCATATCTAGTCACTTCATCACCAAATCCAGTCTCTTCACCACCACATCCAGCCTCTTCACCACCACATCCAGTCTCTTCACCACCACATCCAGTCTCTTCATCACCACATCCACTCTCATTATCACCTCATCCACTCTCTTCATCACCACATCCACTCTCTTCACTCACCACATCCATTCTCTTCACCAAAACTGCCAGACACTTCATCACTGAATCCAGTCTCTTCATCACCAAATCCAATCTCTTCATCACCACATCCATTCTCTTCACCACCACATCCAGACGCTTCATCACCACATCCACTCTCTTCACTCAGCACATCCAGTCTCTTCACCAACATATCCAGTGACTTCATCACCGAATCCAGTCACTTCATCACCGAATCCTATCCCTTCACAACCACATTCACTCTCTTCATCACCACATCCAGTGTATTCATCACCACATCCACTCTCTTTATCACCGAATCCAGTCAGTTCACTCACCACATCAACTCTCTTCACCACCACATCCAGTCCCTTCATCACCGAATCCAGTCTCTTCAGTCACCACATCCATTCTCATCACCACCGAATCCAGAATCTTCACTCACCACATCCACTCTCTTCACCACCACATCCAGTCTCTTAATCACCACATCCAGTTTCTTCAGCACCACATCCAGTCTCTTCATCATCCCATCCAGTCTCTTCAGCACCACATCCAGTCTCTTTATCACCGAATCCAGTCACTTCACTCACCACATCCACTCTCTTCATCACCACATCCACTCTATTCACCACCACATCCAGTCTCTTCACTCACCACTTCAACTTTCTTCATCACCACTTCCAGTCACTTCATCACAACATCCAGTCTCTTCACTCAGCACATCCGGTCTCTTCATCACCACATCCAGTCTCTTCACTCTCCACATCCACTCGCTTCATCACCACATCCACTCTCTTCATCACCACATCCAGTCTCTTCACCACCATGTCCACTCTCTTCACCACCACCTCCAATCTCTTCATCAGCAAATCCACTCTCTTAATCACCAAATCCAGTCTCGTCACCACCACATCCAGTCTCTTCACCACCACATCCAGTCTCTTCATCACCAAATCCAGTCTATTCTCCACCACATACACTATCTTCACCACCACATCCACTGCCTTCATCACCACATCCACTCTCTTCACCACCACATCCACTCTCTTCACCACCACATGCACTCTCTTCACCACCACATACAGTCTCTTCACTCACCACATCCAGTCTCTTCAGCACCACATCCAGTCTTTTTATCACCGAATCCAGTCACTTAACTCACCACATCCACTCTCTTCACCACCACATCCATTCTCTTCACCACCGAATCCAGTCTCTTCACTCACCACATCCACTCTCTTCACCACCACATCCAGTCTCTTAATCACCACATCCAGTTTCTTCAGCACCACATCCAGTCTCTTCATCACCCATCCAGTCTCTTCAGCACCACATCCAGTCTCTTTATCACCACATCCAGTCTCTTCACTCTCCACATCCACTCGCTTCATCACCACATCCACTCTCTTCACCACCATGTCCACTCTCTTCACCGCCACCTCCAATCTCTTCATCACCAAATCCAGTCTCTTCACCACCACGTCCAGTCTCTTCACTCACCACATCCACTCTCTAAACCACCACATCCAGCCTCTTCACCACCACATCCAGTCTCTTCATCACAACATTCACTCTCATCATCACCTCATCCACTCTCTTCATCACCACATCCACTCTCTTCACTCACCACATCCATTCTCTTCACCAACACATCCAGTCACTTCATCACTGAATCCAGTCCCTTCATGACCAAATCCAGTCTCTTCATCACCACATCCACTCTCTTCACCACCACATCCAGTCTCTTCACCACCAGATCCAGTCTCTTAATCTCTACTTCCACTGTCATCATCACCACATCCAGACTCTTCAGCACCACATCCAGACTCTTCATCTCCGAATCCAGTCTCTTCACTCACCACATCCACTCTCTTCACCACCACATCCAGTTTCTTCAGCACCACATCCAGTCTCTTCATCATCCCATCCAGTCTCTTCAGCACCACATCCAGTCTCTTTATCACCGAATCCAGTCACTTCACTCACCACATCCACTCTCTTCATCGCCACATCCACTCTATTCACCACCACATCCAGTCTCTTCACTCACCACTTCAACTTTCTTCATCACCACTTCCAGTCACTTCATCACAACATCCAGTCTCTTCACTCAGCACATCCGGTCTCTTCATCACCACATCCAGTCTCTTCACTCTCCACATCCACTCGCTTCATCACCACATCCACTCTCTTCATCACCACATCCAGTCTCTTCACCACCATGTCCACTCTCTTCACCACCACCTCCAATCTCTTCATCAGCAAATCCACTCTCTTAATCACCAAATCCAGTCTCGTCACCACCACATCCAGTCTCTTCACCACCACATCCAGTCTCTTCATCACCAAATCCAGTCTATTCTCCACCACATACACTATCTTCACCACCACATCCACTGCCTTCATCACCACATCCACTCTCTTCACCACCACATCCACTCTCTTCACCACCACATGCACTCTCTTCACCACCACATACAGTCTCTTCACTCACCACATCCAGTCTCTTCAGCACCACATCCAGTCTCTTTATCACCGAATCCAGTCACTTAACTCACCACATCCACTCTCTTCACCACCACATCCATTCTCTTCCCCACCGAATCCAGTCTCTTCACTCACCACATCCACTCTCTTCACCACCACATCCAGTCTCTTAATCACCACATCCAGTTTCTTCAGCACCACATCCAGTCTCTTCATCACCCATCCAGTCTCTTCAGCACCACATCCAGTCTCTTTAATACCACATCCAGTCTCTTCACTCTCCACATCCACTCGCTTCATCACCACATCCACTCTCTTCACCACCACATCCACTCTCTTCATCACCACGTCCACTCTCTTCATCACCAATTCCAGTCTCTTCACCACCACGTCCAGTCTCTTCACTCACCACATCCACTCTCTAAACCACCACATCCAGCCTCTTCACCACCACATCCAGTCTCTTCATCACAACATCCACTCTCATCATCACCTCATCCACTCTCTTCATCACCACATCCACTCTCTTCACTCACCACATCCATTCTCTTCACCAACACATCCAGTCACTTCATCACTGAATCCAGTCCCTTCATGACCAAATCCAGTCTCTTCATCACCACATCCACTCTCTTCACCACCACATCCAGTCTCTTCACCACCAGATCCAGTCTCTTAATCTCTACTTCCACTGTCATCATCACCACATCCAGACTCTTCAGCACCACATCCAGACTCTTCATCTCCGAATCCAGTCTCTTCACTCACCACATCCACTCTCTTCACCACCACATCCACTCTCTTCATCACCACATCCTGTCACTTCATCATCACATCCACTCACTTCATCACCACATCCAGTCTCTTCACTCACCACATCCAGTCTCTTCACTCTCCATATCCACTCTCTTCATCACCACATGCAGTCTATTCATCACCACATCCACTCTCTTTATCACCGAATCCAGTTACTACACTCACCACATCGACTCTCTTCACCACCACATCCACTCTCTTCACCACCACATCCAGTCTATTCAGCACAACATCCATCCACTTAATCACCGAATCCAGTCCCTTCATCACCGAATCCAGTCTCCTCACCACGGCATCCACTATCTTCACTCAACACATCCACTTTCTTCATCACCACATCCACTCTATTCACCAGCACATCCAGTCTCTTCACTCACTACATCCACTCTCTTCACCACCACATCCACTCTCTTCACCACCACATCCAGTCACTTCAGCACCACATCCAGTCTCTTCATCACCGAATCCAGTCTCTTCACTCAGCACATCCACTCTCTTCACCACCACATCCAGTCTATTCACCACCGAATCCACTCTCTTCACTCAGCACATCCAGTCTCTTCACCAACATATCTAGTGACTTCATCACCGAATCCAGTCACTTCATCACCGAATCCAGTCTCTTCATCACCGAATCCAGTCTCTTCACCAGCACATCCACGCTCTTCATCACCACATCCAGTCTATTCATCACCACATCCACTCTCTTTATCACCGAATCCAGTCACTTCACTCAACACATCTACTCTCTTCACCACCACATCCACTCTCTTCACCACCACATCCAGTCTATTCAGCATCACATCCATCCACTTAATCACCGAATCCAGTCTCCTCACCACCGCAGCAACTCTCTTCACTCAACACATCCACTTTCTTCATCACCACATCCACTCTATTCACCACCACATCCACTCTCTTCACTCACCACATCCACTCTCTTCATCACCACATCCAGTCACTTCATCACAACATCCAGTCTCTTCACTCAGCACATCCAGTCTCTTCATCACCACATCCAGTCTCTTCACTCTCCACATCCACTCGCTTCATCACCACATCCACTCTCTTCACCACCACATCCAGTCTCTTCATCACCAAATCCAGACTCTTCACCACCATGTCGACTATCTTCACCACCACCTCCAATCTCTTCATCACCACATCCACTCTCTTAATCACCATATCCAGCCTCTTCATTACCACATCCTGTAACGTCATCACCAAATCCAGTCTCTTCACCACCACATCCAGTCTGTTCAATCACCACATCCAATCTCTTCACCACCACATCCAGCCTCTTCACCACCACATCCAGTCTCTTCATCACCACATCCACTCTCATCATCACCTCATCCACTCTCTTCATCACCACATCCTCTCTCTTCACTCACCACATCCATTCTCTTCACCAACACATCCAGTCACTTCATCACTGAATCCAGTCTCTTCGTCACCAAATCCAGTCTCTTCACCAACACATCAACTCTCTTCTTCACCATATCCAGTCACTTAACCACCACGTCCTGTCTCTTCACCACCACATCCAGGCTCTGCACCAACATATCCAGTCACTTCATCACCGAATCCAGTCACTTCATCCCCGAATCCAGTCTCTTAAACACCACATCCAGTCTCTTCAGCACCACATCCAGTCTCTTCATCACCGAATCCAGTCTCTTCACTCACCACATCCACACTCTTCACCACCACATTCAGTCTGTTCATCACCACATTCAGTCACATCAACACCACATCCACTCACTTCATCACCACATCCAGTCTCTTCACTCACCACATCCAGTCTCTTCACTCACCACATCCACTCACTTCATCACCACATCCACTCTCTTCATCACCACATCCAGTCACTTCAGCACCACATCCACTCACTTCATCACCACATCCACTCTCTTCACCACCACATTCAGTCTCTTCATCACCACATTCAGTCACTTCATCACCACATCCACTCTCTTAATCACCATATCCAGCCTCTTCACCACCACATCCAGTCTATTCACCACCGAATCCACTCTCTTCACTCAGCACATCCAGTCTCTTCACCAACATATCCAGTGACTTCATCACCGAATCCAGTCACTTCATCACCGAATCCAGTCTCTTCACCACCACATTGACTCTCTTCATCACCACATCCAGTGTATTCATCACCACATCCACTCTCTTTATCACCGAATCCAGTCAGTTCACTCACCACATCAACTCTCTTCACCACCACATTCAGTCCCTTCATCACCGAATCCAGTCTCTTCAGTCACCACACCCATTCTCTTCACCACCGAATCCAGTCTCTTCACTCACCACATCCACTCTCTTCACCACCACATCCAGTCTCTTCACTCTCCACATCCACTCGCTTCATCACCACATCCACTCTCTTCATCACCACATCCAGTCTCTTCACCACCATGTCCACTCTCTTCACCACCACCTCCAATCTCTTCATCAGCAAATCCACTCTCTTAATCACCAAATCCAGTCTCGTCACCACCACATCCAGTCTCTTCACCACCACATCCAGTCTCTTCATCACCAAATCCAGTTACTTCATCACCACATCCACTGCCTTCATCACCACATCCACTCACTTCACCACCACATCCAGTCTCTTCACTCACCACATCCACTCTCTTCACCACCACATCCAGTCTCTTAATCACCACATCCAGTCTCTTCAGCACCACATCCAGTCTCTTCAGCACCACATCCAGTCTCTTTATCACCGAATCCAGTCACTTAACTCACCACATCCACTCTCTTCACCACCACATCCATTCTCTTCACTCACCACATCCACTCTCTTCATCACCACATCCAGGTACTTCATCACAACATCCAGTCTCTTCACTCAGCACATCCAGTCTCTTCATCACCACATCCAGTCTCTTCACTCTCCACATCCACTCGCTTCATCACCACATCCACACTCTTCACCACCACATCCAGTCTCTTCATCACCAAATCCAGTCTATTCACCACCATGTCCACTCTCTTCACCACCATGTCCACTCTTTCATCACCAAATCCAGACTCTTCACCACCATGTCGACTATCTTCACCACCACCTCCAATCTCTTCATCACCACATCCACTCTCTTAATCACCATATCCAGCCTCTTCATTACCACATCCAGTAACTTCATCACCAAATCCAGTCTCTTCACCACCACATCCAGTCTGTTCAATCACCACATCCAATCTCTTCACCACCACATCCAGCCTCTTCACCACCACATCCAGTCTCTTCATCACCACTTCCACTCTCATCATCACCTCATCCACTGTCTTCATCACCACATCCACTCTCTTCACCACCACATCCACTCTCTTCACCACCACATCCAGTCTCTTCACTGACCACATCCACTCTCTTCACCACCACATCCAGTCTCTTAATCACCACATCAAGTCTCTTCAGCACCACATCCAGTCTCTTCAGCACCACATCCAGTCTCTTTATCACCGAATCCAGTCACTTAACTCACCACATCCACACTCTTCACCACCACATCCATTCTCTTCACCACCGAATCCAGTCTCTTCACTCACCACATCCACTCTCTTCACCACCACATGCAGTCTCTTAATCACCACATCCAGTTTCTTCAGCACCACATCCAGTCTCTTCATCACCCATCCAGTCTCTTCAGCACCACATCCAGTCTCTTTATCACCACATCCAGTCTCTTCACTCTCCACATCCACTCGCTTCATCACCACATCCACTCTCTTCACCACCACATCCAGCCTCTTCACCACCACATCCAGTCTCTTCATCACAACATCCACTCTCATCATCACCTCATCCACTCTCTTCATCACCACATCCACTCTCTTCACTCACCACATCCATTCTCTTCACCACCACATCCAGTCTCTTCACCACCAGATCCAGTCTCTTAATCTCTACTTCCACTGTCATCATCACCACATCCAGTCTCTTCAGCACCACATCCAGACTCTTCATCTCCGAATCCAGTCTCTTCACTCACCACATCCACTCTCTTCACCACCACATCCACTCTCTTCATCACCACATCCTGTCACTTCATCATCACATCCACTCACTTCATCACCACATCCAGTCTCTTCACTCACCACATCCAGTCTCTTCACTCTCCACATCCACTCACTTCATCACCATATCCACTCACTTCATCACCACATCCAGTCACTTCATCACCACATGCACTCTCTTCATCACCAGATCCAGTCACTTCATCACCACATGCACTCACTTCATCACCACATCCAGTTTCTTCACTCACCACATCCAGTCCCTTAATCACCAAATCCAGTCTCTTCACCACCACATCCAGTCCCTTCATCACCGAATCCAGTCTCTTCAGTCACCACACCCATTCTCTTCACCACCGAATCCAGTCTCTTCACTCACCACATCCACTCTCTTCACCACCACATCCAGTCTCTTCACTCTCCACATCCACTCGCTTCATCACCACATCCACTCTCTTCATCACCACATCCAGTCTCTTCACCACCATGTCCACTCTCTTCACCACCACCTCCAATCTCTTCATCAGCAAATCCACTCTCTTAATCACCAAATCCAGTCTCGTCACCACCACATCCAGTCTCTTCATCACCAAATCCAGTCTATTCTCCACCACATACACTCTCTTCACCACCACATCCACTCTCTTCATCACCACATCCAGTTACTTCATCACCACATCCACTGCCTTCATCACCACATCCACTCTCTTCACCACCACATCCACTCACTTCACCACCACATCCAGTCTCTTCACTCACCACATCCACTCTCTTCACCACCACATCCAGTCTCTTAATCACCACATCCAGTCTCTTCAGCACCACATCCAGTCTCTTCAGCACCACATCCAGTCTCTTTATCACCGAATCCAGTCACTTAACTCACCACATCCACTCTCTTCACCACCACATCCATTCTCTTCACTCACCACATCCACTCTCTTCATCACCACATCCAGTCACTTCATCACAACATCCAGTCTCTTCACTCAGCACATCCAGTCTCTTCATCACCACATCCAGTCTCTTCACTCTCCACAACCACTCGCTTCATCACCACATCCACACTCTTCACCACCACATCCAGTCTCTTCATCACCAAATCCAGTCTATTCACCACCATGTCCACTCTCTTCACCACCATGTCCACTCTTTCATCACCAAATCCAGACTCTTCACCACCATGTCGACTATCTTCACCACCACCTCCAATCTCATCATCACCACATCCACTCTCTTAATCACCATATCCAGCCTCTTCATTACCACATCCAGTAACTTCATCACCAAATCCAGTCTCTTCACCACCACATCCAGTCTGTTCAATCACCACATCCAATCTCTTCACCACCACATCCAGCCTCTTCACCACCACATCCAGTCTCTTCATCACCACTTCCACTCTCATCATCACCTCATCCACTGTCTTCATCACCACATCCACTCTCTTCACCACCACATCCACTCTCTTCACCACCACATCCAGTCTCTTCACTGACCACATCCACTCTCTTCACCACCACATCCAGTCTCTTAATCACCACATCAAGTCTCTTCAGCACCACATCCAGTCTCTTCAGCACCACATCCAGTCTCTTTATCACCGAATCCATTCACTTAACTCACCACATCCACTCTCTTCATCACCACATCCACTCTCTTCATCACCACATCCTGTCACTTCATCATCACATCCACTCACTTCATCACCACATCCAGTCTCTTCACTCACCACATCCAGTCTCTTCACTCTCCACATCCACTCACTTCATCACCACATGCACTCACTTCATCACCACATCCAGTTTCTTCACTCACCACATCCAGTCCCTTAATCACCAAATCCAGTCTCTTCACCACCACGTCCAGTTTCTTCACCACCACATCCAGACTCTTCACCACCACATCCAGTCCCTTCATCACCACATCCACTCTCTTCATCAACACATCCAGTCACATCAGCACCACAACCACTCTCTTCATCACCACATCCACTCTCTTCACCACCACATCCAGTCTCTTCACTCACCAAATCCTGTCTATTCACCACCACATCCAGTCTATTCACCACCGAATCCACTCTCTTCACTAAGCACATCCAGTCTCTTCACCAACATATGCAGTGACTTCACCACCGCATCCAGTCGCTTCATTTCCGAATCCAGTCTCTTCATCACAGAATCCAGTCTCTTCACCACCACATCCACTCTCTTCATCTCCAAATCCTGTCTTTTCATCACCACATCCACTCCTGAATCACCACATCCACTCTCTTCACCACCACATCCACTCTCTTCTTCACCACATTAAGTCTCTTCATCAGCACATCCAGTCACTTCAGCACCACATCCACTCACTTCATCACCACATCCAGTCTCTTCACTCACCACATCCAGTCTCTTCACTCTCCACATCCACTCACTTCATCACCACATCCAGTCTCTTCACTCACCACATCCACTCTCTTCACCACCACATCCTGTCTCTTAATCACCACATCCAGTCTCTTCAGCACCACATCCAGTCTCTTCAGCACCACATCCAGTCTCTTTATCACCGAATCCAGTCACTTAACTCACCACATCCACTCTCTTCACCACCACATCCATTCTCTTCACTCACCACATCCACTCTCTTCATCACCACATCCAGTCACTTCATCACAACATCCAGTCTCTTCACTCAGCACATCCAGTCTCTTCATCACCACATCCAGTCTCTTCACTCTCCACATCCACTCGCTTCATCACCACATCCACACTCTTCACCACCACATCCAGTCTCTTCATCACCAAATCCAGTCTATTCACCACCATGTCCACTCTCTTCACCACCATGTCCACTCTTTCATCACCAAATCCAGACTCTTCACCACCATGTCGACTATCTTCACCACCACCTCCAATCTCTTCATCACCACATCCACTCTCTTAATCACCATATCCAGCCTCTTCATTACCACATCCAGTAACTTCATCACCAAATCCAGTCTCTTCACCACCACATCCAGTCTGTTCAATCACCACATCCAATCTCTTCACCACCACATCCAGCCTCTTCACCACCACATCCAGTCTCTTCATCACCACTTCCACTCTCATCCTCACCTCATCCACTGTCTTCATCACCACATCCACTCTCTTCACCACCACATCCACTCTCTTCACCACCACATCCAGTCTCTTCACTGACCACATCCACTCTCTTCACCACCACATCCAGTCTCTTAATCACCACATCAAGTCTCTTCAGCACCACATCCAGTCTCTTCAGCACCACATCCAGTCTCTTTATCACCGAATCCAGTCACTTAACTCACCACATCCACACTCTTCACCACCACATCCATTCTCTTCACCACCGAATCCAGTCTCTTCACTCACCACATCCACTCTCTTCACCACCACATGCAGTCTCTTAATCACCACATCCAGTTTCTTCAGCACCACATCCAGTCTCTTCATCACCCATCCAGTCTCTTCAGCACCACATCCAGTCTCTTTATCACCACATCCAGTCTCTTCACTCTCCACATCCACTCGCTTCATCACCACATCCACTCTCTTCACCACCACATCCAGCCTCTTCACCACCACATCCAGTCTCCTCACCACCACATGCACTCTCTTCACTCAACACATCCACTCTCTGCATCACCACATCCACTCTCTTCACCACCACATCCAGTCTCTTCACTCACCACATCCAGTCTCTTCATCACCACATCCAGTCTCTTCACTCTCCACATCCACACACTTCATCACCACATCCACTCTCTTCATCAACACATCCAGTCACATCAGCACCACAACCACTCTCTTCATCACCACATCCACTCTCTTCACCACCACATCCAGTCTCTTCACTCACCAAATCCTGTCTATTCACCACCACATCCAGTCTATTCACCACCGAATCCACTCTCTTCACTAAGCACATCCAGTCTCTTCACCAACATATGCAGTGACTTCACCACCGCATCCAGTCGCTTCATTTCCGAATCCAGTCTCTTCATCACAGAATCCAGTCTCTTCACCACCACATCCACTCTCTTCATCTCCAAATCCTGTCTTTTCATCACCACATCCACTCCTGAATCACCACATCCACTCTCTTCACCACCACATCCACTCTCTTCTTCACCACATTAAGTCTCTTCATCAGCACATCCAGTCACTTCAGCACCACATCCACTCACTTCATCACCACATCCAGTCTCTTCACTCACCACATCCAGTCTCTTCACTCTCCACATCCACTCACTTCATCACCACATCCAGTCTCTTCACTCACCACATCCACTCTCTTCACCACCACATCCAGTCTCTTAATCACCACATCCAGTCTCTTCAGCACCACATCCAGTCGCTTCAGCACCACATCCAGTCTCTTTATCACCGAATCCAGTCACTTAACTCACCACATCCACTCTCTTCACCACCACATCCATTCTCTTCACTCACCACATCCACTCTCTTCATCACCACATCCAGTCACTTCATCACAACATCCAGTCTCTTCACTCAGCACATCCAGTCTCTTCATCACCACATCCAGTCTCTTCACTCTCCACATCCACTCGCTTCATCACCACATCAACACTCTTCACCACCACATCCAGTCTCTTCATCACCAAATCCAGTCTATTCACCACCATGTCCACTCTCTTCACCACCATGTCCACTCTTTCATCACCAAATCCAGACTCTTCACCACCATGTCGACTATCTTCACCACCACCTCCAATCTCTTCATCACCACATCCACTCTCTTAATCACCATATCCAGCCTCTTCATTACCACATCCAGTAACTTCATCACCAAATCCAGTCTCTTCACCACCACATCCAGTCTGTTCAATCACCACATCCAATCTCTTCACCACCACATCCAGCCTCTTCACCACCACATCCAGTCTCTTCATCACCACTTCCACTCTCATCATCACCTCATCCACTGTCTTCATCACCACATCCACTCTCTTCACCACCACATCCACTCTCTTCACCACCACATCCAGTCTCTTCACTGACCACATCCACTCTCTTCACCACCACATCCAGTCTCTTAATCACCACATCAAGTCTCTTCAGCACCACATCCAGTCTCTTCAGCACCACATCCAGTCTCTTTATCACCGAATCCAGTCACTTAACTCACCACATCCACACTCTTCACCACCACATCCATTCTCTTCACCACCGAATCCAGTCTCTTCACTCACCACATCCACTCTCTTCACCACCAAATGCAGTCTCTTAATCACCACATCCAGTTTCTTCAGCACCACATCCAGTCTCTTCATCACCCATCCAGTCTCTTCAGCACCACATCCAGTCTCTTTATCACCACATCCAGTCTCTTCACTCTCCACATCCACTCGCTTCATCACCACATCCACTCTCTTCACCACCACATCCAGCCTCTTCACCACCACATCCAGTCTCTTCATCACAACATCCACTCTCATCATCACCTCATCCACTCTCTTCATCACCACATCCACTCTCTTCACTCACCACATCCATTCTCTTCACCAACACATCCAGTCACTTCATCACTGAATCCAGTCCCTTCATGACCAAATCCAGTCTCTTCATCACCACATCCACTCTCTTCACCACCACATCCAGTCTCTTCACCACCAGATCCAGTCTCTTAAACTCTACTTCCACTGTCATCATCACCACATCCAGTCTCTTCAGCACCACATCCAGACTCTTCATCTCCGAATCCAGTCTCTTCACTCACCACATCCACTCTCTTCACCACCACATCCACTCTCTTCATCACCACATCCTGTCACTTCATCATCACATCCACTCACTTCATCACCACATCCAGTCTCTTCACTCACCACATCCAGTCTCTTCACTCTCCACATCCACTCACTTCATCACCATATCCACTCACTTCATCACCACATCCAGTCACTTCATCACCACATGCACTCTCTTCATCACCAGATCCAGTCACTTCATCACCACATGCACTCACTTCATCACCACATCCAGTTTCTTCACTCACCACATCCAGTCCCTTAATCACCAAATCCAGTCTCTTCACCACCACATCCAGTCCCTTCATCACCGAATCCAGTCTCTTCAGTCACCACACCCATTCTCTTCACCACCGAATCCAGTCTCTTCATTCACCACATCCACTCTCTTCACCACCACATCCAGTCTCTTCACTCTCCACATCCACTCGCTTCATCACCACATCCACTCTCTTCATCACCACATCCAGACTCTTCACCACCATGTCCACTCTCTTCACCACCACCTCCAATCTCTTCATCAGCAAATCCACTCTCTTAATCACCAAATCCAGTCTCGTCACCACCACATCCAGTCTCTTCATCACCAAATCCAGTCTATTCTCCACCACATACACTCTCTTCACCACCACATCCACTCTCTTCATCACCACATCCAGTTACTTCATCACCACATCCACTGCCTTCATCACCACATCCACTCTCTTCACCACCACATCCACTCACTTCACCACCACATCCAGTCTCTTCACTCACCACATCCACTCTCTTCACCACCACATCCAGTCTCTTAATCACCACATCCAGACTCTTCAGCACCACATCCAGTCTCTTCAGCACCACATCCAGTCTCTTTATCACCGAATCCAGTCACTTAACTCACCACATCCACTCTCTTCACCACCACATCCATTCTCTTCACTCACCACATCCACTCTCTTCATCACCACATCCAGTCACTTCATCACAACATCCAGTCTCTTCACTCAGCACATCCAGTCTCTTCATCACCACATCCAGTCTCTTCACTCTCCACAACCACTCGCTTCATCACCACATCCACACTCTTCACCACCACATCCAGTCTCTTCACCACCATGTCCACTCTTTCATCACCAAATCCAGACTCTTCACCACCATGTCGACTATCTTCACCACCACCTCCAATCTCATCATCACCACATCCACTCTCTTAATCACCATATCCAGCCTCTTCATTACCACATCCAGTAACTTCATCACCAAATCCAGTCTCTTCACCACCACATCCAGTCTGTTCAATCACCACATCCAATCTCTTCACCACCACATCCAGCCTCTTCACCACCACATCCAGTCTCTTCATCACCACTTCCACTCTCATCATCACCTCATCCACTGTCTTCATCACCACATCCACTCTCTTCACCACCACATCCACTCTCTTCACCACCACATCCAGTCTCTTCACTGACCACATCCACTCTCTTCACCACCACATCCAGTCTCTTAATCACCACATCAAGTCTCTTCAGCACCACATCCAGTCTCTTCAGCACCACATCCAGTCTCTTTATCACCGAATCCAGTCACTTAACTCACCACATCCACACTCTTCACCACCACATCCATTCTCTTCACCACCGAATCCAGTCTCTTCACTCACCACATCCACTCTCTTCACCACCACATGCAGTCTCTTAATCACCACATCCAGTTCCTTCAGCACCACATCCAGTCTCTTCATCACCCATCCAGTCTCTTCAGCACCACATCCAGTCTCTTTATCACCACATCCAGTCTCTTCACTCTCCACATCCACTCGCTTCATCACCACATCCACTCTCTTCACCACCACATCCAGCCTCTTCACCACCACATCCAGTCTCTTCATCACAACATCCAGTCTGTTCATCACCAAATCCAGTCTCTTCATCACCACATCCAGTCTGTTCATCACCAAATCCAGTCTCTTCACCACCACGTCCAGTTTCTTCACCACCACATCCAGACTCTTCACCACCACATCCAGTCCCTTCATCACCACATCCACTCTCTTAATCACGAAATCCAGTCTCTTCACCACCACGTCCAGTTTCTTCACCACCACATCCAGTCTCTTCACCACCACGTCCAGCCACTTCATCACCCAATCCAGTCTCCTCACCACCACATCCACTCTCTTCACTCAACACATCCACTCTCTTCACCACCACATCCAGACTGTTCACCACCGAATCCACTCTCTTCACTCAGCACATCCAGTCTCTTCACCCACATATCCAGTCACTTCATCACCGAATCCAGTCACTTCATCACCGAATCCAGTCACTTCATCCCCGAATCCAGTCACTTCATCACCACGTCCTGTCTCTTCAAGACCACATCCAGTTTCTTCATCACCACATCCAGTCTCTTCATCACCACATCCAGTCTCTTCATCACCACATCCAGTCTCTTCAGCACCACATCCACACTCTTCAGCTCCTCATTCAGCCACTTCATCACCGAATCCAGTCTCTTCAACACCGAATCCAGTCTCCTCACCACCACATGCACTCTCTTCACTCAACACATCCACTCTCTGCATCACCACATCCACTCCTGAATCACCACATCCACTCTCTTCACCACCACATCCACTCTCTTCTTCACCACATTAAGTCTCTTCATCAGCACATCCAGTCACTTCAGCACCACATCCACTCACTTCATCACCACATCCAGTCTCTTCACTCACCACATCCAGTCTCTTCACTCTCCACATCCACTCACTTCATCACCATATCCACTCACTTCATCACCACATCCAGTCACTTCATCACCACATGCACTCTCTTCATCAGCACATCCAGTCACTTCATCACCACATGCACTCTCTTCATCAGCACATCCAGTCACTTCATCACCACATCCACTCACTTCATCTCCACATCCAGTCTCTTCACCACCGCGTCCAGTTCCTTCACCACCACATCCAGACTCTTCACCACCACATTCAGTCCCTTCATCACCACATCCACTCTCTTAATCACCAAATCCAGTCTCTTCACCACAACATTCAGTCACTTCATCACCACATCCAGTCACTTCATCACCACATGCACTCTCTTCACTCAGCACATCCAGTCTCTTCACCCACATATCCAGTCACTTCATCACCGAATACCGTCACTTCATCCCCGAATCCAGTCTCTTCATCACCACGTCCTGTCTCTTCAAGACCAAATCCAGTCTCTTCATCACCACATCCAGTCTCTTCATCAGCACATCCACTCTCTTCATCACCACATCCAGTCTCTTCATCACCACATCCAGTCTCTTCAGCACCACATCCACTCTCTTCAGCTCCTCATCCAGCCACTTCATCACCGAATCCAGTCTCTTCAACACCGAATCCAGTCTCCTCACCACCACATGCACTCTCTTCACTCAACACATCCACTCTCTTCATCACCACATCCACTCTCTTCACCACCACATCCAGTCTCTTCACTCACCACATCCAGTCTCTTCATCACCACATCCAGTCTCTTCACTCTCCACATCCACACACTTCATCACCACATCAACTCACTTCATCAACACATCCAGTCACTTCAGCACCACATCCACTCTCTTCATCACCACATCCACTCTCTTCACCACCACATCCAGTCTCTTCACTCACCAAATCCAGTCTATTCACCACCACATCCAGTCTATTCACCACCGAATCCACTCTCTTCACTCAGCACATCCAGTCTCTTCACCAACATATGCAGTGACTTCACCACCGCATCCAGTCGCTTCATTTCCGAATCCAGTCTCTTCATCACAGAATCCAGTCTCTTCACCACCACATCCACTCTCTTCATCTCCAAATCCTGTCTTTTCATCACCACATCCACTCTCTTCACCACCACATCCACTCTCTTCTTCACCATATCCAGTCTCTTCACCACCACGTCCTGTCTCTTCACCACCAGATCCAGTCTCCTAATCTCTACTTCCACTGTCATCATCACCACATCCAGTCGCATCATCACCACATCCAGTCTGTTCATCACCACATCCAGTCTCTTCATCACCACATCCAGTCTCTTCAGCACCACATCCAGTCTCTTCATCACCGAATCCAGTCTCTTCACTCACCACATCCACTCTCTTCACCACCACATCCACTCTCTTCATCACCACATCCTGTCATGTCATCACCACATCCACTCACTTCATCACCACATCCAGTCTCTTCACTCACCACATCCAGTCTCTTCACTCTCCACATCCACTCACTTCATCACCATATCCACTCACTTCATCACCACATCCAGTCACTTCATCACCACATGCACTCTCTTCATCAGCACATCCAGTCACTTCATCACCACATCCACTCACTTCATCTCCACATCCAGTCTCTTCACCACCGCGTCCAGTTCCTTAACCACCACATCCAGACTCTTCACCACCACATTCAGTCCCTTCATCACCACATCCACTCTCTTAATCACCAAATCCACTCTCTTCACCACCACATCCACTCTCTTAATCACCAAATCCAGTCTCTTCACCACCACATCCAGTCACTTCATCACCACATCCAGTCTCTTCATCACCACATCCAGTCTCTTCAGCACCACATCCACTCTCTTCAGCTCCTCATCCAGCCACTTCATCACCGAATCCACTCTCTTCATCACCACATCCAGTCACTTCATCACAACATCCAGTCTCTTCACTCAGCACATCCAGTCTCTTCATCACCACATCCAGTCTCTTCACTCTCCACAACCACTCGCTTCATCACCACATCCACACTCTTCACCACCACATCCAGTCTCTTCACCACCATGTCCACTCTTTCATCACCAAATCCAGACTCTTCACCACCATGTCGACTATCTTCACCACCACCTCCAATCTCATCATCACCACATCCACTCTCTTAATCACCATATCCAGCCTCTTCATTACCACATCCAGTAACTTCATCACCAAATCCAGTCTCTTCACCACCACATCCACTCTCTTCATCACCACATCCACTCTCTTCACCACCACATCCAGTCTCTTCACTCACCAAATCCAGTCTATTCACCACCACATCCAGTCTATTCACCACCGAATCCACTCTCTTCACTCAGCACATCCAGTCTCTTCACCAACATATGCAGTGACTTCACCACCGCATCCAGTCGCTTCATTTCCGAATCCAGTCTCTTCATCACAGAATCCCGTCTCTTCACCACCACATCCACTCTCTTCATCTCCAAATCCTGTCTTTTCATCACCACATCCACTCTCTTCACCACCACATCCACTCTCTTCTTCACCATATCCAGTCTCTTCACCACCACGTCCTGTCTCTTCACCACCAGATCCAGTCTCCTAATCTCTACTTCCACTGTCATCATCACCACATCCAGTCGCATCATCACCACATCCAGTCTGTTCATCACCACATCCAGTCTCTTCATCACCACATCCAGTCTCTTCAGCACCACATCCAATCTCTTCATCACCGAATCCAGTCTCTTCACTCACCACATCCACTCTCTTCACCACCACATCCACTCTCTTCATCACCACATCCTGTCATGTCATCACCACATCCACTCACTTCATCACCACATCCAGTCTCTTCACTCACCACATCCAGTCTCTTCACTCTCCACATCCACTCACTTCATCACCATATCCACTCACTTCATCACCACATCCAGTCACTTCATCACCACATGCACTCTCTTCATCAGCACATCCAGTCACTTCATCACCACATCCACTCACTTCATCTCCACATCCAGTCTCTTCACCACCGCGTCCAGTTCCTTAACCACCACATCCAGACTCTTCACCACCACATTCAGTCCCTTCATCACCACATCCACTCTCTTAATCACCAAATCCACTCTCTTCACCACCACATCCACTCTCTTAATCACCAAATCCAGTCTCTTCACCACCACATCCAGTCTCTTCAGCACGACATCCACTCTCTTCAGCTCCTCATCCAGCCACTTCATCACCGAATCCACTCTCTTCATCACCACATCCAGTCACTTCATCACAACATCCAGTCTCTTCACTCAGCACATCCAGTCTCTTCATCACCACATCCAGTCTCTTCACTCTCCACAACCACTCGCTTCATCACCACATCCACACTCTTCACCACCACATCCAGTCTCTTCACCACCATGTCCACTCTTTCATCACCAAATCCAGACTCTTCACCACCATGTCGACTATCTTCACCACCACCTCCAATCTCATCATCACCACATCCACTCTCTTAATCACCATATCCAGCCTCTTCATTACCACATCCAGTAACTTCATCACCAAATCCAGTCTCTTCACCACCACATCCAGTCTGTTCAATCACCACATCCAATCTCTTCACCACCACATCCAGCCTCTTCACCACCACATCCAGTCTCTTCATCACCACTTCCACTCTCATCATCACCTCATCCACTGTCTTCATCACCACATCCACTCTCTTCACCACCACATCCACTCTCTTCACCACCACATCCAGTCTCTTCACTGACCACATCCACTCTCTTCACCACCACATCCATTCTCTTAATCACCACATCAAGTCTCTTCAGCACCACATCCAGTCTCTTCAGCACCACATCCAGTCTCTTTATCACCGAATCCAGTCACTTAACTCACCACATCCACACTCTTCACCACCACATCCATTCTCTTCACCACCGAATCCAGTCTCTTCACTCACCACATCCACTCTCTTCACCACCACATGCAGTCTCTTAATCACCACATCCAGTTCCTTCAGCACCACATCCAGTCTCTTCATCACCCATCCAGTCTCTTCAGCACCACATCCATTCTCTTCACCACCGAATCCAGTCTCTTCACTCACCACATCCACTCTCTTCACCACCACATGCAGTCTCTTAATCACCACATCCAGTTCCTTCAGCACCACATCCAGTCTCTTCATCACCCATCCAGTCTCTTCACCACCACATCCAGTCCCTTCATCACCACATCCACTCTCTTAATGACGAAATCCAGTCTCTTCACCACCACGTCCAGTTTCTTCACCACCACATCCAGTCTCTTCACCACCACGTCCAGCCACTTCATTACCCAATCCAGTCTCCTCACCACCACATACACTCTCTTCACTCAACACATCCACTCTCTTCACCACCACATCCAGACTGTTCACCACCGAATCCACTCTCTTCACTCAGCACATCCAGTCTCTTCACCCACATATCCAGTCACTTCATCACCGAATCCAGTCACTTCATCCCCAAATCCAGTCACTTCATCACCACGTCCTGTCTCTTCAAGACCACATCCAGTTTCTTCATCACCACATCCAGTCTCTTCATCAGCACATCCACTCTCTTCATCACCACATCCAGTCTCTTCATCACCCCATCCAGTCTCTTCAGCACCACATCCACACTCTTCAGCTCCTCATTCAGCCACTTCATCACCGAATCCAGTCTCTTCAACACCGAATCCAGGCTCCTCACCACCACATGCACTCTCTTCACTCAACACATCCACTCTCTGCATCACCACATCCACTCTCTTCACCACCACATCCAGTCTCTTCACTCACCACATCCAGTCTCTTCATCACCACATCCAGTCTCTTCACTCTCCACATCCACACACTTCATCACCACATCCACTCTCTTCATCAACACATCCAGTCACATCAGCACCACAACCACTCTCTTCATCACCACATCCACTCTCTTCACCACCACATCCAGTCTCTTCACTCACCAAATCCTGTCTATTCACCACCACATCCAGTCTATTCACCACCGAATCCACTCTCTTCACTAAGCACATCCAGTCTCTTCACCAACATATGCAGTGACTTCACCACCGCATCCAGTCGCTTCATTTCCGAATCCAGTCTCTTCATCACAGAATCCAGTCTCTTCACCACCACATCCACTCTCTTCATCTCCAAATCCTGTCTTTTCATCACCACATCCACTCCTGAATCACCACATCCACTCTCTTCACCACCACATCCACTCTCTTCTTCACCACATTAAGTCTCTTCATCAGCACATCCAGTCACTTCAGCACCACATCCACTCACTTCATCACCACATCCAGTCTCTTCACTCACCACATCCAGTCTCTTCACTCTCCACATCCACTCACTTCATCACCACATCCAGTCTCTTCACTCACCACATCCACTCTCTTCACCACCACATCCAGTCTCTTAATCACCACATCCAGTCTCTTCAGCACCACATCCAGTCGCTTCAGCACCACATCCAGTCTCTTTATCACCGAATCCAGTCACTTAACTCACCACATCCACTCTCTTCACCACCACATCCATTCTCTTCACTCACCACATCCACTCTCTTCATCACCACATCCAGTCACTTCATCACAACATCCAGTCTCTTCACTCAGCACATCCAGTCTCTTCATCACCACATCCAGTCTCTTCACTCTCCACATCCACTCGCTTCATCACCACATCAACACTCTTCACCACCACATCCAGTCTCTTCATCACCAAATCCAGTCTATTCACCACCATGTCCACTCTCTTCACCACCATGTCCACTCTTTCATCACCAAATCCAGACTCTTCACCACCATGTCGACTATCTTCACCACCACCTCCAATCTCTTCATCACCACATCCACTCTCTTAATCACCATATCCAGCCTCTTCATTACCACATCCAGTAACTTCATCACCAAATCCAGTCTCTTCACCACCACATCCAGTCTGTTCAATCACCACATCCAATCTCTTCACCACCACATCCAGCCTCTTCACCACCACATCCAGTCTCTTCATCACCACTTCCACTCTCATCATCACCTCATCCACTGTCTTCATCACCACATCCACTCTCTTCACCACCACATCCACTCTCTTCACCACCACATCCAGTCTCTTCACTGACCACATCCACTCTCTTCACCACCACATCCAGTCTCTTAATCACCACATCAAGTCTCTTCAGCACCACATCCAGTCTCTTCAGCACCACATCCAGTCTCTTTATCACCGAATCCAGTCACTTAACTCACCACATCCACACTCTTCACCACCACATCCATTCTCTTCACCACCGAATCCAGTCTCTTCACTCACCACATCCACTCTCTTCACCACCACATGCAGTCTCTTAATCACCACATCCAGTTTCTTCAGCACCACATCCAGTCTCTTCATCACCCATCCAGTCTCTTCAGCACCACATCCAGTCTCTTTATCACCACATCCAGTCTCTTCACTCTCCACATCCACTCGCTTCATCACCACATCCACTCTCTTCACCACCACATCCAGCCTCTTCACCACCACATCCAGTCTCTTCATCACAACATCCACTCTCATCATCACCTCATCCACTCTCTTCATCACCACATCCACTCTCTTCACTCACCACATCCATTCTCTTCACCAACACATCCAGTCACTTCATCACTGAATCCAGTCCCTTCATGACCAAATCCAGTCTCTTCATCACCACATCCACTCTCTTCACCACCACATCCAGTCTCTTCACCACCAGATCCAGTCTCTTAAACTCTACTTCCACTGTCATCATCACCACATCCAGTCTCTTCAGCACCACATCCAGACTCTTCATCTCCGAATCCAGTCTCTTCACTCACCACATCCACTCTCTTCACCACCACATCCACTCTCTTCATCACCACATCCTGTCACTTCATCATCACATCCACTCACTTCATCACCACATCCAGTCTCTTCACTCACCACATCCAGTCTCTTCACTCTCCACATCCACTCACTTCATCACCATATCCACTCACTTCATCACCACATCCAGTCACTTCATCACCACATGCACTCTCTTCATCACCAGATCCAGTCACTTCATCACCACATGCACTCACTTCATCACCACATCCAGTTTCTTCACTCACCACATCCAGTCCCTTAATCACCAAATCCAGTCTCTTCACCACCACATCCAGTCCCTTCATCACCGAATCCAGTCTCTTCAGTCACCACACCCATTCTCTTCACCACCGAATCCAGTCTCTTCACTCACCACATCCACTCTCTTCACCACCACATCCAGTCTCTTCACTCTCCACATCCACTCGCTTCATCACCACATCCACTCTCTTCATCACCACATCCAGACTCTTCACCACCATGTCCACTCTCTTCACCACCACCTCCAATCTCTTCATCAGCAAATCCACTCTCTTAATCACCAAATCCAGTCTCGTCACCACCACATCCAGTCTCTTCATCACCAAATCCAGTCTATTCTCCACCACATACACTCTCTTCACCACCACATCCACTCTCTTCATCACCACATCCAGTTACTTCATCACCACATCCACTGCCTTCATCACCACATCCACTCTCTTCACCACCACATCCACTCACTTCACCACCACATCCAGTCTCTTCACTCACCACATCCACTCTCTTCACCACCACATCCAGTCTCTTAATCACCACATCCAGTCTCTTCAGCACCACATCCAGTCTCTTCAGCACCACATCCAGTCTCTTTATCACCGAATCCAGTCACTTAACTCACCACATCCACTCTCTTCACCACCACATCCATTCTCTTCACTCACCACATCCACTCTCTTCATCACCACATCCAGTCACTTCATCACAACATCCAGTCTCTTCACTCAGCACATCCAGTCTCTTCATCACCACATCCAGTCTCTTCACTCTCCACAACCACTCGCTTCATCACCACATCCACACTCTTCACCACCACATCCAGTCTCTTCACCACCATGTCCACTCTTTCATCACCAAATCCAGACTCTTCACCACCATGTCGACTATCTTCACCACCACCTCCAATCTCATCATCACCACATCCACTCTCTTAATCACCATATCCAGCCTCTTCATTACCACATCCAGTAACTTCATCACCAAATCCAGTCTCTTCACCACCACATCCAGTCTGTTCAATCACCACATCCAATCTCTTCACCACCACATCCAGCCTCTTCACCACCACATCCAGTCTCTTCATCACCACTTCCACTCTCATCATCACCTCATCCACTGTCTTCATCACCACATCCACTCTCTTCACCACCACATCCACTCTCTTCACCACCACATCCAGTCTCTTCACTGACCACATCCACTCTCTTCACCACCACATCCAGTCTCTTAATCACCACATCAAGTCTCTTCAGCACCACATCCAGTCTCTTCAGCACCACATCCAGTCTCTTTATCACCGAATCCAGGCACTTAACTCACCACATCCACACTCTTCACCACCACATCCATTCTCTTCACCACCGAATCCAGTCTCTTCACTCACCACATCCACTCTCTTCACCACCACATGCAGTCTCTTAATCACCACATCCAGTTCCTTCAGCACCACATCCAGTCTCTTCATCACCCATCCAGTCTCTTCAGCACCACATCCAGTCTCTTTATCACCACATCCAGTCTCTTCACTCTCCACATCCACTCGCTTCATCACCACATCCACTCTCTTCACCACCACATCCAGCCTCTTCACCACCACATCCAGTCTCTTCATCACAACATCCAGTCTGTTCATCACCACATCCAGTCTCTTCATCACCACATCCAGTCTGTTCATCACCAAATCCAGTCTCTTCACCACCACGTCCAGTTTCTTCACCACCACATCCAGACTCTTCACCACCACATCCAGTCCCTTCATCACCACATCCACTCTCTTAATGACGAAATCCAGTCTCTTCACCACCACGTCCAGTTTCTTCACCACCACATCCAGTCTCTTCACCACCACGTCCAGCCACTTCATCACCCAATCCAGTCTCCTCACCACCACATCCACTCTCTTCACTCAACACATCCACTCTCTTCACCACCACATCCAGACTGTTCACCACCGAATCCACTCTCTTCACTCAGCACATCCAGTCTCTTCACCCACATATCCAGTCACTTCATCACCGAATCCAGTCACTTCATCCCCGAATCCAGTCACTTCATCACCACGTCCTGTCTCTTCAAGACCACATCCAGTTTCTTCATCACCACATCCAGTCTCTTCATCAGCACATCCACTCTCTTCATCACCACATCCAGTCTCTTCATCACCACATCCAGTCTCTTCAGCACCACATCCACACTCTTCAGCTCCTCATTCAGCCACTTCATCACCGAATCCAGTCTCTTCAACACCGAATCCAGTCTCCTCACCACCACATGCACTCTCTTCACTCAACACATCCACTCTCTGCATCACCACATCCACTCCTGAATCACCACATCCACTCTCTTCACCACCACATCCACTCTCTTCTTCACCACATTAAGTCTCTTCATCAGCACATCCAGTCACTTCAGCACCACATCCACTCACTTCATCACCACATCCAGTCTCTTCACTCACCACATCCAGTCTCTTCACTCTCCACATCCACTCACTTCATCACCATATCCACTCACTTCATCACCACATCCAGTCACTTCATCACCACATGCACTCTCTTCATCAGCACATCCAGTCACTTCATCACCACATGCACTCTCTTCATCAGCACATCCAGTCACTTCATCACCACATCCACTCACTTCATCTCCACATCCAGTCTCTTCACCACCGCGTCCAGTTCCTTCACCACCACATCCAGACTCTTCACCACCACATTCAGTCCCTTCATCACCACATCCACTCTCTTAATCACCAAATCCAGTCTCTTCACCACAACATTCAGTCACTTCATCACCACATCCAGTCACTTCATCACCACATGCACTCTCTTCACTCAGCACATCCAGTCTCTTCACCCACATATCCAGTCACTTCATCACCGAATACCGTCACTTCATCCCCGAATCCAGTCTCTTCATCACCACGTCCTGTCTCTTCAAGACCAAATCCAGTCTCTTCATCACCACATCCAGTCTCTTCATCAGCACATCCACTCTCTTCATCACCACATCCAGTCTCTTCATCACCACATCCAGTCTCTTCAGCACCACATCCACTCTCTTCAGCTCCTCATCCAGCCACTTCATCACCGAATCCAGTCTCTTCAACACCGAATCCAGTCTCCTCACCACCACATGCACTCTCTTCACTCAACACATCCACTCTCTTCATCACCACATCCACTCTCTTCACCACCACATCCAGTCTCTTCACTCACCACATCCAGTCTCTTCATCACCACATCCAGTCTCTTCACTCTCCACATCCACACACTTCATCACCACATCAACTCACTTCATCAACACATCCAGTCACTTCAGCACCACATCCACTCTCTTCATCACCACATCCACTCTCTTCACCACCACATCCAGTCTCTTCACTCACCAAATCCAGTCTATTCACCACCACATCCAGTCTATTCACCACCGAATCCACTCTCTTCACTCAGCACATCCAGTCTCTTCACCAACATATGCAGTGACTTCACCACCGCATCCAGTCGCTTCATTTCCGAATCCAGTCTCTTCATCACAGAATCCAGTCTCTTCACCACCACATCCACTCTCTTCATCTCCAAATCCTGTCTTTTCATCACCACATCCACTCTCTTCACCACCACATCCACTCTCTTCTTCACCATATCCAGTCTCTTCACCACCACGTCCTGTCTCTTCACCACCAGATCCAGTCTCCTAATCTCTACTTCCACTGTCATCATCACCACATCCAGTCGCTTCATCACCACATCCAGTCTGTTCATCACCACATCCAGTCTCTTCATCACCACATCCAGTCTCTTCAGCACCACATCCAGTCTCTTCATCACCGAATCCAGTCTCTTCACTCACCACATCCACTCTCTTCACCACCACATCCACTCTCTTCATCACCACATCCTGTCATGTCATCACCACATCCACTCACTTCATCACCACATCCAGTCTCTTCACTCACCACATCCAGTCTCTTCACTCTCCACATCCACTCACTTCATCACCATATCCACTCACTTCATCACCACATCCAGTCACTTCATCACCACATGCACTCTCTTCATCAGCACATCCAGTCACTTCATCACCACATCCACTCACTTCATCTCCACATCCAGTCTCTTCACCACCGCGTCCAGTTCCTTAACCACCACATCCAGACTCTTCACCACCACATTCAGTCCCTTCATCACCACATCCACTCTCTTAATCACCAAATCCACTCTCTTCACCACCACATCCACTCTCTTAATCACCAAATCCAGTCTCTTCACCACCACATCCAGTCACTTCATCACAACATCCAGTCTCTTCACTCAGCACATCCAGTCTCTTCATCACCACATCCAGTCTCTTCACTCTCCACAACCACTCGCTTCATCACCACATCCACACTCTTCACCACCACATCCAGTCTCTTCACCACCATGTCCACTCTTTCATCACCAAATCCAGACTCTTCACCACCATGTCGACTATCTTCACCACCACCTCCAATCTCATCATCACCACATCCACTCTCTTAATCACCATATCCAGCCTCTTCATTACCACATCCAGTAACTTCATCACCAAATCCAGTCTCTTCACCACCACATCCAGTCTGTTCAATCACCACATCCAATCTCTTCACCACCACATCCAGCCTCTTCACCACCACATCCAGTCTCTTCATCACCACTTCCACTCTCATCATCACCTCATCCACTGTCTTCATCACCACATCCACTCTCTTCACCACCACATCCACTCTCTTCACCACCACATCCAGTCTCTTCACTGACCACATCCACTCTCTTCACCACCACATCCATTCTCTTAATCACCACATCAAGTCTCTTCAGCACCACATCCAGTCTCTTCAGCACCACATCCAGTCTCTTTATCACCGAATCCAGTCACTTAACTCACCACATCCACACTCTTCACCACCACATCCATTCTCTTCACCACCGAATCCAGTCTCTTCACTCACCACATCCACTCTCTTCACCACCACATGCAGTCTCTTAATCACCACATCCAGTTCCTTCAGCACCACATCCAGTCTCTTCATCACCCATCCAGTCTCTTCAGCACCACATCCAGTCTCTTTATCACCACATCCAGTCTCTTCACTCTCCACATCCACTCGCTTCATCACCACATCCACTCTCTTCACCACCACATCCAGCCTCTTCACCACCACATCCAGTCTCTTCATCACAACATCCAGTCTGTTCATCACCACATCCAGTCTCTTCATCACCACATCCAGTCTGTTCATCACCAAATCCAGTCTCTTCACCACCACGTCCAGTTTCTTCACCACCACATCCAGACTCTTCACCACCACATCCAGTCCCTTCATCACCACATCCACTCTCTTAATCACGAAATCCAGTCTCTTCACCACCACGTCCAGTTTCTTCACCACCACATCCAGTCTCTTCACCACCACGTCCAGCCACTTCATCAACCAATCCAGTCTCCTCACCACCACATCCACTCTCTTCACTCAACACATCCACTCTCTTCACCACCACATCCAGACTGTTCACCACCGAATCCACTCTCTTCACTCAGCACATCCAGTCTCTTCACCCACATATCCAGTCACTTCATCACCGAATCCAGTCACTTCATCCCCGAATCCAGTCACTTCATCACCACGTCCTGTCTCTTCAAGACCACATCCAGTTTCTTCATCACCACATCCAGTCTCTTCATCAGCACATCCACTCTCTTCATCACCACATCCAGTCTCTTCATCACCACATCCAGTCTCTTCAGCACCACATCCACACTCTTCAGCTCCTCATTCAGCCACTTCATCACCGAATCCAGTCTCTTCAACACCGAATCCAGTCTCCTCACCACCACATGCACTCTCTTCACTCAACACATCCACTCTCTGCATCACCACATCCACTCTCTTCACCACCACATCCAGTCTCTTCACTCACCACATCCAGTCTCTTCATCACCACATCCAGTCTCTTCACTCTCCACATCCACACACTTCATCACCACATCCACTCTCTTCATCAACACATCCAGTCACATCAGCACCACAACCACTCTCTTCATCACCACATCCACTCTCTTCACCACCACATCCAGTCTCTTCACTCACCAAATCCAGTCTATTCACCACCACATCCAGTCTATTCACCACCGAATCCACTCTCTTCACTAAGCACATCCAGTCTCTTCACCAACATATGCAGTGACTTCACCACCGCATCCAGTCGCTTCATTTCCGAATCCAGTCTCTTCATCACAGAATCCAGTCTCTTCACCACCACATCCACTCTCTTCATCTCCAAATCCTGTCTTTTCATCACCACATCCACTCCTGAATCACCACATCCACTCTCTTCACCACCACATCCACTCTCTTCTTCACCACATTAAGTCTCTTCATCAGCACATCCAGTCACTTCAGCACCACATCCACTCACTTCATCACCACATCCAGTCTCTTCACTCACCACATCCAGTCTCTTCACTCTCCACATCCACTCACTTCATCACCATATCCACTCACTTCATCACCACATCCAGTCACTTCATCACCACATGCACTCTCTTCATCAGCACATCCAGTCACTTCATCACCACATGCACTCTCTTCATCAGCACATCCAGTCACTTCATCACCACATCCACTCACTTCATCTCCACATCCAGTCTCTTCACCACCGCGTCCAGTTCCTTCACCACCACATCCAGACTCTTCACCACCACATTCAGTCCCTTCATCACCACATCCACTCTCTTAATCACCAAATCCAGTCTCTTCACCACAACATTCAGTCACTTCATCACCACATCCAGTCACTTCATCACCACATGCACTCTCTTCACTCAGCACATCCAGTCTCTTCACCCACATATCCAGTCACTTCATCACCGAATACCGTCACTTCATCCCCGAATCCAGTCTCTTCATCACCACGTCCTGTCTCTTCAAGACCAAATCCAGTCTCTTCATCACCACATCCAGTCTCTTCATCAGCACATCCACTCTCTTCATCACCACATCCAGTCTCTTCATCACCACATCCAGTCTCTTCAGCACCACATCCACTCTCTTCAGCTCCTCATCCAGCCACTTCATCACCGAATCCAGTCTCTTCAACACCGAATCCAGTCTCCTCACCACCACATGCACTCTCTTCACTCAACACATCCACTCTCTTCATCACCACATCCACTCTCTTCACCACCACATCCAGTCTCTTCACTCACCACATCCAGTCTCTTCATCACCACATCCAGTCTCTTCACTCTCCACATCCACACACTTCATCACCACATCAACTCACTTCATCAACACATCCAGTCACTTCAGCACCACATCCACTCTCTTCATCACCACATCCACTCTCTTCACCACCACATCCAGTCTCTTCACTCACCAAATCCAGTCTATTCACCACCACATCCAGTCTATTCACCACCGAATCCACTCTCTTCACTCAGCACATCCAGTCTCTTCACCAACATATGCAGTGACTTCACCACCGCATCCTGTCGCTTCATTTCCGAATCCAGTCTCTTCATCACAGAATCCAGTCTCTTCACCACCACATCCACTCTCTTCATCTCCAAATCCTGTCTTTTCATCACCACATCCACTCTCTTCACCACCACATCCACTCTCTTCTTCACCATATCCAGTCTCTTCACCACCACGTCCTGTCTCTTCACCACCAGATCCAGTCTCCTAATCTCTACTTCCACTGTCATCATCACCACATCCAGTCGCTTCATCACCACATCCAGTCTGTTCATCACCACATCCAGTCTCTTCATCACCACATCCAGTCTCTTCAGCACCACATCCAGTCTCTTCATCACCGAATCCAGTCTCTTCACTCACCACATCCACTCTCTTCACCACCACATCCACTCTCTTCATCACCACATCCTGTCATGTCATCACCACATCCACTCACTTCATCATCACATCCAGTCTCTTCACTCACCACATCCAGTCTCTTCACTCTCCACTTCCACTCACTTCATCACCATATCCACTCACTTCATCACCACATCCAGTCACTTCATCACCACATGCACTCTCTTCATCAGCACATCCAGTCACTTCATCACCACATCCACTCACTTCATCACCATATCCACTCACTTCATCACCACATCCAGTCACTTCATCACCACATGCACTCTCTTCATCAGCACATCCAGTTCCTTCACCACCACATCCAGACTCTTCACCACCACATTCAGTCCCTTCATCACCACATCCACTCTCTTAATCACCAAATCCAGTCTCTTCACCACCACATCCAGTCACTTCATCACCACATCCAGTCTCTTCATCACCACATCCAGTCTCTTCAGCACCACATCCACTCTCTTCAGCTCCTCATCCAGCCACTTCATCACCGAATCCAGTCTCTTCATCACCACGTCCTGTCTCTTCAAGACCACATCCAGTCTCTTCATCACCACATCCAGTCTCTTCATCAGCACATCCACTCTCTTCATCACCACATCCAGTCTCTTCATCAGCACATCCAGTCTCTTCAGCACCACATCCACTCTCTTCAGCTCCTCATTCAGCCACTTCATCACCGAATCCAGTCTCTTCAACACCGAATCCAGTCTCCTCACCACCACATGCACTCTCTTCACTCAACACATCCACTCTCTTCATCACCACATCCACTCTCTTCACCACAACATCCAGTCTCTTCACTCACCACATTCAGTCTCTTCATCACCACATCCAGTCTCTTCACTCTCCACATCCACACACTTCATCAGCACATCCACTCACTTCATCAACACATCCAGTCACTTCAGCACCAAATCCAGTCTCTTCACCACCACGTCCAGTTTCTTCCCCACCACATCCAGTCTCTTCACCACCACGTCCAGCCACTTCATCACCCAATCCAGTCTCCTCACCACCACATCCACTCTCTTCACTCAACACATCCACTCTCTTCACCACCACATCCAGTCTGTTCACCACCACGTCCAGTTTCTTCACCACCACATCCAGACTCTTCACCACCACATCCAGTCCCTTCATCACCACATCCACTCTCTTAATCACGAAATCCAGTCTCTTCACCACCACGTCCAGTTTCTTCACCACCACATCCAGTCTCTTCACCACCACGTCCAGCCACTTCATCAACCAATCCAGTCTCCTCACCACCACATCCACTCTCTTCACTCAACACATCCACTCTCTTCACCACCACATCCAGACTGTTCACCACCGAATCCACTCTCTTCACTCAGCACATCCAGTCTCTTCACCCACATATCCAGTCACTTCATCACCGAATCCAGTCACTTCATCCCCGAATCCAGTCACTTCATCACCACGTCCTGTCTCTTCAAGACCACATCCAGTTTCTTCATCACCACATCCAGTCTCTTCATCAGCACATCCACTCTCTTCATCACCACATCCAGTCTCTTCATCACCACATCCAGTCTCTTCAGCACCACATCCACACTCTTCAGCTCCTCATTCAGCCACTTCATCACCGAATCCAGTCTCTTCAACACCGAATCCAGTCTCCTCACCACCACATGCACTCTCTTCACTCAACACATCCACTCTCTGCATCACCACATCCACTCTCTTCACCACCACATCCAGTCTCTTCACTCACCACATCCAGTCTCTTCATCACCACATCCAGTCTCTTCACTCTCCACATCCACACACTTCATCACCACATCCACTCTCTTCATCAACACATCCAGTCACATCAGCACCACAACCACTCTCTTCATCACCACATCCACTCTCTTCACCACCACATCCAGTCTCTTCACTCACCAAATCCAGTCTATTCACCACCACATCCAGTCTATTCACCACCGAATCCACTCTCTTCACTAAGCACATCCAGTCTCTTCACCAACATATGCAGTGACTTCACCACCGCATCCAGTCGCTTCATTTCCGAATCCAGTCTCTTCATCACAGAATCCAGTCTCTTCACCACCACATCCACTCTCTTCATCTCCAAATCCTGTCTTTTCATCACCACATCCACTCCTGAATCACCACATCCACTCTCTTCACCACCACATCCACTCTCTTCTTCACCACATTAAGTCTCTTCATCAGCACATCCAGTCACTTCAGCACCACATCCACTCACTTCATCACCACATCCAGTCTCTTCACTCACCACATCCAGTCTCTTCACTCTCCACATCCACTCACTTCATCACCATATCCACTCACTTCATCACCACATCCAGTCACTTCATCACCACATGCACTCTCTTCATCAGCACATCCAGTCACTTCATCACCACATGCACTCTCTTCATCAGCACATCCAGTCACTTCATCACCACATCCACTCACTTCATCTCCACATCCAGTCTCTTCACCACCGCGTCCAGTTCCTTCACCACCACATCCAGACTCTTCACCACCACATTCAGTCCCTTCATCACCACATCCACTCTCTTAATCACCAAATCCAGTCTCTTCACCACAACATTCAGTCACTTCATCACCACATCCAGTCACTTCATCACCACATGCACTCTCTTCACTCAGCACATCCAGTCTCTTCACCCACATATCCAGTCACTTCATCACCGAATCCCGTCACTTCATCCCCGAATCCAGTCTCTTCATCACCACGTCCTGTCTCTTCAAGACCAAATCCAGTCTCTTCATCACCACATCCAGTCTCTTCATCAGCACATCCACTCTCTTCATCACCACATCCAGTCTCTTCATCACCACATCCAGTCTCTTCAGCACCACATCCACTCTCTTCAGCTCCTCATCCAGCCACTTCATCACCGAATCCAGTCTCTTCAACACCGAATCCAGTCTCCTCACCACCACATGCACTCTCTTCACTCAACACATCCACTCTCTTCATCACCACATCCACTCTCTTCACCACCACATCCAGTCTCTTCACTCACCACATCCAGTCTCTTCATCACCACATCCAGTCTCTTCACTCTCCACATCCACACACTTCATCACCACATCAACTCACTTCATCAACACATCCAGTCACTTCAGCACCACATCCACTCTCTTCATCACCACATCCACTCTCTTCACCACCACATCCAGTCTCTTCACTCACCAAATCCAGTCTATTCACCACCACATCCAGTCTATTCACCACCGAATCCACTCTCTTCACTCAGCACATCCAGTCTCTTCACCAACATATGCAGTGACTTCACCACCGCATCCAGTCGCTTCATTTCCGAATCCAGTCTCTTCATCACAGAATCCAGTCTCTTCACCACCACATCCACTCTCTTCATCTCCAAATCCTGTCTTTTCATCACCACATCCACTCTCTTCTTCACCATATCCAGTCTCTTCACCACCACGTCCTGTCTCTTCACCACCAGATCCAGTCTCCTAATCTCTACTTCCACTGTCATCATCACCACATCCAGTCGCTTCATCACCACATCCAGTCTGTTCATCACCACATCCAATCTCTTCATCACCACATCCAGTCTCTTCAGCACCACATCCAGTCTCTTCATCACCGAATCCAGTCTCTTCACTCACCACATCCACTCTCTTCACCACCACATCCACTCTCTTCATCACCACATCCTGTCATGTCATCACCACATCCACTCACTTCATCACCACATCCAGTCTCTTCACTCACCACATCCAGTCTCTTCACTCTCCACATCCACTCACTTCATCACCATATCCACTCACTTCATCACCACATCCAGTCACTTCATCACCACATGCACTCTCTTCATCAGCACATCCAGTCACTTCATCACCACATCCACTCACTTCATCACCATATCCACTCACTTCATCACCACATCCAGTCACTTCATCACCACATGCACTCTCTTCATCAGCACATCCAGTTCCTTCACCACCACATCCAGACTCTTCACCACCACATTCAGTCCCTTCATCACCACATCCACTCTCTTAATCACCAAATCCAGTCTCTTCACCACCACATCCAGTCACTTCATCACCACATCCAGTCTCTTCATCACCACATCCAGTCTCTTCAGCACCACATCCACTCTCTTCAGCTCCTCATCCAGCCACTTCATCACCGAATCCAGTCTCTTCATCACCACGTCCTGTCTCTTCAAGACCACATCCAGTCTCTTCATCACCACATCCAGTCTCTTCATCAGCACATCCACTCTCTTCATCACCACATCCAGTCTCTTCATCAGCACATCCAGTCTCTTCAGCACCACATCCACTCTCTTCAGCTCCTCATTCAGCCACTTCATCACCGAATCCAGTCTCTTCAACACCGAATCCAGTCTCCTCACCACCACATGCACTCTCTTCACTCAACACATCCACTCTCTTCATCACCACATCCACTCTCTTCACCACAACATCCAGTCTCTTCACTCACCACATCCAGTCTCTTCATCACCACATCCAGTCTCTTCACTCTCCACATCCACACACTTCATCAGCACATCCACTCACTTCATCAACACATCCAGTCACTTCAGCACCAAATCCAGTCTCTTCACCACCACGTCCAGTTTCTTCCCCACCACATCCAGTCTCTTCACCACCACGTCCAGCCACTTCATCACCCAATCCAGTCTCCTCACCACCACATCCACTCTCTTCACTCAACACATCCACTCTCTTCACCACCACATCCAGTCTGTTCACCACCGAATCCACTCCCTTCACTCAGCACATCCAGTCTCTTCACCCACATATCCAGTCACTTCATCACCGAATCCAGTCACTTCATCCCCGAATCCAGTCTCTTCATCACCACATCCACTCTCTTCACCACCACATCCAGTCTCTTCACCACCAGATCCAGTCTCTTAATCTCTACTTCCACTGTCATCATCACCACATCCAGTCTCTTCACCACCACATCCAGACTGTTCACCACCGAATCCACTCTCTTCACTCAGCACATCCAGTCTCTTCACCCACATATCCAGTCACTTCATCACAGAATCCAGTCACTTCATCCCCAAATCCAGTCACTTCATCACCACGTCCTGTCTCTTCAAGACCACATCCAGTTTCTTCATCACCACATCCAGTCTCTTCATCAGCACATCCACTCTCTTCATCACCACATCCAGTCTCTTCATCACCACATCCAGTCTCTTCAGCACCACATCCACACTCTTCAGCTCCTCATTCAGCCACTTCATCACCGAATCCAGTCTCTTCAACACCGAATCCAGTCTCCTCACCACCACATGCACTCCCTTCACTCAACACATCCACTCTCTGCATCACCACATCCACTCTCTTCACCACCACATCCAGTCTCTTCACTCACCACATCCAGTCTCTTCATCACCACATCCAGTCTCTTCACTCTCCACATCCACACACTTCATCACCACATCCACTCTCTTCATCAACACATCCAGTCACATCAGCACCACAACCACTCTCTTCATCACCACATCCACTCTCTTCACCACCACATCCAGTCTCTTCACTCACCAAATCCTGTCTATTCACCACCACATCCAGTCTATTCACCACCGAATCCACTCTCTTCACTAAGCACATCCAGTCTCTTCACCAACATATGCAGTGACTTCACCACCGCATCCAGTCGCTTCATTTCCGAATCCAGTCTCTTCATCACAGAATCCAGTCTCTTCACCACCACATCCACTCTCTTCATCTCCAAATCCTGTCTTTTCATCACCACATCCACTCCTGAATCACCACATCCACTCTCTTCACCACCACATCCACTCTCTTCTTCACCACATTAAGTCTCTTCATCAGCACATCCAGTCACTTCAGCACCACATCCACTCACTTCATCACCACATCCAGTCTCTTCACTCACCACATCCAGTCTCTTCACTCTCCACATCCACTCACTTCATCACCACATCCAGTCTCTTCACTCACCACATCCACTCTCTTCACCACCACATCCAGTCTCTTAATCACCACATCCAGTCTCTTCAGCACCACATCCAGTCTCTTCAGCACCACATCCAGTCTCTTTATCACCGAATCCAGTCACTTAACTCACCACATCCACTCTCTTCACCACCACATCCATTCTCTTCACTCACCACATCCACTCTCTTCATCACCACATCCAGTCACTTCATCACAACATCCAGTCTCTTCACTCAGCACATCCAGTCTCTTCATCACCACATCCAGTCTCTTCACTCTCCACATCCACTCGCTTCATCACCACATCCACACTCTTCACCACCACATCCAGTCTCTTCATCACCAAATCCAGTCTATTCACCACCATGTCCACTCTCTTCACCACCACCTCCAATCTCTTCATCACCACATCCACTCTCTTAATCACCATATCCAGCCTCTTCATTACCACATCCAGTAACTTCATCACCAAATCCAGTCTCTTCACCACCACATCCAGTCTGTTCAATCACCACATCCAATCTCTTCACCACCACATCCAGCCTCTTCACCACCACATCCAGTCTCTTCATCACCACTTCCACTCTCATCATCACCTCATCCACTGTCTTCATCACCACATCCACTCTCTTCACCACCACATCCACTCTCTTCACCACCACATCCAGTCTCTTCACTGACCACATCCACTCTCTTCACCACCACATCCAGTCTCTTAATCACCACATCAAGTCTCTTCAGCACCACATCCAGTCTCTTCAGCACCACATCCAGTCTCTTTATCACCGAATCCAGTCACTTAACTCACCACATCCACACTCTTCACCACCACATCCATTCTCTTCACCACCGAATCCAGTCTCTTCACTCACCACATCCACTCTCTTCACCACCACATGCAGTCTCTTAATCACCACATCCAGTTCCTTCAGCACCACATCCAGTCTCTTCATCACCCATCCAGTCTCTTCAGCACCACATCCAGTCTCTTTATCACCACATCCAGTCTCTTCACTCTCCACATCCACTCGCTTCATCACCACATCCACTCTCTTCACCACCACATCCAGCCTCTTCACCACCACATCCAGTCTCTTCATCACAACATCCAGTCTGTTCATCACCACATCCAGTCTCTTCATCACCACATCCAGTCTGTTCATCACCAAATCCAGTCTCTTCACCACCACGTCCAGTTTCTTCACCACCACATCCAGACTCTTCACCACCACATCCAGTCCCTTCATCACCACATCCACTCTCTTAATCACGAAATCCAGTCTCTTCACCACCACGTCCAGTTTCTTCACCACCACATCCAGTCTCTTCACCACCACGTCCAGCCACTTCATCACCCAATCCAGTCTCCTCACCACCACATCCACTCTCTTCACTCAACACATCCACTCTCTTCACCACCACATCCAGACTGTTCACCACCGAATCCACTCTCTTCACTCAACACATCCACTCTCTTCACCACCACATCCAGACTGTTCACCACCGAATCCACTCTCTTCACTCAGCACATCCCGTCTCTTCACCCACATATCCAGTCACTTCATCACCGAATCCAGTCACTTCATCCCCGAATCCAGTCACTTCATCACCACGTCCTGTCTCTTCAAGACCACATCCAGTTTCTTCATCACCACATCCAGTCTCTTCATCAGCACATCCACTCTCTTCATCACCACATCCAGTCTCTTCATCACCACATCCAGTCTCTTCAGCACCACATCCACACTCTTCAGCTCCTCATTCAGCCACTTCATCACCGAATCCAGTCTCTTCAACACCGAATCCAGTCTCCTCACCACCACATGCACTCTCTTCACTCAACACATCCACTCTCTGCATCACCACATCCACTCTCTTCACCACCACATCCAGTCTCTTCACTCACCACATCCAGTCTCTTCATCACCACATCCAGTCTCTTCACTCTCCACATCCACACACTTCATCACCACATCCACTCTCTTCATCAACACATCCAGTCACATCAGCACCACAACCACTCTCTTCATCACCACATCCACTCTCTTCACCACCACATCCAGTCTCTTCACTCACCAAATCCTGTCTATTCACCACCACATCCAGTCTATTCACCACCGAATCCACTCTCTTCACTAAGCACATCCAGTCTCTTCACCAACATATGCAGTGACTTCACCACCGCATCCAGTCGCTTCATTTCCGAATCCAGTCTCTTCATCACAGAATCCAGTCTCTTCACCACCACATCCACTCTCTTCATCTCCAAATCCTGTCTTTTCATCACCACATCCACTCCTGAATCACCACATCCACTCTCTTCACCACCACATCCACTCTCTTCTTCACCACATTAAGTCTCTTCATCAGCACATCCAGTCACTTCAGCACCACATCCACTCACTTCATCACCACATCCAGTCTCTTCACTCACCACATCCAGTCTCTTCACTCTCCACATCCACTCACTTCATCACCACATCCAGTCTCTTCACTCACCACATCCACTCTCTTCACCACCACATCCAGTCTCTTAATCACCACATCCAGTCTCTTCAGCACCACATCCAGTCTCTTCAGCACCACATCCAGTCTCTTTATCACCGAATCCAGTCACTTAACTCACCACATCCACTCTCTTCACCACCACATCCATTCTCTTCACTCACCACATCCACTCTCTTCATCACCACATCCAGTCACTTCATCACAACATCCAGTCTCTTCACTCAGCACATCCAGTCTCTTCATCACCACATCCAGTCTCTTCACTCTCCACATCCACTCGCTTCATCACCACATCCACACTCTTCACCACCACATCCAGTCTCTTCATCACCAAATCCAGTCTATTCACCAACATGTCCACTCTCTTCACCACCATGTCCACTCTTTCATCACCAAATCCAGACTCTTCACCACCATGTCGACTATCTTCACCACCACCTCCAATCTCTTCATCACCACATCCACTCTCTTAATCACCATATCCAGTCTCTTCATTACCACATCCAGTAACTTCATCACCAAATCCAGTCTCTTCACCACCACATCCAGTCTGTTCAATCACCACATCCAATCTCTTCACCACCACATCCAGCCTCTTCACCACCACATCCAGTCTCTTCATCACCACTTCCACTCTCATCATCACCTCATCCACTGTCTTCATCACCACATCCACTCTCTTCACCACCACATCCACTCTCTTCACCACCACATCCAGTCTCTTCACTGACCACATCCACTCTCTTCACCACCACATCCAGTCTCTTAATCACCACATCAAGTCTCTTCAGCACCACATCCAGTCTCTTCAGCACCACATCCAGTCTCTTTATCACCGAATCCAGTCACTTAACTCACCACATCCACACTCTTCACCACCACATCCATTCTCTTCACCACCGAATCCAGTCTCTTCACTCACCACATCCACTCTCTTCACCACCACATGCAGTCTCTTAATCACCACATCCAGTTCCTTCAGCACCACATCCAGTCTCTTCATCACCCATCCAGTCTCTTCAGCACCACATCCAGTCTCTTTATCACCACATCCAGTCTCTTCACTCTCCACATCCACTCGCTTCATCACCACATCCACTCTCTTCACCACCACATCCAGCCTCTTCACCACCACATCCAGTCTCTTCATCACAACATCCAGTCTGTTCATCACCACATCCAGTCTGTTCATCACCAAATCCAGTCTCTTCACCACCACGTCCAGTTTCTTCACCACCACATCCAGACTCTTCACCACCACATCCAGTCCCTTCATCACCACATCCACTCTCTTAATCACGAAATCCAGTCTCTTCACCACCACGTCCAGTTTCTTCACCACCACATCCAGTCTCTTCACCACCACGTCCAGCCACTTCATCACCCAATCCAGTCTCCTCACCACCACATCCACTCTCTTCACTCAACACATCCACTCTCTTCACCACCACATCCAGACTGTTCACCACCGAATCCACTCTCTTCACTCAGCACATCCAGTCTCTTCACCCACATATCCAGTCACTTCATCACCGAATCCAGTCACTTCATCCCCGAATCCAGTCACTTCATCACCACGTCCTGTCTCTTCAAGACCACATCCAGTTTCTTCATCACCACATCCAGTCTCTTCATCAGCACATCCACTCTCTTCATCACCACATCCAGTCTCTTCATCACCACATCCAGTCTCTTCAGCACCACATCCACACTCTTCAGCTCCTCATTCAGCCACTTCATCACCGAATCCAGTCTCTTCAACACCGAATCCAGTCTCCTCACCACCACATGCACTCTCTTCACTCAACACATCCACTCTCTGCATCACCACATCCACTCTCTTCACCACCACATCCAGTCTCTTCACTCACCACATCCAGTCTCTTCATCACCACATCCAGTCTCTTCACTCTCCACATCCACACACTTCATCACCACATCCACTCTCTTCATCAACACATCCAGTCACATCAGCACCACAACCACTCTCTTCATCACCACATCCACTCTCTTCACCACCACATCCAGTCTCTTCACTCACCAAATCCTGTCTATTCACCACCACATCCAGTCTATTCACCACCGAATCCACTCTCTTCACTAAGCACATCCAGTCTCTTCACCAACATATGCAGTGACTTCACCACCGCATCCAGTCGCTTCATTTCCGAATCCAGTCTCTTCATCACAGAATCCAGTCTCTTCACCACCACATCCACTCTCTTCATCTCCAAATCCTGTCTTTTCATCACCACATCCACTCCTGAATCACCACATCCACTCTCTTCACCACCACATCCACTCTCTTCTTCACCACATTAAGTCTCTTCATCAGCACATCCAGTCACTTCAGCACCACATCCACTCACTTCATCACCACATCCAGTCTCTTCACTCACCACATCCAGTCTCTTCACTCTCCACATCCACTCACTTCATCACCACATCCAGTCTCTTCACTCACCACATCCACTCTCTTCACCACCACATCCAGTCTCTTAATCACCACATCCAGTCTCTTCAGCACCACATCCAGTCTCTTCAGCACCACATCCAGTCTCTTTATCACCGAATCCAGTCACTTAACTCACCACATCCACTCTCTTCACCACCACATCCATTCTCTTCACTCACCACATCCACTCTCTTCATCACCACATCCAGTCACTTCATCACAACATCCAGTCTCTTCACTCAGCACATCCAGTCTCTTCATCACCACATCCAGTCTCTTCACTCTCCACATCAACTCGCTTCATCACCACATCCACACTCTTCACCACCACATCCAGTCTCTTCACCACCACGTCCAGCCACTTCATCACCCAATCCAGTCTCCTCACCACCACATCCACTCTCTTCACTCAACACATCCACTCTCTTCACCACCACATCCAGACTGTTCACCACCGAATCCACTCTCTTCACTCAGCACATCCAGTCTCTTCACCCACATATCCAGTCACTTCATCACCGAATCCAGTCACTTCATCCCCGAATCCAGTCACTTCATCACCACGTCCTGTCTCTTCAAGACCACATCCCGTTTCTTCATCACCACATCCAGTCTCTTCATCAGCACATCCACTCTCTTCATCACCACATCCAGTCTCTTCATCACCACATCCAGTCTCTTCAGCACCACATCCACACTCTTCAGCTCCTCATTCAGCCACTTCATCACCGAATCCAGTCTCTTCAACACCGAATCCAGTCTCCTCACCACCACATGCACTCTCTTCACTCAACACATCCACTCTCTGCATCACCACATCCACTCTCTTCACCACCACATCCAGTCTCTTCATTCACCACATCCAGTCTCTTCATCACCACATCCAGTCTCTTCACTCTCCACATCCACACACTTCATCACCACATCCACTCTCTTCATCAACACATCCAGTCACATCAGCACCACAACCACACTCTTCATCACCACATCCACTCTCTTCACCACCACATCCAGTCTCTTCACTCACCAAATCCTGTCTATTCACCACCACATCCAGTCTATTCACCACCGAATCCACTCTCTTCACTAAGCACATCCAGTCTCTTCACCAACATATGCAGTGACTTCACCACCGCATCCAGTCGCTTCATTTCCGAATCCAGTCTCTTCATCACAGAATCCAGTCTCTTCACCACCACATCCACTCTCTTCATCTCCAAATCCTGTCTTTTCATCACCACATCCACTCCTGAATCACCACATCCACTCTCTTCACCACCACATCCACTCTCTTCTTCACCACATTAAGTCTCTTCATCAGCACATCCAGTCACTTCAGCACCACATCCACTCACTTCATCACCACATCCAGTCACTTCACTCACCACATCCAGTCTCTTCACTCTCCACATCCACTCACTTCATCACCACATCCAGTCTCTTCACTCACCACATCCACTCTCTTCACCACCACATCCAGTCTCTTAATCACCACATCCAGTCTCTTCAGCACCACATCCAGTCTCTTCAGCACCACATCCAGTCTCTTTATCACCGAATCCAGTCACTTAACTCACCACATCCACTCTCTTCACCACCACATCCATTCTCTTCACTCACCACATCCACTCTCTTCATCACCACATCCAGTCACTTCATCACAACATCCAGTCTCTTCACTCAGCACATCCAGTCTCTTCATCACCACATCCAGTCTCTTCACTCTCCACATCCACTCGCTTCATCACCACATCCACACTCTTCACCACCACATCCAGTCTCTTCATCACCAAATCCAGTCTATTCACCACCATGTCCACTCTCTTCACCACCATGTCCACTCTTTCATCACCAAATCCAGACTCTTCACCACCATGTCGACTATCTTCACCACCACCTCCAATCTCTTCATCACCACATCCACTCTCTTAATCACCACATCCAATCTCTTCACTGACCACATCCACTCTCTTCACCACCACATCCACTCTCTTCACCACCACATCCAGTCTCTTCACTGACCACATCCACTCTCTTCACCACCACATCCAGTCTCTTAATCACCACATCAAGTCTCTTCAGCACCACATCCAGTCTCTTCAGCACCACATCCAGTCTCTTTATCACCGAATCCAGTCACTTAACTCACCACATCCACACTCTTCACCACCACATCCATTCTCTTCACCACCGAATCCAGTCTCTTCACTCACCACATCCACTCTCTTCACCACCACATGCAGTCTCTTAATCACCACATCCAGTTCCTTCAGCACCACATCCAGTCTCTTCATCACCCATCCAGTCTCTTCAGCACCACATCCAGTCTCTTTATCACCACATCCAGTCTCTTCACTCTCCACATCCACTCGCTTCATCACCACATCCACTCTCTTCACCACCACATCCAGCCTCTTCACCACCACATCCAGTCTCTTCATCACAACATCCAGTCTGTTCATCACCACATCCAGTCTCTTCATCACCACATCCAGTCTGTTCATCACCAAATCCAGTCTCTTCACCACCACGTCCAGTTTCTTCACCACCACATCCAGACTCTTCACCACCACATCCAGTCCCTTCATCACCACATCCACTCTCTTAATCACGAAATCCAGTCTCTTCACCACCACGTCCAGTTTCTTCATCACAACATCCAGTCTCTTCACCACCACGTCCAGCCACTTCATCACCCAATCCAGTCTCCTCACCACCACATCCACTCTCTTCACTCAACACATCCACTCTCTTCACCACCACATCCAGACTGTTCACCACCGAATCCACTCTCTTCACTCAGCACATCCAGTCTCTTCACCCACATATCCAGTCACTTCATCACCGAATCCAGTCACTTCATCCCCGAATCCAGTCACTTCATCACCACGTCCTGTCTCTTCAAGACCACATCCAGTTTCTTCATCACCACATCCAGTCTCTTCATCAGCACATCCAATCTCTTCATCACCACATCCAGTCTCTTCATCACCACATCCAGTCTCTTCAGCACCACATCCACACTCTTCAGCTCCTCATTCAGCCACTTCATCACCGAATCCAGTCTCTTCAACACCGAATCCAGTCTCCTCACCACCACATGCACTCTCTTCACTCAACACATCCACTCTCTGCATCACCACATCCACTCTCTTCACCACCACATCCAGTCTCTTCACTCACCACATCCAGTCTCTTCATCACCACATCCAGTCTCTTCACTCTCCACATCCACACACTTCATCACCACATCCACTCTCTTCATCAACACATCCAGTCACATCAGCACCACAACCACTCTCTTCATCACCACATCCACTCTCTTCACCACCACATCCAGTCTCTTCACTCACCAAATCCTGTCTATTCACCACCACATCCAGTCTATTCACCACCGAATCCACTCTCTTCACTAAGCACATCCAGTCTCTTCACCAACATATGCAGTGACTTCACCACCGCATCCAGTCGCTTCATTTCCGAATCCAGTCTCTTCATCACAGAATCCAGTCTCTTCACCACCACATCCACTCTCTTCATCTCCAAATCCTGTCTTTTCATCACCACATCCACTCCTGAATCACCACATCCACTCTCTTCACCACCACATCCACTCTCTTCTTCACCACATTAAGTCTCTTCATCAGCACATCCAGTCACTTCAGCACCACATCCACTCACTTCATCACCACATCCAGTCTCTTCACTCACCACATCCAGTCTCTTCACTCTCCACATCCACTCACTTCATCACCACATCCAGTCTCTTCACTCACCACATCCACTCTCTTCACCACCACATCCAGTCTCTTAATCACCACATCCAGTCTCTTCAGCACGACATCCAGTCTCTTCAGCACCACATCCAGTCTCTTTATCACCGAATCCAGTCACTTAACTCACCACATCCACTCTCTTCACCACCACATCCATTCTCTTCACTCACCACATCCACTCTCTTCATCACCACATCCAGTCACTTCATCACAACATCCAGTCTCTTCACTCAGCACATCCAGTCTCTTCATCACCACATCCAGTCTCTTCACTCTCCACATCCACTCGCTTCATCACCACATCCACACTCTTCACCACCACATCCAGTCTCTTCACCACCACGTCCAGCCACTTCATCACCCAATCCAGTCTCCTCACCACCACATCCACTCTCTTCACTCAACACATCCACTCTCTTCACCACCACATCCAGACTGTTCACCACCGAATCCACTCTCTTCACTCAGCACATCCAGTCTCTTCACCCACATATCCAGTCACTTCATCACCGAATCCAGTCACTTCATCCCCGAATCCAGTCACTTCATCACCAAGTCCTGTCTCTTCAAGACCACATCCCGTTTCTTCATCACCACATCCAGTCTCTTCATCACCACATCCAGTCTCTTCACTCTCCACATCCACACACTTCATCACCACATCCACTCTCTTCATCAACACATCCAGTCACATCAGCACCACAACCACTCTCTTCATCACCACATCCACTCTCTTCACCACCACATCCAGTCTCTTCACTCACCAAATCCTGTCTATTCACCACCACATCCAGTCTATTCACCACCGAATCCACTCTCTTCACTAAGCACATCCAGTCTCTTCACCAACATATGCAGTGACTTCACCACCGCATCCAGTCGCTTCATTTCCGAATCCAGTCTCTTCATCACAGAATCCAGTCTCTTCACCACCACATCCACTCTCTTCATCTCCAAATCCTGTCTTTTCATCACCACATCCACTCCTGAATCACCACATCCACTCTCTTCACCACCACATCCACTCTCTTCTTCACCACATTAAGTCTCTTCATCAGCACATCCAGTCACTTCAGCACCACATCCACTCACTTCATCACCACATCCAGTCTCTTCACTCACCACATCCAGTCTCTTCACTCTCCACATCCACTCACTTCATCACCACATCCAGTCTCTTCACTCACCACATCCACTCTCTTCACCACCACATCCAGTCTCTTAATCACCACATCCAGTCTCTTCAGCACGACATCCAGTCTCTTCAGCACCACATCCAGTCTCTTTATCACCGAATCCAGTCACTTAACTCACCACATCCACTCTCTTCACCACCACATCCATTCTCTTCACTCACCACATCCACTCTCTTCATCACCACATCCAGTCACTTCATCACAACATCCAGTCTCTTCACTCAGCACATCCAGTCTCTTCATCACCACATCCAGTCTCTTCACTCTCCACATCCACTCGCTTCATCACCACATCCACACTCTTCACCACCACATCCAGTCTCTTCACCACCACGTCCAGCCACTTCATCACCCAATCCAGTCTCCTCACCACCACATCCACTCTCTTCACTCAACACATCCACTCTCTTCACCACCACATCCAGACTGTTCACCACCGAATCCACTCTCTTCACTCAGCACATCCAGTCTCTTCACCCACATATCCAGTCACTTCATCACCGAATCCAGTCACTTCATCCCCGAATCCAGTCACTTCATCACCACGTCCTGTCTCTTCAAGACCACATCCCGTTTCTTCATCACCACATCCAGTCTCTTCATCAGCACATCCACTCTCTTCATCACCACATCCAGTCTCTTCATCACCACATCCAGTCTCTTCAGCACCACATCCACACTCTTCAGCTCCTCATTCAGCCACTTCATCACCGAATCCAGTCTCTTCAACACCGAATCCAGTCTCCTCACCACCACATGCACTCTCTTCACTCAACACATCCACTCTCTGCATCACCACATCCACTCTCTTCACCACCACATCCAGTCTCTTCATTCACCACATCCAGTCTCTTCATCACCACATCCAGTCTCTTCACTCTCCACATCCACACACTTCATCACCACATCCACTCTCTTCATCAACACATCCAGTCACATCAGCACCACAACCACACTCTTCATCACCACATCCACTCTCTTCACCACCACATCCAGTCTCTTCACTCACCAAATCCTGTCTATTCACCACCACATCCAGTCTATTCACCACCGAATCCACTCTCTTCACTAAGCACATCCAGTCTCTTCACCAACATATGCAGTGACTTCACCACCGCATCCAGTCGCTTCATTTCCGAATCCAGTCTCTTCATCACAGAATCCAGTCTCTTCACCACCACATCCACTCTCTTCATCTCCAAATCCTGTCTTTTCATCACCACATCCACTCCTGAATCACCACATCCACTCTCTTCACCACCACATCCACTCTCTTCTTCACCACATTAAGTCTCTTCATCGGCACATCCAGTCACTTCAGCACCACATCCACTCACTTCATCACCACATCCAGTCACTTCACTCACCACATCCAGTCTCTTCACTCTCCACATCCACTCACTTCATCACCACATCCAGTCTCTTCACTCACCACATCCACTCTCTTCACCACCACATCCAGTCTCTTAATCACCACATCCAGTCTCTTCAGCACCACATCCAGTCTCTTCAGCACCACATCCAGTCTCTTTATCACCGAATCCAGTCACTTAACTCACCACATCCACTCTCTTCACCACCACATCCATTCTCTTCACTCACCACATCCACTCTCTTCATCACCACATCCAGTCACTTCATCACAACATCCAGTCTCTTCACTCAGCACATCCAGTCTCTTCATCACCACATCCAGTCTCTTCACTCTCCACATCCACTCGCTTCATCACCACATCCACACTCTTCACCACCACATCCAGTCTCTTCATCACCAAATCCAGTCTATTCACCACCATGTCCACTCTCTTCACCACCATGTCCACTCTTTCATCACCAAATCCAGACTCTTCACCACCATGTCGACTATCTTCACCACCACCTCCAATCTCTTCATCACCACATCCACTCTCTTAATCACCACATCCAATCTCTTCACTGACCACATCCACTCTCTTCACCACCACATCCACTCTCTTCACCACCACATCCAGTCTCTTCACTGACCACATCCACTCTCTTCACCACCACATCCAGTCTCTTAATCACCACATCAAGTCTCTTCAGCACCACATCCAGTCTCTTCAGCACCACATCCAGTCTCTTTATCACCGAATCCAGTCACTTAACTCACCACATCCACACTCTTCACCACCACATCCATTCTCTTCACCACCGAATCCAGTCTCTTCACTCACCACATCCACTCTCTTCACCACCACATGCAGTCTCTTAATCACCACATCCAGTTCCTTCAGCACCACATCCAGTCTCTTCATCACCCATCCAGTCTCTTCAGCACCACATCCAGTCTCTTTATCACCACATCCAGTCTCTTCACTCTCCACATCCACTCGCTTCATCACCACATCCACTCTCTTCACCACCACATCCAGCCTCTTCACCACCACATCCAGTCTCTTCATCACAACATCCAGTCTGTTCATCACCACATCCAGTCTCTTCATCACCACATCCAGTCTGTTCATCACCAAATCCAGTCTCTTCACCACCACGTCCAGTTTCTTCACCACCACATCCAGACTCTTCACCACCACATCCAGTCCCTTCATCACCACATCCACTCTCTTAATCACGAAATCCAGTCTCTTCACCACCACGTCCAGTTTCTTCATCACAACATCCAGTCTCTTCACCACCACGTCCAGCCACTTCATCACCCAATCCAGTCTCCTCACCACCACATCCACTCTCTTCACTCAACACATCCACTCTCTTCACCACCACATCCAGACTGTTCACCACCGAATCCACTCTCTTCACTCAGCACATCCAGTCTCTTCACCCACATATCCAGTCACTTCATCACCGAATCCAGTCACTTCATCCCCGAATCCAGTCACTTCATCACCACGTCCTGTCTCTTCAAGACCACATCCAGTTTCTTCATCACCACATCCAGTCTCTTCATCAGCACATCCAATCTCTTCATCACCACATCCAGTCTCTTCATCACCACATCCAGTCTCTTCAGCACCACATCCACACTCTTCAGCTCCTCATTCAGCCACTTCATCACCGAATCCAGTCTCTTCAACACCGAATCCAGTCTCCTCACCACCACATGCACTCTCTTCACTCAACACATCCACTCTCTGCATCACCACATCCACTCTCTTCACCACCACATCCAGTCTCTTCACTCACCACATCCAGTCTCTTCATCACCACATCCAGTCTCTTCACTCTCCACATCCACACACTTCATCACCACATCCACTCTCTTCATCAACACATCCAGTCACATCAGCACCACAACCACTCTCTTCATCACCACATCCACTCTCTTCACCACCACATCCAGTCTCTTCACTCACCAAATCCTGTCTATTCACCACCACATCCAGTCTATTCACCACCGAATCCACTCTCTTCACTAAGCACATCCAGTCTCTTCACCAACATATGCAGTGACTTCACCACCGCATCCAGTCGCTTCATTTCCGAATCCAGTCTCTTCATCACAGAATCCAGTCTCTTCACCACCACATCCACTCTCTTCATCTCCAAATCCTGTCTTTTCATCACCACATCCACTCCTGAATCACCACATCCACTCTCTTCACCACCACATCCACTCTCTTCTTCACCACATTAAGTCTCTTCATCAGCACATCCAGTCACTTCAGCACCACATCCACTCACTTCATCACCACATCCAGTCTCTTCACTCACCACATCCAGTCTCTTCACTCTCCACATCCACTCACTTCATCACCACATCCAGTCTCTTCACTCACCACATCCACTCTCTTCACCACCACATCCAGTCTCTTAATCACCACATCCAGTCTCTTCAGCACGACATCCAGTCTCTTCAGCACCACATCCAGTCTCTTTATCACCGAATCCAGTCACTTAACTCACCACATCCACTCTCTTCACCACCACATCCATTCTCTTCACTCACCACATCCACTCTCTTCATCACCACATCCAGTCACTTCATCACAACATCCAGTCTCTTCACTCAGCACATCCAGTCTCTTCATCACCACATCCAGTCTCTTCACTCTCCACATCCACTCGCTTCATCACCACATCCACACTCTTCACCACCACATCCAGTCTCTTCACCACCACGTCCAGCCACTTCATCACCCAATCCAGTCTCCTCACCACCACATCCACTCTCTTCACTCAACACATCCACTCTCTTCACCACCACATCCAGACTGTTCACCACCGAATCCACTCTCTTCACTCAGCACATCCAGTCTCTTCACCCACATATCCAGTCACTTCATCACCGAATCCAGTCACTTCATCCCCGAATCCAGTCACTTCATCACCACGTCCTGTCTCTTCAAGACCACATCCCGTTTCTTCATCACCACATCCAGTCTCTTCATCAGCACATCCACTCTCTTCATCACCACATCCAGTCTCTTCATCACCACATCCAGTCTCTTCAGCACCACATCCACACTCTTCAGCTCCTCATTCAGCCACTTCATCACCGAATCCAGTCTCTTCAACACCGAATCCAGTCTCCTCACCACCACATGCACTCTCTTCACTCAACACATCCACTCTCTGCATCACCACATCCACTCTCTTCACCACCACATCCAGTCTCTTCATTCACCACATCCAGTCTCTTCATCACCACATCCAGTCTCTTCACTCTCCACATCCACACACTTCATCACCACATCCACTCTCTTCATCAACACATCCAGTCACATCAGCACCACAACCACACTCTTCATCACCACATCCACTCTCTTCACCACCACATCCAGTCTCTTCACTCACCAAATCCTGTCTATTCACCACCACATCCAGTCTATTCACCACCGAATCCACTCTCTTCACTAAGCACATCCAGTCTCTTCACCAACATATGCAGTGACTTCACCACCGCATCCAGTCGCTTCATTTCCGAATCCAGTCTCTTCATCACAGAATCCAGTCTCTTCACCACCACATCCACTCTCTTCATCTCCAAATCCTGTCTTTTCATCACCACATCCACTCCTGAATCACCACATCCACTCTCTTCACCACCACATCCACTCTCTTCTTCACCACATTAAGTCTCTTCATCGGCACATCCAGTCACTTCAGCACCACATCCACTCACTTCATCACCACATCCAGTCACTTCACTCACCACATCCAGTCTCTTCACTCTCCACATCCACTCACTTCATCACCACATCCAGTCTCTTCACTCACCACATCCACTCTCTTCACCACCACATCCAGTCTCTTAATCACCACATCCAGTCTCTTCAGCACCACATCCAGTCTCTTCAGCACCACATCCAGTCTCTTTATCACCGAATCCAGTCACTTAACTCACCACATCCACTCTCTTCACCACCACATCCATTCTCTTCACTCACCACATCCACTCTCTTCATCACCACATCCAGTCACTTCATCACAACATCCAGTCTCTTCACTCAGCACATCCAGTCTCTTCATCACCACATCCAGTCTCTTCACTCTCCACATCCACTCGCTTCATCACCACATCCACACTCTTCACCACCACATCCAGTCTCTTCATCACCAAATCCAGTCTATTCACCACCATGTCCACTCTCTTCACCACCATGTCCACTCTTTCATCACCAAATCCAGACTCTTCACCACCATGTCGACTATCTTCACCACCACCTCCAATCTCTTCATCACCACATCCACTCTCTTAATCACCACATCCAATCTCTTCACTGACCACATCCACTCTCTTCACCACCACATCCACTCTCTTCACCACCACATCCAGTCTCTTCACTGACCACATCCACTCTCTTCACCACCACATCCAGTCTCTTAATCACCACATCAAGTCTCTTCAGCACCACATCCAGTCTCTTCAGCACCACATCCAGTCTCTTTATCACCGAATCCAGTCACTTAACTCACCACATCCACACTCTTCACCACCACATCCATTCTCTTCACCACCGAATCCAGTCTCTTCACTCACCACATCCACTCTCTTCACCACCACATGCAGTCTCTTAATCACCACATCCAGTTCCTTCAGCACCACATCCAGTCTCTTCATCACCCATCCAGTCTCTTCAGCACCACATCCAGTCTCTTTATCACCACATCCAGTCTCTTCACTCTCCACATCCACTCGCTTCATCACCACATCCACTCTCTTCACCACCACATCCAGCCTCTTCACCACCACATCCAGTCTCTTCATCACAACATCCAGTCTGTTCATCACCACATCCAGTCTCTTCATCACCACATCCAGTCTGTTCATCACCAAATCCAGTCTCTTCACCACCACGTCCAGTTTCTTCACCACCACATCCAGACTCTTCACCACCACATCCAGTCCCTTCATCACCACATCCACTCTCTTAATCACGAAATCCAGTCTCTTCACCACCACGTCCAGTTTCTTCATCACAACATCCAGTCTCTTCACCACCACGTCCAGCCACTTCATCACCCAATCCAGTCTCCTCACCACCACATCCACTCTCTTCACTCAACACATCCACTCTCTTCACCACCACATCCAGACTGTTCACCACCGAATCCACTCTCTTCACTCAGCACATCCAGTCTCTTCACCCACATATCCAGTCACTTCATCACCGAATCCAGTCACTTCATCCCCGAATCCAGTCACTTCATCACCACGTCCTGTCTCTTCAAGACCACATCCAGTTTCTTCATCACCACATCCAGTCTCTTCATCAGCACATCCAATCTCTTCATCACCACATCCAGTCTCTTCATCACCACATCCAGTCTCTTCAGCACCACATCCACACTCTTCAGCTCCTCATTCAGCCACTTCATCACCGAATCCAGTCTCTTCAACACCGAATCCAGTCTCCTCACCACCACATGCACTCTCTTCACTCAACACATCCACTCTCTGCATCACCACATCCACTCTCTTCACCACCACATCCAGTCTCTTCACTCACCACATCCAGTCTCTTCATCACCACATCCAGTCTCTTCACTCTCCACATCCACACACTTCATCACCACATCCACTCTCTTCATCAACACATCCAGTCACATCAGCACCACAACCACTCTCTTCATCACCACATCCACTCTCTTCACCACCACATCCAGTCTCTTCACTCACCAAATCCTGTCTATTCACCACCACATCCAGTCTATTCACCACCGAATCCACTCTCTTCACTAAGCACATCCAGTCTCTTCACCAACATATGCAGTGACTTCACCACCGCATCCAGTCGCTTCATTTCCGAATCCAGTCTCTTCATCACAGAATCCAGTCTCTTCACCACCACATCCACTCTCTTCATCTCCAAATCCTGTCTTTTCATCACCACATCCACTCCTGAATCACCACATCCACTCTCTTCACCACCACATCCACTCTCTTCTTCACCACATTAAGTCTCTTCATCAGCACATCCAGTCACTTCAGCACCACATCCACTCACTTCATCACCACATCCAGTCTCTTCACTCACCACATCCAGTCTCTTCACTCTCCACATCCACTCACTTCATCACCACATCCAGTCTCTTCACTCACCACATCCACTCTCTTCACCACCACATCCAGTCTCTTAATCACCACATCCAGTCTCTTCAGCACGACATCCAGTCTCTTCAGCACCACATCCAGTCTCTTTATCACCGAATCCAGTCACTTAACTCACCACATCCACTCTCTTCACCACCACATCCATTCTCTTCACTCACCACATCCACTCTCTTCATCACCACATCCAGTCACTTCATCACAACATCCAGTCTCTTCACTCAGCACATCCAGTCTCTTCATCACCACATCCAGTCTCTTCACTCTCCACATCCACTCGCTTCATCACCACATCCACACTCTTCACCACCACATCCAGTCTCTTCACCACCACGTCCAGCCACTTCATCACCCAATCCAGTCTCCTCACCACCACATCCACTCTCTTCACTCAACACATCCACTCTCTTCACCACCACATCCAGACTGTTCACCACCGAATCCACTCTCTTCACTCAGCACATCCAGTCTCTTCACCCACATATCCAGTCACTTCATCACCGAATCCAGTCACTTCATCCCCGAATCCAGTCACTTCATCACCACGTCCTGTCACTTCAAGACCACATCCAGTTTCTTCATCACCACATCCAGTCTCTTCATCAGCACATCCACTCTCTTCATCACCACATCCAGTCTCTTCATCACCACATCCAGTCTCTTCAGCACCACATCCACACTCTTCAGCTCCTCATTCAGCCACTTCATCACCGAATCCAGTCTCTTCAACACCGAATCCAGTCTCCTCACCACCACATGCACTCTCTTCACTCAACACATCCACTCTCTGCATCACCACATCCACTCTCTTCACCACCACATCCAGTCTCTTCACTCACCACATCCAGTCTCTTCATCACCACATCCAGTCTCTTCACTCTCCACATCCACACACTTCATCACCACATCCACTCTCTTCATCAACACATCCAGTCACATCAGCACCACAACCACTCTCTTCATCACCACATCCACTCTCTTCACCACCACATCCAGTCTCTTCACTCACCAAATCCTGTCTATTCACCACCACATCCAGTCTATTCACCACCGAATCCACTCTCTTCACTAAGCACATCCAGTCTCTTCACCAACATATGCAGTGACTTCACCACCGCATCCAGTCGCTTCATTTCCGAATCCAGTCTCTTCATCACAGAATCCAGTCTCTTCACCACCACATCCACTCTCTTCATCTCCAAATCCTGTCTTTTCATCACCACATCCACTCCTGAATCACCACATCCACTCTCTTCACCACCACATCCACTCTCTTCTTCACCACATTAAGTCTCTTCATCAGCACATCCAGTCACTTCAGCACCACATCCACTCACTTCATCACCACATCCAGTCTCTTCACTCACCACATCCAGTCTCTTCACTCTCCACATCCACTCACTTCATCACCACATCCAGTCTCTTCACTCACCACATCCACTCTCTTCACCACCACATCCAGTCTCTTAATCACCACATCCAGTCTCTTCAGCACCACATCCAGTCTCTTCAGCACCACATCCAGTCTCTTTATCACCGAATCCAGTCACTTAACTCACCACATCCACTCTCTTCACCACCACATCCATTCTCTTCACTCACCACATCCACTCTCTTCATCACCACATCCAGTCACTTCATCACAACATCCAGTCTCTTCACTCAGCACATCCAGTCTCTTCATCACCACATCCAGTCTCTTCACTCTCCACATCCACTCGCTTCATCACCACATCCACACTCTTCACCACCACATCCAGTCTCTTCACCACCACGTCCAGCCACTTCATCACCCAATCCAGTCTCCTCACCACCACATCCACTCTCTTCACTCAACACATCCACTCTCTTCACCACCACATCCAGACTGTTCACCACCGAATCCACTCTCTTCACTCAGCACATCCAGTCTCTTCACCCACATATCCAGTCACTTCATCACCGAATCCAGTCACTTCATCCCCGAATCCAGTCACTTCATCACCACGTCCTGTCACTTCAAGACCACATCCAGTTTCTTCATCACCACATCCAGTCTCTTCATCAGCACATCCACTCTCTTCATCACCACATCCAGTCTCTTCATCACCACATCCAGTCTCTTCAGCACCACATCCACACTCTTCAGCTCCTCATTCAGCCACTTCATCACCGAATCCAGTCTCTTCAACACCGAATCCAGTCTCCTCACCACCACATGCACTCTCTTCACTCAACACATCCACTCTCTGCATCACCACATCCACTCTCTTCACCACCACATCCAGTCTCTTCACTCACCACATCCAGTCTCTTCATCACCACATCCAGTCTCTTCACTCTCCACATCCACACACTTCATCACCACATCCACTCTCTTCATCAACACATCCAGTCACATCAGCACCACAACCACTCTCTTCATCACCACATCCACTCTCTTCACCACCACATCCAGTCTCTTCACTCACCAAATCCTGTCTATTCACCACCACATCCAGTCTATTCACCACCGAATCCACTCTCTTCACTAAGCACATCCAGTCTCTTCACCAACATATGCAGTGACTTCACCACCGCATCCAGTCGCTTCATTTCCGAATCCAGTCTCTTCATCACAGAATCCAGTCTCTTCACCACCACATCCACTCTCTTCATCTCCAAATCCTGTCTTTTCATCACCACATCCACTCCTGAATCACCACATCCACTCTCTTCACCACCACATCCACTCTCTTCTTCACCACATTAAGTCTCTTCATCAGCACATCCAGTCACTTCAGCACCACATCCACTCACTTCATCACCACATCCAGTCTCTTCACTCACCACATCCAGTCTCTTCACTCTCCACATCCACTCACTTCATCACCACATCCAGTCTCTTCACTCACCACATCCACTCTCTTCACCACCACATCCAGTCTCTTAATCACCACATCCAGTCTCTTCAGCACCACATCCAGTCTCTTCAGCACCACATCCAGTCTCTTTATCACCGAATCCAGTCACTTAACTCACCACATCCACTCTCTTCACCACCACATCCATTCTCTTCACTCACCACATCCACTCTCTTCATCACCACATCCAGTCACTTCATCACAACATCCAGTCTCTTCACTCAGCACATCCAGTCTCTTCATCACCACATCCAGTCTCTTCACTCTCCACATCCACTCGCTTCATCACCACATCCACACTCTTCACCACCACATCCAGTCTCTTCATCACCAAATCCAGTCTATTCACCACCATGTCCACTCTCTTCACCACCATGTCCACTCTTTCATCACCAAATCCAGACTCTTCACCACCATGTCGACTATCTTCACCACCACCTCCAATCTCTTCATCACCACATCCACTCTCTTAATCACCATATCCAGCCTCTTCATTACCACATCCAGTAACTTCATCACCAAATCCAGTCTCTTCACCACCACATCCAGTCTGTTCAATCACCACATCCAATCTCTTCACCACCACATCCAGCCTCTTCACCACCACATCCAGTCTCTTCATCACCACTTCCACTCTCATCATCACCTCATCCACTGTCTTCATCACCACATCCACTCTCTTCACCACCACATCCACTCTCTTCACCACCACATCCAGTCTCTTCACTGACCACATCCACTCTCTTCACCACCACATCCAGTCTCTTAATCACCACATCAAGTCTCTTCAGCACCACATCCAGTCTCTTCAGCACCACATCCAGTCTCTTTATCACCGAATCCAGTCACTTAACTCACCACATCCACACTCTTCACCACCACATCCATTCTCTTCACCACCGAATCCAGTCTCTTCACTCACCACATCCACTCTCTTCACCACCACATGCAGTCTCTTAATCACCACATCCAGTTTCTTCAGCACCACATCCAGTCTCTTCATCACCCATCCAGTCTCTTCAGCACCACATCCAGTCTCTTTATCACCACATCCAGTCTCTTCACTCTCCACATCCACTCGCTTCATCACCACATCCACTCTCTTCACCACCACATCCAGCCTCTTCACCACCACATCCAGTCTCTTCATCACAACATCCACTCTCATCATCACCTCATCCACTCTCTTCATCACCACATCCACTCTCTTCACTCACCACATCCATTCTCTTCACCAACACATCCAGTCACTTCATCACTGAATCCAGTCCCTTCATGACCAAATCCAGTCTCTTCATCACCACATCCACTCTCTTCACCACCACATCCAGTCTCTTCACCACCAGATCCAGTCTCTTAAACTCTACTTCCACTGTCATCATCACCACATCCAGTCTCTTCAGCACCACATCCAGACTCTTCATCTCCGAATCCAGTCTCTTCACTCACCACATCCACTCTCTTCACCACCACATCCACTCTCTTCATCACCACATCCTGTCACTTCATCATCACATCCACTCACTTCATCACCACATCCAGTCTCTTCACTCACCACATCCAGTCTCTTCACTCTCCACATCCACTCACTTCATCACCATATCCACTCACTTCATCACCACATCCAGTCACTTCATCACCACATGCACTCTCTTCATCACCAGATCCAGTCACTTCATCACCACATGCACTCACTTCATCACCACATCCAGTTTCTTCACTCACCACATCCAGTCCCTTAATCACCAAATCCAGTCTCTTCACCACCACATCCAGTCCCTTCATCACCGAATCCAGTCTCTTCAGTCACCACACCCATTCTCTTCACCACCGAATCCAGTCTCTTCACTCACCACATCCACTCTCTTCATCACCACATCCAGTCTCTTCACTCACCACATCCACTCTCTTCACCACCACATCCAGTCTCTTAATCACCACATCCAGTCTCTTCAGCACGACATCCAGTCTCTTCAGCACCACATCCAGTCTCTTTATCACCGAATCCAGTCACTTAACTCACCACATCCACTCTCTTCACCACCACATCCATTCTCTTCACTCACCACATCCACTCTCTTCATCACCACATCCAGTCACTTCATCACAACATCCAGTCTCTTCACTCAGCACATCCAGTCTCTTCATCACCACATCCAGTCTCTTCACTCTCCACATCCACTCGCTTCATCACCACATCCACACTCTTCACCACCACATCCAGTCTCTTCACCACCACGTCCAGCCACTTCATCACCCAATCCAGTCTCCTCACCACCACATCCACTCTCTTCACTCAACACATCCACTCTCTTCACCACCACATCCAGACTGTTCACCACCGAATCCACTCTCTTCACTCAGCACATCCAGTCTCTTCACCCACATATCCAGTCACTTCATCACCGAATCCAGTCACTTCATCCCCGAATCCAGTCACTTCATCACCACGTCCTGTCACTTCAAGACCACATCCAGTTTCTTCATCACCACATCCAGTCTCTTCATCAGCACATCCACTCTCTTCATCACCACATCCAGTCTCTTCATCACCACATCCAGTCTCTTCAGCACCACATCCACACTCTTCAGCTCCTCATTCAGCCACTTCATCACCGAATCCAGTCTCTTCAACACCGAATCCAGTCTCCTCACCACCACATGCACTCTCTTCACTCAACACATCCACTCTCTGCATCACCACATCCACTCTCTTCACCACCACATCCAGTCTCTTCACTCACCACATCCAGTCTCTTCATCACCACATCCAGTCTCTTCACTCTCCACATCCACACACTTCATCACCACATCCACTCTCTTCATCAACACATCCAGTCACATCAGCACCACAACCACTCTCTTCATCACCACATCCACTCTCTTCACCACCACATCCAGTCTCTTCACTCACCAAATCCTGTCTATTCACCACCACATCCAGTCTATTCACCACCGAATCCACTCTCTTCACTAAGCACATCCAGTCTCTTCACCAACATATGCAGTGACTTCACCACCGCATCCAGTCGCTTCATTTCCGAATCCAGTCTCTTCATCACAGAATCCAGTCTCTTCACCACCACATCCACTCTCTTCATCTCCAAATCCTGTCTTTTCATCACCACATCCACTCCTGAATCACCACATCCACTCTCTTCACCACCACATCCACTCTCTTCTTCACCACATTAAGTCTCTTCATCAGCACATCCAGTCACTTCAGCACCACATCCACTCACTTCATCACCACATCCAGTCTCTTCACTCACCACATCCAGTCTCTTCACTCTCCACATCCACTCACTTCATCACCACATCCAGTCTCTTCACTCACCACATCCACTCTCTTCACCACCACATCCAGTCTCTTAATCACCACATCCAGTCTCTTCAGCACCACATCCAGTCTCTTCAGCACCACATCCAGTCTCTTTATCACCGAATCCAGTCACTTAACTCACCACATCCACTCTCTTCACCACCACATCCATTCTCTTCACTCACCACATCCACTCTCTTCATCACCACATCCAGTCACTTCATCACAACATCCAGTCTCTTCACTCAGCACATCCAGTCTCTTCATCACCACATCCAGTCTCTTCACTCTCCACATCCACTCGCTTCATCACCACATCCACACTCTTCACCACCACATCCAGTCTCTTCATCACCAAATCCAGTCTATTCACCACCAAGTCCACTCTCTTCACCACCATGTCCACTCTTTCATCACCAAATCCAGACTCTTCACCACCATGTCGACTATCTTCACCACCACCTCCAATCTCTTCATCACCACATCCACTCTCTTAATCACCATATCCAGCCTCTTCATTACCACATCCAGTAACTTCATCACCAAATCCAGTCTCTTCACCACCACATCCAGTCTGTTCAATCACCACATCCAATCTCTTCACCACCACATCCAGCCTCTTCACCACCACATCCAGTCTCTTCATCACCACTTCCACTCTCATCATCACCTCATCCACTGTCTTCATCACCACATCCACTCTCTTCACCACCACATCCACTCTCTTCACCACCACATCCAGTCTCTTCACTGACCACATCCACTCTCTTCACCACCACATCCAGTCTCTTAATCACCACATCAAGTCTCTTCAGCACCACATCCAGTCTCTTCAGCACCACATCCAGTCTCTTTATCACCGAATCCAGTCACTTAACTCACCACATCCACACTCTTCACCACCACATCCATTCTCTTCACCACCGAATCCAGTCTCTTCACTCACCACATCCACTCTCTTCACCACCACATGCAGTCTCTTAATCACCACATCCAGTTTCTTCAGCACCACATCCAGTCTCTTCATCACCCATCCAGTCTCTTCAGCACCACATCCAGTCTCTTTATCACCACATCCAGTCTCTTCACTCTCCACATCCACTCGCTTCATCACCACATCCACTCTCTTCACCACCACATCCAGCCTCTTCACCACCACATCCAGTCTCTTCATCACAACATCCACTCTCATCATCACCTCATCCACTCTCTTCATCACCACATCCACTCTCTTCACTCACCACATCCATTCTCTTCACCAACACATCCAGTCACTTCATCACTGAATCCAGTCCCTTCATGACCAAATCCAGTCTCTTCATCACCACATCCACTCTCTTCACCACCACATCCAGTCTCTTCACCACCAGATCCAGTCTCTTAAACTCTACTTCCACTGTCATCATCACCACATCCAGTCTCTTCAGCACCACATCCAGACTCTTCATCTCCGAATCCAGTCTCTTCACTCACCACATCCACTCTCTTCACCACCACATCCACTCTCTTCATCACCACATCCTGTCACTTCATCATCACATCCACTCACTTCATCACCACATCCAGTCTCTTCACTCACCACATCCAGTCTCTTCACTCTCCACATCCACTCACTTCATCACCATATCCACTCACTTCATCACCACATCCAGTCACTTCATCACCACATGCACTCTCTTCATCACCAGATCCAGTCACTTCATCACCACATGCACTCACTTCATCACCACATCCAGTTTCTTCACTCACCACATCCAGTCCCTTAATCACCAAATCCAGTCTCTTCACCACCACATCCAGTCCCTTCATCACCGAATCCAGTCTCTTCAGTCACCACACCCATTCTCTTCACCACCGAATCCAGTCTCTTCACTCACCACATCCACTCTCTTCACCACCACATCCAGTCTCTTCATTCTCCACATCCACTCGCTTCATCACCACATCCACTCTCTTCATCACCACATCCAGTCTCTTCACCACCATGTCCACTCTCTTCACCACCACCTCCAATCTCTTCATCAGCAAATCCACTCTCTTAATCACCAAATCCAGTCTCGTCACCACCACATCCAGTCTCTTCATCACCAAATCCAGTCTATTCTCCACCACATACACTCTCTTCACCACCACATCCACTCTCTTCATCACCACATCCAGTTACTTCATCACCACATCCACTGCCTTCATCACCACATCCACTCTCTTCACCACCACATCCACTCACTTCACCACCACATCCAGTCTCTTCACTCACCACATCCACTCTCTTCACCACCACATCCAGTCTCTTAATCACCACATCCAGTCTCTTCAGCACCACATCCAGTCTCTTCAGCACCACATCCAGTCTCTTTATCACCGAATCCAGTCACTTAACTCACCACATCCACTCTCTTCACCACCACATCCATTCTCTTCACTCACCACATCCACTCTCTTCATCACCACATCCAGTCACTTCATCACAACATCCAGTCTCTTCACTCAGCACATCCAGTCTCTTCATCACCACATCCAGTCTCTTCACTCTCCACAACCACTCGCTTCATCACCACATCCACACTCTTCACCACCACATCCAGTCTCTTCACCACCATGTCCACTCTTTCATCACCAAATCCAGACTCTTCACCACCATGTCGACTATCTTCACCACCACCTCCAATCTCATCATCACCACATCCACTCTCTTAATCACCATATCCAGCCTCTTCATTACCACATCCAGTAACTTCATCACCAAATCCAGTCTCTTCACCACCACATCCAGTCTGTTCAATCACCACATCCAATCTCTTCACCACCACATCCAGCCTCTTCACCACCACATCCAGTCTCTTCATCACCATTTCCACTCTCATCATCACCTCATCCACTGTCTTCATCACCACATCCACTCTCTTCACCTCCACATCCACTCTCTTCACCACCACATCCAGTCTCTTCACTGACCACATCCACTCTCTTCACCACCACATCCAGTCTCTTAATCACCACATCAAGTCTCTTCAGCACCACATCCAGTCTCTTCAGCACCACATCCAGTCTCTTTATCACCGAATCCAGTCACTTAACTCACCACATCCACACTCTTCACCACCACATCCATTCTCTTCACCACCGAATCCAGTCTCTTCACTCACCACATCCACTCTCTTCACCACCACATGCAGTCTCTTAATCACCACATCCAGTTCCTTCAGCACCACATCCAGTCTCTTCATCACCCATCCAGTCTCTTCAGCACCACATCCAGTCTCTTTATCACCACATCCAGTCTCTTCACTCTCCACATCCACTCGCTTCATCACCACATCCACTCTCTTCACCACCACATCCAGCCTCTTCACCACCACATCCAGTCTCTTCATCACAACATCCAGTCTGTTCATCACCACATCCAGTCTCTTCATCACCACATCCAGTCTGTTCATCACCAAATCCAGTCTCTTCACCACCACGTCCAGTTTCTTCACCACCACATCCAGACTCTTCACCACCACATCCAGTCCCTTCATCACCACATCCACTCTCTTAATCACGAAATCCAGTCTCTTCACCACCACGTCCAGTTTCTTAACCACCACATCCAGTCTCTTCACCACCACGTCCAGCCACTTCATCACCCAATCCAGTCTCCTCACCACCACATCCACTCTCTTCACTCAACACATCCACTCTCTTCACCACCACATCCAGACTGTTCACCACCGAATCCACTCTCTTCACTCAGCACATCCAGTCTCTTCACCCACATATCCAGTCACTTCATCACCGAATCCAGTCACTTCATCCCCGAATCCAGTCACTTCATCACCACGTCCTGTCTCTTCAAGACCACATCCAGTTTCTTCATCACCACATCCAGTCTCTTCATCAGCACATCCACTCTCTTCATCACCACATCCAGTCTCTTCATCACCACATCCAGTCTCTTCAGCACCACATCCACACTCTTCAGCTCCTCATTCAGCCACTTCATCACCGAATCCAGTCTCTTCAACACCGAATCCAGTCTCCTCACCACCACATGCACTCTCTTCACTCAACACATCCACTCTCTGCATCACCACATCCACTCTCTTCACCACCACATCCAGTCTCTTCACTCACCACATCCAGTCTCTTCATCACCACATCCAGTCTCTTCACTCTCCACATCCACACACTTCATCACCACATCCACTCTCTTCATCAACACATCCAGTCACATCAGCACCACAACCACTCTCTTCATCACCACATCCACTCTCTTCACCACCACATCCAGTCTCTTCACTCACCAAATCCAGTCTATTCACCACCACATCCAGTCTATTCACCACCGAATCCACTCTCTTCACTAAGCACATCCAGTCTCTTCACCAACATATGCAGTGACTTCACCACCGCATCCAGTCGCTTCATTTCCGAATCCAGTCTCTTCATCACAGAATCCAGTCTCTTCACCACCACATCCACTCTCTTCATCTCCAAATCCTGTCTTTTCATCACCACATCCACTCCTGAATCACCACATCCACTCTCTTCACCACCACATCCACTCTCTTCTTCACCACATTAAGTCTCTTCATCAGCACATCCAGTCACTTCAGCACCACATCCACTCACTTCATCACCACATCCAGTCTCTTCACTCACCACATCCAGTCTCTTCACTCTCCACATCCACTCACTTCATCACCATATCCACTCACTTCATCACCACATCCAGTCACTTCATCACCACATGCACTCTCTTCATCAGCACATCCAGTCACTTCATCACCACATGCACTCTCTTCATCAGCACATCCAGTCACTTCATCACCACATCCACTCACTTCATCTCCACATCCAGTCTCTTCACCACCGCGTCCAGTTCCTTCACCACCACATCCAGACTCTTCACCACCACATTCAGTCCCTTCAAGACCACATCCACTCTCTTAATCACCAAATCCAGTCTCTTCACCACAACATTCAGTCACTTCATCACCACATCCAGTCACTTCATCACCACATGCACTCTCTTCACTCAGCACATCCAGTCTCTTCACCCACATATCCAGTCACTTCATCACCGAATCCCGTCACTTCATCCCCGAATCCAGTCTCTTCATCACCACGTCCTGTCTCTTCAAGACCAAATCCAGTCTCTTCATCACCACATCCAGTCTCTTCATCAGCACATCCACTCTCTTCATCACCACATCCAGTCTCTTCATCACCACATCCAGTCTCTTCAGCACCACATCCACTCTCTTCAGCTCCTCATCCAGCCACTTCATCACCGAATCCAGTCTCTTCAACACCGAATCCAGTCTCCTCACCACCACATGCACTCTCTTCACTCAACACATCCACTCTCTTCATCACCACATCCACTCTCTTCACCACCACATCCAGTCTCTTCACTCACCACATCCAGTCTCTTCATCACCACATCCAGTCTCTTCACTCTCCACATCCACACACTTCATCACCACATCAACTCACTTCATCAACACATCCAGTCACTTCAGCACCACATCCACTCTCTTCATCACCACATCCACTCTCTTCACCACCACATCCAGTCTATTCACCACCGAATCCACTCTCTTCACTCAGCACATCCAGTCTCTTCACCAACATATGCAGTGACTTCACCACCGCATCCAGTCGCTTCATTTCCGAATCCAGTCTCTTCATCACAGAATCCAGTCTCTTCACCACCACATCCACTCTCTTCATCTCCAAATCCTGTCTTTTCATCACCACATCCACTCTCTTCACCACCACATCCACTCTCTTCTTCACCATATCCAGTCTCTTCACCACCACGTCCTGTCTCTTCACCACCAGATCCAGTCTCCTAATCTCTACTTCCACTGTCATCATCACCACATCCAGTCGCTTCATCACCACATCCAGTCTGTTCATCACCACATCCAGTCTCTTCATCACCACATCCAGTCTCTTCAGCACCACATCCAGTCTCTTCATCACCTAATCCAGTCTCTTCACTCACCACATCCACTCTCTTCACCACCACATCCACTCTCTTCATCACCACATCCTGTCATGTCATCACCACATCCACTCACTTCATCACCACATCCAGTCTCTTCACTCACCACATCCAGTTTCTTCACTCACCACATCCAGTCCCTTAATCACCAAATCCAGTCTCTTCACCACCACATCCAGTCCCTTCATCACCGAATCCAGTCTCTTCAGTCACCACACCCATTCTCTTCACCACCGAATCCAGTCTCTTCACTCACCACATCCACTCTCTTCACCACCACATCCAGTCTCTTCATTCTCCACATCCACTCGCTTCATCACCACATCCACTCTCTTCATCACCACATCCAGTCTCTTCACCACCATGTCCACTCTCTTCACCACCACCTCCAATCTCTTCATCAGCAAATCCACTCTCTTAATCACCAAATCCAGTCTCGTCACCACCACATCCAGTCTCTTCATCACCAAATCCAGTCTATTCTCCACCACATACACTCTCTTCACCACCACATCCACTCTCTTCATCACCACATCCAGTTACTTCATCACCACATCCACTGCCTTCATCACCACATCCACTCTCTTCACCACCACATCCACTCACTTCACCACCACATCCAGTCTCTTCACTCACCACATCCACTCTCTTCACCACCACATCCAGTCTCTTAATCACCACATCCAGTCTCTTCAGCACCACATCCAGTCTCTTCAGCACCACATCCAGTCTCTTTATCACCGAATCCAGTCACTTAACTCACCACATCCACTCTCTTCACCACCACATCCATTCTCTTCACTCACCACATCCACTCTCTTCATCACCACATCCAGTCACTTCATCGCAACATCCAGTCTCTTCACTCAGCACATCCAGTCTCTTCATCACCACATCCAGTCTCTTCACTCTCCACAACCACTCGCTTCATCACCACATCCACACTCTTCACCACCACATCCAGTCTCTTCACCACCATGTCCACTCTTTCATCACCAAATCCAGACTCTTCACCACCATGTCGACTATCTTCACCACCACCTCCAATCTCATCATCACCACATCCACTCTCTTAATCACCATATCCAGCCTCTTCATTACCACATCCAGTAACTTCATCACCAAATCCAGTCTCTTCACCACCACATCCAGTCTGTTCAATCACCACATCCAATCTCTTCACCACCACATCCAGCCTCTTCACCACCACATCCAGTCTCTTCATCACCACTTCCACTCTCATCATCACCTCATCCACTGTCTTCATCACCACATCCACTCTCTTCACCACCACATCCACTCTCTTCACCACCACATCCAGTCTCTTCACTGACCACATCCACTCTCTTCACCACCACATCCAGTCTCTTAATCACCACATCAAGTCTCTTCAGCACCACATCCAGTCTCTTTATCACCGAATCCAGTCACTTAACTCACCACATCCACACTCTTCACCACCACATCCATTCTCTTCACCACCGAATCCAGTCTCTTCACTCACCACATCCACTCTCTTCACCACCACATGCAGTCTCTTAATCACCACATCCAGTTCCTTCAGCACCACATCCAGTCTCTTCATCACCCATCCAGTCTCTTCAGCACCACATCCAGTCTCTTTATCACCACATCCAGTCTCTTCACTCTCCACATCCACTCGCTTCATCACCACATCCACTCTCTTCACCACCACATCCAGCCTCTTCACCACCACATCCAGTCTCTTCATCACAACATCCAGTCTGTTCATCACCACATCCAGTCTCTTCATCACCACATCCAGTCTGTTCATCACCAAATCCAGTCTCTTCACCACCACGTCCAGTTTCTTCACCACCACATCCAGACTCTTCACCACCACATCCAGTCCCTTCATCACCACATCCACTCTCTTAATCACGAAATCCAGTCTCTTCACCACCACGTCCAGTTTCTTCACCACCACATCCAGTCTCTTCACCACCACGTCCAGCCACTTCATCACCCAATCCAGTCTCCTCACCACCACATCCACTCTCTTCACTCAACACATCCACTCTCTTCACCACCACATCCAGACTGTTCACCACCGAATCCACTCTCTTCACTCAGCACATCCAGTCTCTTCACCCACATATCCAGTCACTTCATCACCGAATCCAGTCACTTCATCCCCGAATCCAGTCACTTCATCACCACGTCCTGTCTCTTCAAGACCACATCCAGTTTCTTCATCACCACATCCAGTCTCTTCATCAGCACATCCACTCTCTTCATCACCACATCCAGTCTCTTCATCACCACATCCAGTCTCTTCAGCACCACATCCACACTCTTCAGCTCCTCATTCAGCCACTTCATCACCGAATCCAGTCTCTTCAACACCGAATCCAGTCTCCTCACCACCACATGCACTCTCTTCACTCAACACATCCACTCTCTGCATCACCACATCCACTCTCTTCACCACCACATCCAGTCTCTTCACTCACCACATCCAGTCTCTTCATCACCACATCCAGTCTCTTCACTCTCCACATCCACACACTTCATCACCACATCCACTCTCTTCATCAACACATCCAGTCACATCAGCACCACAACCACTCTCTTCATCACCACATCCACTCTCTTCACCACCACATCCAGTCTCTTCACTCACCAAATCCAGTCTATTCACCACCACATCCAGTCTATTCACCACCGAATCCACTCTCTTCACTAAGCACATCCAGTCTCTTCACCAACATATGCAGTGACTTCACCACCGCATCCAGTCGCTTCATTTCCGAATCCAGTCTCTTCATCACAGAATCCAGTCTCTTCACCACCACATCCACTCTCTTCATCTCCAAATCCTGTCTTTTCATCACCACATCCACTCCTGAATCACCACATCCACTCTCTTCACCACCACATCCACTCTCTTCTTCACCACATTAAGTCTCTTCATCAGCACATCCAGTCACTTCAGCACCACATCCACTCACTTCATCACCACATCCAGTCTCTTCACTCACCACATCCAGTCTCTTCACTCTCCACATCCACTCACTTCATCACCATATCCACTCACTTCATCACCACATCCAGTCACTTCATCACCACATGCACTCTCTTCATCAGCACATCCAGTCACTTCATCACCACATGCACTCTCTTCATCAGCACATCCAGTCACTTCATCACCACATCCACTCACTTCATCTCCACATCCAGTCTCTTCACCACCGCGTCCAGTTCCTTCACCACCACATCCAGACTCTTCACCACCACATTCAGTCCCTTCATCACCACATCCACTCTCTTAATCACCAAATCCAGTCTCTTCACCACAACATTCAGTCACTTCATCACCACATCCAGTCACTTCATCACCACATGCACTCTCTTCACTCAGCACATCCAGTCTCTTCACCCACATATCCAGTCACTTCATCACCGAATCCCGTCACTTCATCCCCGAATCCAGTCTCTTCATCACCACGTCCTGTCTCTTCAAGACCAAATCCAGTCTCTTCATCACCACATCCAGTCTCTTCATCAGCACATCCACTCTCTTCATCACCACATCCAGTCTCTTCATCACCACATCCAGTCTCTTCAGCACCACATCCACTCTCTTCAGCTCCTCATCCAGCCACTTCATCACCGAATCCAGTCTCTTCAACACCGAATCCAGTCTCCTCACCACCACATGCACTCACTTCATCAACACATCCAGTCACTTCAGCACCACATCCACTCTCTTCATCACCACATCCACTCTCTTCACCACCACATCCAGTCTCTTCACTCACCAAATCCAGTCTATTCACCACCACATCCAGTCTATTCACCACCGAATCCACTCTCTTCACTCAGCACATCCAGTCTCTTCACCAACATATGCAGAGACTTCACCACCGCATCCAGTCGCTTCATTTCCGAATCCAGTCTCTTCATCACAGAATCCAGTCTCTTCACCACCACATCCACTCTCTTCATCTCCAAATCCTGTCTTTTCATCACCACATCCACTCTCTTCACCACCACATCCACTCTCTTCTTCACCATATCCAGTCTCTTCACCACCACGTCCTGTCTCTTCACCACCAGATCCAGTCTCCTAATCTCTACTTCCACTGTCATCATCACCACATCCAGTCGCTTCATCACCACATCCAGTCTGTTCATCACCACATCCAGTCTCTTCATCACCACATCCAGTCTCTTCAGCACCACATCCAGTCTCTTCATCACCGAATCCAGTCTCTTCACTCACCACATCCACTCTCTTCACCACCACATCCACTCTCTTCATCACCACATCCTGTCATGTCATCACCACATCCACTCACTTCATCACCACATCCAGTCTCTTCACTCACCACATCCAGTCTCTTCACTCTCCACATCCACTCACTTCATCACCATATCCACTCACTTCATCACCACATCCAGTCACTTCATCACCACATGCACTCTCTTCATCAGCACATCCAGTCACTTCATCACCACATCCACTCACTTCATCTCCACATCCAGTCTCTTCACCACCGCGTCCAGTTCCTTCACCACCACATCCAGACTCTTCACCACCACATTCAGTCCCTTCATCACCACATCCACTCTCTTAATCACCAAATCCAGTCTCTTCACCACCACATCCAGTCACTTCATCACCACATCCAGTCTCTTCATCACCACATCCAGTCTCTTCAGCACCACATCCACTCTCTTCAGCTCCTCATCCAGCCACTTCATCACCGAATCCAGTCTCTTCATCACCACGTCCTGTCTCTTCAAGACCACATCCAGTCTCTTCATCACCACATCCAGTCTCTTCATCAGCACATCCACTCTCTTCATCACCACATCCAGTCTCTTCATCAGCACATGCAGTCTCTTCAGCACCACATCCACTCTCTTCAGCTCCTCATTCAGCCACTTCATCACCGAATCCAGTCTCTTCAACACCGAATCCAGTCTCCTCACCACCACATGCACTCTCTTCACTCAACACATCCACTCTCTTCATCACCACATCCACTCTCTTCACCACAACATCCAGTCTCTTCACTCACCACATCCAGTCTCTTCATCACCACATCCAGTCTCTTCACTCTCCACATCCACACACTTCATCAGCACATCCACTCACTTCATCAACACATCCAGTCACTTCAGCACCAAATCCAGTCTCTTCACCACCACGTCCAGTTTCTTCCCCACCACATCCAGTCTCTTCACCACCACGTCCAGCCACTTCATCACCCAATCCAGTCTCCTCACCACCACATCCACTCTCTTCACTCAACACATCCACTCTCTTCACCACCACATCCAGTCTGTTCACCACCGAATCCACTCCCTTCACTCAGCACATCCAGTCTCTTCACCCACATATCCAGTCACTTCATCACCGAATCCAGTCACTTCATCCCCGAATCCAGTCTCTTCATCACCACATCCACTCTCTTCACCACCACATCCACTCACTTCACCACCACATCCAGTCTCTTCACTCACCACATCCACTCTCTTCACCACCACATCCAGTCTCTTAATCACCACATCCAGTCTCTTCAGCACCACATCCAGTCTCTTCAGCACCACATCCAGTCTCTTTATCACCGAATCCAGTCACTTAACTCACCACATCCACTCTCTTCACCACCACATCCATTCTCTTCACTCACCACATCCACTCTCTTCATCACCACATCCAGTCACTTCATCACAACATCCAGTCTCTTCACTCAGCACATCCAGTCTCTTCATCACCACATCCAGTCTCTTCACTCTCCACAACCACTCGCTTCATCACCACATCCACACTCTTCACCACCACATCCAGTCTCTTCACCACCATGTCCACTCTTTCATCACCAAATCCAGACTCTTCACCACCATGTCGACTATCTTCACCACCACCTCCAATCTCATCATCACCACATCCACTCTCTTAATCACCATATCCAGCCTCTTCATTACCACATCCAGTAACTTCATCACCAAATCCAGTCTCTTCACCACCACATCCAGTCTGTTCAATCACCACATCCAATCTCTTCACCACCACATCCAGCCTCTTCACCACCACATCCAGTCTCTTCATCACCACTTCCACTCTCATCATCACCTCATCCACTGTCTTCATCACCACATCCACTCTCTTCACCACCACATCCACTCTCTTCACCACCACATCCAGTCTCTTCACTGACCACATCCACTCTCTTCACCACCACATCCAGTCTCTTAATCACCACATCAAGTCTCTTCAGCACCACATCCAGTCTCTTTATCACCGAATCCAGTCACTTAACTCACCACATCCACACTCTTCACCACCACATCCATTCTCTTCACCACCGAATCCAGTCTCTTCACTCACCACATCCACTCTCTTCACCACCACATGCAGTCTCTTAATCACCACATCCAGTTCCTTCAGCACCACATCCAGTCTCTTCATCACCCATCCAGTCTCTTCAGCACCACATCCAGTCTCTTTATCACCACATCCAGTCTCTTCACTCTCCACATCCACTCGCTTCATCACCACATCCACTCTCTTCACCACCACATCCAGCCTCTTCACCACCACATCCAGTCTCTTCATCACAACATCCAGTCTGTTCATCACCACATCCAGTCTCTTCATCACCACATCCAGTCTGTTCATCACCAAATCCAGTCTCTTCACCACCACGTCCAGTTTCTTCACCACCACATCCAGACTCTTCACCACCACATCCAGTCCCTTCATCACCACATCCACTCTCTTAATCACGAAATCCAGTCTCTTCACCACCACGTCCAGTTTCTTCACCACCACATCCAGTCTCTTCACCACCACGTCCAGCCACTTCATCACCCAATCCAGTCTCCTCACCACCACATCCACTCTCTTCACTCAACACATCCACTCTCTTCACCACCACATCCAGACTGTTCACCACCGAATCCACTCTCTTCACTCAGCACATCCGGTCTCTTCACCCACATATCCAGTCATTTCATCACCGAATCCAGTCACTTCATCCCCGAATCCAGTCACTTCATCACCACGTCCTGTCTCTTCAAGACCACATCCAGTTTCTTCATCACCACATCCAGTCTCTTCATCAGCACATCCACTCTCTTCATCACCACATCCAGTCTCTTCATCACCACATCCAGTCTCTTCAGCACCACATCCACACTCTTCAGCTCCTCATTCAGCCACTTCATCACCGAATCCAGTCTCTTCAACACCGAATCCAGTCTCCTCACCACCACATGCACTCTCTTCACTCAACACATCCACTCTCTGCATCACCACATCCACTCTCTTCACCACCACATCCAGTCTCTTCACTCACCACATCCAGTCTCTTCATCACCACATCCAGTCTCTTCACTCTCCACATCCACACACTTCATCACCACATCCACTCTCTTCATCAACACATCCAGTCACATCAGCACCACAACCACTCTCTTCATCACCACATCCACTCTCTTCACCACCACATCCAGTCTCTTCACTCACCAAATCCAGTCTATTCACCACCACATCCAGTCTATTCACCACCGAATCCACTCTCTTCACTAAGCACATCCAGTCTCTTCACCAACATATGCAGTGACTTCACCACCGCATCCAGTCGCTTCATTTCCGAATCCAGTCTCTTCATCACAGAATCCAGTCTCTTCACCACCACATCCACTCTCTTCATCTCCAAATCCTGTCTTTTCATCACCACATCCACTCCTGAATCACCACATCCACTCTCTTCACCACCACATCCACTCTCTTCTTCACCACATTAAGTCTCTTCATCAGCACATCCAGTCACTTCAGCACCACATCCACTCACTTCATCACCACATCCAGTCTCTTCACTCACCACATCCAGTCTCTTCACTCTCCACATCCACTCACTTCATCACCATATCCACTCACTTCATCACCACATCCAGTCACTTCATCACCACATGCACTCTCTTCATCAGCACATCCAGTCACTTCATCACCACATGCACTCTCTTCATCAGCACATCCAGTCACTTCATCACCACATCCACTCACTTCATCTCCACATCCAGTCTCTTCACCACCGCGTCCAGTTCCTTCACCACCACATCCAGACTCTTCACCACCACATTCAGTCCCTTCATCACCACATCCACTCTCTTAATCACCAAATCCAGTCTCTTCACCACAACATTCAGTCACTTCATCACCACATCCAGTCACTTCATCACCACATGCACTCTCTTCACTCAGCACATCCAGTCTCTTCACCCACATATCCAGTCACTTCATCACCGAATCCCGTCACTTCATCCCCGAATCCAGTCTCTTCATCACCACGTCCTGTCTCTTCAAGACCAAATCCAGTCTCTTCATCACCACATCCAGTCTCTTCATCAGCACATCCACTCTCTTCATCACCACATCCAGTCTCTTCATCACCACATCCAGTCTCTTCAGCACCACATCCACTCTCTTCAGCTCCTCATCCAGCCACTTCATCACCGAATCCAGTCTCTTCAACACCGAATCCAGTCTCCTCACCACCACATGCACTCTCTTCACTCAACACATCCACTCTCTTCATCACCACATCCACTCTCTTCACCACCACATCCAGTCTCTTCACTCACCACATCCAGTCTCTTCATCACCACATCCAGTCTCTTCACTCTCCACATCCACACACTTCATCACCACATCAACTCACTTCATCAACACATCCAGTCACTTCAGCACCACATCCACTCTCTTCATCACCACATCCACTCTCTTCACCACCACATCCAGTCTCTTCACTCACCAAATCCAGTCTATTCACCACCACATCCAGTCTATTCACCACCGAATCCACTCTCTTCACTCAGCACATCCAGTCTCTTCACCAACATATGCAGTGACTTCACCACCGCATCCAGTCGCTTCATTTCCGAATCCAGTCTCTTCATCACAGAATCCAGTCTCTTCACCACCACATCCACTCTCTTCATCTCCAAATCCTGTCTTTTCATCACCACATCCACTCTCTTCACCACCACATCCACTCTCTTCTTCACCATATCCAGTCTCTTCACCACCACGTCCTGTCTCTTCACCACCAGATCCAGTCTCCTAATCTCTACTTCCACTGTCATCATCACCACATCCAGTCGCTTCATCACCACATCCAGTCTGTTCATCACCACATCCAGTCTCTTCATCACCACATCCAGTCTCTTCAGCACCACATCCAGTCTCTTCATCACCGAATCCAGTCTCTTCACTCACCACATCCACTCTCTTCACCACCACATCCACTCTCTTCATCACCACATCCTGTCATGTCATCACCACATCCACTCACTTCATCACCACATCCAGTCTCTTCACTCACCACATCCAGTCTCTTCACTCTCCACATCCACTCACTTCATCACCATATCCACTCACTTCATCACCACATCCAGTCACTTCATCACCACATGCACTCTCTTCATCAGCACATCCAGTCACTTCATCACCACATCCACTCACTTCATCTCCACATCCAGTCTCTTCACCACCGCGTCCAGTTCCTTCACCACCACATCCAGACTCTTCACCACCACATTCAGTCCCTTCATCACCACATCCACTCTCTTAATCACCAAATCCAGTCTCTTCACCACCACATCCAGTCACTTCATCACCACATCCAGTCTCTTCATCACCACATCCAGTCTCTTCAGCACCACATCCACTCTCTTCAGCTCCTCATCCAGCCACTTCATCACCGAATCCAGTCTCTTCATCACCACGTCCTGTCTCTTCAAGACCACATCCAGTCTCTTCATCACCACATCCAGTCTCTTCATCAGCACATCCACTCTCTTCATCACCACATCCAGTCTCTTCATCAGCACATGCAGTCTCTTCAGCACCACATCCACTCTCTTCAGCTCCTCATTCAGCCACTTCATCACCGAATCCAGTCTCTTCAACACCGAATCCAGTCTCCTCACCACCACATGCACTCTCTTCACTCAACACATCCACTCTCTTCATCACCACATCCACTCTCTTCACCACAACATCCAGTCTCTTCACTCACCACATCCAGTCTCTTCATCACCACATCCAGTCTCTTCACTCTCCACATCCACACACTTCATCAGCACATCCACTCACTTCATCAACACATCCAGTCACTTCAGCACCAAATCCAGTCTCTTCACCACCACGTCCAGTTTCTTCCCCACCACATCCAGTCTCTTCACCACCACGTCCAGCCACTTCATCACCCAATCCAGTCTCCTCACCACCACATCCACTCTCTTCACTCAACACATCCACTCTCTTCACCACCACATCCAGTCTGTTCACCACCGAATCCACTCCCTTCACTCAGCACATCCAGTCTCTTCACCCACATATCCAGTCACTTCATCACCGAATCCAGTCACTTCATCCCCGAATCCAGTCTCTTCATCACCACATCCACTCTCTTCACCACCACATCCACTCACTTCACCACCACATCCAGTCTCTTCACTCACCACATCCACTCTCTTCACCACCACATCCAGTCTCTTAATCACCACATCCAGTCTCTTCAGCACCACATCCAGTCTCTTCAGCACCACATCCAGTCTCTTTATCACCGAATCCAGTCACTTAACTCACCACATCCACTCTCTTCACCACCACATCCATTCTCTTCACTCACCACATCCACTCTCTTCATCACCACATCCAGTCACTTCATCACAACATCCAGTCTCTTCACTCAGCACATCCAGTCTCTTCATCACCACATCCAGTCTCTTCACTCTCCACAACCACTCGCTTCATCACCACATCCACACTCTTCACCACCACATCCAGTCTCTTCACCACCATGTCCACTCTTTCATCACCAAATCCAGACTCTTCACCACCATGTCGACTATCTTCACCACCACCTCCAATCTCATCATCACCACATCCACTCTCTTAATCACCATATCCAGCCTCTTCATTACCACATCCAGTAACTTCATCACCAAATCCAGTCTCTTCACCACCACATCCAGTCTGTTCAATCACCACATCCAATCTCTTCACCACCACATCCAGCCTCTTCACCACCACATCCAGTCTCTTCATCACCACTTCCACTCTCATCATCACCTCATCCACTGTCTTCATCACCACATCCACTCTCTTCACCACCACATCCACTCTCTTCACCACCACATCCAGTCTCTTCACTGACCACATCCACTCTCTTCACCACCACATCCAGTCTCTTAATCACCACATCAAGTCTCTTCAGCACCACATCCAGTCTCTTTATCACCGAATCCAGTCACTTAACTCACCACATCCACACTCTTCACCACCACATCCATTCTCTTCACCACCGAATCCAGTCTCTTCACTCACCACATCCACTCTCTTCACCACCACATGCAGTCTCTTAATCACCACATCCAGTTCCTTCAGCACCACATCCAGTCTCTTCATCACCCATCCAGTCTCTTCAGCACCACATCCAGTCTCTTTATCACCACATCCAGTCTCTTCACTCTCCACATCCACTCGCTTCATCGCCACATCCACTCTCTTCACCACCACATCCAGCCTCTTCACCACCACATCCAGTCTCTTCATCACAACATCCAGTCTGTTCATCACCACATCCAGTCTCTTCATCACCACATCCAGTCTGTTCATCACCAAATCCAGTCTCTTCACCACCACGTCCAGTTTCTTCACCACCACATCCAGACTCTTCACCACCACATCCAGTCCCTTCATCACCACATCCACTCTCTTAATCACGAAATCCAGTCTCTTCACCACCACGTCCAGTTTCTTCACCACCACATCCAGTCTCTTCACCACCACGTCCAGCCACTTCATCACCCAATCCAGTCTCCTCACCACCACATCCACTCTCTTCACTCAACACATCCACTCTCTTCACCACCACATCCAGACTGTTCACCACCGAATCCACTCTCTTCACTCAGCACATCCAGTCTCTTCACCCACATATCCAGTCATTTCATCACCGAATCCAGTCACTTCATCCCCGAATCCAGTCACTTCATCACCACGTCCTGTCTCTTCAAGACCACATCCAGTTTCTTCATCACCACATCCAGTCTCTTCATCAGCACATCCACTCTCTTCATCACCACATCCAGTCTCTTCATCACCACATCCAGTCTCTTCAGCACCACATCCACACTCTTCAGCTCCTCATTCAGCCACTTCATCACCGAATCCAGTCTCTTCAACACCGAATCCAGTCTCCTCACCACCACATGCACTCTCTTCACTCAACACATCCACTCTCTGCATCACCACATCCACTCTCTTCACCACCACATCCAGTCTCTTCACTCACCACATCCAGTCTCTTCATCACCACATCCAGTCTCTTCACTCTCCACATCCACACACTTCATCACCACATCCACTCTCTTCATCAACACATCCAGTCACATCAGCACCACAACCACTCTCTTCATCACCACATCCACTCTCTTCACCACCACATCCAGTCTCTTCACTCACCAAATCCAGTCTATTCACCACCACATCCAGTCTATTCACCACCGAATCCACTCTCTTCACTAAGCACATCCAGTCTCTTCACCAACATATGCAGTGACTTCACCACCGCATCCAGTCGCTTCATTTCCGAATCCAGTCTCTTCATCACAGAATCCAGTCTCTTCACCACCACATCCACTCTCTTCATCTCCAAATCCTGTCTTTTCATCACCACATCCACTCCTGAATCACCACATCCACTCTCTTCACCACCACATCCACTCTCTTCTTCACCACATTAAGTCTCTTCATCAGCACATCCAGTCACTTCAGCACCACATCCACTCACTTCATCACCACATCCAGTCTCTTCACTCACCACATCCAGTCTCTTCACTCTCCACATCCACTCACTTCATCACCATATCCACTCACTTCATCACCACATCCAGTCACTTCATCACCACATGCACTCTCTTCATCAGCACATCCAGTCACTTCATCACCACATGCACTCTCTTCATCAGCACATCCAGTCACTTCATCACCACATCTACTCACTTCATCTCCACATCCAGTCTCTTCACCACCGCGTCCAGTTCCTTCACCACCACATCCAGACTCTTCACCACCACATTCAGTCCCTTCATCACCACATCCACTCTCTTAATCACCAAATCCAGTCTCTTCACCACAACATTCAGTCACTTCATCACCACATCCAGTCACTTCATCACCACATGCACTCTCTTCACTCAGCACATCCAGTCTCTTCACCCACATATCCAGTCACTTCATCACCGAATCCCGTCACTTCATCCCCGAATCCAGTCTCTTCATCACCACGTCCTGTCTCTTCAAGACCAAATCCAGTCTCTTCATCACCACATCCAGTCTCTTCATCAGCACATCCACTCTCTTCATCACCACATCCAGTCTCTTCATCACCACATCCAGTCTCTTCAGCACCACATCCACTCTCTTCAGCTCCTCATCCAGCCACTTCATCACCGAATCCAGTCTCTTCAACACCGAATCCAGTCTCCTCACCACCACATGCACTCTCTTCACTCAACACATCCACTCTCTTCATCACCACATCCACTCTCTTCACCACCACATCCAGTCTCTTCACTCACCACATCCAGTCTCTTCATCACCACATCCAGTCTCTTCACTCTCCACATCCACACACTTCATCACCACATCAACTCACTTCATCAACACATCCAGTCACTTCAGCACCACATCCACTCTCTTCATCACCACATCCACTCTCTTCACCACCACATCCAGTCTCTTCACTCACCAAATCCAGTCTATTCACCACCACATCCAGTCTATTCACCACCGAATCCACTCTCTTCACTCAGCACATCCAGTCTCTTCACCAACATATGCAGTGACTTCACCACCGCATCCAGTCGCTTCATTTCCGAATCCAGTCTCTTCATCACAGAATCCAGTCTCTTCACCACCACATCCACTCTCTTCATCTCCAAATCCTGTCTTTTCATCACCACATCCACTCTCTTCACCACCACATCCACTCTCTTCTTCACCATATCCAGTCTCTTCACCACCACGTCCTGTCTCTTCACCACCAGATCCAGTCTCCTAATCTCTACTTCCACTGTCATCATCACCACATCCAGTCGCTTCATCACCACATCCAGTCTGTTCATCACCACATCCAGTCTCTTCATCACCACATCCAGTCTCTTCAGCACCACATCCCGTCTCTTCATCACCGAATCCAGTCTCTTCACTCACCACATCCACTCTCTTCACCACCACATCCACTCTCTTCATCACCACATCCTGTCATGTCATCACCACATCCACTCACTTCATCACCACATCCAGTCTCTTCACTCACCACATCCAGTCTCTTCACTCTCCACATCCACTCACTTCATCACCATATCCACTCACTTCATCACCACATCCAGTCACTTCATCACCACATGCACTCTCTTCATCAGCACATCCAGTCACTTCATCACCACATCCACTCACTTCATCTCCACATCCAGTCTCTTCACCACCGCGTCCAGTTCCTTCACCACCACATCCAGACTCTTCACCACCACATTCAGTCCCTTCATCACCACATCCACTCTCTTAATCACCAAATCCAGTCTCTTCACCACCACATCCAGTCACTTCATCACCACATCCAGTCTCTTCATCACCACATCCAGTCTCTTCAGCACCACATCCACTCTCTTCAGCTCCTCATCCAGCCACTTCATCACCGAATCCAGTCTCTTCATCACCACGTCCTGTCTCTTCAAGACCACATCCAGTCTCTTCATCACCACATCCAGTCTCTTCATCAGCACATCCACTCTCTTCATCACCACATCCAGTCTCTTCATCAGCACATGCAGTCTCTTCAGCACCACATCCACTCTCTTCAGCTCCTCATTCAGCCACTTCATCACCGAATCCAGTCTCTTCAACACCGAATCCAGTCTCCTCACCACCACATGCACTCTCTTCACTCAACACATCCACTCTCTTCATCACCACATCCACTCTCTTCACCACAACATCCAGTCTCTTCACTCACCACATCCAGTCTCTTCATCACCACATCCAGTCTCTTCACTCTCCACATCCACACACTTCATCAGCACATCCACTCACTTCATCAACACATCCAGTCACTTCAGCACCAAATCCAGTCTCTTCACCACCACGTCCAGTTTCTTCCCCACCACATCCAGTCTCTTCACCACCACGTCCAGCCACTTCATCACCCAATCCAGTCTCCTCACCACCACATCCACTCTCTTCACTCAACACATCCAGTCTCTTCACCACCACATCCAGTCTGTTCACCACCGAATCCACTCCCTTCACTCAGCACATCCAGTCTCTTCACCCACATATCCAGTCACTTCATCACCGAATCCAGTCACTTCATCCCCGAATCCAGTCTCTTCATCACCACATCCACTCTCTTCACCACCACATCCAGTCTCTTCACCACCAGATCCAGTCTCTTAATCTCTACTTCCACTGTCATCATCACCACATCCAGTCTCTTCAGCACCACATCCAGTCTCTTCATCTCCGAATCCAGTCTCTTCACTCACCACATCCACTCTCTTCACCACCACATCCACTCTCTTCATCACCACATCCTGTCACTTCATCATCACATCCACTCACTTCATCACCACATCCACTCACTTCATCACCATATCCACTCACTTCATCACCACATCCAGTCACTTCATCACCACATGCACTCTCTTCATCACCAGATCCAGTCACTTCATCACCACATGCACTCACTTCATCACCACATTCAGTCTCTTCACTCACCACATCCAGTCCCTTAATCACCAAATCCACTCTCTTCATCACCACATCCTGTCACTTCATCATCACATCCACTCACTTCATCACCACATCCAGTCTCTTCACTCACCACATCCAGTCTCTTCACTCTCCACATCCACTCACTTCATCACCATATCCACTCACTTCATCACCACATCCAGTCACTTCATCACCACATGCACTCACTTCATCACCACATCCAGTCTCTTCACTCACCACATCCAGTCCCTTAATCACCAAATCCAGTCTCTTCACCACCACGTCCAGTTTCTTCACCACCACATCCAGACTCTTCACCACCACATCCAGTCCCTTCATCACCACATCCACTCTCTTAATCACGAAATCCAGTCTCTTCACCACCACGTCCAGTTTCTTCACCACCACATCCATTCTCTTCAGCACCACGTCCAGCCACTTCATCACCCAATCCAGTCTCCTCACCACCACATCCACTCTCTTCACTCAACACATCCACTCTCTTCACCACCACATCCAGTCTGTTCACCACCGAATCCACTCTCTTCACTCAGCACATCCAGTCTCTTCACCCACATATCCAGTCACTTCATCACCAAATCCAGTCACTTCATCCCCGAATCCAATCTCTTCATCACCACGTCCTGTCTCTTCAAGACCACATCCAGTCTCTTCATCACCACATCCAGTCTCTTCATCAGCACATCCACTCTCTTCATCACCACATCCAGTCTCTTCATCAGCACATCCAGTCTCTTCAGCACCACATCCAGTCTCTTAATCACCACATCAAGTCTCTTCAGCACCACATCCAGTCTCTTCAGCACCACATCCAGTCTCTTTATCACCGAATCCAGTCACTTAACTCACCACATCCACACTCTTCACCACCACATCCATTCTCTTCACCACCGAATCCAGTCTCTTCACTCACCACATCCACTCTCTTCACCACCACATGCAGTCTCTTAATCACCACATCCAGTTCCTTCAGCACCACATCCAGTCTCTTCATCACCCATCCAGTCTCTTCAGCACCACATCCAGTCTCTTTATCACCACATCCAGTCTCTTCACTCTCCACATCCACTCGCTTCATCACCACATCCACTCTCTTCACCACCACATCCAGCCTCTTCACCACCACATCCAGTCTCTTCATCACAACATCCAGTCTGTTCATCACCACATCCAGTCTCTTCATCACCACATCCAGTCTGTTCATCACCAAATCCAGTCTCTTCACCACCACGTCCAGTTTCTTCACCACCACATCCAGACTCTTCACCACCACATCCAGTCCCTTCATCACCACATCCACTCTCTTAATCACGAAATCCAGTCTCTTCACCACCACGTCCAGTTTCTTCACCACCACATCCAGTCTCTTCACCACCACGTCCAGCCACTTCATCACCCAATCCAGTCTCCTCACCACCACATCCACTCTCTTCACTCAACACATCCACTCTCTTCACCACCACATCCAGACTGTTCACCACCGAATCCACTCTCTTCACTCAGCACATCCAGTCTCTTCACCCACATATCCAGTCATTTCATCACCGAATCCAGTCACTTCATCCCCGAATCCAGTCTCTTCATCACCACATCCACTCTCTTCACCACCACATCCAGTCTCTTCACCACCAGATCCAGTCTCTTAATCTCTACTTCCACTGTCATCATCACCACATCCAGTCTCTTCAGCACCACATCCAGTCTCTTCATCTCCGAATCCAGTCTCTTCACTCACCACATCCACTCTCTTCACCACCACATCCACTCTCTTCATCACCACATCCTGTCACTTCATCATCACATCCACTCACTTCATCACCACATCCAGTCTCTTCACTCACCACATCCAGTCTCTTCACTCTCCACATCCACTCACTTCATCACCATATCCACTCACTTCATCACCACATCCAGTCACTTCATCACCACATGCACTCACTTCATCACCACATCCAGTCTCTTCACTCACCACATCCAGTCCCTTAATCACCAAATCCAGTCTCTTCACCACCACGTCCAGTTTCTTCACCACCACATCCAGACTCTTCACCACCACATCCAGTCCCTTCATCACCACATCCACTCTCTTAATCACGAAATCCAGTCTCTTCACCACCACGTCCAGTTTCTTCACCACCACATCCATTCTCTTCAGCACCACGTCCAGCCACTTCATCACCCAATCCAGTCTCCTCACCACCACATCCACTCTCTTCACTCAACACATCCACTCTCTTCACCACCACATCCAGTCTGTTCACCACCGAATCCACTCTCTTCACTCAGCACATCCAGTCTCTTCACCCACATATCCAGTCACTTCATCACCAAATCCAGTCACTTCATCCCCGAATCCAATCTCTTCATCACCACGTCCTGTCTCTTCAAGACCACATCCAGTCTCTTCATCACCACATCCAGTCTCTTCATCAGCACATCCACTCTCTTCATCACCACATCCAGTCTCTTCATCAGCACATCCAGTCTCTTCAGCACCACATCCAGTCTCTTAATCACCACATCAAGTCTCTTCAGCACCACATCCAGTCTCTTCAGCACCACATCCAGTCTCTTTATCACCGAATCCAGTCACTTAACTCACCACATCCACACTCTTCACCACCACATCCATTCTCTTCACCACCGAATCCAGTCTCTTCACTCACCACATCCACTCTCTTCACCACCACATGCAGTCTCTTAATCACCACATCCAGTTCCTTCAGCACCACATCCAGTCTCTTCATCACCCATCCAGTCTCTTCAGCACCACATCCAGTCTCTTTATCACCACATCCAGTCTCTTCACTCTCCACATCCACTCGCTTCATCACCACATCCACTCTCTTCACCACCACATCCAGCCTCTTCACCACCACATCCAGTCTCTTCATCACAACATCCAGTCTGTTCATCACCACATCCAGTCTCTTCATCACCACATCCAGTCTGTTCATCACCAAATCCAGTCTCTTCACCACCACGTCCAGTTTCTTCACCACCACATCCAGACTCTTCACCACCACATCCAGTCCCTTCATCACCACATCCACTCTCTTAATCACGAAATCCAGTCTCTTCACCACCACGTCCAGTTTCTTCACCACCACATCCAGTCTCTTCACCACCACGTCCAGCCACTTCATCACCCAATCCAGTCTCCTCACCACCACATCCACTCTCTTCACTCAACACATCCACTCTCTTCACCACCACATCCAGACTGTTCACCACCGAATCCACTCTCTTCACTCAGCACATCCAGTCTCTTCACCCACATATCCAGTCATTTCATCACCGAATCCAGTCACTTCATCCCCGAATCCAGTCTCTTCATCACCACATCCACTCTCTTCACCACCACATCCAGTCTCTTCACCACCAGATCCAGTCTCTTAATCTCTACTTCCACTGTCATCATCACCACATCCAGTCTCTTCAGCACCACATCCAGTCTCTTCATCTCCGAATCCAGTCTCTTCACTCACCACATCCACTCTCTTCACCACCACATCCACTCTCTTCATCACCACATCCTGTCACTTCATCATCACATCCACTCACTTCATCACCACATCCACTCACTTCATCACCATATCCACTCACTTCATCACCACATCCAGTCACTTCATCACCACATGCACTCTCTTCATCACCAGATCCAGTCACTTCATCACCACATGCACTCACTTCATCACCACATTCAGTCTCTTCACTCACCACATCCAGTCCCTTAATCACCAAATCCACTCTCTTCATCACCACATCCTGTCACTTCATCATCACATCCACTCACTTCATCACCACATCCAGTCTCTTCACTCACCACATCCAGTCTCTTCACTCTCCACATCCACTCACTTCATCACCATATCCACTCACTTCATCACCACATCCAGTCACTTCATCACCACATGCACTCACTTCATCACCACATCCAGTCTCTTCACTCACCACATCCAGTCCCTTAATCACCAAATCCAGTCTCTTCACCACCACGTCCAGTTTCTTCACCACCACATCCAGACTCTTCACCACCACATCCAGTCCCTTCATCACCACATCCACTCTCTTAATCACGAAATCCAGTCTCTTCACCACCACGTCCAGTTTCTTCACCACCACATCCATTCTCTTCAGCACCACGTCCAGCCACTTCATCACCCAATCCAGTCTCCTCACCACCACATCCACTCTCTTCACTCAACACATCCACTCTCTTCACCACCACATCCAGTCTGTTCACCACCGAATCCACTCTCTTCACTCAGCACATCCAGTCTCTTCACCCACATATCCAGTCACTTCATCACCAAATCCAGTCACTTCATCCCCGAATCCAATCTCTTCATCACCACGTCCTGTCTCTTCAAGACCACATCCAGTCTCTTCATCACCACATCCAGTCTCTTCATCAGCACATCCACTCTCTTCATCACCACATCCAGTCTCTTCATCAGCACATCCAGTCTCTTCAGCACCACATCCAGTCTCTTAATCACCACATCAAGTCTCTTCAGGACCACATCCAGTCTCTTCAGCACCACATCCAGTCTCTTTATCACCGAATCCAGTCACTTAACTCACCACATCCACACTCTTCACCACCACATCCATTCTCTTCACCACCGAATCCAGTCTCTTCACTCAGCACATCCACTCTCTTCACCACCACATGCAGTCTCTTAATCACCACATCCAGTTCCTTCAGCACCACATCCAGTCTCTTCATCACCCATCCAGTCTCTTCAGCACCACATCCAGTCTCTTTATCACCACATCCAGTCTCTTCACTCTCCACATCCACTCGCTTCATCACCACATCCACTCTCTTCACCACCACATCCAGCCTCTTCACCACCACATCCAGTCTCTTCATCACAACATCCAGTCTGTTCATCACCACATCCAGTCTCTTCATCACCACATCCAGTCTGTTCATCACCAAATCCAGTCTCTTCACCACCACGTCCAGTTTCTTCACCACCACATCCAGACTCTTCACCACCACATCCAGTCCCTTCATCACCACATCCACTCTCTTAATCACGAAATCCAGTCTCTTCACCACCACGTCCAGTTTCTTCACCACCACATCCAGTCTCTTCACCACCACGTCCAGCCACTTCATCACCCAATCCAGTCTCCTCACCACCACATCCACTCTCTTCACTCAACACATCCACTCTCTTCACCACCACATCCAGACTGTTCACCACCGAATCCACTCTCTTCACTCAGCACATCCAGTCTCTTCACCCACATATCCAGTCATTTCATCACCGAATCCAGTCACTTCATCCCCGAATCCAGTCACTTCATCACCACGTCCTGTCTCTTCAAGACCACATCGTTTCTTCATCACCACATCCAGTCTCTTCATCAGCACATCCACTCTCTTCATCACCACATCCAGTCTCTTCATCACCACATCCAGTCTCTTCAGCACCACATCCACACTCTTCAGCTCCTCATTCAGCCACTTCATCACCGAATCCAGTCTCTTCAACACCGAATCCAGTCTCCTCACCACCACATGCACTCTCTTCACTCAACACATCCACTCTCTGCATCACCACATCCACTCTCTTCACCACCACATCCAGTCTCTTCACTCACCACATCCAGTCTCTTCATCACCACATCCAGTCTCTTCACTCTCCACATCCACACACTTCATCACCACATCCACTCTCTTCATCAACACATCCAGTCACATCAGCACCACAACCACTCTCTTCATCACCACATCCACTCTCTTCACCACCACATCCATTCTCTTCACTCACCAAATCCAGTCTATTCACCACCACATCCAGTCTATTCACCACCGAATCCACTCTCTTCACTAAGCACATCCAGTCTCTTCACCAACATATGCAGTGACTTCACCACCGCATCCAGTCGCTTCATTTCCGAATCCAGTCTCTTCATCACAGAATCCAGTCTCTTCACCACCACATCCACTCTCTTCATCTCCAAATCCTGTCTTTTCATCACCACATCCACTCCTGAATCACCACATCCACTCTCTTCACCACCACATCCACTCTCTTCTTCACCACATTAAGTCTCTTCATCAGCACATCCAGTCACTTCAGCACCACATCCACTCACTTCATCACCACATCCAGTCTCTTCACTCACCACATCCAGTCTCTTCACTCTCCACATCCACTCACTTCATCACCATATCCACTCACTTCATCACCACATCCAGTCACTTCATCACCACATGCACTCTCTTCATCAGCACATCCAGTCACTTCATCACCACATGCACTCTCTTCATCACCACATCCACTCTCTTCACCACCACATCCAGTCTCTTCACTCACCAAATCCAGTCTATTCACCACCACATCCAGTCTATTCACCACCGAATCCACTCTCTTCACTCAGCACATCCAGTCTCTTCACCAACATATGCAGTGACTTCACCACCGCATCCAGTCGCTTCATTTCCGAATCCAGTCTCTTCATCACAGAATCCAGTCTCTTCACCACCACATCCACTCTCTTCATCTCCAAATCCTGTCTTTTCATCACCACATCCACTCTCTTCACCACCACATCCACTCTCTTCTTCACCATATCCAGTCTCTTCACCACCACGTCCTGTCTCTTCACCACCAGATCCAGTCTCCTAATCTCTACTTCCACTGTCATCATCACCACATCCAGTCGCTTCATCACCACATCCAGTCTGTTCATCACCACATCCAGTCTCTTCATCACCACATCCAGTCTCTTCAGCACCACATCCAGTCTCTTCATCACCGAATCCAGTCTCTTCACTCACCACATCCACTCTCTTCACCACCACATCCACTCTCTTCATCACCACATCCTGTCATGTCATCACCACATCCACTCACTTCATCACCACATCCAGTCTCTTCACTCACCACATCCAGTCTCTTCACTCTCCACATCCACTCACTTCATCACCATATCCACTCACTTCATCACCACCTCCAGTCACTTCATCACCACATGCACTCTCTTCATCAGCACATCCAGTCACTTCATCACCACATCCACTCACTTCATCTCCACATCCAGTCTCTTCACCACCGCGTCCAGTTCCTTCACCACCACATCCAGACTCTTCACCACCACATTCAGTCCCTTCATCACCACATCCACTCTCTTAATCACCAAATCCAGTCTCTTCACCACCACATCCAGTCACTTCATCACCACATCCAGTCTCTTCATCACCACATCCAGTCTCTTCAGCACCACATCCACTCTCTTCAGCTCCTCATCCAGCCACTTCATCACCGAATCCAGTCTCTTCATCACCACGTCCTGTCTCTTCAAGACCACATCCAGTCTCTTCATCACCACATCCAGTCTCTTCATCAGCACATCCACTCTCTTCATCACCACATCCAGTCTCTTCATCAGCACATGCAGTCTCTTCAGCACCACATCCACTCTCTTCAGCTCCTCATTCAGCCACTTCATCACCGAATCCAGTCTCTTCAACACCGAATCCAGTCTCCTCACCACCACATGCACTCTCTTCACTCAACACATCCACTCTCTTCATCACCACATCCACTCTCTTCACCACAACATCCAGTCTCTTCACTCACCACATCCAGTCTCTTCATCACCACATCCAGTCTCTTCACTCTCCACATCCACACACTTCATCAGCACATCCACTCACTTCATCAACACATCCAGTCACTTCAGCACCAAATCCAGTCTCTTCACCACCACGTCCAGTTTCTTCCCCACCACATCCAGTCTCTTCACCACCACGTCCAGCCACTTCATCACCCAATCCAGTCTCCTCACCACCACATCCACTCTCTTCACTCAACACATCCACTCTCTTCACCACCACATCCAGTCTGTTCACCACCGAATCCACTCCCTTCACTCAGCACATCCAGTCTCTTCACCCACATATCCAGTCACTTCATCACCGAATCCAGTCACTTCATCCCCGAATCCAGTCTCTTCATCACCACATCCACTCTCTTCACCACCACATCCAGTCTCTTCACCACCAGATCCAGTCTCTTAATCTCTACTTCCACTGTCATCATCACCACATCCAGTCTCTTCAGCACCACATCCAGTCTCTTCATCTCCGAATCCAGTCTCTTCACTCACCACATCCACTCTCTTCACCACCACATCCACTCTCTTCATCACCACATCCTGTCACTTCATCATCACATCCACTCACTTCATCACCACATCCACTCACTTCATCACCATATCCACTCACTTCATCACCACATCCAGTCACTTCATCACCACATGCACTCTCTTCATCACCAGATCCAGTCACTTCATCACCACATGCACTCACTTCATCACCACATTCAGTCTCTTCACTCACCACATCCAGTCCCTTAATCACCAAATCCACTCTCTTCATCACCACATCCTGTCACTTCATCATCACATCCACTCACTTCATCACCACATCCAGTCTCTTCACTCACCACATCCAGTCTCTTCACTCTCCACATCCACTCACTTCATCACCATATCCACTCACTTCATCACCACATCCAGTCACTTCATCACCACATGCACTCACTTCATCACCACATCCAGTCTCTTCACTCACCACATCCAGTCCCTTAATCACCAAATCCAGTCTCTTCACCACCACGTCCAGTTTCTTCACCACCACATCCAGACTCTTCACCACCACATCCAGTCCCTTCATCACCACATCCACTCTCTTAATCACGAAATCCAGTCTCTTCACCACCACGTCCAGTTTCTTCACCACCACATCCATTCTCTTCAGCACCACGTCCAGCCACTTCATCACCCAATCCAGTCTCCTCACCACCACATCCACTCTCTTCACTCAACACATCCACTCTCTTCACCACCACATCCAGTCTGTTCACCACCGAATCCACTCTCTTCACTCAGCACATCCAGTCTCTTCACCCACATATCCAGTCACTTCATCACCAAATCCAGTCACTTCATCCCCGAATCCAATCTCTTCATCACCACGTCCTGTCTCTTCAAGACCACATCCAGTCTCTTCATCACCACATCCAGTCTCTTCATCAGCACATCCACTCTCTTCATCACCACATCCAGTCTCTTCATCAGCACATCCAGTCTCTTCAGCACCACATCCAGTCTCTTAATCACCACATCAAGTCTCTTCAGCACCACATCCAGTCTCTTCAGCACCACATCCAGTCTCTTTATCACCGAATCCAGTCACTTAACTCACCACATCCACACTCTTCACCACCACATCCATTCTCTTCACCACCGAATCCAGTCTCTTCACTCACCACATCCACTCTCTTCACCACCACATGCAGTCTCTTAATCACCACATCCAGTTCCTTCAGCACCACATCCAGTCTCTTCATCACCCATCCAGTCTCTTCAGCACCACATCCAGTCTCTTTATCACCACATCCAGTCTCTTCACTCTCCACATCCACTCGCTTCATCACCACATCCACTCTCTTCACCACCACATCCAGCCTCTTCACCACCACATCCAGTCTCTTCATCACAACATCCAGTCTGTTCATCACCACATCCAGTCTCTTCATCACCACATCCAGTCTGTTCATCACCAAATCCAGTCTCTTCACCACCACGTCCAGTTTCTTCACCACCACATCCAGACTCTTCACCACCACATCCAGTCCCTTCATCACCACATCCACTCTCTTAATCACGAAATCCAGTCTCTTCACCACCACGTCCAGTTTCTTCACCACCACATCCAGTCTCTTCACCACCACGTCCAGCCACTTCATCACCCAATCCAGTCTCCTCACCACCACATCCACTCTCTTCACTCAACACATCCACTCTCTTCACCACCACATCCAGACTGTTCACCACCGAATCCACTCTCTTCACTCAGCACATCCAGTCTCTTCACCCACATATCCAGTCATTTCATCACCGAATCCAGTCACTTCATCCCCGAATCCAGTCACTTCATCACCACGTCCTGTCTCTTCAAGACCACATCGTTTCTTCATCACCACATCCAGTCTCTTCATCACCACATCCAGTCTCTTCAGCACCACATCCACACTCTTCAGCTCCTCATTCAGCCACTTCATCACCGAATCCAGTCTCTTCAACACCGAATCCAGTCTCCTCACCACCACATGCACTCTCTTCACTCAACACATCCACTCTCTGCATCACCACATCCACTCTCTTCACCACCACATCCAGTCTCTTCACTCACCACATCCAGTCTCTTCATCACCACATCCAGTCTCTTCACTCTCCACATCCACACACTTCATCACCACATCCACTCTCTTCATCAACACATCCAGTCACATCAGCACCACAACCACTCTCTTCATCACCACATCCACTCTCTTCACCACCACATCCATTCTCTTCACTCACCAAATCCAGTCTATTCACCACCACATCCAGTCTATTCACCACCGAATCCACTCTCTTCACTAAGCACATCCAGTCTCTTCACCAACATATGCAGTGACTTCACCACCGCATCCAGTCGCTTCATTTCCGAATCCAGTCTCTTCACCACCACATCCACTCTCTTCATCTCCAAATCCTGTCTTTTCATCACCACATCCACTCCTGAATCACCACATCCACTCTCTTCACCACCACATCCACTCTCTTCTTCACCACATTAAGTCTCTTCATCAGCACATCCAGTCACTTCAGCACCACATCCACTCACTTCATCACCACATCCAGTCTCTTCACTCACCACATCCAGTCTCTTCACTCTCCACATCCACTCACTTCATCACCATATCCACTCACTTCATCACCACATCCAGTCACTTCATCACCACATGCACTCTCTTCATCAGCACATCCAGTCACTTCATCACCACATGCACTCTCTTCATCAGCACATCCAGTCACTTCATCACCACATCCACTCACTTCATCTCCACATCCAGTCTCTTCACCACCGCGTCCAGTTCCTTCACCACCACATCCAGACTCTTCACCACCACATTCAGTCCCTTCATCACCACATCCACTCTCTTAATCACCAAATCCAGTCTCTTCACCACAACATTCAGTCACTTCATCACCACATCCAGTCACTTCATCACCACATGCACTCTCTTCACTCAGCACATCCAGTCTCTTCACCCACATATCCAGTCACTTCATCACCGAATCCCGTCACTTCATCCCCGAATCCAGTCTCTTCATCACCACGTCCTGTCTCTTCAAGACCAAATCCAGTCTCTTCATCACCACATCCAGTCTCTTCATCAGCACATCCACTCTCTTCATCACCACATCCAGTCTCTTCATCACCACATCCAGTCTCTTCAGCACCACATCCACTCTCTTCAGCTCCTCATCCAGCCACTTCATCACCGAATCCAGTCTCTTCAACACCGAATCCAGTCTCCTCACCACCACATGCACTCTCTTCACTCAACACATCCACTCTCTTCATCACCACATCCACTCTCTTCACCACCACATCCAGTCTCTTCACTCACCACATCCAGTCTCTTCATCACCACATCCAGTCTCTTCACTCTCCACATCCACACACTTCATCACCACATCAACTCACTTCATCAACACATCCAGTCACTTCAGCACCACATCCACTCTCTTCATCACCACATCCACTCTCTTCACCACCACATCCAGTCTCTTCACTCACCAAATCCAGTCTATTCACCACCACATCCAGGCTATTCACCACCGAATCCACTCTCTTCACTCAGCACATCCAGTCTCTTCACCAACATATGCAGTGACTTCACCACCGCATCCAGTCGCTTCATTTCCGAATCCAGTCTCTTCATCACAGAATCCAGTCTCTTCACCACCACATCCACTCTCTTCATCTCCAAATCCTGTCTTTTCATCACCACATCCACTCTCTTCACCACCACATCCACTCTCTTCTTCACCATATCCAGTCTCTTCACCACCACGTCCTGTCTCTTCACCACCAGATCCAGTCTCCTAATCTCTACTTCCACTGTCATCATCACCACATCCAGTCGCTTCATCACCACATCCAGTCTGTTCATCACCACATCCAGTCTCTTCATCACCACATCCAGTCTCTTCAGCACCACATCCAGTCTTTTCATCACCGAATCCAGTCTCTTCACTCACCACATCCACTCTCTTCACCACCACATCCACTCTCTTCATCACCACATCCTGTCATGTCATCACCACATCCACTCACTTCATCACCACATCCAGTCTCTTCACTCACCACATCCAGTCTCTTCACTCTCCACATCCACTCACTTCATCACCATATCCACTCACTTCATCACCACATCCAGTCACTTCATCACCACATGCACTCTCTTCATCAGCACATCCAGTCACTTCATCACCACATCCACTCACTTCATCTCCACATCCAGTCTCTTCACCACCGCGTCCAGTTCCTTCACCACCACATCCAGACTCTTCACCACCACATTCAGTCCCTTCATCACCACATCCACTCTCTTAATCACCAAATCCAGTCTCTTCACCACCACATCCAGTCACTTCATCACCACATCCAGTCTCTTCATCACCACATCCAGTCTCTTCAGCACCACATCCACTCTCTTCAGCTCCTCATCCAGCCACTTCATCACCGAATCCAGTCTCTTCATCACCACGTCCTGTCTCTTCAAGACCACATCCAGTCTCTTCATCACCACATCCAGTCTCTTCATCAGCACATCCACTCTCTTCATCACCACATCCAGTCTCTTCATCAGCACATCCAGTCTCTTCAGCACCACATCCACTCTCTTCAGCTCCTCATTCAGCCACTTCATCACCGAATCCAGTCTCTTCAACACCGAATCCAGTCTCCTCACCACCACATGCACTCTCTTCACTCAACACATCCACTCTCTTCATCACCACATCCACTCTCTTCACCACAACATCCAGTCTCTTCACTCACCACATCCAGTCTCTTCATCACCACATCCAGTCTCTTCACTCTCCACATCCACACACTTCATCAGCACATCCACTCACTTCATCAACACATCCAGTCACTTCAGCACCAAATCCAGTCTCTTCACCACCACGTCCAGTTTCTTCCCCACCACATCCAGTCTCTTCACCACCACGTCCAGCCACTTCATCACCCAATCCAGTCTCCTCACCACCACATCCACTCTCTTCACTCAACACATCCACTCTCTTCACCACCACATCCAGTCTGTTCACCACCGAATCCACTCCCTTCACTCAGCACATCCAGTCTCTTCACCCACATATCCAGTCACTTCATCACCGAATCCAGTCACTTCATCCCCGAATCCAGTCTCTTCATCACCACATCCACTCTCTTCACCACCACATCCAGTCTCTTCACCACCAGATCCAGTCTCTTAATCTCTACTTCCACTGTCATCATCACCACATCCAGTCTCTTCAGCACCACATCCAGTCTCTTCATCTCCGAATCCAGTCTCTTCACTCACCACATCCACTCTCTTCACCACCACATCCACTCTCTTCATCACCACATCCTGTCACTTCATCATCACATCCACTCACTTCATCACCACATCCACTCACTTCATCACCATATCCACTCACTTCATCACCACATCCAGTCACTTCATCACCACATGCACTCTCTTCATCACCAGATCCAGTCACTTCATCACCACATGCACTCACTTCATCACCACATTCAGTCTCTTCACTCACCACATCCAGTCCCTTAATCACCAAATCCACTCTCTTCATCACCACATCCTGTCACTTCATCATCACATCCACTCACTTCATCACCACATCCAGTCTCTTCACTCACCACATCCAGTCTCTTCACTCTCCACATCCACTCACTTCATCACCATATCCACTCACTTCATCACCACATCCAGTCACTTCATCACCACATGCACTCACTTCATCACCACATCCAGTCTCTTCACTCACCACATCCAGTCCCTTAATCACCAAATCCAGTCTCTTCACCACCACGTCCAGTTTCTTCACCACCACATCCAGACTCTTCACCACCACATCCAGTCCCTTCATCACCACATCCACTCTTTTAATCACGAAATCCAGTCTCTTCACCACCACGTCCAGTTTCTTCACCACCACATCCATTCTCTTCAGCACCACGTCCAGCCACTTCATCACCCAATCCAGTCTCCTCACCACCACATCCACTCTCTTCACTCAACACATCCACTCTCTTCACCACCACATCCAGTCTGTTCACCACCGAATCCACTCTCTTCACTCAGCACATCCAGTCTCTTCACCCACATATCCAGTCACTTCATCACCAAATCCAGTCACTTCATCCCCGAATCCAATCTCTTCATCACCACGTCCTGTCTCTTCAAGACCACATCCAGTCTCTTCATCACCACATCCAGTCTCTTCATCAGCACATCCACTCTCTTCATCACCACATCCAGTCTCTTCATCAGCACATCCAGTCTCTTCAGCACCACATCCACTCTCTTCAGCTCCTCATTCAGCCACTTCATCACCGAATCCAGTCTCTTCAACACCGAATCCAGTCTCCTCACCACCACATGCACTCTCTTCACTCAACACATCCACTCTCTTCATCACCACATCCACTCTCTTCACCACCACATCCAGTCTCTTCACTCACCACATCCAGTCTCTTCATCACCACATCCAGTCTCTTCACTCTCCACATCCAGTCACTTCAGCACCACATCCACTCTCTTCATCACCACATCCACTCTCTTCACCACCACATCCAGTCTCTTCACTCAACAAATCCAGTCTATTCACCACCACATCCAGTCTATTCACCACCGAATCCACTCTCTTCACTAAGCACATCCAGTCTCTTCACCAACATATGCAGTGACTTCACCACCGCATCCAGTCGCTTCATTTCCGAATCCAGTCTCTTCATCACAGAATCCAGTCTCTTCACCACCACATCCACTCTCTTCATCTCCAAATCCTGTCTTTTCATCACCACATCCACTCACTTCATCACCACATCCAGTCACTTCATCACCACATGCACTCTCTTCATCAGCACATCCAGTCACTTCATCACCACATCCACTCACTTCATCTCCACATCCAGTCTCTTCACCACCGTGTCCAGTTCCTTCACCACCACATCCAGACTCTTCACCACCACATTCAGTCCCTTCATCACCACATCCACTCTCTTCACCACCACATCCAGTCTCTTCACTCAACAAATCCAGTCTATTCACCACCACATCCAGTCTATTCACCACCGAATCCACTCTCTTCACTAAGCACATCCAGTCTCTTCACCAACATATGCAGTGACTTCACCACCGCATCCAGTCGCTTCATTTCCGAATCCAGTCTCTTCATCACAGAATCCAGTCTCTTCACCACCACATCCACTCTCTTCATCTCCAAATCCTGTCTTTTCATCACCACATCCACTCACTTCATCACCACATCCAGTCACTTCATCACCACATGCACTCTCTTCATCAGCACATCCAGTCACTTCATCACCACATCCACTCACTTCATCTCCACATCCAGTCTCTTCACCACCGTGTCCAGTTCCTTCACCACCACATCCAGACTCTTCACCACCACATTCAGTCCCTTCATCACCACATCCACTCTCTTTATCACCAAATCCAGTCTCTTCACCACCACATCCAGTCACTTCATCACCACATCCAGTCACTTCATCACCACATCCACTCTCTTCACCCCTGCATCCAGTCTCTTCATCACCACATCCAGTCTCTTCATCACCGAATCCAGTTTCTTCACTCACCACATCCAGTCTCTTCACTCTCCACATCCACTCACTTCATCACCATATCCACTCACTTCATCACCACATCCAGTCACTTCATCACCACATGCACTCTCTTCATCACCACATCCAGTCAATTCATCACCACATGCACTCACTTCATCACCACATCCAGTCTCTTCACTCACCACATCCAGTCCCTTAATCACCAAATCCTTTCTCTTCACCACCACATCCAGTTTCTTCACCACCACATCCAGACTCTTCACCACCACATCCAGTCCCTTCATCACCACATCCACTCTCTTAATCACCAAATCCAGTCTCTTCACCACCACGTCCAGTTTCTTCCCCACCATATCCAGTCTCTTCACCACCACGTCCAGCCACTTCATCACCCAATCCAGTCTCCTCACCACCACATCCACTCTCTTCACTCAACACATCCACTCTCTTCACCACCACATCCAGTCTGTTCACCACCGAATCCACTCCCTTCACTCAGCACATCCAGTCTCTTCACCCACATATCCAGTCACTTCATCACCGAATCCAGTCACTTCATCCCCGAATCCAGTCTCTTCATCACCACGTCCTGTCTCTTCAAGACCACATCCAGTCTCTTCACCACCAGATCCAGTCTCTTAATCTCTACTTCCACTGTCATCATCACCACATCCAGTCTCTTCAGCACCACATCCAGTCTCTTCATCTCCGAATCCAGTCTCTTCACTCACCACATCCACTCTCTTCACCACCACATCCACTCTCTTCATCACCACATCCTGTCACTTCATCATCACATCCACTCACTTCATCACCACATCCAGTCTCTTCACTCACCACATCCAGTCTCTTCACTCTCCACATCCACTCACTTCATCACCATATCCACTCACTTCATCACCACATCCAGTCACTACATCACCACATGCACTCTCTTCATCACCAGATCCAGTCACTTCATCACCACATGCACTCACTTCATCACCACATTCAGTCTCTTCACTCACCACATCCAGTCCCTTAATCACCAAATCCAGTCTCTTCACCACCACGTCCAGTTTCTTCACCACCACATCCAGACTCTTCACCACCACATCCAGTCCCTTCATCACCACATCCACTCTCTTAATCACGAAATCCAGTCTCTTCACCACCACGTCCAGTTTCTTCACCACCACATCCATTCTCTTCAGCACCACGTCCAGCCACTTCATCACCCAATCCAGTCTCCTCACCACCACATCCACTCTCTTCACTCAACACATCCACTCTCTTCACCACCACATCCAGTCTGTTCACCACCGAATCCACTCTCTTCACTCAGCACATCCAGTCTCTTCACCCACATATCCAGTCACTTCATCACCAAATCCAGTCACTTCATCCCCGAATCCAGTCTCTTCATCACCACGTCCTGTCTCTTCAAGACCACATCCAGTCTCTTCATCACCACATCCAGTCTCTTCATCAGCACATCCACTCTCTTCATCACCACATCCAGTCTCTTCATCAGCACATCCAGTTTCTTCAGCACCACATCCACTCTCTTCAGCTCCTCATTCAGCCACTTCATCACCGAATCCAGTCTCTTCAACACCGAATCCAGTCTCCTCACCACCACATGCACTCTCTTCACTCAACACATCCACTCTCTTCATCACCACATCCACTCTCTTCACCACCACATCCAGTCTCTTCACTCACCACATCCAGTCTCTTCATCACCACATCCAGTCTCTTCACTCTCCACATCCAGTCACTTCAGCACCACATCCACTCTCTTCATCACCACATCCACTCTCTTCACCACCACATCCAGTCTCTTCACTCAACAAATCCAGTCTATTCACCACCACATCCAGTCTATTCACCACCGAATCCACTCTCTTCACTAAGCACATCCAGTCTCTTCACCAACATATGCAGTGACTTCACCACCGCATCCAGTCGCTTCATTTCCGAATCCAGTCTCTTCATCACAGAATCCAGTCTCTTCACCACCACATCCACTCTCTTCATCTCCAAATCCTGTCTTTTCATCACCACATCCACTCACTTCATCACCACATCCAGTCACTTCATCACCACATGCACTCTCTTCATCAGCACATCCAGTCACTTCATCACCACATCCACTCACTTCATCTCCACATCCAGTCTCTTCACCACCGTGTCCAGTTCCTTCACCACCACATCCAGACTCTTCACCACCACATTCAGTCCCTTCATCACCACATCCACTCTCTTCACCACCACATCCAGTCTCTTCACTCAACAAATCCAGTCTATTCACCACCACATCCAGTCTATTCACCACCGAATCCACTCTCTTCACTAAGCACATCCAGTCTCTTCACCAACATATGCAGTGACTTCACCACCGCATCCAGTCGCTTCATTTCCGTATCCAGTCTCTTCATCACAGAATCCAGTCTCTTCACCACCACATCCACTCTCTTCATCTCCAAATCCTGTCTTTTCATCACCACATCCACTCACTTCATCACCACATCCAGTCACTTCATCACCACATGCACTCTCTTCATCAGCACATCCAGTCACTTCATCACCACATCCACTCACTTCATCTCCACATCCAGTCTCTTCACCACCGTGTCCAGTTCCTTCACCACCACATCCAGACTCTTCACCACCACATTCAGTCCCTTCATCACCACATCCACTCTCTTTATCACCAAATCCAGTCTCTTCACCACCACATCCAGTCACTTCATCACCACATCCAGTCACTTCATCACCACATCCACTCTCTTCACCCCTGCATCCAGTCTCTTCATCACCACATCCAGTCTCTTCATCACCGAATCCAGTTTCTTCACTCACCACATCCAGTCTCTTCACTCTCCACATCCACTCACTTCATCACCATATCCACTCACTTCATCACCACATCCAGTCACTTCATCACCACATGCACTCTCTTCATCACCACATCCAGTCAATTCATCACCACATGCACTCACTTCATCACCACATCCAGTCTCTTCACTCACCACATCCAGTCCCTTAATCACCAAATCCTTTCTCTTCACCACCACATCCAGTTTCTTCACCACCACATCCAGACTCTTCACCACCACATCCAGTCCCTTCATCACCACATCCACTCTCTTAATCACCAAATCCAGTCTCTTCACCACCACGTCCAGTTTCTTCCCCACCATATCCAGTCTCTTCACCACCACGTCCAGCCACTTCATCACCCAATCCAGTCTCCTCACCACCACATCCACTCTCTTCACTCAACACATCCACTCTCTTCACCACCACATCCAGTCTGTTCACCACCGAATCCACTCCCTTCACTCAGCACATCCAGTCTCTTCACCCACATATCCAGTCACTTCATCACCGAATCCAGTCACTTCATCCCCGAATCCAGTCTCTTCATCACCACGTCCTGTCTCTTCAAGACCACATCCAGTCTCTTCACCACCAGATCCAGTCTCTTAATCTCTACTTCCACTGTCATCATCACCACATCCAGTCTCTTCAGCACCACATCCAGTCTCTTCATCTCCGAATCCAGTCTCTTCACTCACCACATCCACTCTCTTCACCACCACATCCACTCTCTTCATCACCACATCCTGTCACTTCATCATCACATCCACTCACTTCATCACCACATCCAGTCTCTTCACTCACCACATCCAGTCTCTTCACTCTCCACATCCACTCACTTCATCACCATATCCACTCACTTCATCACCACATCCAGTCACTTCATCACCACATGCACTCACTTCATCACCACATCCAGTCTCTTCACTCACCACATCCAGTCCCTTAATCACCAAATCCAGTCTCTTCACCACCACGTCCAGTTTCTTCACCACCACATCCAGACTCTTCACCACCACATCCAGTCCCTTCATCACCACATCCACTCTCTTAATCACGAAATCCAGTCTCTTCACCACCACGTCCAGTTTCTTCACCACCACATCCATTCTCTTCAGCACCACGTCCAGCCACTTCATCACCCAATCCAGTCTCCTCACCACCACATCCACTCTCTTCACTCAACACATCCACTCTCTTCACCACCACATCCAGTCTGTTCACCACCGAATCCACTCTCTTCACTCAGCACATCCAGTCTCTTCACCCACATATCCAGTCACTTCATCACCAAATCCAGTCACTTCATCCCCGAATCCAATCTCTTCATCACCACGTCCTGTCTCTTCAAGACCACATCCAGTCTCTTCATCACCACATCCAGTCTCTTCATCAGCACATCCACTCTCTTCATCACCACATCCAGTCTCTTCATCAGCACATCCAGTCTCTTCAGCACCACATCCACTCTCTTCAGCTCCTCATTCAGCCACTTCATCACCGAATCCAGTCTCTTCAACACCGAATCCAGTCTCCTCACCACCACATGCACTCTCTTCACTCAACACATCCACTCTCTTCATCACCACATCCACTCTCTTCACCACCACATCCAGTCTCTTCACTCACCACATCCAGTCTCTTCATCACCACATCCAGTCTCTTCACTCTCCACATCCAGTCACTTCAGCACCACATCCACTCTCTTCATCACCACATCCACTCTCTTCACCACCACATCCAGTCTCTTCACTCAACAAATCCAGTCTATTCACCACCACATCCAGTCTATTCACCACCGAATCCACTCTCTTCACTAAGCACATCCAGTCTCTTCACCAACATATGCAGTGACTTCACCACCGCATCCAGTCGCTTCATTTCCGAATCCAGTCTCTTCATCACAGAATCCAGTCTCTTCACCACCACATCCACTCTCTTCATCTCCAAATCCTGTCTTTTCATCACCACATCCACTCACTTCATCACCACATCCAGTCACTTCATCACCACATGCACTCTCTTCATCAGCACATCCAGTCACTTCATCACCACATCCACTCACTTCATCTCCACATCCAGTCTCTTCACCACCGTGTCCAGTTCCTTCACCACCACATCCAGACTCTTCACCACCACATTCAGTCCCTTCATCACCACATCCACTCTCTTCACCACCACATCCAGTCTCTTCACTCAACAAATCCAGTCTATTCACCACCACATCCAGTCTATTCACCACCGAATCCACTCTCTTCACTAAGCACATCCAGTCTCTTCACCAACATATGCAGTGACTTCACCACCGCATCCAGTCGCTTCATTTCCGAATCCAGTCTCTTCATCACAGAATCCAGTCTCTTCACCACCACATCCACTCTCTTCATCTCCAAATCCTGTCTTTTCATCACCACATCCACTCACTTCATCACCACATCCAGTCACTTCATCACCACATGCACTCTCTTCATCAGCACATCCAGTCACTTCATCACCACATCCACTCACTTCATCTCCACATCCAGTCTCTTCACCACCGTGTCCAGTTCCTTCACCACCACATCCAGACTCTTCACCACCACATTCAGTCCCTTCATCACCACATCCACTCTCTTTATCACCAAATCCAGTCTCTTCACCACCACATCCAGTCACTTCATCACCACATCCAGTCACTTCATCACCACATCCACTCTCTTCACCCCTGCATCCAGTCTCTTCATCACCACATCCAGTCTCTTCATCACCGAATCCAGTTTCTTCACTCACCACATCCAGTCTCTTCACTCTCCACATCCACTCACTTCATCACCATATCCACTCACTTCATCACCACATCCAGTCACTTCATCACCACATGCACTCTCTTCATCACCACATCCAGTCAATTCATCACCACATGCACTCACTTCATCACCACATCCAGTCTCTTCACTCACCACATCCAGTCCCTTAATCACCAAATCCTTTCTCTTCACCACCACATCCAGTTTCTTCACCACCACATCCAGACTCTTCACCACCACATCCAGTCCCTTCATCACCACATCCACTCTCTTAATCACCAAATCCAGTCTCTTCACCACCACGTCCAGTTTCTTCCCCACCATATCCAGTCTCTTCACCACCACGTCCAGCCACTTCATCACCCAATCCAGTCTCCTCACCACCACATCCACTCTCTTCACTCAACACATCCACTCTCTTCACCACCACATCCAGTCTGTTCACCACCGAATCCACTCCCTTCACTCAGCACATCCAGTCTCTTCACCCACATATCCAGTCACTTCATCACCGAATCCAGTCACTTCATCCCCGAATCCAGTCTCTTCATCACCACGTCCTGTCTCTTCAAGACCACATCCAGTCTCTTCACCACCAGATCCAGTCTCTTAATCTCTACTTCCACTGTCATCATCACCACATCCAGTCTCTTCAGCACCACATCCAGTCTCTTCATCTCCGAATCCAGTCTCTTCACTCACCACATCCACTCTCTTCACCACCACATCCACTCTCTTCATCACCACATCCTGTCACTTCATCATCACATCCACTCACTTCATCACCACATCCAGTCTCTTCACTCACCACATCCAGTCTCTTCACTCTCCACATCCACTCACTTCATCACCATATCCACTCACTTCATCACCACATCCAGTCACTTCATCACCACATGCACTCTCTTCATCACCAGATCCAGTCACTTCATCACCACATGCACTCACTTCATCACCACATTCAGTCTCTTCACTCACCACATCCAGTCCCTTAATCACCAAATCCAGTCTCTTCACCACCACGTCCAGTTTCTTCACCACCACATCCAGACTCTTCACCACCACATCCAGTCCCTTCATCACCACATCCACTCTCTTAATCACGAAATCCAGTCTCTTCACCACCACGTCCAGTTTCTTCACCACCACATCCATTCTCTTCAGCACCACGTCCAGCCACTTCATCACCCAATCCAGTCTCCTCACCACCACATCCACTCTCTTCACTCAACACATCCACTCTCTTCACCACCACATCCAGTCTGTTCACCACCGAATCCACTCTCTTAACTCAGCACATCCAGTCTCTTCACCCACATATCCAGTCACTTCATCACCAAATCCAGTCACTTCATCCCCGAATCCAGTCTCTTCATCACCACGTCCTGTCTCTTCAAGACCACATCCAGTCTCTTCATCACCACATCCAGTCTCTTCATCAGCACATCCACTCTCTTCATCACCACATCCAGTCTCTTCATCAGCACATCCAGTTTCTTCAGCACCACATCCACTCTCTTCAGCTCCTCATTCAGCCACTTCATCACCGAATCCAGTCTCTTCAACACCGAATGCAGTCTCCTCACCACCACATGCACTCTCTTCACTCAACACATCCACTCTCTTCATCACCACATCCACTCTCTTCACCACCACATCCAGTCTCTTCACTCACCACATCCAGTCTCTTCATCACCACATCCAGTCTCTTCACTCTCCACATCCAGTCACTTCAGCACCACATCCACTCTCTTCATCACCACATCCACTCTCTTCACCACCACATCCAGTCTCTTCACTCAACAAATCCAGTCTATTCACCACCACATCCAGTCTATTCACCACCGAATCCACTCTCTTCACTAAGCACATCCAGTCTCTTCACCAACATATGCAGTGACTTCACCACCGCATCCAGTCGCTTCATTTCCGAATCCAGTCTCTTCATCACAGAATCCAGTCTCTTCACCACCACATCCACTCTCTTCATCTCCAAATCCTGTCTTTTCATCACCACATCCACTCACTTCATCACCACATCCAGTCACTTCATCACCACATGCACTCTCTTCATCAGCACATCCAGTCACTTCATCACCACATCCACTCACTTCATCTCCACATCCAGTCTCTTCACCACCGTGTCCAGTTCCTTCACCACCACATCCAGACTCTTCACCACCACATTCAGTCCCTTCATCACCACATCCACTCTCTTCACCACCACATCCAGTCTCTTCACTCAACAAATCCAGTCTATTCACCACCACATCCAGTCTATTCACCACCGAATCCACTCTCTTCACTAAGCACATCCAGTCTCTTCACCAACATATGCAGTGACTTCACCACCGCATCCAGTCGCTTCATTTCCGTATCCAGTCTCTTCATCACAGAATCCAGTCTCTTCACCACCACATCCACTCTCTTCATCTCCAAATCCTGTCTTTTCATCACCACATCCACTCACTTCATCACCACATCCAGTCACTTCATCACCACATGCACTCTCTTCATCAGCACATCCAGTCACTTCATCACCACATCCACTCACTTCATCTCCACATCCAGTCTCTTCACCACCGTGTCCAGTTCCTTCACCACCACATCCAGACTCTTCACCACCACATTCAGTCCCTTCATCACCACATCCACTCTCTTTATCACCAAATCCAGTCTCTTCACCACCACATCCAGTCACTTCATCACCACATCCAGTCACTTCATCACCACATCCACTCTCTTCACCCCTGCATCCAGTCTCTTCATCACCACATCCAGTCTCTTCATCACTGAATCCAGTTTCTTCACTCACCACATCCAGTCTCTTCACTCTCCACATCCACTCACTTCATCACCATATCCACTCACTTCATCACCACATCCAGTCACTTCATCACCACATGCACTCTCTTCATCACCACATCCAGTCAATTCATCACCACATGCACTCACTTCATCACCACATCCAGTCTCTTCACTCACCACATCCAGTCCCTTAATCACCAAATCCTTTCTCTTCACCACCACATCCAGTTTCTTCACCACCACATCCAGACTCTTCACCACCACATCCAGTCCCTTCATCACCACATCCACTCTCTTAATCACCAAATCCAGTCTCTTCACCACCACGTCCAGTTTCTTCCCCACCATATCCAGTCTCTTCACCACCACGTCCAGCCACTTCATCACCCAATCCAGTCTCCTCACCACCACCTCCACTCTCTTCACTCAACACATCCACTCTCTTCACCACCACATCCAGTCTGTTCACCACCGAATCCACTCCCTTCACTCAGCACATCCAGTCTCTTCACCCACATATCCAGTCACTTCATCACCGAATCCAGTCACTTCATCCCCGAATCCAGTCTCTTCATCACCACGTCCTGTCTCTTCAAGACCACATCCAGTCTCTTCACCACCAGATCCAGTCTCTTAATCTCTACTTCCACTGTCATCATCACCACATCCAGTCTCTTCAGCACCACATCCAGTCTCTTCATCTCCGAATCCAGTCTCTTCACTCACCACATCCACTCTCTTCACCACCACATCCACTCTCTTCATCACCACATCCTGTCACTTCATCATCACATCCACTCACTTCATCACCACATCCAGTCTCTTCACTCACCACATCCAGTCTCTTCACTCTCCACATCCACTCACTTCATCACCATATCCACTCACTTCATCACCACATCCAGTCACTTCATCACCACATGCACTCTCTTCATCACCAGATCCAGTCACTTCATCACCACATGCACTCACTTCATCACCACATTCAGTCTCTTCACTCACCACATCCAGTCCCTTAATCACCAAATCCAGTCTCTTCACCACCACGTCCAATTTCTTCACCACCACATCCAGACTCTTCACCACCACATCCAGTCCCTTCATCACCACATCCACTCTCTTAATCACGAAATCCAGTCTCTTCACCACCACGTCCAGTTTCTTCACCACCACATCCAGTCTCTTCACGACCACGTCCAGCCACTTCATCACCCAATCCAGTCTCCTCACCACCACATCCACTCTCTTCACTCAACACATCCACTCTCTTCACCACCACATCCAGTCTGTTCACCACCGAATCCACTCTCTTCACTCAGCACATCCAGTCTCTTCACCCACATATCCAGTCACTTCATCACCAAATCCAGTCACTTCATCCCCGAATCCAGTCTCTTCATCACCACGTCTTGTCTCTTCAAGATCACATCCCGTCTCTTCATCACCACATCCAGTCTCTTCATCAGCACATCCACTCTCTTCATCACCACATCCAGTCTCTTCATCACCACATCCAGTCTCTTCAGCACCACATCCACTCTCTTCAGCTCCTCATTCAGCCACTTCATCACCGAATCCAGTCTCTTCAACACCGAATCCAGTCTCCTCACCACCACATGCACTCTCTTCTCTCAACACATCCACTCTCTTCATCACCACATCCACTCTCTTCACCACCACATCCAGTCTCTTCACTCACCACATCCAGTCTCTTCATCACCACATCCAGTCTCTTCACTCTCCACATCCAAACACTTCATCACCACATCCACTCACTTCATCAACACATCCAGTCACTTCAGCACCACATCCACTCTCTTCATCACCACATCCACTCTCTTCACCACCACATCCAGTCTCTTCACTCACCACATCCAGTCTCTTCATCACCACATCCAGTCTCTTCACTCTCCACATCCACACACTTCATCAGCACATCCACTCACTTCATCAACATATCCAGTCACTTCAGCACCAAATCCAGTCTCTTCACCACCACGTCCAGTTTCTTCCCCACCACATCCAGTCTCTTCACCACCACGTCCAGCCACTTCATCACCCAATCCAGTCCCCTCACCACCACATCCACTCTCTTCACTCAACACATCCACTCTCTTCACCACCACATCCAGTCTGTTCACCACCGAATCCACTCCCTTCACTCAGCACATCCAGTCTCTTCACCCACATATCCAGTCACTTCATCACCGAATCCAGTCACTTCATCCCCGAATCCAGTCTCTTCATCACCACATCCACTCTCTTCACCACCACATCCAGTCTCTTCACCACCAGATCCAGTCTCTTAATCTCTACTTCCACTGTCATCATCACCACATCCAGTCTCTTCAGCACCACATCCAGTCTCTTCATCTCCGAATCCAGTCTCTTCACTCACCACATCCACTCTCTTCACCACCACATCCACTCTCTTCATCACCACATCCTGTCACTTCATCATCACATCCACTCACTTCATCACCACATCCAGTCTCTTCACTCACCACATCCAGTCTCTTCACTCTCCACATCCACTCACTTCATCACCATATCCACTCACTTCATCACCACATCCAGTCACTTCATCACCACATGCACTCTCTTCATCACCAGATCCAGTCACTTCATCACCACATGCACTCACTTCATCACCACATCCAGTCTCTTCACTCACCACATCCAGTCCCTTAATCACCAAATCCAGTCTCTTCACCACCACGTCCAGTTTCTTCACCACCACATCCAGACTCTTCACCACCACATCCAGTCCCTTCATCACCACATCCACTCTCTTCACTCACCAAATCCAGTCTATTCACCACCACATCCAGTCTATTCACCACCGAATCCACTCTCTTCACTCAGCACATCCAGTCTCTTCACCAACATATGCAGTGACTTCACCACCGCATCCAGTCGCTTCATTTCCGAATCCAGTCTCTTCATCACAGAATCCAGTCTCTTCACCACCACATCCACTCTCTTCATCTCCAAATCCTGTCTTTTCATCACCACATCCACTCACTTCATCACCACATCCAGTCACTTCATCACCACATGCACTCTCTTCATCAGCACATCCAGTCACTTCATCACCACATCCACTCACTTCATCTCCACATCCAGTCTCTTCACCACCGTGTCCAGTTCCTTCACCACCACATCCAGACTCTTCACCACCACATTCAGTCCCTTCATCACCACATCCACTCTCTTAATCACCAAATCCAGTCTCTTCATCACCACATCCAGTCTCTTCATCACCGAATCCAGTCTCTTCACTCACCACATCCAGTCTCTTCACTCTCCACATCCACTCACTTCATCACCATATCCACTCACTTCATCACCACATCCAGTCACTTCATCACCACATGCACTCTCTTCATCACCAGATCCAGTCACTTCATCACCACATGCACTCACTTCATCACCACATTCAGTCTCTTCACTCACCACATCCAGTCCCTTAATCACCAAATCCAGTCTCTTCACCACCACGTCCAATTTCTTCACCACCACATCCAGACTCTTCACCACCACATCCAGTCCCTTCATCACCACATCCACTCTCTTAATCACGAAATCCAGTCTCTTCACCACCACGTCCAGTTTCTTCACCACCACATCCAGTCTCTTCACGACCACGTCCAGCCACTTCATCACCCAATCCAGTCTCCTCACCACCACATCCACTCTCTTCACTCAACACATCCACTCTCTTCACCACCACATCCAGTCTGTTCACCACCGAATCCACTCTCTTCACTCAGCACATCCAGTCTCTTCACCCACATATCCAGTCACTTCATCACCAAATCCAGTCACTTCATCCCCGAATCCAGTCTCTTCATCACCACGTCTTGTCTCTTCAAGACCACATCCCGTCTCTTCATCACCACATCCAGTCTCTTCATCAGCACATCCACTCTCTTCATCACCACATCCAGTCTCTTCATCACCACATCCAGTCTCTTCATCTCCGAATCCAGTCTCTTCACTCACCACATCCACTCTCTTCACCACCACATCCACTCTCTTCATCACCACATCCTGTCACTTCATCATCACATCCACTCACTTCATCACCACATCCAGTCTCTTCACTCACCACATACAGTCTCTTCACTCTCCACATCCACTCACTTCATCACCATATCCACTCACTTCATTACCACATCCAGTCACTTCATCACCACATGCACTCTCTTCATCACCACATCCAGTCAATTCATCACCACATGCACTCACTTCATCACCACATCCAGTCTCTTCACTCACCACATCCAGTCCCTTAATCACCAAATCCTTTCTCTTCACCACCACATCCAGTTTCTTCACCACCACATCCAGACTCTTCACCACCACATCCAGTCCCTTCATCACCACATCCACTCTCTTAATCACCAAATCCAGTCTCTTCACCACCACGTCCAGTTTCTTCCCCACCATATCCAGTCTCTTCACCACCACGTCCAGCCACTTCATCACCCAATCCAGTCTCCTCACCACCACATCCACTCTCTTCACTCAACACATCCACTCTCTTCACCACCACATCCAGTCTGTTCACCACCGAATCCACTCCCTTCACTCAGCACATCCAGTCTCTTCACCCACATATCCAGTCACTTCATCACCGAATCCAGTCACTTCATCCCCGAATCCAGTCTCTTCATCACCACGTCCTGTCTCTTCAAGACCACATCCAGTCTCTTCACCACCAGATCCAGTCTCTTAATCTCTACTTCCACTGTCATCATCACCACATCCAGTCTCTTCAGCACCACATCCAGTCTCTTCATCTCCGAATCCAGTCTCTTCACTCACCACATCCACTCTCTTCACCACCACATCCACTCTCTTCATCACCACATCCTGTCACTTCATCATCACATCCACTCACTTCATCACCACATCCAGTCTCTTCACTCACCACATCCAGTCTCTTCACTCTCCACATCCACTCACTTCATCACCATATCCACTCACTTCATCACCGCATCCAGTCACTTCATCACCACATGCACTCTCTTCATCACCAGATCCAGTCACTTCATCACCACATCCACTCTCTTCACCACCACATCCAGTCTCTTCACTCACCACATCCACTCTCTTCACCACCACATCCAGTCTCTTCACTCACCACATCCAGTCTCTTCATCACCACATCCAGTCTCTTCACTCTCCACATCCAGTCACTTCAGCACCACATCCACTCTCTTCATCACCACATCCACTCTCTTCACCACCACATCCAGTCTCTTCACTCAACAAATCCAGTCTATTCACCACCACATCCAGTCTATTCACCACCGAATCCACTCTCTTCACTAAGCACATCCAGTCTCTTCACCAACATATGCAGTGACTTCACCACCGCATCCAGTCGCTTCATTTCCGAATCCAGTCTCTTCATCACAGAATCCAGTCTCTTCACCACCACATCCACTCTCTTCATCTCCAAATCCTGTCTTTTCATCACCACATCCACTCACTTCATCACCACTTCCAGTCACTTCATCACCACATGCACTCTCTTCATCAGCACATCCAGTCACTTCATCACCACATCCACTCACTTCATCTCCACATCCAGTCTCTTCACCACCGTGTCCAGTTCCTTCACCACCACATCCAGACTCTTCACCACCACATTCAGTCCCTTCATCACCACATCCACTCTCTTAATCACCAAATCCAGTCTCTTCACCACCACATCCAGTCACTTCATCACCACATCCAGTCACTTCATCACCACATCCACTCTCTTCACCCCTGCATCCAGTCTCTTCATCACCACATCCAGTCTCTTCATCACCGAATCCAGTCTCTTCACTCACCACATCCAGTCTCTTCACTCTCCACATCCACTCACTTCATCACCATATCCACTCACTTCATCACCACATCCAGTCACTTCATCACCACATGCACTCTCTTCATCACCACATCCAGTCAATTCATCACCACATGCACTCACTTCATCACCACATCCAGTCTCTTCACTCACCACATCCAGTCCCTTAATCACCAAATCCTTTCTCTTCACCACCACATCCAGTTTCTTCACCACCACATCCAGACTCTTCACCACCACATCCAGTCCCTTCATCACCACATCCACTCTCTTAATCACCAAATCCAGTCTCTTCACCACCACGTCCAGTTTCTTCCCCACCATATCCAGTCTCTTCACCACCACGTCCAGCCACTTCATCACCCAATCCAGTCTCCTCACCACCACATCCACTCTCTTCACTCAACACATCCACTCTCTTCACCACCACATCCAGTCTGTTCACCACCGAATCCACTCCCTTCACTCAGCACATCCAGTCTCTTCACCCACATATCCAGTCACTTCATCACCGAATCCAGTCACTTCATCCCCGAATCCAGTCTCTTCATCACCACGTCCTGTCTCTTCAAGACCACATCCAGTCTCTTCATCACCACATCCAGTCTCTTCATCAGCACATCCACTCTCTTCATCACCACATCCAGTCTCTTCATCACCACATCCAGTCTCTTCAGCACCACATCCACTCTCTTCAGCTCCTCATCCAGCCACTTCATCACCGAATCCAGTCTCTTCAACACCGAATCCAGTCTCCTCACCACCACATGCACTCTCTTCACTCAACACATCCACTCTCTTCATCACCACATCCACTCTCTTCACCACCACATCCAGTCTCTTCACTCACCACATCCAGTCTCTTCATCACCACATCCAGTCTCTTCACTCTCCACATCCACACACTTCATCACCACATCCACTCACTTCATCAACACATCCAGTCACTTCAGCACCACATCCACTCTCTTCATCACCACATCCACTCTCTTCACCACCACATCCAGTCTCTTCACTCACCAAATCCAGTCTATTCACCACCACATCCAGTCTATTCACCACCGAATCCACTCTCTTCACTCAGCACATCCAGTCTCTTCACCAACATATGCAGTGACTTCACCACCGCATCCAGTCGCTTCATTTCCGAATCCAGTCTCTTCATCACAGAATCCAGTCTCTTCACCACCACATCCACTCTCTTCATCTCCAAATCCTGTCTTTTCATCACCACATCCACTCACTTCATCACCACATCCAGTCACTTCATCACCACATGCACTCTCTTCATCAGCACATCCAGTCACTTCATCACCACATCCACTCACTTCATCTCCACATCCAGTCTCTTCACCACCGTGTCCAGTTCCTTCACCACCACATCCAGACTCTTCACCACCACATTCAGTCCCTTCATCACCACATCCACTCTCTTAATCACCAAATCCAGTCTCTTCACCACCACATCCAGTCACTTCATCACCACATCCAGTCACTTCATCACCACATCCACTCTCTTCACCCCTGCATCCAGTCTCTTCATCACCACATCCAGTCTCTTCATCAACGAATCCAGTCTCTTCACTCACCACATCCAGTCTCTTCACTCTCCACATCCACTCACTTCATCACCATATCCAATCACTTCATCACCACATCCAGTCACTTCATCACCACATGCACTCTCTTCATCACCAGATCCAGTCACTTCATCACCACATGCACTCACTTCATCACCACATTCAGTCTCTTCACTCACCACATCCAGTCCCTTAATCACCAAATCCAGTCTCTTCACCACCACGTCCAATTTCTTCACCACCACATCCAGACTCTTCACCACCACATCCAGTCCCTTCATCACCACATCCACTCTCTTAATCACGAAATCCAGTCTCTTCACCACCACGTCCAGTTTTTTCACCACCACATCCAGTCTCTTCACGACCACGTCCAGCCACTTCATCACCCAATCCAGTCTCCTCACCACCACATCCACTCTCTTCACTCAACACATCCACTCTCTTCACCACCACATCCAGTCTGTTCACCACCGAATCCACTCTCTTCACTCAGCACATCCAGTCTCTTCACCCACATATCCAGTCACTTCATCACCAAATCCAGTCTCTTCATCACCACGTCTTGTCTCTTCAAGACCACATCCCGTCTCTTCATCACCACATCCAGTCTCTTCATCAGCACATCCACTCTCTTCATCACCACATCCAGTCTCTTCATCACCACATCCAGTCTCTTCATCTCCGAATCCAGTCTCTTCACTCACCACATCCACTCTCTTCACCACCACATCAACTCTCTTCATCACCACATCCTGTCACTTCATCATCACATCCACTCACTTCATCACCACATCCAGTCTCTTCTCTCACCACATCCAGTCTCTTCACTCTCCACATCCACTCACTTCATCACCATATCCACTCACTTCATCACCACATCCAGTCACTTCATCACCACATGCACTCTCTTCATCACCACATCCAGTCAATTCATCACCACATGCACTCACTTCATCACCACATCCAGTCTCTTCACTCACCACATCCAGTCCCTTAATCACCAAATCCTTTCTCTTCACCACCACATCCAGTTTCTTCACCACCACATCCAGACTCTTCACCACCACATCCAGTCCCTTCATCACCACATCCACTCTCTTAATCACCAAATCCAGTCTCTTCACCACCACGTCCAGTTTCTTCCCCACCATATCCAGTCTCTTCACCACCACGTCCAGCCACTTCATCACCCAATCCAGTCTCCTCACCACCACATCCACTCTCTTCACTCAACACATCCACTCTCTTCACCACCACATCCAGTCTGTTCACCACCGAATCCACTCCCTTCACTCAGCACATCCAGTCTCTTCACCCACATATCCAGTCACTTCATCACCGAATCCAGTCACTTCGTCCCCGAATCCAGTCTCTTCATCACCACGTCCTGTCTCTTCAAGACCACATCCAGTCTCTTCACCACCAGATCCAGTCTCTTAATCTCTACTTCCACTGTCATCATCACCACATCCAGTCTCTTCAGCACCACATCCAGTCTCTTCATCTCCGAATCCAGTCTCTTCACTCACCACATCCACTCTCTTCACCACCACATCCACTCTCTTCTTCACCAAATCCTGTCACTTCATCATCACATCCACTCACTTCATCACCACATCCAGTCTCTTCACTCACCACATCCAGTCTCTTCACTCTCCACATCCACTCACTTCATCACCATATGCACTCACTTCATCACCACATCCAGTCACTTCATCACCACATGCACTCTCTTCATCACCAGATCCAGTCACTTCATCACCACATCCACTCTCTTCACCACCACATCCAGTCTCTTCACTCACCACATCCACTCTCTTCACCACCACATCCAGACTCTTCACCACCACATCCAGTCCCTTCATCACCACATCCACTCTCTTAATCACGAAATCCAGTCTCTTCACCACCACGTCCACTCTCTTCATCACCACATCCAGTCTCTTCATCACCACATCCAGTCTCTTCAGCACCACATCCACTCTCTTCAGCTCCTCATTCAGCCACTTCATCACCGAATCCAGTCTCTTCAACACCGAATCCAGTCTCCTCACCACCACATGCACTCTCTTCTCTCAACACATCCACTCTCTTCATCACCACATCCACTCTCTTCACCACCACATCCAGTCTCTTCACTCACAACATCCAGTCTCTTCATCACCACATCCAGTCTCTTCACTCTCCACATCCAAACACTTCATCACCACATCCACTCACTTCATCAACACATCCAGTCACTTCAGCACCACATCCACTCTCTTCATCACCACATCCACTCTCTTCACCACCACATCCAGTCTCTTCACTCACCACATCCAGTCTCTTCATCACCACATCCAGTCTCTTCACTCTCCACATCCACACACTTCATCAGCACATCCACTCACTTCATCAACACATCCAGTCACTTCAGCACCAAATCCAGTCTCTTCACCACCACGTCCAGTTTCTTCCCCACCACATCCAGTCTCTTCACCACCACGTCCAGCCACTTCATCACCCAATCCAGTCTCCTCACCACCACATCCACTCTCTTCACTCAACACATCCACTCTCTTCACCACCACATCCAGTCTGTTCACCACCGAATCCACTCCCTTCACTCAGCACATCCAGTCTCTTCACCCACATATCCAGTCACTTCATCACCGAATCCAGTCACTTCATCCCCGAATCCAGTCTCTTCATCACCACATCCACTCTCTTCACCACCACATCCACTCTCTTCATCACCACATCCACTCTCTTCACCACCACATCCAGTCTCTTCACTCACCACATCCAGTCTCTTCACTCTCCACATCCACTCACTTCATCACCATATCCACTCACTTCATCACCACATCCAGTCACTTCATCACCACATGCACTCTCTTCATCACCAGATCCAGTCACTTCATCACCACATGCACTCACTTCATCACCACATTCAGTCTCTTCACTCACCACATCCAGTCCCTTAATCACCAAATCCAGTCTCTTCACCACCACGTCCAATTTCTTCACCACCACATCCAGACTCTTCACCACCACATCCAGTCCCTTCATCACCACATCCACTCTCTTAATCACGAAATCCAGTCTCTTCACCACCACGTCCAGTTTCTTCACCACCACATCCAGTCTCTTCACGACCACGTCCAGCCACTTCATCACCCAATCCAGTCTCCTCACCACCACATCCACTCTCTTCACTCAACACATCCACTCTCTTCACCACCACATCCAGTCTGTTCACCACCGAATCCACTCCCTTCACTCAGCACATCCAGTCTCTTCACCCACATATCCAGTCACTTCATCACCGAATCCAGTCACTTCATCCCCGAATCCAGTCACTTCATCACCACATGCACTCTCTTCATCAGCACATCCAGTCACTTCATCACCACATCCACTCACTTCATCTCCACATCCAGTCTCTTCACCACCGTGTCCAGTTCCTTCACCACCACATCCAGACTCTTCACCACCACATTCAGTCCCTTCATCACCACATCCACTCTCTTAATCACCAAATCCAGTCTCTTCACCACCACATCCAGTCACTTCATCACCACATCCAGTCACTTCATCACCACATCCAGTCACTTCATCACCACATCCACTCTCTTCACCCCTGCATCCAGTCTCTTCATCACCACATCCAGTCTCTTCATCACCGAATCCAGTCTCTTCACTCACCACATCCAGTCTCTTCACTCTCCACATCCACTCACTTCATCACCATATCCACTCACTTCATCACCACATCCAGTCTCTTCACTCACCACATCCAGTCTCTTCATCACCACATCCAGTCTCTTCACTCTCCACATCCAGTCACTTCAGCACCACATCCACTCTCTTCATCACCACATCCACTCTCTTCACCACCACATCCAGTCTCTTCACTCAACAAATCCAGTCTATTCACCACCACATCCAGTCTATTCACCACCGAATCCACTCTCTTCACTAAGCACATCCAGTCTCTTCACCAACATATGCAGTGACTTCACCACCGCATCCAGTCGCTTCATTTCCGAATCCAGTCTCTTCATCACAGAATCCAGTCTCTTCACCACCACATCCACTCTCTTCATCTCCAAATCCTGTCTTTTCATCACCACATCCACTCACTTCATCACCACATCCAGTCACTTCATCACCACATGCACTCTCTTCATCAGCACATCCAGTCACTTCATCACCACATCCACTCACTTCATCTCCACATCCAGTCTCTTCACCACCGTGTCCAGTTCCTTCACCACCACATCCAGACTCTTCACCACCACATTCAGTCCCTTCATCACCACATCCACTCTCTTAATCACCAAATCCAGTCTCTTCACCACCACATCCAGTCACTTCATCACCGAATCCAGTCACTTCATCCCCGAATCCAGTCTCTTCATCACCACGTCCTGTCTCTTCAAGACCACATCCAGTCTCTTCACCACCAGATCCAGTCTCTTAATCTCTACTTCCACTGTCATCATCACCACATCCAGTCTCTTCAGCACCACATCCAGTCTCTTCATCTCCGAATCCAGTCTCTTCACTCACCACATCCACTCTCTTCACCACCACATCCACTCTCTTCATCACCACATCCTGTCACTTCATCATCACATCCACTCACTTCATCACCACATCCAGTCTCTTCACTCACCACATCCAGTCTCTTCACTCTCCACATCCACTCACTTCATCACCATATCCACTCACTTCATCACCGCATCCAGTCACTTCATCACCACATGCACTCTCTTCATCACCAGATCCAGTCACTTCATCACCACATCCACTCTCTTCACCACCACATCCAGTCTCTTCACTCACCACATCCACTCTCTTCACCACCACATCCAGTCTCTTCACTCACCACATCCAGTCTCTTCATCACCACATCCAGTCTCTTCACTCTCCACATCCAGTCACTTCAGCACCACATCCACTCTCTTCATCACCACATCCACTCTCTTCACCACCACATCCAGTCTCTTCACTCAACAAATCCAGTCTATTCACCACCACATCCAGTCTATTCACCACCGAATCCACTCTCTTCACTAAGCACATCCAGTCTCTTCACCAACATATGCAGTGACTTCACCACCGCATCCAGTCGCTTCATTTCCGAATCCAGTCTCTTCATCACAGAATCCAGTCTCTTCACCACCACATCCACTCTCTTCATCTCCAAATCCTGTCTTTTCATCACCACATCCACTCACTTCATCACCACTTCCAGTCACTTCATCACCACATGCACTCTCTTCATCAGCACATCCAGTCACTTCATCACCACATCCACTCACTTCATCTCCACATCCAGTCTCTTCACCACCGTGTCCAGTTCCTTCACCACCACATCCAGACTCTTCACCACCACATTCAGTCCCTTCATCACCACATCCACTCTCTTAATCACCAAATCCAGTCTCTTCACCACCACATCCAGTCACTTCATCACCACATCCAGTCACTTCATCACCACATCCACTCTCTTCACCCCTGCATCCAGTCTCTTCATCACCACATCCAGTCTCTTCATCACCGAATCCAGTCTCTTCACTCACCACATCCAGTCTCTTCACTCTCCACATCCACTCACTTCATCACCATATCCACTCACTTCATCACCACATCCAGTCACTTCATCACCACATGCACTCTCTTCATCACCACATCCAGTCAATTCATCACCACATGCACTCACTTCATCACCACATCCAGTCTCTTCACTCACCACATCCAGTCCCTTAATCACCAAATCCTTTCTCTTCACCACCACATCCAGTTTCTTCACCACCACATCCAGACTCTTCACCACCACATCCAGTCCCTTCATCACCACATCCACTCTCTTAATCACCAAATCCAGTCTCTTCACCACCACGTCCAGTTTCTTCCCCACCATATCCAGTCTCTTCACCACCACGTCCAGCCACTTCATCACCCAATCCAGTCTCCTCACCACCACATCCACTCTCTTCACTCAACACATCCACTCTCTTCACCACCACATCCAGTCTGTTTACCACCGAATCCACTCCCTTCACTCAGCACATCCAGTCTCTTCACCCACATATCCAGTCACTTCATCACCGAATCCAGTCACTTCATCCCCGAATCCAGTCTCTTCATCACCACGTCCTGTCTCTTCAAGACCACATCCAGTCTCTTCACCACCAGATCCAGTCTCTTAATCTCTACTTCCACTGTCATCATCACCACATCCAGTCTCTTCAGCACCACATCCAGTCACTTCATCCCCGAATCCAGTCTCTTCATCACCACGTCCTGTCTCTTCAAGACCACATCCAGTCTCTTCATCACCACATCCAGTCTCTTCATCAGCACATCCACTCTCTTCATCACCACATCCAGTCTCTTCATCACCACATCCAGTCTCTTCAGCACCACATCCACTCTCTTCAGCTCCTCATCCAGCCACTTCATCACCGAATCCAGTCTCTTCAACACCGAATCCAGTCTCCTCACCACCACATGCACTCTCTTCACTCAACACATCCACTCTCTTCATCACCACATCCACTCTCTTCACCACCACATCCAGTCTCTTCACTCACCACATCCAGTCTCTTCATCACCACATCCAGTCTCCTCACTCTCCACATCCACTCACTTCATCACCATATCCACTCACTTCATCACCACATCCAGTCACTTCATCACCACATGCACTCTCTTCATCACCACATCCAGTCAATTCATCACCACATGCACTCACTTCATCACCACATCCAGTCTCTTCACTCACCACATCCAGTCCCTTAATCACCAAATCCTTTCTCTTCACCACCACATCCAGTTTCTTCACCACCACATCCAGACTCTTCACCACCACATCCAGTCCCTTCATCACCACATCCACTCTCTTAATCACCAAATCCAGTCTCTTCACCACCACGTCCAGTTTCTTCCCCACCATATCCAGTCTCTTCACCACCACGTCCAGCCACTTCATCACCCAATCCAGTCTCCTCACCACCACATCCACTCTCTTCACTCAACACATCCACTCTCTTCACCACCACATCCAGTCTGTTCACCACCGAATCCACTCCCTTCACTCAGCACATCCAGTCTCTTCACCCACATATCCAGTCACTTCATCACCGAATCCAGTCACTTCATCCCCGAATCCAGTCTCTTCATCACCACGTCCTGTCTCTTCAAGACCACATCCAGTCTCTTCACCACCAGATCCAGTCTCTTAATCTCTACTTCCACTGTCATCATCACCACATCCAGTCTCTTCAGCACCACATCCAGTCACTTCATCCCCGAATCCAGTCTCTTCATCACCACGTCCTGTCTCTTCAAGACCACATCCAGTCTCTTCATCACCACATCCAGTCTCTTCATCAGCACATCCACTCTCTTCATCACCACATCCAGTCTCTTCATCACCACATCCAGTCTCTTCAGCACCACATCCACTCTCTTCAGCTCCTCATCCAGCCACTTCATCACCGAATCCAGTCTCTTCAACACCGAATCCAGTCTCCTCACCACCACATGCACTCTCTTCACTCAACACATCCACTCTCTTCATCACCACATCCACTCTCTTCACCACCACATCCAGTCTCTTCACTCACCACATCCAGTCTCTTCATCACCACATCCAGTCTCTTCACTCTCCACATCCACACACTTCATCACCACATCCACTCACTTCATCAACACATCCAGTCATTTCAGCACCACATCCACTCTCTTCATCACCACATCCACTCTCTTCACCACCACATCCAGTCTCTTCACTCACCAAATCCAGTCTATTCACCACCACATCCAGTCTATTCACCACCGAATCCACTCTCTTCACTAAGCACATCCAGTCTCTTCACCAACATATGCAGTGACTTCACCACCGCATCCAGTCGCTTCATTTCCGAATCCAGTCTCTTCATCACAGAATCCAGTCTCTTCACCACCACATCCACTCTCTTCATCTCCAAATCCTGTCTTTTCATCACCACATCCACTCACTTCATCACCACTTCCAGTCACTTCATCACCACATGCACTCTCTTCATCAGCACATCCAGTCACTTCATCACCACATCCACTCACTTCATCTCCACATCCAGTCTCTTCACCACCGTGTCCAGTTCCTTCACCACCACATCCAGACTCTTCACCACCACATTCAGTCCCTTCATCACCACATCCACTCTCTTAATCACCAAATCCAGTCTCTTCACCACCACATCCAGTCACTTCATCACCACATCCAGTCACTTCATCACCACATCCACTCTCTTCACCCCTGCATCCAGTCTCTTCATCACCACATCCAGTCTCTTCATCACCGAATCCAGTCTCTTCACTCACCACATCCAGTCTCTTCACTCTCCACATCCACTCACTTCATCACCATATCCACTCACTTCATCACCACATCCAGTCACTTCATCACCACATGCACTCTCTTCATCACCACATCCAGTCAATTCATCACCACATGCACTCACTTCATCACCACATCCAGTCTCTTCACTCACCACATCCAGTCCCTTAATCACCAAATCCTTTCTCTTCACCACCACATCCAGTTTCTTCACCACCACATCCAGACTCTTCACCACCACATCCAGTCCCTTCATCACCACATCCACTCTCTTAATCACCAAATCCAGTCTCTTCACCACCACGTCCAGTTTCTTCACCACCATATCCAGTCTCTTCACCACCACGTCCAGCCACTTCATCACCCAATCCAGTCTCCTCACCACCACATCCACTCTCTTCACTCAACACATCCACTCTCTTCACCACCACATCCAGTCTGTTCACCACCGAATCCACTCCCTTCACTCAGCACATCCAGTCTCTTCACCCACATATCCAGTCACTTCATCACCGAATCCAGTCACTTCATCCCCGAATCCAGTCTCTTCATCACCACGTCCTGTCTCTTCAAGACCACATCCAGTCTCTTCACCACCAGATCCAGTCTCTTAATCTCTACTTCCACTGTCATCATCACCACATCCAGTCTCTTCAGCACCACATCCAGTCACTTCATCCCCGAATCCAGTCTCTTCATCACCACGTCCTGTCTCTTCAAGACCACATCCAGTCTCTTCATCACCACATCCAGTCTCTTCATCAGCACATCCACTCTCTTCATCACCACATCCAGTCTCTTCATCACCACATCCAGTCTCTTCAGCACCACATCCACTCTCTTCAGCTCCTCATCCAGCCACTTCATCACCGAATCCAGTCTCTTCAACACCGAATCCAGTCTCCTCACCACCACATGCACTCTCTTCACTCAACACATCCACTCTCTTCATCACCACATCCACTCTCTTCACCACCACATCCAGTCTCTTCACTCACCACATCCAGTCTCTTCATCACCACATCCAGTCTCTTCACTCTCCACATCCACACACTTCATCACCACATCCACTCACTTCATCAACACATCCAGTCATTTCAGCACCACATCCACTCTCTTCATCACCACATCCACTCTCTTCACCACCACATCCAGTCTCTTCACTCACCAAATCCAGTCTATTCACCACCACATCCAGTCTATTCACCACCGAATCCACTCTCTTCACTCAGCACATCCAGTCTCTTCACCAACATATGCAGTGACTTCACCACCGCATCCAGTCGCTTCATTTCCGAATCCAGTCTCTTCATCACAGAATCCAGTCTCTTCACCACCACATCCACTCTCTTCATCTCCAAATCCTGTCTTTTCATCACCACATCCACTCACTTCATCACCACATCCAGTCACTTCATCACCACATGCACTCTCTTCATCAGCACATCCAGTCACTTCATCACCACATCCACTCACTTCATCTCCACATCCAGTCTCTTCACCACCGTGTCCAGTTCCTTCACCACCACATCCAGACTCTTCACCACCACATTCAGTCCCTTCATCACCACATCCACTCTCTTAATCACCAAATCCAGTCTCTTCACCACCACATCCAGTCACTTCATCACCACATCCAGTCACTTCATCACCACATCCACTCTCTTCACCCCTGCATCCAGTCTCTTCATCACCACATCCAGTCTCTTCATCAACGAATCCAGTCTCTTCACTCACCACATCCAGTCTCTTCACTCTCCACATCCACTCACTTCATCACCATATCCAATCACTTCATCACCACATCCAGTCACTTCATCACCACATGCACTCTCTTCATCACCAGATCCAGTCACTTCATCACCACATGCACTCACTTCATCACCACATTCAGTCTCTTCACTCACCACATCCAGTCCCTTAATCACCAAATCCAGTCTCTTCACCACCACGTCCAATTTCTTCACCACCACATCCAGACTCTTCACCACCACATCCAGTCCCTTCATCACCACATCCACTCTCTTAATCACGAAATCCCGTCTCTTCACCACCACGTCCAGTTTCTTCACCACCACATCCAGTCTCTTCACGACCACGTCCAGCCACTTCATCACCCAATCCAGTCTCCTCACCACCACATCCACTCTCTTCACTCAACACATCCACTCTCTTCACCACCACATCCAGTCTGTTCACCACCGAATCCACTCTCTTCACTCAGCACATCCAGTCTCTTCACCCACATATCCAGTCACTTCATCACCAAATCCAGTCTCTTCATCACCACGTCTTGTCTCTTCAAGACCACATCCCGTCTCTTCATCACCACATCCAGTCTCTTCATCAGCACATCCACTCTCTTCATCACCACATCCAGTCTCTTCATCACCACATCCAGTCTCTTCATCTCCGAATCCAGTCTCTTCACTCACCACATCCACTCTCTTCACCACCACATCCACTCTCTTCATCACCACATCCTGTCACTTCATCATCACATCCACTCACTTCATCACCACATCCAGTCTCTTCACTCACCACATCCAGTCTCTTCACTCTCCACATCCACTCACTTCATCACCATATCCACTCACTTCATCACCACATCCAGTCACTTCATCACCACATGCACTCTCTTCATCACCACATCCAGTCAATTCATCACCACATGCACTCACTTCATCACCACATCCAGTCTCTTCACTCACCACATCCAGTCCCTTAATCACCAAATCCTTTCTCTTCACCACCACATCCAGTTTCTTCACCACCACATCCAGACTCTTCACCACCACATCCAGTCCCTTCATCACCACATCCACTCTCTTAATCACCAAATCCAGTCTCTTCACCACCACGTCCAGTTTCTTCCCCACCATATCCAGTCTCTTCACCACCACGTCCAGCCACTTCATCACCCAATCCAGTCTCCTCACCACCACATCCACTCTCTTCACTCAACACATCCACTCTCTTCACCACCACATCCAGTCTGTTCACCACCGAATCCACTCCCTTCACTCAGCACATCCAGTCTCTTCACCCACATATCCAGTCACTTCATCACCGAATCCAGTCACTTCGTCCCCGAATCCAGTCTCTTCATCACCACGTCCTGTCTCTTCAAGACCACATCCAGTCTCTTCACCACCAGATCCAGTCTCTTAATCTCTACTTCCACTGTCATCATCACCACATCCAGTCTCTTCAGCACCACATCCAGTCTCTTCATCTCCGAATCCAGTCTCTTCACTCACCACATCCACTCTCTTCACCACCACATCCACTCTCTTCTTCACCAAATCCTGTCACTTCATCATCACATCCACTCACTTCATCACGACATCCAGTCTCTTCACTCACCACATCCAGTCTCTTCACTCTCCACATCCACTCACTTCATCACCATATGCACTCACTTCATCACCACATCCAGTCACTTCATCACCACATGCACTCTCTTCATCACCAGATCCAGTCACTTCATCACCACATCCACTCTCTTCACCACCACATCCAGTCTCTTCACTCACCACATCCACTCTCTTCACCACCACATCCAGACTCTTCACCACCACATCCAGTCCCTTCATCACCACATCCACTCTCTTAATCACGAAATCCAGTCTCTTCACCACCACGTCCACTCTCTTCATCACCACATCCAGTCTCTTCATCACCACATCCAGTCTCTTCAGCACCACATCCACTCTCTTCAGCTCCTCATTCAGCCACTTCATCACCGAATCCAGTCTCTTCAACACCGAATCCAGTCTCCTCACCACCACATGCACTCTCTTCTCTCAACACATCCACTCTCTTCATCACCACATCCACTCTCTTCACCACCACATCCAGTCTCTTCACTCACAACATCCAGTCTCTTCATCACCACATCCAGTCTCTTCACTCTCCACATCCAAACACTTCATCACCACATCCACTCACTTCATCAACACATCCAGTCACTTCAGCACCACATCCACTCTCTTCATCACCACATCCACTCTCTTCACCACCACATCCAGTCTCTTCACTCACCACATCCAGTCTCTTCATCACCACATCCAGTCTCTTCACTCTCCACATCCACACACTTCATCAGCACATCCACTCACTTCATCAACACATCCAGTCACTTCAGCACCAAATCCAGTCTCTTCACCACCACGTCCAGTTTCTTCCCCACCACATCCAGTCTCTTCACCACCACGTCCAGCCACTTCATCACCCAATCCAGTCTCCTCACCACCACATCCACTCTCTTCACTCAACACATCCACTCTCTTCACCACCACATCCAGTCTGTTCACCACCGAATCCACTCCCTTCACTCAGCACATCCAGTCTCTTCACCCACATATCCAGTCACTTCATCACCGAATCCAGTCACTTCATCCCCGAATCCAGTCTCTTCATCACCACATCCACTCTCTTCACCACCACATCCACTCTCTTCATCACCACATCCACTCTCTTCACCACCACATCCAGTCTCTTCACTCACCACATCCAGTCTCTTCACTCTCCACATCCACTCACTTCATCACCATATCCACTCACTTCATCACCACATCCAGTCACTTCATCACCACATGCACTCTCTTCATCACCAGATCCAGTCACTTCATCACCACATGCACTCACTTCATCACCACATTCAGTCTCTTCACTCACCACATCCAGTCCCTTAATCACCAAATCCAGTCTCTTCACCACCACGTCCAATTTCTTCACCACCACATCCAGACTCTTCACCACCACATCCAGTCCCTTCATCACCACATCCACTCTCTTAATCACGAAATCCAGTCTCTTCACCACCACGTCCAGTTTCTTCACCACCACATCCAGTCTCTTCACGACCACGTCCAGCCACTTCATCACCCAATCCAGTCTCCTCACCACCACATCCACTCTCTTCACTCAACACATCCACTCTCTTCACCACCACATCCAGTCTGTTCACCACCGAATCCACTCCCTTCACTCAGCACATCCAGTCTCTTCACCCACATATCCAGTCACTTCATCACCGAATCCAGTCACTTCATCCCCGAATCCAGTCACTTCATCACCACATGCACTCTCTTCATCAGCACATCCAGTCACTTCATCACCACATCCACTCACTTCATCTCCACATCCAGTCTCTTCACCACCGTGTCCAGTTCCTTCACCACCACATCCAGACTCTTCACCACCACATTCAGTCCCTTCATCACCACATCCACTCTCTTAATCACCAAATCCAGTCTCTTCACCACCACATCCAGTCACTTCATCACCACATCCAGTCACTTCATCACCACATCCAGTCACTTCATCACCACATCCACTCTCTTCACCCCTGCATCCAGTCTCTTCATCACCACATCCAGTCTCTTCATCACCGAATCCAGTCTCTTCACTCACCACATCCAGTCTCTTCACTCTCCACATCCACTCACTTCATCACCATATCCACTCACTTCATCACCACATCCAGTCTCTTCACTCACCACATCCAGTCTCTTCATCACCACATCCAGTCTCTTCACTCTCCACATCCAGTCACTTCAGCACCACATCCACTCTCTTCATCACCACATCCACTCTCTTCACCACCACATCCAGTCTCTTCACTCAACAAATCCAGTCTATTCACCACCACATCCAGTCTATTCACCACCGAATCCACTCTCTTCACTAAGCACATCCAGTCTCTTCACCAACATATGCAGTGACTTCACCACCGCATCCAGTCGCTTCATTTCCGAATCCAGTCTCTTCATCACAGAATCCAGTCTCTTCACCACCACATCCACTCTCTTCATCTCCAAATCCTGTCTTTTCATCACCACATCCACTCACTTCATCACCACATCCAGTCACTTCATCACCACATGCACTCTCTTCATCAGCACATCCAGTCACTTCATCACCACATCCACTCACTTCATCTCCACATCCAGTCTCTTCACCACCGTGTCCAGTTCCTTCACCACCACATCCAGACTCTTCACCACCACATTCAGTCCCTTCATCACCACATCCACTCTCTTAATCACCAAATCCAGTCTCTTCACCACCACATCCAGTCACTTCATCACCACATCCAGTCACTTCATCACCACATCCACTCTCTTCACCCCTGCATCCAGTCTCTTCATCACCACATCCAGTCTCTTCATCTCCGAATCCAGTCTCTTCACTCACCACATCCACTCTCTTCACCACCACATCCACTCTCTTCATCACCACATCCTGTCACTTCATCATCACATCCACTCACTTCATCACCACATCCAGTCTCTTCACTCACCACATCCAGTCTCTTCACTCTCCACATCCACTCACTTCATCACCATATCCACTCACTTCATCACCACATCCAGTCACTTCATCACCACATGCACTCTCTTCATCACCACATCCAGTCAATTCATCACCACATGCACTCACTTCATCACCACATCCAGTCTCTTCACTCACCACATCCAGTCCCTTAATCACCAAATCCTTTCTCTTCACCACCACGTCCAGTTTCTTCCCCACCATATCCAGTCTCTTCACCACCACGTCCAGCCACTTCATCACACAATCCAGTCTCCTCACCACCACATCCACTCTCTTCACTCAACACATCCACTCTCTTCACCACCACATCCAGTCTGTTCACCACCGAATCCACTCCCTTCACTCAGCACATCCAGTCTCTTCACCCACATATCCAGTCACTTCATCACCGAATCCAGTCACTTCATCCCCGAATCCAGTCTCTTCATCACCACGTCCTGTCTCTTCAAGACCACATCCAGTCTCTTCACCACCAGATCCAGTCTCTTAATCTCTACTTCCACTGTCATCATCACCACATCCAGTCTCTTCAGCACCACATCCAGTCTCTTCATCTCCGAATCCAGTCTCTTCACTCACCACATCCACTCTCTTCACCACCACATCCACTCTCTTCATCACCACATCCTGTCACTTCATCATCACATCCACTCACTTCATCACCACATCCAGTCTCTTCACTCACCACATCCAGTCTCTTCACTCTCCACATCCACTCACTTCATCATCATATCCACTCACTTCATCACCACATCCAGTCACTTCATCACCACATGCACTCTCTTCATCACCAGATCCAGTCACTTCATCACCACATGCACTCACTTCATCACCACATTCAGTCTCTTCACTCACCACATCCAGTCCCTTAATCACCAAATCCAGTCTCTTCACCACCACGTCCAGTTTCTTCACCACCACATCCAGTCCCTTCATCACCACATCCACTCTCTTAATCACGAAATCCAGTCTCTTCACCACCACGTCCACTCTCTTCATCACCACATCCAGTCTCTTCATCACCACATCCAGTCTCTTCAGCACCACATCCACTCTCTTCAGCTCCTCATTCAGCCACTTCATCACCGAATCCAGTCTCTTCAACACCGAATCCAGTCTCCTCACCACCACATGCACTCTCTTCTCTCAACACATCCACTCTCTTCATCACCACATCCACTCTCTTCACCACCACATCCAGTCTCTTCACTCACAACATCCAGTCTCTTCATCACCACATCCAGTCTCTTCACTCTCCACATCCAAACACTTCATCACCACATCCACTCACTTCATCAACACATCCAGTCACTTCAGCACCACATCCACTCTCTTCATCACCACATCCACTCTCTTCACCACCACATCCAGTCTCTTCACTCACCACATCCAGTCTCTTCATCACCACATCCAGTCTCTTCACTCTCCACATCCACACACTTCATCAGCACATCCACTCACTTCATCAACACATCCAGTCACTTCAGCACCAAATCCAGTCTCTTCACCACCACGTCCAGTTTCTTCCCCACCACATCCAGTCTCTTCACCACCACGTCCAGCCACTTCATCACCCAATCCAGTCTCCTCACCACCACATCCACTCTCTTCACTCAACACATCCACTCTCTTCACCACCACATCCAGTCTGTTCACCACCGAATCCACTCCCTTCACTCAGCACATCCAGTCTCTTCACCCACATATCCAGTCACTTCATCACCGAATCCAGTCACTTCATCCCCGAATCCAGTCTCTTCATCACCACATCCACTCTCTTCACCACCACATCCAGTCTCTTCACCACCAGATCCAGTCTCTTAATCTCTACTTCCACTGTCATCATCACCACATCCAGTCTCTTCAGCACCACATCCAGTCTCTTCATCTCCGAATCCAGTCTCTTCACTCACCACATCCACTCTCTTCACCACCACATCCACTCTCTTCATCACCACATCCTGTCACTTCATCATCACATCCACTCACTTCATCACCACATCCAGTCTCTTCAGCACCACATCCAGTCTCTTCACCACCACATCCACTCTCTTCATCACCACATCCTGTCACTTCATCATCACATCCACTCACTTCATCACCACATCCAGTCTCTTCACTCACCACATCCAGTCTCTTCACTCTCCACATCCACTCACTTCATCATCATATCCACTCACTTCATCACCACATCCAGTCACTTCATCACCACATGCACTCTCTTCATCACCAGATCCAGTCACTTCATCACCACATGCACTCACTTCATCACCACATTCAGTCTCTTCACTCACCACATCCAGTCCCTTAATCACCAAATCCAGTCTCTTCACCACCACGTCCAGTTTCTTCACCACCACATCCAGACTCTTCACCACCACATCCAGTCCCTTCATCACCACATCCACTCTCTTAATCACGAAATCCAGTCTCTTCACCACCACGTCCACTCTCTTCATCACCACATCCAGTCTCTTCATCACCACATCCAGTCTCTTCAGCACCACCACTCTCTTCAGCTCCTCATTCAGCCACTTCATCACCGAATCCAGTCTCTTCAACACCGAATCCAGTCTCCTCACCACCACATGCACTCTCTTCTCTCAACACATCCACTCTCTTCATCACCACATCCACTCTCTTCACCACCACATCCAGTCTCTTCACTCACAACATCCAGTCTCTTCATCACCACATCCAGTCTCTTCACGCTCCACATCCAAACACTTCATCACCACATCCACTCACTTCATCAACACATCCAGTCACTTCAGCACCACATCCACTCTCTTCATCACCACATCCACTCTCTTCACCACCACATCCAGTCTCTTCACTCACCACATCCAGTCTCTTCATCACCACATCCAGTCTCTTCACTCTCCACATCCACACACTTCATCAGCACATCCACTCACTTCATCAACACATCCAGTCACTTCAGCACCAAATCCAGTCTCTTCACCACCACGTCCAGTTTCTTCCCCACCACATCCAGTCTCTTCACCACCACGTCCAGCCACTTCATCACCCAATCCAGTCTCCTCACCACCACATCCACTCTCTTCACTCAACACATCCACTCTCTTCACCACCACATCCAGTCTGTTCACCACCGAATCCACTCCCTTCACTCAGCACATCCAGTCTCTTCACCCACATATCCAGTCACTTCATCACCGAATCCAGTCACTTCATCCCCGAATCCAGTCTCTTCATCACCACATCCACTCTCTTCACCACCACATCCAGTCTCTTCACCACCAGATCCAGTCTCTTAATCTCTACTTCCACTGTCATCATCACCACATCCAGTCTCTTCAGCACCACATCCAGTCTCTTCATCTCCGAATCCAGTCTCTTCACTCACCACATCCACTCTCTTCACCACCACATCCACTCTCTTCATCACCACATCCTGTCACTTCATCATCACATCCACTCACTTCATCACCACATCCAGTCTCTTCACTCACCACATCCAGTCTCTTCACTCTCCACATCCACTCACTTCATCACCATATCCACTCACTTCATCACCACATCCAGTCACTTCATCACCACATGCACTCTCTTCATCACCAGATCCAGTCACTTCATCACCACATGCACTCACTTCATCACCATATCCAGTCTCTTCACTCACCACATCCAGTCCCTTAATCACCAAATCCAGTCTCTTCACCACCACGTCCAGTTTCTTCACCACCACATCCAGACTCTTCACCACCACATCCAGTCCCTTCATCACCACATCCACTCTCTTAATCACGAAATCCAGTCTCTTCACCACCACGTCCAGTTTCTTCACCACCACATCCATTCTCTTCACCACCACGTCTAGCCACTTCATCACCCAATCCAGTCTCCTCACCACCACATCCACTCTCTTCACTCAACACATCCACTCTCTTCACCACCACATCCAGTCTGTTCACCACCGAATCCACTCTCTTCACTCAGCACATCCAGTCTCTTCACCCACATATCCAGTCACTTCATCACCAAATCCAGTCACTTCATCCCCGAATCCAGTCTCTTCATCACCACGTCCTGTCTCTTCAAGACCACATCCAGTCTCTTCATCACCACATCCAGTCTCTTCATCAGCACATCCACTCTCTTCATCACCACATCCAGTCTCTTCATCACCACATCCAGTCTCTTCAGCACCACATCCAGTCTCTTCACCACCACATCCACTCTCTTCATCACCACATCCTGTCACTTCATCATCACATCCACTCACTTCATCACCACATCCAGTCTCTTCACTCACCACATCCAGTCTCTTCACTCTCCACATCCACTCACTTCATCATCATATCCACTCACTTCATCACCACATCCAGTCACTTCATCACCACATGCACTCTCTTCATCACCAGATCCAGTCACTTCATCACCACATGCACTCACTTCATCACCACATTCAGTCTCTTCACTCACCACATCCAGTCCCTTAATCACCAAATCCAGTCTCTTCACCACCACGTCCAGTTTCTTCACCACCACATCCAGACTCTTCACCACCACATCCAGTCCCTTCATCACCACATCCACTCTCTTAATCACGAAATCCAGTCTCTTCAGCACCACGTCCACTCTCTTCATCACCACATCCAGTCTCTTCATCACCACATCCAGTCTCTTCAGCACCACCACTCTCTTCAGCTCCTCATTCAGCCACTTCATCACCGAATCCAGTCTCTTCAACACCGAATCCAGTCTCCTCACCACCACATGCACTCTCTTCTCTCAACACATCCACTCTCTTCATCACCACATCCACTCTCTTCACCACCACATCCAGTCTCTTCACTCACAACATCCAGTCTCTTCATCACCACATCCAGTCTCTTCACGCTCCACATCCAAACACTTCATCACCACATCCACTCACTTCATCAACACATCCAGTCACTTCAGCACCACATCCACTCTCTTCATCACCACATCCACTCTCTTCACCACCACATCCAGTCTCTTCACTCACCACATCCAGTCTCTTCATCACCACATCCAGTCTCTTCACTCTCCACATCCACACACTTCATCAGCACATCCACTCACTTCATCAACACATCCAGTCACTTCAGCACCAAATCCAGTCTCTTCACCACCACGTCCAGTTTCTTCCCCACCACATCCAGTCTCTTCACCACCACGTCCAGCCACTTCATCACCCAATCCAGTCTCCTCACCACCACATCCACTCTCTTCACTCAACACATCCACTCTCTTCACCACCACATCCAGTCTGTTCACCACCGAATCCACTCCCTTCACTCAGCACATCCAGTCTCTTCACCCACATATCCAGTCACTTCATCACCGAATCCAGTCACTTCATCCCCGAATCCAGTCTCTTCATCACCACATCCACTCTCTTCACCACCACATCCAGTCTCTTCACCACCAGATCCAGTCTCTTAATCTCTACTTCCACTGTCATCATCACCACATCCAGTCTCTTCAGCACCACATCCAGTCTCTTCATCTCCGAATCCAGTCTCTTCACTCACCACATCCACTCTCTTCACCACCACATCCACTCTCTTCATCACCACATCCTGTCACTTCATCATCACATCCACTCACTTCATCACCACATCCAGTCTCTTCACTCACCACATCCAGTCTCTTCACTCTCCACATCCACTCACTTCATCACCATATCCACTCACTTCATCACCACATCCAGTCACTTCATCACCACATGCACTCTCTTCATCACCAGATCCAGTCACTTCATCACCACATGCACTCACTTCATCACCACATCCAGTCTCTTCACTCACCACATCCAGTCCCTTAATCACCAAATCCAGTCTCTTCACCACCACGTCCAGTTTCTTCACCACCACATCCAGACTCTTCACCACCACATCCAGTCCCTTCATCACCACATCCACTCTCTTAATCACGAAATCCAGTCTCTTCACCACCACGTCCAGTTTCTTCACCACAACATCCATTCTCTTCACCACCACGTCTAGCCACTTCATCACCCAATCCAGTCTCCTCACCACCACATCCACTCTCTTCACTCAACACATCCACTCTCTTCACCACCACATCCAGTCTGTTCACCACCGAATCCACTCTCTTCACTCAGCACATCCAGTCTCTTCACCCACATATCCAGTCACTTCATCACCAAATCCAGTCACTTCATCCCCGAATCCAGTCTCTTCATCACCACGTCCTGTCTCTTCAAGACCACATCCAGTCTCTTCATCACCACATCCAGTCTCTTCATCAGCACATCCACTCTCTTCATCACCACATCCAGTCTCTTCATCAGCACATCCAGTCTCTTCAGCACCACATCCACTCTCTTCAGCTCCTCATTCAGCCACTTCATCACCGAATCCAGTCTCTTCAACACCGAATCCAGTCTCCTCACCACCACATGCACTCTCTTCACTCAACACATCCACTCTCCTCACCACCACATCCACTCTCTTCATCACCACATCCTGTCACTTCATCCCCGAATCCAGTCTCTTCATCACCACATCCAGTCTCTTCATCACCGAATCCAGTCTCTTCACTCAGCACATCCAGTCTCTTCACCCACATATCCAGTCACTTCATCACCGAATCCAGTCACTTCATCCCCGAATCCGGTCTCTTCATCACCACGTCCTGTCTCTTCAAGACCACATCCAGTCTCTTCATCACCACATCCAGTCTCTTCAGCACCACATCCACTCTCTTCAGCTCCTCATTCAGCCACTTCATCACCGAATCCAGTCTCTTCAACACCGAATCCAGTCTCCTCACCACCACATGCACTCTCTTCACTCAACACATCCACTCTCTTCATCACCACATCCACTCTCTTCACCACCACATCCAGTCTCTTCACTCACCACATCCAGTCTCTTCATCACCACATCCAGTCTCTTCACTCTCCACATCCACACACTTCATCACCACATCCACTCACTTCATCAGCACATCCAGTCACTTCAGCACCACATCCACTCTCTTCATCACCACATCCACTCTCTTCACCACCACATCCAGTCTCTTCACTCAACAAATCCAGTCTATTCACCACCACATCCAGTCTATTCACCACCGAATCCACTCTCTTCACTAAGCACATCCAGTCTCTTCACCCACATATCCAGTCACTTCATCACCGAATCCAGTCACTTCATCCCCGAATCCAGTCTCTTCATCACCACGTCCTGTCTCTTCAAGACCACATCCAGTCTCTTCACCACCAGATCCAGTCTCTTAATCTCTACTTCCACTGTCATCATCACCACATCCAGTCTCTTCAGCACCACATCCAGTCTCTTCATCTCCGAATCCAGTCTCTTCACTCACCACATCCACTCTCTTCACCACCACATCCACTCTCTTCATCACCACATCCTGTCACTTCATCATCACATCCACTCACTTCATCACCACATCCAGTCTCTTCACTCACCACATCCAGTCTCTTCACTCTCCACATCCACTCACTTCATCATCATATCCACTCACTTCATCACCACATCCAGTCACTTCATCACCACATGCACTCTCTTCATCACCAGATCCAGTCACTTCATCACCACATGCACTCACTTCATCACCACATTCAGTCTCTTCACTCACCACATCCAGTCCCTTAATCACCAAATCCAGTCTCTTCACCACCACGTCCAGTTTCTTCACCACCACATCCAGTCCCTTCATCACCACATCCACTCTCTTAATCACGAAATCCAGTCTCTTCACCACCACGTCCACTCTCTTCATCACCACATCCAGTCTCTTCATCACCACATCCAGTCTCTTCAGCACCACATCCACTCTCTTCAGCTCCTCATTCAGCCACTTCATCACCGAATCCAGTCTCTTCAACACCGAATCCAGTCTCCTCACCACCACATGCACTCTCTTCTCTCAACACATCCACTCTCTTCATCACCACATCCACTCTCTTCACCACCACATCCAGTCTCTTCACTCACAACATCCAGTCTCTTCATCACCACATCCAGTCTCTTCACTCTCCACATCCAAACACTTCATCACCACATCCACTCACTTCATCAACACATCCAGTCACTTCAGCACCACATCCACTCTCTTCATCACCACATCCACTCTCTTCACCACCACATCCAGTCTCTTCACTCACCACATCCAGTCTCTTCATCACCACATCCAGTCTCTTCACTCTCCACATCCACACACTTCATCAGCACATCCACTCACTTCATCAACACATCCAGTCACTTCAGCACCAAATCCAGTCTCTTCACCACCACGTCCAGTTTCTTCCCCACCACATCCAGTCTCTTCACCACCACGTCCAGCCACTTCATCACCCAATCCAGTCTCCTCACCACCACATCCACTCTCTTCACTCAACACATCCACTCTCTTCACCACCACATCCAGTCTGTTCACCACCGAATCCACTCCCTTCACTCAGCACATCCAGTCTCTTCACCCACATATCCAGTCACTTCATCACCGAATCCAGTCACTTCATCCCCGAATCCAGTCTCTTCATCACCACATCCACTCTCTTCACCACCACATCCAGTCTCTTCACCACCAGATCCAGTCTCTTAATCTCTACTTCCACTGTCATCATCACCACATCCAGTCTCTTCAGCACCACATCCAGTCTCTTCATCTCCGAATCCAGTCTCTTCACTCACCACATCCACTCTCTTCACCACCACATCCACTCTCTTCATCACCACATCCTGTCACTTCATCATCACATCCACTCACTTCATCACCACATCCAGTCTCTTCAGCACCACATCCAGTCTCTTCACCACCACATCCACTCTCTTCATCACCACATCCTGTCACTTCATCATCACATCCACTCACTTCATCACCACATCCAGTCTCTTCACTCACCACATCCAGTCTCTTCACTCTCCACATCCACTCACTTCATCATCATATCCACTCACTTCATCACCACATCCAGTCACTTCATCACCACATGCACTCTCTTCATCACCAGATCCAGTCACTTCATCACCACATGCACTCACTTCATCACCACATTCAGTCTCTTCACTCACCACATCCAGTCCCTTAATCACCAAATCCAGTCTCTTCACCACCACGTCCAGTTTCTTCACCACCACATCCAGACTCTTCACCACCACATCCAGTCCCTTCATCACCACATCCACTCTCTTAATCACGAAATCCAGTCTCTTCACCACCACGTCCACTCTCTTCATCACCACATCCAGTCTCTTCATCACCACATCCAGTCTCTTCAGCACCACCACTCTCTTCAGCTCCTCATTCAGCCACTTCATCACCGAATCCAGTCTCTTCAACACCGAATCCAGTATCCTCACCACCACATGCACTCTCTTCTCTCAACACATCCACTCTCTTCATCACCACATCCACTCTCTTCACCACCACATCCAGTCTCTTCACTCACAACATCCAGTCTCTTCATCACCACATCCAGTCTCTTCACGCTCCACATCCAAACACTTCATCACCACATCCACTCACTTCATCAACACATCCAGTCACTTCAGCACCACATCCACTCTCTTCATCACCACATCCACTCTCTTCACCACCACATCCAGTCTCTTCACTCACCACATCCAGTCTCTTCATCACCACATCCAGTCTCTTCACTCTCCACATCCACACACTTCATCAGCACATCCACTCACTTCATCAACACATCCAGTCACTTCAGCACCAAATCCAGTCTCTTCACCACCACGTCCAGTTTCTTCCCCACCACATCCAGTCTCTTCACCACCACGTCCAGCCACTTCATCACCCAATCCAGTCTCCTCACCACCACATCCACTCTCTTCACTCAACACATCCACTCTCTTCACCACCACATCCAGTCTGTTCACCACCGAATCCACTCCCTTCACTCAGCACATCCAGTCTCTTCACCCACATATCCAGTCACTTCATCACCGAATCCAGTCACTTCATCCCCGAATCCAGTCTCTTCATCACCACATCCACTCTCTTCACCACCACATCCAGTCTCTTCACCACCAGATCCAGTCTCTTAATCTCTACTTCCACTGTCATCATCACCACATCCAGTCTCTTCAGCACCACATCCAGTCTCTTCATCTCCGAATCCAGTCTCTTCACTCACCACATCCACTCTCTTCACCACCACATCCACTCTCTTCATCACCACATCCTGTCACTTCATCATCACATCCACTCACTTCATCACCACATCCAGTCTCTTCACTCACCACATCCAGTCTCTTCACTCTCCACATCCACTCACTTCATCACCATATCCACTCACTTCATCACCACATCCAGTCACTTCATCACCACATGCACTCTCTTCATCACCAGATCCAGTCACTTCATCACCACATGCACTCACTTCATCACCACATCCAGTCTCTTCACTCACCACATCCAGTCCCTTAATCACCAAATCCAGTCTCTTCACCACCACGTCCAGTTTCTTCACCACCACATCCAGACTCTTCACCACCACATCCAGTCCCTTCATCACCACATCCACTCTCTTAATCACGAAATCCAGTCTCTTCACCACCACGTCCAGTTTCTTCACCACCACATCCATTCTCTTCACCACCACGTCTAGCCACTTCATCACCCAATCCAGTCTCCTCACCACCACATCCACTCTCTTCACTCAACACATCCACTCTCTTCACCACCACATCCAGTCTGTTCACCACCGAATCCACTCTCTTCACTCAGCACATCCAGTCTCTTCACCCACATATCCAGTCACTTCATCACCAAATCCAGTCACTTCATCCCCGAATCCAGTCTCTTCATCACCACGTCCTGTCTCTTCAAGACCACATCCAGTCTCTTCATCACCACATCCAGTCTCTTCATCAGCACATCCACTCTCTTCATCACCACATCCAGTCTCTTCATCAGCACATCCAGTCTCTTCAGCACCACATCCACTCTCTTCAGCTCCTCATTCAGCCACTTCATCACCGAATCCAGTCTCTTCAACACCGAATCCAGTCTCCTCACCACCACATGCACTCTCTTCACTCAACACATCCACTCTCTTCACCACCACATCCACTCTCTTCATCACCACATCCTGTCACTTCATCCCCGAATCCAGTCTCTTCATCACCACATCCAGTCTCTTCATCACCGAATCCAGTCTCTTCACTCAGCACATCCAGTCTCTTCACCCACATATCCAGTCACTTCATCACCGAATCCAGTCACTTCATCCCCGAATCCGGTCTCTTCATCACCACGTCCTGTCTCTTCAAGACCACATCCAGTCTCTTCATCACCACATCCAGTCTCTTCATCAGCACATCCACTCTCTTCATCACCACATCCAGTCTCTTCATCACCACATCCAGTCTCTTCAGCACCACATCCACTCTCTTCAGCTCCTCATCCAGCCACTTCATCACCGAATCCAGTCTCTTCAACACCGAATCCAGTCTCCTCACCACCACATGCACTCTCTTCACTCAACACATCCACTCTCTTCATCACCACATCCACTCTCTTCACCACCACATCCAGTCTCTTCACTCACCACATCCAGTCTCTTCATCACCACATCCAGTCTCTTCACTCTCCACATCCACACACTTCATCACCACATCCACTCACTTCATCAGCACATCCAGTCACTTCAGCACCACATCCACTCTCTTCATCACCACATCCACTCTCTTCACCACCACATCCAGTCTCTTCACTCAACAAATCCAGTCTATTCACCACCACATCCAGTCTATTCACCACCGAATCCACTCTCTTCACTAAGCACATCCAGTCTCTTCACCAACATATGCAGTGACTTCACCACCGCATCCAGTCGCTTCATTTCCGAATCCAGTCTCTTCATCACAGAATCCAGTCTCTTCACCACCACATCCACTCTCTTCATCTCCAAATCCTGTCTTTTCATCACCACATCCACTCACTTCATCACCACATCCAGTCACTTCATCACCACATGCACTCTCTTCATCAGCAAATCCAGTCACTTCATCACCACATCCACTCACTTCATCTCCACATCCAGTCTCTTCACCACCGTGTCCAGTTCCTTCACCACCACATCCAGACTCTTCACCACCACATTCAGTCCCTTCATCAGCACATCCACTCTCTTAATCACCAAATCCAGTCTCTTCACCACCACATCCAGTCACTTCATCACCACATCCAGTCACTTCATCACCACATCCACTCTCTTCACCCCTGCATCCAGTCTCTTCATCACCACATCCAGTCTCTTCATCACCGAATCCAGTCTCTTCACTCACCACATCCACTCACTTCACCCACATATCCAGTCACTTCATCACCGAATCCAGTCACTTCATCCCCGAATCCAGTCTCTTCATCACCACGTCCTGTCTCTTCAAGACCACATCCAGTCTCTTCACCACCAGATCCAGTCTCTTAATCTCTACTTCCACTGTCATCATCACCACATCCAGTCTCTTCAGCACCACATCCAGTCTCTTCATCTCCGAATCCAGTCTCTTCACTCACCACATCCACTCTCTTCACCACCACATCCACTCTCTTCATCACCACATCCTGTCACTTCATCATCACATCCACTCACTTCATCACCACATCCAGTCTCTTCACTCACCACATCCAGTCTCTTCACTCTCCACATCCACTCACTTCATCACCATATCCACTCACTTCATCACCACATCCAGTCACTTCATCACCACATGCACTCTCTTCATCACCAGATCCAGTCACTTCATCACCACATGCACTCACTTCATCACCACATTCAGTCTCTTCACTCACCACATCCAGTCCCTTAATCACCAAATCCAGTCTCTTCACCACCACGTCCAGTTTCTTCACCACCACATCCAGACTCTTCACCACCACATCCAGTCCCTTCATCACCACATCCACTCTTTTAATCACGAAATCCAGTCTCTTCACCACCACGTCCAGTTTCTTCACCACCACATCCAGTCTCTTCACCACCACGTCCAGCCACTTCATCACCCAATCCAGTCTCCTCACCACCACATCCACTCTCTTCAATCAACACATCCACTCTCTTCACCACCACATCCAGTCTGTTCACCACCGAATCCACTCTCTTCACTCAGCACATCCAGTCTCTTCACCCACATATCCAGTCACTTCATCACCAAATCTAGTCACTTCATCCCCGAATCCAGTCTCTTCATCACCACGTCTTGTCTCTTCAAGACCACATCCCGTCTCTTCATCACCACATCCAGTCTCTTCATCAGCACATCCACTCTCTTCATCACCACATCCAGTCTCTTCATCACCACATCCAGTCTCTTCAGCACCACATCCACTCTCTTCCGCTCCTCATTCAGCCACTTCATCACCGAATCCAGTCTCTTCAACACCGAATCCAGTCTCTTCATCACCACATCCTGTCATGTCATCACCACATCCACTCACTTCATCACCACATCCAGTCTCTTCACTCACCACATCCAGTCTCTTCACTCTCCACATCCACTCACTTCATCACCATATCCACTCACTTCATCACCACATCCAGTCACTTCATCACCACATGCACTCTCTTCATCAGCACATCCAGTCACTTCATCACCACATCCACTCACTTCATCTCCACATCCAGTCTCTTCACCACCGCGTCCAGTTCCTTCACCACCACATCCTGACTCTTCACCACCACATTCAGTCCCTTCATCACCACATCCACTCTCTTAATCACCAAATCCAGTCTCTTCACCACCACATCCAGTCACTTCACCCCTGCATCCAGTCTCTTCATCACCACATCCAGTCTCTTCATCACCGAATCCAGTCTCTTCACTCAGCACATCCAGTCTCTTCACCCACATATCCAGTCACTTCATCACCGAATCCAGTCACTTCATCCCCGAATCCAGTCTCTTCATCACCACGTCCTGTCTCTTCAAGACCACATCCAGTCTCTTCATCACCACATCCAGTCTCTTCATCAGCACATCCACTCTCTTCATCACCACATCCAGTCTCTTCATCACCACATCCAGTCTCTTCAGCACCACATCCACTCTCTTCAGCTCCTCATCCAGCCACTTCATTCCCGAATCCAGTCTCTTCATCACAGAATCCAGTCTCTTCACCACCACATCCACTCTCTTCATCTCCAAATCCTGTCTTTTCATCACCACATCCACTCCTGAATCACCACATCCACTCTCTTCACCACCACATCCACTCTCTTCTTCACCATATCCAGTCTCTTCACCACCACGTCCTGTCTCTTCACCACCAGATCCAGTCTCCTAATCTCTACTTCCACTGTCATCATCACCACATCCAGTCGCTTCATCAGCACATCCAGTCTCTTCATCACCGCATCCAGTCTCTTCATCACCGAATCCAGTCTCTTCACTCACCACATCCACTCTCTTCACCACCACCTCCACTCTCTTCATCACCACATCCGGTCATGTCATCACCACATCCACTCACTTCATCACCACATCCAGTCTCTTCACTCACCACATCCAGTCTCTTCACTCTCCACATCAACTCACTTCATCCCCATATCCACTCACTTCATCACCACATCCAGTCACTTCATCACCACATGCACTCTCTTCATCAGCACATCCAGTCACTTCATCACCACATGCACTCTCTTCATCAGCACATCCAGTCACTTCATCACCACATCCACTCACTTCATCTCCACATCCAGTCTCTTCACCACCGTGTCCAGTTCCTTCACCACCACATCCAGACTCTTCACCACCACATTCAGTCCCTTCATCAGCACATCCACTCTCTTAATCACCAAATCCAGTCTCTTCACCACCACATCCAGTCACTTCATCACCACATCCAGTCACTTCATCACCACATCCACTCTCTTCACCCCTGCATCCAGTCTCTTCATCACCACATCCAGTCTCTTCATCACCGAATCCAGTCTCTTCACTCACCACATCCAGTCTCTTCACTCTCCACATCCACTCACTTCATCACCATATCCACTCACTTCATCACCACATCCAATCACTTCATCACCACATGCACTCTCTTCATCACCACATCCAGTCAATTCATCACCACATGCACTCACTTCATCACCACATCCAGTCTCTTCACTCACCACATCCAGTCCCTTAATGACCAAATCCTTTCTCTTCACCACCACATCCAGTTTCTTCACCACCACATCCAGACTCTTCACCACCACATCCAGTCCCTTCATCACCACATCCACTCTCTTAATCACCAAATCCAGTCTCTTCACCACCACGTCCAGTTTCTTCCCCACCATATCCAGTCTCTTCACCACCACGTCCAGCCACTTCATCACCCAATCCAGTCTCCTCACCACCACATCCACTCTCTTCACTCAACACATCCACTCTCTTCACAACCACATCCAGTCTGTTCACCACCGAATCCACTCCCTTCACTCAGCACATCCAGTCTCTTCACCCACATATCCAGTCACTTCATCACCGAATCCAGTCACTTCATCCCCGAATCCAGTCTCTTCATCACCACGTCCTGTCTCTTCAAGACCACATCCAGTCTCTTCACCACCAGATCCAGTCTCTTAATCTCTACTTCCACTGTCATCATCACCACATCCAGTCTCTTCAGCACCACATCCAGTCTCTTCATCTCCGAATCCAGTCTCTTCACTCACCACATCCACTCTCTTCACCACCACATCCACTCTCTTCATCACCACATCCTGTCACTTCATCATCACATCCACTCACTTCATCACCACATCCAGTCTCTTCACTCACCACATCCAGTCTCTTCACTCTCCACATCCACTCTCTTCATCACCACATCCTGTCACTTCATCACCATATCCACTCACTTCATCACCACATCCAGTCACTTCATCACCACATGCACTCTCTTCATCACCAGATCCAGTCACTTCATCACCACATGCACTCACTTCATCACCACATTCAGTCTCTTCACTCACCACATCCAGTCCCTTAATCACCAAATCCAGTCTCTTCACCACCACGTCCAGTTTCTTCACCACCACATCCAGACTCTTCACCACCACATCCAGTCCCTTCATCACCACATCCACTCTTTTAATCACGAAATCCAGTCTCTTCACCACCACGTCCAGTTTCTTCACCACCACATCCAGTCTCTTCACCACCACGTCCAGCCACTTCATCACCCAATCCAGTCTCCTCACCACCACATCCACTCTCTTCAATCAACACATCCACTCTCTTCACCACCACATCCAGTCTGTTCACCACCGAATCCACTCTCTTCACTCAGCACATCCAGTCTCTTCACCCACATATCCAGTCACTTCATCACCAAATCTAGTCACTTCATCCCCGAATCCAGTCTCTTCATCACCACGTCTTGTCTCTTCAAGACCACATCCCGTCTCTTCATCACCACATCCAGTCTCTTCATCAGCACATCCACTCTCTTCATCACCACATCCAGTCTCTTCATCACCACATCCAGTCTCTTCAGCACCACATCCACTCTCTTCCGCTCCTCATTCAGCCACTTCATCACCGAATCCAGTCTCTTCAACACCGAATCCAGTCTCTTCATCACCACATCCTGTCATGTCATCACCACATCCACTCACTTCATCACCACATCCAGTCTCTTCACTCACCACATCCAGTCTCTTCACTCTCCACATCCACTCACTTCATCACCATATCCACTCACTTCATCACCACATCCAGTCACTTCATCACCACATGCACTCTCTTCATCAGCACATCCAGTCACTTCATCACCACATCCACTCACTTCATCTCCACATCCAGTCTCTTCACCACCGCGTCCAGTTCCTTCACCACCACATCCTGACTCTTCACCACCACATTCAGTCCCTTCATCACCACATCCACTCTCTTAATCACCAAATCCAGTCTCTTCACCACCACATCCAGTCACTTCTTCACCACATCCAGTCACTTCATCACCACATCCAGTCTCTTCACCCCTGCATCCAGTCTCTTCATCACCACATCCAGTCTCTTCATCACCGAATCCAGTCTCTTCACTCAGCACATCCAGTCTCTTCACCCACATATCCAGTCACTTCATCACCGAATCCAGTCACTTCATCCCCGAATCCAGTCTCTTCATCACCACGTCCTGTCTCTTCAAGACCACATCCAGTCTCTTCATCACCACATCCAGTCTCTTCATCAGCACATCCACTCTCTTCATCACCACATCCAGTCTCTTCATCACCACATCCAGTCTCTTCAGCAACACATCCACTCTCTTCAGCTCCTCATCCAGCCACTTCATTCCCGAATCCAGTCTCTTCATCACAGAATCCAGTCTCTTCACCACCACATCCACTCTCTTCATCTCCAAATCCTGTCTTTTCATCACCACATCCACTCCTGAATCACCACATCCACTCTCTTCACCACCACATCCACTCTCTTCTTCACCATATCCAGTCTCTTCACCACCACGTCCTGTCTCTTCACCACCAGATCCAGTCTCCTAATCTCTACTTCCACTGTCATCATCACCACATCCAGTCGCTTCATCAGCACATCCAGTCTCTTCATCACCGCATCCAGTCTCTTCATCACCGAATCCAGTCTCTTCACTCACCACATCCACTCTCTTCACCACCACCTCCACTCTCTTCATCACCACATCCGGTCATGTCATCACCACATCCACTCACTTCATCACCACATCCAGTCTCTTCACTCACCACATCCAGTCTCTTCACTCTCCACATCAACTCACTTCATCCCCATATCCACTCACTTCATCACCACATCCAGTCACTTCATCACCACATGCACTCTCTTCATCAGCACATCCAGTCACTTCATCACCACATCCACTCACTTCATCTCCACATCCAGTCTCTTCACCACCGCATCCAGTTCCTTCACCACCACATCCAGACTCTTCACCACCACATTCAGTCCCTTCATCACCACATCCACTCTCTTAATCACCAAATCCAGTCTCTTCACCACCACATCCAGTCACTTCATCACCACATCCAGTCACTTCATCAACACATCCAGTCTCTTCACCCCTGCATCCAGTCTCTTCATCACCACATCCAGTCTCTTCATCACCGAATCCAGTCTCTTCACTCACCACATCCAGTCTCTTCACTCTCCACATCCACTCACTTCATCACCATATCAACTCAATTCATCACCACATCCAGTCACTTCATCACCACATGCACTCTCTTCATCACCACATCCAGTCACTTCATCACCACATGCACTCACTTCATCACCACATCCAGTCTCCACTCACCACATCCAGTCCCTTAATCACCAAATGCTTTCTCTTCACCACCACGTCCAGTTTCTTCACCACCACATCCAGACTCTTCACCACCACATCCAGTCCCTTCATCACCACATCCACTCTCTTAATCACCAAATCCAGTCTCTTCACCACCACTTCCAGTTTCTTCCCCACCACATCCAGTCTCTTCACCACCACGTCCAGCCACTTCATCACCCAATCCAGTCTCCTCACCACCACATCCACTCTCTTCACTCAACACATCCACTCTCTTCACCACCACATCCAGTCTGTTCACCACCGAATCCACTCTCTTCACTCAGCACATCCAGTCTCTTCACCCACATATCCAGTCACTTCATCACCGAATCCAGTCAATTCATCCCCGAATCCAGTCTCTTCATCACCACGTCCTGTCTCTTCAAGACCACATCCAGTCTCTTCATCACCACATCCAGTCTCTTCATCAGCACATCCACTCTCTTCATCACCACATCCAGTCTCTTCATCACCACATCCAGTCTCTTCATCACCACATCCAGTCTCTTCAGCACCACATCCACTCTCTTCAGCTCCTCATCCAGCCACTTCATCACCGAATCCAGTCTCTTCAACAACGAATCCAGTCTCCTCACCACCACATGCACTCTCTTCACTCAACACATCCACTCTCTTCATCACCACATCCACTCTCTTCACCACCACATCCAGTCTCTTCACTCACCACATCCAGTCTCTTCATCACCACATCCAGTCTCTTCACTCTCCACATCCACACACTTCATCACCACATCCACGCACTTCATCAACACATCCAGACACTTCAGCACCACATCCACTCTCTTCATCACCACATCCACTCTCTTCACCACCACATCCAGTCTCTTCACTCACCAAATCCAGTCTATTCACCACCACATCCAGTCTATTCACCACCGAATCCACTCTCTTCACTCAGCACATCCAGTCTCTTCACCAACCTATGCAGAGACTTCACCACTGCATCCAGTCACTTCATTTCCGAATCCAGTCTCTTCATCACAGAATCCAGTCTTTTCACCACCACATCCACTCTCTTCATCTCCAAATCCTGTCTTTTCATCACCACATCCACTCCTGAATCACCACATCCACTCTCTTCACCACCACATCCACTCTCTTCTTCACCATATCCAGTCTCTTCACCACCACGTCCTGTCTCTTCACCACCAGATCCAGTCTCCTAATCTCTACTTCCACTGTCATCATCACCACATCCAGTCGCTTCATCATGACATCCAGTCTCTTCATCACCACATCCAGTCTCTTCATCACCACATCCAGTCTCTTCAGAACCACATCCAGTCTCTTCATCACCGAATCCAGTCACTTCATCACCACATGCACTCTCTTCATCACCACATCCAGTCACTTCATCACCACATGCACTCACTTCATCACCACATCCAGTCTCCACTCACCACATCCAGTCCCTTAATCACCAAATCCTTTCTCTTCACCACCACGTCCAGTTTCTTCACCACCACATCCAGACTCTTCACCACCACATCCAGTCCCTTCATCACCACATCCACTCTCTTAATCACCAAATCCAGTCTCTTCACCACCACTTCCAGTTTCTTCCCCACCACATCCAGTCTCTTCACCACCACGTCCAGCCACTTCATCACCCAATCCAGTCTCCTCACCACCACATCCACTCTCTTCACTCAACACATCCACTCTCTTCACCACCACATCCAGTCTGTTCACCACCGAATCCACTCTCTTCACTCAGCACATCCAGTCACTTCACCCACATATCCAGTCACTTCATCACCGAATCCAGTCAATTCATCCCCGAATCCAGTCTCTTCATCACCACGTCCTGTCTCTTCAAGACCACATCCAGTCTCTTCATCACCACATCCAGTCTCTTCATCAGTACATCCACTCTCTTCATCACCACATCCAGTCTCTTCATCACCACATCCAGTCTCTTCATCACCACATCCAGTCTCTTCAGCACCACATCCACTCTCTTCAGCTCCTCATCCAGCCACTTCATCACCGAATCCAGTCTCTTCAACAACGAATCCAGTCTCCTCACCACCACATGCACTCTCTTCACTCAACACATCCACTCTCTTCATCACCACATCCACTCTCTTCACCACCACATCCAGTCTCTTCACTCACCACATCCAGTCTCTTCATCACCACATCCAGTCTCTTCACTCTCCACATCCACACACTTCATCACCACATCCACGCACTTCATCAACACATCCAGACACTTCAGCACCACATCCACTCTCTTCATCACCACATCCACTCTCTTCACCACCACATCCAGTCTCTTCACTCACCAAATCCAGTCTATTCACCACCACATCCAGTCTATTCACCACCGAATCCACTCTCTTCACTCAGCACATCCAGTCTCTTCACCAACATATGCAGAGACTTCACCACTGCATCCAGTCACTTCATTTCCGAATCCAGTCTCTTCATCACAGAATCCAGTCTCTTCACCACCACATCCACTCTCTTCATCTCCAAATCCTGTCTTTTCATCACCACATCCACTCCTGAATCACCACATCCACTCTCTTCACCACCACATCCACTCTCTTCTTCACCATATCCAGTCTCTTCACCACCACGTCCTGTCTCTTCACCACCAGATCCAGTCTCCTAATCTCTACTTCCACTGTCATCATCACCACATCCAGTCGCTTCATCATGACATCCAGTCTCTTCATCACCACATCCAGTCTCTTCATCACCACATCCAGTCTCTTCAGAACCACATCCAGTCTCTTCATCACCGAATCCAGTCTCTTCACTCACCACATCCACTCTCTTCACCACCACATCCACTCTCTTCATCACCACATCCTGTCACGTCATCACCACATCCACTCACTTCATCACCACATCCAGTCTCTTCACTCACCACATCCGGTCTCTTCACTCTCCACATCCACTCACTTCATCACCATATCCAGTCACTTCGTCACCACATCCAGTCACTTCATCACCACATGCACTCTCTTCATCAGCACATCCAGTCACTTCATCACCACATCCACTCACTTCATCTCCACATCCAGTCTCTTCACCACCGCGTCCAGTTCCTTCACCACCACATCCAGACTCTTCACCACCACATTCAGTCCCTTCATCACCACATCCACTCTCTTAATCACCAAATCCATTCTCCTCACCACCACATCCAGTCACTTCATCACCACATCCAGTCACTTCATCACCACATCCAGTCTCTTCACCCCTGCATCCAGTCTCTTCATCACCACATCCAGTCTCTTCACTCACCACATGCATTCTCTTCACCACCGAATCCAGTCTCTTCACTCACCACATCCATTCTCTTCACCACCACATCCAGTCTCTTAATCAGCACATCCAGTCTCTTCATCACCACATCCAGTCTCTTCAGCACCACATCCAGTCTCTTCATCACAGAATCCAGTCACTTCACTCACCACATCCAGTCTCTTTACCACCACATCCACTCTCTTCACCACAACATCCAGTCTCTTCAGCACCACATCCAGCCACTTAATCACCGAATCCAGTCTCCTCACCACCGCATAAACTCTCTTCACTCAACACATCCACTTTCTTCATCACCACATCCACTCAATTCACCACCACATCCAGTCTCTTCACTCACCACATCCAGTTTCTTCAGCACCACATCCACTCTCCTCATCACCACGTCCAGTCACTTCATCACCTCATCCAGTCACTTCATCACCACATCCAGTCTCTTCACTCTCCACATCCAGGCTCTTTATCACCACATCCACTCTCTTCATCACCACATCCACATTCTTCATCACCACATCCACTCTCTTCACCACCACATCCACTCTCTTCATCACCACATCCAGTCTCTTCACCACCATATCCAGTCTCTTCATCACCACATCCAGTCTCTTCATCACCGAATCCAGTCTCTTCACTCACCACATCCATTCTCTTCACCACCGAATCCAGTCTCTTCACTCACCACCTCCACTCTCCTCACCACTACATCCAGTCTCTTAATCAGCACATCCAGTCTCTTCATCACCACATCCAGTCTCTTCAGCACCACATCCAGTCTCTTCATCACATAATCCAGTCACTTCACTCACCACGTCCAGTCACTTCACCACCACATCCACTCTCTTCACCACCACATCCTGTCTCTTCAGCACCACATCCAGCCACTTAATCACCGTATCCAGTCTCTTCATCACCACATCCAGTCTCTTCACTCACCACATCCAGTCTATTCACCACCACATCCAGTCTATTCACCACCGAATCCACTCTCTTCACTCAGCACATCCAGTCTCTTCACCAACATATGCAGAGACTTCACCACTGCATCCAGTCACTTCATTTCCGAATCCAGTCTCTTCATCACAGAATCCAGTCTTTTCACCACCACATCCACTCTCTTCATCTCCAAATCCTGTCTTTTCATCACCACATCCACTCCTGAATCACCACATCCACTCTCTTCACCACCACATCCACTCTCTTCTTCACCATATCCAGTCTCTTCACCACCACGTCCTGTCTCTTCACCACCAGATCCAGTCTCCCAATCTCTACTTCCACTGTCATCATCACAACATCCAGTCGCTTCATCAGCACATCCAGTCTCTTCATCACCACATCCAGTCTCTTCATCACCACATCCAGTCTCTTCAGAACCACATCCAGTCTCTTCATCACCGAATCCAGTCACTTCATCACCACATGCACTCTCTTCATCACCACATCCAGTCACTTCATCACCACATGCACTCACTTCATCACCACATCCAGTCTCCACTCACCACATCCAGTCCCTTAATCACCAAATCCTTTCTCTTCACCACCACGTCCAGTTTCTTCACCACCACATCCAGACTCTTCACCACCACATCCAGTCCCTTCATCACCACATCCACTCTCTTAATCACCAAATCCAGTCTCTTCACCACCACTTCCAGTTTCTTCCCCACCACATCCAGTCTCTTCACCACCACGTCCAGCCACTTCATCACCCAATCCAGTCTCCTCACCACCACATCCACTCTCTTCACTCAACACATCCACTCTCTTCACCACCACATCCAGTCTGTTCACCACCGAATCCACTCTCTTCACTCAGCACATCCAGTCTCTTCACCCACATATCCAGTCACTTCATCACCGAATCCAGTCAATTCATCCCCGAATCCAGTCTCTTCATCACCACGTCCTGTCTCTTCAAGACCACATCCAGTCTCTTCATCACCACATCCAGTCTCTTCATCAGCACATCCACTCTCTTCATCACCACATCCAGTCTCTTCATCACCACATCCAGTCTCTTCATCACCACATCCAGTCTCTTCAGCACCACATCCACTCTCTTCAGCTCCTCATCCAGCCACTTCATCACCGAATCCAGTCTCTTCAACAACGAATCCAGTCTCCTCACCACCACATGCACTCTCTTCACTCAACACATCCACTCTCTTCATCACCACATCCACTCTCTTCACCACCACATCCAGTCTCTTCACTCACCACATCCAGTCTCTTCATCACCACATCCAGTCTCTTCACTCTCCACATCCACACACTTCATCACCACATCCACGCACTTCATCAACACATCCAGACACTTCAGCACCACATCCACTCTCTTCATCACCACATCCACTCTCTTCACCACCACATCCAGTCTCTTCACTCACCAAATCCAGTCTATTCACCACCACATCCAGTCTATTCACCACCGAATCCACTCTCTTCACTCAGCACATCCAGTCTCTTCACCAACATATGCAGAGACTTCACCACTGCATCCAGTCACTTCATTTCCGAATCCAGTCTCTTCATCACAGAATCCAGTCTCTTCACCACCACATCCACTCTCTTCATCTCCAAATCCTGTCTTTTCATCAGCACATCCAGTCTCTTCATCACCACATCCAGTCTCTTCAGCACCACATCCAGTCTCTTCATCACAGAATCCAGTCACTTCACTCACCACATCCAGTCTCTTTACCACCACATCCACTCTCTTCACCACAACATCCAGTCTCTTCAGCACCACATCCAGCCACTTAATCACCGAATCCAGTCTCCTCACCACCGCATAAACTCTCTTCACTCAACACATCCACTTTCTTCATCACCACATCCACTCAATTCACCACCACATCCAGTCTCTTCACTCACCACATCCAGTTTCTTCAGCACCACATCCACTCTCCTCATCACCACGTCCAGTCACTTCATCACCTCATCCAGTCACTTCATCACCACATCCAGTCTCTTCACTCTCCACATCCAGGCTCTTTATCACCACATCCACTCTCTTCATCACCACATCCACATTCTTCATCACCACATCCACTCTCTTCACCACCACATCCACTCTCTTCATCACCACATCCAGTCTCTTCACCACCATATCCAGTCTCTTCATCACCACATCCAGTCTCTTCATCACCGAATCCAGTCTCTTCACTCACCACATCCATTCTCTTCACCACCGAATCCAGTCTCTTCACTCACCACCTCCACTCTCCTCACCACTACATCCAGTCTCTTAATCAGCACATCCAGTCTCTTCATCACCACATCCAGTCTCTTCAGCACCACATCCAGTCTCTTCATCACATAATCCAGTCACTTCACTCACCACATCCAGTCACTTCACCACCACATCCACTCTCTTCACCACCACATCCTGTCTCTTCAGCACCACATCCAGCCACTTAATCACCGTATCCAGTCTCTTCATCACCACATCCAGTCTCTTCACTCACCACATCCTGTCCCTTAATCACCAAATCCTTTCTCTTCACCACCACGTCCAGTTTCTTCACCACCACATCCAGACTCTTCACCACCACATCCAGTCCCTTCATCACCACATCCACTCTCTTAATCACCAAATCCAGTCTCTTCACCACCACGTCCAGTTTCGTCCCCACCACATCCAGTCTCTTCACCACCACGTCCAGCCACTTCATCACCCAATCCAGTCTCCTCACCACCACATCCACTCTCTTCACTCAACACATCCACTCTCTTCACCACCACATCCAGTCTGTTCACCACCGAATCCACTCTCTTCACTCAGCACATCCAGTCTCTTCACCCACATATCCAGTCACTTCATCACCGAATCCAGTCACTTCATCCCCGAATCCAGTCTCTTCATCACCACGTCCTGTCTCTTCAAGACCACATCCAGACTCTTCATCACCACATCCAGTCTCTTCATCAGCACATCCACTCTCTTCATCACCACATCCAGTCTCTTCATCACCACATCCAGTCTCTTCATCACCACATCCAGTCTCTTCAGCACCACATCCACTCTCTTCAGCTCCTCATCCAGCCACTTCATCACCGAATCCAGTCTCTTCAACAACGAATCCAGTCTCCTCACCACCACATGCACTCTCTTCACTCAACACATCCACTCTCTTCATCACCACATCCACTCTCTTCACCACCACATCCAGTCTCTTCACTCACCACATCCAGTCTCTTCATCACCGCATGCACTCTCTTCATCACCAGATCCAGTCACTTCATCACCACATGCACTCACTTCATCACCACATTCAGTCTCTTCACTCACCACATCCAGTCCCTTAATCACCAAATCCAGTCTCTTCACCACCACGTCCAGTTTCTTCACCAGCACATCCAGACTCTTCACCACCACATCCAGTCCCTTCATCACTACATCCACTCTCTTAATCACGAAATCCAGTCTCTTCACCACCACGTCCAGTTTCTTCACCACCACATCCATTCTCTTCACGACCACGTCCAGCCACTTCATCACCCAATCCAGTCTCCTCACCACCACATCCACTCTCTTCACTCAACACATCCACTCTCTTCACCAACACATCCAGTCTGTTCACCACCGAATCCACTCTCTTCACTCAGCACATCCAGTCTCTTCACCCACATATCCAGTCACTTCATCACCAAATCCAGTCACTTCATCCCCGAATCCAGTCTCTTCATCACGACGTCCTGTCTCTTCAAGACCACATCCCGTCTCTTCATCACCACATCCAGTCTCTTCATCAGCACATCCACTCTCTTCATCACCACATCCAGTCTCTTCATCACCACATCCAGTCTCTTCAGCACCACATCCACTCTCTTCAGCTCCTCATTCAGCCACTTCATCACCGAATCCAGTCTCTTCAACACCGAATCCAGTCTCCTCACCACCACATGCACTCTCTTCTCTCAACACATCCACTCTCTTCATCACCACATCCACTCTCTTCACCACCACATCCAGTCTCTTCACTCACCACATCCAGTCCCATTACCACCACATCCACTCTCTTCATCACCACATCCAGTCACTTCATCACCTCATCCAGTCACTTCATCACCACATCCAGTCTCTTCACCGCTGCATCCACTCTCTTCACCATCACATCCAGTCCCATTACCACCACATCCACTCTCTTCATCACCACATACACATTCTTCATCACCACATCCACTCTCTTCACCACCACATTCACTGTCTTCATCACCACATCCATTCTCTTCACCACCGAATCCAGTCTCTTCACTCACCACATCCACTCTCTTCACCACTACATCCAGTCTCGTAATCAGCACATCCAGTCTCTTCATCACCACATCCAGTCTCTTCAGCACCACATCCAGTCTCTTCATCACAGAATCCAGTCACTTCACTCACCACATCCAGTCACTTCACCACCACATCCACTCTCTTCACCTCCACATCCTGTCTCTTCAGCACCACATCCAGCCACTTAATCACCGTATCCAGTCTCTTCATCGCCGAATCCAGTCTCCTCACCACCACATGCACTCTCTTCACTCAACACATCCACTCTCTTCATCACCATATCCAGTCTCTTCACCACCACGTCCTGTCTCTTCACCACCAGATCCAGTCTCCTAATCTCTACTTCCACTGTCATCATCACCACATCCAGTCGCTTCATCAGCACATCCAGTCTCTTCATCACCACATCCAGTCTCTTCATCACCACATCCAGTCTCTTCAGCACCACATCCAGTCTCTTCATCACCACATCCTGTCACGTCATCACCACATCCACTCACTTCATCACCACATCCAGTCTCTTCACTCACCACATCCAGTCTCTTCACTCTCCACATCCACTCACTTCATCACCATATCCACTCACTTCATCACCACATCCAGTCACTTCATCACCACATGCACTCTCTTCATCAGCACATCCAGTCACTTCATCACCACATCCACTCACTTCTTCTCCACATCCAGTCTCTTCACCACCACGTCCAGTTCCTTCACCACCACATCCAGACTCTTCACCACCACATTCAGTCCCTTCATCACCACATCCACTCTCTTAATCACCAAATCCAGTCTCTTCACCACCACATCCAGTCACTTCATCACCACATCCAGTCACTTCATCACCACATCCAGTCTCTTCACCCCTGCATCCAGTCTCTTCATCACCACATCCAGTCTCTTCATCACCGAATCCAGTCTCTTCACTCACCACATCCATTCTCTTCACCACCGAATCCAGTCTCTTCACTCACCACATCCACTCTCTTTACCACCACATCCACTCTCTTCACCACAACATCCAGTCTCTTCAGCACCACATCCAGCCACTTAATCACCGAATCCAGTCTCCTCACCACCGCATAAACTCTCTTCACCCACCACATCCAGTTTCTTCAGCACCACATCCACTCTCCTCATCACCACATCCAGTCACTTCATCACCTCATCCATTCACTTCATCACCACATCCAGTCTCTTCACCGCTGCATCCACTCTCTTCACCACCACATCCAGTCCCATTACCACCACATCCAGTCCCTTCATCACCAAATCCAGTCTCTTCACTCTCCACATCCAGGCTCTTCATCACCACAACCTCTCTCTTCATCACCACATCCACATTCTTCATCACCACATCCACTCTCTTCACCACCCCATCCACTCTCTTCATCACCACATCCAGTCTCTTCACCACCATATCCAGTCTCTTCATCACCACATCCAGTCTCTTCATCACCGAATCCAGTCTCTTCACTCACCACATCCATTCTCTTCACCACCGAATCCAGTCTGTTCACTCACCACATCCACTCTCTTCACCACTACATCCAGTCTCTTAATCAGCACATCCAGTCTCTTCATCACCACATCCAGTCTCTTCAGCACCACATCCAGTCTCTTCATCACAGAATCCAGTCACTTCACTCACCACATCCAGTCACTTCACCACCACATCCACTCTCTTCACCACCACATCCCGTCTCTTCAGCACCACATCCAGCCACTTAATCACCGTATCCAGTCTCTTCATCACCGAATCCAGTCTCCTCACCACCGCATAAACTCTCTTCACTCAACACATCCACTCTCTTCATCACCACATGCACTCTCTTCCCCACCACATCCAGTCTCTTCACTCACCACATCCATTCGCTTCATCAGTACATCCAGTCTCTTCATCACCACATCCAGTCTCTTCATCACCACATCCAGTCTCTTCATCACCACATCCACTCTCTTCACCACCACATCCACTCTCTTCATCACCACATCCAGTCTCTTCACCACCATATCCAGTCTCTTCATCACCACATCCAGTCTCTTCATCACCGAATCCAGTCTCTTCACTCACCACATCCATTCTCTTCACCACCGAATCCAGTCTCTTCACTCACCACCTCCACTCTCCTCACCACTACATCCAGTCTCTTAATCAGCACATCCAGTCTCTTCATCACCACATCCAGTCTCTTCAGCACCACATCCAGTCTCTTCATCACATAATCCAGTCACTTCACTCACCACATCCAGTCACTTCACCACCACATCCACTCTCTTCACCACCACATCCTGTCTCTTCAGCACCACATCCAGCCACTTAATCACCGTATCCAGTCTCTTCATCACCACATCCAGTCTCTTCACTCACCACATCCTGTCCCTTAATCACCAAATCCTTTCTCTTCACCACCACGTCCAGTTTCTTCACCACCACATCCAGACTCTTCACCACCACATCCAGTCCCTTCATCACCACATCCACTCTCTTAATCACCAAATCCAGTCTCTTCACCACCACGTCCAGTTTCGTCCCCACCACATCCAGTCTCTTCACCACCACGTCCAGCCACTTCATCACCCAATCCAGTCTCCTCACCACCACATCCACTCTCTTCACTCAACACATCCACTCTCTTCACCACCACATCCAGTCTGTTCACCACCGAATCCACTCTCTTCACTCAGCACATCCAGTCTCTTCATCACATATCCAGTCACTTCATCACCGAATCCAGTCACTTCATCCCCGAATCCAGTCTCTTCATCACCACGTCCTGTCTCTTCAAGACCACATCCAGTCTCTTCATCACCACATCCAGTCTCTTCATCAGCACATCCACTCTCTTCATCACCACATCCAGTCTCTTCATCACCACATCCAGTCTCTTCATCACCACATCCAGTCTCTTCAGCACCACATCCACTCTCTTCAGCTCCTCATCCAGCCACTTCATCACCGAATCCAGTCTCTTCAACAACGAATCCAGTCTCCTCACCACCACATGCACTCTCTTCACTCAACACATCCACTCTCTTCATCACCACATCCACTCTCTTCACCACCACATCCAGTCTCTTCACTCACCACATCCAGTCTCTTCATCACCACATGCACTCTCTTCATCACCAGATCCAGTCACTTCATCACCACATGCACTCACTTCATCACCACATTCAGTCTCTTCACTCACCACATCCAGTCCCTTAATCACCAAATCCAGTCTCTTCACCACCACGTCCAGTTTCTTCACCAGCACATCCACATTCTTCACCACCACATTTAGTCCCTTCATCACTACATCCACTCTCTTAATCACGAAATCCAGTCTCTTCACCACCACGTCCAGTTTCTTCACCACCACATCCATTCTCTTCACGACCACGTCCAGCCACTTCATCACCCAATCCAGTCTCCTCACCACCACATCCACTCTCTTCACTCAACACATCCACTCTCTTCACCAACACATCCAGTCTGTTCACCACCGAATCCACTCTCTTCACTCAGCACATCCAGTCTCTTCACCCGCATATCCAGTCACTTCATCACCAAATCCAGTCACTTCATCCCCGAATCCAGTCTCTTCATCACCACGTCCTGTCTCTTCAAGACCACATCCCGTCTCTTCATCACCACATCCAGTCTCTTCATCAGCACATCCACTCTCTTCATCACCACATCCAGTCTCTTCATCACCACATCCAGTCTCTTCAGCACCACATCCACTCTCTTCAGCTCCTCATTCAGCCACTTCATCACCGAATCCAGTCTCTTCAACACCGAATCCAGTCTCCTCACCACCACATGCACTCTCTTCTCTCAACACATCCACTCTCTTCATCACCACATCCACTCTCTTCACCACCACATCCAGTCTCTTCACTCACCACATCCAGTCCCATTACCACCACATCCACTCTCTTCATCACCACATCCAGTCACTTCATCACCTCATCCAGTCACTTCATCACCACATCCAGTCTCTTCACCGCTGCATCCACTCTCTTCACCATCACATCCAGTCCCATTACCACCACATCCACTCTCTTCATCACCACATCCACATTCTTCATCACCACATCCACTCTCTTCACCACCACATTCACTGTCTTCATCACCACATCCATTCTCTTCACCACCGAATCCAGTCTCTTCACTCACCACATCCACTCTCTTCACCACTACATCCAGTCTCGTAATCAGCACATCCAGTCTCTTCATCACCACATCCAGTCTCTTCAGCACCACATCCAGTCTCTTCATCACAGAATCCAGTCACTTCACTCACCACATCCAGTCACTTCACCACCACATCCACTCTCTTCACCTCCCCATCCTGTCTCTTCAGCACCACATCCAGCCACTTAATCACCGTATCCAGTCTCTTCATCGCCGAATCCAGTCTCCTCACCACCACATGCACTCTCTTCACTCAACACATCCACTCTCTTCATCACCATATCCAGTCTCTTCACCACCACGTCCTGTCTCTTCACCACCAGATCCAGTCTCCTAATCTCTACTTCCACTGTCATCATCACCACATCCAGTCGCTTCATCAGCACATCCAGTCTCTTCATCACCACATCCAGTCTCTTCATCACCACATCCAGTCTCTTCAGCACCACATCCAGTCTCTTCATCACCGAATCCAGTCTCTTCACTCACCACATCCACTCTCTTCACCACCACATCCACTCTCTTCATCACCACATCCTGTCACGTCATCACCACATCCACTCACTTCATCACCACATCCAGTCTCTTCACTCACCACATCCAGTCACTTCACTCTCCACATCCACTCACTTCATCACCATATCCACTCACTTCATCACCACATCCAGTCACTTCATCACCACATGCACTCTCTTCATCAGCACATCCAGTCACTTCATCACCACATCCACTCACTTCTTCTCCACATCTAGTCTCTTCACCACCACGTCCAGTACCTTCACCACCACATCCAGACTCTTCACCACCACATCCAGTCACTTCATCACCACATCCAGTCACTTCATCACCACATCCAGTCTCTTCACCCCTGCATCCAGTCTCTTCATCACCACATCCAGTCTCTTCATCACCGAATCCAGTCTCTTCACTCACCACATCCATTCTCTTCACCACCGAATCCAGTCTCTTCACTCACCACATCCACTCTCTTTACCACCACATCCACTCTCTTCACCACAACATCCAGTCTCTTCAGCACCACATCCAGCCACTTAATCACCGAATCCAGTCTCCTCACCACCGCATAAACTCTCTTCACCCACCACATCCAGTTTCTTCAGCACCACATCCACTCTCCTCATCACCACATCCAGTCACTTCATCACCTCATCCAGTCACTTCATCACCACATCCAGTCTCTTCACCGCTGCATCCACTCTCTTCACCACCACATCCAGTCCCATTACCACCACATCCAGTCCCTTCATCACCAAATCCAGTCTCTTCACTCTCCACATCCAGGCGCTTCATCACCACAACCTCTCTCTTCATCACCACATCCACATTCTTCATCACCACATCCACTCTCTTCACCACCCCATCCACTCTCTTCATCACCACATCCAGTCTCTTCACCACCATATCCAGTCTCTTCATCACCACATCCAGTCTCTTCATCACCGAATCCAGTCTCTTCACTCACCACATCCATTCTCTTCACCACCGAATCCAGTCTGTTCACTCACCACATCCACTCTCTTCACCACTACATCCAGTCTCTTAATCAGCACATCCAGTCTCTTCATCACCACATCCAGTCTCTTCAGCACCACATCCAGTCTCTTCATCACAGAATCCAGTCACTTCACTCACCACATCCAGTCACTTCACCACCACATCCACTCTCTTCACCACCACATCCCGTCTCTTCAGCACCACATCCAGCCACTTAATCACAGTATCCAGTCTCTTCATCACCGAATCCAGTCTCCTCACCACCGCATAAACTCTCTTCACTCAACACATCCACTCTCTTCATCACCACATGCACTCTCTTCCCCACCACATCCAGTCTCTTCACTCACCACATCCATTCGCTTCATCAGCACATCCAGTCTCTTCATCACCACATCCAGTCTCTTCATCACCACATCCAGTCTCTTCAGCACCACATCCAGTCTCTTCATCACCGAATCCAGTCACTTCACTCACCACATCCACTCTCTTCACCACCACATCCACTCGCTTCATCAGCACATCCAGTCTCTTCACTCACCACATCCAGTCTCTTCACTCTCCACATCCACTCACTTCATCACCATATCCACTCACTTCATCACCACTTCCAGTCACTTCATCACCACATGCTCTCTCTTCATCACCACATCCAGTCACTTCATCACCACATCCACTCACTTCATCTCCACATCCAGTCCCTTAATCACCAAATCCAGTCTCTTCACCACCACATCCAGTTTCTTCACCTCCACATCCAGACTCTTCACCACCACATCCAGTCCCTTCATCACCACATCCACTCTGTTAATCACCAAATGCAGTCTCTTCACCACCACGTCCAGTTTCTTCACCACCACATCCAGTCTCTTCACCACCACGTCAAGCCACTTCATCACACAATCCAGTCTCCTCACCACCACATCCACTCTCTTCACTCAACACATCCACTCTCTTCACCACCACATCCTGTCTATTCACCACCGAATCCACTCTCTTCACTCAGCACATCCAGTCTCTTCATCAACATATCCAGTCACTTCATCACCAAATCCAGTCACTTCATCCCCGAATCCAGTCTCTTCATCACCACGTCCTGTCTCTTCACGACCACATCTAGTCTCTTCATCACCACATCCAGTCTCTTCATCAGCACATCCACTCACTTCATCACCACATCCACTCTCTTCATCACCACATCCAGTCACTTCAGCACCATATCCAGTCTATTCACTACCACATCCAGTCTACTCAACACCGAATCCACTCTCTTCACTCAGCACATCCAGTCTCTTCACCAACATATCCAGTGACTTCACCACCGAATCCAGTCGCTTCATTTCCGAATCCAGTCTCTTCATCACCACGTCCTGTCTCTTCACGACCACATCTAGTCTCTTCATCACCACATCCAGTCACTTCAGCACCATATCCACTCTCTTCACCACCACATCCACTCTCTTCATCATCACATCCACTCTCTTCATCACCACATCCAGTCACTTCATCACCACATCCAGTCACTTCATCACCACATCCACTCTTTTAATCACCACATCCACTCTCTTCACCACCACATCCACTCTCTTTTTCACCATATCCAGTCTCTTCACTCACCACATCCAGTCTCTTCACTCACCACATCCAGTCTCTTCATCACCACATCCAGTCTCTTCACTCACCACATCCACTCTGTTCATCCATGAATCCATTCTCTTCATCACCACATCCACTGTCTTCACCACCACATCCAGTCTCTTCACTCACCACATCCAGTCTCTTCATCACCACATCCAGTCTCTTCATCACCACATCCAGTCTCTTCACTCTCCACATCCACTCACTTCATCACCACATCCACTCTCTTCATCACCACATCCAGTCACTTCAGCACCACATCCACTGACTTCATCACCACATCCACTCTCTTCACCACCACATCCAGTCTCTTCATCACAGAATCCAGTCTCTTCACCACCACATCCACTCTCTTCATCTCCACATCCAGTCTCTTCATCACCACATCCACTCTCTGAATCACCACATCCACTCTCTTCACCACCACATCCACTCTCTTCTTCACCATATCCAGTCTCTTCACCACCACGTCCTGTCTCTTCACCACCACATCCAGTCTCTTAATCTCTACTTCCACTGTCATCATCACCACATCCAGTCACTTCATCAGCACATCCAGTCTCTTCATCACCACATCCAGTCTCTTCATCACCACATCCACTGTCTTCACCACCACATCCAGTCTCTTCACTCAGCACATCCAGTCTCTTCATCACCACATCCAGTCTCTTCACTCACCACATCCACTCTGTTGATCACTGAATCCATTCTCTTCATCACCACATCCACTCTCTTCATCACCAAATCCAGTCTCTTCACTCAGCACATCCACTCTCTTCATCACCAATCCAGTCTCTTCACTCTCCACATCCAGGCTATTCATCACCACATCCACTCTCTTTATCACCACATCCACATTCTTCATCACCACATCCACATTCTTCATCACCACATCCACTCTCTTCACCACCACATCCACTCTCTACATCACCACATCCAGTCTCTTCACCACCATATCCAGTCTCTTCATCACCACATCCAGTCTCTTCATCACCGAATCCAGTCTCTTCACTCACCACATCCATTCTCTTCATCACCGAATCCAGTCTCTTCACTCACCACATCCACTCTCTTCACCACTACATCCAGTCTCTTAATCAGCACATCCAGTCTCTTCATCACCACATCCAGTCTCTTCAGCACCACATCCAGTCTCTTCATCACAGAATCCAGTCACTTCACTCACCACATCCACTCACTTCACCACCACATCCAATCTCTTCACCACCACATCCTGTCTCTTCAGCACCACATCCAGCCACTTAATCACCGTATCCAGTCTCTTCATCACCGAATCCAGTCTCCTCACCACCGCATAAACTCTCTTCACTCAACACATCCACTCTCTTCATCACCACATGCACTCTCTTCCCCACCACATCCAGTCTCTTCACTCACCACATCCACTCTCTTCATCACCACATCCAGTCACTTCATCACCACATCCACTCGCTTCATCACCACATCCAGTATCTTCACTCACCACATCCAATCTCTTCATCACCACATCCAGTCCCTTCACTCTCCACATCCACTCACTTCATCACCACCTCCACTCTCTTCATCAACACATCCAGTCACTTCAGCACCACATCCACACACTTCATCACCACATCCACTCTCTTCATCACCACATCCAGTCTATTCACCACCACATCCAGTCTATTCACCACCGAATCCACTCTCTTCACTCAGCACATCCAGTCTCTTCACCAACATATCCAGTGACTTCACCACCGAATCCAGTCGCTTCATTTCCGAATCCAGTCTCTTCACCACCACATCCACTCTCTTCATCTCCACATCCAGTCTTTTCATCACCACATCCACTCCTGAATCACCACATCCACTCTCTTCACCACCACATCCACTCTCTTCACCACCACATCCACTCTCTTCTTCACCATATCCAGTCTCTTCACCACCACGTCCTGTCTCTTCAGCACCAGATCCAATCTCTTAATCTCTACTTCCACTGTCATCATCACCACATCCAGTCTCTTCAGCACCACATCCAGTCTCTTCATCACCGAATCCAGTCTCTTCACCCACCACATCCACTCTCTTCACCAACACATCCACTCACTTCATCACCATATCCACTCACTTCATCACCACATCCAGTCACTTCATCACCACATGCACTCTCTTCATCACCACATCCAGTCACTTCATCACCACATCCAGTCTCTTCACTCACCACATCCAGTCCCTTAATCACCAAATCCAGTCTCTTCACCACCACGTCCAGTTTCTTCACCACCACATCCAGACTCTTCACCACCACATCCAGTCCCTTCATCACCACATCCACTCTCTTAATCACCAAATCCAGTCTCTTCAATACCACATCCAGTTTCATCACCACCACATCCAGTCTCTTCACCACCACGTCCAGCCACTTCATCACCCAATCCAGTCTCCTCACCACCACATCCACTCTCTTCACTCAACACATACACTCTCTTCACCACCACATCCAGTCTATTCACCACCGACTCCACTCTCTTCACTCAGCACATCAAGTCTCTTCACCAACATATCCAGTCACTTCATCACCGAATCCAGTCACTTCATCCCCGAATCCAGTCTCTTCATCACCACGTCCTGTCTCTTCACGACCACATCCAGTCTCTTCATCTCCACATCCAGTCTATTCACCAACATATCCAGTGACTTCACCACCGAATCCTGTCGCTTCATTTCTGAATCCAGTCTCTTCATCACAGAATCCTGTCTCTTCACCACCAGTTCCACTCTCTTCATCTCCGCATCCAGTCTCTTCATCACCACATCCACTCTCTGAATCACCACATCCACTCTCTTCACCAGCACATCCACTCTCTTCTTCACCATATCCAGTCTCTTCACCACCACGTCCTGTCTCTTCATCACCACATCCAGTCTCTTAATCTCTACTTCCACAGTCATCATCAGCACATCCAGTCACTTCATCAGCACATCCAGTCTCTTCATCACCACATCCAGTCTCTTCAGCACCACATCCAGTCTCTTCAGCATGACATCCAGTCTCTTCATCACCGAATCCAGTCACTTCACTCACTACATCCAGTCTCTTCATCAGCACATCCACTGTCTTCACCACCACATCCAGTCTCTTCACTCAGCACATCCAGTCTCTTCATCACCACATCCAGTCTCTTCACTCACCACATCCACTCTGTTCATCAGTGAATCCATTCTCTTCATCACCACATCCACTCTCTTCATCACCAAATCCAGTCTCTTCACTCAGCACATCCAGTCTCTTCATCACCACATCCAGTCTCTTCACTCACCACATCCACTCTGTTCATCAGTGAATCCATTCTCTTCATCACCACATCCACTCTCTTCATCACCAAATCCAGTCTCTTCACTCAGCACATCCAGTCTCTTCATCACCACATCCAGTCTCTTCATCACCACATCCAGTCTCTTCACTCTCCACATCCACTCACTTCATCACCACATCCACTCTCTTCATCACCACATCCAGTCACTTCAGCACCACATCCACTGACTTCATCACCACATCCACTCTCTTCACCACCACATCCAGTCTCTTCATCACAGAATCCAGTCTCTTCACCACCACATCCACTCTCTTCATCTCCACATCCAGTCTCTTCATCACCACATCCACTCTCTGAATCACCACATCCACTCTCTTCACCACCACATCCACTCTCTTCTTCACCATATCCAGTCTCTTCAACACCACGTCCTGTCTCTTCACCACCACATCCAGTCTCTTAATCTCTACTTCCACTGTCATCATCACCACATCCAGTCACTTCATCAGCACATCCAGTCTCTTCATCACCACATCCAGTCTCTTCATCACCACATCCACTGTCTTCACCACCACATACAGTCTCTTCACTCAGCACATCCAGTCTCTTCATCACCACATCCAGTCTCTTCATCACCACATCCACATTCTTCATCACCACATCCACATTCTTCATCACCACATCCACTCTCTTCACCACCACATCCACTCTCTACATCACCACATCCAGTCTCTTCACCACCATATCCAGTCTCTTCATCACCACATCCAGTCTCTTCATCACCGAATCCAGTCTCTTCACTCACCACATCCATTCTCTTCATCACCGAATCCAGTCTCTTCACTCACCACATCCACTCTCTTCACCACTACATCCAGTCTCTTAATCAGCACATCCAGTCTCTTCATCACCACATCCAGTCTCTTCAGCACCACATCCAGTCTCTTCATCACAGAATCCAGTCACTTCACTCACCACATCCACTCACTTCACCACCACATCCAATCTCTTCACCACCACATCCTGTCTCTTCAGCACCACATCCAGCCACTTAATCACCGTATCCAGTCTCTTCATCACCGAATCCAGTCTCCTCACCACCGCATAAACTCTCTTCACTCAACACATCCACTCTCTTCATCACCACATGCACTCTCTTCCCCACCACATCCAGTCTCTTCACTCACCACATCCACTGTCTTCATCACCACATCCAGTCACTTCATCACCACATCCACTCGCTTCATCACCACATCCAGTATCTTCACTCACCACATCCAATCTCTTCATCACCACTTCCAGTCCCTTCACTCTCCACATCCACTCACTTCATCACCACCTCCACTCTCTTCATCAACACATCCAGTCACTTCAGCACCACATCCACTCACTTCATCACCACATCCACTCTCTTCATCACCACATCCAGTCTATTCACCACCACATCCAGTCTATTCACCACCGAATCCACTCTCTTCACTCAGCACATCCAGTCTCTTCACCAACATATCCAGTGACTTCACCACCGAATCCAGTCGCTTCATTTCCGAATCCAGTCTCTTCACCACCACATCCACTCTCTTCATCTCCACATCCAGTCTTTTCATCACCACATCCACTCCTGAATCACCACATCCACTCTCTTCACCACCACATCCACTCTCTTCACCACCACATCCACTCTCTTCTTCACCATATCCAGTCTCTTCACCACCACGTCCTGTCTCTTCAGCACCAGATCCAATCTCTTAATCTCTACTTCCACTGTCATCATCACCACATCCAGTCTCTTCAGCACCACATCCAGTCTTTTCATCACCGAATCCAGTCTCTTCACCCACCACATCCACTCTCTTCACCACCACATCCACTCACTTCATCACCATATCCACTCACTTCATCACCACATCCAGTCACTTCATCACCACATGCACTCTCTTCATCACCACATCCAGTCATTTCATCACCACATCCAGTCTCTTCACTCACCACATCCAGTCCCTTAATCACCAAATCCAGTCTCTTCACCACCACGTCCAGTTTCTTCACCACCACATCCAGACTCTTCACCACCACATCCAGTCCCTTCATCACCACATCCACTCTCTTAATCACCAAATCCAGTCTCTTCAATACCACATCCAGTTTCATCACCACCACATCCAGTCTCTTCACCACCACGTCCAGCCACTTCATCACCCAATCCAGTCTCCTCACCACCACATCCACTCTCTTCACTCAACACATACACTCTCTTCACCACCACATCCAGTCTATTCACCACCGAATCCACTCTCTTCACTCAGCACATCAAGTCTCTTCACCAACATATCCAGTCACTTCATCACCGAATCCAGTCACTTCATCCCCGAATCCAGTCTCTTCATCACCACGTCCTGTCTCTTCACGACCACATCCAGTCTCTTCATCTCCACATCCAGTCTATTCACCAACATATCCAGTGACTTCACCACCGAATCCAGTCGCTTCATTTCTGAATCCAGTCTCTTCATTTCTGAATCCAGTCTCTTCACCACCAGATCCACTCTCTTCATCTCCGCATCCAGTCTCTTCATCACCACATCCACTCTCTGAATCACCACATCCACTCTCTTCACCAGCACATCCACTCTCTTCTTCACCATATCCAGTCTCTTCACCACCACGTCCTTTCTCTTCATCACCACATCCAGTCTCTTAATCTCTACTTCCACTGTCATCATCAGCACATCCAGTCACTTCATCAGCACATCCAGTCTCTTCATCACCACATCCAGTCTCTTCAGCACCACATCCAGTCTCTTCAGCATGACATCCAGTCTCTTCATCACCGAATCCAGTCACTTCACTCACTACATCCAGTCTCTTCATCACCACATCCACTGTCTTCACCACCACATCCAGTCTCTTCACTCAGCACATCCAGTCTCTTCATCACCACATCCAGTCTCTTCACTCACCACATCCACTCTGTTCATCAGTGAATCCATTCTCTTCATCACCACATCCACTCTCTTCATCACCAAATCCAGTCTCTTCACCACCATGTCCACTCTCTTCATCACCACATCCACTCTCTTCATCACCAAATCCAGTCTCTTCATCAGCACATCCAGTCTCTTCATCACCACATCCAGTCCCATTACCACCACATCCAGTCCCTTCATCACCAAATCCAGTCTCTTCACTCTCCACATCCAGGCTCTTCATCACCACATCCACTCTCTTCATCACCACATCCAGTCACTTCATCACCAAATCCACTCGCTTCATCACCACATCCAGTATCTTCACTCACCACATCCAATCTCTTCATCACCACATCCAGTCTCTTCACTCTCCACATCCACTCACTTCATCACCACCTCCACTCTCTTCATCACCACATCCAGTCACTTCAGCACCACATCCACTCACTTCATCACCACATCCACTCTCTTCACTCAACACATCCATTCTCATCACCAACACATTCAGTCACTTCATCACCAAATCCAATCTTTTCATCACCAAATCCAGTCTTTTCACCACCACATCCACTCTCTTCATCACCACATCCAGTCACTTCATCACCACATCCACTGTCTTAATCACCACATCCAGTCTCTTCAGCACCACATCCAGTCTCTACATCACCAATTCCAGTCTATTCAGCAACACATCCAGTCTCTTTATCACCGAATCCAGTCACTTAACTCACCACATCAACTCTCTTCACCACCACATCCAGTCCCTTCATCACCAAATCCAGTCTCTTCAGTCACCACATCCATTCCTTTCACCACCACATCCACTCTCTTCACCACCACTTCCACTCTCTACATCACCACATCCAGTCTCTTCACCACCATATCCAGTCTCTTCATCACCACATCCAGTCTCTTCACCACCATATCCAGTCTCTTCATCACCACATCCAGTCTCTTCATCACCGAATCCAGTCTCTTCACTCACCACATCCATTCTCTTCATCACCGAATCCAGTCTCTTCACTCACCACATCCACTCTCTTCACCACTACATCCAGTCTCGTAATCAGCACATCCAGTCTCTTCATCACCACATCCAGTCTCTTCAGCACCACATCCAGTCTCTTCATCACAGAATCCAGTCACTTCACTCACCACATCCACTCACTTCACCACCACATCCAATCTCTTCACCACCACATCCTGTCTCTTCAGCACCACATCCAGCCACTTAATCACAGTATCCAGTCTCTTCATCACCGAATCCAGTCTCCTCACCACCGCATAAACTCTCTTCACTCAACACTTCCACTCTCTTCATCACCACATGCACTCTCTTCCCCACCACATCCAGTCTCTTCACTCACCACATCCACTCTCTTCATCACCACATCCAGTCACTTCATCACCACATCCACTCGCTTCATCACCACATCCAGTATCTTCACTCACCACATCCAATCTCTTCATCACCACATCCAGTCCCTTCACTCTCCACATCCACTCACTTCATCACCACATCCACTCTCTTCATCACCACATCCAGTCTATTCACCACCACATCCAGTCTATTCACCACCGAATCCACTCTCTTCACTCAGCACATCCAGTCTCTTCACCAACATATCCAGTGACTTCACCACCGAATCCAGTCGCTTCATTTCCGAATCCAGTCTCTTCACCACCACATCCACTCTCTTCATCTCCACATCCAGTCTTTTCATCACCACATCCACTCCTGAATCACCACATCCACTCTCTTCACCACCACATCCACTCTCTTCACCACCACATCCACTCTCTTCTTCACCATATCCAGTCTCTTCACCACCACGTCCTGTCTCTTCAGCACCAGATCCAATCTCTGAATCTCTACTTCCACTGTCATCATCACCACATCCAGTCTCTTCAGCACCACATCCAGTCTCTTCATCACCGAATCCAGTCCTTCACCCACCACATCCACTCTCTTCACCACCACATCCACTCACTTCATCACCATATCCACTCACTTCATCACCACATCCAGTCACTTCATCACCACATGCACTCTCTTCATCACCACATCCAGTCATTTCATCACCACATCCAGTCTCTTCACTCACCACATCCAGTCCCTTAATCACCAAATCCAGTCTCTTCACCACCACGTCCAGTTTCTTCACCACCACATCCAGACTCTTCACCACCACATCCAGTCCCTTCATCACCACATCCACTCTCTTAATCACCAAATCCAGTCTCTTCAATACCACATCCAGTTTCATCACCACCACATCCAGTCTCTTCACCACCACGTCCAGCCACTTCATCACCCAATCCAGTCTCCTCACCACCACATCCACTCTCTTCACTCAACACATACACTCTCTTCACCACCACATCCAGTCTATTCACCACCGAATCCACTCTCTTCACTCAGCACATCAAGTCTCTTCACCAACATATCCAGTCACTTCATCACCGAATCCAGTCACTTCATCCCCGAATCCAGTCTCTTCATCACCACGTCCTGTCTCTTCACGACCACATCCAGTCTCTTCATCTCCACATCCAGTCTATTCACCAACATATCCAGTGACTTCACCACCGAATCCAGTCGCTTCATTTCTGAATCCAGTCTCTTCATCACAGAATCCAGTCTCTTCACCACCAGATCCACTCTCTTCATCTCCGCATCCAGTCTCTTCATCACCACATCCACTCTCTGAATCACCACATCCACTCTCTTCACCAGCACATCCACTCTCTTCTTCACCATATCCAGTCTCTTCACCACCACGTCCTTTCTCTTCATCACCACATCCAGTCTCTTAATCTCTACTTCCACTGTCATCATCAGCACATCCAGTCACTTCATCAGCACATCCAGTCTCTTCATCACCACATCCAGTCTCTTCAGCACCACATCCAGTCTCTTCAGCATGACATCCAGTCTCTTCATCACCGAATCCAGTCACTTCACTCACTACATCCAGTCTCTTCATCACCACATCCACTGTCTTCACCACCACATCCAGTCTCTTCACTCAGCACATCCAGTCTCTTCATCACCACATCCAGTCTCTTCACTCACCACATCCACTCTGTTCATCAGTGAATCCATTCTCTTCATCACCACATCCACTCTCTTCATCACCAAATCCAGTCTCTTCACCACCATGTCCACTCTCTTCATCACCACATCCACTCTCTTCATCACCAAATCCAGTCTCTTCACTCAGCACATCCAGTCTCTTCATCACCACATCCAGTCCCATTACCACCACATCCAGTCCCTTCATCACCAAATCCAGTCTCTTCACTCTCCACATCCAGGCTCTTCATCACCACATCCACTCTCTTCATCACTACATCCAGTCACTTCATCACCAAATCCACTCGCTTCATCACCACATCCAGGATCTTCACTCACCACATCCAATCTCTTCATCACCACATCCAGTCTCTTCACTCTCCACATCCACTCACTTCATCACCACCTCCACTCTCTTCATCACCACATCCAGTCACTTCAGCACCACATCCACTCACTTCATCACCACATCCACTCTCTTCATCACCACATCCAGTCTATTCACCACCACATCCAGTCTATTCACCACCTAATCCACTCTCTTCACTCAGCACATCCAGTCTCTTCACCAACATATCCAGTGACATCACCACCGCATCCATTCGCTTCATTTCCGAATCCAGTCTCTTCACCACCACATCCACTCTCTTCATCTCCACATCCAGTCTTTTCATCACCACATCCACTCCTGAATCACCACATCCACTCTCTTCACCACCACATCCACTCTCTTCACCACCACATCCACTCTCTTCTTCACCATATCCAGTCTCTTCACCACCACGTCCTGTCTCTTCAGCACCAGATCCAATCTCTTAATCTCTACTTCCACTGTCATCATCACCACATCCAGTCTCTTCAGTACCACATCCAGTCTCTTCATCACCGAATCCAGTCTCTTCACCCACCACATCCACTCTCTTCACCACCACATCCACTCTCTTCATCACCACATCCTGTCACTTCATCACCACATCCACTCACTTCATCACCACATCCAGTCACTTCACTCACCACATCCAGTCTCTTCACTCTCCACATCCACTCACTTCATCACCATATCCACTCACTTCATCACCACATCCAGTCACTTCATCACCACATGCACTCTCTTCATCACCACATCCAGTCACTTCATCACCACATGCACTCACTTCATCACCACATCCAGTCTCTTCACTCACCACATCCAGTCCCTTAATCACCAAATCCAGTCTCTTCACCACCACGTCCAGTTTCTTCACCACCACATCCAGACTCTTCACCACCACATCCAGTCCCTTCATCACCACATCCACTCTCTTAATCACCAAATCCAGTCTCTTCACCACCACATCCAGTTTCTTCACCACCACATCCAGTCTCTTCACCACCACGTCCAGCCACTTCATCACCCAATCCAGTCTCCTCACCACCACATCCACTCTCTTCACTCAACACATCCACTCTCTTCACCACCACATCCAGTCTATTCACCACCGAATCCACTCTCTTCACTCAGCACATCAAGTCTCTTCACCAACATATCCAGTCACTTCATCACCGAATCCAGTCACTTCATCCCCGAATCCAGTCTCTTCATCACCACGTCCTGTCTCTTCACGACCACATCCAGTCTCTTCATCACCATATCCAGTCTCTTCATCAGCACATCCACTCTCTTCATCACCACATCCAGTCTCTTCATCACCACATCCAGTCTCTTCAGCACCACATCCACTCTCTTCAGCTCCTCATCCAGCCACTTCATCACCGAATCCAGTCTCTTCAACACCGAATCCAGTCTCCTCATCACCACATGCACTCTCTTCACTCAACACATCCACTCTCTTCATCACCACATCCACTCTCTTTACCACCACATCCAGTCTCTTCACTCACCACATCCAGTCTCTTCATCACCACATCCAGTCTCTTCACTCACCAAATCCAGTCTATTCACCACCACATCCAGTCTATTCACCACCGAATCCACTCTCTTCACTCAGCACATCCAGTCTCTTCACCAACATATCCAGTGACTTCACCACCGCATCCAGTCGCTTCATTTCCGAATCCAGTCTCTTCATCACAGAATCCAGTCTCTTCACCACCACATCCAGTCTCTTCACCACCTCGTCCACTCTCTTCATCACCACATCCAGTCTCTTCACCACCATATCCAGTCTCTTCATCACCACTTCCAGTCTCTTCATCACAGAATCCAGTCTCTTCACTCACCACATCCATTCTCTTCACCACCGAATCCAGTCTCTTCATCACCACATCCACATTCTTCATCACCACATGCACATTCTTCATCACCACATCCACTCTCTTCACCACCACATCCACTCTCTTCATCACCACATCCAGTCTCTTCACCACCATATCCAGTCTCTTCATCACCACATCCAGTCTCTTCATCACAGAATCCAGTCTCTTCACTCACCACATCCACTCTCTTCACCACCACATCCAGTCCCTTAATCAGCACATCCAGTCTCTTCATCACCACATCCAGTCTCTTCAGCACCACATCCAGTCTCTTCAGCACCACATCCAGTCTCTTCATCACAGAATCCAGTCACTTCACTCACCACATCCACTCTCTTTACCACCACATCCACTCTCTTCACCAGAACATCCAGTCTCTTCAGCACCACATCCAGCCACTTAATCACCGAATCCAGTCTCCTCACCACCGCATAAACTCTCTTCACTCAACACATCCACTCTCTTGATCACCGAATCCAGTCTCTTCACTCACCACATCCATTCTCTTCATCACCGAATCCAGTCTCTTCACTCACCACATCCACTCTCTTCACCACTACATCCAGTCTCTTAATCAGCACATCCAGTCTCTTCATCACCACATCCAGTCTCTTCAGCACCACATCCAGTCTCTTCATCACAGAATCCAGTCACTTCACTCACCACATCCACTCACTTCACCACCACATCCAATCTCTTCACCACCACATCCTGTCTCTTCAGCACCACATCCAGCCACTTAATCACAGTATCCAGTCTCTTCATCACCGAATCCAGTCTCCTCACCACCGCATAAACTCTCTTCACTCAACACTTCCACTCTCTTCATCACCACATGCACTCTCTTCCCCACCACATCCAGTCTCTTCACTCACCACATCCACTCTCTTCATCACCACATCCAGTCACTTCATCACCACATCCACTCGCTTCATCACCACATCCAGTATCTTCACTCACCACATCCAATCTCTTCATCACCACATCCAGTCCCTTCACTCTCCACATCCACTCACTTCATCACCACATCCACTCTCTTCATCACCACATCCAGTCTATTCAACACCACATCCAGTCTATTCACCACCGAATCCACTCTCTTCACTCAGCACATCCAGTCTCTTCACCAACATATCCAGTGACTTCACCACCGAATCCAGTCGCTTCATTTCCGAATCCAGTCTCTTCACCACCACATCCACTCTCTTCATCTCCACATCCAGTCTTTTCATCACCACATCCACTCCTGAATCACCACATCCACTCTCTTCACCACCACATCCACTCTCTTCACCACCACATCCACTCTCTTCTTCACCATATCCAGTCTCTTCACCACCACGTCCTGTCTCTTCAGCACCAGATCCAATCTCTTAATCTCTACTTCCACTGTCATCATCACCACATCCAGTCTCTTCAGCACCACATCCAGTCTCTTCATCACCGAATCCAGTCCTTCACCCACCACATCCACTCTCTTCACCACCACATCCACTCACTTCATCACCATATCCACTCACTTCATCACCACATCCAGTCACTTCATCACCACATGCACTCTCTTCATCACCACATCCAGTCATTTCATCACCACATCCAGTCTCTTCACTCACCACATCCAGTCCCTTAATCACCAAATCCAGTCTCTTCACCACCACGTCCAGTTTCTTCACCACCACATCCAGACTCTTCACCACCACATCCAGTCCCTTCATCACCACATCCACTCTCTTAATCACCAAATCCAGTCTCTTCAATACCACATCCAGTTTCATCACCACCACATCCAGTCTCTTCACCACCACGTCCAGCCACTTCATCACCCAATCCAGTCTCCTCACCACCACATCCACTCTCTTCACTCAACACATACACTCTCTTCACCACCACATCCAGTCTATTCACCACCGAATCCACTCTCTTCACTCAGCACATCAAGTCTCTTCACCAACATATCCAGTCACTTCATCACCGAATCCAGTCACTTCATCCCCGAATCCAGTCTCTTCATCACCACGTCCTGTCTCTTCACGACCACATCCAGTCTCTTCATCTCCACATCCAGTCTCTTCACCAACATATCCAGTGACTTCACCACCGCATCCAGTCGCTTCATTTCCGAATCCAGTCTCTTCATCACAGAATCCAGTCTCTTCACCACCACATCCAGTCTCTTCACCACCTCGTCCACTCTCTTCATCACCACATCCAGTCTCTTCACCACCATATCCAGTCTCTTCATCACCACATCCAGTCTCTTCATCACAGAATCCAGTCTCTTCACTCACCACATCCATTCTCTTCACCACCGAATCCAGTCTCTTCATCACCACATCCACATTCTTCATCACCACATGCACATTCTTCATCACCACATCCACTCTCTTCACCACCACATCCACTCTCTTCATCACCACATCCAGTCTCTTCACCACCATATCCAGTCTCTTCATCACCACATCCAGTCTCTTCATCACAGAATCCAGTCTCTTCACTCACCACATCCACTCTCTTCACCACCACATCCAGTCCCTTAATCAGCACATCCAGTCTCTTCATCACCACATCCAGTCTCTTCAGCACCACATCCAGTCTCTTCAGCACCACATCCAGTCTCTTCATCACAGAATCCAGTCACTTCACTCACCACATCCACTCTCTTTACCACCACATCCACTCTCTTCACCAGAACATCCAGTCTCTTCAGCACCACATCCAGCCACTTAATCACCGAATCCAGTCTCCTCACCACCGCATAAACTCTCTTCACTCAACACATCCACTCTCTTGATCTCCACATCCAGTCTTTTCATCACCACATCCACTCCTGAATCACCACATCCACTCTCTTCACCACCACATCCACTCTCTTCACCACCACATCCACTCTCTTCTTCACCATATCCAGTCTCTTCACCACCACGTCCTGTCTCTTCAGCACCAGATCCAATCTCTTAATCTCTACTTCCACTGTCATCATCACCACATCCAGTCTCTTCAGCACCACATCCAGTCTCTTCATCACCGAATCCAGTCTCTTCACCCACCACATCCACTCTCTTCACCACCACATCCACTCTCTTCATCACCACATCCTGTCACTTCATCACCACATCCACTCACTTCATCACCACATCCAGTCACTTCACTCACCACATCCAGTCTCTTCACTCTCCACATCCACTCACTTCATCACCATATCCACTCACTTCATCACCACATCCAGTCACTTCATCACCACATGCACTCTCTTCATCACCACATCCAGTCACTTCATCACCACATGCACTCACTTCACCACCACGTCCAGTTTCTTCACCACCACATCCAGACTCTTCACCACCACATCCAGTCCCTTCATCACCACATCCACTCTCTTAATCACCAAATCCAGTCTCTTCACCACCACATCCAGTTTCTTCACCACCACATCCAGTCTCTTCACCACCACGTCCAGCCACTTCATCACCCAATCCAGTCTCCTCACCACCACATCCACTCTCTTCACTCAACACATCCACTCTCTTCACCACCACATCCAGTCTATTCACCACCGAATCCACTCTCTTCACTCAGCACATCAAGTCTCTTCACCAACATATCCAGTCACTTCATCACCGAATCCAGTCACTTCATCCCCGAATCCAGTCTCTTCATCACCACGTCCTGTCTCTTCACGACCACATCCAGTCTCTTCATCACCATATCCAGTCTCTTCATCAGCACATCCACTCTCTTCATCACCACATCCAGTCTCTTCATCACCACATCCAGTCTCTTCAGCACCACATCCACTCTCTTCAGCTCCTCATCCAGCCACTTCATCACCGAATCCAGTCTCTTCAACACCGAATCCAGTCTCCTCATCACCACATGCACTCTCTTCACTCAACACATCCACTCTCTTCATCACCACATCCACTCTCTTTACCACCACATCCAGTCTCTTCACTCACCACATCCAGTCTCTTCATCACCACATCCAGTCTCTTCACTCACCAAATCCAGTCTATTCACCACCACATCCAGTCTATTCACCACCGAATCCACTCTCTTCACTCAGCACATCCAGTCTCTTCACCAACATATCCAGTGACTTCACCACCGCATCCAGTCGCTTCATTTCCGAATCCAGTCTCTTCATCACAGAATCCAGTCTCTTCACCACCACATCCAGTCTCTTCACCACCTCGTCCACTCTCTTCATCACCACATCCAGTCTCTTCACCACCATATCCAGTCTCTTCATCACAGAATCCAGTCTCTTCACTCACCACATCCATTCTCTTCACCACCGAATCCAGTCTCTTCATCACCACATCCACATTCTTCATCACCACATGCACATTCTTCATCACCACATCCACTCTCTTCACCACCACATCCACTCTCTTCATCACCACATCCAGTCTCTTCACCACCATATCCAGTCTCTTCATCACCACATCCAGTCTCTTCATCACAGAATCCAGTCTCTTCACTCACCACATCCACTCTCTTCACCACCACATCCAGTCCCTTAATCAGCACATCCAGTCTCTTCATCACCACATCCAGTCTCTTCAGCACCACATCCAGTCTCTTCAGCACCACATCCAGTCTCTTCATCACAGAATCCAGTCACTTCACTCACCACATCCACTCTCTTTACCACCACATCCACTCTCTTCACCAGAACATCCAGTCTCTTCAGCACCACATCCAGCCACTTAATCACCGAATCCAGTCTCCTCACCACCGCATAAACTCTCTTCACTCAACACATCCACTCTCTTGATCACCACATGCACTCTCTTAATCACCAAATCCAGTCTCTTCACCACCACGTCCAGTTTCTTAAGCACCACATCCAGTCTCTTCACCACCACGTCCAGTCTCTTCATCACCACATCCTCTCTCCTCATCACCACATCCAGTCACTTCATCACCACATCCAGTCACTTCATCACCACATCCAGTCACTTCATCACCACATCCAGTCTCTTCACCGCTGCATCCACTCTCTTCACCACCACATCCAGTCCCATTACCACCACATCCAGTCCCTTCATCACCAAATCCAGTCTCTTCACTCTCCACATCCAGGCTCTTCATCACCACATCCACTCTCTTCATCACCACATCCACATTCTTCATCACCACATGCACATTCTTCATCACCACATCCACTCTCTTCACCACCACATCCACTCTCTTCATCACCACATCCAGTCTCTTCACCACCATATCCAGTCTCTTCATCACCACATCCAGTCTCTTCATCACAGAATCCAGTCTCTTCACTCACCACATCCATTCTCTTCACCACCGAATCCAGTCTCTTCACTCACCACATCCACTCTCTTCACCACTACATCCAGTCTCTTAATCAGCACATCCAGTCTCTTCATCACCACATCCTGTCTCTTCATCACAGAATCCAGTCACTTCACTCACCACATCCAGTCACTTCACCACCACATCCACTCTCTTCACCACCACATCCTGTCTCTTCAGAACCACATCCAGCCACTTAATCACCGTATCCAGTCTCTTCATCACCGAATCCAGTCTCCTCACCACCGCATAAACTCTCTTCACTCAACACATCCACTCTCTTCATCACCACATGCACTCTCTTCCCCACCACATCCAGTCTCTTCACTCACCACATCCAATCTCTTCATCACCACATCCAGTCTCTTCACACTCCACATCCACTCACTTCATCACCACCTCCACTCTCTTCATCACCACATCCAGTCTATTCACCACCGAATCCACTCTCTTTACTCAGCACATCCAGTCTCTTCACCAACATATCCAGTGACTTCACCACCGCATCCATTCGCTTCATTTCCGAATCCAGTCTCTTCATCACAGAATCCAGTCTCTTCACCACCACATCCACTCTCTTCATCTCCACATCCAGTCGTTTCATCACCACATCCACTCCTGAATCACCACATCCACTCTCTTCACCACCACATCCACTCTCTTCATCACCACATCCAGTCTATTCACCACCGAATCCACTCTCTTTACTCAGCACATCCAGTCTCTTCACCAACATATCCAGTGACTTCACCACCGCATCCATTCGCTTCATTTCCGAATCCAGTCTCTTCATCACAGAATCCAGTCTCTTCACCACCACATCCACTCTCTTCATCTCCACATCCAGTCTTTTCATCACCACATCCACTCCTGAATCACCACATCCACTCTCTTCACCACCACATCCACTCTCTTCTTCACCATATCCAGTCTCTTCACCACCACGTCCTGTGTCTTCACCACCAGATCCAGTCTCTTTATCTCTACTTCCACTGTCATCATCACCACATCCAGTCGCTTCATCAGCACATCCAGTCTCTTCATCACCACATCCAGTCTCTTCATCACCGAATCCAGTCTCTTCACTCACCACATCCACTCTCTTCACCACCACATCCACTCTCTTCATCACCACATCCTGTCACTTCATCACCACATCTACTCACTTCATCACCACATCCAGTCTCTTCACTCACCACATCCAGTCTCTTCACTCTCCACATCCACTCACTTCATCACCACATGCACTCTCTTCTTCACCATATCCAGTCTCTTCACCACCACGTCCTGTCTCTTCACCACCAGATCCAGTCTCTTTATCTCTACTTCCACTGTCATCATCACCACATCCAGTCGCTTCATCAGCACATCCAGTCTCTTCATCACAGAATCCATCTCTTCACTCACCACATCCACTCTCTTCACCACCACATCCAGTCCCTTAATCAGCACATCCAGTCTCTTCATCACCACATCCAGTCTCTTCAGCACCACATCCAGTCTCTTCAGCACCACATCCAGTCTCTTCATCACAGAATCCAGTCACTTCACTCACCACATCCACTCTCTTTACCACCACATCCACTCTCTTCACCAGAACATCCAGTCTCTTCAGCACCACATCCAGCCACTTAATCACCGAATCCAGTCTCCTCACCACCGCATAAACTCTCTTCACTCAACACATCCACTCTCTTGATCACCACATGCACTCTCTTAATCACCAAATCCAGTCTCTTCACCACCACGTCCAGTTTCTTAAGCACCACATCCAGTCTCTTCACCACCACGTCCAGTCTCTTCATCACCACATCCTCTCTCCTCATCACCACATCCAGTCACTTCATCACCACATCCAGTCACTTCATCACCACATCCAGTCACTTCATCACCACATCCAGTCTCTTCACCGCTGCATCCACTCTCTTCACCACCACATCCAGTCCCATTACCACCACATCCAGTCCCTTCATCACCAAATCCAGTCTCTTCACTCTCCACATCCAGGCTCTTCATCACCACATCCACTCTCTTCATCACCACATCCACATTCTTCATCACCACATGCACATTCTTCATCACCACATCCACTCTCTTCACCACCACATCCACTCTCTTCATCACCACATCCAGTCTCTTCACCACCATATCCAGTCTCTTCATCACCACATCCAGTCTCTTCATCACAGAATCCAGTCTCTTCACTCACCACATCCATTCTCTTCACCACCGAATCCAGTCTCTTCACTCACCACATCCACTCTCTTCACCACTACATCCAGTCTCTTAATCAGCACATCCAGTCTCTTCATCACCACATCCTGTCTCTTCATCACAGAATCCAGTCACTTCACTCACCACATCCAGTCACTTCACCACCACATCCACTCTCTTCACCACCACATCCTGTCTCTTCAGAACCACATCCAGCCACTTAATCACCGTATCCAGTCTCTTCATCACCGAATCCAGTCTCCTCACCACCGCATAAACTCTCTTCACTCAACACATCCACTCTCTTCATCACCACATGCACTCTCTTCCCCACCACATCCAGTCTCTTCACTCACCACATCCAATCTCTTCATCACCACATCCAGTCTCTTCACACTCCACATCCACTCACTTCATCACCACCTCCACTCTCTTCATCACCACGTCCAGTCTATTCACCACCGAATCCACTCTCTTTACTCAGCACATCCAGTCTCTTCACCAACATATCCAGTGACTTCACCACCGCATCCATTCGCTTCATTTCCGAATCCAGTCTCTTCATCACAGAATCCAGTCTCTTCACCACCACATCCACTCTCTTCATCTCCACATCCAGTCGTTTCATCACCACATCCACTCCTGAATCACCACATCCACTCTCTTCACCACCACATCCACTCTCTTCATCACCACATCCAGTCTATTCACCACCGAATCCACTCTCTTTACTCAGCACATCCAGTCTCTTCACCAACATATCCAGTGACTTCACCACCGCATCCATTCGCTTCATTTCCGAATCCAGTCTCTTCATCACAGAATCCAGTCTCTTCACCACCACATCCACTCTCTTCATCTCCACATCCAGTCTTTTCATCACCACATCCACTCCTGAATCACCACATCCACTCTCTTCACCACCACATCCACTCTCTTCTTCACCATATCCAGTCTCTTCACCACCACGTCCTGTGTCTTCACCACCAGATCCAGTCTCTTTATCTCTACTTCCACTGTCATCATCACCACATCCAGTCGCTTCATCAGCACATCCAGTCTCTTCATCACCACATCCAGTCTCTTCATCACCGAATCCAGTCTCTTCACTCACCACATCCACTCTCTTCACCACCACATCCACTCTCTTCATCACCACATCCTGTCACTTCATCACCACATCCACTCACTTCATCACCACATCCAGTCTCTTCACTCACCACATCCAGTCTCTTCACTCTCCACATCCACTCACTTCATCACCACATGCACTCTCTTCTTCACCATATCCAGTCTCTTCACCACCACGTCCTGTCTCTTCACCACCAGATCCAGTCTCTTTATCTCTACTTCCACTGTCATCATCACCACATCCAGTCGCTTCATCAGCACATCCAGTCTCTTCATCACCACATCCAGTCACTTCATCACCACATCCACTCTTTTAATCACCACATCCACTCTCTTCACCACCACATCCACTCTCTTTTTCACCATGTCCAGTCTCTTCACTCACCACATCCAGTCTCTTCACTCACCACATCCAGTCTCTTCATCACCACATCCAGTCTCTTCACTCACCACATCCAGTCTCTTCATCACCACATCCAGTCTCTTCACTCACCACATCCACTCTGTTCATCCATGAATCCATTCTCTTCATCACCACATCCACTGTCTTCACCACCACATCCAGTCTCTTCACTCACCACATCCAGTCCCTTCATCACCACATCCAGTCTCTTCACTCTCCACATCCACTCACTTCATCACCACATCCACTCTCTTCATCACCACATCCAGTCACTTCAGCACCACATCCACTCACTTCATCACCACATCAACTCACTTCATCACCACATCCACTCTCTTCATCACCACATCCAGTCACTTCAGCACCACATCCAGTCTATTCACCACCACATCCAGTCTACTCACCACCGAATCCACTGTCTTCACTCAGCACATCCAGTCTCTTCACCAACATATCCAGTGACTTCACCACCGAATCCAGTCGCTTTATTTCCGAATTCAGTCTCTTCATCACAGAATCCAGTCTCTTCACCACCACATCCACTCTCTTCATCTCCACATCCAGTCTCTTCATCACCACATCCACTCTCTGAATCACCACATCCACTCTCTTCACCACCACATCCAGTCTCTTAATCTCTACTTCCACTGTCATCATCACCACATCCAGTCGCTTCATCAGCACATCCAGTCTCTTCTTCACCACATCCACTCTTTTAATCACCACATCCACTCTCTTCATCACCACATCCAGTCACTTCAGCACCACATCCAGTCTATTCACCACCACATCCAGTCTACTCACCACCGAATCCACTGTCTTCACTCAGCACATCCAGTCTCTTCACCAACATATCCAGTGACTTCACCACCGAATCCAGTCGCTTCATTTCCGAATTCAGTCTCTTCATCACAGAATCCAGTCTCTTCACCACCACATCCACTCTCTTCATCTCCACATCCAGTCTCTTCATCACCACATCCACTCTCTGAATCACCACATCCACTCTCTTCACCACCGCATCCAGTCTCTTAATCTCTACTTCCACTGTCATCATCACCACATCCAGACGCTTCATCAGCACATCCAGTCTCTTCACCAACATATCCAGTCACTTCATCACCGAATGCAGTCACTTCATCCCCGAATCCAGTCTCTTCATCACCACGTCCTGTCTCTTCACGACCACATCCAGTCTCCTCATCACCACATCCAGTCTCTTCATCAGCACATCAACTCACTTCATCACCACATCCACTCTCTTCATCACCACATCCAGTCACTTCAGCACCACATCCAGTCTATTCACCACCACATCCAGTCTACTCACCACCGAATCCACTGTCTTCACTCAGCACATCCAGTCTCTTCACCAACATATCCAGTGACTTCACCTCCGAATCCAGTCGCTTCTTTTCCGAATTCAGTCTCTTCATCACAGAATCCAGTCTCTTCACCACCACATCCACTCTCTTCATCTCCACATCCAGTCTCTTCATCACCACATCCACTCTCTGAATCACCACATCCACTCTCTTCACCACCACATCCAGTCTCTTAATCTCTACTTCCACTGTCATCATCACCACATCCAGTCGCTTCATCAGCACATCCAGTCTCTTCATCACCACATCCAGTCACTTCATCACCACATCCACTCTTTTAATCACCACATCCACTCTCTTCACCACCACATCCACTCTCTTTTTCACCATGTCCAGTCTCTTCACTCACCACATCCAGTCTCTTCACTCACCACATCCAGTCTCTTCATCACCACATCCAGTCTCTTCACTCACCACATCCAGTCTCTTCATCACCACATCCAGTCTCTTCACTCACCACATCCACTCTGTTCATCCATGAATCCATTCTCTTCATCACCACATCCACTGTCTTCACCACCACATCCAGTCTCTTCACTCACCACATCCAGTCCCTTCATCACCACATCCAGTCTCTTCACTCTCCACATCCACTCACTTCATCACCACATCCACTCTCTTCATCACCACATCCAGTCACTTCAGCACCACATCCACTCACTTCATCACCACATCCACTCTCTTCATCACCACATCCAGTCTCTTCATCACCACATCCAGTCACTTCAGCACCACATCCACTGACTTCATCACCACATCCACTCTCTTCACCACCACATCCAGTCTACTCACCACCGAATCCACTCTCTTCCCTCAGCACATCCAGTCTCTTCACCAACATATCCAGTGACTTCACCACCGAATCCAGTCTCTTCATTTCCGAATCCAGTCATTTCATCACAGAATCCAGTCTCTTCACCACCACATCCACTCTCTGAATCACCGCATCCACTCTCTTGACCACCACATCCACTCTCTTCTTCACCATATCCAGTCTCTTCACCACCTCGTCCTGTCTCTTCACCACCACATCCAGTCTCTTAATCTCTACTTCCACTGTCATCATCACCACATCCAGTCACTTCATCAGCACATCCAGTCTCTTCATCACCACATCCAGTCTCTTCAGCACCACATCCAGTCTCTTCAGCACGCATCCAGTCTCTTCATCACCGTATCCAGTCACTTCACTCACCACATCCAGTCTCTTCATCACCACATCCACTGTCTTCACCACCACATCCAGTCTCTTCACTAAGCACATCCAGTCTCTTCATCACCACATCCAGTCTCTTCACTCACCACATCCACTCTGTTCATCACTGAATCCATTCTCTTCATCACCACATCCACTCTCTTCATCACCAAATCCAATCTCTTCACCACCATGTTCACTCTCTTCATCACCACATCCACTCTCTTCATCACCAAATCCAGTTTCTTCACTCAGCATATCCAGTCTCTTCATCACCACATCCAGTCTCTTCACTTACCACATCCACTCTCTTCATCACCACATCCAGTCTCTTCACTCACCACATCCAGTCTCTTCACCCACGTTATCCATTCCAACTTTTTCCCCATTGATGTGAATCTCTTTCGCCTGCATTAGGACTATATTCTCTTTGCCTTCTAGTCTCTGTCTATTGTAAAAGCCTCAGTGACTACATTTGGTTCCATCGCTGCTACTGTAAGCTTTTTTAACCATCTCTTTGTAAAAGAGATTCCCCTCATATGATCTTTAAAACTGTTCCTTCTCACTTGAAACTATTCCCTACTCCTCTTCTGATTTTTCATACTCCTTAACTTGGAAACAGACTGATTATCTCCCCTATCTCTGCCTCACATTATTTTATATACCCAAGTCTGTTTGCTCCTCGGCCTGTGACTCTCTGGCCTTTACCAAAATAAAACAAGTGTTTAGAATGGTGTCATGAAACCACTGCTCTCAGCTTCACTCCAGGGGTTAGTTGGTAGAGTGTCTGTGTTTAAGGGATTAGGGTGTACATCAATGGAAGTCCAGGCAACTCAAATGTTTTGCTTTAGTAGGTCAGTGGTGGGAGGGATTGGGCTCTAACACACATTTAGCTGCATCAGTAAAAATCTCACTTGTAGGATTACGATTCTTGAGGGTATTGTCAAATTCCGAAGTTACAATTTAAACAGAGGTTCTTACCCACTGTGATTAGCTCACATTTCTTTATCTTCTAATAGATTAACACACTAGAAATCAACAGTCTTACCTACTTGGAAAACTTAGAGAGCAAGTGAGCGCTAATTATTGAAACTTGTCCATATCAAACTGTGACGCTTTTGCACAGTGCCAAAAACCTGGGTTAATTTCTGATCTCGGGTGTTATCTGAGCAGAGTGCACATTCTCCCTGTGACTGCCTGGGTTGACAATCTGTGCCTGTGACCATGGCAGAGTCAGAACCATGGGATATCAGTGAGGAGTTGACAAGTTCATGTGAGTGTTCCCCTGTTGAGCTGAGCTGAACATGTACCATTCTTACAGAAGAGTGAAAAGAAAGGTCCCATGAGATACTGGGGTAACCAGAAGGCTAACAAAGACTGGGACACAGCTGTGGATTAATGTCACTGCTGAGTAAATATCAATGCCAAATCAAGTATTATTAATGATTTCATCCACCAAACACAAATTCCACCCCCCTGTGGATTTGTTCATTCCATTTCCCACCCCCTCTCCTTCCTTGTTCTTAACTTGCCATCTCCCTGGCTCTCTGGTTACCTCATCTGCAAGACTGAGGTCAGGAGGGTAATGGAATACTCACCACTCACCTAGATGAGACTCAATACTCAAGAAGCTTGACACCATCCAGTACAAGGAAGCCCACTTGATTGGTACCCCTTCCACAAGCATCCAATCCTTGCACCATCGACGAACAGTTACAGCAGTGTGTACTATCTACAAGATGCACTGTGACAACACACCAAAGTTCCTAAGGGAGCACCTTCCAGACCCACAACCACTACAATCTAGAAAGACAAGAACAGCGGATACCAGGGAACACCACCGCTTGGAAATTCCCCCTTCAAGTCACCCACCATCCTGACTTGGAAACAAATCGCCATTCCTTCATTGTCGCTGGGTCAGAATCATGGAATTCTCTTTCTAACAGCACTGTACATGTACCTACACCACAGGGATTGCAGCGGTTCAAGAAGGCAGCTCATCACCAACGAGAGCAACGAGCGATGGGCAATAAATGCTGGCTTAGCTGACAACACCCATTTCCCATAAATGAATAAATAAATAAAAATACTCCCGCAATGCATTAACCCTCCCCAGATTTTACCACTTACACACAGGGGCAACATACCACTGCCAATTAACCCACCAGCCTGCACATTGTTAGGATGTGACAGGAAATAAGACCAGCTCTCTCATTACTGATGTCATGTGGAAGACACGGTCTGCAGAAAGGGATGTCTGCTCCAAAGTTAATATCAGGTGTTTTCAATTCACAATACATTTTGGAGCTTGTCACTTCTATTGGAAAAGGTCTATTTGCAACCAGGTGATGTTTAATATTTAAATTCAGTGGAATATTTTGATTGATGTCCAGTCCACTTAGCTGGAAGGTCAGTAGCAATGGTTTATTAGGCCCCACTCATCATTAATACTGAAGTCCTGCATTCAACATCTTATTTTCAGGATGCTAGATAAAACATGAAGTTCTTAGGAAGACAGAGTTCTGTTAAATTGCCTCTGAGTGATTAATAGTGGTAGCAGAGAGGTAATGGATTATTCAAAAATGATTTGCACAAATTTAATTTCAATCAACCAAAGCTGCTATTTTCCCCTCAGGATCTGGCAGTAATGCAGATTTTTAAACAAGAATTCCCCTAATCCTAAAACAAAGCCTGTATAGGGATTCATACCATGGAAACAAATTATTCATCCAAGTGGGTCCCACAGTGATGTCATTTCAATTTCCCTTCCCTTTCCCATGGTGTCCTGTCCATCCTCTGCCAGGGTGAGACTGAACACAAGTTAAAGTAACAGCACCTCATATCCTGCCTGGGTAGTGTACAATCCAATTGTACTGATGTTGAGTTTTCCAGTTTTAGATGACCTCCCCCACTACTGATCCTCCTCCAGTCCTTTCATTCCTGCCCCTTTTTCACCCCACCACATCATCCATATTTGTTTCTCTCACTACCCTTGCCCCCCTCCCTGGTTCCATCCATAGAAACATAGAAAACCTACAGCACAATACAGGCTCTTCGGCCCACAAAGCTGTGCCAAATATGTCCCTACCTTGGAACTACCTAGGCTTTACCCATAGCCCTCTATTTTTCTAAGCTCCATGTACCTATCCAGGGGTCGCTTAAAAGACCCTATTGTTTCTGCCTCCACCACCGTCGCCAACAGCCCATTCCACGCACTCACCACTCGCTGCGTAAAAAAACTTACCCCTGGCATCTCCTCTGTACCTACTTCCAAGCACCTTAAAACTATGCCCTCTCATGCTAGCCATTTCAGCCCTGGGAAGAAGCCTCTGACTATCCACACGATCAATGCTTCTCATCATCTTATACACCTCTATCAGGTCACCTCTCATCCTCTGTCACTCCAAGGAGAAAAGGCCGAGTTCACTTAACCTGTTCTCATAAGGCTTCTCCCTAATCCAGGCAACATCCTTGTAAATCTCCTCTGCACCCTTTCTATGGTTTCCATGTCCTTCCTGTAGTGAGGCGACCAGAATTCAGCACAGTACTCCAAGTGGAATCTGATAAGAAGCTGCGACATTACCTCTCGGTTCTTAAACTCAATCACACAATTGATGAAGGCCAATGCACCGTATGCCTTCTTAACCACAGGGTCAACCTGCGTAACAGCTTTGAGTGTCCTATGGACTCAGACCCCAAGGTCCCTCTGATCCTCCACACTGCCAAGAGTCTTACCAGTATTACTATATTCTGCCATCATATTTGACCTACCAAAATGAACCACCTCACACTTATCTGGGTTGAACTCCATCTGCCACTTCTCAGCCCAGTTTTGCATGCTATCAATGTCCCGTTGTAACCTCTGACAGCGCTTCACACTATCTACAACACCCCCAACCTTTGCGTCATCAGCAAGTTTACTAACCCATCCCTCCACTTCCTCATCCACCCACTACATAGATTGTTCCTCCACAGGTTTCATGCTTTCCTCCTCCCCTATCCGATTCTGGTCCCATCACCTCTCTCTTCATTGTTCCCATTTCATCTCTTTTACTTAACAGAGTCCAACACTGGAAGTCCTTGGTGTTCCTGCTTATATCCCTCTAGCAGTTGTCTCCAACCTTCACACACCACTATGCCACCACACTCCATCTGCTGATTTTTTTCTCTTTGCCTGCCTCTGTCTGCCATTCACCTACCAACTTCACTCCTTCACTCCTTTACCTACACAGCCTGCCTGTCGTCACTCCTCCTCGCTTAACCGATCCTGTCAGGCTCCTGTCTCACCACTCCCTGCATCCACTTTATGCTCACCACTCTCAGTCCAGATGTAGGGTTTTGACCAAACACATTAACAATTCCTTTGGATGCTGCTCAACTCGATGAGCTCCTTCAGCAGATTATTTGTTGCTCCAGATTGCAGCATCTGCATTCAGTGGTGACTCCACATCTATGCTGATGCTCGAACTCTCCTTGTCTGTCTCTGCCAGCCAACTTTCCCTCAACACAGCTATCGTCTGCATCTCAGTGTGAGGGAATGAAGATGTGACCGGGGGAGTGGGGAGTGGAGAGAGAGTGAGGTGGCAAATATTGCTCCATTCTATCATTCTGTAATCTGCTTACTTCTGGCTTGCTCTCAATTCCTTCTTGATTATGATTCAGATTTTTATTCAACTGAATTTCTATTTTACTTTCCACGATCACCATAACAGAACAAATTTCAGCCTGGTTTAACCAAGTGTGTGGGGGGGACTGAAAAAGTTCTCCTCTCCATGGGACTTCTTGCATTGATATTTGGGAAAAGAGAATTTTATGTCTGGAGGAGGTTTTATCCTGGAAACAGAGCAGCAGAGACTATTTAGTGGTAAATGATATTTTACTAATTAATTGCAAAATAATAAGCCAGTGAGGCCACAGAACAAAGGAGAACATATAGCTAACATGACAAGGAAACAAGGTAACTGAATGTTAGGAGCAACTGGTTGAGCCTGACTGGTTTGTATGAGTGAACAAAGGGCTGTGGTTTAGAGCTGGGTTTAAATAGGTTGCAAGTGATGAGTTGGAAACAAGAGGCAGTTGTCTCCTGTTAGCTGGGTGGAGACTGGGAGATGCCTGCCACTGCTGGCCTGACAGGACCCCTCTCCCCCAACCCATGGCCAACACCTGATGACTCAGGATAATATAGGTTCTCTGGAGTTCTGTTGGAACTCCTTAATGCGCAATGGATAGAAGATGAAACTGGGGAGCACCAGAGATCTCCCTTCCTGGCCATACCCTTCCCAGTCGACCACATAGTGCGCACCCCATCGACGATGACATGAATCCCTCAACCGGTGAACCGTGTTCGCTGGACCTTCATCCACTATCACAGGTTCTGGAGCTGCAGGCTCAAATGGGTTGAGTGGTCCAGAGACAGTAGTCTTGAGGCAGGTCACGTGGCAGGCAGGTGTGATCCTGCGGTTCGGTGACAGCTGGAGATGGTAAGTGACTGCACTGATGCGTTGGGTATTCTGGAAGGGGCCAGTAAACTGGGGCAAAGGCTTGTGGGAGTCGATGCGCAGGGGCAGATTTCTGGTGGACAGCCAGGCTCAGTCTGCAGGCTGGAGTAGTCTGGCTGGGCACTGGTGGTGGTTAGCATGGTGGCAGCAGGCATGGTTGGCAGCTAAGAAGGACCCCCCAGCCCCACCTGTTCCCTCTTCCAAGCACCCTGGCATCAGCAAAGCAGGGCCCTGATGAACGGGACCTCCACCATTTGCTCCTCCATGAGAACAACGCAGGTTGGGAACACTGGGAACACTTCAAAGGGTGACATATCTGTGGCAGAGGAGTTGTGTAGATTGTGGGACAGTTCATTCCAGAGCAGATACTTCTTCCATCTAGAAAGTTCAGAGGTGGTGAAGCATTGCAGAAGCTTCTCCACTTGCTGATTGGCTCTTTCTGATTGACCATTGGTCTGCGAATGATAGCCAGAGGACAAAGTCACTGAGCTGTGGAGGAGGAAGCAGAAGGCTCACTAGAAGCAGGAGACAAATTGTGGGGTCCTGAAGGAAACCGTGGAGGTGAACTTCATGTTGAAGAACCAGGTCTGCTGCTTCAGCGGCTGATGGAAGTTTGGGAAGGGCAATGAAATGAGCAGCTGTGGAGAACCAGTCCACCACCATGTCTCTTTGGAAGGTGGCAAGCCCATGACGAAGTCCATGGCCATGTGGGGCCACAGATATCAGGAGAACGGCAGGAGCCACAGGAGCCCAGAGGGCTGCTGGTTGGAGGAATATGACTGGCCACTGAGGGTAGGTCACGAAGAACTGATATAGATCTGGGATCATGGTGGGCCAGCAGAACCAGCGTCACAGAAAACCCAGAATCTGTCGGAGAGGCCCACTGGAGTGCTTCAGAGAGCACGGCTGCTGGTACATGCATGGGGTTGTCAAGCTTGTCTGCAGAGATGGGTGAAATTAATTCTCAATGTCACTAATGTTTGTGAAAGGATGGAACGATGGGCTGAGGGTAATCTCCATTTCAGCTGTGTCGAGCTGTTGTGACAGTGTGTCTGTCTTAGTCATTCATGGCTTGGGTCTCAGGAGGGGAGAAAGAGAACAGATGGCCCAGAGGAGGAGTGGTGCCCAGGAGGAGGTCAATCGCACAATCATCTGGTCTGTGAGGGAGTAGGGTGCTGTCCCCCTTTTATTGGAAGTGATGGCTAAGCCATGGTATCCACAGGGAGTCTGGTGAGGTTAGGGTCCCCACAATGAGGTCAAACGAGGTGCAGGCAGGTGTTGTAGCTCAGCAGAGAACTGGGTGACCAGGCAAAGAGAGAGTCGTGAGAGGAGAGCCAGGGGTAACCCACGATGAGAGGAGTGTTGAGTGAGTCTATCCAGAGGAACTGAATAGACTCACGATGCTCTCCATTGTTCGTGCATAGGTCGTGTGAATGCTCAGACCATCCCAGACCCCAAAGGACATCTGTCAATAGCTGTGATGCAGAAAGGGTGAGAGATAGACTAGGTAAGGAGTCCAAACTGCACACACAGAGTTAGAAAGTTTCCTGCTGCACTGAAATCCACCAAAGCCGCCTGTATGTATAGAGTCATCGGGGTGTGGAGGAAGACAGTGAGAGTGAGACAGGCTATGGTGCTGGAACAAGAGACTGGGGGAGCTTACCAGACAGAAGGCCCATCGTCTCTAACTGGTGGTGCTGTTTTCCTGGGAGCAGTGGGTACTTGATGTGTGGGTGATCAGCAGCTCCACAGTAAGGGCGCAAGTTTTTCCTCCATTGACGCTCTGCTCCTGGGCTGTTAATGCAACTCATCTCTGACTGTGAGGGCTCTGGAGGCATTGCTGATGAGGGTTCTGCAGGTTGAAATGGTTCTGGGAGTTAATCTGGGGCCCTGGCTGGTGATATGGGGGGGTCATTCCATAAGACACTTGTCAATTCAGAGGACCAGAGGGATGAGGATTTCAAGGTCAGTGGGATTCTTCCGGGAAGACAGCTCATCTTTCTAGCACTCTGAGAGGCCGGGATGGTAATGGGCCAGCAGTGCTTCCACATTGCAGCCACACTCCATTGTGAGGGTCGTGAATTCCAGAGTGTAATTCAACTCCAAGCATGAGCCTTGGCGTAGGCGAAGTATTCGATCTGCTGACCTCTCTTCCACTGCAACACATCTCGGCGGCCCATTCCTCGTATTTATTGCAAATGGTGGTTTTATTGTCCCAGTTAGTGGTGGCCCAGGTCAGAGCTCATCCAGTTAGGAGAAAGGTGACAAAGGCAATTTTGGTTTGGCCTGTAGAATGCAGAATACAGAGATGGCTGAAGCTCGAACTGCAAGAAGCTCTGGAGTAAGAAATTGCAGCAGTGGGTTGGGGATCCATTGACGTGTAATGGTACTGGAATCCAGGGCTCCAAGTGACGAGGTTGATAGGCACAGTGCTGTATCTGGCAACATATATGTACTTTGACTATAAAGTTAATTTGAACTTTGGTAAAATTTAGGGATTTCTGCATCAAAGGGAAAGCAGTCTAATGGCTGGAATCTGGAATCACACTTGGTAGAACAGATATGATTGTATTTGCTAACAGTCACAACCTGGCCTCAGTACATCACTGTAGGTGTTGCCATAGAATTTCAAATGGACATCAATGCAATGACTACAGAACAGGTTAGACGTAGACTCACTTAGATTTTTTCTTAAAGAATATGTGGCTGATACTGTGGAGGGAGTCATTATTTTTAAGTTTGACTGTCTGTGCTTTTTCTCTGAATGAACACAATAATGTATTTGAACTTGGTGCAGGTGAGGGAGGGGCTATAGATAAAATACACACAGAGCCAAACACTGGGCACAGTGAGCATTTGTGGTGTCCAAGATGAAAGAGGATACACTGTCTCAGTGATGGATAATGAGGCAACACTTCATAGGACCTACCAAAGAAGAGAACGTTGTGGATCAGTAGGCTGAATGGGAAGAGATGAAGGGGTAGGTGTTACAATTACACTCTCCAGCTTCAGCTAGACTCTTTCTCCCTGTATCACAGCCAGCCATTTCTGTCTGTGTCACCATTTGGACTTAGTTTTTCTTTCTCTAATTGTCTCGTTCAGCCAGTAAGTTACCCCACAGCTTGGCAGTAGAGTATACTTTACACAGACAAGGAAGCTTAAATCTTCTGTTCTAACAGGCACATTCGCTCATTTGGACTCACCTATCAGAGATACTCACTTTCTCCTACCCATTTCTCCCCGTCTCTGCCATTGAGAAACTATCTTTTTCACTGTTCTGACAAAGGATCCCAACCTGAAACATTAACAGTTCTTCTCTCCACAGACGCTGTCTGATACACTGAGTGTTTTCTAGCATTTCCTCTTGTTAAACTTCAGATTACCAGCACCTGATTCAGAGTTTAATGCCGAGCTGGATGGGAATAAGACTTTACCATTGCAAGCACGATGGAAACCAGTCATTTGTGACAGGCATTAACATTGCTGGCAGAATAAAAGTAGTGTGTAACTCCCTTGGGGGCTTGATGCCAGATTGCAACATGTCATTTTCTTAATTGAAGGAAGACAATATGCAAATAAGCAGCAGTAACTATGCAACAGCTCCCACCATGTTCTGCTTTTCATTCCCTTTCTCCCTTTCATCTTCATTCTCCCTGCTCTTTTCACCCTTGCTCCTTTTCCATTTATGTGCCTCTCCATTTCTTTTTCTTTTTTCCTGTGCCCTCTTTTCCCATCCCCCTCACTCCTTCCTTCCTCCTGCTCAAATGCAGGAACATATATCAGGTTTTTCACCTTTGAATCCTGTCAATGTGACAGGATCGGCCGTTATCCAGGGTTCAAGGGAACTTGTCAGGAAATGTTCTCCTTCTCCATCTCACTTTTTCTTGCTCTCTTTCTCCCTCTTTCCCTCTCCCTCTATCCCTCTCTCCACCTCTTTATTCTTCCCCTCTCTTCTTCCCTCACTCCATCCATCTCTGTCCCCTGTTACTCTATTTATCTATCCTCTCTTTCCCTCTCTTGTATTTCTCTTTCTCTCTCCCTCTCTCTGTCTTCTTTCTCTCTATTTATCTATCTCTCTCTTCTCTCTCTCTCCCTCTCATGTTCTTGCTCCCTCTTCCTCTTCCCTGCTTTTTTTTTCTTGCATTCCTCTTCTTCCTGTCTGTAATCTCTTCCTATCTTCCTTTCGCTCTCCCCTTGTCCACTCTTCCAGATAGTCTCTCCCTCCCTTACCCCTAATCCCAGCCTACCACATCCCATCTCTATCTTAACAGTTCATTGAGAACTGTGGCTTCTTCCCTCTCACTTCCAACACCCCCCCCCCCAATCCATCTCACATACCCTTCTTGCATTGAACTCCTAAGCTCAACTCCAAGCCACCTTATCCCACGTGACTGAAGACTTCCTTCTGCTCCCTTCACTTTAGAAGTTCCAGTATCCCAGGCACTCAATACCTCTTGTTTGTCACTGTTTTCCCCATCAGGTGAAGTAGAATATTAAATCAAAACCTTAGCCTCTCAGTCACCTTTGCACAGTTGTAAAAACTGATCAGCGATCACCTCTCAGGAGGACAGTAAAACCATATCCTATTTGAAAATTATTAGCAGCATTGCTGACTTTAATTATTTCCTCAAATTGTTCAGTAAAATGTGTTTAAGACATTTTGCTATCATAGCAAAGTGTAGTTATGAAAGCACATGAGACATAATGACAAGTCACTGTTTTAATTAAGAGCAGGCATGGTTCAGTAGATATTAGCACGGTGGTGTGTCTTAAGACCAGAATAGGGGTCAGTTTCACTGTATGTGTCCAGTGCTCTTGATATCTTAGATTACAGTGTGAGTCCCGTGTAAATAAGAGCTCACACGAAATCCAAGATCAGAGGTGAGTTTCATGTTGGCAGAGCTGTAAACGTGCAAGATGAACTGTCTCTTCGGAACTTGCAATTGCAAGTGCTTCTTGGGGGGGTTTAAACTAAATTTGCAGGGGGCAGGGATCCAGAATGTGAGAAAGGATAGCGTGAGGAAGAATAAAGGACAGGTGGGGACTACACGGTTCCGGAATATTAAGTGTGTAGTAGAGAAAGGTGGGGTGGAACAAGTGATAAGGAGGACACATGTACAGAGGGATGGTCTGACGGAACATGGAGTTAAATGTGCAGAAAGAATAAGTAAATTTAGGAAGGACAACAAAATTCTAGGGGCGTATAGCCCGATGGGAGTTCGGGGAGCTGGGTTAAGCACAATAGACAGCAATTCAAACGGAGAGAGGAGAAATGGGCTAAAAATTCTATATCTGAATGCACTAAGTGTCAGAAATAAGGTGGATGAGCTTGAAGCTCAGGTGCGAATGGGTAACTATGATGTTGGGATAACGGAGACATGGCTGCAGGGAGATCAGACCTGGGAAATGAATGTACAAGGGTATACGTGCTATCGTAGGGACAGAAATGTGGGCAGAGGGGGTGAGGTGGCCTTGTTGGTGAGGAATGAGATTCAGTCCTTTGCAAGGGGGGACATAGGATCAGGAGAAGTGGAGTCTGTGTAGATAGAACTGAGGAACAGTAAGGGCAAAAGGACCCTAATGGGTGTTGTCTACAGGCCACCAAACAGTAGCATGGATATTGGGTGCAAGTTGAATAGGGAGTTAACATTGGCATGTGGCAAAGGTAATGTCACAGTAGTTATGGGGGATTTCAACATGCAAGTGAACTGGGAGGATCAGGTTGGTGCTGGACCCCAGGGTAGGGAGTTTGTAGAGTGCCTACGGGATGCATTCTTGGAACAACTTGTACGAGAGCCGACCAGGGACAAGACTATTCTGGATTTAGTGTTATGTAATGAACAGGATTTGATAAGCGATCTTGAAGTAAAGGAGCCATTAGGAGGTAGTGATCATAATATGATAAGTTTTTATCTGCAATTTGAGAAGGATAAGGGCAGCTCGGAGGTGTCAGTGTTGCAGTTGAACAGGGGAAACTATGGAGCCATGAGGGAGGAGCTGGCCAAAGTTGACTGGACGGATATCCTAGCAGAAAAGACAGTGGAACAGCAATGGCAGGTATTCTTGGGAATAATGCACAAGGTGCAAAATCAGTTCATCCCCCGGAGAAGGAAGGATTCAAAGGGGGGAAAGGGGCCACAGTGGTTGACAAAGGAAGTCAGAGATTGCATAGCATTAAAAAAAAGGAAGTATGACAGAGCTAAGTTGAGTGGGAGGACAGATGATTGGGAAGTTTTTAAGGAACAACAGAACTTAACTAAAAAGGCAATACGGGGAGAAAAAATGAAGTACGAACGCAAGCTAGCCAGGAATATAAAGGAGGATAGCAAAAGCTTTTTTAGCTATGTGAAGAGAAAGAAGATAGTTAAGAACAATGTTGGGCCCTTGAAGAATGAATTGGGTGAAATTGTTATGGAAAACAGTGAAATGGCAGAAGAATTTAATAAATACTTTAGATCTGTCTTCACTAAGGAAGACACAAGCAATCTCCCAGATGTATGGATGGACCAAGGACATAGGGTAACAGAGGAAATGAAACAGATTGACATTAGGAAGGAAACGGTGATGAGTAGACTGATGGGACTGAAGGCTGACAAATCCCCAGGTCCAGATGGTCTGCATCCTAGGGTACTAAAGGAGGTGGCCCTGGAAATTGTGGATGCATTGGTAATCATTTTCCAATGTTCCTTAGATTCAGGATCAGTTCCTGAGGATTGGAGAATGTCTAATGTTATCCCACTTTTTAAGAAAGGAGGGAGGGAGAAAACAGAGAACTATCGACCTGTCAGCCTGACATCGGTGGTGGGGAAGATGCTAGAGTCCATTATTAAAGATGAAATAGTGGCATATCTAGATAGCAGTGATAGGATTGGGCCAAGCCAGCATGGATTTACCAAGGGTAAATCATGCTTGACTAATCTGTTGGAGTTTTTCGAGGATGTAACCAGGAAATTAGACGGGGGAGATCCAGTGGATGTAGTGTACCTCGATTTTCAGAAGGCATTTGATAAGGTCCCACATAGGAGATTGGTGGGTAAAATCAAAGCTCATGGCATTGGGGGGAAGACATTGACATGGATAGAAAACTGGTTGGCAGATAGAAAGCAAAGGGTAGCGGTGAATGGGTGTTTCTCGGAATGGCAGGTGGTGACTAGTGGGGTGCCACAGGGCTCGGTATTGGGACCACAGCTGTTTACGATTTACGTCAATGATTTAGATGAAGGCATTGAGAATAACATCAGCAAATTTGCTGATGATACTAAGCTGGGTGGCAGTGTGACTTGTGATGAGGATGTTAGGAGAATTCAGGATGACTTGGATAGGCTGGGTGAGTGGGCAGATACTTGGCAGATGACGTTTAATGTGAATAAGTGTGAGGTTATCCACTTTGGGAGTAAGAACAGGAAGGCAGATTATTATCTGAACGGTGTAGGGTTAGGTAAGGGAGAAATACAAAGAGATCTAGGAGTCCTTGTTCATCAGTCACTGAAGGTGAATGAGCAAGTGCAGCAGGCAGTGAAGAAGGCTAATGGAATGTTGGCCTTTATTACAAAGGGAATTGAGTACAAGAGCAAGGAAATCCTCTTGCATTTGTACAGAGCCCTGGTGAGACCACACCTGGAGTATTGTGTACAGTTTTGGTCTCCAGGGTTAAGGAAGGACATCCTGGCTGTAGAGGAAGTGCAGCGTAGATTCACGAGGTTAATTCCTGGGATGTCTGGACTGTCTTACGCAGAGAGGTTAGAGAGACTGGGCTTGTACACGCTGGAATTAAGGAGATTGAGAGGGGATCTGATTGAAACATATAAGATTATTAAGGGATTGGACAAGATAGAGGCTGGAAATAAGTTCCAGATGCTGGGTGAGTCCAGTACCAGAGGGCATGGTTTGAGAATAAGGGGTAGGTCATTCAGGACAGAGTTAAGGAAGAACTTCTTCTCCCAGAGAGTTGTGGGGGTCTGGAATGCACTGCCTCGGAAGGTAGTGGAGGCCAATTCTCTGGATGCTTTCAAGAAAGAGCTAGATAGTATCTTATGGATAGGGGAATCAAGGGATATGGGACAAGGCAGGAACCGGGTATTGATAGTAGATGATCAGCCATGATCTCAAAATGGCGGTGCAGGCTCGAAGGGCCAAATGGTCTACTTCTGCACCTATTGTCTATTGTCTATTTTCTATTGTAATGTCACACTCTGCGGCATTAGATGTCACACTGTTCCTTGTGTGCTTGCTCATGGTCCAGGGAAATGCTGTCTGACATATCGTCTCTATAATTAACGACTGCCCGGGCACTTTGTTCTCCCTTTGTTCCTGCTGGACTCTATAATCTCCCTTCCTGCCTACCTCATCTAACTTCATTGTATTGGCACTGTTTCATTTGTTTCCAGTTCTCTACAACATGGGTCTCCTCCTTTCTGTCACTCCTAGTCCCACATTGCCCTGGCTCTTAAATAGAGTCAAAGAGAGATACTGCATGGAAACAGCCCTTCACTCCACTGAGTAATGTCAACTATCAACCACTTATTTCAAGTCAAGCCAAGTCAAGTTACTTTTTATTGTCATTTCGACCATAACTGCTGGTACAGTACACAGTAAAAATGAGACAACTTTTTTCAGGACCATGGTGCTACATGAAGCAGTACAAAAACTAGACTGAGCTACATAAAAAACAACACAGAAAAAAAGCTACACTAGACTACAGAGCTACCCAGGGCTGTACAAAGTGCACAAAACAGAGCAGGCATTACAATAAATAATAAACAAGACAATAGGCACAGTAGAGGGCAGTAAGTTGGTTGTCAGTCCAGACTCTGGGTATTGAGGAGTCTGATAGCTTGGGGGAAGAAACTGTTGTACAGTCTTCTGTGAGAGCCCGAATGCTTCGGTACCATTTCCCAGATGGCAGGAGGGAGAAGAGTTTGTATGAGGGGTGCGTGGGGTCCTTCATAATGCTGTTTGCTTTGCGGATGCAGTGTGTAGTGTAAATGTCCGTGATGGCTGGAAGAGAGACCCCGATGATCTTTTCAGCTGACATCACTATCCACTGCAGGGTCTTGCGATCCAAGATGGTGCAATTCCCAAACCGGGCAGTGATGCAGCTGCTCAGGATGCTCTCGATAAATCCTCTGTAGAATGTGATGAGGATGGGGGGTGGGAGATGGACTTCCCTCAGACTTCGCAGAAAGTAGAGACGCTGCTGGGCTTTCTTTGCTATGGAGCTGGTGTTGAGGGACCAGGTGAGATTCTCCACCAGGTTAACACCAAGAAATCTGGTTCTCTGAATGATCTCTACGGAGGAGCCGTCGACGTTCAGCAGGGAGTGCTCGCTCTGTGCCCTCCTGAAGTCAACAATCATCATTCACTAATCATTCATTTCATGTTTTGATTCTCCCCACATTTCCACCTGGAAGGACAGTGGAGTATCTGGGGAAAACCCACATGGTCACACGCACAAAATACTGGAAGAACTCAGCAGGCCAGGCAGCATCCATGGAAAAGAGTACAGTCGACGTTTCCGGCCAAAGCCTTTCAGCAGGACTGGAGAAAAAAAAAGCTGAGGAGTAGAGTTAAAAGGTGGGGAGAGGGGAAAGTGAAACACAATGTGATAGGTGAAACCTGAAGTGGGAGGGATAAAGTAAAGAGCTGGGAGGTAAATTGGTGTAGAAGACAGGAGGCCATGGAAGAAAGGAAAGAGGGAAGAGCCCCAGAGGGAGGCGATGGGCGGGCAAGGTGACATGGTGAGAGAGGGAAAAGGGGGTGAGAAATGGTAAAGGAGAGAGGAGAGTGGGGGCATTACCGGAAGTTCGAGAAATTGATGTTTGTGCCATCAGGTTGGAGGCTACTAAAATGGAATATGAGTGTCTTTAATACGGCAGTGGAGGAGGCCATAGATAGACATATCAGAATGGGAATGGGAAGTGGAATTAAAATGGGTAGCCACTCAGAGTTCCCATTTCTTCTGGGAGATGGCGAGAAGGTGCTCAGCGAAGCGGTCTCCCAATCTACACACACACAGATTGTGCAGACAACACCTGAGATCAGGATCAAGCCTGGGTCTCTACTCACCGCATCAAATTCCGGCTGTTAGCTCTGGCTCACGTGTTCCACCACTCTCTTCCACTGAGCTGAGATCCGCACAGCTGGCCTTCACCCCCTCACGTACAATTCACAGGCTCAGGATGTAGACAAACGCCTCACAGCTGATCAGTCCCTTTTGAGCAGTCGCAGTATTAGCAGCCAATTCTGCACATAGCAAGATCCCACTACCAACGATGTGACAATGGGGTTGTTGTTTCAGTTGTTTCCCTAAGAGTTTACAATGAGTGGACTACACAGTGAGTTTAATGAAGCTGCTGGTCATACTCACTGATAGTGGCCACTTTCATTGGTTAGAAGCCACTTGGGGGGTGGGGGGGATTGCTATCAAGATGCTAGACTTGAACAACTCTGAAAGTAGAATCAGGCCAAGGTGAAACAGACTGCAATGGAATGTGTTAGCCAGAGAAGACAATAGATTAAGAGTTATCTGTCTGTTCATTTGACAATCCAGATCATTACCCTGTGAGGTAAAAGGTCTGCATCTGCATTTTTCCTGATCACAGATGTGATTTGGCATTAAATGTATTTATGCATATTCAGGTAACAGCTCCTCTGGCTTATGCTTTCCTGACTGACCCTGTGAAAGTTCACCAGAGGCAGGAGGGAGCTCAAGCTAAAATTGGATCAACCTCAATCTTATTAAGTGGTGGGACAGGCTCGAGGAGCTGAGTGGCCATTTCCTGCTCTCTGACACGGAAGGTGTGTTCCGGTTTCCACTATCCCCACCCAGGACTGTATATTTTAGCTCACTTACAACTGGTCCTAGTCACCCCTCAGTGTATGAGAGTAGGCACACATTCACATTTTTTTTCTATCTGTTTTATTAAAAGCATTGCTTCTGTCACGCTTTCTGTCTCACCTCTTCTGTCACATTCCCTGTACTATATTTTCCTGTTAGGTTTCTGTCACATTGAATCAGTGCTAAAATTATCCCATGCGAATTCTTCCATGCAAGTTTTCTCACTGAATTGACATGTATCAGTAGATCCCCTAACAAAATGTTCCAGTGTAGTTCAATACATTTTTAACACTGGATAATCCTTGTGAAGATGACCTGATGAGTGTGTTTTTAATTAGTCATATTTGAGGGGGTTATACATTTTTAATGCATTACCTCCTGTTGCAATAGTTTGCAAGTTAGTCCTTCCTATGATGAGCTCCTTTGGCAATGCACAGCATCTCCTGCGATTGGTCCCATTATTGCCCTTTTCCTGTTCATTTCATTCTTCCTCTAGGAATGTTGCAGAGAGGAAGGGTGTTTGGGAAACAATAAATAAACGATGATTTTAACGTATGGATCTATTTCTTTTAGAGCATTGACCTTCCCCCACCTTAGCGCTACATATTGATCTGTTGTCTAAGCATGCGCGTTGTTCTCTATGTAACCGCCTGGGTCGCCTCAGGCTCGCTCAGCTCGTTCTGGTCTAGGGGGAGCAGCCTTCAGCCCCGCCAAACTGGGTAATCAGCTGGTGTGGATGCTGTGTGATGTCCCCGCCTCGCCCAAAAACAGACAGTACACCATATGCGATTAAATGAGTACAATTTATAAAGGTTACTATAACTATGTGATTAATAACGATACAGTATATATGAAGGAAAAAAAAACAAAGAAAAGGCGCCATACTTATCAAAGTCCAAACCACTTCATGCACAACCGTTGGAGCTCAATTACTGAAGTCTTCTGGCCACCATTCGATCCCCTCCGAACTCCTCGACTTGCAGCTCAGGACCACCCGAAGTGGTCAACCAAGCACATCTATCTTCGTCTCCTCTCCTCGGGGTACCTCCTGGCCTTGGACCCCCACTTGGGGTCCGTTCCTCTCCCAGTTTACAGCATCGCGTCCTCTCTCTCTCACCCCCTCACGCCGATCTCTCCAAAAGCCCGCCAGCAATAGAACAACATTAATCTCAATTGGTTTACAAAGGAATACAATTCTCGTTATCAGTAAATTTTAACCCAAACAAGCTTCCAGCACTCTCTCGCAACAAAGAAGCATTCCTACTTTTAACAAAACAAAGAAGCCATTTTGATTTACACAGTAACAAAGAAAAAGAAGAAAACCCCTTTACATCTATATCTCTCTCTCTCTCGCTGCAATGTGAATTCTCCAGTTACAGCTATCTCCCACGAGCATGCTTTTACTTAGTAGTTGTGCACAGGCACAACAAATTGGTGAGGAGAACGAAGCTGAATGTCAGAGAATCTCACAAGCTACACCGACAGTTACGGAACAAAACATCGAGAGTTAAACCATATGAGAAAGCCGTCAAGGATGCTAACAAAAGGATGAGCACAGTGCATAGTACGCAGTGAAGGATGCGCTGAATTTAAAGTAAAAATAATGTGGCGATGGCTTCAGCTGGGAGAGTTGATGAATTTGATAATGAAAGCTGGGAGTCATTTATTGAGAGGGTTGAACTGTATTATAACACGAACAATGTGGAGGAACAAAAGAAAGCCCCTGCTCTTCTTTGCTTAATGGGCTCAAGAATGTACAGTTTCTTACACAAAACCCCTGCAAAGCCAGCAAGCAAGACATTCGATTGAATTGATACAATTTTACAAAATCACTTGAGCCCAAAATCACTGGTAATAGCTGAGAGATTTAGATTTTACAACAGGAACCAGTCAAAGGATGAAAGCATTTCTGAATATATTGCAGAGCTACACAAACTTCTCCAGCGCTTTAGAGACTTTCTGATGCATTAAAGGACTGGCTTGTATGTGGCGTGCATAGTCGAAGCACTCAGAAGAGGCTATTGTCTGATAGAGACCTAAACTTAGAACGGGCATTGACCATTGCAATATCATTAGAAATTGCAGTAAAGGATGCAGCAGAACTACACAAAAGGAGGTTTGAATGTGAAATACACAAAATGTCCCTGAATGACGCAAAAAGTCAAAGATATTATCAATGTGGCAAATCCTCCCATGATGCAAATGACTGTTGGTTCAAAGAAAAAAGTCTGCAGAAATTCTCACAGACACAGTCACTGAGAGAGAATGTGCAAGGGAGATTTAAAACACAACTGAGTGAAAAGTCTCAAACTCAAAACTAAGCAAATGCATTGAGTTACCGAATGTAAAACAGAATCAGACAACACAGAGTCTGACAAAAGTGAACTGTCATGCCTAGAACTGCATAATAAAACTGAAGCAGATCACAAAATCTTCTGGGTCGCAATAGATGTGTCTGGTGTAAAACTGACAATGAACCTCGATACTGGGTCAACTTTGTCTATAATTTAAGAGGCTGACTACAACAAACAGTTTCCTAAGGTACCATTAGACAAGACCTTAGTGAAGCTAAAGACCGACACAGGCAAAATAGTGTCTTCCAAAGACAAACTGAAGGTAAATGTGACGTATGGAGGCCAAACACAGCAGTTAGTGCTTTATGTGTTGAAAAGTGGAGGGCCAGCACTTCTCAGGTGTGGATGGTTGAGAAAAATCCAACTAGACTGACACTCAATCAAAGCTCTCCATGTAGCATCAACAGGCAACTGCAGCCCAAATGGTAGCACTAACCAAAGGCTGTCACAGCTGCTTAATGCTAATGAGAAGGTGTTTGAGAAGGAAATAGATAAACTGATCAAGGGCTTGGCCAAAATCTGTTCGTGATGCCAAAATATCCTGTGGGAGTGGCCAACTTCACCGTGGCAAAGAGTGCATATTGACTCAGTGATGACCATGTCACTGACAGCAACGTGACACTAGCAACTGAGAACATTGGCCACTCCACAGGTCCAGAGACACTGTCCTGAAAGAAAAAAAGTGCACCCAAAAGACTAAACTGTGGAGTCAATTATAGACTGTTTTTGTGAAAGCATGTTTATTTGGAATATGGGTTTATGAAGCGGAAATGTTTTGTACATATACCGTTTTATGTTGCTTTAATCTAAAGGGGGAGGAAGTGTAATGTATGGATCTATTTGTTTAGAACAATGCCCCCCCCAGCACTTTGTATTGACCTGTTGTCTGTGCATGCATTGTTGTCTACGTGTGTGCATTGTTCTCTCTCTCCCTTTTGTTGCAATGTCAATGCACCAGTTAAAGCCATCTCCCACTTACATGCCTTTATCTAATGAATACTGTATGTAGTTGTGCACAGACACAGTTCCTCTCCGTACCTTGTGGTGCGTTGGACAGCAGTTGCCATTTCTGTAGCATTTGTCTCTTTTTTTTTCATGAGGCCAAGTTGCTGGCTCGACGCTCAACCCAGCATGGATGGAAAGTGTGCAAGGAGCCGGCCGGATTCGAACTCAGGACCACAGGCCTGGAAAGTGTGCAAGGAGCCGGCCGGGTTCGAACTCAGGACCACAGGCCTGGAAAGTGTGCAAGGAGCCGGCCGGGTTCGAACTCAGGACCACAGGCCTGGAAAGTGTGCAAGGAGCCGGCCGGGTTCGAACTCAGGACCACAGGCCTGGAAAGTGTGCAAGGAGCCGGCCGGGTTCGAACTCAGGACCACAGGCCTGGAAAGTGTGCAAGGAGCCGGCCGGGTTCGAACTCAGGACCACAGGCCTGGAAAGTGTGCAAGGAGCCGGCCGGATTCGAACTCAGGACCACAGGCCTGGAAAGTGTGCAATGGATCCGGCCGGATTCGAACTCAGGACCACAGGCCTGGAAAGTGTGCAAGCTGCCAGCTGGCTTCGAACTCAAGACCACAGGCCTGGAAAGTGTGCAAGGAGCCGGCCGGATTCGAACTCAGGACCACAGGCCTGGAAAGTGTGCAAGGAGCCGGCCGGATTCGAACTCAGGACCACAGGCCTGGAAAGTGTGCAAGGAGCCGGCCGGATTCGAACTCAGGACCACAGGCCTGGAAAGTGTGCAAGCTGCCAGCTGGCTGGATTCGAACTCAGGACCACAGGCCTGGAAAGTGTGCAAGGAGCCGGCCGGATTCGAACTCAGGACCACAGGCCTGGAAAGTGTGCAAGGAGCCGGCCGGATTCGAACTCAGGACCACAGGCCTGGAAAGTGTGCAAGCTGCCAGCTGGCTTCGAACTCAGGACCACAGGCCTGGAAAGTGTGCAAGCTGCCAGCTGGCTGGATTCGAACTCAGGACCACAGGCCTGGAAAGTGTGCAAGCTGCCAGCTGGATTCGAACTCAGGACCACAGGCCTGGAAAGTGTGCAAGGGAGCCGGCTGGATTCGAACTCAGGACCACAGGCCTGGAAAGTGTGCAAGCTGCCAGCTGGATTCGAACTCAGGACCACAGGCCTGGAAAGTGTGCAAGGAGCCGGCCGGATTCGAACTCAGGACCACAGGCCTGGAAAGTGTGCAAGCTGCCAGCTGGCTGGATTCGAACTCAGGACCACAGGCCTGGAAAGTGTGCAAGCTGCCAGCTGGATTCGAACTCAGGACCACAGGCCTGGAAAGTGTGCAAGGGAGCCGGCTGGATTCGAACTCAGGACCACAGGCCTGGAAAGTGTGCAAGCTGCCAGCTGGATTCGAACTCAGGACCACAGGCCTGGAAAGTGTGCAAGGAGCCGGCCGGATTCGAACTCAGGACCACAGGCCTGGAAAGTGTGCAAGCTGCCAGCTGGATTCGAACTCAGGACCACAGGCCTGGAAGTCTGGTGCAGATGCCTCTACACCATTGGCACTATATTTGATAGTGGTGAAGGGATGTAGGAACATGTGGACATTTGAAGTTAGGTTTCTTCTTTGTGAGAGTTAGGACAATGTTGAATTGGGAGATGAGTAGGTGGATCATGAAGATCTCTGTATCTCTGTCTGATGACACGGCCATAGTGGGGTGTGTCAGGAATGGACAGGAGGAGGAGTATAGGAAACTGATACAGGACTTTGTGATATGGTGCAACTCAAACTACCTGCATCTCAATATCACCAAGACCAAGGAGATGGTGGTGGACTTTAGGAGATCTAGGCCTCATATGGAGCCAGTGATCATTAATGGAGAATGTGTGGAGCAGGTTAAGACCTACAAGTATCTGGGAGTACAGTTAGACGAGAAGCTTGACTGGACTGCCAACACAGATGCCTTGTGCAGGAAGGCACAGAGTCGAATGTACTTCCTAAGAAGGTTGGCGTCATTCAATGTCTGTAGTGAGATGCTGAAGATGTTCTATAGGTCAGTTGTGGAGAGCGCCCTCTTCTTTGTGGTGGCGTGTTGGGGAAGAAGCATTAAGAAGAGGGACGCCTCACGTCTTAATAAGCTGGTAAGGAAGGCGGGCTCTGTCGTGGGCAAAGTACTAGAGAGTTTAACATCGGTAGCTGAGCAAAGGGCGCTGAGTAGGCTACGGTCAATTATGGATAACTCTGAACATCCTCTACATAGCACCATCCAGAGACAGAGAAGCAGTTTCAGTGACAGGTTACTATCGATGCAATGCTCCTCAGACAGGATGAAGAGGTCAATACTCCCCAATGCCATTAGGCTTTACAATTCTACCGCCAGGACTTAAGAACTTTTTAAAGCTATTATTAATGCTTTTTGAGATGGTGATTTAGATGCATATCATATTTTTTTTTACTGAGTTAAGTATTGTATGTAATTAGTTTTGCTACAACAAGTGTATGGGACATTGGAAAAAAGTTGAATTTCCCCATGGGGATGTATAAAGTATCTATCTATCTATCTATTCAGGATCGATGTAACTCACAGAACACTGCAGTAGTGATCATTTCCAGCTGAAGCTGTGCCTGTTGTGAAGCTGGAACACCCACGGGGTCAGGGATCTGCCATCATGCTTCCCCAGTATCAGGCACAGACCTCATGACATCAGCTGTCATGGAAACCCTCCCAAAATAAACCTAAGCTTCTAGATCTGGGAAACACTGTCACCGGTCATGGGGAATAAGGAGCCAACCTTTCACATTCTCCATAAGGACCTGAGTTATAGAGAGAGGTTGGGTGCATAAGGAGTTTATTCCTCTAGGAGGGTAACTTAATATAAAACCATGGGGATGAATTCACAGGGGAAAAGAAGTGAAAACCAGAAAGCATAAGTTTGAGGTGAGAGATGAAAGATTTAAAAGGGATCTGAGGGGCAACTTCACGCAAGGGGCGGTGCATTTATGAAGTGAGTTGCATTTTACATTTAAATGATATCTGGGTAAGTATATGGATAGGAGAGGTTTAAGAGGTATAGGAACAAATTGTGGACAATTGGGACTAGTTTGGTAGGCAGCCTGAATGGTTTGAATGAGTTGGAATAAAGAGTCTGTTTTTATGTTGTTTTGTAGGGTAATGTAATTGGGAGAAATGTACATAATTCACAACCACCAGCATTGAGTTGGGATTTCACTTTAAGAGGCTGGTCTGACGTGATGACGTTGCTACGTAAAGATTTTCAGTGTGCTTTTGTGTTTAGGTTTTGGAGTTTAATAGAATGGGTTATGGGTTTCATTGAGCATAAAAACACCTCACGTCGTTTTAGTTGTGAAGACCTACATTGGTGACCCTGATGCTGTAGGACGATTCCAGAGTTATTGAACATGTCGGCCAACGCAGTCGCTTTGAAACTGCTGGAGATTTGGGAGCAAAATGCTGTTGCTTGGCTCGTACAAACTGAGGCCCGGTTTGTCCTGCTAGAAATCGCCACTGATAGCACCAAATTCTACTATGTGGTAGCGTTGCTCAGCAACTCCACGGCTGTGAGAGTGGTGAGTCTGCTTGAACACCAGCCTGAACATGATAAATACCGATCGGTGAAAACTCACCTTTTAAAGACTTTGGACTATCGTAGTCTGGGCGCACCAAGCAGCTTCTCTCCTTACCCGGTCTCACTGATGCTGGGCCTTCAGAACTAATGGACCACATGCTGTCTCTCCTGGGAAATCACCATCCTTGTTTTATTTTTAAAGAATTTTTCTGCAACAAGTGCCTGATCAAGTTTGCATAGCCCTCACTAATGCACCCATGAAGGACTACAGGGAGCTTGCTAATATGGCAGATAGTCCACAGTCAGCCAGGAGGCAATGCATCATTCTTCCTCCATTCTCTATCTCAATAAGCCTGGTCAGCAGAACCCCCAGCAGCCGGGTCTGTGTTTTTATCATGCTCACTTTGGTAGGAACCTAAGAAAGGCTGACCACCTTGCAGCTTTAACAGTACCAGCCCATCGGGACATCAGAGGTCTGTGAACACCGTGGGTTCCAGCTGCCAGGGACATCTACTGTTCATTACAGACGCTTCCTGTGTGTCACAGGTTCAAGCAAGTGTACTGCCCGCAACATCTATTGATGAGAAGGCAAAGAGCAACAAAACCTCACTGGAGGCTGTCAACAGCAGCAGGATCCAAACTTTCAGGACACAACTGTGCTTCAGTGGATGACATTACACATGGGATTTCGTCCTGGCTAACGTGGCTAGACCCCTTTTCAGTGCAGATTTCCTGTGTGCCCAAGGACTGTTGGTCGATCTTGAGAACTGCCAACGTGGATGTCAAGGACTTTAGGTCAATACCCTGCTCCCCCCAGTAAGTTCCCTACAACACCTCTGTCATGGGTTTACTCAATGGCTGGGTGAACTTTCAAACCTCACCGAGCTCACATTCTCCATGACAGTCACAAAATATGGGGTTGAGCACCACATTCCCACAACTGGCCTGCCAGCTCACACCCATATGAATAGACTGGACCCAGAAAAGTTGGCAAATACAAAGGCAGAGTTTGCCAAATGGGAAACACTCGGCATTGAACAACGGACAAATGGTCACTGGGCTTCACTCCTTCATATGGTCCCCAGGTCCAATGGTGGTTGCTGCCCATGTGGCAATCACTGATGACATAATGAGGTCACCACCCCCGATGTTACCCAGTCCCACACATCCAAGACTTTCTGGCAGGTTTATCTAGAAAATCAATGTTTTCTAAAGTTGATCTAGTTAGGGGCTATCATCAGGTGCCTGTGTGCTCAGAGGACATTGCCAAAACAGCTGTTGTATCCCCATTTGGGCTTTATGAATTTCTGCGCATGCCATTTGGACTGTAAAATGCAGCACAGACTTTCCAACACCTGCTGGACTCTATTAAAAGACTTAGATTTTATTTTTGTTTACCTAGATGACATAGTTGTCGCCAGTGTGACCAAATGAAAACACATATCTCATCTGTGCTCACTTTTCGAGCGCTTAAGCCAACATGGGTTGATTATTGTGCTCCCCCTGTACAGTATGCTTAAAGGCAATACCCCCAATTACGTGCTTGAGTGGGCAGTGGACATGACCAGGGCATTTGATGATAATACAAGCGAGCTTTTTCGAACATGGACCCTACTGGCACACATGATCCCTACAGCCATTACTACTGATGTTTCAGACTATGCTGTGGGTGCTGTACATGAACAGTAGGTCAGTGGCACGTGGTAGCCGCTCGCCTTCTTCAGCCGGCAGCTCCGTCCCACCAAAAGGAAGTTCAGCACATTTGACCATTAACTTCTCGGCCTCTATCTGGCTGTCTACCATTTTTGTTTTCTTCTAGAGGGTCGCCATTTTTCAGCACTTGTTGTCCACAAACCCCTCAGGCACATGATGGCCAAAATATCAGACCCTTGGTCTGCACGGCAGCAACGCCACCTGGCCGACATATCAGAGTTCACAACCGATATACAGCATATCAAGAGGAAAAATAATGCTGCGGCTGATTGCCTCTCATGGCCTGTCATTGAGGCCGTACACATCAGGGTTGACTGTACCAGCATGGCAGCCAATCAAGTTACTGACACAGAGGTGCAGGCTTGTGTGGACTGCAGTTTATGTGGAGTGCCAGCAGGCTAAATTTAACCATCATGTTCAGGTGCCATTGGCACCTTTTGAAGTCCCTGAGCGATGGTTTGACTGTGTCAATGTGGACCTTGTTGGTCCTCTTCCACCCTCCCCTGATTTCACACACCTCCTCACCATGGTGGACTGTCGTCCGTCTAGCATCAGCAATGGCTGCAGACGTGGCACAGCCATTCATCAGCACCTTGGTTGCTCGGTTTGGCACCCCATCTGGTATTTTCTCGGTCACCAGTTCATATCAGACCTCTGGACTGTGATGGCCCAGAACCTTGGTGTTAGGTCACTTCACACCATGGTGTATCACCCGGAGTCCAATACCCTATGCGAGTGGTTTCACTGCTCCTTAAAGACGACTCTGAGGGCTTCCGTAACCAGTGAGTGTTGGCATGATCATTCCTGTGGGTCCTGCTGGGGCTCAGAACAGTTCCAAAAGAGGACCTGCAGTTGTCTGTGGCTGAGTTGGTATAAGGGAAGCCCATATGTGTACCAGCTGATTTCACTCCTGATGCCAAGACCATCTGGTCAGCCTCCTAGCAGCATTCCACCCTCCTCAATGAATTCAACTCCTTTACACCTATTCCTACCTCCCATCATGGTGTTCCCACCTTGGGTTCCTATTGACCTACATTCTGCCCCATTTGTTTTTATCCACCATGATGCACACCAACATCCCTTTAGGCCTCCTTATAATGGTCCATTCCGCATTTTGGAATGGGGATAAAAGAGTTTTATCATAGATACGTGGGGTAGACCTGGACGAATTTCAGTAGATCACCTTAAACCGACCCACCAAGATTTGGAGTATTCTGCTGCCATGCCCCTGCCATTACAACATGACCATGAGTGTGTCAACACACCTCTGGGTGAGCCACAGGCACCTGCTGTTCCTTACCCATGGAACACAGTGCCCCAGTCGGGAGGCTCATCCGAGCTCCAGACAGGCTCACGGTGCCAGTCTCAGTGAACTCTGGGTGGGGGCCTGTGTCGGGTAATGTAACTGGGAGAAATGTGATTCACAACCATCAACATTGAGTCAGATGTGTCTAACGTGATAATGTTTTTACATAAGGGTTTTTAGCATGCTTTTGTGTTTATGTTTTTGGAGTTCAATGAAATGTATTACGGGTTTCATGAAACATAAAACGCCTCACTTTGTTTTATTTGCAAAACCTCTATGGCCAGCCGCTATTGCAGACTCTGGTACGGCTCTGAGCCACAGAAAAAATCGTTTGGTAAACGTCATGCACATGAATGTCCATTCTGAATCTAGGAAGCAGAGGGCAAACCCTGTGAAAGGGTGTCTGGTGCTGTGAGGCAGTGACTTACCAGCTGTGCCAACGTGCCACCCCAACAACTCCTGTGTCCACACTGAGACCGCATTTCAAAATGATTTCAGAAGGAAGTTGCAGTTGTTAGATGCAGCTACTAACTGTGGCAGAATTGCACAGCTTGCAAAGCTGCTGCCCCTCAGTGTTCAGTCATGACCATGGATGCTGTCTGTGTGGAGTCTGCACGTGTTCTCTGTAACCCCGTGTGTTTCCCATAGGTGCTCCTATTTCCTCCCATACTTGGAAGACATGCAGTTCAAATTGCCTCTTGTGTGTTGGTGAGTGATGGAATCTGGGGGGAGCACATGGGAATGTTGGGATTAATGTAGGATTAGTGTAAATAGCTGAGTGATATTCAAAGTGCTAAACAATTCTTTTCCTTATAATTCAAGTTCCCAAGTCCCATTAGCTTTGTAAATTTTCTCTGCACACTTTCAATCGTATTGTTGGAGTTTTCTGTAGGTAGGTGACCAGAACTGCACACAATTCTCTGAATATGGTCTCAGCAATGTCCTTTACAACTTCAACATAACATCCCACCTCCTGTGCTGAACACTAAAAATAGGAGATTCTGCAGATGTTGGAAATCATGAGGAACACGGACAAAATGATTGAGGAACTCAGTAAATCAGGCAGCATCAATGGAGGCAAATAAATGGTCAATGTTTTGGACCAAGGACCTTCACCAGTACGAGAAAAGAACTGGCAGGAGCCAGAATAAGAACTTGAAGGGGTGGGGGAGGGAAGGTGATGGGTGAAACTAAGTGAATGGGAATGTGGCTGGGTGAAAGACGGACGAAGCAAGGAGCCGGGAAGGGATAGGTGGAAGAACTTAAAGGGCTGAATCAGAAGGGATCTTAAAGGAGAGGACATGAAAAGTTTAAAGGGAACATGAGGGGAAACTTCTTCATTCAGAGGGTTGTGAGTGTGTAACGAGCTGCCAGCACAAGTGGTGCTTGCAAGTTTGATGTCAAAGGTTAAGAGGAGTTTCGATAGGTATATGGATGGAATGGGTATGAAGGGCTACGGTCCCAGTACAGGTCAATTGGAGAAGGCAGTTTAAATGGTTTAGCATTGACTAGATGGGTTGAATGGCCTGTTTCTGTGCTGTACTTTCCTATGACAGCGAACCACTGAAGGAAAGGAAGGTGGAGAAGGTACAGAGGGCATTGATAGGCAGGTGAGAGGTAAGAGGGTGACCAGAAGAAGGAATGGACAAAGAGAGCAGGAGTGAGGGGAAGAAGTAACAGGAAGTTAGAGAAATCGATGTTCATGCCGTCAAGTTGATGGCTACCCAGGCAGAATATGAGTTGCTGCTCTTTCAACCTGAGAGTGGCCTCACCATGGCAGTAGAGTACAACATGGACAGACGTCAGAATGGGAATGGGAGGACAAATTCAAATGGGTAGCCATCGGTAGATCTTGCCTTTTGCAGCATACAGAGTGAAGGTGATCAACACAGCAGTCTCCCGATTTTGTCAGGAATATTGAGGAAGCCACACTGAGAGCACCAATATAATGGATGACCATGACTGGCTCACAGGTGAAGTGCTGCCTCACCTGGCTGGACTGTTTGGGGCCTGAATGTTGGGAGGGAGGAGGTATAGGGGCAGATGTAGCACATCCTGCTTACAGGGGGATCTGTCAGAAGGGAAACTAGGGTAAAGGATGAACTGAAGGAAATTTATATTAGGCAAGAAATGGTGTTGGATAGACTGTTGAGTCTGAAGGTTGGTAAGTCCCCAGGACCTGATGGTCTGCATCCCAGGGTACTTAAAGAGGTGGCTCTAGAAATCGTGGACGCATTGGTAACCATTTTCCAATGTTCTATAGACTCAGGAACAGTTCCTGCTGATTGGAGGGTGGCTAATGTTGTCCCACTTTTCAAAAAAGAAGGGAGAGAGAAAACAGGGAATTATAGACCGGTTAGCCTGACGTCAGTGGTGGGAAAGATGCTGGAGTCACTTATAAAAGAGGAAATTCCGACACATTTGGATAGCAGTAGAAGGATCAGTCCACGTCAGCATGGATTTATGAAGGGAAAATCATGCTTGACTAATCTTCTGGAGTTTTTTGAGAATGTAACTATGAAAATGGACAAGGGAGAGCCAGTGGATGTAGTGTACCTGGACTTCCAGAAAGATTTTGATAAAGTCCCACATAGGAGATTAGTGGGCAAAATTAGGGCACATGGTATTGGGGGCAGAGTACTGACATGGATTGAAAATTGGCTGGCTGACAGGAAACAAAGAGTAGCGATTAACGGGTCCCTTTCGGAATGGCAGGCTGTGACCAGTGGGGTACCGCAAGGTTCGGTGCTGGGACCACAGCTGTTTACAATATACATTAATGATTTAGATGAAGGGATTAAAAGTAACATTAGCAAATTTGCTGATAACACAAAGCTGGGTGGCAGTGTGAAATGTCAGGAGGATGTTATGAGAATGCTGGGTGACTTGGACAGGTTGGGTGAGTGGGCAAATGTATGGCAGATGCAGTTTAATGTGGATAAATAGACAATAGACAATAGACAATAGGTGCAGAAGTAGACCATTCGGCCCTTCGAGCCTGCACCGCTGTTTTGAGATCATGGCTGATCAATTACTATCAATACCCGGTTCCTGCCTTGTCCCATATCCCTTGATTCCCCTATCCATAAGATACTATCTAGCTCTTTCTTGAAAGCATCCAGAGAATTGGCCTCCACTACCTTCCGAGGCAGTGCATTCCAGACCCCCACAACTCTCTGGGAGAAGAAGTTCTTCCTTAATTCTGTCCTAAATTACCTACCCTTTATTCTCAAACCATGCCCTCTGGTACTGGACTCTCCCAGCATCTGGAACATATTTCCTGCCTCTATCTTGTCCAATCCCTTAATAATCTTATATGTTTCAATCAGATCCCCTCTCAATCTCCTTAATTCCAGCGTGTACAAGCCCAGTCTCTCTAACCTCTCTGCGTAAGACAGTCCAGACATCCCAGGAATTAACCTCGTGAATCTACGCTGCACTTCCTCTACAGCCAGGATGTCCTTCCTTAACCCTGGAGACCAAAACTGTACACAATACTCCAGGTGTGGTCTCACCAGGGCTCTGTACAAATGCAAGAGGATTTCCTTGCTCTTGTACTCAATTCCCTTTGTAATAAAGGCCAACATTCCATTAGCCTTCTTCACTGCCTGCTGCACTTGCTCATTCACCTTCAGTGACTGATGAACAAGGACTCCGAGATCTCTTTGTATTACTCCCTTACCCAACTCTATACCGTTCAGATAATAATCTGCCTTCCTGTTCTTACTCCCAAAGTGGATAACCCCACACTTATTCACATTAAACGCCATCTGCCAAGTATCTGCCCACTCACCCAGCCTATCCAAGTCACCCTGAATTCTCCTAACATCTTCATCACATGTCACACTGCCACCCAGCTTAGTATCATCAGCAAATTTGCTGATGTTATTTTCTATGCCTTCATCCAAATCATTAACATAAATGGTAAACAGCTGTGGTCCCAATACCGAGCCCTGTGGCACCCCACTAGTCACCACCTGTCATTCCAAGAAACACCCATTCACCGCTACCCTTTGCTTTCTATCTGCCAACCAGTTTTCTATCCATGTCAATGCCTTCCCCCCGATGCCCTGAGCTTTGATTTTACCCACCAATCTTCTATGTGGGACTTTATCAAATGCCTTCTGAAAATCGAGGTACACTACATTCTTTGGATCTCCCCTGTCTAACTTCCTGGTTACATCCTCGAAAAACTCCAACAGATTAGTCAAGCATGATTTACCCTTGGTAAATCCATGCTGGCTTGGCCCAATCCTATCACTGCTATCTAGATATGCCACTATTTCATCCTTAATAATGGACTCTAGCATCTTTCCCACCACCGATGTCAGGCTGACAGATCGATAGTTCTCTGTTTTCTCCCTCCCTCCTTTCTTAAAAAGTGGGATAACATTAGCCATTCTCCAATCCTCAGGAACTGATCCTGAATCTAAGGAACATTGGAAAATGATTACCAATGCATCCGCAATTTCCAGGGCCACCTCCTTTAGTACCCTAGGATGCAGACCATCTGGACCTGGGGATTTGTCAGCCTTCAGTCCCGTCAGTCTTCTCATCACCGTTTCTTTCCGAATGTCAATCTGTTTCATTTCCTCTGTTACCCTATGTCCTTGGTCCATCCATACATCTGGGAGATTGCTTGTGTCTTCCTTAGTGAAAACAGATCTAAAGTACTCATTAAATTCTTCTGCCATTTCTCTGTTTCCCATAACAATTTCACCCAATTCATTCTTCAAGGGCCCAACATTGTTCTTAACTATCTTCTTTCTCTTCACATACCTAAAAAAGCTTTTGCTATCTTCCTTTATATTCCTGGCTAGCTTGCGTTCGTACCTCATTTTTTCTCCCCGTATTGTCTTTTTAGTTAAGTTCTGTTGTTCCTTAAAGACTTCCCAATCATCTGTCCTCCCACTCACCTTAGCTCTGTCATATTTCCTTTTTTTTAATGCTATGCAATCTCTGACTTCCTTTGTCAACCACTGAGGCCCCTTTCCCCCCTTTGAATCCTTCCTTCTCTGGGGGATGAACTGATTTTGCACCTTGTGCATTATTCCCAAGAATACCTGCCATTGCTGTTCCACTGTCTTTTCTGCTAGGCTATCCGTCCAGTCAACTTTGGCCAGCTCCTCCCTCATGGCTCCATAGTTTCCCCTGTTCATCTGCAACACTGACACCTCCGAGCTGCCCTTATCCTTCTCAAATTGCAGATAAAAGCTTATCATATTGTGATCACTACCTCCTAATGGCTCCTTTACTTCAAGATCGCTTATCAAATCCTGTTCATTACATAACACTAAATCCAGAATAGTCTTGTCCCTGGTCGTCTCTCATACAAGTTGTTCCAAGAGTGCATCCCGTAGGCACTCTACAAACTCCCTGTCCTGTGGTCCAGCACCAACCTGATTCTCCCAGTTCACCTGCATTTTGAAATCCCCCATAACTACTGCGACATTACCTTTGCCACATGCCAATGTTAACTCCCTATTCAATTTGCACCCAATATCCAAGCTACTGTTTGGTGGCCTGTAGACAACACCTATTTGGGTCCTTTTGGCCTTACTGTTCCTCCGTTCTATCCACACAGACTCTACTTCTCCTGACCCTATGTCCCCCCTTGCAAAGGACTGAATCTCATTCCTCACCAACAGGGCCACCCCACCCCCTCTGCCCACATTTCTGTCCCTACAATAGCACGTATACCCTTGTACATTCATTTCCCAGGTCTGATTTCCTTGGAGCCATGTCTCCGTTATCCCAACAATATCATAGTTACCCATTCGCACCTGGGCTTCAAGCTCATCCGCCTTATTCCTGACACTTCATGCATTCAGATATAGAATTTTTAGCCCATTTCTCCTCTCTCTGTTTGAATCGCTGCCTATTGTGCTTAACCCAGCTCCCCGAACTCCCATCAGGCTATACGCCCCTAGAATTTTGCTGTCCTTCCTACATTTACTTATTCTTTCAACACATTTAGCTCCATGTTCCGTCAGACCATCCCTCTGTACACGAGTCCTGCTTATCACTTGTTCTGCCCCACCTTCCTCTACTACACACTTAATATTCCGAAACCGTGTAGTCCCCACCTGTCCTTTATTCTTCCTCTCGCTATCCTCTCTCACATTCTGGATCCCCGCCCCCTGCAAATTTAGTTTAAACCCCCCCAAGAAGCTCTAGCAAACTGCCCTGCAAGAATGTTAGTACCGCTCCAGTTCAGGTGTAAACCGTCCCTTCGGAACAGATCCCACCTTCCCTGGAATAAGGCCCAATTATCTACATACCTGAAGCCCTCCCTCCTGCACCATCCTCTCAGCCACGTATTAATCTTTATAATCCTCCTGTTCCTTGCCTCACTCACATGTGGCACAGGTAGCAATCCTGAGATTGTTACCCTGGAGGTCCTGCTCTTCAGCTTCGCACCTAACTCCCTGAACTCCCTATGCAGGACCCCCTCACTCATCCTACCCACGTCATTGGTCCCTACATGGACCACAACATCTGGATTCCTGCCCTCCCTCTCGAGAATAACCTGCACCCGATCTGAGATGTCTCGGACCCCGGCACTAGGGAAGCAACATACCATCCAAGACTCGCGATCTTCCCCACAAAATCTCCTATCCGCCCCCCTGACTATAAAATCCCCTATCACTACCGCTCTCTTCTCTTCCCTCCTCCCCTTCCTAGTCGCGGGTCCAACCTCAGTGCCAGAGACAGGACCACTGCAGCTTGTTCCTGGTAGGTCATCCCCACCAACAGTATCCAGAACAGTATACTTATTTTACGTCAAAGTGAGGTTATCCACTTTGGTGGCAAGAACAGGAAGGCAGATTACTATCTAAATGGAGTCAAGTTAGGAAAAGGGGAAGTACAATGAGATCTAGGTGTTCTTGTACATCAGTCAATGAAAGCAAGCATGCAAGTACAGCAGGCAGTGAAGAAAGCTAATGACATGCTGGCTTTTATAACAAGAGGAATTGAGTATAGGAGTAAAGAGGTCCTTCTGCAGCTGTACAGGGCCCTGGTGAGACCCCACCTGGAGTATTGTGTGCAGTTTTGGTCTCCAAATTTGAGGAAAGTCATTCTTGCTATTGAGGGAGTGCAGCGTAGGTTCACAAGGTTGATTCCCGGAATGGCGGGACTGCCATATGTTGAAAGATTGGGCGACTGGGCTTATATACAGTGGAATTTTGAAGGATGAGAGGGGATCTGATTGAAACATATAAGATTATTAACGGATTGGACACACTGGAGGCAGGAAGCATGTTCCCGCTGATGGGTGAGTCCAGAACTAGAGGCCACAGTTTAAGAATAAGGGGTAGGCCATTTAGGACAGAGATGCTGAAAAACTTTTTCATCCAGAGAGTGGTGGATATGTGGAATGCTCTGCCCCAGAAGGCAGTAGAGGCCAAGTCTCTGGATGCATTCAAGAGAGTGTTAGATAGAGCTCTTATAGATAGCGGGGTCAAGAGATATGGGGAGAAGGCAGGAATGGGGTACTGATTGTGTATGATCAGCCATGATCACAGTGAATGGTGGTGCTGGCTAGAAGGGCTGAATGGCCTACACCTGCACATACTGTCTATTGTCTATTGTCTATTGAAATCATTGGGGAGGGGTGAGTGGACAAGGAATTCATTTCAACCTCTCTTTACAACCCTATCTAGCTGTGATGCCACTTTCAAGGAATTCTGGACTTCTGTTCCCAGGTACCTCTGTTCTACCTTTGTTTAAGTGATGTCCACACACAACGGTAGGGTGAGAGCAGATTTTCCTCGCTCACCCACACTAGGTTCTTGTCATGTTTCCAGCACAGGACTGCACCTTGGCAGGCAAATATAATAACTTCACTGGAAAGTGTTTGTTACATCTCCCCGTATTGTGAACATTATCATTATCATTAACAGTCACAAATCCACAACTTAGTGAGGAAAACAATAAGTGGTTTGCAGATCATTTCCCCAATGACATAAATTGCCCAATTACAGTAATTCACTTGCTGGATGAATTGCAGCAGCTTGCTGGGAGCTGTGTGTGTACCTGTGAACACGCTGGATTGGGTAGTGAAACCAGCAGTTCGCTTCCACACTCGCCTTATTAGAAAACCAGTTAGGTTTTACATCAGTGTCTTTATTTTAATTTCCCTTTTGAGGGTTGTTTGCTTTGGAGTACCGAATCCAAATGATGAGAGCTAGACTCTATATTCAAAGGTACAATTTAATGTCAGAGAAATGTATACAAGATATATCCTGAAATGCTTTTTCTTCGCAAACATCCACGAAAGCAGAGAAGTGCCCCAAAGAATGAACGACAGTTAAACGTGAGAACCCCAAAGTGATCCCCCCGCTTCCCCCTCCCGCACGTAAATGGTAGCGAGCAACAATCCCCCTCCCCCCACCGGCAAAAAAAAAGCAAGCATCAGCAGGAGGGGCTCTCAGCAGAGACCAATAACAAGGGGGAAGAGTAGAAGGATTACAGGGGAGATAAGTGATATGGTTTCATTCAGAGGAGAAGGGGTATGGGCCCGAGATGGTGGCAGAAGCAAAACCAACACATGGGTTTGATGTACGGAGTAGTTTTCTTCGTATGGTTGGCCAGAAAGAATGAGAATCAGTGAACAGGAATGTAAAATGGCTATTCTGTGAGACTGTCCCTGCAGCTGCCATCTTGTGAACTGTTTGAAGAACTGATTCTTGCTCTGGGATACCTTAATCAGAGCAATTGAATGTGGACACAAGGAGTTTCAGATAGTGACCTGCTAAACCTGAGACCTTTCTCAGACAAGTAGCTATTTATTATATAAAGTGGCAGGCTTGCAGGAGAAGCAGTATATAATCTCGTGAGACACAGTGTCTGGGTCACCTGGTTTGACTAGTTTGAACCAGTCAGAGTTGAAAAGGTCAAAGGCACAAGGCTGAGGACAGAGGCCATAGAATAATGTGGGTTGTAGCTCTGGACCAGAGCCAATAAGAAGGTGACCCAGGTAGGTCAGGTGACCTTGAGCCAATGAGGGAAATGCAACATTTGAACTGATAATAAGTGTTTAAAGGTAAGGAGCTTTGAATGCAGGGAAGCGACAACTCTTCAGAGGCCAACCGTCGTGGATGTTGAGTATCCCACAGACATGTGGAGATTAGATCAGTAACATGAGGAACACCTGGTCAAAAGAGACTCCTTTCCTGGGTATTACCTTTTCTATTCTTTGACTGTTCACGGAGAATCAGGAAACACAAGTGTTCAGTTGTGTAAATTCATGTGCTTTTTATTTGAGACAATTAATGTACTTGTCAGTAAATACAGATACTCTCTGTGCCTGACTGATTGTTATTACTAAGGGATAAATCCTTGTAACAGAATCTTTCCCTCCTCTTGATGCAAAGATATTAATCTTAGGATCATTATCCTCCTCTCATTGTGTTGACTGCCCAGAGGAATACCATGGAATCCCAGTAGGTGGGCAACACTTACATGATATAAATAATGCTGGCATTTACTTAGTGACTTCAGCCATTTAATATCAACAATCATCTCTGCTGTTTTATAAAAGCATCATCCTTTAACTTTTTCATTGTTTCAGCCTTCCACTTTCAAAGTTGATATACATTAAGCATCACAATTATCAAGGTACATAAAATTAGTATTATAGCAGCATGTGATAATATTCTCACCTACTTGAAGATTTGTTCCCCAATTCCAAAACTTACTTCAAAAGCCTGTGTCACTCAAAATTTCATTTCCCTTACCAGTCTGTGTTTTAATTACTTTAGTGTGTTTAGTCCATTAATGGCTTATCTCCCTTGGCTCCTCCACAACATGTGCCCAGTCCACAGACAAGTGAAAAATGGGTCACAACTCAGTAACAATGTAGTCCCACAGGTCTTGATCAGTATCAGTTTGTTGAATTGTGAGGTTCTCCTTCGTTACCACATTTATTGCTGGCTCAATGTTCATCCTTCAATATCCAGTTCTAAAGTCACGTCCCCAATTGTGAAATTGTGACTTTGCAAAGGGCATTGTTTCCATCCCTTGGTATAACTTGTGGCCCCTGTTCCTATATAACATGTCTGTCCCACTAATGCATATTGCAAAAACTGACTGATTAGTCACAGGCAAAATAGACAGCGAACTTTTTTCATAAGTACTTAAAATAAGTGTCTGCTTTGTCATTTCTTCCAGGCAAGACCTCTGGTCTCTCTGTTGATGGCATCTTGATAGTCCTATCCCTTTCCCAGGACCATCCATAACAATAGCCTATGTTGGTGGGTTACTTAAGAATCTCCAAGTATACTCATGATACTTGCTCACATTGTGAACTTTTTATCTCTGCTATCCCCTATCCCCTGTTCTCCTGTGTACAGCTAATATCGAACGAAGCATCCTTTGGAAAATACTTGGCTGTAACCACCCAAATAGATCTATCTCGAATGAGTCACTGCCCCACTCACATTCACATGAGTGTGATCCCACAGAACCGTAGTCTTACCTGAGGGCTGCGCAGTAACTGGACCGAAATACTGACCATTATTCCCTCTGGGATGCTTGGTGTGAGTTTCCACCTTTAAGACTGTTCTTTTATCCTCACATATATCCCACAGTTGGCTCTCTTCTCATCATATACAGGTGAGGAAACTTCTACAAAAAAAAATTAAATAGAGGTTTTCCATTGTTTGTGTCTTTGTTTGTGGGTATTACTTTCCGATCTCCTTCTACCCCCCCCCCCCATTATTATCCTGATACAAATGGTCCCTTGTGATCATATCCTGCAGTTCTCCAGTACAATGAAGATTATCTGCAAGGAAGGTAGAAACATTAATACCCTTCACAACTGCATCTCAACCCTGCAGTGTCATGCTGACTGACCATGCCATTCTGATTGGAACATCCAGCAGCAGCAGATGAATGTGTGCTTTCAGATGATGAGGACTGCTGTCTGGGCCATTCCAATATTTACAATGAGCTTCCATTTGTAATTGGCATGACAAACGCAACAATCATATCAGAACCATTTTCCAAAGGAATCTCAAACTCAAGATCAATATGTCAAAAGTCTATGTTCTGTAAAAAGAAAACAGTCTTGTTAATAAAAGCAAGTTTTAGGATGCTTCCTAAATGTTCTAATCTTCCAAAATGCTAATTTCAAATTCCCAACATAACCATCCACCAATAAGCAATTTTTCCTAATGCCCATCTCCCTCTGAAATATGGGCATCTCATATCTGGAATAACGATTTCCATCTGCTTAACCTGGATTCCACAAGGCCAGTGTGGAATCAGGGTCTCTCTCTAAAAACCAGTTCCATGGAAAACAGATAAAGGAATTAACTGAAAACATACAAGACAAACAAAAATATATGCTTTTACTTTTCTTCCTTCAGAATAGCAAGACTTAGAATAAACAGTTAATTCTCACCATGAAAAGCTTTCACGCATTTCTCAAAGAATCAAGGAAGAGAAATAAAAACTTCTGGGTAGGGGCTTCCAACACCTTAACACATTGATGGAACCTCTTAAAGACACCTCTTAAAAGAAAAGAACAAATTCACTCCAGACGAGCAAAATACTTCAATTGATCACTTATTTTTGTGTGAAGCACGGGATTAATTCAAACTTTCTCCCAATATTGATTGAGCAAACATTTGAGAGTGCTTTTGCACTCTCTCTTTCTCTCACACATGCTCTCTCTCTCCAGTGAACTCACAAGTAACCAAACTTATCACAATTGAAACATTCAAACCATTCACACTTTAAATCATTTTTTTTAATCTCTTGTTCCTAAGGATGAAACCCTTACCAAATTATTCAGTTACAATCAGACAAAATTGAGGAAATAAGTTATTTTAAGACTCTAAAACAAAGAAATGGTGAAAGTCATTCATCATGCACCAGTAAACATTCAACAAGTTTAAAGTACGGCATCCTTACATCAACTGAAATTTCAGAAACTCCAATGTCAGATCTGTGTTAGGATTCAGATTAAATGAATTGTTTGCTGTACAGTTCAGGCCATAATGATCCATATAACCACAGCTGAAGGAGCAGATGTCAGCATACAGCACTGTACTGGGATGTTTGTCCCTGACGACAACTTCCCTGATTAGGTGAAGTTTACTCCAGACCGGCTACTTCTCTTCCACAATCTCTCTGCTGGCTTCTCCCCTGACTTGCATTTCTCCACGTGATACCCCGTGTAATTTTCTTGAAAGGAAAATAGCTGCCTCAGATGTATTCCTGAAGTTAAAATCTAATTCCTGCTCCGATCATTTTCCTAAGTACCCATACCTTAGTAAGTGTAGGGTCACTGGGATCAGACAGTTCCAAGAGCTTTCTAGATTCATCAGTTCATGAGACAGTAATATTTTTAGCCAACTATTTGCGGGTTCTGATTCTAAATTATCTCAAACTAACGTTAATCAATATACACCTTGAAATACCGTACGCAGATGGGATGCAAATTGCTGTGGTAACATGAACTTAATTCATCCATTGAGACCTCATTGTTATTACCCATAACAGTTAGTATCGCATTCTCTAACAATCAATTTGTCCCAATATCCCAACATCCTCAGCAATATCCCACAGCTGGTTCACCCCGAATGAGGTAGTGTATGTTATATTCTGGTTTGTTTCCCTGCCCCAGCACCTCCCTCTCTGACGCTGGGTGGGTCAATCGTGCCAACAGTAGCACAGGCTCTTTTTGAGTGTACGTCACTAGGGAATCCTCGAGAGGAGGCTCCCTATCATAACCATCTCTGGTCACCTTTTCTGCTAAATCATTCCAATCCATAACTCCATATTTATTGTCCTCCCCTCTTTCAGATCCAAGAGTACATATTATTCCTCTCTGCACAGCAAATTGGCTCTGTAGCTTTTGTAACCCCCCCCAATTCTTTTTATGTACTGCTTTCTGTATCACATTCACTGCACTGTATCCTCAGTCCCTCCAGCTTGTTCTTCACTATTATTATTATTATTATTAGCCACTTGACCCTATTTTTATTCTTTTACTCTTTCCTTCAACCAGCTTTTCACACTGTGACTGAAACTGGTACACACGTGTCAAATCCGTACTCCTCTGCCCCTGTAAGTCAGTAAGCTTCTCTTTGAGGTTTTCTACCTCCTCTTGGAGCTCTTTGCTTTTCCTCTTCTAATCTATCCCGCTCTACTTGAGCTTTTTGCCGATATTCTAGGTTTTTCACTTTGAGTCTGTTTTGGCTTTCTGCTGACATTCTAGGCTTTACTTTTCTAGACTGTCCCACTCAGCTTCAGTTTTCTATCATTATTTGACATTTTTCTCTTTCTGATCTTTATTGCTCGATGTTAACTTTCTGCCGACATTCTATCCAGTCCTCAATTAGTCAGCCAACTGCTACTGGCTTCCATAATTGTTCAAGTTCCTTGTCTGGCAATTTCTCTTGAGCAAACTTCCAAAGAAATTCACCAGTCAGTGTGACCAGCACACTCCCTGTATTGTGGCCATTTTAATAATAGGTATTTCTGGAGGAATCCCCTCCAATCAAAGCAATCCAGACTTGGACAATTGTCCAAATTTTCAATCCTTGGTTAGTAATTGCTAACTACCCAGCTCCAGGTATCCCTGTACCTCACCCACATGGTCCAATTTGAGTCTCTCACTGACTCAACAAAGAGATTTATCCTTGATGCCAATTCTATTGCAAGGATTTGCCCCTTGGTAATAATGATCAGTTGGGCACAGAGAGAACTTGACTGCTTTCATGACTACACCCCTCCCACACCTGGAACCACCACGGTGGGCTTCACAGCTAAACAGGTGAGAAGACAGCTGAAACGTCTCCACCCAAGCAAGGCTGCAGGCCCGGGTGGTGTCAGCCCCAGGGTGCTCAAAGCCTGTGCCCCCCAGCTATGTGGAGTACTTCACCATGTCTTCAACCTGAGCCTGAGTCTCCAGAGGGTTCCTGTGCTGTGGAAGACATCCTGCCTCATTCCTGTACTGAAGACGCCGCGCCCCAGTGGCTCCAATGACTACAGACCGGTGGCATTGACCTCCCACATCATGAAGACCCTGGAGAGACTTGTTCTAGAGCAGCTCCGCCTATGGTTAGGCCACACTTAGACCCCCTCCAGTTCGTCTATCAGCCCCGACTAGTAGATGACTAGGAGGTAACCATCGTCTACCTGCTGAACCGTGTCTACGCCCACCTGGACAAGCCGGTGAGCACTGTAAGGGTCTTCTCCAGTGCGTCTCCTTTTGACTTCTTCAGTGCGTTCAACACCATCCGCCCTGCTCTGCTGGGTGAGAAGCTGACAGTGATGCAGGTGGATGCTTCCCTGGTGTCATGGATTATTGATTACCTGACTGGCAGACCACAGTATGTGCACTTGCAACACTGTGTGTCAGACAGAGTGGTCAGCAGCACTGGGGCTCCACAGGGGACTGTCCTGTCTCCCTTTCTCTTCACCATCTACACCTTGGACTTCAACTACTGCACAGAGTCTTGCCATCTTCAGAAGTTTTCTGATGACTCTGCCATAGTTGGATGCATCAACAGGGGAGATGAGGCTGAGTACAGGGCTACGGTGGGAAACTTTGTCACATGGTGTGAGCAGAATCATCTGCAGCTTAATGTGAAAAAGACTAAGGAGCTGGTGGTGGACCTGAGGAGGGCTAAGGCACTGGTAACCCCTGTTTCCATCCAAGGGGTCAGTGTGGACATGGTGGAGGATTACAAATACCTGGGGATACAAATGGACAATAAACTGGACTGGTCAAAGAACACTGAGGCTGTCTACATGAAGGTTCCGAGCCATCTCTATTTTCTGAGGAGACTGAGGTCCTTTAACATCTGCCGGACGATGCTGAGGATGTTCTACGAGGCTGTGGTGGCCAGTGCTTTCATGTTTGCTGTTGTGTGCTGGGGCAGCAGGCTGAGGGTAGCAGACACCAACAGAATCAACAAACTCATTCGTAAAGCCACTGATGTCGTGGTGGTGGAACTGGACTCTCTGATGGTGGTGTCTGAAAAGAGGATGCTGTCCAAGTTGCATGCCATCTTGGACAATGACTCCCATCCACTCCATAATGTGCTGGTGAGGCACAGGAGCACATTCAGCCAGAGACTCATTCCACCGAGATGTAACACTGAGCGTCATAGGAAGTCATTCCTGCCAGTGGCCATCAAACTTTACAACCCCTCCCTCGGAGTGTCAGACATCCTGAGTCAATAGGCTGGTCCTGGACTTATTTCCACTTGGCATGATTAACTTATTATTTAATTATTTATGGGTTTATATTGCTATATTTCTTCACTATTCTTGGTTGGTGCGGCTGTAACAAAACCCAATTTTCCTCGGGATCAGTAAAGAATGTCTGTCTGTCTGTCTATCAACAAGTATATTTATGGTCTCAACTAAAAAGATGAATTTACACTATCTACTAAGTTTCCTTGATGCTCCATGTACAGTCAAAGAATAGAAAAGGTAATAACTGGGATAAGAGGCTATGTTGGCCAGAAGTTCCTCATATTCCTGATCCACGTATCCGTGGAGTACTCCACGGCCACAATGGTTGGCCTCCACTTTTAACACTTCCTATCAGTTCAAATGCTGCATTTCCCTTATTGGCTCAAGGTCACCTGACCTACCTGGGTCACATTCTTATTAGCTTTTGCCAGAGCTACAACCAGTATTGTTCTATGGCCTTTGCCCTCAGCCTGATGCCTTTTGTTCTTGCAACTCTGACTGGTTCAACCCAGTTGACCCAGACACTGTGTCTCACGAGACTGCTCCACAAACATAAGGAAATCTTCAAATGCTGGAAATCCAAAGCAATACACACAAAATGCTGGAAATACGTAAACAGTCGACATTTTGGGTTGAAGAAGGGTCTTGGCCTGAAACGTCAACTGTCTACTTTTACATCATAGATGCTGCTGAGTTTCTCCAGCACTGTGTGTGTGTGTTGCTTACATATTGCAAGTCTGCCAATTTACATTGTAAATAGTTACTTGACTGAGAATGGTCTCAGAGTTAGCAGGTCATTAGCTGAACCTCCTTATCTCCACACTCAATTACTCAGATCAAAGTATCCCACAGCAAGAATCAATTTGTCAAACACTTCACAAAATGACAGCTGTGAGGACAGTTTCACAAAGTGCCCACATCCATTCTGATCGTCATTCTTTCTGGCCAACAGTATCACGGAGTTGTATGATACAAATTTAGCCTATTCATGTTTGTATGTGTGTTTTATATTAAAATATATTGCAGTATGGGATTCACAGTTGGGAAGAGTCTGAAATGAGCAGAGTGGTTGATGAGCTCGAGGTGGAATCCTTCTTCAAAATTATTCTGGAATGTATTCCCAACTCCTTCTACATTTATGACTGTGTCACCCCCTCCAAAATCCTCCAGCTTCCCCAGGAATGAGGTAGCATTGCAGGGGACGTCAACCATGTGACTTTGGACAAGACACTACCTGCTTTCTCCCAGTACGTGGATTGCTACACCAGGGGTAATAGGACTATTGACCTACTGTATGCAAACGTAGAGGAGGCATATAGTGCATCCCCACTGCCTTCATTGGGGAAAGCTGATCACAACCTGGTTTTGTTACAGCCCAGATATAAATCAATTGTGATGAGGCATCCCACTACCACACGCTCTTTTAGGAAGTGGACTCCTGAAGCTGAACAGGCCCTGAGAGACTGCTTCGGTACTACTAACTGGGATGTACTGCAAGGGGGGCTCTGTGGGGGCGTTGAGGAGGTCACTGAATGCACAACGGACTATATTAACTTTTGTGTGGATGCCGTTGTCCCTGTTAGAACTGTTCGCTGCTATCCCAATAATAAGCCCTGGATCACTAGTCACATCAAAGGCCTCCTAAACCAGAAGAAGAGGGCCTTTAAAGATGGTGATCGGTTGGAGCTTAAAAGAGTTCAGAAGGAACTCAGAGTACAGATAAGGGGGGCAAAGGAGCAGTATAGGAGGAAGCTAGAACAAAAGCTGCAGAAAAAAAGCATGAAGGAGGTGTGGGATGGGATGAAGATCATCACCGGATGCGGTGCAAAGCGGGGGGCGAACATAAGTGGAGATGTGGAGAAAGCGAACCAGCTGAACAACTTCTTCAACAGGTTCGACAGCTCAATCTCATCCTCACCGCAGGAATCCACACCAGGCTTACTTCCCTCACAGGAAAATAGCCACTCACAGGAGACCTTGCCCACGCCCAGGATTATGGCTGCACAGGTGGAAGGTCAACTGAGGAAGATCTGTACCAGCAAGGCGGCTGGACCGGATGGAGTTTCCCCACGATTACTGAGGGCCTGTGCGACTGAGCTGGGAGAACCACTACAGCGCATCTTCAACATGAGCCTGGAGCAGAGAAGAGTACCCAGAAAGTGGAAAACATCCTGTATTGTCCCGGTACCGAAGAAACCACAACCAAAGGAGTTGAATGACTTCAGACCTGTTGCCTTGACGTCGCACGTTATGAAGACCATGGAGCGGCTGATAATACAGAATCTGAGGCCACAAACCAGGCACGCCCAGGATCCTCTTCAGTTTGCGTATAAGGAGAAGGTGGGAGTGGAGGATGCTATCACGTATTTGCTGCACAAATCACTCTCTCACCTAGAGGGGGTCAGTTGTGCTGTGAGGATTACATTCCTTGACTTCTCTAGTGCCTTTAACACCATCCAGCCCAAGATCTTAAGGCACAAACTAACGGAGATGGGAGTAGACTCTCACATGGTGGATTGGATAGTGGACTACTTGACAGATAGACCTCAGTATGTGCGGTTGGGAGACTGTAGGTCTGACACGGTGGTCAGCAGCACAGGGGCGCCGCAGGGAACCGTACTCTCTCCGGTCCTGTTCACCCTGTACACATCAGACTTCCAATATAACTCGGAGTCCTGCCATGTGCAGAAGTTCGCTGATGACACGGCCATAGTGGGGTGTGTCAGGAATGGACAGGAGGAGGAGTATAGGAAACTGATACAGGACTTTGTGATATGGTGCAACTCAAACTACCTGCGTCTCAATATCACCAAGACCAAGGAGATGGTGGTGGACTTTAGGAGATCTAGGCCTCATATGGAGCCAGTGATCATTAATGGAGAATGTGTGGAGCAGGTTAAGACCTACAAGTATCTGGGAGTACAGTTAGACGAGAAGCTAGACTGGACTGCCAACACAGATGCCTTGTGCAGGAAGGCACAGAGTCGACTGTACTTCCTAAGAAGGTTGGCGTCATTCAATGTCTGTAGTGAGATGCTGAAGATGTTCTATAGGTCAGTTGTGGAGAGCGCCCTCTTCTTTGTGGTGGCGTGTTGGGGAGGAAGCATTAAGAAGAGGGACGCCTCACGTCTTAATAAGCTGGTAAGGAAGGCGGGCTCTGTCGTGGGCAAAGTACTGGAGAGTTTAACATCGGTAGCTGAGCGAAGGGCGCTGAGTAGGCTATGGTCAATTATGGATAACTCTGAACATCCTCTACATAGCACCATCCAGAGACAGAGAAGCAGTTTCAGCGACAGGTTACTATCGATGCAATGCTCCTCAGACAGGATGAAGAGGTCAATACTCCCCAATGCCATTAGGCTTTACAATTCTACCGCCAGGACTTAAGAACTTTTTAATAGCTATTATTAATGCTTTTTGAGATAGTGATTTAGATACATATCATATTTTTTACTGAGTTAAGTATTGTATGTAATTAGTTTTGCTACAACAAGTGTATGGGACATTGGAAAAAAAGTTGAATTTCCCCATGGGGATGAATAAAGTATCTATCTATCTATCTATCAGTTAGTGCAGTGGCGTTACATTGCCAGTGATCACCGAACGGGATTCAATTCCCACCGCAGTCTGTAAGAAGATGTTCTCTCCACGGCCATGTGACTTTCCTCGGGGTGCTTTGATTTCATCCCATATTCCAAACATGTACATTTGGGGCTAGTGAGGTGTGAGCATGCTCTGTTGGCACCAGAAGTGCCCACCTGGACAAAAAAGACACATACGTTCCCCCAAGCTATCAGACTCCTCAATACCCAGAGCCTGGACTGACACCTTACCCTATTGTCCTGTTTATTATTTATTGTAATGCCTGCACTGTTTTGTGCACTTTATGCAGTCCTGGGTAGGTCTGTAGTCTAGTGTAGTTTTTTTTCTGTGTTTTTTATGTAGTTCAGTCTAGTTTTTGTACTGTGTCATGTAACACCATGGTCCTGAAAAACGTTGTTTCATTTTTACTATGTACTGTACCAGCAGTTATGGTTGAAATGACAATAAAAGTGACTTGACTTGACTTGACTTGAAGTGTGGAAACCCTTGGGGGTTGGCCCCAGCACAATCCTCCGACTACAATGGTTGGTGATTCCAAACAAGGCATTTCACTGTGTGTTTCGATGTAAGTTTGACAAACAAAGCTAATCTCTCTTTATCTTTTTATAAAATCACTTGGACTATCTCTCACATTTCTTCATCTTGGGAAACAAATGACCCGCTGAAATCCACTATAAACCCAAGTACTCCCACAGGTACCCCATATCACCCTATCTCCTATCTCCCACAGGTACCCCATCCCACCCTATCTCCTATCTCCCACAGGTACCCCATCCCACCCTATCTCCTATCTCGCACAGGTACCCCATCCCACCCTATCTCCTATCTCCCACAGGTACCCCATCCCACCCTATCTCCTATCTCGCACAGGTACCCCATCCCACCCTATCTCCTATCTCCCACAGGTACCCGATCCCAGCCTATCTCCTATCTCCCACAGGTACCCCATCCCACCCTATCTTCTATCCCTTTCACTCAGTTTATCATTCCTGTTGCATTTGTTCTCCAGATGCTCTCGGACTTCTGGAATGTCCTCCTTCTTTTGGAAGCATGACTTACCCTCTCCTTAGGCACATCTCTTCTTTTCTCCTCTACTCTCACCCTCCTTTCCCCAGATAGGCAAAGATAGAGTTCCCCGGCTCCTCACCTTTCACCCCATCATCCTTTGTATCCAAGGTAACATCCTCTGCCAGCTCCCCCAGGATCCCACCGCCAAACTCTCTGTGCGCTGATCTTATCGAATCATGTGGGGAAGTTGGCAAGGAATATGATCCCTTTCTGCTCAAATGAATAGAAGTGGTGAGCAGAGTATCAAGGCGTAGTTTTGGCCATTTGAGGAGAGAATGTTAAGGTCTTTCACAAGTCACAGTCCCAGAAATGCTGTGTGAATGAAAACTTCACAGCTAAGAGAGATTTTTGTACCTTGGGTTAACCCAAAGCCATAGAAAGCATACAGAAAAGGGACAGATCAACCACCATGTTATAGAGTGCTGGGACAATTTCAAAGTGTTCAGCCGCCTCCTTCTGTTTTCCTTCCTAATTGCCATTAAGAAAAGGGTGGCGATGACTCATGGTTCTGCATAAATTAATTTGTGAAGTCACGAATATATAATATTTTATTGCCTAATTAACAGCCTAACTTTAAATTTCACTGTCATTGTGCTACAAGAGCCTTCATACCTGTGGGCACAATGACTGGGTGCAGGTGATGCCACACAACGGGTCTATCAGCATTTTAAAATGTCTAGTTTCCCATCTCTCAGTAACCCTGTTGCAGTTACTAGGTAAACCCATGATGGAGAATAACAAACTCTACCCAGTCTCTTTGTAAATTCCATACAACGATCTTTAAACCATGCTAAAGCACGTCATGAGAAGCTTTGTGAAGGAGGATTATGGAAGAGTCACAAATGGGCACAATTAAGGCTGTGTGCTCAACCCCCTGCTTTACTTGCTTTACACTTATGACTGTGTGGCTAAGCACAGCTCCAATGCCATATTCAAGTTTGCTGACAACACCACTGTCATAGGTCAAATCAGAGGTGGTGATGAATCAACAAATAGGAAAGAGATTGAAAATCTGCCACAATGCAACCCTTACTGAATGTCAGCAAGACCAGGGAGCTGATTAAAGGCTTCTGGAGGAGGAAACCAGAGGTCCATGAGCCAGTGCTCATTGGAGGATCAGAGATGGAGAGGGTCAGCAACTTTAAATTCCTCAGGAGGACCTGTCATGGGCCCAGCATGTAAGTGCAATTCAAAGAAAGCATGGCAACATCGCTGCTTCCTTAAGTGATTGTAGGGATTTGATATGACATCTGAAACCTTGACAAACTTCTATAGATGTGTACTGGAGAGTATATTGGCTGGCTGCATCACAGCCTGGTATGAAAACACCAATGCCCTCGAAAAGAAAATCCTACAAAAAGTAGTGGATCCAGCCCAGTCCATCATAAGTAAAACCCTCCCATCTATTGAGCACATCTACATGAAACACTGTTGCAGCAAATCAGCATCCAACATCAGGGACCTGCACCACCCAGGACATGCTCTGACTGCTACCATCAGGAAGAAGGTACAGGAGCCGCAGGACCCACACCACCAGGTTCAGGTACAGTTATTATCCTTCAACAATCAGGCTCTTGAACCAAAGGGGATAACTTCTCTCAAGCTCACTTGGCACGTCACTGAAATGTTCCCAGAACGAATGGACTCACTTTCAAAGAATCTTCATCTCATGTTCTTGACAAGTATTGCTATCATTATCTCATTTTATATATATCATTATAATTTATTATTATAATTTCTTATTTTTCTGTTTGCACATTTATCTCCTGCACTCTGGTTCAACACTAGTTGAGCAGTCCTTCACTGATTCTGTTATGGTTAAATTATCCTGTAGAGCATATATGTCAAACTCAAGGCCCGCGGGCCAAATCCGGCCCGCGGTGGAATTATCTTTGACCCGCGAGATAATATCTAATTACTATTAAAGCTGGCCCCAGTAATCGAAGCGCCTATGGCGTATGATATGGCTAATGCAGAGTTTATTCAGGTACCAGGTTTTCAGGGTTTTTAGTGTTTATTCGGCAGTCTTGCTCGACAGTCTTCTTCATAAGAAACGGAATTTGTAAAGTGAAACACTTTGTAGTTATAGCAGAGACTGAGACACATGAGAGCAGGCTGAAAAAACGGAGGCAACGAAAGCTGCGTTCGCACGCGTCCGACTGATCCGGCCCGCATGAAGCTGCATTTTGCTCAATCTGGCCCGTGACCTAAAATGAGTTTGACACCCCTGCGTAGAGCTATTGAGAATGCCCACAAGAAAATTAATCTCAGGGTTGTATATGGTGGCATAGATGTTCTTTGCTAATAAAATTACTTTAAACTTTGAACTTTTGAACTTAATGGAAACTTATCCTCACTATTTCTGTCTGGGAGATTTGCCAGTTCTATGCTTTAAACCAGCTTCCATTTCAATGAATTTGAAAGCAGAAACACAATTTGTACTCTATACAAATTGTTAAAACATTTTATAGCGCCTTGGCAGATTTCATGCACTCAGATATTCATTCATCTAAAATTATCCAGTGATTCAGCACATCAGGGTATAAATCTGCCCCTCATGGTTATACAGCCTCTGTAGCAAATATCTACAAATTAGCCCTTTTCCAGCTCTTTCCCAGGGACACTTAAAACAGAAAATGCTGGAAACGCAGCAGGCCGGGCAGCATCTGTTGAGAAATGACTAATGTCTTAGATCAAATACCCTTTATCAGAATTGGGAAAGAGAGGAAACAAGTTAGTTCTCAGTTTTAGAGAGAATGGAATAAGTTTGCAGAGAGGAAAATAACTACCTGTGACAGCAGGCTTGCCAATGTAATTCTTCTGCTGTCTGATTGATAGGATAATGAGAGTTAGAGAGAAAGCAAGTGAGAGAGAGAGAGAGATAGAGATAGAGAGAGAGAGAGAGAGAGAGAGAGAGAGAGAGAGAGAGAGAGAGAGAGAGAGAGAGAGAGAGAGAGAGAGATAGAGAGAGAGAGAGAGAGAGAGAGAGAGAGAGAGAGGAGAGGGAGAGAGAGAGGGAGGGGGGAGAGAGAGAAAGAGGGAGAGAGAGAATAAAACAGGCAACTGGCTTCACTGTCACTAAAACATGAAACCAAATGGAGATTTGCAACATGAAAGCATGAGGTCAAATGTGTTACTGAAAAGGGAATTTTGTCTGGTAAATGTAATGTAGTATTACTGCAATGTGTAGGGAAGGGATCTGGTGCATCTGAAGGTGGAACAGGCACAGAAGTGGTGGTTGATCTGTCAGTGCCCAGTTGAGTAGAGAATGGAGTGGATTGTGAAATCCAGGAGTATACATCTCTGGTGATTCATGCACTAGGAAATGGGCTATGAAAGAAATACCTTTTTTCTTTCTTTAGCTGGGTCATCTACATCTGCCTTTGTCTAGGAATAAGTGGGAGTGAACCAATGTCGGGATCCACAATGAAACCTGCTGTCTGTCATCCAAGGAGAGCAAGGATCCCATCACTGGTTACTGAGAGCCAGGAGCCCCATCCAGTTACGGGAAATGACTTCACCTACTGCAGGTACATGCTGTACCAGGTCTACTGGCAGTAAGAATCCTCACTTCCTTGTTTCTGGCTACATCCCATTCAGCACAAACACCCTGTGAGAGACTGGAATCACAAATATATCTCTCCTCTGCCAACCTTAAGATACTTTGTGCTATGTTTTAACCTGGAAGGCATAAGCTGATTTGAGGAGTTAATAAGGTTTGATTAGAGTTCTGCTGGTTTCCTGCAGTTTATTGTGTCCATGTTCTCTGGTGCTTATCAGAGAGAGGAATTTAATCTGTTTTATGGATGCTGTTGAGCAGTACACTTTCAGGCACGTCTGCTGTCTGGGAATTAAACCCAACAGCAAGACAATTAGCGTAGAAACAGGCAGCTCACGTAATACTGTTGGAATTTAATGGTGATGCATGGTTAAATCTCTGGAATTGAAAGTCTTCAAGTTGTTTAAGATATAATCTATTTTGCAATAACTTCTTTTATCAATTTGCTTTCTTGTCACAGCATAGGTCTGTCATTCCTGTGGATACCCGGACAAATAAAATATTAGTGAACTATTCAACCACATTCGTATCACAGCTGAGTTCAGACCCTTTCCTGGAATAGCTTGTCCAGAGTTGGTGGCCAGAGCTCTAGATATCCAATCAAACCAAATCAACCCAAATTTAACTATCGTTAAAACCATACCAAGATAGAGCTGAACGGAACAGCATTCCTCAGAGGCCAAGGTGCAACACATTCAAAATAGCAAGCAAACATTCAAAAATAGCGAGTAACATAATTCAAAATATATAGCATAGAAGCATATTCGCTCGAAAAAAGAAACATATATATTCCAAAACCCTGAGGGACAATGCCCAGCAATCAATGGTGTAGGCTACTGGCCGTGTAGACACACACAACCCAGTCTGTCATTCCAATGCTTGAACACAGGAGAGGCCAGGAGCTAGCTGAGCTTAACTACACTGTAGTGTTTCCGTATCTCTCACCTGGTTCTACAGTAGCAGGCAAGCTCAAGAGTTGAAGCCTAGTTCTCTCTATAAGTAAGACTACACAACTCCCACATTGACTGTCCCTCCCCCAGACAAGGGTAACTGGCTTGTAGCAACTTACATTATCACTCTCCAACAGTGTCTTGCAAGTGGAATGTGTGAGACAATCTCCCATGGCGGGATGCTTCCGAGTGGCGGGCAGCAGCCAGGTCACCTCCTCCAAGCCCAAACTCCTTTGATATATCAGCGGGCTCTTCCGATATCCCGAGCAGTTCCTTCAACACATCAGCCAGCTCCGCTGCCGACACCAGTTCAGGTACTCCCATCAACGAGCAGCTCACTAATGGAGTAACCCTGCAGGACTCAATGTTCTTGGAATAGAATTGTCTTTCGATCATAATAAGCAAGTTTTACAAAGAAAAACTCACCTTTGGTTGGCACCTGAGTGGCCACTGCATTCGCACGCACCACCATCTTACAGGAAATGCGTTCTCACAAATTCCAGATGTGGTCTCACTAAACCCCTATAACAGAACCAGCAAAGCTTATGTCCTTTATCACTTTAGAATCTTACCATTCCATAAGACATAGGAGCAGAATTAGGCCATTCAACCAATCGACTCTGCACCGCCAGTCCATCATGTACCTTCTTTTTCTTTGATGGGTTTTGTGTATTTTCTTCAGGAGAAAACTGCCTGCAACTTTTCAATTGGTATTAAGTCAATGTTGCATGTTACTCTTGATGCCATTTTTACAAAGTCCCATGAAGGTCACAGTATCCAGTGCCGTGGGAAGTACCGTGGAATGGTTGGTGAGCCACTGCAGCTGCTGCTTGTGTGAAGTTCATGTGACTGCATCCACACATGCTTCTTCATGGTACCAGTTGATTTGTTTACTTAAGTTAGACAATTTTTCAAACATTTCTTCTTCAATTTTCACCTCAACATTTACCTCCCCCTCTACCTCTTCCCTAGTAGAGATGGGTACACCTTACTCATTGAGTCTGGCAACTCTGTCCTTTACCTCAACACAAAGATTCCCTTCTACATCTTTAATCACCCTCCCCAAGCCTCATTATACACCCACTTACCACTTAAAGCCTATTGAGGACTTCTGCATTCCCCACAGAGTTCTCTGCTTAGACTCTCTGGACCCTCTCTTTGACCACCTTATTGTCCTCCTATGGTTGATGAGAACTTTAAACAATGGGCTCAGTGTAGACGGTCTGGATGGATTTTGGGGACACAAGGGTCTATGCCCATGCTGTATCTTTCTATGAGAATCCTGGACCAATGTTGTTGGAAATCCCGGAACGCTGTTGGGTTTCCCTGTCTGTTGGTGCACTGCCTTTGTTGTTTTCTGTTAACCCCTTACAACAATTGTCCACTGACAGCATTGACCTCACAGCAGACGTCTTGTGAAGAGACATTATCAACAGCAATGAAACCACTACTCCTTAATGAGCAGATACTGCAGTGACAGGAGGCGAGGAAGGTGCTCCCTGAACTTTGAAGCAAGCTGGACAAGCTGGTGAAAGGCAGTGGCTACAGGAAGGAGACAGACCAAGCTCACTGCTCCTGGCAGGAGTTAATGGAAAGGTTCCTGAAGGGTCTGATGGAGCATCAGGACATTCTCTGAATCTCTGCACTTTGGGGAGTCAAACACTCCTGCTCCACTCTGCTTTCTGCTGCTGGTGAAGGAAGAGAAGGTGAAGTCTCTCCTTGAGTATGAAGCTTAGCTGGCCTCCCAATGGAGCAGTGAGCAGCAGATTGTGAAATGTGACAGAGGCAAACATTGATTTCTCATGGACAAGCCTCAGAAATACATAATTAGCTCCATTTCAGATCAAGATTTTAATTTCTCCATCTTCTCACTTCTTTCTCTTGGTATGCTTTTCTGTCTGTACGTTCCATTTCCCATTGAGTTCTGTAAAATCAACCACTCCGGATGTGCTACATTATTTCATTCCATTATAGTCATGATATGGATCATTAAGAGCTGAAGATCCCAACCACCAACCAGTCACAGTCTGTTGACCTGAGCAAAGTCCAGCTTACTCCTTCTCTGTCAAATGTCACCTCAATTACATGGACCCTTATTTTATGTCCAGATGTTATACATCTACAAATTGCCCTAATCCACTCTGCTAATGACATCCTCAGCAAATTTTCTATTATGTTGCAGACAAATAAACTCATGCAAAATACATTATGATTGTGTAGAGTCAACATGTCTTAATCTTATTCATAATCTTGCTGGCATCTTTGTAAAAAGGATGGCAGGCTAACATTGTTTCCTCCCTCCTTTCTGAAGTGAAGGCACAACATTTGCTACTTTCATGTTGTCTGGTATTCCATTAACTAGTGCAGTTTAGAAGATCATCACTCATTTGTCCACTGTCTCCTTTGGAATTCTGGCAGACAGGCCACAGTCTCGGGGTATCCACTTTTTGACCCTTTTAATTTTCTGAGTATTTTTCTCTACTTTTATTGACGTGTGTAATTTTCTCACTATCATCAGACTCTAGGTATCCTCTCCAACTTTGCACACATTTAGCATGTCATCTAAAACTTGACCAATTTATATAAAAACATATTGAGGAAAATCCTGATTGGTTGCATGATGACTTGGTATGGAAACACTGCCCAAGAATGGAAAAGCTTTCAAACATAAGTGGATGGACCCACAGGCAAAGCCCTTCCCACCAGTGAGCACATCTACAAGGAGCACTACCAAAAGGAAACAGCATCCATCATCAAGGACCCCAACTACCCAGGCCATGCCCTTCTCTCGCTTCTGCCATCATGAAGGAGGTACAGGAGTCTTAGTTCTCACACCACTAGGTTCAATAACAGTCATTACCTACAACCATCAGGCTTCTAAACAAGCATGGATAAATTTACTCACCTCAACACTGAACTGATTCCACAAACTCTAGATCATTTTCAACTACTTTACAACTCATGTTCTCAGTACTGTTTATTTATTGCTTGTATTTGAATAGATTGCCTTCTTTTCTACATTGGTTGTTTATCAGCCTTTGTTTGTGTATAGTTTTTTTTTCCTTTTGATTCTATTACATTTCATTGCTCTACTGTGAGTAACCTCAAGAAAATGACTATCAGTACAGAATATGGTGACTTACATGTACTTTGATAAGAAATTTACTTTGAAATTTGAACCTCCTTGACACTAATGCACCATTCACTGGACAGGCAGCTGAACTAGTTTGTCTCTTTCCTTCCCATTATTATTCTTCCAGCTTTCGCCTCCAAGGGCTGCAGTTATTATGCTACTGACTTCCTATAGATCTATTACAATCTTTTCTGAAGTTAATTTACTCATATAATTTTTCTTTATGCATCAGTTATAGAGGGCGTTGATGAAATTGCATCTGAAGCACAGTGCACAGTATTGGGTTTCACTATTTAAGGAGGAATGCTTCTGCATTGAAAACAGTACACTGCATGATTTTTTTTCAAAAGTATTGCTTCCTCAGTATTTTTTTGTTATGCTTGAAGCTGAACACAAATGTAATTTCAGACTACTTATATTGTGTATAGGAATTTAGAGAAACAAAAAAATAACTTTTATTGAATATAATGGGTTTAATTAATTAATTAAATGGCGCTAATGCTTTAGAATAGTTCAACTAAGCTAAAAGTGTTTTGTTGATGATTTTCATTTGTACTCAGTGTCTGAGGCTTCTCACTTGTGTCCAATAATAATCAGCCAGCATTGATGGATTCCGGTTGCTCTGATACTGTTTTTCCATGACCACAATGTCCTGGTGAAACCTTTCACCATGCTCGTCACTGCAGTACCAAGATTAGCAGGGAAGGATTCTAAATGGGAATGCTGAAAATGAATCTTTAGTGACATGCTGTACCTCATGGTTTGGTATGCTTGAAGCATGTTGTCAACCTGCTGCATGTAGTTTGGTGCTCTGTAGTTGCCAAGTAGATTTTCAACAACTTTTTTGAAAGCCTTTGTTGCGACTTTCTCCACTAGAAGTTTGTTTGATTTGTAGACCAACAAAAAATGCCTTCCTTAATCTTGGCATCAATTATTCTGACTTGAATTATGAATTAAAATAATAAATATAGCTGATTTTTTTTAAATGGTGGAAATTTCATGGTGATTTTCTTGATTAGCAGCCCAAATTCCATAAGATACACCCAAAAGTATTGAGAAAGCATTATCTTTATTGTCCAGTGTTATCGAAGGCTTACAAAGCTTTTTCTGGAGTGGATTGATTGCTTTATGAGGGAAGGTTGTACCAGTTTAGAAACTCAAGAGGAAACTCGATTGTAACATTTAGGATCCTGAGGGGTCTCAACAGGGTGAATGTTGAGAGGACATTTCCTTGTATAAGAAAGACCCTCTTCCCTGGGAATACTCATTTAATCAATTCATTGTGCAAGATAAAACCACCTTCTGTCTTATTGGCTCCATTGTGCTTTGCTCCAGAAAATTCTTCTAAATGGACTCTGTAAAGTAGACCTCTGAATCACCTTGGCCAATGTGGCTTTGATGAGATGATTATAGTCTCTGACAATACGAAGTCTTTGTATTTTTGATTAACTCTCTCTACAGCCACGTAGTGTAAGATGTTTCTTGCTGAAAGGTGACCCCAAGAAGAACATCCTCTTGTAAGTGGGAGGAAGGAAGTTGGAGGCGATGCATATGACTCATGCTTTAAGTGAGCTTTCAATGGAATACATTTCAATGTGACTGAAGATGCAGCAAATGAAAGATTGGACCTAATTTTCCCTCACGGTTTCTCCTCATTAATCACTCAGTGTGATTCCAGGATGTAAAAGTGTAGGTCAAAGCCGTGGTGATTTCAATGTCAAAGCTCCCAGCTTCTATTCCCAAAAAACAGCCCGGCACAATTATTTACACTGTCAGTTTGTCTTTGATTTCAGCACTGATTTCCTTTTCCTGTTGCATGTTTATTGTCAGCTGGCAGTTAAGACTGCCACGGATGTGGCAAATGTGCACTTCCAGCATTGCCAGCCTTCATGGAGGCACCAGGCTTGACAGCTAGCACGTAATGAACACATTCACCCAATACAACCTTCCGAGAGACTGATGAAGCCAGTGAGGGAAAAAAAGCTGTGGCAGATGGAGATGAGTGCAGGGGTGGTTAGAGAGTGAAATCATTCTTTACTAACACAGAGGTTAACAGAGATATTTGTAGCCAAAACGATAAATCAAATGGACCAAGTGCAACTGCAGTAAAACCAATTGCAAAAGGTGGTTTGGACACTGGCTTTCAGCAATTTGGCTTCATACCCTTGAGTTTAGAAGGAGGAAGGGTATCTGCCTGAGGCGTTCAACATATTGGAAAGATAATTGGTGGCGAACAGGAAATGAAGAGAAATTGGTTTAAAACTGAACTGAAGCAAATTTTAGCCAGAATGGTTATCATCCCTTGCTATTGAAAGAGGACTGGATCTTACCTGGGGCTTTACTCTACCTTTGAGTCTGAAGGATCCATATCTTCCAGGTTGGTTTTCTGTACATTAAGTGATCTCTGTCTCCTGCTGTCTAACTTCTCCTAAACCATAGGGTTGGTATTCTAGGATCAGTCCATGATGTTTCTCCCTTAACCTCCAACATTTCCATAACAGTCCCCAGTGCTGCAGTCTTTTAGATCAAACATCAAGCACTCTTCCCCCCCCCCCCCCCACAATTCTTGTGGCCTGCCCACTATATGCTCCTGACCTTGTGCTTATGATGGGGAACCAATCTGCAGGAGGGGGTTAGGGTGCAGAGACTGCAGCAGAGTGAGGGGTGTTGGGGAGAGCCAGGTGGGAAAATGGGATAAACAGAGCTGTGCCAGGGAAAACGAAGCGGAGGTAACAGTGAGAACAAACTTCAGGAGCTGCTGCCACCCTGAACACAGGCAAGCAGCTGGCTGCACTTAGTGTGCCTTGGGAGGATGGGGACAGTCCTGTGTAATCACTGTAGGAGGAGACTCTCCTGGACAACAGTCAAACAGCCTGAATTCTCACTCTCCACCACTGTGAGAGTGAGTATGCTACAAAATCCACTGCAATTACTTATCCCAGCTACTGTGGCAGCTCCTGCCAACTGCATGACCTCCCCCATAAGGCAGCGTGCAAGCGAGAATACTGCTGTATATAGTCTCCCTCTATATATTGATTGAATTTTTTGGCAGGATCTGGTGCATGCGGCATCATAAGGTAGCAGTTAGCATAACACTAATATACGTGCAACGACCCGGATTCATTTCTCGCCGTATGGAGTTTGTACGTTCTCCCCGTGACCAAGTGGGTTCCTATCTGGTGTTTCGGTTTCCAGCCATGTTCCATAAAGACACTCAGGTTAATTGGGCACATGAGGTGTTTGGGTGGCGTGGGTCCATCCAGTCGAAAGGGCCTGTTAGCAATATAAAACCATAAATAATTAAATAATAGTAAGTTAATCATGCCAAGTGGAAATAAGTCCAGGACCAGCCTATTGGCTCAGGGTGTCTGACACTCCGAGGGAGGAGCTGTAAAGTCTGATGTATCTCGAAATGAATAAAGCGCAGAGCCGCAGGTATGGTTCACATGGGCTTCAGTAAAGCCTTTGACAAGAACTTCCATGGGATCCAGGGCAAGGTGGCAAAGTGGATCCCAAATTAGTTGGGTGTCAGGAATCAGAGGATTGTTTTGGTGATTGGATGCCTGTGATGTGTGGTGACCCTTGCTGTTTGTGATATGTGGCTGACATAAATGTGAATACGAGTGGGGCGGTTAGTAAATGTGCAGGTGAAATTGCTGTATTGCGAAGAGTTGTCTTCGGCTACATGGCAATAGTTACGTGTTGGTGAAATGCATTGAAAAGTGGCTGATGAAGTTTAATCTTGGTAAGTGGGAGCTGATGTATTTTGGCTTCACTAAAGAGGCCAGGGTTCCTTAAGGCTGTTATAGCCGGGGGTGGTAATGGGGACAAGCTCTCACTACCTATTAAATGCTCCCAATGGTGTGCGCCTCAAATAGCTGCTGACTAAGCCTGGCAGAACCGATTCCACCGTCAGGAGAAGGAGCACAGGTGGGGTACTGGAGCCTTAAAGGAATCGTTCTGGGCAGATGGAGCTTGTCAGCTGTGGTTGGCAGCTCCTCTAGGAGAAGGAAAACTCTGATCTCAAACCTCTGCAGGCTTGCAGCTGTACCCACTCATGGGAAAGGCTTCGGGAGTAAACCCCGAGGGGAGAATCTGGAGCGGAGTCCCTAAGGCAGTCCTACATTGAGTTCAACGCTGACTGGCAACTCCTGCGATGCTGCTGGTGCCAAACTGTATCGGTCTTTACTGTTCATTTGGGTTCATCAGCCATGTGGAGAGGGGGAACTTGCTGCATGGGCAACAGCTTGCTCTCCATATCATACTGCCCAGGCTTGCGTATCTAGACAGCCAAGACACAATAACGGAGGCCTCAGAGAATGAGACTAGGCCACTAATGTTCCAACATTATAAAAGCAAGGTCAGGCCTCAGCTGGAATTCTGTTTGCAGTTATGGTCACCAAAAATTGGAAAGATGCGCTGGTGCTGGAGAGGGTGTAGAGTAGATTCAGCAGGATGTTGTCTGGAAAAGAATGTTTCCGTTACAGTATGACAAGAGACTAGAGAGGATAGGCCTGTTAGTCCTGGTGTAAATTAGGAAGGACATGACTCAGGTAAATATATTTAGGTGGGATATAGATAAACTAGACTGCAGGAGGCTGCTCATCCTTTTCACTTCTGATCCCTCAATGAGGACTTCCCCTTCCTGAAGTCCACAATCATTTCATAGGTTTTACTGATGTAGAATGCATGGCTGTTACTGTGACACCACTCAACCAGATGATCTATCCCACTCCTATACGTCTCGTCATCACCATTTGAATTTCTGCCAACAATAGTTGCCTCATCGGCATATTTATAGATCCATTTGAGCCATGCCTAGCCACATAATTGTGCGTGTAGAGAGAGTAGAGCAGTGGGCCAAGCATGTTTCAATGAAGTACGCCAGTGTTGGTTGCCAGCGAGGTGGAGGTGTTATTTCCAATCTGCACAGATTGTGATCTCCCGACGAGGAAGACAAGGATTCAGTTGCAGAGAGAGGTTTTGGAGCTGGTTGATTAGAACCGAAGGTATGATGATGAGGTACTAGGGAACCATTCAATGATATTATAAGAGCAGAGTAAAGGCTATCCTTCAGCCTGATTGTATGTGCTTTCAGGCTTCTATATCTTCTGCCAGATCGCTCAGTCAGCCCAAAATGTAAATTATAGGCTCAAAGTGCCCACGGTTTAGTAGTAGAAGCAAATCAAAAAGAAGAAATTGTTTAATGAACTGGTTGCAGAACATCGCTGTTGGTCACGTTGGTCACTGGCACAATACATTGACTGTTTATTCCCCTCCATGAATGCTGTTTGACCTGCTGAATTCTTCCAGCATTTTGTGTGCATTGTTCAAAATTTTGATCATCTGCTGTGTTCAAATCTTCCCTGAAACGTCAGGACCAGAAATGTACCCAGTATTCACTCTGTTGTCTGACTATTGTTGTACACAGTCCTTGAAAGAATCCCATGCTTTCATATCCTGTGCCTTAACTAAGAAATGTGAGTTTTATTTATTTAATTAGAGATACAGGGTGGAATAGGCCCCCTGGTCCACGAGCTGCACTATCCAGCAAGCCACTGATTTAACCCTAGCCTAATCACAGGAGAATTTACAATGACCAATTAACCATCTGACTGATACGTCTTTGGTTTGTGGGGGGAAACAGGAGCATCTGGAGGAAACACGTGCACACATGAAGGAACGTACAAACTTGTTTACAGAGGACATCAGAATTAAACTCCACGCCCAAAGCTGTTATAGTGTCGCGCTTAACACTACACTACCATAGCATCCAAAAGTTATACCTATTTTCATTTGCTATCTTTGATCATGTTTGGGTTTGGGTAGCACCAGCCTGCATTTATTGCCTTATCTTCTCATTTCAGCCTGTCAAGTTTATGCCAGTTCCCAATCCACTGCTGATTTTTCCTGTAATCTCCCTCCTCCACACTCCCATCAACTGCCTCTGAATTTTGTCACCCAACTCCACATCTGGGGCAATGTCCAGTGGCCAATTAACTTGTAAACACAAGAGATTCTGCAGATGCTGGAAATACAGAGTAGTGTATACACACACACACACACACACACACACACACACACACACACACACACACACACACACACACACACACACACACACACACACACACACACACACACACACACACACACACACACACACACACACACACACAGGAATTCAGCCGATCGGACAGAATCTATGGGAGGGAATAAACAGTTGACTATTTAGGACTGAGACCATTCATCAGGAAACCCACAGGCACGGCACAGAAAACACCCGAGGGCAGGATTGAACCCAGGTGTCTGGACCCTGGACCTCTGTGACAATGACTCTACCAGCTATGCCACTGTCCTGCAAAGTATCCCCAGTGGCTTTTCAGTCATCCCATTGAGCTGTCCAGCTCTACGTAAGGATGTACATTCCAGGGTCCCTCTATTCTTTGACTTCACCCGTTATCCTGCCATAGTCTGTCCTTTCCTTTGTTTTGTGCACCTACCCAATTGTATCACCTTGCACTGAACACCATTTCCAAACTGGCCAGACCGTCAATATCTTTGTGTGCTGAATCTTTCCCCCTCACTAGCAACCCCACAGCCAATTTCAGTAAATTTACAAGCTTCTTCATCTGAATCGTCTAAATTGTGTTTGTGTAACATAATGTCTGACATGTACAACTTTGTCAAAAATCTATGCCGATTACATCAAGCGTCCTGCTCTTTTTGATCCTCCTTGTCAAGTTCCAAAAGAATTCAATTATGTTAGTCACAATCTTCTTCAGTAAAATCCGTGGTGATTGATTAATGTGTCTTTCTAAATGAAGGTTCTCAACATTTAAAAAGCAGCTGAATAAGCATTTCAATCATCAAGGCAAAGACCATAGTCTAAATGCTAGCAAATGACACTGATGTACAGTGGTTAGCATGGTCATGAGGGGCCGAAGAGCTTGTTTCCATGTCATATGAATATGTTTATATTGCCCTTTGGAGTGGGTTCACATTATCTCACCATCTCCTAAGTGAAATGTCTGGTAATAATGTGATTAATGAGCTCTCTCTCTTTATTTTCCAGTCCATCCATTTACTGATCTCAGACCAGATGAAGGAGCTCAACCTGAAATGTTAACCATCCGTTTCTCTTTGCAGATACTGCCTGACCTGCTGCATTCCTCTAGTAGTTAGTTTATTTTGCTCTAGATTCCAGTGTTTTCAACTTATTGTGTCTCCCTCTCTTTATTTTAATTGTTCAGTTGATCCCACTCCCATCTGTGGGAGCACTCCCAGGTGCACAGGGTCTGGTCGACCACTAATTTACATCTGAATCCATCTGACGGGGTGTAAGGTTGAATCAGGTTCGTGGGTCTGGTGAGTGAGACAGAGAATGCTCACTGGGAATAGGTGAATTAATTATTTATAGCCTGATCCGTCATTCAGTATGATCATGGCTGATCATCCAACTCAGAACCCTGTACTTGCTTTCTCTTCATACCTCCGATCCCTTTAGCCACAAGGGTCATATCTAACTTCCTCTTAAATATAGCCAATGAACCGGCAGGTGCAGGCTCGAAGGGCTGAATGGCCTGCTCCTGCACCTATTTTCTATGTTTCTATGTTTCAACCAATCATTCATGTCCCCCAAGTTACAGACACGACAAAGCTGAATATTCAACAAACATACTCAGCTAAAAGTGCGCACAGAGCATACCTTCCCAGTGGCATGTGCACCCCTTGCCTTAAACAAAGGGAGAGAGAGAAAGAACCTCCCACACATGCTCTCCATATACCCAGGATATTTGAAACTGGACACCAGGCAGCTAACCAATGAGAAAAGCAGCTGCAGTTCCTAAACTAACCAATCACAGCAATCAGCATAAGCCATACCTCCACAGGACACAGGGATACTCAACACTGTGTCCTGTCATCAGGCATTGTCCAGGACTAGATTCTTGCTTCTCTCTCTGCCCATTTCTCAGACCTCACTGATGGAGGAGATGTCCAGTAACTTCCTCATTCACTCAGACCCCAAGTGTGACGTTGCCCTCACTGTGCTCTTGTACACTCAGCAATGCTTTGGCAGTAAATCTACCAACACAAAGACAAGCATCAAAAGCATTAATTTCAAACAGACCAGAATAGAAAAGGAAGAATGCACTGCTGAGACTTTATAAAGCTTTGCTCAAACCACATTTGGGATGTTATGAGCAATTTTGGGTACCATGTCTAAAAAAGATGTACTGACTCAGGAAAGGGTCCAGAGGAGATTCACAAGAATGATGCCAGGATTAAAACGTTTAACATATGAGGGGCATTTGATATCTCTACATTTGCAGTCAATGGTGTTCACAAGGGTGAGCTCACATTGAAGCTTATTGAATACTAAAAACCCTGCACAGAGTGAATATGGAGAGGATGTTGCCATTAATATGATTTAAGGGCACAGCTCAGAATAAAGGATTTCCCACTAAAACAGAGATGAAGAGGAATTCCTTCAGCCAAAAAGTTGGTGAATCTCTGAAATTCATTGTCACAGATAACTAGGAGGTTATGTCATTGGATGCATTTAAGGCAAAAATTATAGGTTATTGATTGGTAATTGGATTAAGGGTTATAGGGAGAAGACAGAGAATGGGTTTTAAAAATTAATCAGTCATGCTTAAATGGTGGAGCAAACTCAATAGGGTGGACTGTCCCATTCTGCTCCCTTATATTATGCTCTGTTTGTAGCCATGCTGCCAAAAAATCAGGGCAGTGAACATTCACTCTTCATGGATGCTGTTCGATTTACCAAGCATTTCCAGGGGTCTGTGATCATTAAATCCCTAGCAAGGTCAAACCACATTCACTTCCCATGTAGAAAGCAGCCATGACCCTTCTTAACAAATTCAGAAGACAACAAAAATTTAAAAAATGATTCCAATGATAAGTTTTCAACTTGAAATTCTAATTCTGTTCTCCCTCCTTGGATGCTGACTAACCTGGTGTGTATTCCCAACATCCTTTGTTTATATTTTGGACAATGAATCTATTGGCAAGGATGAAGGAAGAAGCAATGGTGAAGGGGAAGGTTACAAATATGTGAGGAGAGTGAAGTGATTAATGACAGGATTAATATACAGAGAGTTGCTATTGTCATATGTACCAGGAAACAGTGGAAAACTTTTGTTTTGTGTGCCATCCAGATGGATCACGACATATAAAGCTATCATCTTCTGTTACAGGAGTACACCATCGATATCTTCTTTGCACAGACATGGTATGACAGGAGGCTGCGTTTTAACAGCACGCTGAAAGTCCTGACCTTGAACAGTAACATGGTGGGGCGAATCTGGATTCCTGATACTATTTTCCGAAACTCCAAGCGGGCAGATTCTCACTGGATCACCACACCCAATCAGCTGCTGCGGATCTGGAATGACGGCAAGATTTTGTACACCCTGAGGTAAAGATGCCAGCTCTGGTTTAGCTTATTCCTTTTGGTGCCATGGTACCAAACCACCCCTATGGTACTCCATCATCCATTGTCACACAACCCTTATCCATTCCCAAAACTTTTATAAATTACAGTATGGACAATGTACGAAAATGAAAATCAGTTATATTACTTTCTTATGGATTTTGCTTGTGCTGGTATCTTGGAGATCAATCTTTAATCCAGGCAATTCTAGGCCATCCTGGAAAAAAAAAACACTTCCAGAAGGTAAAGCTCCACTGAGGTAAGACTGCATTGAACCAATAGATGCTGTGCATCCACATTGTCTCCAATGGACAGTCAAATCTGGAGATAGTATTGAAAGTACAGTACATACAAGATAAAGCAGCCCAGTTGATAGGCACCCCATATACAACATTCGCTCACTCCACCAGTGGCAGTCTGTACCATCTGCAGCAACTCACCAAGTCTCCTTTGTCAGCACCTCCCAAACCCGCCACCTCTACCAGCCTGAAGGGTAAGGGCAGCTAAAGCACGAGACACGGCCACCTGGGCGTCACCCTCCAAGGCACACACCATCCGGATTTTGGAAATGTGCTGCTCTTTCAACGTTGCGGGGCCAGAATCCTGGAACTCTCTCCCCACACCTCAAGGACTGCAAATGCAGCTCATCACTACCCATCTCAAGGGCAACTTGAGATGGCCGAATAATGTAGCTTTAGCGTGCAAAACCTACAATGAATCAAAAACTGTGCAGGCTATTATGGGAGTAAGTGATCCCAGAAGGCTTTCTTCAGCTACTCACACTGCCCTCAACGATACTTGCCACTTTCTGGCTGTATTTTTACCCGTTCTGTCTTTTGACACAACTCACCCCATGAACATCCTGCTTGGGGGGGGTGGGGGGGTCCAACATTCCCAATGTGGCTTTGGATAACTCCACAGTGCTTCATTTCTGCGCGGACCTACCTCCGATGGTCTGCCTCACGCAGGAGTCGTTCACTCAGCCTGGACTCCCAAATCCCACTAAGAGTCTGATCTCCAGTGAGCAAGTTCTTCAGATGCATTGTGTGAAACTGTAACTATTTCCCAACAGCTTCAGCTTCATTAACAACGTATCAGAGGATCCTGGCTCCTCCTGCTTGTGTGGACCAGGACGATTGTCAGTTTGATTACTCGGTGGGCTGTGGTGTGTGTATAGTACACTCTCTAGGGGCTCATTTGAGGGTACAATTTTCTCCTCTTGTGACCAATAGCATCTTTAATATTGTCTGCACCAGTTTATCTTGCTGTAGCCATTCAGCATACAGGGGCAGCCCTCTACATCATTCAGTACCTATTACGGCTGATCACCACAGTCCTGCTCTGTCCTCACTCTCTTCTCCCCCAACCCTCATCATAGCTGAATTGGAGAGGCTGCATTGATCAGGATTAAAGGCTAAAGACTAAGGATGAAAGATTAACTTTATTTGATTGAAACATTGAAACGTAAAGCGAAACGCATAGCTTGCATCAAAGACCAACACAATCTGATGATGTGCTGAAGACAGCCCACAAGTGTTGTCATGCTTCCAGTGCCAACACAGCTGGAAAAACTCAGTAACCCTTGGCAGCCTGAAAGGAGGCATGCAACCAGAGAGGAGAGGCAGGTCCTTCTCCCAGGAACATCTCCAAATAACAAGGAGAGGCAAAGAGAAAAGTACACACCCATCCTGATTTTCCTCAGATTTCCAGCCAATGTGATTCTATAATTAGTCAGAAGTGCAGAAAGAGATCATTGATTCCTGTAATTATGACTAAGCTAGAGATAATGCAGGCCAAGGAAGTCTTTCTGGAACTTGTTTCAAGTCAATATGGTTCTAATTTTAAAGATACATCAATATCTGAAATGCCACTTCCAGATTTATCACTGTCAATGCAAATTCGACTGCTCTTCAAATTCACAAGTTTAATGCCTCCCAAAATGCATGCACTGAGAAATTTTTACAATTTACGCAGTCACAGTGATAGTGCTAACAAGCACCTGAAAAGAGGGAGTGAGGTGGAGGGATTTTGGGAAGGGATTCAGAGTGTAGGGCCCAGATTGTTAAAGTCATCAAGAATAAACCAATGGCCGAGCAGTTAAAAATTGCAAGGGGGTGGGGTGGGTAACAAAGGATTCAGGGTTCAATGAATACAGGGTTGAAAATAAAATCTGCAGTGCCAAATCAGAAATAAAAACAGGAACCCTTGGAAGAACTCAGCGATCTCTGACATGATACATTAAATCTGTTACTCTCTCCTCGCATACTGCCTAATCTTTTAAATGTTTCCAGCATTTTCACATCTTGTCCACTTTTATATTAAAAAAAAATGAGAATAATCAGAACGGGAGGCATTTGAAGAGTGGGTGCAGCTGAGGACAAGGGAAGAGGTGTCCAGCTAATAAATGGCTAACAGTTAGGTTAATGCTTTTCAAGGATCATTTGTGTTAAAAAGTATGTTGAAATAAGTATGGGGGAGGTACATAGCGGTGGAGAGGGATGGTTGGGATGTTGATAAGGGAAGGGTAGACCCTGCATTGAATCTGTAGAAGGCAGAGGTAGGCTATGTCAAGTATTGGATCCACTTCTTTTAAAAGGGATTTGAAATTATCTGAGAAATACTGTGAAAATGTATTAAATGATGAGTGCTTTCAGCTACAAGGTTCAAGTGGAGAAGCCATTGTTTAAGAAAGGTTGAGTAGAGATATGATGGAGGTGGGCTTGATGCTGATGGGAGAGAGAGTGGAAATAGAGGCAAATTCTTTTTATTATTTGGTCAAAAACCTCATGGTATGGCCTTGAAGTTTTGGGCAAAATGCTCATGGATGGGGAGAGCAGGGAGAGAGTAAATCTTGGTGCATAATGGCAACGATCTGCGATCCCAACGTCTGTGGGTGCAAACAGAGCCAATCACAACGTTGGACAGGCCTGATTGTAAACACTGCACAAAAGGGGAAACACAGGACAGATGCTATAGGAAAACTCTAAATCAGTGAATGGCCTCGGCTGCTGTGACAGTATCTGATGTGTTGTGGGGTCTTGTGGTGTGTCAGTGTTAGGGTATTGTATGAGGTAACATGGTACCACTGGCAGAATGGAGGGTTTTCGGGAGCTCTTTAGCGTAGTAGTGGAGGGAGCAAGGGACGGAGGTCACCACACAGGCTCTGAGAATCAACAGTGTGGTTGATGGCATGTATTTCTCTCCTTGCAGACTCACAATTGAGGCGGAGTGCCAGCTGTACCTGCAGAACTTCCCCATGGATGAGCAGTCCTGTCCCCTGGTCTTCTCCAGCTGTAAGTGCCACAGTTCAGTAAAACCTGAGAACCCAGTGCAGCCACTCAACCCTCTGCCAATCCACACTCAGGCTTCTGGTGTCAGCTTGTGTCTCCCCCTCTCTCCCTCGCTCATACAGAATGGTGAACACCCAGTGATCCATTCCCCTGAGTTACCACCAGATAATTCAGTAGCACCCTGGTTTATGGATAGATTCCATCTGCCCAAGCAGGAATTGTCTTTCAGCAAGCACTGAGCCCAAACAGACTCAGGGAAAATAGAAGGTGAATCGGACTGATGTTTCTCTGGCCCTATTCCCAGTTCACAAACATTCTCTTGTCCAAACCTAATACTCAGGAAAAGGCAGTTGGAAGCTGGGGTGGTGGTATCTAACAATCCGGTGATGAAAAGCACGGCTGTAGATTCCTACCAATATAACACTGGCATAGTACTGTACAGAGAAATTAACTTAAATCAAATAAGCCAAAATAAAACAGCTAGTGAAAAAGACTTGTATTTCTATCACCCCATTCACTAACGTTGAAGTAGTAAACACAAAGTCAGACACCTGCTCTCAGAAACCTAGCCTCTGAAACTCACAGCTTTTGTATGGAACCGGAGAGAAACAAACCCCATAGAAGGACTGGGTCAAGTTGTCTGCACCCTCTGGATCTGTGATGGAGAAGACATTGTCAGCCACCGGCTGCACAATCTGTTTACAGAACCTCTGTCATTTATCTAGCAAAAAGAAAGGTGAAGCATGGTCCAGATCTTGGAGGCTTTGACCTCCTATATGTGCCTTGGGATCTCTTGGGCTAAAGAGCACTTAGATCTTGGTCCCTTAGAGTATCCTTGCCTTTGTATACCTACCATGGGGCTGGGTCCTCAACAGCTCAACCCAGACCATATCAAGCAACCTCCTCTCAAGGTACTTGATCTTGGAGTCTCAGCTCTGTCAATGCCTTCTTGTCCTCCTGACAGAAGCGATGAGTGTGGGTTTTGTCAATAACCCACCTTAGCCTCGAGAAGGGGGAAGCCTCCTGTTTTTTCTTCAGACTGCTCAAGAATGGTGGAATGAGTTTCCTTTATTTATTCCATTTGTGGCAGGATAAGCTCTGCTCACAGAGGATGGTGATCCAGGCTAGTATGTCTGCAAAACACATACACTGTCAATTGGAGATCCTCCTCGCCCAGACTGCCAGCTGAAGGCATGGAGTCAATATCGCTCCCCCAATGTCCTCCAAGCTGAAGGTGCTGTTTAGTTCCTCGATTTTTCCACCAAATGCTTGGTTACATTGGCGTCCAGGGTGATCCCTCACCTCAGGTGTACCCCTACCCTCTGTCACTGTGGATAACGGACTCACCATTATTATTTCTTAAGAGAGCAGTCCTTCCCAAAAGAAGTGGACTTGTACTGTGTCGAGGGAGAGTGTGGAACGGCACACCATCCGGACCACTGTGAGCTGGAGCAAGCTCAAGATTTTTGTCTCTCAAGATCTCCAGCTGAAAAGTTAGGCCAACAAGATAGTTGCTGCACTGGAAATTAAACTAAGGTGATTCACGAAGACAGCTATCCGAGCAATCCACAATGCCACCGATTTTCCGATCATGTTCAGGATTCACATCCCAGTTGTCACTGTAGGTGGGGGAGTAGAACCACTCTGAATACAAAAGGTAGACATTAGGAAAGCATTACGCACTGCACACTGGGCTCCAGGGGCCCAGCCCACAAGGAGGGGACTCCAGCTCAGTCCACAAGAGGTACAGCTTTGAGACTGTAGCAGTGGCCACTGCCTTTCTACAGTGGTCACATCTGGGTGAGTGCAAATCTCCCAAAGCTGTGTGGGAGCCCCGTCACCAGAGAGGACTCAACGAGTCACACACACCCAAAGTTAGAGTGGGGGGAGAGGACGTAGCAGCGGGAGTGATGGGTTAGCACTGATACAAGTGCTGGCTCCGGCTGAGGGTTCACCCTGGTTTGTCAAGAGCTTCCTGAAGCATATGCTTCCTTCATTCAGGCAGCTCATCCAACCAAGGTCAGGCAGGTCAGGAGTGGAAAAGGAGGAATGGGAACTGTGTGAAAGGTGGGGTGGGGAGTGTGCAGGGAGTGGGGGGCTGCATGGGGGAAAGTATGGGGTGATAGCAGAGTGTGGGGTGGTGGGGACAGTGTGGAGGATGATTGTAGGCAGGGATGTGTGGGGAGACCATTGTGACATCAGCCTTGCCTGCACTTCAGCTGCAGTTCAGCGGAACCGCCATGTGTAGCTGTGGGTGCAACGTGTAGTTCCTGCCAGCAACTATTAACGTAGTCACGTTCTGCCTGCAGATGGATACCCCAAAGATGAGATCACCTATCGGTGGAGGAAGTATTCCATCGAAGTGGCAGACCAGCGATCGTGGAGACTTTACCAGTTTGATTTTGTTGGCTTGAGAAACACATCAGAAATCCTGAAGACTACGGCAGGTGCGGAGCGTCAGGGCAGTGTAATCGGCGTTTGGATTGGACTCACTTCATACGGGTTCTGCGAGGGGGAGGCCTGCGTCAGGAATAAAATTGGTCAGGATGTTCTGGTATTTCCACCCAGCTCAGGATTACAGAGACTCTCGTGCAATCCTATCCCTGTTAAGTGGTCACCTTTATTCCACATCTACGCACTTCAAGATGTCAAAGTCTGCAGACAGCACTAAACTGCCATCACTAAAGTGCAGTTTTACCCCAAACCTATGGGAAAAGAGGCAAGGGTATAGGCAAATGAAAGGAAAATCAGTAACGTTGAATTGTTATAACAAAGTATAAAGTGGAAGGGCCGACCTTACCTCTGACTTGGATGTGTACATTCAAAGTCTGACAATTTCTATCAAGAACAAACTATGAGAAGCATGAGAGGAGATGGCCAAAGTTAATTGGAAAGGGACACTAGCAGAGATGATGGAAGAATAGCTGAAGTTTTGGGGAGTGATTTGAAAGGTGCTAGTTAAATATATCCCAAAAAAGGTTTTCTAAAGGGAGAATAATACAACCATGGTTGACAAGGGAAGTCAAAAACAGCATAAAAGCAAAAGGCAGGACATGCAATATAGCAAAAAATAGTGGGAAACTAGAGGACTGGAAAGCTTTTAGAACCCAACAGAAGGCAACTCAAAAAGCAATAAGGAGAGAAAAGATGAAATATGAAGGTAAGCTAGCTAACAATATAAAAGAGGATACCAAAGGTTTTCTCAGATACATAGAGTAAAAGAAAGACAAGAGTTGATATATTGGACTGCTGGAAAATAATACTAGAGAAGCAATAATGGGTACAAAGAAACAACAGATGAAATTAATGTATTTTATGTCAGTCTTCTCTGTGGAAGACACCAGCAGTAAGCCAGAAATTTCAGAGTATCGGGGGCAGAAGTGAGCTATTACCAATGAGAAGGTGCTTGGGGAGCTGAAAGGTCTGAAGATAGAAAAGTCATCTGGATCAGATGGTCTACGTCCCAGGGTTCTGAAAGATGTAGCTGAAGAGATTGTGGAGGCATTAGTTGTGATCACTGTTCTGTAGGATGGAAAAATTGAAAAATTGAAAATGTCACTCCGCTCTTTAAGAAAAGAGGGAGGCAAAAGACAAGAAATAGTAGGCCAGTTAGTCTGACTTTAATGGTTGGGAAGATGTTGGAGTCCATTCTTAAGGATGAGGTTTTGGGGACACCTGGAGACATATGATAAAATAGGCCAAAGTCAGTATGGATTCCTTAAGGGGAAAATCTAGCTTGATGAGTTTGTTGAAATACTTAGAGGAAATAACAGCCAGGATAGACAAAGGAGAAACATTGGATGTCGTTTACTTGGATTTTCAGGCCTTTGACAAGGTGCTGCACATGAGGCTGCTAAACAAGATAAGAAACCATTGTATTACAGGGAAAATACTAGCATTGATAGAAGATTGGCTGACTGGCAGACACAGACAGTGGGAGTACAGGGTATCTTCTGTGGTTGGCTGCTGGGTTCTACAGGGTTGGTGTTGGAACCACTCTTTTCACATGGAAAGATCAACGATTTAGATGACAGAATTGATGGATTGTGGTGGATACAAAGACACATGGAGAGGCAGGTAGTATTGAGGAAGCACAAAGTCTGCAGAGGACTAAGACAGATTGGAACAATGTCAAAGAAGTGACAGATGGAATATAATGTAAGGAAGTGCATGGTCAGGCACTTTGGTAAAAGGAATAAAGGCATAGACCATTTTCTCATGGGGAACAAATTCAGAAATCAGAGGTACAAAGGGACCTGGGAGTCATACAGAACTCCCTAAAGTTTAACTTGCAGGTTGAGTCAGTGGTAAGGAAAGCAAATTATTTCATTCATTGAAGCATTCGTTTCCAGAGAACTAGAACAGAAAAACAAGGATGTAACAACTGAACTTAATAATGCATTGATCAGACCACACGTGGAGTACTGTGAGCAGTTCTGGGCCCCCTACCTAAGGAAGATGTGCTGGTATTGGAGAGGGTCCAGAAGAGGATCATGAGAATTATCCCAGAAACAAAAGTGTTAATGTTAATGTATGAGGAGCATTTGATGGTGCTGGGCCTGAACTTGCTGGAGTTTAGATGAGAGGGGATCTCATTGAAACCTATCAATATTGAAATGCCTAGAGTGGACAAGAAGAGGATGTTTCCTATAGTATGGGAGTCTTGGACCAGAGTGCACAGCCTCAGAATAGAAGGACATCTCTTTAGAACAGAGACAAAGAAGATTTTCTTCAGCCAGAGGGTGGTGAATCTGTGCCAAAGGTTACGGGGAGAAGGCAAGAGAATGAGGTTGAGAGTGATATTAATCAGCCATGATGGAAAGGCGGAGGAGCCTCAATTGGCTGAATGGTCTAATTCCGCTCCTATGTCTCATTGTTATATCAGAGCATTGGTAAAAACAGAAGCAAACAAAACTGTAGCATTCACCGTGGATGTATACACGTGCAATAAATGATATAATAAACCATGTCAATATTGGCCAAGTGTATAATTTGTGTAATAAATGAGATATGCAAATACTATGATAGCTGATCCAAATTGCCTGCACTGTCCAGCTGGATGGTACTACATTATCAAATATTGTAGATCCAGTGGGGTCCCTTTATTGTGGTCACCACACCTGTCAGATTCAACAAGCTTGGGCTATTTTTTCTCCTGTCATTTCCTCAGAGTTCATCTCAGATTGTCTTTGCTCAGTCCCCAGCTCCCTGTCATTTACCCTGTGGTCAGTTCCTCTCTGGGTGTATTCATGTCCTTGTAGGTCCATTAGGATTTTGTCCTCCAACTTACTATACGCCTATCCAAGTGTCACTATACATGCCAGGGTTCAATGTACAGATGATAGATTCCATGAGTTTGACTCATGGTCAGGTTTTCTGAGTCCACTGAAGAAGATGAATAAGGTGTCTGGGAAGTTATTTATGCTAATTGCCTATATTGGTAAAGGCATTCATAAGATCAGAGAGACTTGAGGTGAGTGAAGCCTCAGTTAGGCCACAGCTGAAGACCTGTGAACACTTCTGGTCACTACTTCTGGAGAGGAAATTTACATAGGCATTGCCACAGTTGGGAATATAGCCAGCTTTGATTTTTTTTAGAAGATAAAAGGAAAAAATACTTAATTGAAAAAATAAAATCTCAGATGGTAGTGAATTTCTGGAGCTCTCTGTTCCTGTCCCAGGAGTCCTGGAGGCTAGATCATTAGATATATTTAAGGTGGGATAGAAAAATATTTGAAAGATTGGGGTACTGAGGGCGATGGGGATTGGGAACACAAGAGGTGCTGAGGCTGGCATGGACTAGCCATGATCATATTGAATGGTGGGGTAGTCTTGGGGGGCTGAGTGGCCTATTCTTGCTTGTATTCTCATGTGTTCTTGGGATTTATTCCCTTTCGAGAGAAGTCAGCCAGTAAGGGTATATGTTTAAGGATTGGAGGAGAATGGCCTGGGTAGAATGGGCCAGATAGACAAGATCTTTGCCTGAATCATCCATGATTTTGTTACTGCACACTCCTCAGTTTCCCTGCACCCCAGCTCTGGTTTGGAACCATTTCATGCCAACTTAATACTGGCCCTTTTAAACATCTTCATATGTGGATGTTTCACCCTTCTGGTTATTTCACCAGCTTCCAAACCTCCTTGTGAATTGAGGGCACATCTGGAAAACAAGATGTTGGGAATAAATGGAGGGAATGCTAAACACAGCAGCCAGTGCCCTAAACACGACAGTCTGCTTAGAAGCAGGGAGGTAAATGGGGAAGTACATCTACAACACAAGCCCCGTGTTTCACAGCATGCCAAATTAGTGCCATCCTCCTGTAGCCAGGGATTTTGATTAGACCATACGGCATAGGAGCAGAATTAGCCCACTTGGCACACACTAGGGAAGCAGAGTGGTGCGTTGAACAAGCTGATGCCTCACAGTACCCGGCCCATGAGGTTGATCCTGACCGTAGGCATTATGAAGTCTGTGCGTTCTGCCTGTGACCATGTCAATGTCGATCTGGAAGGTTGATTGTCGGCATGAACTCAATGGGATGAAGGGCCTGTGCTTCATATGGCTACTATTCTAATTTGGTCAACTTAAACAAATTTTTGGAACAAAGCTATTTTCATCACGGTGACAGAACTGAAGAGGTAATTGGTGGACGTGCTAACAATGTAGGCAATAGTTCGGGTAAATTTAATACAGGAGTGGGAATGGGCACATGTATTAATTTCTTCTCTTTTTGTTTTACACAGGGGACTACACAGTAATGACTGTTTACTTTGATTTAAGCAGAAGAATGGGATATTTTGCCATACAAACCTACATTCCGTGCATACTAACTGTTGTTCTATCGTGGGTCTCATTTTGGATCAAGCGAGATTCTACTCCAGCCAGAACCACACTTGGTGAGAACAAGATATCGACAAGGGAATCTGAATGATTGATATGGAGATGTGGGTAGCCATCTCACCTCGAGCCTGGCTGTGGAATTGACTATCAGCTCATCTCATTGGGCTGTGAAGATTTGGTGCATGAACCTTTTATAGTAATAAGCAATGACAGTGACCTTGAGGGAGTATCATGTTAGAAATGCATCCCATGTTGTTGGAGCTTATTAGAAGTAAAAGTGATAGTATCTGGGCTGAAGTGGGTGGTTTCGTGCAATAGGCAGCAACCTGTCCACTGCCCTTGAGATTTAACATCACTGACTGGGCCGGTTTTGAGAAAGTGATGGTGGAGATAATCTTGAGCTGCTGCTACATGGTGATTTCATTATGTGAGAAGGGTCAGAATTTTAACCTCGTGACAGTAAAAGGGCAGGGCTCTGTATCCATTCAGGAAAGCCTACGCGTTGAGGGAAATCAATGGCTTGGCTCTGGGACTGATGGCTTCTACAACATCTCCAGGTGCAGAAGCAGAACCTGCCAGGTTTGCAGATGAATTATGAATGATCATATACAAATGGATGAATAACATTACTTTCCAGCACCAGAGAAGCTCATAAAGTAAATGTTTTGAACAGAATTCTGTGACACACTGAGTGAAGCAGGAACTTTGGTCAAATGCAGCCCTCTTGTGTACGCCATCCTCCAGTACCTTCTGGAGCTGAACTCCACTGAGGCTCAGGTGCTGTTCAATTCCCATCAATAGAAAATCTTGATCAAATTCATGCTGCTTTTTGCTTAAATACTCTAACAGTCAGAAAATGCAGTCACACACACACACTCACTGATGTTCAACTTGAGTAATCAGCATCCTGGCTTTGCCAGGCTGTGAGATGGTGAGATTGGTGCGTCCTGGTGTTCAGGGTGTTCCATTCCACTTGCACCTTTGCAGAAGGTGAAGCAGTCCTGCCTTGTACATTAAGACTCTACAGCGTGCATCTTTGTACAGATAAGGACCAATGCCAGACTAGAACCATCTCACCGGCCACCACCATCGCAACATTCCCCTACACTCAACACCTGGGCACTCACCGTTACTTGGAGCTCCACTGGACCTTGTAAACATGGCACGGTGACAAGGTCAGCTGGGAGTCTGGATAGTCCGTTGCAAATGAGTAACTAGGGAAAAGTCAGGAAAGTAATGGAATATCATTCACTATCTGGGTAAGTTCAGCTGCAGCAGCCCTCAGTAGTATCCAGGGGAAAATGGTCCATCCGTTGGCATCATCGTAAACATACTCTCCCTGTGATTACCACACAGTGTCTGCACTGTGCATCATCTACGTACTCATCCCAACAGCTCCCAAAGCCATAACCCGTCCATTCTAAAATGGTGCTGGTGAAGCACAGTGAAGACTTGCTGGCAGCAAACAAAACTACTATGTTATTAATCACACATTTTCATGAAAACGATCACCGTGATCAATAACCTGTAACTTCCCTTTTGTACGACCTGGTATTTCTGCGGTGTGAACTGAAGTCTTAAAGGTCCAGCGTGGTGTGTACGGGATGAATTGTGGTGGGGCCCAGGCCCGAGAGCGAGGAACGTAAGACCACTGCTGGAGGGGATTTGAAGTGGCAGATCTGAGATGGGGCAGAGTCGAGGCAGTGGGGCCCAAACCCAAGAGCAAGGAAGAACTGGGTGTTTGACCAATGTAAGTGCTGGGCCAGATTGGAAAGGTCAGAAATGGGCCAAATCAGGGTGCCAAATCCTGGGGCTGAAAGTGTATTGAAGCAGCGGGGCCCGGGTCTGAAAGCAAAGAATTACCTGCTGTTTGGTCAATTTAAGTGTCGGGCCGGATTGAAAAGGTCAGAATTTCGGAGCTGGATGTGAAGGATGGGCCAGTGTTCAGCTTGCTGCCCAATGAGGTTTACTCATCTCTGTACTGAACTAAGACCGTGACCTGAAACAAATGGGCTCCTGGACCAGCTGTGTCTGGCCTTGTCTGAATTTCAGTTCTGAATGTTATTTGCCTATTTCTATTGTTTGCACAAATTGTTTTTTTTCCCTGCACAGTTGGTGTTTGTTGGACTTTTTTAATGGGTTCTATTGGGTTTTTTTGTTTTGTGGCTGCCTGTAAGGACACGAATCTCAGGGTTGTAAATAGTATACATACTTTGAACTTTGAACCAGGAAGGGCAATGTGCCTCGCTAGTGCTGACATGGAGATACATCACTGTACTAGATTTAAATCCTGGAAATCTTGATGAACAGCAGCACCTGGGAGCACCAGGAAGGTTTATTGTTTTTAAGTGGCCTTTCATTGTCACTGGGTCGAGCTTCTGGGACTCCCTCTGCAATTGCACTGTGGGAGCAGCTTCCCCGGGTCAGGATAGTGCCTCGCCTCACTTCTCAAAGACAGTTAGGGAATTGCTAAGTGCTGGCCTTGCCAGTGACACCCAGATCTGAAAACTGATGATAAACAAACAACAGCAAGTAGGCTCTTGAGCAAGGGTCACCAACCTTTTTTGCACCATGGACCAGTTTAATATTGTCGATATTCTTGCGGATGAGCCGATGGAGGGGGGATGGGTGTGTTAATCTCGACCAGAATATAGGCGATAAGTCAACTGTAAGTCATTTAGAAGTGGCTAATGCACTCAATTTTGTTTCTAAAAGGGTTTATCTAACGAATTTAATATTAAACACAAAGCGCACATTTTCCTGGCATGAATATAGTGATAAATCAATTATAACTCACTTAGAAGTCAATAGCACCATAACATTTTAAGTAATATTTGGATATTAAACACACAGTGCATATTTTCCTCGTGTAAACATATAAAATCATTACAACACACCAGTGAGAGGACAAGGTAAGGGCCGGAGGTCCCCGTACCGGGGTCGCAGCGGTCGCAGTCTGGAGAGAGCAACCGACCGAGCGGGAAGTGCGACAGGACGCACGCTCACCCCCCTTGTAGGTAGGTAGGATCTATCGGCTGACAAAAATTTGGCTCGAGGGATGACTTTCAGTAGACCGCAGCGAGGTAGCTGCTCTGCTACTTACGAAACCCTGAGCCCGAATTATGTCACCTGTGAATACTTTAGCACTGGGTTCCCCATGAACATTTGGAGTGCTAAACAGGTTTAGAGGCGGCGTCCATCTGTCCGTGCTCCAGGCCAGTAGCAATGGTACTTCTCGCCGGCCGTGTGAGGCAGCCGGTTACCTGAGGCCAACCAGTGATCCCTGGTGCGAGGGTATCACTGATGACCTCACGTGGGTAATGACTTCACGTGCTTAATGACCTCACGTGCGTTCAAGTTCAACAGTGGGCGTGACAGGGAATGAGGAAAGGTGCAGCTGACTCATATCGTGTCACATCACCAAATCATATTGTTTCCTCGCGGCCTGGTAGCACATGCTTTGCGGCCTGGTGGTTGGGGACCACTGCTCTAGAGACCGGCAGAAAGTAGCTGCTGTGCTATATAGAAAGGGTCTCTGTTCACAAAAGATTACAGAAGTTACACTGGGAACCAGAAGCCTTTGTTGCGAACTGTACTTGAATTGTGATTTCTCAATCTTCGGGATAGAAACATAGAAAACCTACAGCACACTACAGGCCCTTCAGCCCGCAAAGTTGTGCTGAACATGTCCATACCTTGGAAATTACTAGGCTTACCCATAGCCCTCTATTTTTCTAAGCTCCATGTACCTATCTAAAAGTCTCTTAAAAGATCCTATCGTATCCGCCTCCACCACCGTTGCCGGCAGCCCATTCCACGCACTCACCACTCTCTGAGTAAAAAACTTACACCCTGACATCTCCTCTGTATCTACTCCCCAGAACCTTAAACCTGTAACACACACAAAATGTTGCCTGGCCTGCTGCATTCCACCAGCATTTTGTGTGTGTGTTGCTTGAATTTCCAGCATCTGCAGATTTCCTCATGTTGACCTTATACCTGTGTCCTCTTGTGGCAACCATTTCAGCCCTGGGAAAAAGCCACTGACTATCCACATGATCAATTGCCTCTCATCATCTTATACACCTCTGTCAGGTCACCTCTCATCCTCCGTCGCTCCAAGGAGAAAAGGCCGAGTTCACTCAACCTGTTCTCATACTATAAGGAATAGTAATCTGTCAGTGTTCCATCCAGGATGTCCAACTAGGACTGTGATCTAAGATACTTTCTAAGCTCAGCACAAACCCACCAACAGCACCAGCTGGGAATCAGGATGTGTTCTTCCCATTCTCTGTCATTGTCTACTAACACTGGATAAACTGGAAGTGCAGTGTGTGTGCACTTCTCTCTAAGCTTGTCTTTGCTTTGTATTTTTGCAGGGATCACCACTGTACTGACCATGACAACACTCAGCACAATCTCACGGAAAGCCTTGCCCAAAGTCTCCTACATCACCGCCATGGACCTCTTCGTCTCTGTTTGCTTCATCTTCGTCTTCGCTGCCCTCATGGAGTATGCCACCCTCAACTACCTAGTAGGGACCAAGAGACTCAACCCCATAAAACGCAAACTCAAACCTGTACGTTTCTAATGACATGTCCTTCTCTTTTCTCACCTGTCTCCAGCTAATTGTTGATCTTGCCTAATGTCTGTGAGCAAGTGGGTTGGTAGATTTATGCTTGATTTATGGTAGATTTATGTTTACCAGGTTGATTTCAAAGATGGGGGTGTTTAGACTATGAGGAGGGATTGAGTCACCTGGGACTGTTCTCACTGGAATTCAGAAGAATGACAGGAGATCTTATAGAAACATGTAAAATTGTGAAAGGAATACAGTAGAGAAGATAGAGGTAGGAAAGTTGGTTCCACTGGTAGGTGAGACTAGAACTAGAGGATGTAGCCTCAAGATTCGAGGGAGTAGATTTTGGATGGAGACGAGAAGGATCTGCTTTTCCCGGAGGGTGATGAATCAGTGGAATTCTCTGCCCAATGAAGCAGTGGAATCTACCTCAGTAAATATATTTAAGATAAGTTTGGATAGATGTTTGCATAGTCGGAGAATTAAGGGTTTTGGGGAAAAGGCAGGTAGGTGGAGATGAGTCCATGGTCAGATCAGCCATGATTTTATTGAATGGCAGAGCAGGGTCGACGGGCCAGATGGCCGACTCCTGCTCCTGTTTCTGATGTTCTTATGAAGGACATAAGCCAGTTGTGGTGGTTTGGTGGTCAGAGTGGGGGGGTCTGGAACATTTAGTGATGTGACAGCCAGCTTCACATGGAGACACGTGGACAGCTGAAGTGGGCATCTTTCCATTCCCCTGAAAAGAGGTAATTTTGTGGTCACAGCCCAATTAGGATCAGTGGTGGTGGTCACAGGGTAGTCACTATGAGAGGCCACTGTCCTGGAGCAGACCATTAGCAGCTGTTCCAGACCTCTGAGGTTTGAGGGGGAAATTAAGGCAAAATTCTGCTGAGTAGGTATGTGCTCTCAGTTTTTAGTATAACCTCAATGTCCTTTGCTCATTCTGATGATGGATTATGTGAATAAACTTTATAATTGCAGACATGATCTACAATCGAATTGCACCATGATAATGAAGCACTGGGTATCTCTAAAAGCTTTGGATGGAGTTACAGAGTAAAGATTGATTAGGAATGGCAGGTGTATGTTGGGGCTTTGGTGAGCCCTGAGACTGTCCTTGATTGTTCACTGCTTTGGGCCTTTTGTTGTGACTGGAGGCATGACGTGAGGGATAACCGTTGTTTGCAGGCACAGATTCCAGATGAGAAGAGTGTTTCACACTGCTGAGAAGGACTGCTTGAGGAGGGCATTCCTGTAAGAAATCATCACCCCATGAGGAGAAAGAGAGAAGCTACAGGGTGCGTGGTTCCCTTAGCTGGCTCTGGAAGCAGGAAAGATCCAGGGCTGAGATGAGAAGTGTCTGCACCCAGGATGTTGGTGAACCTCTACTGCAGACAGCTGTGGAGGCTGAGACACTGAACATGTTCAAAAAGGAGATGTGCCATGCAGTAGGGGCAAAGAAGAATCTGATACGAACAGAGTGAAGAATTCACGAGAGCATGTACCTTATGGACAATTCCTTGTGATCTCAGGACTGCTACCCACGCCATGTGGAATCATTGGGCTCTCTTGGGGGGGAAGATGGAACCCACAGAAGGGACAGTTTGCACTGAGCCAGAGGGGGAGGCTAAAACCTCAGCAGGAAAGTTTACGAGTGCTACACAGGGGTGGGGAAGGGGGTTTAAACTAGAGTTGCAGGGCATTGGGAAGCAGAGTGCTGGAATAGATAGTGAAGAGATTATGGAGGTAGATGTAGTGGATTGGAACAGGCCGTTTCCTGGTGAAGGTGTACTTGGTAAGTGGGAGACCTTCAAAAATTAAATTTTGGAATATAAAGCTACTCTGTGCCTGTCAGAATAAAAGGTAAAAGTAACAGATTTAGTGAACCTTGGTTTTCAAGAGATATTGAGGTACCAGTTAAGAAAAAAAGGGGGTGCGTAGGAATAGGCAGGTAGGAACAAATGAGTTACTTATGGAGTATCATCATCATCAGGTGCCGTGCCCAGTTTGAGCTTTGACTGCCATGGCCCACACACTCCTGTTTCGGGTCAAGTGGATCAATTCATTGGTATTCATTTCCAGTTCTCTGGCTGCTGTCTCCATCATCATTTGTCTTTGTCTTCCTCGTGCTTTCTTCCCTTCAGTCTTTCCCATAATTACTGTGCATTCCCATTCCTCATTCCTAATCAATTTCCAATGAAGTCACGTTGCCTTTTCATGATCTCATACATTATTTCTCTTTTTATGTTTGCTCTGTTCATGACATCCTCATTACATATTCGTTTCATCCATGATATTCTTTGCATCCTCCTCAAAAACCACATCTCTGCTGCTTCAATTCGTTTCCTCATGTTACTAGATATTGTCCAACATTCTGAGCCATATAACATTATGGAGTATAAGAATGCAAAATCAGGAGGTCCAAAAGGAGGTCCATGAGGTTGCTCTAGCAGACAAAGTGAAGGAGAATCCCGAGGGATTCTACAGACATGTTAAAAGCAATGGGATTGCGAAGACCAAATTTGGTCATCTGGAAGATCAGAATGGTAATCTATGCATGGAGCAAAAAAAGATGGGGGAGATCTTAATCAATTTTTTCCATCTTTATTTATTCAGGAGACAGGCTCTGAATCTATAAAAGTGAGGCAAAGCAGCATCGACTTATGGAATATATACAGATTACAGAGGAGGAGAAGTTTTCTGCCGAGGCAAATTAGGGTGGATAAATCCCCAGGGCCTGACAAGGTATTCCCTCAGACCCTGAGGGAGACGTGCAGAAATTGCAGGGCCCAAACAAATATTTAAATCATTCTTTGCAACAGGTGAAGTACCAGAGGATTGGAGGATAGCTAATGTTGTTTCGTTGTTTATGAAAGGCTCTAATAATAAACCAAAAAAAATTATAGCCCAGTGAGCTTGACATCAGCAGTGGGAAAGTTATTGGAAGGTATTCTAAGGGACTGGATATGTGAGTATTTGGATAAACAGGGACTGGTTAGGGATAGTCAGCTTGGCTTCATGTGTGGTAGATCATTTCTAACTAATCTTATATAATTTTTAGAGGAAGTTGCCAGGAAAGTTGAGAAAAGCAAGGCCATGGATGTCATCTACATGGACTGTGGCAAGGCATTTGACAAGGTCCCACATGGGAGGTTGGCTCAGAAGGTTCAGCTGCTTGGCATTCAGGATGAGGTAAAAAATTGGATTGTGTGGAAGAACCCAGAGACTGGAAGTACAAGGTTGTCTCTCTGACGGGAGGCCTGTGACCAATGGTGTGCTGCAGGGATCGGTGCTGGGCCTTTTGTTGTTTGTCATCTATATCAATGATCTGGATGATTGATTCAGAGAAATTCAGAGACCAGCGGAGGAGGACAAAGGGCTTAATTAGGAAAGGGAAAAAAGATTACGAGAGAAAGCTGGCAGGGAACATAAAAACTGACTGTAAAAGCTTTTATGGATATGTGAAAAGAAAAAGATTGGTCAAGACAAATGTACGTCCTTTACAGTCAGAAACAGGTGAATTGATCATAGGGAACAAAGACATGGCAGACCAATTGAATAACTACTTTGGTTCTGTCTTCACTAAGGAGGACATAAATAATCTTCCGGAAATAGTAAGGGACCGAGGGTCTAGTGAGATGGAGGAGCTGAGGGAAATACATGTTAGTAGGGAAGTGGTGTTAGGTAAATTGAAGGGATTAAAGGCAGATAAATCCCCAGGGCCAGATGGTCTGCATCCCAGAGTGCTTAAGGAAGTAGCCTAAGAAATAGTGGATACATTAGTGATAATTTTTCAAAACTCCTTAGATTCTGGATTAGTTCCTGAGGATTGGAGGGTGGCTAATGTAACTCCATTTTTTAAAAAAGGAGGGAGAGAGAAACCGGGGAATTATAGACCGGTTAGTCTGACATCAGTGGTGGGGAAAATGCTAGAGTCGGTTATCAAAGATGTGATAACAGCACATTTGGAAAGAGGTGAAATCATTGGACAAAGTCAGCATGGATTTGTGAAAGGAATATCATGTCTGACGAATCTTATAGAATTTTTTGAAGATGTAACTAGTAGAGTGGATAGGGGAGAGCCAGTGGATGTGGTATATTTAGATTTTCAAAAGGCTTTTGACAAGGTCCCACACAGGAGATTAGTGTGCAAACTTAAAGCACACGGTATTGGGGGTATGGTATTGATGTGGATAGAGAATTAGTTGGCAGACAGGAAGCAAAGACTGGGAGTAAACAGGACCTTTTCAGAATGGCAGGCAGTAACTAGTGGGGTACCGCAAGGCTCAGTGCTGGGACCACAGTTGTTTACAATATATATTAATGATTTAGACGAGGGAATTAAATGCAGTATCTCCAAGTTTGCGGATGACATGAAGCTGGGTGGCGGTGTTAGCTGTGAGGAGGATGCTAAGAGGATGCAGGGTGACTTGGATAGGTTAGGTGTGTGGGCAAATTCATGGCAGATGCAATTTAATGTGGATAAATGTGAGGTTATCCACTTTGGTTGCAAGAACAGGAAAACAGATTATTATCTGAATGGTGGCCGATTAGGAAAAGGGGAGGTGCAACAAGACCTGGGTGTCATTGTACACCAGTCATTGAAGGTGGGCATGCAGGTACAGCAGGCGGTGAAAAAGGCAGATGGTATGTTGGCATTCATAGCAAAGGGATTTGAGTACAGGAGCAGGGAGGTTCTACTGCAGTTGTACAAGGCCTTGGTGAGATCGCACCTAGAATATTGTGTGCAGTTTTGGTCCCCTAATCTGAGGAAAGACATTCTTGCCATAGAGGGAGTACAAAGAACGTTCACCAGATTGATTCCTGGGATGGCAGGACTTTCATATGAAGAAAGACTGGATCGACTAGGCTTATACTCACTAGAATTTAGAAGATTGGGGGTAATCTTATTGAAACATATAAAATTCTAAAGGGATTGGACAGGCTACATGCAGGAAGATTGTTTCCGATGTTGGGGAAGTCCAGAACGAGGGGTCACAGTTTAAGGATAAAGGGGAAGCCTTTTAGGACCGAGATGAGGAAAAACCTCTTCACACAGAGAGTGGTGAATCTGTGGAATTCTCTGCCACAGGAAACAGTTGAGGCCGGTTCATTGGCTATATTTAAGAAGAAGTTAGATATGGCCCTTGTGGCTAAAGGGATCAGGGGGTATGGAGAGAAAGCAGGTACAGGGTTTTGAGTTGGATGATCAGCCATGATCATACTGAATGGCAGTGCAGGCTCGAAGGGCCGAATGGCCTACTCCTGCACCTATTTTCTATGTTTCTATGTTTCTATGATAATGTGGTAAACTGGATCAGCAAATTTGTGGATGACACCAAGACTGGAGTGTAGTGAACAGTGAGGAAGACTACCAGAGCTTGCAGCAGGATCTAGACCAACTGGAAAAATGGGCAGAAAAATGCCAGACAGAATTTAATGCAGACAAGTGCGAGGTGTAGTACTTTGGTAGGACCAACCAGGGTAGGTCTTACACAATGAACGGTAGGGCACTGAGGAGTGCGGTAGAACAAAGGGATCAGGGAATACAGGTCTATGTCATTGGAAGTAACACCACAGACAGGGTCATAAAGAAAGCTTTTGGCACATTGGCCTTCATAAATCAAAGTATTCAGTACAGGAGATGAGATGTTATGTTGAATTTATACAAGATGTTAGGGAGGCATAATTTGCAGTATTATGACAGTTTTGGTGACCGACCTACAGGAAAGAAGTAAATAAAGTAAATTTACAAGGATGTGGCTGGAACTGGAGCATATGAGTTAAGAGGAAAATTGAATAGGTTAGGATTTTATTCCTTAGAATTTAGAAGATTGAGGATAGATTTGAGGGGTGATTTATGAGAGGTATAGATAGAGTAAATGTAAGCAGGTTTTTTCCACTGCAGCTGGGTAGGACTGCAACTAGAGGGCATGGGTTAATGGAGAAAGGTGAAAAGTTTAAAGGGAATTTTCTTCATTTAGAGGGCTATGAGAGTGTGGAACTCACAATCCTCTCACTCTCATACTTTTCTATGACTTTCTGACAAGAATGAGTGTTTCAGAGGGGGGCTAGGATGGTAGATTTGAAGGAGTGAATAGAGAGCCATAAGCAATAGTACAGTACATAACATGGGGCTGGAGAGGCAGGTGGGCAACAGGCAGTCTGAGCTAGGTGTTCTTGCAGAGAGAGGAGAGGGAGTGTGACAAGATAGCTCGTTAGGCTGTTGTTAAGACCAAGTCTGTTCAGGGCTCCTGAATTCATCTTCCTCCTCTCCACTGTCGTCAATACTGAAACAATGCACTCTGCGATTGGTGGGCCTTGAGGTGGAGGTGGGCTGGGCTTGCTTGTTCTGTGCCTTAGGCAGGATGCTGATGTTTGCAGGTCACAAGGACACCTAATCCTTTGCCACAGATCACCACCAGGCTCTGAGGTAGAAACCCAAGCCCTTGGACATGATGATGTGCAGATGTTGGGGAGAAGGCTGGCTCCGGCTCCAAAATGTTAGTACCCGAGGTCTGCAAGGCATCCTGAGCTGCCCAGTCCAAGCCCTGCTCCGTGCAAAGCCAAGTAACAGTGAGGAGGACCAGAGACAAGTCAGACAAGTGTCCCTTCAATTAGAAGGCCTGACAACTGGTCCACCAGCTTCCCGATGTGTGCACAAGAGACAGATTTCCTAAGTGTTGCAGCAGCTGGAAGGGAGAAAGATTTGTTGAGAAACTGGGAGGAGTGTGCGTGTGTGTAAATTGAAAGGAGCAGTGGTGGTGGATCCTGGGCTGAGGTTCCCTGTGGTTTATTGCTGAATGTGAGGTTGTGGAAGAAGCAGAGATTCAGGGCAGTTCCTACCATGGTTGTCAACGCAGCTGGGCTTCGGATCATACTGGCTCCTCCTGTTCCCTGAGACTCCCACCAAGAAATAAAAATGCTGCAGGCTGCAGCAGGAGATGCCAGACCCTAGATGCCTTCATGAGGGAGAATCACTTATCGCTGAGAAAACCTCAGTGAAGGACCGGCATCCTAACATACTGCAAGGGTTGGTGCAGTGACCTGAAAACTGGGAGTGAGGGAAAGGGGCAGGTGAAGATGAAGAGGAGTGAGGGAAAGGGTGTGGGAGAGAGAGCACATGCAGGGAGATAGGAGTATGGGGATGGGCTGTTGGAGGGAGATGGCCGAGAGTTAGGAACTCTGGGAAGAGGGGTGGGGCGGAGGGAGAGTTTGTGGTGAGATGGCATGGAGATAGGGAGAACGGGGAGTGGTGTGGGAGAGAGATGGAGTGTGTGGAGAGACATGGCAGAAGGACAGGGAGTATTGAAAAGGGTGTGGGAGAGAGGTGCACAATGTGCAGAGAGTTAGCAAGTATGGGGAGAGGTAAGGGAGAGGGGGTGGGAGAGGGATAGTAAATATTGGGAGGGTGTGGAAGAGAGAGGGGTGGCAGAGGGACAGGAAGTATTGGGAGAAATGGGGGAGTAAGATGGACAGTGTACATAGAGAGGTGGCAGTGAGCTGGGGAGGGCCATGGGAGAGAGATGGAGACCACAGACAGGTGGCATAGCAGTAGGGAGCATTGAGAGGGTGTGGAGAGAGATGGAGAGTGTACAGAGATAGGGATTATGGGGAAGGGTGTGAGTGATGGAGGGTGTGGAGAGGTGGCCAAGAGATAGGGAGCATTGGGAGGGTGTGGAATAGAGGGGAAGAGTGTGCAGAGAATTGACAGAGATAGAAAGAGTGGGGCAGCTGTGTGGAGAGGTGACAGGGAGAGAGAGTGTATGGGGAGGCGTGTGGTGGAGACATGGAAAGTGTGCCAAGAGGTAGCAGAGAGATAGGGAGTATGGAAGGGTTGTGGGAGAGATGGAGAGTGTGTGAGAGAGGTGACAGAGAGGGAGTATGGGGAGGAGTGTAGGAGAGAGATGGAGGGTGTGTGGAGAGGTGACAGAGAGGGAGTATGGGGAGGAGTGTAGGAGAGAGATGGAGGATGTGTGGAGAGGTGACAGAGAGGGAGTATGGGGAGGAGTGTAGGAGAGATGGAGGGTGTGTGGAGAGGTGACAGAGAGGGAGTATGGGGAGGAGTGTAGGAGAGAGATGGAGGGTGTGTGGAGAGGTGACAGGGAGATAATGAGTATGGGGAGGAGTGTAGGAGAGAGATGGAGGGTGTGTGGAGAAGTGACAGAGAGGGAGTATGGGGAGGAGTGTAGGAGAGATATGGAGGGTGTGTGGAGAGGTGACAGGGAGATAGTGAGTATGGGGAGGAGTGTAGGAGAGATGGAGGGTGTGTGGAGAGGTGACAGAGAGGGAGTATGGGGAGGAGTGTAGGAGAGAGATGGAGGGTGTATGGAGAGGTGACAGGGAGATAATGAGTATGGGGAGGAGTGTAGGAGAGAGATGGAGGGTGTGTGGAGAAGTGACAGAGAGGGAGTATGGGGAGGAGTGTAGGAGAGAGATGGAGGGTGTGTGGAGAGGTGACAGAGAGGGAGTATGGGGAGGAGTGTAGGAGAGAGATGGAGGATGTGTGGAGAGGTGACAGAGAGGGAGTATGGGGAGGAGTGTAGGAGAGATGGAGGGTGTGTGGAGAGGTGGCAGAGAGGGAGTATGGGGAGGAGTGTAGGAGAGAGATGGAGGGTGTGTGGAGAGGTGTCAGAGAGGGAGTATGGGGAGGAGTGTAGGAGAGAGATGGAGGGTGTGTGGAGAGGTGACAGGGAGATAGTGAGTATGGGGAGGAGTGTAGGAGAGAGATGGAGGGTGTGTGGAGAGGTGACAGAGAGGGAGTATGGGGAGGAGTGTAGGAGAGAGATAGAGGGTGTGTGGAGAGGTGACAGGGAGATAGTGAGTATGGGGAGGAGTGTAGGAGAGAGATGGAGGGTGTGTGGAGAGGTGACAGAGAGGGAGTATGGGGAGGAGTGTAGGAGAGAGATGGAGGGTGTGTGGAGAGGTTACAGGTAGATAATGAGTATGGGGAGGAGTGTAGGAGAGAGATGGAGGATGTGTGGAGAGGTGACAGAGAGGGAGTATGGGGAGGAGTGTAGGAGAGATGGAGGGTGTGTGGAGAGGTGACAGAGAGGGAGTATGGGGAGGAGTGTAGGAGAGAGATGGAGGGTGTGTGGAGAGGTGACAGAGAGGGAGTATGGGGAGGAGTGTAGGAGAGATGGAGGGTGTGTGGAGAGGTGACAGAGAGGGAGTATGGGGAGGAGTGTAGGAGAGAGATGGAGGGTGTGTGGAGAGGTGAAAGAGAGGGAGTATGGGGAGGAGTGTAGGAGAGAGATGGAGGATGTGTGGAGAGGTGACAGAGAGGGAGTATGGGGAGGAGTGTAGGAGAGATGGAGGGTGTGTGGAGAGGTGACAGAGAGGGAGTATGGGGAGGAGTGTAGGAGAGAGATGGAGGGTGTGTGGAGAGGTGACAGGGAGATAATGAGTATGGGGAGGAGTGTAGGAGAGAGATGGAGGGTGTGTGGAGAAGTGACAGAGAGGGATATGGGGAGGAGTGTAGGAGAGAGATGGAGGGTGTGTGGAGAGGTGACAGAGAGGGAGTATGGGGAGGAGTGTAGGAGAGAGATGGAGGGTGTGTGGAGAGGTGACAGAGAAAGAGTATGGGGAGGAGTGTAGGGGAGAGATGGAGGGTGTGTGGAGAGGTGACAGAGAGGGAGTATGGGGAGGAGTGTAGGAGAGAGATGGAGGGTGTGTGGAGAGGTGACAGAGAGGGAGTGTGGGGAGGAGTGTAGGAGAGAGATGGAGGGTGTGTGGAGAGGAGACAGGGAGATAGTGAGTATGGGGAGGAGTGTAGGAGAGAGATGGAGGGTGTGTGGAGAGGTGACAGGTAGATAATGAGTATGGGGAGGAGTGTAGGAGAGAGATGGAGGGTGTGTGGAGAGGTGACAGAGAGGGAGTATGGGGAGGAGTGTAGGAGAGAGATGGAGGGTGTGTGGAGAGGTGACAGAGAGGGAGTATGGGGAGGAGTGTAGGAGAGAAATGGAGGGTGTGTGGAGAGGTGACAGAGAGGGAGTATGGGGAGGAGTGTAGGAGAGAGATGGAGGGTGTGTGGAGAGGTGACAGAGAGGGAGTATGGGGAGGAGTGTAGGAGAGAGATGGAGGGTGTGTGGAGAGGTGACAGGTAGATAATGAGTATGGGGAGGAGTGTTGGAGAGAGATGGAGGGTGTGTGGAGAGGTGACAGGTAGATAATGAGTATGGGGAGGAGTGTAGGAGAGAGATGGAGGGTGTGTGGAGAGGTGACAGAGAGGGAGTATGGGGAGGAGTGTAGGAGAGAGATGGAGGGTGTGTGGAGAGGTGACAGGGAGATAGTGAGTATGGGGAGGAGTGTAGGAGAGAGATGGAGGGTGTGTGGAGAAGTGACAGAGAGATAGTGAGTATGGGGAGGAGTGTAGGAGAGAGATGGAGGGTGTGTGGAGAGGTGACAGGGAGATAGTGAGTATAGGCGTTATGCTTTGTCATTCCAAAACATGAACCTAACTGAAAGGAAACACGGAGCCAGGAATCCCTGCCTTCGTTTTCTCATTACTTTAAGCGAGGCATGCACGTATGAAATGGTGTCAAGGTTACTTATGCTATTCATATACTTTTACATATAAGCCCATAATGCATTATTTAAACAAAGAACACTTAATAAAATATTATATTTACAATGTTACTATGAGCTTCAATTCAATATAAAATACACTTCAACTCAAGTATGTAATATACTGATCTCTAATTATCTATGCATACACTGTATACCATATAATACAACTACTATACAGACATCCACAGCATGGTAAATTTTAAATTGTCCCATTCAGGCCTAAATGTTTAATTGCTCCAATGGCTTTCTTATTGTCTTTGCTGATGGTGTGGGGGGGGTTCAGGTAAAACTTTTGGCTGTGAAACAATCTGAGGTTCTGGGGCCTCCTCCATGGTATTCGGAGGAGTGGACTCTGGGATTGCAGGAAGCTGTTCTGTCAGCTTTGGCTGTCTTTCTTCTCTGACAATTGTTTCTGCTCTCCTCAACTGACCAATGTGTCATCTTCAGATCATATCTGATGTAATCTCCCCTGTGTAGGTGAATCTTCCATCCTTAGTCTTTTTGCATACCTACTTTTGATCATCTTTGTGGCCCCTCACCAGGACAGTCTGTCCAGGAGTGCAACATTGTTTAAGAAGCCCTCAATTTGTCTCAGCTGTTTGCCCTGCATACTCCTTCCGAGACAGGGTTTGAGGAGATGCAAGCATGAACACAAGACCCAGGAACAGCACAGCTGGTGAGTTTTAGCTGGAGTGTGCTGCACTGCGATATGCAAGGAGGAAATCGGTGAGCTTCTGATTCACTGTCAGTGTAGTGTGTTCTGTTGACATTGCTCACAGTGTGTTTGTTAGACTCTGGACAAACTTTTCCGCCAAACCATTTTTCAGGAATGACTGAAGCTGTTCCGCAACAAACTCTGGTTCATTGTCACTGACTAAGTGTTCTGGAGCACCAGTCCTTAAGAAGAGTCTTCTCAGCACGTCAACAGTGTGCAAGGTTGTAGTGGAGGCAATTGGAAACACCAGCATTGCCTATGGGCTCCACTGAACCTTAGAAATTTTTCATTCGACTTCAGTGAGATCTAGTTGACTGGCAACTTAACCAGTAGTCATTGAGCTGGATGGACTTTGTAAAACTTGGGTGTGGCATTTCATTTAATGCTATTTTACCCTTGATATGTTTGATTTTTTCCATTGCCATTTTTGAACTCTGCTGAGGCATCATCCAGTACCTTTCTGGATTGGCTCTCAGTTCACTCAATTGCAGAGGACATGGCTTGCAGATGGTGGATGGATCTCCAGTCAAGCTGTTGTCTCGACCTCTTACGACCCCACAGTACTGACCACAACAAGCCCAATGTGACTTCTTGGTTGTTGTATTTCACTGTTATGAATGTCTTTCCCACCGGAGGTATCTCTTCTCTAGTTTAAGTTCTTAGATGGATATCTGCAGGCTTCCATTCAATGTCTTTGAAATGCTGCTCGAACTCTTTTTTTGAATGACTGAAATAGCCGAGCCAGAGTCCAATTCTGTTTTAAATTCATTTACCATTCTCTTCTGGTGTAAGCCATATTGCCTGTCTCTTGTTAGCTTTCTCGTCGTAAGTCTCGAGGCTGTTCAGTCCTGTGTCACTCTCAGCATTGCCAGATTTTTCATCAGCAGGTTAGTGCTCATTTTTGAAACTGCAGCTTGACCTTGTATCTTCTCCTCTTCTCTATGTAGTCCATTTATTTTCGTCTGCCCGACATGCTCTTTGTATGTGTCCTAATTAGTAGCATTTTCTGCAAGTTTAAACCTGCATTAGGCTAGTGGATGGGAGCCCCTACCACAATGGTACTGTAAGTTGTGCTTCACATAGGAGCCATTTTTGAATGTTTTCTTGTAAAATTCCTCAAACTAAATGATCTCTCAGTGCTCATTAAGCCCATTACTGAACTGACAATGCTTGGACAATTTCTACAATTCAGCCATGTATGCTGAAATGGATTCCCCTTCCTTCTAATTCCACTTATGAAATGTAAATCGTTCTGCAATCAACTGGTTTAATTTCTAAATGTTCCTGCAAAATTTTCATATCATTAAAATTCATTTTGGCTGTTTTGGTTGGAGCAGTCAAACTTCTAAGCAAATTGTATGCCTTTAAGCTGAGGGAGCTCAGCCACACTGGCACTCGCTTCTCATTAACTATTCCATTTGCTTCAAAATACTGCTCAATTTATTCAGTATGTATGAGCCAGTTATTTCTTGTGGAATTGAACACATCTATCTTTCTGGTGTAGCCAGCCATTTCTGCTTTGTTTTTATTTATAATTATTATCACCTAGTACTCACTGGTTATGAACCAATGTATTCAACCGTTTTCTGCCTTTTTTAACTCACCTGTTTCTGGTCCTTCCCAAAGAAGCAGTTGCTGCACTATTTCTTTACTTGAACATTTCTTGATGAGCTTTTATTAACTTGTATGTCTTAGTTCGCTTCAACAGGGTAGATAGTCATCTTGAGTTTGCTTTTCAAACTTACTTGTCGCCACTGTTACATCTTGTAACTTCAAAACATAAAACTATTTGAAAGTAAACACAAAGTCAGGATTGCATATTTTAATTTTGCTTTTTCTTCAAGCGAGGTCAGAATCAGAATCAGGTTTATTATCACCGGCATGTGACGTGAAATTTGTTAACTTAGCAGCAGCAGCTCAATGCAATACATAATCTAGCAGAGAGAGAAAATAATAATAATAAATAAAATAAAACATAATAATAAATAAATAAGTACATCAATTACATATATTGAATAGATTATTTTAAAATCTGCAAAAACCGAAATACTGTGTATTTAAAAAAGTGAGGCAGTGTGCAAAACTTCAAAGTCTATTCAGAAATCGGATGGCAGAGGGGAAGAAGCTGTTCCTGAATCACTGAGTGTGTGCCTTCAGGCTTCTGTGCCTCCTAACTGATGGTAACAGTGAGAAAAGGGCATGCCCTGGGTGCTGGAGGTCTTTAATAATGGACGCTGCCTTTCTGAGGTGCGGACATATGAGGTGGTTGCTTGACGACATATGACATTCACTTACTTCTACATTATTTAAATGAACAAGAAGGCTTAGTCGAACAACATATTTGCAATATTACTCAAAATTACTAAAGTCTTAAATACACAACATTAGGAAGGGTGTGGGAGAAATGGAAAGTGAGTGTAAAGATGGGAAGGAGCAGGAATTTGAATTGCATGCAATTGGAAGCTCAAGGTAGCCATTATGGACAGAATGTGGATGTTTTGAAAAATGGCCATTATACTTGGCCTTGCCAATGTAAAATAGGACAGGTCCAGAGAAATGAAAAGGAGTGGAGATATTTGCTTGGGAATGGAAAAGGCAGAGAGTGGAGGGAGCAAGGGGTAGGCACAGAGATATGTTGGCATTGCTGGGGAGAGGTGAAGAGGAGTGGAGAGGTGTGGGAGGGGCAGTGGTAGCTGGGTGTGGGGGAGGAGGCTTATGCTCTGGAACAGTGGGGCAAGTGTAGGGATGGTGCGGGTGCAGGGAGGCATGTGGGTATTGGGCTGGTGTTGGGAGTAGCAGGGAGATGTGGGAGGGGCAGGAGTAGGTGTGGGGAGAAGGCTTAAGGAAGTGTGGAACAGTAGGGCAAGTGTAGGGATGGTGCGGGTGCTGGGAGGCATGTGAGTATTGGGCTGGTGTTAGAGGGTCAGGGAGATAGGGGAGGAGTGTTTGTAGGTGAGAGGGAGGTGTGGGGGTAGGGGTAGATGTTGGGAATGATAGAGGGTCAGGAAGTTGTTGAGGCAGAGTAGGTGTTAGGAATGGCAGAGAAAGACAGTGAGCTGTGGAGGGATAGGGAGGGCTAAGAATGTGTAGGAGTAGGTTAGAGGAATGATGAAGAGGTTCAGGGAGGAGTGTCACGTACAGAAGGAGTGTGGCTATATTGCCCACAATACCACTGTAGGTAACACCACAAATGCCTCCCCAAGTTGATCAGCTGTGTTTCTCCGCAGGAATCCTGCCCACCAGGTACAGACCCTTGCTTCACCACCATCACCGTCAACAACCTGGACCAGTGGCAGGAGCCGGAGGAAGACTTGGTGGAGGACTGCCTGGAGGGGAAGGACTGCCGCTCCTTTTTCTGCTGCATTGATGACTGTCAGACGGGCACCTGGCGCCGGGGACACGTCCGGATCCACATATCCCGGCTGGACGCCTACTCTCGCGTTTTCTTTCCCACTGCTTTCCTCCTCTTTAACCTCGTTTACTGGATTGCTTACCTCTACCTGTGACCCTGTCTCTCCCTCGCACACCGCCACTCAATTCTGCAATAAAACTTCTTCCCATCTTCTCTCCTGGCAGATTATTGGATCGGGGCTTAAGGGCAGGTGGTGTAAGCAGATGGGCCAAGTTAGATGGGGAGGGCCAACAATTGGAAGATTGGGCTCATACTGTGAGCTCTATGGTGTTAGTTTGACTGGCAGTGGCGAGTCCATCTACCCTGGACTAAGTGACAGGAATCTACCCAACATAGAGGGCACCGTCAGGATGCCCAGGTCCCCTTTTCCATCAGAGCTCCGTTATTGTCCTAGTGCTAGTTGGAATTGCTGGGTGGCTCAGATCACTCTGCTATCTACCACCCCTCCAACTGCATCCACCCTGTCTCTGCCCAGCACACTGAGGCCAGATCCAACCACCACGCGGTCCACCAGCAAGCGGGGGGATCTTCTGACCTGTGTGACCAAGCACTGGCCATCACTGAGATAGTCCGTGCTTGGTGCGGGCCAAACACGGGCAAATGGGATTTGATCAGGTGGGAATCTTGTTTGGCATGTTGGAGCTGGTGTGAAGCCCTGTTCCCATTTACTCTGTCTGAGTCACATGAATGCCCTACCTCTCCAGGGTGGGAAAAATAACAGAAACAGGTAGGGGGAAACAGTGAGTGACTTCAACAGCAAGAAAGAAAACTGATAAATGAATGGGAAATCAACAATGGAAACTGCAGATGACATACACTTCATTCAACATACCCTATACCTTGCACTTTCCCTCATTAGGCCCATTTCCTTCTGCTCCTTTTCTTTCCATGTTCCAATCGACTGCAAACAGACCTGCCTCTACCACCGCCTTTGCTAGCTCACCAACCTGTGTGTGAAAATCCTGCCCCTCAGATCTCCATTCACACCTTGGATCTTTGCCCTTTAGTTCTAGACTTTCTAACCCTGGTTAAAGACTCTATGCTATCTATGCCTCTCACAGTTCCGTAAACATCTATAAGCTCACCTTTCATTTTCCAGTGAGGATAAGCATAGATCATCCAATTTCTGCCCTCCATTCCAAGCATCATCTTGGTCAATTTCTTCTGGACTCTCTCTGTTGCTACCACATCCTTCCTGTGATGTGGTGACAATACATAAAGCAAGGGTTCCCACCCTTTTTTATGCCATACACCCCTACCATCAACAGATTTGGAACCCCTGCTCTAAGTGCAGTTGAACCAGGGGTTTTTATTCAACAGAAATCACTGATCAAATTTTGTGAGGTTGTTACCATTGTCTCCTTCAGAAATGCCAATTACAGTTTGCAGGTTGCTGGTGGGGTGACGTGTGGGGGAAAGGTTTGATGCCTTGTTGTTGTTGTCTGGATCCTATACCCACATGAAAAACAAGTTTTCCCTTTTACCAGTCTCTGCTACTTTGGTGCAAGGCAGACCAAAGATTCCCTGGTATCTCCAGTTTTTTGTTTTACTTAGCATTTCATTAGGAGCATCTGATACTTAAGGCCCAGGTAATCCCTCAGCCCTTTATTGCCACACCCACAGAAAGCTCCAGCCTGCCTGAGGGGGCACAGCAGGCCTCAACTTTGCCTCATGACCTCATGAAGAGCCACAGTGTCAGGCAAGGAAACTTTTCCCCTGATTGCAACCCTCTAATCTGAGCCCCAGCTAATGAAGCAGGGCTACTCCTTGTGGAAGAATCCTTGGAAGAGCCACTGAGAGCAGCAAATGTACAGGGTGTGATCTGGGTGAGGACTTCATTATCTGTCAACAGGAGAGGGTGGAAGCACCACTACTGATCTAGCTGGCCAAGTCTAAGATGAAAGAGCCTGTGGCATATACTAAGTGAACCAGCACCAGCGATAAACCTACTGGACCTCACCCTCACCTGTCTATCTGAGGTGTATGCACCTGTATGTGACATTGGAGAGGTGACCATCAGATACTCCTTATGGAGACCAAGTCTCCTCTTCACATGAGACCAGCTTCCAACAGGTTGTGCATCTAGAACATATCTGGCAGTTCCATCCTGGAGTTGGGGAGGCAATGTGGATCTTCCACCACATTAATCCCATGGACCAGTGAGCCAGGAGACCAGCCCTAGTGGAGTGAGGAACGTAGTACACCAGTGAGCAACGTGAGATGTATCTGGTGAGGCGCAACGCAGGACAAAATGTGGAAGGACATCTCAAGTTATTCTTGCACATCTGGAGGTGAATGGTGGTGAAAAATTAAAGAGCTAACAGATGGGTGGACTTCAGCAAAGCAAGAGCCTATATGTGAGTGGCAAAGACATATACATCCATATAACCTTCAGCCAGAGTGGCCAAGGAGTTCATCCACTAGGGCTGACCATTGAAGTACCAGTCATAACAGTGACAGCACCAAAAGAGTATCATCTGCTGTGCTGAGGAACACTGGTCAGTCAGACTGATTCACCACTACACCAGCAGCTATACAGTAGGGCTGAAAAGGAGCCAGATTTGTTCTTTCCATGAGATGCACAGCAAATCCAATGGGACCATACCATTCCCAATTATTCTACCTTCTGTCACAGGTGAACCATTGACAAGTATTGCACAGAATGATGTTCACCTCTAATCTGCTGACAGTGCCCAGGGCATTTGTGTTCCTGATGTCTATTGTTCCATTTTTGGTCAGGGTGAAAGTAATGTACATTTCTTACAATTGCCACTCGTACTCCGCTGTCTAATGGGATACTGCACTGGCCCATACCGCTGACTGCCACTGCCCTTGGTGTATGGACAAAGAAGTTGGTATACAGAACTAAGCAAGATCCAAGTCAGTGCACGTTTGAATCAAGTGCAGGACTTTGACACAACCACTTGAATCTGTTCTGTGATTAATAGATCATGGCTGCTACGAATGTAACCTTGCCTACATGACACTTACTCCTGTAACTTTTTGCCTCCTGGCTGATCAGGGACGTATCTCCATCTGCCTTCAAAATATTCATGCACTCTGCTTCCCACTACCTTTTGAGGAAGTGTTGTAAAGACTCAAAAACCTAAGAAGCAGTTCTTTTCATATCACTCTCTTAAATGGCCAGCTCCTTACTAATAAACAGTAACCCTCATCCCCACCACCAGGTCCAGAAACATCTTCCCGCATCCAGCCCTTAGGATTAAAATGTTTTAATCGAATCTCCTCTCCTAAATCCCAATCGATACAAGTGCAGCCTGTCAGACTTTTCCTCATAAAGCAAACCCTCTGCATTCCAAGTATCAGTCTGGTAAACCTCTGATCTGTTCCCATTAAGGTCTTTCCTTAAGATTCAATATTGTTTCATGTCATTTCTTGTACACAGGTGTAAAGGAGAAAAAAAAATTGTTACTCCAGATCTGATGATACACAAGAAATAAAGAACATTATAAAAATAACACAATAAATATGAATACTTGACAGCTTATACACTGTACATAGACTGATCGAATGTCCATAAAGTGACACTAGGCACAGGAGTGTCTGCACAGAAAGTGACAAACAGGACATAATAAAGGAGTGGTAAGTGGAGGGGTGGGTTAGTAAGTGGGGGTGTTCATCAGCTTTCTGCTTGGAGAAAGTAACTCTTTTGAGTCTGGTGGTCCTGGTGTGGATGCTACATAGCATGATGGGGGTCGGACAAACAGTCAAGCAGGATGGGTGAGAACCTTCAGGATGTTACTGGCCTTCTTCCACCACCTTTCCTTATACATGTCCTTGATGACAGGTAGGCTGGTGCCAGTGACTCATTGTGGAAATACCCTGTCCACCACAGAGCAGTTTCCATAGCAAGCAGTTACACAGCGTGTTAGGATGCTCTCTACTGTGCATCTGTAGAACAAAGAAGTTGCCTGATACTGTACACAGTGATCCAGATGTCTCACCAGCATTCTACATAGCTGAGGATCCACCACCCTACTTATCCCTCTCGTAAAACAAAATAAACATGTCAGTATTCCTAATTATTTGCAGTACCTGCCCTTTACCTAACATGCTGGACCAGCCCGATCCCTCCGCCTATCAAAGCTCTGAACTCCCTCATATTTAGATAACATCCCACCAAACCGATCATTTCTGTTTCCCATATCACACTCTATTTGCCAGATCTTTGCCCACTCACTTTTGCCATCTATATTCCTTTGTAGCCTCCTTCTTCCTGTTCACGTATTACAGATGTGAGCTTTGCAGGTGAGGACAGAATTCATTCCCTGTACCTTAACTGCCCTTGAGAAACTGGTGGTGAGCCAGTTAGTTACTCGCCATTGTTTAATGTTCTCCGGTCACACCTCAAGCTAGCCACCAGAGGGAGGCAGAGGTGACAAGGCCACCCGCTTCCTGCTCACCTGCCTACTAGACTAATTATTAGTTCATTGTTATCACCTGTGCCTCGTTTGCACCCCTATATAAGTTCATTGTCCCTGGTTTCTTTACTTAGTTTTGAAATTGTCCTTTGTAAGTGAAGTCTTGCTTTTGTTTGCAGGAATCTCTAGCTTCTGGAACTTTACTTAATACTTATTTTGGATTCTGACTTTGATTGTGAGTTTTTTTGAACCCTGTACCTTGCCTGCTAAGGAATTCAGTAAAGCTTTGTTGTATTTTTTTCCTCTAATTTTGTGTGATTTTTCTCTGCAATTGGGTTCAGTTAAAATTGGAGAAGTTACCTAGTCTGCTGTGACATCTGCAGCTGTTGTTGCTTGCAGGCATAGTCTGTTTACTTTGAGAAGTTGTGAATGGAATTGAGCATTATACTGTCATCATTAATGCTGCTGCTGAACTTGTGGTGGTGGGAAGGTCAATGAGGACTGTCCTGAAGAACTCAATCATCAATGTTCTGGGCTGGCATACTGTACACCAGTATGTCTCCCCTGCCCCATAAACTTCTATTTTCTAACCTTTGATGTAGCACATTATCATGTGCTTTATAGATATGAGGGGAGAGTGGTTTGTGTGTGTGTGTGTGTGTGTATAGCATCAATGACCTAATGAGCAAAAAGTAATTGGGAAGCAAGTGAAATTGTCCCCCTTATTCCAGCTGGGAGATGGCTGCCTTTACTAAATTATCAATCACCTCAGCCCAAGGACATCTCTCACGTGATGTGAGTGTGAATCTTTAGCTGCTGCATTGATGACCTACAAGGTCAGCTCTGGGGATGTTCACTGATAGTTACACAACTCTGAAATTCAATCATAGCTCCTCAAAATATGAAACTGCCTGTACCTACAAGCAATAACATTTGGACAGCATTTAGACCTGGCTTAATCCAGGTCTGGCACCTCACAAGTTCCAGGAATTCCCATCTTCAAAATCTAGGACTACAGCCACTGGCCCATGGCATTCAACAACAGCTCCAGCTTTACCGACCACCTGACAAAGGGTCTTGGCCCGAAACGTTGACTTTGTTTCCACGGATGCTGCCCGACGTGCTGAGTTCCTCCAGTGTGATGTGCATGTTGCTTTGACCCCAGCATCTACAATGTATTGTGCTGACAACCCCTGTTGCCCCACCTAATGAAAAATGAATTACATGCATTGAAATAAATTAGTGCAAGATCCAAGATCTATGTTAGAGATCTGATTGCAAAAAGAGCAAAGTTGGAAATATGCCATTCCTGGGTATTGATATTTAAACAGGGCAAGTGTAATAGGAAGGCATGGGAAAGGATGGCATTATGGTAGTAGGGATGGGAGAAAGCAAAAGGCAAAAATAATCAGTGGCTAGGGTTACTGACCAGTTCAAACAGCAGCAGCACTTGAGAGAGCTTATGGAAACTACAAGGAAGTGGTTGAAGGAGACTTGGTTCCATTAAAACCAAATCAGAATCACAAAAACAGGTGGTTCGCCCTATGTCCGTGCTGCTCACTCTACCCATTACATATTATATCCTCAGATTTCAGTCTTGGCAATTCAAATATCTGATACTTTTTAAATGGTGTGACAGTCTCTGCCTCCACCACCCAAGCAGTGTGGTGTTCCATACTCTTAATTTGTGAAAAATTCTCTTTCTACACTCTAATCTCCTCCATCTCACCTTACACCAAAGCCCTCTTGCCCATTCACCCCTTTGTGGGGAAAACATTGATTGATACTATCTTCCATAACTACCTCCCTTTTTATTTTATAAAGGTCACCCCTTAGGATACTATCTTCCCTAACTATCTCTCTTATTATTGTATATACCTATCAAGATCACACCTTCGCCTACCTTCTCCATTCTAATCTTCTCCCTCTCTCCTGCACCAAAGCCTTTTTATCCTAGACACCCCCATTGTGGGAAAAATGATTCATACTATTGTCCATAACTATCTCCCTTATTATTGTATATACCTATCAAGGTCACCCCTTAGCCTACCTTGCTGCAGGAGTGACCAAATCCAGCAAAAATGCCCAAGTGTAGCCATGCCTCTGACACCAACTTAGCATACCCACAATTTACCAGCTATAACCCCTTCATCCTTGGAATGTGGGAGGAAACGGGAGCACCTAGAGACAACCCACTCAGTCACAGGGAGAATGTACAAACTCCTTACAGACAGTAGAGGGAATGTAACCTGGATCTTACAGCTGGCATTATGCTAGCTGCTACGTTATCGTGCCACTCTTTTCAGTTATGAAGCTCACTCTTAGATAATTTATTGGGGGTCTTCACCTCCTGTACCTCCTCTCGGATGGTGGTGATGAGATGAGGGCATATCCCAGATGGTGAGGGACACCCCCCTCTTGAGGCACCACCTTGTGAAGATGTCCTCTGGTTTTGCTGTGGTGGAACTGGCTAAATCAACAACACTCTGCAACCCTTTTTGATCTTGTATATTGGAGCCTCCAGACCAGGCTGTGATGCAACCAGTCAGAATTCTCTCCACGTATATACAAAAATCTGAAAGAATCTTTGGTGATTTACCAAATGCTCTCAAACTCCTACTGACATGAAGCTGCTTGTGTGCTTCTTAGCAGCTACATTAATGTGTTGGGCCCGGAATAGATCCTCTGAGATGCTGACACCCAGGACCTTGAAGCTGTTCTCCCTTTCAACCACTGACCCTTCAATGAGGACCTTCCCCTTCCTAAACTCCTAGGTTTTCCTGACGATGAGTGTGAGGTTGTTGGTGCAGCACCACTCACCCAGCTGATCCATCTCATTGTTGTACGCCTCGTCACCTTCTGAGATTCTACCAATGACATGTTGTCATCAGTGAATTTATAAATGGTGTTTAAGGTTTGCCTTGCTGCATAGACATGAGTGCAGAGCAGTGGGCTAAGCATGCATACTCAAGGTGCCTGTTTTGATTGTCAGTGAAGAAGGGATGATATTACCTATCCACACTGATTGTGGTCTCCTTTTGGAACCATCATGGAAAGGTGCAGAAACCACAGGGCTTATACTGGGCACTTTAGCTTCCCCACTATTGATTGAACCTTTCCTCATACAAGGAGCTGACATGGGGTGGAATTTCTTCAGAGCATCCAAGAGAGGTTTTGGAAACAGTACATGGAGAGAACATAATGAATCTGTTTTGAGAAATGAGCCAGGCTAGATGACAGACATTATAATGAGGAAACATTTTGAAAGTAATGACCATACCACATTTTGTTCTAAGCTTGTTATGGCTGAGGATAAAAGTGGATTTTGCAGGAAGGTACTAAATTAGGGAAGAGCAACCTATAACAGGATAAGGCAAGAACTTATGGGTGTTGAGAGCTATTGAACAAGTCCATGTCTGACATGTGGAAGTTGTTTAAAAACCAGCTAATCAGAGCTCAGGGTCAGTATATTCTGGCAAGGAGTAAGGAAAAGGATGGTAAGGTAAGGGAACCTTGGATGACCCAAGATGTCTTAAATTTAGTCAGGAAGGAAATTGAAGCACACGTAAGGCTCAGGAAGCAAAAATCAGAGTAGGCCCTTGTGAAATATAAAGATAGCAGCAAAGTGCTCAAGAAAGCAATTAGGAAGACCAAAAAGGGACACAAAATGTCCTTGGTGAGCGGGATCAAGGATGTGACGGACATGTTTTCTTTTAAGCATTCTGGGTTATGTCTATTTAAATCCAAGGATTATTGTTGGTAAGCAATTAGTGCATAGATCAGCACATGGAATTATGATATTGTAGCTATTAGTGAGTCTTGATTACAGAAGGGGCAGGACTGGCAGCTGGGTGTTCCCAGCATTCCTTTGTTTTAGACATGATAGAGAGGGAGGGGCGGTATTGCTAGTCAGATAGGACAGGCTGCAGAGCATGCTTATTGAGGCTTTAGGGTGCAACTGAGCAATAAGAACATGATAAGCACTTTAATATGATCATACTCTTGACCACCCAGTTGTCCGTGGGATTCAGAGGAGCTCATTTACAGAGAGATCGCAGACAGTTGCAAGCAACATATAGTTGTGATAGGTGATTTTAATTTTCCAGTAATTGACTGGGACTCCCACACCGTAGGAGGGCTGGATAGGGTCGAGTTTTTCTGACATGTTCCTGGAAGATTCTTTTAATCAATAAATGGAGGACCCACCTAAAGAGAGTGTGATGCTGGATCTCCTAATAGAGTACAAGGCAGGGCAGCTGACAGAAATGTGTGTAATGGAACATAGAGTCATAGACACCACAGCACAGAAACAAGCCCTTCTAGTCCATGCCACACCATTAATCTGCCTGTTCCCATCGACCTGCACCTGGGCCACAGCCCTCATTTCCTCTCCCATCTATGTACCTATCCAAATTTCTCTTATATGTTAAAATCAAACTCAAATCCACCACTTCCACTGGCAGCTCGTTCCACACTCTCACCACCCTCTGAGTGAAGAAATTCTCCCTCATGTATCTCTTAAGCTATTCACCTTTCACTCTTAACCCATGACCTCTAGTTCTAGTCTCACCCAATCTCAGTGGTAAAAGCCTGCTTATACTTACCCTATCTAAATCCCTCATAATTCTGTACACTACAATCACATCTCCTCTCATTTGCCTACGCTCCAGGGAATAAAGTCCTCACCTATCCAACCTCTCCCTATAACTCAGGCCCCCAAGTCCTGGCAACATCCTCATAATATTTTTCTGCACTCTTTCAATCTTATTGATATCTCTTTTGTAGGTGGGTGACCAGTACTGTACACAATACTCCAAAGTAATCCTCACCAATGTCTACTATAACTTCAACAAACCATCCTCACTCAGGTACTCAGTACTGTGATTTATGAAGGCTAATGTACCGAAAGCTTTCTTTAGAACTCTATCTGCTTGTGACATCGCTTTGAAGGAATTAGAAATCTCTATTCCCAGATCCCTCTGTTCCACTGCTCTCTTCAGTGCCCTACTCAGTCATCACGTAACCCTACCCTGGTTTATCACCCCAGGGTGTAATGCCTCACACTGCTCTGCATTAAATTCCATCTGCCATCGTCAGCCCATTTTCCCAGTTTAAAACTGGTGATCATAATTCCATTAGTTTCAAGATGATAATGAAGAAAGATAGGTCTGGGTCTTGGACTGAGATTCTAAGCTGGAGAAAGGCCAATTATGACGGTATCATTGATGACCTGACAAGTGCGGGTTTGGACAGGTGGTTTTATGGCAAAGACATACTTGGTAAGTAGGATGCCTTCAAAAGTGAAATTTTGAGAGCTCCTGTCAGAATAAAAGGCAAACAGGTTAAAGGAACTGAGAGATAATGAGGCCCTGGTTAAGAGGGAGGTGCATTGCAAGTATAGTCAGCCAGGAACAAATGAGGTACTTGAGGAGCATAAGAAATGCAAGGGAATATTTAAGAGAGAAATCATGAGAGCTAAACGAAGGGTTGAGCTTACTCTAGCAGACAAGGTGAAGAGGAATCCCAAGGGCTTCTACCAATAGGATAGCAAGGGACGAAACTGATCCACTTGAAGATCAGTGTGGCTATCTATGCTGATAGTGATGGGGGATTTTTGCATCGGTATTTACTCAGTCCACAGAACTGACCAGTGAAGTCACGGACTGCATGTGGATTACAGAGGAGGAGGTGCCTGCTGTTTTGAAGCCTGTTAGGGTGGATAAATCCCCAGGGCCTGACCTTGTGGGAGGTTAGTGTAGAATTTGCAGGGCCCAAGCAGAAGAATTTAAAGCAACACACACAAAATGTGGGAGGAACTCAGCAGGTCAGGTAACATTTATGGAAATGAGGCTGAGACCCTTCTTCAGGACTGAGAAGGAAGGGGGAAGCTGCCAGAATAAAAAGGTGGGGGGAGGGGAAGGAGGCTACCTGGAAGGTGATAGGTGAAGCCAGGTGAGTGGGAGAAGTCCAGGGCTGGAGAGGAAGGAATCTAATGGGATAGGAGATGGACCATAGGAGAAGGGGATGGAGGAGGGGTCCTGAGGAAAGTAATAGGCAGGTGAGAAGAGGTAAAAGGTCAGAATGGGGAATAGGTGGGAGGGGGGGGGATTTGTTTACCCAAAGGAGAAACTCGTATTCATGCCATCAGGTTGGAGGCTAGTAGGGAGGGATGAACAGACAAAGGAATTGTGGAGGGAGTGATCCCTGTGATGTGGCAGGCATGGAACTCACTGAGGTGGAGGTGAATGTGAAGGGGGAAAAAGTGAGGCCCTTATTGAGGACAGAATGTTCTGCCTCAGAGTGGAGAAGGTCGGAAGGAATGATGAAGACACGGCGAAGATTAGAGTGGGGAATAGAGGGGGGTGGAAATCTGTTTGCCGGAAGGGAAAATCAATATTCATGCTACCCAGACAGAATATAAGGTGTTGCTCCTCCACCCTGAGGGTGGCCTCATCTTGGCACAAGAGGCGGCCCTGAACTGACACGTCGGAACGGGAATGGGAATCCGAATTAAAATGTTTGGCCACTGGCAAGTCCTGCTTGCGGTGGATGGAGTGGAAGTGTTCAAGAAAGTAGTTCCCCAATTTACGATGGGTTTCACCGATGCAGAGGAGGTCACGCCAGGAGCGCCAGACTCAATAGACAACCCCAGCAGATTCACAAAGGAAGAGTTGCCTCGCCTGGAAGGAATGCCTATGACCCTGAATGGAGGAGAGGGAGGAGGTAAATAGGCAGGTGTAGCACTTAGGCCACTTGCAGGGGTAAGTGCTGGGAGGGACAAGTGGACAAGAGAATCGCAGAGTGAGCAATCCCCGTGGAAAGACGTGCCAGAGGATTGGAGGATACCTAATGTTGTTCCATTTTTTAGAAAGGCTTTAAGAATACACCAGAAAATTAGGCCTTGAGCTTGACATCAGTATTTATCTATTTAGAGAATACAACATGAACTAGGCCCATCTGGCCCATCACACCACACACTGCTCCAGCATACCAGATAGACCTGATTAACCCTGACCGTAATCACAGGACAACTAATAGTGATCAATTCAGGGGTGTCAAACTCATTTTAGGTCACAGGCCGGATTGAGCAAAATGCAGCTTCATGCGGGCCGGATCAGTCGGACGCGTGCGAACGCAGCTTTCGTTGCCTCCGTTTTTTCAGCCTGCTCTCATGTGTCTCAGTCTCTGCTATAACTACAAAGTGTTTCATTTTACAAATTCCGTTTCTTATGAAGAAGACTGCAGAAAAAACACTAAAAACCCTGAAAACCTGGTACCTGAATAAAGTCAGCATTAGCCATATCATACGCCATAGGCGCTTCGATTACTGGGGCCAGCTTTAATAGTAATTAGATATTATCTCGCGGGCCAAAGATAATTCCACCGCGGGCCGGATTTGGCCCCCGGGCCTTGAGTTTGACATATATGATCTACATGGTATGCCTTGGGAATGTGGGAGGAAACACTAGATACACTAGTGAAATTTAAGAGACTATTTGACAGGTATATGGAGGAATTTAAGGTGGAGAGTTATATGGGAGGCAGGGTTTAAGGGTCGCAACAACATTGTGGGCTGAAGGGCCTGTACTGTCCTGTATTGTTCTATGCTCTATGTTGAAGTGGAGCATTCAGGGAAAACCCACACATTCACAGAGGATGAACAGACTCCTTGCAGATGGTGCCAGAAATGAACTCCAAACTCTGGAACGCTCCAAGCTGTAAATAGCCTCACACTAATGGCTATGCTACCATGGTAACCAGTAGTAGGTATGTCGTTGAAAGGTATTCTAAAGGACTGATAAGCGATAGTCAACATGGCTTTGTGTGTGGTAGGCCATGTTTAACCAATCTTACAGAGATTTTTGAGAAGGCTCTCAGGAAAGGTGATGAAAGAAAGACAGTGGATGTTGTCTACATGAACTTTAGCAAGGCCTTTGTCAAGGTCTCATATGGGAGGTTGGTCAAGAAGGCTCTCTCAGTTGGCATACAAAATGAGGTAGTAATTTGGATTGAAAATTGGCTTTGTGGGAGAGGCCGGAGAGTGGTAGTTCAAGGATGCCTCTCTGACTGGAGCCTGTGACTAGTGGAGTGATGCAGGGATTAGTGCTGGGTCCATTGTTGTTTGTCATCTGTGTCAACAGTCTGGATGATAACGTAGGAAACTGGATCAACAAATTTGCAGATAACACGAAAATGGAAGGCTTAGTAGACAGTGAGGAAGGCTACCAAAGCTTGCAGCAGGATCTGGACCAGCTGGAAGAATTGGCTGAGAAATGGCAGATGGAGTTTAATGCAGACAAATGTGAGGTGTTAGACTTTTGGAAGATAAACCAGGGTAGGACTTGCATGGTGAATGGTAGGGCACTGAGAAGTGTCATAGAATAGAGGGATCTGGGTATACAAATCCAGAATTCCTTGGCAGTGGCATCATATGTAGATAGGGTCGTAAAGAGAGCTTTTGGCACATTCGCTTTCGTAAAAGAAAATACAGAGAACAGGAGATGGGATGTAATGCTGAAGTTGTTTAAGATATTGGTGAAATCTAGTTTGGAGAATCATGTGCAATTCTGATCACCGCCCTACAGGAAAAATATCAACAAGACTGAAAGAGTACAAAGAGAATTTAAAAGGATGTGGCTGGGTCTTGAGGGCCTGAGTTAGAGTTGGATAAGTTCGGACTTTATTCCCTGGAGTGTAGGAGAATGCGGGAGATTTGTTAGAAGTATACAAAGTTATGAGGGATATAGATAGGGTAAATACAAATAGGCTTTTTCCACTGATGTTAGGCGGACTAGAACTAGGGGCCATGAGTTAAGTGTGGAAGTTGAAATGTTTAAGGAGAACATGAAAAGGAGCTTCTTCACTCGGGTGGTGCAAGTGTGGAACAAGCTGCCAGCAGAAGTGGTGGATACAGGTTCAGTTTCAACGCTTAAGAGAAATTTGGATGAATAAATGGATGGGAGGGGTATGGAGGGCTGTAGTCCAACTGAGGGTCGATGGGACTAGGCAGGATAATAGCTTGGCATAAACTCGATCAGCCAAAGTGCCTGTTACTGTGCCATTACATGACTCTCTGGAAGGAGCTTGGAATTGGTTAACCAGGGTAGTTAGTGAAGGTGGGCAATTTGGTGGCATTTGGGGACTTTAGATACACACATGAATATGAAGAGAATGGAGGGATATGGGTGATACTCAGGAGGAGGACATTGGAAATTGGATCAAGATGTGGACAACATTGTGGGCACCAGAATAAACTGACCAGTGCTGTAGTGTTCTATGTTCTGTGTATATTTCTGTCTTTCTGCATTTACTATCGCTACTGTGCTCTGTGTTCTTCAACTTTCATTTCAATCCCCCCACCACCACTGCTGAACCCACTCTCCTTGTATCATCTTGTGAATCCTGTTTGGATTCCCCAGTGATGTTAGAATTCCCTGGTGTCTGTGTATATCTCAGCTGTTGCAAAGTGCACTGACAGGGACAAGAAGCAGTTTTTTCTGGAAGTGTTTCAGGGAATAATTGGTCTTGAGAGACCGAAGCAGGGCTATTGTAGAAGAGCAGAGACATCGGTTCTGGGCAGTCTACTGTTTTGTCAATGGATTTATTGCAGTGCTAATAGGCTGGTACAGTAAACTTTATTTGTGCTGGAGCTTGGACTCTGATCATTGACAACTCCTTCCTTTATTCTTGGGAAGGCGGAGGTTCTTTATTGTCCTTCTCAAGTCACCCGTGAGAGTAAGTGAAAGGCTACGTGTATCTGCTGTTCATCTCTGAAACATGGTACTAATCTCTGGGACCTAATGAATTTAAAGCAACCAGGCAGTTTGTGCAGAAGCCTGATTAAAGTCCCCACACACCTCCGGAGAGCAGGATATGTCAACATGAGCAAGCCAGGCATGTGTGTCAAATCCCTACAAAACAGGACTTGGAGGAAATTTGTACACTGGGGGAGAGGTGTACCTGTTCTGTGGCACGGAAGCTTGACTGAGGGTGTGCTTAAATAACGTGTGTCAAACAAACGATCAACGTCTGGTGATGGTGGGTTATTAGAAGAATATGGATCTTCGCCTATATTTCCACCCGGAGTGCCAACCCAATAAACAGCGTACAACATGGCGACAGACCCACTAATTGATTCAGAGGAGATTTAGGAAGCTTCACCTCAAGAAAAAGGGCTGAAAGTAGAAGGACCTATCAGAAACAATGCGAGATATTCACCTTCATGCCTTGATGCTGAAAGATTTGACTCTAATGGCTGTAGTTGTCATTACTGTCTACTTGACAGCTAGACTGGGAAGACAGGGTGTCGGGCCAGTTTTGCTCGCTCTCCCGTGATGTTCACTCCTCTCCCCGTGACGCTGAGGCAGTGAGACTGCCCCGGCTGCTGAGCTTTGAATCTGTGAGCTTCGTGCCGATTTTCCTGTTAAGATGATGAACTGAGACCAAGGCTTTAGGCCTGCTCCAGGGATTCAGATCTAAAGACTCGATTTGGTTCGGAATGCTGTTGCTCACTTCAATTGTTTGCACGATTTGTGCTTTTTTTCTCTTTCTCCGTACATTGGATGTTGGCCTTTTTTTTTAATTGGGTTTCATTCTGATTTCTTGCTTCCAGGCTGCCTGTAAGCAGACAGATCTCAAGATTGTGTAATTTATACATTCTTTGAAAATAAACGTACTTCAAATCTTTGAATTTTGATTGTCGACACAGCTTTGATGTTGTGTGCAAAGTAACGGCTGGAAGGTAAATCAGATGAACAAGAACAATCGAGTGTCTGGCTTGGGCTGACCGATGCTGGGGCTGACGAATCACAGCAACATCGTTTGAGAATCTCCATCAGTGCAGGAGGTGAAAGTGGCACCAGAACAAGAATCTGGCAGAGGCATGAATGGAGAAGATCAGTAGAAAATGCAAAACACTAGTCAGGTCCCGACTGTATGCCATTCTGCTCTCAACACCATAGGGATGTGATTTTGCTGGGGAGAGTGGAAAGAAAGTTAACCAGAATGTTGCCTGGATTGGAACATTATTATAAGAAGAAACCGGACAGACGGCGCTTGTTTACCCTGGACCAGATAAGGTTGAGGGATGAGGTAAATAAATTGATGTCAGGTGGTAGAACGTCAGAATCTTCATCCCATGGTAGGTAGGGGCATCTAAAACAAGTGGTATAGATTTAAGGTGAAGGAAATGATAGATGATCTGAGGGGAAAGTGTTTTTACAGAGTGGTCGATAACTGGAACTCGCTGCCAGAGTATGTGGTGGAATCAGACACTCTATATTTTTAAGAGGCATTTAGACAGACATTTGAATAGACTAGGCATTAAGTGTAACACGCTGTAATGTTTCACTGGTAATGTAATGGTTGCTCTGTAGCAGCGATGTTCAGGTTATGACTAGAGATAACGGGGCTTTGGAATGTTGTTCTTTCTTGTGAGGCTGGAAGAAAGGTTTTTGCGGGCTTTGGCCGGGGAGAGAAGACGCGAATGGAGAGAGTTGGTAGACCGCTGGACAGGGTGGACGTGGAGCGAGGGTCCAAAGGGCAGCGACGATCGGAGGAGGTCGATGGTGGACGACCAGCTTATCAGTGAGCTCCAACGTTTGCATATTAGACTGTTTCATGAGAATGGGCCCTTTTCTTTTTTTTGTTTCTTTACTAACCGTATAGTCAAATTAAGAATTATAAAGCCCAATCGTTTAATCACATATTGTGTACCGTTTGTAATTTTGTGGTACTGATTTGTGACAGGGGACACATCGCACAGCATCCACCCAAATAAGATTTCTTAAGTTTGGCCAGTCAAGCTTCCGTGCCACAGAACAGCTTAGTATAGGGGCTGCTAACCGAAGCGAGAGTCACATAAGGATATGAGGCTAACATGGGCCAATGTGATTAGAGTAGATCAGCAGAAACATCAGCATAGGTCCAGTAGGCTGAAGGGCCTGTTTCTTTGCTGTACCAATGAGTGACTTTAAGGGCGTGGAAAAGAATTTTGACCAGTTTGTAGGGGGAAGTATTTCCAGGACTTTATGTAAATTAAATACAAAAGGGACATAGCACAGATTAAATAAAGAAATGAATGGCTAGAGAATAGAGTGGAAAATGGAAGATATCAATTCAAAAAGTGACTGTCACTAAAAATAAGCACAGCGGAGAACAGAATGCCTAGATTAGTTGGAATTAACGTTGCTTTCTCAGATAAAAACTGGATCTGTGATAGGAGGGGAATGGTGGCTTCACATAATTGGCACAAAAGTTGCTATATTTAGTCATGGCTTAGACCTGGATGTATAAAGTGTTAAGTATATATTCCCAGCTTTAAATCATTTGGAAGAGCATTGAACTGTGTGGATATAGATGCTAAGAGGATGTGATTAGGTTTCAGAACGGGCAGATAAAATGTAATGCTGACAGATGCAAAGTGTTGTATCTCATTCAAATAATGGGAAGAGACAGTCCAAAGTCTAGGGCATAATTCTAAAATGAATGCATGAACAGAGAGATCAAGGAGAAGATATATAATTAATTCACAGAGAGAGAGAGCAAGGGTGAGGAGGGGAGGGGATGCTGATTAATCATACAGGATCCTGGGCTCTACAGGAGAAAGGAGATCATAATGAGTCTTAGTGAGACCGTGGTTTGGCCACAAGTGTTTCCAGGACTGAGCAGCACACGTAGATGATTGTGAAAGGATGCAGAAGAGAGTTACCAAAACAAGTTCAGGCATGAGGGGCATTACCACCGGAGCTGAGACGATTCTCCTTGGAAGAGATGAGGTCATTTAGAAATGTTAGAGATGTCTCAAATTCTGGTCTCAACAGAAAAGTTCCAGAGAAACTGCACCCATTGGTGGGGGGAAGGGGTCAAGAATGGCAAATGGCAGAAGAAGCAAAGGTAACGTGAATGTGAAATTTTCCACACAGTTCAGAATGCCTGAGATATTAACCGGCTTCTACTCTGAGTCCTGGTAGAATGAGGGCTGAGGAAGGCCTCCAGTCTTTCAGCTGAAGCTCTGGTTTACTGAGTTTTACGGGTCACTGGAGTGAGAAACATCAGAACTACACTAATCCTGCACAAACACTTTTTTAATATTGTTGCATCAGCACAGGGGAAAAGAAAAATATATTAAAAATATACTACAAACTAATAAATGCAAATTTCTAAAGCAAAAGTCACTTTTTACAATCTAATTGAATTCAGTATAAATAGAACAGGAGCAGTAGGCATGGGCAACCAATTGTTTACCACAAGAGATTCAGCTGATGCTGGAAATACAGAGCAACACACAAAATGCTGGAAGAACTCAGCAGGTCAGATAGTGTCTATAGAAATAAATAGTTCAAGTTTCAGGCCAAGACCCTTCTGGAAAGGAAGGAAGGAAGGGGTGAGGGTGCAGGTGGGGAAAGGGAGGAAGGTTAGCTAGAGGGTGATGAAGCCAGGTGGGGAGGAAGGGGTGAGATGTGGTCCTTTAAACAGTTGTTTAACTTGTTTAAGTGACTAAGAGTACAAAAAGAGCAGTCAGGTTACCTAGTGAAATGGGTATTTTGCGAAGAAAGAGCAGGGCAAAGGGAAGTGGTTCAGAAAGGCAACAGAGAAAAGTAGATCTGCAGAGTATCCGTTATCAGGAGCAAATTGGTTCAAAAACGATTGTCGATCATTTGGAAACATCAGATACAATAACTGTAAACTAGTGGATGTTCAAAGTTCAAAAGTTCAAAATAAATTTATTATTGAAGTACATACAGTGTACAGTCCTGAGATTCATTTTCTTGCAGGCATACGCAGAAAATCCAAGAACAGTTATAGAATCAATGAAAGACCACACCCAATGGGACGGACAAACAACGAGTGTGCAAAAGACAACAAACTGCGCAAATGCAAAAGAACAATAAATAAAAATAATGAATAAATAAGCAGTAAATATCGAGAACATGAAATGAAAAGTCCTTGAAAGTGAGTCCGTACATAGGTTATGGGAACAGTTCAGTGACGAGACAAGTGAAGTTAATCCCAGTGGTTCAAGAGCCTGTTTGTTGTGGGGTAGTATTGATGCCGCCAGTCAATACACTCTCCACCACACATCTATAGAAGTTTGTCAATGTTTTCGATGACATGCTGAATCTTTTCAAACTTCTAAGAAAAGTAAAGGTTCTGCTGTGCATTCTTTGTCATTGCACTTACATGCTGGGCCCAGAACAGATCTTCTGAAATGTTCACACCAAGGAATTTAAAAATTCTCTCCACCCCTGATACCCCGGTGAGGACTGGCTCATGGGCCGCTGGTTTCCTCCTGCTGAGGTCAATAATCAGCTCCTTGGTCTTGCTGCTGTGGCACCACTCAGCCAGACTTTGAGTCTCCCTCCTCATGCTGATTGGTTGCCACCTCTGATTTTGTCAGCAAAGTTGACTCTGGCATTAGAGCTGTGCTTAACCACACAGTCATAGGTGTAAAGTGAGTAGAGCAGGGGGCTAAGCTCACAGCCTTGTGGCACACCTGTGCTGATGCAGATTATGGAAGAGACGTTGGTGCTATTCCAAACCCACTGGTTCATCAGAAGGGAAAGAACTTTAGTAAACTGCATAAAAGCATTAACTAATGTATTGACTGATCATTCGGTTGGTTAACAATGGTCAATGTTGAAAAAACTGAGATATTCAATTTCAGTCAGAGGAATGAGATGGCCTTGTATAACATCTAAAATAAGAATCTAGAGTGGAACGTGTCCTAATTCTGCTCCTATGTCTTATGGTCTTATGAAAAAGCGTACAGGAGGGCATCATTATGAACTTTCAGATGCAGAGGAAACATCTTTACTCTATGACTGGTGGCAACGTGAAACTGCATGTAAGAGTGAGTGATGAAGGAAAGTGACAAGTAAGGAGGAGAGGGAGAAGAAATGGAGACTTGCACTAGCAAAGTGAGATGTGGAAATGTTCAAGTGGGGGTCTTGATGGACTGCTGCAGCCTACCTTCTGTATTAATTCCTGAGCATGTAATGTCCATCCAGGCATTGAGAGGCTTCTTAGCTCATTTCAGAGGACTGATCAGAATAGCACATGGCTAGGTCAGGAGTCACATATAGGCCAGCTGGGTAAGGGTAGAAATGGACAAGTGGTGCTGAAGACCCTGTGCTGTATAATTAACTCTATTACATTCTCTGATAGACATCAGTGAGTAGTTGGGTCTTCACAACAGTCAGGTGGCTTCATGTTCTCATTGATAATTGCATATTTTTATTCCATTTTAACAGCTGCCATGGCGAGAGTGAAACCTCATTGTCAGTGAATGTCTCTGGAGATCTATTTGGATAAAAAAAAACTGAAGTTCTTGGCAATGCAAAACCAAAACAGGTTGCATCTGTGGGACAGAAATAGAGGTAATGCCTCTGGTCAACAACAGACAGAATTAGACACTCAGTCCTCGTTTATCGTCATTTAGTAATGCATGCATTAAGAAATGATACAATGTTCCTCCAGTATGATATCACAAAAAACACAAGACAGACCAAGACTAACTTACAAAAACCAAATAATTATAACATATAGTTACAACAGTGCAAAGCAATGCCGTAATTTGATAAGGGCAGACCATGGACACGGTAAAAGAAAGCCTCAAAGTCCTCGCTAGCCCATCATCTCACATAGACGGTAGAAGGAAGAAAAACTCTTCCTGCCATGAACCTCCAGTGCCGCAAAGCTTCCCGATGCAGCCTCTGGAAGCATCCGACCACAGCCAACTCTGAGTCCGTCCGAAAAACTTCGAGCCTCCGACCAGCCCTCCGACACCGAGCACCGAGCACCATCTCTGCCGAAGGCTTCGACCTCAGTCCCGGCCACCAAGCAACAGGGAAAGCTGAGGATTCGGGGCCTTCCTCCCGGAGATTTCTCGATCGCACAGTAGCAGGGGCAGCGAAACAGGCATGTCAGAAGTTTCACCAGATGTTCCTCCGTGCTTCTCACGTCCATCCCCATCAAATCAGGATTGTGCACGGCCTCCTACTTACAGATAACAGATATTCATTCCTGGAGTATAATATAATATAATAATATATTATACATTATATAATTATATTATAATAATATAATATTTTCATCATCTTCTATAAAATATGTCCATAAGTATGCTGCTAAAATCTATTCTTCATACAGTTCTGGGAAGAATACTTTAGTATGTAAGAGGCACAATATAAACATTCTTTGTATTATTTTTCATTATAACCTTTTGAATTTGCTGTGCAATTTCTGTATCCTACCAGCTGCCCCAGACTGCCATATCACTTTAAGCAAAGTAAGACAAAGTGAGCAGACCAGACAAAAATCTGGGTTAATACTACCAGGAGCAGTCACGGGATATATATAGCATTGTGCCTTTGGGGTCTCACTTCAACAACAGCTTCCAAAGGCAGACTTCACTATTTTTTAAAAATACCTTCCGTTTGGGATTTGCATGTCACTCCAATTTTTCAGC